>NC_064931.1:794610572-795858905 GCF_023897955.1 Schistocerca gregaria | reverse complement strand
TCCTGGAAATTGAAATAAGAACACCGTGAATTCATTGTCCCAGGAAGGGGAAACTTTATTGACACATTCCTGGGGTCAGATACATCACATGATCACACTGACAGAACCACAGGCACATAGACACAGGCAACAGAGCATGCACAATGTCGGCACTAGTACAGTGTATATCCACCTTTCGCAGCAATGCAGGCTGCTATTCTCCCATGGAGACGATCGTAGAGATGCTGGATGTAGTCCTGTGGAACGGCTTGCCATGCAATTTCCACCTGGCGCCTCAGTTGGACCAGCGTTCGTGCTGGACGTGCAGACCGCGTGAGACGACGCTTCATCCAGTCCCAAACATGCTCAATGGGGGACAGATCCGGAGATCTTGCTGGCCAGGGTAGTTGACTTACACCTTCTAGAGCACGTTGGGTGGCACAGGATACACGCGGACGTGCATTGTCCTGTTGGAACAGCAAGTTCCCTTGTTGGTCTAGGAATGGTAGAACGATGGGTTCGATGACGGTTTGGATATACCGTGCACTATTCAGTGTCCCCTCGACCATCACCAGAGGTGTACGGCCGGTGTAGGAGATCGCTCCCCACACCATGATGCCGGGTGTTGGCCCTGTGTGCCTCAGTCGTATGGAGTCCTGATTGTGGCGCTCACCTGCACGGCGCCAAACACGCATACGACCATAATTGGCACCAAGGCTGAAGCGACTCTCATCGCTGAAGACGACACGTCTCCATTCGTCCCTCCATTCACGCATGTCGCGACACCACTGGAGGCGGGCTGTACGATGTTGGTGCGTGAGCGGAAGACGGCCTAACGGTGTGCGGGACCGTAGCCCAGCTTCATGGAGACGGTTGCGAATGGTCCTCGCCGATACCCCAGGAGCAACAGTGTCCCTAATTTGCTGGGAAGTGGCGGTGCGGTCCCCTACGGCACTGCGTAGGATCCTACGGTCTTGGCGTGCATCCGTGCGTCGCTGCGGTCCGGTCCCAGGTCGACGGGCACGTGCACCTTCCGCTGACCACTGGCGACAACATCGATGTACTGTGGAGACCTCACGCCCCACGTGTTGAGCAATTCGGCGGTACGTCCACCCGGCCTCCCGCATGCCCACTATACGCCCTCGCTCAAAGTCCGTCAACTGCACATACGGTTCACGTCCACGCTGTCGCGGCATGCTACCAGTGTTAAAGACTGCGATGGAGCTCCGTATGCCACGGCAAACTGGCTGACACTGACGGCGGCGGTGCACAAATGCTGCGCAGCTAGCACCATTCGACGGCCAACACCTCGGTTCCTGGTGTGTCCGCTGTGCCGTGCGTGTGATCATTGCTTGTACAGCCCTCTCGCAGTGTCCGGAGCAAGTATGGTGGGTCTGACACACCGGTGTCAATGTGTTCTTTTTTCCATTTCCAGGAGTGTATAAATGACCTAGTAGATAGTATCGGAAGTTCCATGCGGCTTTTCGCGGATGATTCTGTAGTGTACAGAGAAGTTGCAGCATTAGAAAATTGTAGCGAAATGCAGGAAGATCTGCAGCGGATAGGTACTTGGTGCAGGGAGTGGCAACTGACCCTTAACATAGACAAATGTAATGTATTGCGAATACATAGAAAGAAGGATCCTTTATTGTATGATTATATGATAGCGGAACAAACACTGGTAGCAGTTACTTCTGTAAAATATCTGGGAGTATGCGTGCGGAACGATATGAAGTGGAATGATAATATAAAATTAATTGTTGGTAAGGCGGGTACCAGGTTGAGATCCATTGGGAGAGTCCTTAGAAAATGTAGTCCATCAACAAAGGAGGTGGCTTACTAAACACTCGTTCGACCTATACTTGAGTATTGCTCATCAGTGTGGGATCCGTACCAGATCGGGTTGACGGAGGAGATAGAGAAGATCCAAAGAAGAGCGGCTCGTTTCGTTACAGGGTTTTTTGGAAACCGTGATAGCGTTACGGAGATGTTTAACAAACTCAAGTGGCAGACTCTGCAAGAGAGGGGCTCTGCATCGCGGTGTAGCTTGCTCGCCAGGTTTCAAGAGGGTGCGTTTCTGGATGAGGTATCGAATATATTGCTTCCCCCTACTTATACCTCCCGAGGAGATCACGAATGTAAAATTAGAGAGATTCGCGCGCTCACGGAGGCTTTCAGACAGTCGTTCTTCCCGCGAACCATACGCGACTGGAACAGGAAAGGGAGGTAATGACAGTGGCACGTAAAGTGCCCTCCGCCACATACCGTTGGGTGGCTTGCGGAGTATAAATGTAGATGTAGATGTAGGAATCAAACACAAGTGTACAAAAACAGAGACCATTATGTTCCAAATGTTATCACAGGTTACTCTGGAATTAAAATATCAACATCTTGGCTCAGATCGGGTAATGAGTCTGAGGTGAATGCACTAAAGTCAACACATCATTTGAAGAAACAACTGAGTTTGCAAAAGCCACACAGTGATTGCCGAAAATTTGTCAGAGAGTAAAAAAAGACTGCAGAAGGAACTGGTGTATACCTACTATCTGGACTAGTACATGATGTGCTTGCAATTGCCAATGAACGTACTTGAATTAAAAATGTGAAAGTCCTATCGTCAATCTAAAGTCCTTGTAACAGTGTTTGCGTGTGCTGCTGTTGCTCACCACACTTAGTCTTAACAGAGCATTCGAATGGCTGCTATGGTGGCTGCAAAATTCGAAGTCATCTGACCTGGTTGCTCTCCCTCAGAGCCGGCCGATGTGGCCGAGTGGTTCTAGGCGCTTCAGTCTGGAACGTTCGACCGCTGCGCTCGCAGATTCGAATCCTGTCTCGGGCATGGATGCGGGTGATGTCTTTAGGTTAGTTAGGTTTAAGTAGTTCCAAGTTCTAGGAGACTGGACCTCAGCTGTTAAGTCCCATAGTGCTCAGAGCCATTTGAACCATTTTTTCTCCCTCAGAGCCTAGAACCAAAGTTCCTATCTTGGCTGAAGCGCCCCTGTAGACTCTCAGATGGAAGACATTATTCGGAGTGCTCCCAGCAAGAAGAAGAATTTTTATTCTTCCTTTTTGAGAATGGCCCGTGTGCATGATTTTGAGCACTAATAACAGTGATTCTTTCGAGTGCCAACCAATGAAATCTTCTCTAATTTTGCAGCAGTCTCCTTTCAATTTTCAGTTTGAATATAACCAACCAGTAGTGGAGGTTTTTAGAGCTGGATCTCAGAAACAGGCGACGTCTTACTCCCACTATCTGTCATGTTCCATGTTTAGCCAGTAAGGCCTTTTCCACCTTACACATAAGGCAGTTGTGTTCCCTCACTCCAGAATTTGTAGTAGCCAGTGGTAGCTGCTCTTACTGTTTTTTAGCAGAGTCAACAACAACTCAGTTAGCTTGCTTGACACCAGCCTGACTGCTATGGGTGCCACGAAGCACGAAAGAGACAGACAGGCTCATCTCAATCCACTTTACTGACTTCGTACGGGGTGCAGTGCTTTACGATATGGTATGCCATGGTGCTATTAGCTTTCAATGCACCTTCCGTTACACAATGGCTTTCTGCCGTTTAGGATACAAACACAGACGACACCCGTCAAGTGGAGCTCATGTTACACAACAATATCCGGCGGTGGTGGTCTAGCGGTTCTAGGCGCTTCAGTCCGGAAACGCGCGACCGCTACGGTTGCAGGCTCGAATCCTGCCTCGGGCGTGGATGTGTGTGATGTCCTTAGGTTTAAGTAGTTCTAAGTTCTAGGGGACTGATGACCTCCGATGTTAAGTCCCATAGTGCTCAGAGCCATTTTTTTTTTTTTTACACAACAATATACTTGGTCTGGAGGGTTTCAGCTGGCTTCTCCTTTCCCTGTAGTGCCAGCACGTGTCTTTTGAAACGGACAGCGGCCTCCTAATGGCCTAGCACTAGCTCTCTTTCCCAAGTTCTGCCAGCCTCTGCTCAACATGTATTGAATACTATTCTCAACTATTCCCTAAACATTCTTCCAAATTAAAAAATTAATATGGAATTTCAGTAGATAAATATCGTAATCACTGACGTCAATATTGATCAAACTCGTACACTCACGTCTAACTGGGAATTAATTATTAGATGGGTTTATCAATGTAATGTAGTTTATTTATGATAGTGGCATTTTTGACAAAAACGGTCTCGTAGCAAGAGTTACAGTGAAACCTGTAGTTCCTAGTGTCATTCAACGACTTTTTTGGGACAAGAATCGCACAGGTGCAACCCATGGACTTCACTATGTTCATCCAGCTGTGAATCAACAGATTCTTCCATCAGCAGTTGCAGACATCTTGGCAAACTGAATAGTTTTCTATATAACAATGCATTATTGCCTGTTGTTGTTCAGTGCTGGCAATAGACCATTTGGATTAAATAAACTCGTACATTTCAGTAACAGGGCTTCCATTGCTTTCCTACTGTTTCGTTATAAGTGCTTCACATTCTCACGTTATGCAAATGCAACAGCAGTTTGCATGTGGCAAAGGTCCTCACTTGACCTATCTAGCCAACCACGCGGTTCTAGGCGCTGCAGTCCGGAACCGCGCGACTGATACGGTCGCAGGTTCGAATCCTGCCTCGGGCATGAATGTGTGTGATGTCCTTAGGTTAGTTAGGTTTAAGTAGTTCTAAGTTCTAGAGGACTGCTGACCTCAGATTTTAAGTCCCATAGTGCTCAGAACCCATTTGACCTATCTATATCGTGCGTACCTAGGACATCTAAATTAGCAATCAGTAAACCCTTTGGCACACTCACCTCGTCCATGTCAAAATTATCAAAACTAATCAGATCCATAAAATCTTCATCTACGCAGACGGAAAAAAATCGCAACACCAAAAAATAATTAGTGAAATGTTGGGAATACATTTGCCTAGGTAATGTATTTAAGTGGTTATCATTGCAAGATCACAGATTAATATACGCGCTAGATAAGTTATTCCAAACGTGAAATAATGGTTAATTGATAACCGGTGTAACTGCCAGAATGTTGAATGTTGGTATGCAAACGTTCAAGCATTGTGATGTACAGGTGGCGAGTGTCAGTTAGTAGGACAGAGTTCCTCTCCTGTTGCACGTGGTCGATCAAAATGTGAACAGTCCCACAGAAAGTCGTCGACATGTCTCTGGCATTTGTATAGCTTCCATCGACGCTTATACTGGGAAAAATTAGGGAATGTACGTGCAAAGCAAAACGGAAACAAATTATATGAATCCTTACACCTTATCATGGCTCAATGGGACTGAGAACACTGCTGTGCCTCGTGACCAAACTTTCTACAATTATCATACTTAACTGGTACTGCTGTAATACATGGCAACTCGTGTCAAGTCAACTTACAAATCTGACGCCTCAGTGGCACAGGTATACTTCCCTACCTTTGTCACAGTACTGGGGGAGATCCACAGGCTCCTGCGGTTTATTTCTGTGGCTTCCAGTAGGACCCAACATGACCACAACTAATATAGAAACAAGAAAAGATCAACAAAAGACAGCCACTTACCCCACCGCACAATGGCGAACTACAAATTGTAGTAGTCGAACTCGAGGAGGAGCCACTCATGCAACGTCGTGATGCGGTAAATGTGTAGGTGTCGTATCACATGTGGGTGTCTCTGCAGATTTTTCCCACTTCTGATACCAAATATAGAGGATCAGAGGCGTGGTCCCTGTGGTTGACAGGAAAGTGTGGTGTGGAGTGCAAAGGCGAGCATTTGTTGGATGTCCGAAAACTCTAGTAACACACTGTTAAAAATATACGCAGGTACTGTCCATGGCATGGATGCACCGTTGTCTCCTTTGAGACGACCAGTAGGCAGGCGAGTAGGTGAAGCTCATGCAAGGCCAGTATGTACTGATTCCTGCGAGCCTCGTGGTCCGGGCCACCACAGCGACAGGACTGCACACACAACAGGCACCCACATCACAGAAGGTTCCTGACCAGGACGAACTGCAGACGTTGACTATGGGGGCTCATTGACCAACAGCACTGCTAGAACATTACAATTGCGTTCTCGTTGACGTCGTAGACGGCGCCCCGGAAAGGCACCCAGAATCTCTGCATGAAGTGAAAGTAGTCGTGAAGGGTTACTTCGTGGCCTCTCAGCGAGAGAAGGAGCAGAGACACAGAAGCAGATCGAGGTAAACAGCTAACGCGCTTCCACCCCCCCTCCCCCGGACGATGGTAGTCTGGCAGATTATCAGGTACCATCAGCTAGGTTGTGATGGCTGTTGCATCCAAGTAGGCAGACCGTGGATGGACCGTGACAGGACGTGCCTTGGGAATGGTTAGCCCAAACTGGGAACTAGGCTCTGGAAATCAGAGTACTTGGATATTCAGTCTATGTCAATGACGTTATCGTGAGGCTAGCATGACTGGATGTGGCCAAGTTTTCTGGACCAGTCAGCACATTGCACCTTGCTGCCGTATCGCAGGTCTTCTCTTCAGGCTTTCATGCTGGTTATTTCTGAAATCTAGACTGGCAATGGCAAGGGAAGCGATTCTGAACAAGAGAATTTTGTTAACATCGAGTATAGATTTAAGTTTGAGGAAGTCGTTCCTGAAAGTATTTGTATGGAGTGTAGCCATGTATGGAAGTGAAACATGGACGATAAATAGTTTGGACAAGGAGAGAATAGAAGGTTTCGAAATGTGGTGCTACAGAAGAATGTTAAAGATTAGATGAGTAGATCACATAACTAATGAGGAGGTATTGAATAGAATTGGGGAGAAGAGGAGTTTGTGCCACAACTTGACTAGAAGAAGGAATCGGTTGGTAGGACATGTTCTGAGGCATCAAGGGATCACCAGTTTAATATTGGAGGGTATCGTGGAGGGTAAAAATCGTAGAGGGAGACCAAGAGATGCATACACTAAGCTGATTCAGAAGGATGTAGGTTGCAGTAGGTACTGGGTGATGAAGAAGCTTGCGCAGGATAAAGTAGCATGGAGAGCTGCATCAAACCAGTCTCACGACTGAAGACCTCAACAACAACATTTCTGAAACGTCTGTGTGCTGCAACACCATTCTTGCGAAAAACTTAACCGTTGTTTCTTCACTGTACATGGCGAATGACGTTATGCTTATTTCCCTGTGATATCACTTTGCTGCATGGATACTTTGGTCATTCGCCTCAGGTGGTATATGGCAAATAATTAGCTGGAGTGCCCAAGCTACGTGCATTGTTGGCTGTTCTTCATTGTTTGCATACCAGTCAAGATATTGCGTGTTAGCCTGCCTTTGCTTCCGCTCTTGGCGCTGGTGCCGGCCAGGGAGAACTTTAAAAGTTTTCCACTCCCGGCGGAATACTGTTCTCAGGCTCAAAAATGCGTTGCAAGTGTCAGTAGTGGTCACAATAGTGTTCCGTGTAGTTGTGTGTTCTTTATACTGAAACTAAGTGCCTTCTATTGTGGGCAAATTGTTAGTGCTCGTGTGATGGGTGCTTCCGTAACAAATGGAGCTTAAGTTTTGGTGTTTCAAGAGCGACTGTATCAAAGATTTTTGTCGCAGGGAAAGCAGAAAAGACAGCATCCACCAAGTCACACCGCGGACGAAAGTGTGTGTCGAGTGACAGCTAGCGACGGTCATTGTGACGAAAAATAAGAGGACGACAGCTACAAAAGCCACAGCAGAGTTGAATGTGGCTCTCGCGAATCCTGTCAGCATCGAAACAACAAGAAGGGATCTCCGTAAGTGGAGAATTGAAGGGTGAGTTGGAGTTATAAAACCACCCACCAGTGATGCAAATGCTCGCAACACGAAAACATGGCATCGAAGCCGTAAGACACTGGCTATGTCACACTGAAAGAATGGTCATTTGTGGGATAAATATTGTTTCACGCTGTTTCCAGCTTCTGACTGAATTTATGTCTCAATAGTGGAACATGGCAGGGTTCAAATGGCTCTGAGCACTATGGGACTTAACATCTGTGGTCATCAGTCCCCTAGAACTACTTAAAACTACCTAACCTAAGGACATCACACACATCCATGCCCGAGGCAGGATTCGAACCTACGACCGTAGCAGTCACGCGGTTCCGGACTGAGTGCCTAGAACCGCGAGACCACCGCGGCCGGCAACATGGCAGGGGTTCAGTGATAACTTGGACAGCTATATCGTGGCATTTCACGGGCCCCTTGGGCGTTCTGCAAGGTTGCATTACAGCCAAGGATTATGTGAGCATCTTGGCTGATAAGCTCCATCCCATGGCACAGTGTCTGTTCCCCAATGGTGATGCTATGTTCCAAGACGACAGGGCCCCTGTTCAAACAGCTTGCATCGCCCAGAGCTGGTTTTGTGACCACGAGAATAAACTCTCTGCCCTGGCCACCTCAGCCTCCAGATCTCAGCATCATTGAGTCTTTGTGGTCTGCTGTGGAGAAAAGGGTGCTTCATCCGTATCCATCGTCGTTGCCTGAACTTGCCACTACTTTGCACGGAGAATGGTATAAAATTTGATTGAAAAACATACAGAAATATTGAGGCGACCAGAAGCTTTTTTGAATGGAGACGGTTCTCCAACACCATTTAGGAATGGTAATTAGTAGTATTTTTGGTGTGTCTGTATTTTTGTCCAACCTCCGTAAGTGCAACTTGGTCTTTTGAAGCAAGAATGGATGAAGACCTAGCCCATGTGCCATCTACTTATTGTGTGCTTAGCACATCAAAGCTCTTTGATACTTGCAACTAAGACACGCGCTTCCGCATTGGCATTTTTATGGTAGTGCCGCAGCAGCTTGCAGGACTGATAGCAATCTATACTGCTGTGTAGTGTGGTTATCCATCTTCACACTATTTGCTACATCATTTCCCTTGATTTCAACTTTAAGAGAATGCAACCATCTTTCTTTGCTGCTGTAGCTTCTAAAAAGTGTCAGTGATTCTGGATTATTTTGTCAGGTACACACATCTTCTGGCTACATCACCTCTGGTGACCCCAGCATTACATGACATTCAATGACAAAGGAGCAACAATCATGGTCTAGCGCCGCCGCTATAGTTTGGTGTCACTGAATAATAGCAGTATTGTCACACAGTCGCAAACGGGCCGCAGACCCTACGCCAGGCACAGAAAGGATCCAAAACCGCTGTTGCATCTGACGCAGCAGTACCACCAGCGATTTCTATAATGGCGGGCAGAGGCATTGCTGGCACTACCACCCAGGTGCAGAAAGGTGAGCCGACCACAGCAACGGTAGGCTAGTTGCCACACCTGCTGGCAGCTGCCTTCTTTACGTGTACGTGGTTGGAAGTGGTACTCGGCACTACAAATGAGCACTTAACGAATTTAAATACCCGTCATTTCTAGCCATAGTACTCGCAGTCTGGCAGCACTTTCTGCGATGGGAGGTGTATGCCAGCCGACTGGTTGACACCGCTGTGTAAGCTGCCACAACGAGATTTTGGCTTCACCACCGACGAGCTGACTACTGGGGCTAAGTCCACTCCTAGGGTGCCTTCCAGCTGTTGGAGCATATCGTGCTCGCTTCAGCCGCAGTTGGACTCCTGCCTTGGAGGGCAGCCGTTCGTGACCAGGGCAGCACCGCCACCCAACGGCCCCTCCCTGTGCAGGAGAGATTTCCATTGCTAGGGTCCGTCTTCCGCTATGAGAACCACAGCAGGCTTTCGCGTCCGCAGACGCGCCCTGCCCTGAAGTGGAGAGCCACGCGCCTGTACTGCACTGTTACTCGTCCACACATGCTCTGGGGGATGTAAACACTGCTGGCTGACGCTAGGAGTATTGTAACTAGAAACTCTATAATACGTTTGGTGCTGTACTCATATGCTGCCTCCTGACAACGCTGGCGCAATCCAACGCTGCCGAGGTAGTGGTCAACTTCCATGGCCCACTACAATTGAGAAGATGAATCCTGAAGATATGATACGAACAAACAACTAATGTACAGGTAAGGGTGTCCTCTTGTTTAAACCCACGTATGGATACAGTCTGAAACTACTAACTGTTACTACTAACTAGTAGCTAAATCCTTTAAGAGAACTATTTTAACTAGTGCTGTTTATACGAGGACTGCAATAAGGTATGGAAATGCCTTTGATATAATGACCTCTCTAGGTAAAGGAATAAAGAAAAATTTACTTAAAAGTTATTATTTACATAGGAATGACTTTCGTGTAGCTGCCTCCATATAGGTAAAGTTGTCTGATGTCGACATCAATTGAACTTTCAATGGACGTGACTCAGAGTATTCCTTTTTTCAAGAATTTACAAAAGGCTACAATTGATAACGGGCGCAAGATTCGTTCGCAGGTTATAGATAAGAGCAACGCTGCAATAGCTCAAAAATGGTTCAAATGGCTCTGAGCACTATGGGACTTAACTTCTGAGGTCATCAGTCCTCTAGAACATAGAATTACTTCAACCCAACTAGCCTAAGGACATCACACACATCCATGCACGAGGCAGGATTCGAACCTGCGACCGTAGCGGTCGCGCGATTCCAGACTGTAGCGCCTAGAATCGCTCGGCCACTCTGGACGGCTGCTGCAATAGGTACTTGGATATGTGCGAACACGGGGAGAATGCCTTGTCAAAGGCCTCTGTGCGTGCTGTAATTAATCTCATTTTGTCACCGCGATACCTACAGAAGCGATTCGTGGGAGTCTGAAAAATATCTCTAGATTCTCCACTTACTGATTCTTGAAACCTCGTAATTAAGCTTCAACCGCATAGTTGACGCCTACTTCCAAGACCATGTCAGTTCAGGTTTTTCAGTACTTCCGTCACGCTCTTCCGTGAACTAAACAAACCTGTCAGTATTTGTGCCGTCCTTTCTATGCAGCCAGTTTGGATTGTTAGCCCTATTCGGTTTGAGTCCTACACATTTGATGAAAAACATTGGGCAATATCAGTGGTCTATTTGTGCCTAGTAAAGCACTGAGGTGTTCAAAACAGTCTTCACAGTCTTCAGACTAAAGGCAGGTTTACCTTTTTTCACCTGACAAGTCAGCCACCTATCTTACCAATGACTGAGCCTATGTCATCATGCCATTTCATACCCCTACAAATTTTTACACGACGTGTTTCTGTGACTTGACTAATGCTAACTGTAAATCACTGATTCTTTAGTCTTACGATACTATGATTGCCTTCGTTTTGCGTAGTACGTAATTTTACATTTCTGTACACTTTAAGCAAGTTGTCAATTAGTACACTACTTAGAACTCTTATCAAATTCTGATATTACTTCATTATAAATAACAACATCGCCTGGTAAAGTCTGGAATTATTATTAATATGATCTGGCAGGTCATTAAAATACAACGCGATCAACAAGGATCCCAACACACTTCCCGAAAAAACGTGTGAACTTACTTCTACTTCTATCGATGACTTTCCACCCAAGAAAACATGCTGCGTCCACCCTGCCAACACACCGTCATCCCAGACACTAATTTTGTTCTATACCCCAATCTACATATGACTTTATATAGCTACTCTGTATTGTACGATCCAGTGCATGGCAGTGGGTTCACAGAACCACCTTCAGATTCTTTCTCGCCCGTTGCACTTTCGAGCAGCATGTGGGCAAAATGAACAAAAAAACTGTTTCCGTGCGAGAGCCAATTTCTCTGATTTTATTACGATGGTCATTTCTCCCTACGTCGGTGGGAGTCAACAAAATATTTTCGCATTTGAAGGAGATAGTTGGTGACTGAAATTTTGTGAAAAGATGTCATCCCAACGGGAAATGTTTTAATGTTTTAACATTAACAACATAATGTTTTAAAGACTGACACCCCAGCTCGCTCATATCTGTGACACTCCTCTAGTTCGCGATAATACAACGCGAGCAGCCCTTCTCTGAACTTTTTCAGCGCCCTCCGTCAATCCTATCTGGTAAAGATCCCACATCGCGCAGCAATACCCCAGCACATGAAGGGCAAGCGTAGGTGGCCTCTTTTGCACGTTTTCTGCATTTTCAAAGTGTTCTGCCAATAAAACGCAGTCTTCGTTTCTCCTTCCTCACAACATTTTCTGTGTGATGGTTCCAATTTAAGTTGTTCGTAACTGAAATCCCAAGGTATTTATTTGAACCGACTACCTTGAAACTCGTTTTACGAGTATTTAGCATGTAACCGAAATTTAACAGATTCTTTTCAGTATTCATATGGAGGACCTCACACTTACGTATAATCGTACTTTTGTTAATAAAAGTTGGTGAGGTACCGAGTCAAGAAATTTTTCATCCATGTATTTTCCTTGATCCAAGGTTTCCAGAATGCTATGTGAGAGAAGCACGAGTTGTGTTTCGCATGGTCGACTTCGGAATCAATGCTGGTTGGTATGGAGGAGACCATTTTGTTCAGCTACTTCATTATGTTTGAGCCCGCGACGTGTTGTAGAATTCTACAACAGATGGAGAAAAACGAGATAGAACAGTATTTTTTCTTGATCACTTCTGTTGCTCATTCTTGTAGACAGGTGTGACCTGTGTTTTTTTTTCCAATTCAGCAATTCAGCTTTTTGTTCAAAGAATCTGCTGTATATTATAGTTTAAAAATTATCTACCTCAGCTGCAAACTCCATAAATAATATCACAGGTATCTTATCGGGAGCTGGAGCCTTGTTTAAGTTTATCGGTTACAGTTTTCTGTCCCAACACAGATACTACAAATAATACTTTTGAGGTGCAACTCATAGTTTAGAACCACATGTCCATTATCAAATCAGTAAATCATCTTCGACGTGGTGTAAGAAGAAAATTGCGGCAGTACAGCTGTAGGTTCCTTGGTAAAGAAACCCTTAAAAATAAGGGACCGATAACCTAGCAGTTTGGTCCCTCCTCCCCCCCCCACCCCCCTCTTTAAACCAGCCAAGCTAAAAATAGAATTCGGCATTTCTGGTTTTGCTTTGCTGCCCTCAGTTACAGTTCCTGTATCATCCATGAGTGTCTGCCAATAACAACCCTGACATACGTTAAGAACTGCCTTGGGATTTGCTATAGGCATTTCGACAATATTCTGCTTTGGTCACCGTTGAAGGGTTTACGTATTGCTCTTTTGACAGTCAAAGACACTTCACTTACCGTTTCTCTATCTGTAGCCCTATGATTACTTTGACACGTATGATGCAGTAGTCGCTGTTTGTTTGATATTTACAGTGACTGTATACCGTGTAAGGTCTCTCCTCTCATAAGCAGTTTTACTTGGGACAGTACATGGTCAATTGTTACCTTAAACGTGAACCAAAGTTCCTCTACATAATTCCGTCCTGAGTTAAGAGTTTCAAGTTCTTTATTGACAAATGACACTGCTGCTGCTTTCTAGTTTTCTGAACATAACAGTCCTGTTACATTTTTGAGTTGCCTTTTGTACTTTGGTAATCATTGTTACTACAACTGCCTCATATTTACTGATGAGTTTCATTATGGACATTGTCGAACACATAATGTCTACTTGGTGCACTAGATCTAATATAGTTCCATCACGAGTAGGATTCCGAAGTAATTGCTTTCAAAAATGGTTCAAATGGCTCTGAGCACTATGGGACTTAACATCTGAGGTCATCTGTCCCCTAGAACTTAGAACTACTTAAACCGAACTAACCTAAGGACATCACACACAACCATACCCGAGGCAGGATTTGAACCTGCGACCGTAGCGGTCGCGCGGTTCTAGACTGAAGCGCCTAGAACCGTTCGGTCACACCGGCCGGCGTACTTGTCTTAGAAATTTTACAGAGAAGGTACCTAATACTGTTTGGCAGGATCCCTTACAACGCTCTCCACTTACATAACGGATCAGCATAGCCTTACTCAAGAAAACGGCGTACGATCATTTTGATCAGATCTTATTAAAAATTTTCAGAAGGATTTAATTTGTTTGGATATTTATTTGCATCAGCTTCACATAGTGAATTCTGTCAAGGCCAGATGCTGTGTTCCTTCCGACAGACAAGGCAGATTCTAACTCTAACATAGCGAATTGGCAGTTCCACGTCTATGTGTTAGTAAACTCGAAGTTTTCTTGTACTCTGAAGCGCCAAAGAAACTGGTATAGGGACGCATATTCAAATACAAACATATGTAAACAGGGAGAATACGGCACTGCGTGGGCAACAACGTCTATATAAGACAACATGTGTCTGGTGCAGTTGTTAGATCGGCTACTGCTGGTTCAATGGCAGATTATCGAGATTTAAGTGACTCTGAACTTAGTGTTATAGTCGGAGCACAGCATCTCAGACATAGTGCTGAAGTGGGGGTTTTCCCGTACGACCATTTAACGAGTGTACCGAAAATATCAGGAATCCGGTAAAACATGAAAATTCCGACATCTCTGCGGCCCGAAAAAGATCCTGTAAGAACGGGACCAATGACGACTGAAGAGGCTCGTTCAGATTGACAGACGTGCAACCCTTCCGTAAATTGCTGCAGATTGAAATGCTGTGTCATCAAAAAATGTCAGCGCGCGAACCATTCAACGAAACATCATCGATATGGGCTTTCGGAGCCGAAGGCTCATTCGTGTACCCTTGATGACTGCACGGCACAAAGCCTTACGCCACGCCTGGGCCCGTCAACACCGACATTGGATTCTTGATAAATGGAAACATGTTGCCTGGTCGAGAGAGTCTCGTTCCAAATTGCATCGACCGGATGGACTTTTACGACTATGGAGGCAACCTCTTGAATCTATGGACCTTCATATAACTAGGGGACTGCTCAAGCTGGTGGAGGCTCTGTAATGGTGTGGGACGTGTGTAGTTGGAGTGATATGGGACCCCTGATACGTTTGGATACCACTGTGACAGGTGGCACGTAAGTAAGCATCCTATCTGATCGCCGGTATCCATTTATGTCCATTGTGCAATCCGACGGACTTGGGCAAATCCAGCAGGACAATGCGACACCCCATACTTCCAGAATTGCTACAGAGTGGCTCCAGGAACATTCTTTGAAGCTTAAACGCTTCCACTGGCCACCATTATTGATCATATCTGGGATGCCTTGCAGCGTGTTGTTCAGAAGAGACCTCCACCCCTTCGACTCTTGCGAATTTGTGGACAGCCCTGCAGGATTCATGGCGTCAGTTCCCTCCATCAGTATTTCAAACATTTGTTGAGTGCATGCCACGTCGTGTTGCGGCACTTGTGCCTGTTCGCGAGGCTCCCGCACGATATTAGGAAGGTGTACCAGTTCCTTTGGCTCTTCGGTGTATTTCAATAGCTTCCTATAGTGTTGGGATGTGGAATCTGAGATGGTAACGGCAAAGAAAATAATATATAGGGCTATTCAAAAAGGAGGAACAGATTTAAAACATTTATTGCTTCCAAACTACAAAAGATAGAAACACAATTCCAACGTTTCTGGAAAGAAAGAAATTCAAATTTTTATGCATTCAATGTAAGCACAATGTTACACCACAAATATCAAAACGTTGGCTCATTTTCTGCCACACACATAGCAGCAGGTCTCTCATCGAATTCACGGCTTCAACAGTGCAGTGTCGCAGACCTTCAAGACTGTCAGGCATAGAGGAGATAAAAAAAGCAGTCCTTTACGTAGCCCCACAGATAAAAGTCAGAAGGCGTAAGGTCTGGAGTCCTTGGAGGCCACCGGCTATGAAGTTCATCTTATGCTCTTTCTCTTCCAATCCAGGTTCCTGTATCATTCAGGTACTTCGGAAGTGCTTGGAGAATTTCTCTAAGCATGTCCGACGTACCTGAATAACATCATTCCACTACGTTTGATTGGAAATGAGGACCAGAAGATGAACGTCATCGTCAGTAGCCTCCCAGATCTCCAGAACGCACACCTCATTAGGTAAAAGACTGTTTTTATCTCCCCTATGCCTGGAATACTCTCTTTCAAATTCTAAAGGTGGCAGGGGTAAAATACAGGGAGCGAAAGGCTATTTACAATTTGTACAGAAACCAGATGGCAGATATAAGAGTCGAGGGACATGAAAGGGAAGCAGTGGTTGGGAAGGGAGTGAGGCAGGGTTGTAGCCTCTCCCCGATGTTATTCAATCTCTATATTGAGCAAGCAGTGAAGGAAACAAAAGAAAAATTCGGAGTAGGAATTAAAATCCATGGAGAAGAAATAAAAACTTTGAGGTTCGCCGATGACATAGTAATTCTGTCAGAGGCAGCAAAGGACTTGGAAGAGCAGTTGAACGGAATGGACAGCGTCTTGAAAGGAGGGTATAAGATGAACATCAACAAAAGCAAAACGAGGATAATGGAATGTAGTCGAATTAAGTCGGGTGATGCTGAGGGAATTAGAATAGGAAATGAGACACTTAAAGTAGTAAAGGAGTTTTGCTATTTGGGGAGCAAAATAACTGATGATGGTCGAAGTAGAGAGGATATAAAATGTAGACTGACGATGGCAAGGAAAGCGTTTCTGAAGAAGAGAAATTTGTTAACATCGAGTATAGATTTAAGTGTCAGGAAGTCGTTTCTGAAAGTATTTGTATGGAGTGTAGCCATGTATGGAAGTGAAACGTGGACAATAAATAGTTTGGACAAGAAGAGAATAGAATCTTTCGAAATGTGATGCTACAGAAGAATGTGGGTAGATCACGTAACTAATGAGGAGGTATTGAATAGGATTGGGGAGAAGAGAAGTTTGTGGCACAACTTGACTAGAAGAAGGGATCGGTTGGTAGGACATGTTCTGAGACATCGAGGGATCACCAATTTAGTATTGGAGGGCAGCGTGGAGGGTAAAAATCGTAGAGGGAGACCAAGAGAAGAATACACTAAGCAGATTGAGAAGGATGTAGGTTGCAGTAGGTACTGGGAGACGAAGGAGCTTGCACAGGATAGATTAGAATGCAGAGCTGCATCAAACCAGACTCAGGACTGAAGACCACAACAACAACAACATGCGACACTGCATTGTAGAAGCTGCGAATTCGTTAACGAGAGATCAGATGCTTTGTGTGTGGCAGGAAATGAGACACCGCTTGATATTTTTCGTGTAAGACATGGTGCTCACACTGAATGAATAAAAATCTGAAATTTTCTCTTTCCAGGAACGTTGGAATTGTGTTTCTATCTTTTGTAGTTTGAAAGTAATAAATGTTTGAAATCTGTTCCTTCTTTTTGAATAGCCCTGTACTTACCTTTGAAATATATGATCATGAGAAACAAGTCCTTCACTCTTACTTCTTAACTTTTAAAGCATTGACCGTCGCAAAGCCCAGCCAGCCACACGCCGTCAGGCATGTCATTCTGTGCTGGCTTCCACTGGCCGCACAGCAGTCAGCGGCTTAAATAAATGCACCGGACAGTTTAAGGGAATGATTTATCTCAAAGAAATCCCAATGCTCAAATCAAGTTATCTGTTGGAAAAGATTCATTGCGTAACAAAAAACTGAAGCATCCTGAAGACATGAGTCAGTAGCTCGCGGTCTAGTAGCTAGCGTTGCTTCCTCTGGATCACGGGGTTCCGGATACGATGCCCAGTCGTGTCGGGGATTTTCTCAGCCCGGGGACTGGGTGTTTGTGCTGTCCTCATCATCATTCGGTAAGTAGCGAGATTGGAACTGGAAAGACTGGGCGCTGATGCAAACGAATTTGACGCCCGACAAACGAACATCATTATCACCCTGAAGACATGCTCGGATGTTAATGTAACATCGTACACGTACACACCTTCGGAGGTTATGTAAACGATCAGTTCCGATTCTCTGTGACGAAAATAACGGCCATCAGACTGCGTTGTTCGTTTATAGTGTTGCTACTAGGCCTGACAGGTTTTATATACGTCGTGAATAGCGTCAGATGTTGAGTTATCACTTTGAAAGTCACTGGTATGCCGAGTAGTCGTGTGAAATAGCGTTATCAGAACCTGACAGACTTTGAAAGGGGCAAATTATGGGTCCTCATTTTGCCACGTGGTTGAATGTTATAGTATTCGACTTCTGTGGCATTTTGATTTAATAGTGGTACAGTGTTGGACTGTATGGGAATAGGAGGATAGACAAAATCGTCGCCTAGCTTCCAGTCGACCACATCTGCCCACCATAAGGGATGATCGCAGTATCGAATACCAACACACTGTAACCTCTTCATGTCTCCACTTATCATCCAAGAGCCAGTAACAGACTACCTACAACATTCTGTGGCATCCTGCATCATAGGTCAGAGACTAGTAGCAGCTGGATTAGGAAATTACCGTCTCATGCATAGGCTAACGTTAGCACTACAACACAAATGTCTGCAGTTGGATTGATGCTGTCACAGGGAAGTATGGCCTGCTGATGAATGGCATTGTATTGTGTTCAGCGATGGACTACGATTTTATGCTAACCCAGATGACCATCATCAGGAAATATGTGAAGAGATCCCATTTCTTTAATATTTTGAAAGGCACAGTAATGTTACTCCTAGCATCCTTGTGTGGGGGAGCCATTATAGTATAACGTCAGGTTCTGGCTGGTAGGAATTGAGGAAATTGTAAGAGCACAACAGCACACTGCAGGCATCACGTGACCTCGTGTGTTACATCTCATGTGACAGAGTCGTGATGCTGTTTTCCAATAGGACAATGTTCGTCCATGCAGGTGTATGGTATGTGTCTTTATTTACTGCCTGTGTGTTGTTGAGATATTCCCATTACCAGCAAGATCCTCAGATCTGTTTCCAATAGATCATATCAGGGAGTGGATCAGATGTCATCTCTATGCTAGTGTCAGTATGCAGGATACAAAGGACCAGTTACAACAGTTGTGAGTAGGATAACAAGAAGAGCTCTGGCTGTACAATCGCTCACAACAGCACTTTCTTCCTGCATCAGCACTTGGTGTCAAATCACAGCTGAGGCAACTGCATGAGTTAAATTCAAAGTCACTTCCCCCTACCCTCCCCCAGCCCCACTTCCATCCTCATCCCCATCCCCATCTTCATCCCGTCCCCTCCCCATCCTGTCCCTCCCCCTCCTGGCCACTTGCCCTCCCCTCCTGCCCCCTCCCCTCTCTTCTCCAGCCCCTATTTTGCTCTCAGCCAATTGTATTATGTCAATATCATGCTCTTGATCAACTGTCACAGTACTCCACAGCTCTCTGGCAATTAGTTCTACATTCAAGGTTGGGCCTCTGTGGTGAGAGGACCATAATTAATTTGGCGCTCAAAGTACCTGGCTTTTATAAAAATGTAGAATTCTGTTATATTACTGTCTTCCAAAAAAATCGTTTATGGACTAGCTCACCTGTCACTTCAGCAAATTTCGTTCGAAGCTGTGAACCACTAACAATGCAGTACTGAAATGAGCACATAACATACTCTATATAATTAACTAAAAACTAATGCTTGCTTATCAAATGTAGTTAATGATCAGTAATATGTAGTTGGCAAATAGGAGTTTCACTTTATATTCTAATCCACAAACCCTGAAAAAAGGAAATAAAGTCAACTGCTGTTTTACATACTAGTTGCTCACTGTCACCAATATATGGCTGCAATGTAAAAAGTGCCTTGTTTGTTGTTTGTACCACGAGTCTGAACTGGTAAAATGATTACTGTTCATTCAATGTACAACTCCTGGTTTAAGACACAATAGAATCTTAAATTATAAATTTTCCACTCCTACGATGCTTCCAAAATGCCACAATGTTCTTTCCAACCATTCTTCACGGCATTGATGCTTGTTAAGTATCACAATATTCTAAAATGTTCGGAAAAATACGTCTGCAATGTAAAGAAAGTGTTATGTTTACGTCAAGTATCGTAGTGTTAATTTCCACATACACACATCCTCATCAAATTAGTCGATTAAATTCTAAATTAAGTGCTCAAATGCTATTTCCATGTCTAATAACAGCTGGCATTTTAGAAGGTAGCCCAAAGGAATCAATGTCATAAGACTAACCTGACCAGGCTTATAATTTCAGAAAAAATATACGTTAGCTAAGATACTATACTACGCAGGAAATCACAAAAAGAGATTAAATTAAACGTACTCTTGATGTATGTCACAATACAACCACATATTAAATATTTCCATACTTAAATTGTTGTCAAGCACCATTTTAGGAGGGATGAAGGTAATGCACCATGTAATACACTAAAAAATATAATCAATGATACTGAATGAAAATAATGACTGCTACTATTACGAATGACACAGTTCTACTGGGTCTTATGTACAATAAAAACTTTCGACGATGTTTTCAATCTGAACTATGATGCCAAGGCTCTCTAAAAGATGTATAGAGTGTATTTGCTATCATCAATTATTAAATGACGCTATCATTTAATGAAAAATACATGACACATACATAACATAGTCAAGAGACAAATAAACACCATATTAGAAAGGAAGGAAGGAATAAGGTGTTCGATTTTAGAAAGGAAGAAACTGACCAGTTTTAGGAAGGAACAAGGTTTTTACTAAAATGCTGCCCGGCGTTGCCCAGGAACTTATTTATAGCTGTGTGTCCACGCCCATACCACCCAGCATCTGGCCTTCTGTTTAATATTTGTGACGTCATATCTCCTGAACTGTGTGTAGCACAATGATATAATTTTGTATGTTAGTTCAGTTGGATACTGTCTGCAAAATCTGTTGCGAATGGAGTTAGCAGCAACAATGTAAAAATTTAAACGTCACGTGCGATGCCCCAGTTTTCATGCATCTCACTGTTTATGACGTCATATCTTCTGAACTATGTGTAGTACAATCATATAACATTGTGGGTACATTCAGTGCATATGTGGATACTGTCCGCGATTTGTTGCGAATACAGCTGGTAACAAAGACGTAGTAAATTATAACGTCATGCCTCATGCGGTACTTTTATTGTATGAAGAGCAAGAAGTAGTGAGCGATTAATATTTTTCGCTTCATCACTATATAGGGTCTGTCATCGAGAAATTTTTTTGTAAAAGTTTGTTGCAAGTCGCTAAGTGCTCTCATTCTCAAATACTGAATTAATACAGGTAAGATCTAGGAATTCAGGAATCGCGGGCTACGCTGCTTTTTCCCACCCAACCCCATCCCTTTCATAGGCAGGTGGTTCCTAACCCACACAGCGATTGTTGCCTGATTGTAAGCTATATGTGTACAAAGTTTCATTGGAATTGGTACAGTGGTTTAGGAGATATGGAACATACACACACACACACACACACACACATACACACGTTTATAGCATGAATGGATGTCACTGTACGACTCGCTATATTTAAACACACTTACGAGATAACCAAAGACTGTAACAAGGAAAGGTATGACATCTCCAAAGACGATGAGGCAGCCAGTATTTGGAAAATAAATAAAATTATTCATCAACTATTGTGTTATATGGAAAGTACCAGACTGGCAAGCTGTATGGAGCTTCAGACTAAATATTTCCGATTTTAAAGAATTTGTATAGGTTATTGAAAAACACGCACCTTCCATGTTAATCATAATATGCAAGACCTCTACGAAGATTCGAGGATGAAATAAATTTGTGTTTATGTATGATATAGCACATTTTGCAAGCACAATGAGGCTTCCAATTAAATATTTCTGCACCTAAGTTGTCTGTGTTACATAAATAAATCATAGGTTAGCAGACCAGGTAATTCGAGTGCATTAAATTCATCCAAATATATAACAATTTGTTGCAATATGGGCATTTACCCTCATTACCATCCCATCTTGTAATTAATGTGATTTAAGATTTTATAAAAGACGTGTGGTTAATGTAGCTCAGTGACTGACGTAGTTGTATCATAAATACGGGCTTGCAAATGCGTGAAAAAGAATATTCCTACGAGCACTACACCACTGCCTTCGGTGAACTACATTCAACACATATTTTTTTTAAAAAAAAACTATATTACAAAAATTTAGGTGTTGTTAGTTATTAGAAGTTTTGCATTTCAAATTCTACAAAATTGAGGAAAATGTTAGTCCATCCACTTCTCTAGGTGCACTGTGTGTTTCTGGTGGCTGTCCAACTTAAAAAAGGTAGCCAGTATTACCATAATTATTGCCCACTTTCAAGTTTTGTATTTTAATTAACACAGTTAGATGCAAAGTATTGGAAATTATTCTGTAAGCACCTCACCTGCCACTGCTTCTTTGTACGAGATTGTACGGCAAATAAATTATTGATACGAGCAGACGCATCCCCTAAATTCTTGCATTCCCTCCACTCATCCTTCGTGCGCTTGACATTAAATATTTCAGTTCTCTGAATATGCGTGATCTATATTATTGGTTAGCGATCACGACAGACAGACTGAACCAGCCACACGCATTTGCTGGAGATGCATACCATAACTTTGTACAGCAATTGTTTTGCTTAATGTGACACACATGTCCATTATGTAGCAGTAAGCCTGAACTCATAGGCTAAGCATTTCTGCAAGCCTCAGCCTACTCCGAGAAAAGAACACGTGCGTTTCTGACGAATCGGTGACCTATAGGAGATCGTAAAAGTGTAGACTCGCTGTCTAAGTACTTCTGCAAGCCCCAAATTGTCAGGACCTCTCGAGACGGTGAAACATAAAACCGGAAATGGACATTAATACTAAGTCCGTCTACTAGTCGAATTGAATGTTGCGTATAAACCAGTAAATGACGAGAATGCCAGTGTCATAGCAACAAGAACCCTACTGTTCGCCAATATACACTGAGCTGACAAAAGGCATGGGATAGCGATATGTACATATACAGGTGGCGGTAGTATCGCATAGACAAGACATAAAAGGGCAGTGCATGGGTGGAGTTGTCATTTATACTCAAGTCATTCATGCGGGCCGAGCGGCTCTAGGCGTTACTGTCTGGACCCGCGCGACCGCTACGGTCGCAGGTTCGAATCCTGCCTCGGGCATGGATGTGTGTGATGTCCTTAGGTTAGGTAGGTTTAAGTAGTTCTAAGTTCTAGGGGTCTGATGACCTCAGATGTTAAGTCCCATAGTGCTCAGAGCCATTTGAACCATTTTTCTTGGGGACTGATGACCTCTGAAGTTAAGTCCCATAGTGCTCAGAGCGATTCACGCGGAAAGATTTCCGACGTGATTATGGCCGCACGACGGGAATTAACAGGCCGCGGAATGGCAGTTGGAGTTAGACGCATGGAACAGTCCACTTTGGAAATCGTTAGTGAATTCAACATTCCGAGATCCACTATGTCAAGAGTGTGCTGAGAATACCTCATTTCAGGCATTACCTCTCTCCTCAGACAACGCAGTGGCCGACAGCTTTCACTTAACGTCCGAGAGTAGCGGCATTAGAGTAGTGATGTCAGTGTTAAGAGACAAGAAATCCTGCGTGAAATAACCACAGAAATCAATGTGGGACGAACGTATCCGTTAGGAGAGTGCCTTTGCTAACAGCATTGACATCGCCTGCAGCGCCTCTCCTGGGCTCGTGACCATATCGTTTGAACCCTAGACAACTGGAAAACCCTGACCTGGTCAGATGAATCCAGATTTCCGAGTGTGGCGCAGGACCCATGAAGCCGTGGTCCCAAGGTCTGTGCAAGCTGGTGCTGACTCCATAATGGTGTGGACTGTGTTTAGGTGCAAAGGGCTGGGTCCTCTGGTCCAACCGAACCGATCATTGACTTGAATAGTTATGTTCGCCTACTTAGACACCATTTTCATCCGTTTATGGACTATGTTCCCAAACAACGTTGTAATTCTTATGGCTGACAATGCGCCATGTCAGCGGGCAACAATTGTTCGCAATTGGTCTGAAGAACGTTCTGGTCAGTTCCAGCAAATGATTTGGCCACCCATATCGCCCGACATGAATCCCATCGAACATTTATGGGACATAATCGAGAGGTCAGTTCGTGAACAAAATTCTGCACCGACAACGCTTCCACAATTATGGACGGGTATAGGGGCAACATGGCCCAATATTTCTGCAGAAGACGACCAAAGGCTTGTTAAAGCCATGTCACGTTGAGTTGATGCACTATGCCGCGCAAAAGGAGCTCCGACAAGATATTAGAAAGAACCCCATAACTTTCGTCACCTTAGTGTATATAATTTGACTGCTAGAAAATCTAAACATGTGAATGTGGGCCTATCAGCCGACAGCGACTTGTCAAGGTTTCTGTGTCCATCACCTTTGTAAGGTTAACGTGGGCGACATGGGTACGAGTGGCGCAATGAAATGCCAGAGACCAAACTACCATATTCTTCTACATGTGAACCATAATGCATCAGCAATAGGCATATCGGAAAAAATTTAACGATAAATACTCACCTGCTTATACCTTTTGCAAATGCCCTGACGAGTGATCACATTCCTCCATTACTGTTCGCTGGTATCTTGCATGAGTGCCGAGAGGCGAGTGTGATCTGAAACATTCTGTCATATCCCCTACTTACGTCGCACCTACATTATTAATGTGTGATGATACACTGTGTTAACAAGGGTGTGATTTCTATTGACAGAATTACTATAATTCAGTGATGTCATGGCGTTGTAGGTAAGCACTACAAAGCATGACTACTGCCCAGTATTTCAAAACTAATATGTAAATACGGGTGGTTTAAATGTTTAAGAAATTCTGCATAGCATTACTTAGCAACAAATATCTACGCTATCGCAACACCAATTAGTGTGACGACACTATAAGACAGCCCTAGTGTATTCATAAGTAATAAAAACGACGTAAAAAATCCGAGTATGTCCACCCAAAACACATCGATGTTTGAGTTATTTTGTCCTTTTTGTTTCCTCCACGGTATTCCAAAGGCGCGCAACAAGGCTGGACCAATAACACATTGCAATATTTTGCTACGAACAATTTAGCGAAGTATTACTAAAAACAGCGACATAAAAGTACTAATTTATAAACCCAGTAACCCAGTTACACGTGTATATGTGTAATGAGTGGACGCCTCCTTGCTGCAGCCAGAACAGCCACCTCAGCAGTCGACAGGATCCAACATACAAACATCACCCCAGCAAGGTATGCCTGTCAGAACTCTCTCTCTCTCTCTCTCTCTCTCTATCTCTCTCTCTCTCTCACACACACACACACACACACACACACACACACACACACACACACACACACACAACACAAACAGATTCCTACCTTAGAAGAAACGCTCGACGGGAAGCTGGCGAGACGACTAGTGCTAGCGGGTTTCATCTTGTCAGAGCAACCATCAGACAACACACTATGCAGGCGATCTAAACATTTTTATATTACACATCTCTCTAGTAACTGCGCCCGCCAGTCAGTTGCACGGGGGCACTAGTTTGGCCTCATCTTGGAGATCTATTTGGAGGGGGTGGGGTGGAAAGTTGAAATGAACAGAGGTTTTTTCTCAGGTAAGTATTTGGAAAAAGAAGTGCAGTTCAAACACTTTCTAGGTAAGAGGAAACACTATACCCCATATCTGAGATAAAAATACAGTCTTGGTTGCAGAGGTTTTTATTTTCAAATTTCAGTCACCCGCTTCGCCTGTGGTAGGTATATTCAGATTATCTACAATGTAAAATATTACAAAACGTCCTGACCATCTAGTGCAAGAACGTACTCTACAGTAAAGGTCTTTACGCGAACTGACAAATTAGAATGTACCCATTGTAGCGCTGAATATGTTGGAAAAATGGAAAGAATGTTTAACATTAGGTTTCAGGAAAGCCTAATCACAAAATGAGGGCAGATAAAGCAACACCCGTCATTTACAGAACATCTAAAGGCATCTGGTCACTGCCTGCCTACAATTAATAATATGCCAATTGTGCATCTTGCCCATAAAGGACGGAAACTCAATTACTTGAGAACTTTGAGATCGCTAAACGCACATTTTTTGCTGTGATGTCCTCCTTAACGATCAGCTGATCAGAGAAAGTCAATCATTTTCTGATGTAGTGATGTCCCTTTTTAAAGCAGTTTACTCTCGTTATTGTGAAATATGTTGGTATCTCTTTTGTTATTTGTTGACTCCCTTATCTTTAACGCATAATTTAATTCTTGTTTTTTACATTTATGACAACCTTTTCATAAGGTATAAGTATTTTATCGGACAGATGCCAATTAACTTAACTCTAATTTTTAGGGCTGTAATTTTAGAAATATTACATTATGACTTATAAGGCTACTGATTTTGCGTATAGGAATTTGGTCCTGCGCAATGGATAATGTATAGGCTAACCAACGCCATCGGTCTGATTCAACTGCAGTACTTGCACTCCTTGCCCGATTACCACACTTTTCCGCATTCTGTGTCAGGGGAGCCGCTCATACATGTTGTGCTCCTGTTCCGTGAAGCTGTGCTGTGCACCTGTTCATAACTTGTGCGGTGTTTACGCATGGCAACGAGTAAGGTAATTAAATGATTTTTCGGTATCAATGACCACGGTCTCTATAGCCGACCCTTTCAGACATAATTATTACCAGAGTATCAAACCTTAACATTTTTTCTCTGCAGTTTTACGTCGTTCCGGTTCTTTGCAGGATCCGACTTGCCAGGCATTGGGGATTTTCGACTTTTTGATGCCCCAGTCACATTTTGCCGATGTATTTTCATCGTGTAATCATTTTATCGACAACGTGCGCCGTGAACAGTTTCTGTAAGTTTGCATAAAAATTTTATCTTTTGAGTACATTTTTGCACAAGATGCGGCAAGAACGTTTCCTTATACGAATTTTTGCAATTTTTTGCGTTGTATATAATCTGAAGATGCCTACTACATGCAACACGTGTCACTGAAATTTGAAAATATAAATTTCCGCAACCAAGACTATATTTTTACCTCAAATCATACTCAGATTGCCGTATCAGTAGCAATGATGGAATGGAAGAAATTTTACTACATCAGATATCTTATTTGATGCTTCAGTGTGCAGTCAACGACAAAGATTTAAAGATGATGTAAATGGTTTTGTGTTAAAACAAGAAGCTGCTATTCTCGTAGATGGCAAGCAAGTTATTGCTGAAGGTTCACCCACAATAGCACAGGATGCACCATTGAGCAGACTGCTAGAGAAGACGTAAAAGACGAACTTCTGGTTATCACGATACCACCAGCAGCAGTAGTGGGGATGGAGTGCAACTATTTACTGTGGGGAACACACTGTGAGAGCTACGTAAACGTGCAGATTACATTGCGATAACGGATGATGAGAAAGTAAAATCGTTATCATTTCTACTAGGTGCGCATCCTGTCAAAATAGTTAACATGCAGTATCATGATGGTCCATCATTCATAAAACTAAAGAAATTTTTCAATACTCCTGAAGATCAATGTTTGACATTGACCTATCTAAGAGTAATGATGAGACTGTATTTGGAGGATAAAAATTCCTCATAAACTATCTGTTTCCTTACTTATTTTTTCCTTCAACACCTGTACATGACGCCTTACACGAAGGAATTAAATCTATACGCTATGACGTTACATGTATAATTTTGTTTGTTACTTATCTGTAACCAAGAATACTAATTGAGATCTGATAGTTGATGCACACTGTCAGCCTCTGGTGGTAAAAACAGTTTTAAGATTCAGTAGCCGACACATATTGTCACATTATGAAACACATACACACCATCTAATCAAAAGCACCTATTGGTGCACACTAATATGGGAAGTGTTGACTCTTATTTGTAATGTGAGTTAAACTGCTGCACAGTTTCCGCCCGTATCGCTCATATATACACAGTGTGTCAGAGTTCCGTTAGGACTGTGGCGATGAAAAATAAAAGTCATAGATTATGTTCACAAAATCACTGTATTTATTGAAAATACTCTCCCTCTGAATCAAACCGCAGCTGAAATTGTTTTAAAAGTGTTTTGAAAAAGTCACTGAAGTCCTTTTTTGGACTTGCATTTAGTACTGCAGTACAACTTCCTTGGATGTCGTTACATTGTCAGCTTCAATTTGGGGAACAACCAGAAGTCGGCTGAGGCCAAATCCGGCGAATACGGAGTGTGATCCAGGACTTTCATCCGTTTTCTGGCCAAAACCTCGAGCACAATCTTCACTTTGTGGCCTGTGTGTCGCCATGGAGGAGCAACCAGGAATGTGTCTCTTGATATTCGGGTCGACTTCGACGAATTCTCGCACACTAACGCTAGAGGACTCAAAAAACTTGATTTTACCTCACTGTTTCACTGCCATTTTCCGACGAGGGTCAGATACGTACTGTTACATTAGTGGCCACGATGCCTGCTACAGCAGCTGCTTTTGAAATTTCAAGGATTGTAACGCTGCAACTTATCACGAGATAGCATTGCAGTCTGGAATTTCACAAAAGCAGTTCTAACGGAACTGGTACAAATTATGTATTGATTAGTAGGATAAACGCTACAAACAGTCACTTGATGACGCACCTCAACAGCTCAACTACAGTCCAGCCACGCAGAATAAGATTCTACACTCCTGGAAATTGAAATAAGAACACCGTGAATTCATTGTCCTAGGAAGGGGAAACTTTATTGACACATTCCTGGGGTCAGATACATCACATGATCACACTGACAGAACCACAGGCACATAGACACAGGCAACAGAGCATGCACAATGTTGGCACTAGTACAGTGTATATCCACCTTTCACAGCAATGCAGGCTGCTATTCTCCCATGGAGACGATCGTAGAGATGCTGGATGTAGTCCTATGGAACGGCTTGCCATGCCATTTCCACCTGGCGCCTCAGTTGGACCAGCGTTCGTGCTGGACGTGCAGACCGCGTGAGACGACGCTTCATCCAGTCCCAAACATGCTCAATGGGGGACAGATCCGGAGATCTTGCTGGCCAGGGTAGTTGACTTACACCTTCTAGAGCACGTTGGGTGGCACGGGATACATGCGGACGTGCATTGTCCTGTTGGAACAGCAAGTTCCCTTGCCGGTCTAGGAATGGTAGAACGATGTGTTCGATGACGGTTTGGATGTACCGTGCACTATTCAGTGTCCCCTCGACGATCACCAGAGGTGTACGGCCAGTGTAGAGATCGCTCCCCAAACCATGATGCCGGGTGTTGGCCCTGTGTGCCTCGGTCGTATGCAGTCCTGATTGTGGCGCTCACCTGCACGGCGCCAAACACGCATACGACCATCATTGGCACCAAGGCAGAAGCGACTCTCATCGCTGAAGACGACACGTCTCCATTCGTCCCTCCATTCACGCCTGTCGCGACACCACTGCAGGCGGGCTGCACGATGTTGGGGCGTGAGCGGAAGACGGCCTAACGGTGTGCGGGACCGTAGCCCAGCTTCATGGAGACGGTTGCGAATGGTCCTCGCCGATACCCCAGGAGCAACAGTGTCCCTAATTAGCTGGGAAGTGGCGGTGCGGTCCCCTACGGCACTGCGTAGGATCCTACGGTCTTGGCGTGCATCCGTGCGTCGCTGCGGTCCGGTCCCAGGTCGACGGGCACGTGCACCTTCCGCCGACCACTGGCGACAACATCGATGTACTGTGGAGACCTCACGCCCCACGTGTTGAGCAATTCGGCGGTACGTCCACCCGGCCTCCCGCATGCCCACTATATGCCCTCGCTCAAAGTCCGTCAACTGCACATACGGTTCACGTCCACGCTGTCGCGGCATGCTACCAGTGTTAAAGACTGCGATGGAGCTCCGTATGCCACGGCAAACTGGCTGACACTGACGGCGGCGGTGCACAAATGCTGCGCAGCTAGCGCCATTCGACGGCCAACACCGCGGTTCCTGGTGTGTCCGCTGTGCCGTGCGTGTGATCATTGCTTGTACAGCCCACTCGCAGTGTCCGGAGCAAGTATGGTGGGTCTGACACACCGGTGTCAATGTGTTCTTTTTTCCATTTCCAGGAGTGTATGTCAGCACTCATACATATGGCTAAAAGATTTGAGTGCTGTTAAATAATTACGAGACCTCACTAGCAGCTCCAAGGTGATTATAATTAAAGTTCCAGTTTCAAAACTCCGTAAAAAAAGTACTGTTCAGAATGATGTTAAATATGAACGGATATCATCGAACACGCAAACGTTATGAAAACAAAAATATAACGAAAACATTCCCATTAGATGGCGCTGTAAGTATCATAACGTAAATGATATCGCATACAAATGACAGATGAATCGCAATACGACGGATTTCAGATTACTCCACAGCTATGAGTTTCACGGTTGAAGGTCAGATGATCTGGATGGCCAGGCTGTAGGAAAACGACGGCTAATAATTCTAGAATTTCGAAAATGTCTCTGCAGCTGCTGCTTTAATGGGTGTGCCGTCAACCCACATACAGTTACGTTTGCAGAATGAAGCGGTACCGACTGATGTGCAAGCGGATTTTCCGTTGCCCATATTCTGCAATTCTGCGTACTGACATATTCTTGGAGATGAAACTGGGTTTCACCTGTCCACAGAATGTTCCATGGTCATTCATTGTCCACTCCCATGCTAGAAAGAAACTCTAGAATAAACGTTAGCTTACTGGCAGATCAACGTAAAGAAACTCCAAGGTGTAGGTAGTATGCGATTCTTTCCAGTGTAAAGTGTCTTCTTCCAGTAAATCTTGGAAAACAGCATCATTCAAACTTAATTTAAACGCCAGAAATATTTTATACAATAGGTATCTCAAGAAAACCCTCAAAAAACAATGCTCCTTTATAGGTTTCCAAATATGCACAGCCTCATTAAAATAATGATCTGCTGTATTGATTAGTAATAAATACAGTTTATACCATTAATATTCCTCCAATTAAATTACTATGATTTTTGTTGAACACGTAAAAAGTACAAAATGTGTTATATTTTCGAAAGTATTAAATATCTCCAAAAACGGCATTTAGGGGGCAGATTTCTATTAAAGAAACATTTGAAACCAAATTTCAGTTTAGATTTGTACCTATTATTTTAGCCCTCATAAGATGGCAACTTAACTATTTGCAGAGCCACTAAAATAGTTCAAAAATGGTTCAAATGGCTCTGAGCACTATGGGACTTAATATCTTAGGTCATCAGTCCCCTAGAACTTAGAACTACTTTAACCTAACTAACCTAAGGACATCACACACATCTATGCCCGAGGCAGGATTCGAACCTGCGACCGTAGCAGTCCCGCGGCTCCGGACTGCAGCGCCTAGAACAGCACGGCCACCGCGGCCGGCACTAAAATAGTAAAAATGATAAAATTCTGATGTTTATAATATTCCCTAATGAGTGATATTAAAAATTTATGTAAGCAGCTCAAAACATTGTTTAGCGTGACCTTCATGATCTGCGTAGTACCTGTGATCTGAAATCTCTTCCTCAATAGACTTTCAACAACAGGAAATCGCTCTGAAAAACCCAACAGAGTAGTAGACGTAATAATAAAGCTGGATTCCCAGTACAGTTCACTACAATGCCCTAAGTATACAACCAGGAATGGATGAATGTGGCTTCTCTACACAGCTCAACCTGTGAACATGCCTTAGTTCAAGCACAGGCCTCACGCACATTCCCACTTTGCGGTGAGAAGGGTTGTCAGCACTAAAAGCAGGCCACCGAATTGGAGTCCACCAAACAGAAGAAATCCGTTCGAGCTGATTAGATATGCTTTTTGTTCCATGGATCCATAGCGGGACGATCCTTAAGGACATATAACACGATAGAAAACAAGAATACATGATACATATTACAAAAAGAGATATACCAAAGTTCATTCCAAGGATACTAAGTGAAATGGTGCTTATGAATGAAGACTAAGTAAAATATTTAAAACATGTTCTCATTTACGAGTTAAACACAAATTTCTCACAGAAATATAAAAGTACTATACAGAGAGGTGCATATAACAATTCTTATGCAAACTCTAACTACTCACCATCACACAGAAAGTCATGTTACAACACATTACGCCACTGGATATGCTCAGAAGTCAGATTATATGAAACACTCGCGTTGTTGCTGCTGTCCTTGCGCCCTTCAGGTTTGATGCATCTCTCCACACTAGTCCATCCAGTGTAAGCCTCTTCAACTCTGCGTAACTACTGCAAGCTACACCTATTTGAACCTGATTATTGCATTCAAGCCAGGGCCTCCCTATAAAATTTTTACCTCCTATTTGTTCCCTTACCATACTGACGATACCTTCATGCCTCAGCATGTGCTCTATCACTCGATTCCTTTTTTTCTTTTTTTACTTTTTGTGACATATTTTTGACTCATTTCGGTTCAGTGTCTCCTCATTAGTTATTCGATCTACTCACCTAATTTTCATCATTCCTTTGTAACACTATGTTGCAAAAGTGTCTATTCCCTTCTTGCCTGAGCTGCTTATTGTCTACGTTTCACTTCTGCACAAGGCTACACTACAGATAAATACTTTCACCAAAGACCTCCTAACACGTAAATTTATATTCGCTATTAACAAATTTCTTGCTCTTCCCAGTTTTCATTTTATACCCTCTCTACTTTGGCCATCGTCATATAGTCAGCTGTGGAAATAGCAGAACATATCTAGTACTTTTAATCTATCATTTCCTAATCCAATTTTCTCAGCATAGTCTGGTTTACTTCGACTACATTCTATTGTCCCTTTTACTTTCATTCGTGTGAATCTTACAATCTCTTTTTCAAACGCTACCTATTACTTTCAACCGCTGTTTCAAGTCGTTTACCATCTGTGGCAGAATTACAGTGTCATCGTCGAAACGTCAAACGTTGTATTCCTTCTCGCTAAAGTTTAATTTGCTGTCGAAATTTTCCGTGTTTTAGTTTATTGCTCGTTCAATGTACAGATTTAATAACGTCGGGGAGAGGCAACAACCTCTTCTCACTGCCTTCTGAACTACTACTTCCCTTTCATACTCTTATAATTGCAGTCTGGTTTCTGTACAAGTTTTATAAATATTCACTTCCTGTATTGCAACTTCGCTAACTTACAGAATTTCAAGTAGTGTATTCTGGACAACATTATCAAAAGCTTTCTCCAAATCTACAAATAATGTGAACTTAGGTTTACCTTTTCTCAGTCTATCTTCCAAGATGCGGTCAGTATGACCTCTCATCTTCCTACATTTCTCCGGAACCCAAACTGATCTACCCTGAAGTCGCATCATTTGATATTATTAATTACATTTCTCCTCATGAACCATGGACATTTCCGTTAGTGGGATGGCTTGCGTGCCTCAGCGATAGACATAGCCGTACCATAAGTGCAACCTCAATACATGGGTATCCGTTGAGAGCCCAGACAAACTTGTAGTTCCTGAAAAGGGGAAACAGCCTTTTCAGTAGCTGCAGGGCCAACAATCTCGACGATTGACTCATCTGGCCTTGTAACATCAACTAAAATGGCCTTGTTATACTGGTACTGCGAACGGCTGAACGCATGAGGAGACTACAGCCGTAATGTCTCCCGAGGGCATGCAAGTCTGCTGTAAATAATGATGGAGGGCATACTGTAAATACTGTAAATAAGAATGATGGCATCCCTTTGGGTAAAATAATCCGCAGGTAAAATAGTCCCCGGTTCGGACCGCCGGAAGGAGGATGTCGTCATCAGGAGAAGCAAAACTGGTGTTCTACGGATCGGAGAGTGGAATGTTAGAGCCCTCAAAATTTGAAAAGAGAAATAGATAGGTTAATGTTAAATATTGTGGGAATTAGTGCTTCTGCACAGGTGAATACAGAGTTATATAAATACAGAATCATATAGGGGTAATGAAGGAGCAGGTTTAATAATAAATATAAAAGTAGGAACGCGGGTAAGCTACTATGAACAGCAAAGTGAACGCTTTAAAGTAGCCAAGATAGACACTAAGCCCACACCCACCATAGTAGTAGAAGCTTATATACCAAGTACCTCCGCATATGATGAAGAAATTGAAGAAATGTATGACGAGCTAAAAGAAAATATTCAAATAGTTAAAAGAGAAGGAAAAATAGTAGGTGAATATAGACTGGGGGAAAGGAAGGGAAGAAGAAGCCGAATGATAAAATTTCGCCCAGAGAATAATTCAGTCATCTGTCACACTTCGTTTCAAAACAATGAAGGAAGTTTATGTACGTGGAAGAGACATGGAAAAGTCTGAAGGTTTCAGATTGATTGTATAATGGTAAGAGAGAGACTTCGGAATCATATTTTAAATTTAAGACATTTCCAGGGTCAGATGTTGACTCTGACCACAATTGATTGGTTATGAACTGGATGAGTTGGAAGATCAAGAGGTAGTTTAGAGTTTTAGAGGGAGCATTTGGCAACAATTGACTAGAGCATGAGAAAGAAGTAAAGTACAACACAAATGGGTAGTCCGCAGCTCGTGGTCGTGCGGTAGCGTTCTCGCTTCCGGCTGTGGGTCGACGTATGGAAATTTATATGATTGAATGTGGAATGTCATGTAGAAAAGACGCATTTCCCGGCCGATGCACCATATGTGGGGCGGCGGGTGGAATTTTTTGTTAATGAAATGAATGAATGTGGAATATCTTTCCCGGCCGATGCACCATATGTGGGGCGGCGGGTGGAAATTTTTGTTGTTAAAAATAAATGATGATATATGTCTTTCCCAACGATGCACCAGATGTGGGGCGGCGGGTGGAATTTTGTTGTTATTAAAATGTTCCTATGATTTATTTAATGCTGTTGTTTGCCGTTCTCAACACTGGCTCTCTAACTACAAAATTGGCAACCAGAAAGTGATTAACAAAACGTGAAGCCTGTAATTAGAATTCTTAGAGCCCACTCCAACTGAGAAATACACTTATATCCACAGCTTATAGCTCTGAGGAATTAGGAGATTGTCTGGGATTCGTAATCAAAAAACGATTCTTTCAAAAATGTTCACTATATTCTGAAAGTCACAGACCAAAAAGAATCCACACAATCCAACTACCAGAGCAGTTCAGAGTCTAATGCGCTGATGCAACTATAACTGTTCAAATTAAATGCTTAAGTGAATGCTCGCCATAATTTGATGATAATGTTCATCAAACGCCACGCTAAATAATGGTAGAATGTCTGTCCCGCGGCGGCACGTGAAAATAAGACATACGCAAACTGGAGATAGATCATGAAAGTCATCCCAGAATTAACACTTCACTCGAAAACTATTTCATGGCTACGCGTATCCCGTGTAACTTATTACGGCATCCGAGGAAGTTTATAGCAATGATACCAACGCGACGCGACTCCCGGCACAGATGGTGCACCAATCAGCGCCTGGAGAGAACTGGGGCCTTTTTTCCTCGCGCAGCGTTCTTATATATAAAGCCGCGGTGCGGAAGGCTAAGGGAACGCCTGATTAAATTCGCTGTCCCGACTAGCCGCTGGGCTAGTAATGCACCACTTTAAGTTATCAAATAAATCATTGCCTCCTTTGCTGATGACCAAGGAAGCTCTCAATTTAAATGTGCAATCAGCACACAGGTAAGTAATCATAATAAAAGTCTGACGTGGTTAAGTCCAATATTTTGGGCGAGAGAAGTAATTTAATTACACTACACGCAGTAGACGAGCTCTGAACTTGCCTTATGGAGATACGCTATCGCTATATTTTTATAGTTATTCAGTTGAAACTTCTCACATCTCTATGATTATAGCGGATCACACTTCTACTTAAATTTAAACATCCTAGCTTTATTTATTCACCTACTTAATCTATCTTGCTTCCTTAATTTTAAGACAAAAACCAGAAAATCATGAATTTCAACTAAAACTTTAATTTGTGATATCCAGAATACTGTTTCTACTAAATTGTTATGCAAAAGGAATCTAAATATAAATTTTTAAGTTTCTAGCTCTTTTCTGTTGCGCCAATGATTTTTATAGAAAAACGTCCAAATTTCGAAAATGGTTAAAGTTATTGAACTGATATTCAACACATATTGATTTAGTATTGCTCCTGACATGCTAGAAACGTTTCAGGTTATTTACTTGATTTTTAAAGCATTGCGCAACATCGATGACGTCAGAGCTAGTTACAGCGGACTGGCTGGCACACAATGGAAAGACTGATGTAAATTTTATACGGCGTGAGTAGGCTGCTTCCCTACACCGCGCCAGGGTTCCCCGGTTCGATTCCCGGCTGGGTCAGGGATTTTCTCTGCCCCGTGATGACTGGGTGTTGTGTGATGTCATTGGGTTAGTTAGGTTTAAGTTGTTCTAAGTTCTAGGGGACTGATGAGCATAGATGTTAAGTCCCATAGTGCTCAGAGCCACAAATGGGTAGGTTCGAGAGACGAAATACTGAAGGCATCAGAGAATGAAACAGGCAAAGAGATAAGGCATAGCTGAAACCCTTGGATATCGCAAGAAATACTGAATTTAATTGGTGAAAGTAGAAAGAACAAAAATTCAGGAAAGTGAATACAACTGTCTAAAAAATGAGACTGACAGTAAGTGCAAAATCTCTAAGTAGGAATGGTACAGGAAAAATGTAAGAATTTAAAAGCTTATTTCATTAGAGAAATGACAGATTTCGGCTATAGGAAAATTAAGGAGCCTTTGGAGAAAAGAGAATCAGCTGTATGGATTTTAAGAGCTAAGTCCTAAGCGAAGAAGGGAAAGCTGAACGGTGGAAGGAGTATGTAGAAGGTCAGTACACGGGAGACATACTTTAGGACAACATTATAGAATTGTGAGAGGACATAAGTCAAGATGAGATGGGAAATACAAGGCTTGTCCCGAAAGTAAGTTCCGATCAGTCGCGAAATGGAAACTTATGCCGGAGCCATGGTAGCCCCTGAGGGCCAGCAACCCATATTACACCGTAGAGGACGGGGTTCTCTATGGCCAAGGCGTACCAAAAGCACCATGGTAAGCCGGCCGGTGTAGCTGAGCGTCTCTAGGAGTTTCAGTTTGGAACCGCGCGACCGCTACGGTCGCAAGTTCGAATCTTGCCTCGGGCATGGATGTGTGCGATGGCCTTAGGTTAAGTAGCTCTTAAGTTCTAGGGGACTGACGACCTCAGATGTTAAGTCCCATAGTGCTCAGAGCCATTTGAACCATTTTAGCAACATGGTGAACACCGGCTATTTACATACAAGATAATGGATACAGACATTCGAAGCACTACTTCCTACTGGGGAAGCTCGAGCCACGGCCTACAGGAAGTATCACTATGCCAAAACCTGATGGGCTGGAGACAGCTATTTAGGGGTTAGAAACATCCCCGAAGTGCAGTTCACTCCGGATGCCGACCTCGTGTACTTCGACCGCTGAAGATTACGTCTTCGTCTCTGAATGGGACTTTTACTAGTGTGTGTGTGTGTTACCACGAACCTTTATGGAAAATTAGAAGTGAACTTCTGTTTTCCTCACTTAGGAGACTTTTACTGGCATCGTTACTGTTACCTTTCTTTTTTTTGCTCAGTCATCAAGCTTGTAAACTTACATAAATATAAGTTCTGCTTGTGGAAAAATTGCAAATTGTCAGTCATAACAGAAACTACACTGAAAGTCATAAATGTTTTATTTGCGACAGTTGGCTCGACCTTCCAGCTACTTCTCTACGTAGTCGCCGCTCCAGCTAGGACATATGTCACACCGTTATACAAACTTTCCAATACCCTCTCATAGAAGGCAGCCGCCTGTGCTTCCCGCCAATTCTCCTTGCTCATCTATAGCTTGTTGTCTGTGCGGAAATGTTGTCTTCATAGCCAGTAGTTAATGTGAACAGAGAAGAAACACAGAGGAACCCAATTACCGGCTGTAGTGCGGGTGATCAAACATTCCCATCGAAAACGCTGCAGGAGCATTTTCATTGCCCCTGCAGATTTCGACCGAGAACTGTCAAGAAGTAGGAACAGTATGTTAGTTCTGTAATGTGGGCTGCATAACATCAGGCGAAATCGCTCACCAGGACGTCATTCTTGGCGAGAGAGACTATTTTCTACGCATCTTTATGTGCTCAGCATGCGCTCAGATCTGAAAATAACGAAGTGATGCAACAGACAGGGATACTAGAGACACTGTCGAACACATGTGTGCAAAGCTTTATTAGATTTTCACAGTGGTTTCCATTTCTTGACCGATCGCTACTTACTTTCCGAACATCCCTCATATGATACTGCGAGAAGACTTTGATAGGGCAGTGAAAGACTTAAGTCGAAACTAGGTCCCGAGAGCAGACGACATTCAGTCAGAAGTACTGATAGCTTTGGGAAAGTCATCCGTGACAAAACTGTTCCGTCTAGTGTGCAAGATGTGCGAGACAGGCGAAATACCATCTTACTTTAAGGAGAATATAATAATTCCAATTCTAAAGAAATAAAGTGCTGACACGTCTGAATATTACCGAACCACCAATTTCATAATTCATGGTTGCAAAATACTAATATGAATTATTTCGCCGCGCGGGATTAGCGATGCAGTCATGGATTATGCGGTTGGTCCTGGCAGAGGTTCGAGTCCTCCCTCGGGCATGGGTGTGTGTGTTTGTCCTTAGGATAATTTAGGTTAAGTAGTGTGTAAGCTTAGGAACTGATGACCTTAGCAGTTAAGTCCCATAATATTTCAAACACATTTGAACATTTTTTGAACAATTATTACCTTAAAATGGGAAAACTTGTAGAAACTGACATCGGGAAAGATCGTTTGGATTCCGGAGACGTGGAGGAACGCTCGAGACACTACTGACCCTACAACTTATCTTAGAGAATAGTTTTAGGAACGCAAAACCAACGTTTATGGCATGTGTCGACTTGGAGAAAGCTTTTGACAATTTTGACTGGAACACGTAACAGGGGTAAAATCCATACAGCGAGAAGTTACACAGAACTAGTACAAAAACCAGACGGCATTTATGAGGCGAGAAGCATGAAAGGGAAGCAGTGGTTGAGAATGGAGTGAGACAGGGTTGTAGCTTATCACCGATGTTGTTCAATCTGAACACTGTCCAATCAGTAAAGGAGACGAAAGAAAAATATGGAGCAGAAAATGAAGTTGGTTGGGTTGGGTTGTTTCGAGGAGGAGACCAGACAGCGAGGTCATCGGTCTCATCGGATTAGGGAAGGACGTCGGCCGTGCCCTTTCAAAGGAACCGTCCCGGTATTTGGCTGGAGCGATTTAAGGAAATCACGGAAAACCTAAATCAGGATGGCCGGACGCGGAAGTGAACCGTCGTCCTCCCGAAAATAAAGTTGAATGAGAACTTTATTTATATTACAATAAAGTTCTAGGAGAAGAAGTAAACTTGACTATTAGAAGGGGTCGGTTGGTAGGGCATATTCTGAGACATCAAGGGATCACCAATTTAGTATTGGTCGGAAGCGTGGAGAGTAAAAATCGTAGAGGGAGACCAAGAGATGAATACACTAAACAGATTCAGAAGGATGTAGGTTGCAGTAGGTACTGGGAGATGAAGAAGCTTGCACAGGATAGAGTAACATGGAGAGCTGCATCAGACCAGTCGCTGGACTAAAGACCACAACAACGAGAAGAAATAAAGACTTTGAGGATTTCCGATGACGTTGTAATTCTGTCAGTGGCAGCAAAGGACTTCGGAAAGCGAATGAGCAGAATGGACAGCGTCTTGAAATGAGGACATAAGATGAACATCAACAAAGTCAAAACAAGGATAATGGATTGTAGTCTAATTGAATCAGGTGTTGCTGAGGGTATTAGAATGAAAGTAGAGTGACTAAAAGTAGTAGATAAGTTTTGCAATTTGGAGAACAAAATAGATGTTGATGGTCGTTGTAAAGAGGATATAAAACCTCGGTCCCGTTATTTCTGGAACATGTACAGAAAATTAGAATAGAGATCAACATAAACATCACTGCAGCAAACCAGTCTTCAGACTGAAGATCATAACAACAACATAATTATAAAGAGTGATTCAGCTGGAACCTGCAAGACCTTCAAATACCTTAGGCAAGATTTTCATATTCTGTCACTCACTACGTGTATACTGTCAGTCACACAGAAAAAAAATGAACAGAATCTTTTTATAGGAAGTTTAATGTAGTTAAATGTTATGCTGGGATACCTTTACGCTAGAGGCCGTAGTTTTAGAAGAAAAACTTACAAAAGTGACTTTCAAACGGGTTTTTCTTGTATAGCTCAAAAACTGTGACCTCCAACGAAAACATATAGCAATACAATATTTAACTACATTAATTTCCTACAAAAATGTCCTGTCCATTTTTTCAGTAGCAATAATAGTTGGCGCTTGGCTAGGGAGAGGACATGAGAATCTTGCATGTGTTATCTGAGGGTATTGTAGGCTACATAGAACCTCGATGCAGTGGCAGCTAAATCACACTGTATCTACATGAATTGGTGCTACTAAAATACTAATAAATGGATTAGGAGTTGGCCACCTATAAATTCTTCAGGCTTCTATTAAACTGAATTGATTTCATGAATTGAGTGAGCTGTTCGCTTGATAAACAAACATATTACGTATAGCTAATTTCATTAAGGAATAAATACACTAATGAGCGAAAATATTATGAGAAACTGCTTAATAGTGTATTGCTGTAGCTTTAGATCGCAATGCAGCAGCATTTCTGCATAACATTGACTCGACAAGTGCTTGGTAGCTTTCAGAAGGAGTGTGGCACCAGATGTCTACGCACAGTTCACGCCATTTCCGTAAATGAAGGAGCGGTGTTTCGTAAGCACGGAGCTCGTGCTCTATAGCGTCCTAGATGTGCTCCATGGGATTCAAATCAGGCGAATTTGGCGGCAAAGACACTAACGTGAGCTCGTGATCATACTCTTCAGACCTCTATACCATGATTCTGGCCTTATGACATCAGCCGTTACCCTGCTGGAAGATGATCCGCTGGGGAAGACATCAAGAGTGAGAGAATTCAGGTGAAACACAGCGATGTTCACGTAGTTCACAGCTGTCATAATGTTTTCGGTTACTATCGCAGGTCCCATAGAAGCCCAGACAAATGCCCCGTAGTATGTCTCCACGTTTCGAGTAGTCATTCGCCTGGATGACGGTAAATCTGGGCGTGACCATCGACCTGCCGTAACAAGAATCTTGATTCATCCTACTAGGGGACATGATTCCATTAGTGCCCTGTCTAATCTCAATGATCCTGTGCCCACAATAATTGTAGTTGATGATGTTATTGGGTCAACATGGGAACAAACGGGAGTGTCTGGTACGGAGTTCCATCTTTAACAATTTGGGCTGAGTTGCACGCTCCGTAACAATTATGTCTGCACTAGCATGTACTCCGCCGTCAGATCCGCCATAAATAGCCGCCTATCCTTGTGTACAGAAAGAACAAGACTCCCACCACCATGTCCAGTGATGACGCTCAGGCGTCCAACACCTTGTCGCCTACCCGTTTTTTCGTGGTCCTTGAGGTACTTTCCATAGTTGTCACGATATTAGCACTCTTAACAGCTGACTCTTTCCGAGATCCTCGTTCCCAGGCACTGGGCAATAACGATCTCCACTTTGTCAAAGAGACTTACGTGAGTGGTTCCTCCCTTCTGCAGCCTTATCGCCGCTATAATGATTCTTCAACCAGCTGTCCGTCTGGCTCCCATTAGGGATGTTTTTTCTGCCTGTGGTGTCTCGGAATTCGAACCTGATCGCTCTGTCTCTGCACCTCTCGTAGTGGTTTTATTTAGATTTCTCTTTTGGTTGTCTTCTCCTTGATCAGTTACTTAAATCTGTAGTTGCTGAATGGCCTTAGACACCGCGCAAGTGCAACTATCTTACGAATGCTCAGAGCTGGATTTTACCGCCGAGCAACAGTATCATCCTATTTGCTTCATGTAGTAGTAGCGGACAATGTACTGGAAGCGTACCTTCAGTCGCGCGCGATGTCCGATTGGAAATCGCGTGTCAAGTGTAGCACCAGGCCTAGCGGCTTCTTCTGGACTCGCTGTACATTCTTAATGTGGATTTCGGCCACATTGCCTCCGATCGCCACCGCGTACTCTATCACGGGACGAAGCAGTGCCTTATACAAAGATACAGATAAGAGCGGTGGTAGAGTACAGCTAGGGTTCATAATCAGGAATAAGGATAGGAAACGTCTGATAACTTTGCAAATCCGAAATATGCTACCACTATGACAGGGATTTGTCGAGAGTGTCACCGAGATAATGCATTGTGTCGTTCCATGGAATAGTCCTCCCGATGATGTAGGCTGACAGCAGGTTAACAGGTACGGGATGATGCGCGATTGTCATTGAGATGGAGCAGTCACTTTTTATATTTTATTTCATTTATTTATTTATTTTTATTAATATTAGCACCGAAGGTGGTGTGGTCATCATAGTGTGAGACAGTACTCAGCTTTGTTGGTCAGGTTTCTGATGTGTATATTTGGAGAGCTAGCAGCCTTTGGGTACATTACCCACTAGGTACACTTCTCGGATGGATATTCCATAACAAGGTGCCGAAACAGTTGCAGAGTCGTGTTTTGGACTCATTGCAGCCGCTGGATGTGGGTGTCGGCAACATTGCCCCAAAGCAACCGATGCATACTCGAGAACAGGTAGATAATAAGACCGGCGTCGATGGGCAGCGTGCAGTGTGGGCTGAAAATTGGGCGTACGTCCATAAGTCGTCCAAGGTTCTTACCATGTACTTCTTCTGCGTCTTCGAGCCACCTTAGACATCTGTCCAACGTGACTGTCGCCAAGGTATCCTGCAGATGATTCCCAGTTTACGGCCGTTCCCTGACGATGACGGGCAGCAGAACTACTGGTACCATGCTCTCCGTAGTGATAATGGCTTGCGTCTTGTTTGAGTTGAAATCTAGCCATCATTTTATTGCGTCTTTGTTGCAGTATCTATGCAGTAAGGGTCTTTGTGGGCAAAACCATGCTACCAGCGTATAAGGCCAAAATGGTTCAAATGGCTCTAAGCACTATGGGACTTAACATCTATCCCGCGTCCGGCCATCCTGATTTAGGTTTTCCGTGATTTCCTTATATCGCTCCAGGCAAATGCCGGGATGATGCCTTTCAAAGGGCATGGCCTACTTCCTTTCCCATCCTTCCCTAATCCGATGAGACCGATGACCTCGCTGTCTGGTCTCCTTCCCCAAAAGAACCTAACCCAACTTAACATCTGAGGTCATCATTCCCCTAGACTTAAAACTACTTACACCTTACTAACCTAAGGACATCACACATCCATGCCCGAGGCAGGATTCGAACCTGCTACCGTAGCAGCAGCGCTGTTTCGGACTGAAGCGCCTAGAACCACTCGGCCACAGCGGCCGGTATATAAGGCCAGCTTCACCCGTAGTGTAGTTGGGATGTCTGCCGTAAGCAATGTATATAGGACAGTGCTAAGCACCAGCCCGTGCCGAACGCTGGTGATGATGGTGCGACGTCATCACTCTTCATTGGAAGCAGTACATGGAAGGTATGTCCATCGAAGTAGTTGCACAATAGTCTCACCTGTCATGTTGAGTCACTGTGTACTAACAACTCATACAATAGTCCCTCGTGTCACACGAAGTCGAAAGCGCTGCTTACATCGAGCCGCAAATCTCCAAAGGACTCCTGGTGGTCGAATATCTCCATCGCATCCTCCACCGAGCTCAGTGCTTGATGGGTTGCAGACTGTTGGTACCCGAACTGGGCATCTGCTAAAAGTTTTACAGTTTCTACATGGTCTAGTAGGCGTCGCAGAAAGAAACGTTCGAACACCTTGGATACTGCAGGGAGTAGACGTGTCGGTCGACACCTTTTCGGAGATCGGGTGATTTAGCCAGGCTTGTGGATGGCCACGTTTTTCGCATGGTTCCACAATGCGGAGAAGTTGCTAGACCCCATCACTGCTTTCAAAACGGCCGCCGCCAGCTGGTCTAGAAGTATGCCATAATAGATAAGGTCATTTTCTCCAGCTTTCCTTTGTGCTAGGCGGTGAAGATGGCAGTGGAACTCTTCTTCTTCTACTTGTGGGTCCAGGAATATTGGCGGTATTTCGTGAATCAGGTCGACATGCAAGTGGTCCACTGGATCGTCTGTCGACAGAAAATTGTCCGCAAGGGCATTCGCCAAGGCATCGGCATTTGTATTCGGTTCGCTGACTACCGTATTCCCCAGTTGAAGTGGAAGAATCTTTGGAGGAAGTGTCTTGTCTCCCAAAAGGCGAGTTTTCCATGGAAATTCTTACTGCGTCACGTACTCGCAACGCCATTAAATTCCGCAATGTGTGCAATGGTCATAATGTTTGGGCTCATCAGTTATATTAAGAAGAAGTAGCTAGAATCCTCAGGTCCTTGAAAAGGCCTCCGTAGGAACTTCTTCAGTTCGCACCACCAGTAATTTTTGTTACATTCTTTCAGACCCTGAAAACTTTTGCTTGGCTGCATCAGTTACCACAAAAATAATTTCATGTAACAGTATGTGCTGTAAGATACTAGAGCATATTCTAGACTCAGACAATGCTACTTTCCTGTTGGAAAAGAAGTTTCTCTCAAAGAATCGGGCCATATTCAATAGTATACCATTCATGTTAAACATAGCTTTCGTTATTTATACCCAATATCTTTCACATAGTAATTCAAAATAACAGGCGTCTTAATACGATGAGCGTCCAATAAGTAATGCAACACATTTTTTTCTGAAAACAGGTTTGTTTCATTCAGGATTCCAATACACCATATTATTCCACACTCATTCTACTACAGAACCCCATTTTTCAACATAATCTCCATTCAGTACGATGGCCTTACACTACTTTACTGGAGGGGGGGGGGGGGGGGCACCTGTATGCTAGCATGGTAACACTCTACTGATCGTTGTCGAAGCCAGCGTCTTGTTGCATCAATAGTCTCCCCATCATCCACTTACTGCTTCCCGCGGAGAGCATACTTCAGTGGGAAAAGCAGACAGAAGTCAGAAGGTTCAAGGCGCGGACTGTGGGATAGATGAGGGAGAACAGTCAAAGACAGTTTTGTGAGCTCATATCGGGTGCATAGACTTGTGCGAGTCCAACTGCGCAGCGAAGTGTCTGATCCCGATCAGTCATCTCGAATGAGAGTGTCCACACGTCCGACATTACGGAAGTCACAACTGTGTGAGGCCGGCGGGCACGGAGAGGTTTGCGCGATCTTGTTGCGATGATAACAGACGCCTAGTCCAACGACTCGCATTGCTCTTGTTCACTTCTTGGTCTCTCTAGAAATTTTGCAAGTGCCTATGAATATATGCAGTGTTTTGGTTTTCCACCAATAGAAACTCAATGTCAGTTCTCTGTCTGGAATGCACTTCCGTTACAGACGCCATTTTGAAGGCTACGTATAACGCCGCCACCTATCGGAACTTCATGGATTTTTCCGCCTAGGGACTGGCTGTTTGTGTTATTCTCATAATTTCCTCCTCATTCAGGAACTGGCAAAACTGGAAAGTGAAAAGATTGGGAATTTGTACGGGCGCTGAAAATCATGCCGTTGGGGGTGTACAAACAGAAAAATCATCATCATCAACTATAGGTGGTGAAGCGGGAACATTGCACGATGTCCCACAATAAATTCTATTTTTTTTTCAGTCGAACAAAATTGAAATTTTTCAATCGAAAATTATGTGTTGTATTATTTATTGAACGCTCCTCCGAATTAAATCACTGTGGCAGACTTCATAACATTCTTAGCGTCAATTTGTGTTCCTACACATGCTTAAACCCTTCTTTTGATTTACAATGCGGGGAGTACCCATTAAGCAAATATATAAATACAACTGTCGCCCCATTTTACATTCTCGGCGCTACAGTCTGGAACCGCGTGACCGCTACGGTCGCAGGTTCGAATCCGGCCTCGGGCATGGATGTGTGTAATGTCCTTAGTTTAGTTAGGTTTAAGTAGTTCTACGTCTAGGGAACTGATGACCTCAGATTTTAAGTCCCATAGTGCTCAGATCCATTTGAACCATTTGAACCAATTTTACATTTAACTTCTCCGGTACATACGAACAGAATTGCCGAGACTCTCCAATTCTGCTAATAGGTAAGGGGGTATTTAAAGTAGACTGGGGAGGCAGTGAGAATTTGGATCGAGGAGGAAGCCATGCCTGGGTAATCCGTGCAGTTGTCTGAACCGCTGTTCAAGGTGGCTTCGTGGCTAACGTACTTGCCTAATAAGCAGGAAACCTGGGTTCGATCTCGGCCTTGGAACAAATTTTGACTAACTGCTTCAGTCTATATACATAATATCATATCTGTATGGACACGTAGTGAAAGCTAATAAATTAAAAAAAGATATGTATGGAATGTGCAGCATGTCAGTAACAGAAAAACGTTTGTACTCTAAGAGTGAACTAATTATTAATAGATTATAGAACGAACTGTTTTCAGCAAGTTTTATTTTTTGGACAACGAGTAGTGGAAATTTTAAGGACATATTACAAAACCATCAAATTTAATACTATAAATTAGATATATATGTATAAACGTTTAGCCCGCATCTCGTGGTCGTGCGGTAGCGTTCTCGTTTCCCACGCCCGGGTTCCCGGGTTCGATTCCCGGCGGGATCAGGGATTCTCTCTGCCTCGTGATGGCTGGGTGTTTTGTGATGTCCTTAGGTTAGTTAGGTTTAAGTAGTTCTAAGTTCTAGGGGACTGATGACCACAGATGTTAAGTCCCATAGTGCTGAGAGCCATTTGAACCATTTATACACGTTTTAATATACAGAACTTCTGAAGATCATTACAATTTATACGTTATTTGAAAGGAATGCAAAATCATATAAGTGAAGGATGGGATGAGGGTAACACAACTGCTCAACTTTAAAGTTTAGATTTACATAACTTAATACTGACATCATAATCAATATACAGTATTCCATATACAAATACAAACCAGTTACATTGTACCATTCTAACATGCCGAGTCATATCTGCATATTGAGATTCTGTTTCGATAGGGAGCCACTAGGTATACAGGCCCTGCAAACGAATTTGTGACATCACACTAACCGGATTGTCCTCCACACTTCATAAACGCTCGGATTTCTGTAGGTCGTACGAGAAATAAGTATGTAATTGAAAAGATATCCATTAATCATACAGTGCAGGCTTTCACGGCCGGAATAGTCTTCAGTTAAAACTTCCGGGCTGAGAGGCCGTGGTCGATGTATAAAATTTCCACCTGACGTTTCGTCTCCAGCTGCGGGAGACATCTTCCGAGGTCGTCCGGCTACTGCCACTGAGGCTCCAGGTACTCTGCGAGAGTACCTGGAGCCTCAGTGGCAGTAGCCGGACGACCTCGGAAGATGTCTCCCGCAGCTGGAGACGAAACGTCAGGTGGAAATTTTATACATCGACCACGGCCTCTCAGCCCGGAAGTTTTAACTGAAGATATCCATTAAATCAGTTAACTTCATCGGGTGTTATCGAGAGTTTGCTTGCACTAAACGCATCGTCATTAATAATAAAAGTTACCTGAAATAGTTACTCGGTCCCCACCGGAGACAGCGGCTAGCACTCGTAAGACCTGCAGTATCACATGCTGTGGCGTACGTGCCACGACCTGGCCTCGGTTTCGTTGGGCACATTGTTTAAGTCAGGCGCGCGTAGCGAGTGCGAGTAGAGTTTGTGGCACTAGCCGGCTGGTTGGTTAGTTGATTCGGTGGAGGGAACCAAACAGCAAGGTCATCGGTCCCATCGGGTTAGGGGAGGATTGGGAAGGACGTCGGCCGCGCCCTTTTAAAGGAATCATACCGGCATTTGCCTGTAGTGATATAGGGAATTCACGGAAAGCCTAAATCAGCATGGCCGGACGCGGGATTGAACCGTCGTCCTCCCGAATCCAAGTCCAGTGTGCTCGATATAATTAACCATGATCGTATATGCCTAATGAAATTTTACAGTGAGTAAGGCTATCGCTGCCGAAGGAAAATAATACCCGTTAGTAGGAGGACAAAGTACCACAGACTCTTCTGAAGGACGAATCTACTCTAGCCATAATCTAAACGCTGATGATAAATTGAAATGTGTGGAATGTAGTGCAATCATTCACGAACCACACGCGGGGAAAAGGGTACCAAGTAATATTTAATGCAAAAAATACTGACTAGCTAAAAACGGGATAATTAAAAGATCGCCAGCCTACCCTGCCAATGGATCTCCAGAATCTTAACAAAGGTAATGGCAAAGAAACTTAAGCAAATAATCACTGACATGGAAACAAGAGGTTGTCACGCATTTCCTCAACACAGCGGTTCACGAGAAAATAAATGAATCAGAAAGCACTTAGTTTGCAGTTACTTATTCTGAAATACTAAATTTTGAAAGTGAAGTTAAATGAAGTTACTAGTTAAATAAATGTTATTAAAACTTTGTTATGTAAAAAATTACTTTCAGTAACCTCAGTGTAATGGAATACAAAATTTAGAAAAAGGCAAGCAATTTACTTTTCATTATTGAAAGACTGAATTGAATTCACTTTAAGCAAATGAGCCACTGGTTTTACTATAACAACAATAAAATACGTACCAGGTGAGCAGAAGTCACTCGCTAAGCTAAATGCAGAATAAATGAAACTGCGCATTCTGAATTTGTGCTGCATCATCTTTAGTTATTAGTTTTGCTAGAGAAATTTTACCTCACTTTAAGAGAATGAAGTTAATACTCAAAATTGCAATTTAATTAAGCCTCTGTTATGTAATACGAGAAAGAACAGTTACTGAGGCAGAAAATTTAAACTGAAACCTGTCGTTAGCATTCAAACAAAACTGGAAGTAAATAGTTAAACAATTTTCATATTTTTACGACGCTTGGTAATTGCATGGGAAGGAAAGGGACCCTGCTTGGTAATGATTTCTCAGGTCAATGACAACACAGGAGCCCCACAAGTTTTTACTATTACAGTTTATTATTCAAGTTAGTCATACTTTGTGAAAGAGATACCAATGGGTAATGCCTCTCAAGGCTATATTTTTTTATCCTTACTTAACGATCTTACGATGTTGTAGCTGTGCGGACGACGAAGAAAGTAGCCTACGACAATGCTGAGCTGCTGCTGTTGGTGCTGCTGGTGGTTGAGAACCCCAAGCTGTCTCCAGAGCCACGGATAATTGTGGGACAGGCAACAGTTAGAGCTGCAGCTTCCCCCGTCTGTCCACTATTACCTGCTCTCAATACTCACGGGTTAACGAACTAGGCGCACCTACACTGGCGTGAGCATAGCTGTATATCGTCTGCGGGAGCGCCCAACAAATACTTCTGTACTCTTTCATCACACAAGTTGCTGTACTTCCTCTGCGCTCGCAGCGTCACGGACTCTCCATACGCAAAGATAAACAACGACACTTTAATATTAGGTTCCCTTGGTTATTACCCAGCAATTTACCGTATTTACATTATAATTATAATCAATTATATACAGTCAAAAATAAATACACAAATTATCTACAAGTATCAGGCGCCGAAATATTTTGTATACTGCTGAAGGTATTTTATTTGCATATTCGGTGTTACATTTGTCCCACATTCATGAGTTTTTTCCTGAAGGGAAACTGAGTCAGGGAATGACCGAAGAAATACAAAAGGAAATGCGGATGCGTAAATGCATTCAATTTTGTCTATATAAGTTTTGTTAATCACTCATTAACCTTCTCATTAACTGTCATGCTTACCTGTCAGCACGTAATTAGCACGACAATACTGTGTCATTATAACTCAAATCATCATAGTGTACCATAACATAATTTGAACAACAAAATTACATCTTTCAGAAAATCTTTACGTTTGAAATGTAAATTTCATGTCAGTACTGTACAAGAAAACGCAAGTAACATAGTAAAAGGTGTACAACAGATTGAGTAAAAGTGTAAGAAACAAGAAAACAAATATATCAAAGCTTTACACTAGTTGTAAAATGCCGCGTTCTACACGTGTATTTATAAAGGAGGTCGCAGCACTCTCTTGTAAGAGCCCGCAGCTGGTCAGTCTCGATATGGCATTGTTACATGTGCCACAGCGGCACATTTGATCTCCCTGTTTGTGCAGTAGTATTCCAGAATGCCCACCTGCCTTTCATTCTTTGAAAACTTACTCCAAAAGAATCTCAAGGATACCTTATATTTCTATCACAGTGGACAACTCAACACTGTCCATATTCACACGGATTCACAGACCTGATACTTATACATTGTCTAAGTGCGTCAATATTTACGTACATCACACATGGTATAATTTTTTTTTGCAGTATATTATTTACATAATTACAAATGTACACATACTAGAGTGACATTTATAGACATTGGTGATGAATTGGGTTTTCCTTTCATGACATTTGCGTTCAAAACATTTACTCTGTAAGTTAATTTTCCCGTTATACTTTCTGGTCCAAGAAATAAATTAGGAATACAATTTTTACTGGAAGTTCTTTCTTAGATTAATGAGTTCTTGATTGATAGACCCTCAAGTAAACAATGTTACGTATACATAGCAGCTTGTCAGTATTAGGAAAAGCTAAGCAGTAAGCGATAGAGTACGGTATACTAACAATCGTAAATGGTCAGTTATTAATTAATTTAAATTTTGAAATCTCATTATCAGTCTCGCTCGATTTCTCACTCGCTTTAACGAGAACGAGACAGCTAATTGGAAATTTACCAAACCGCGCTTTCGAGTATTCGTGCCTCGGCTTCCTTTTTCACTCTCTCTGGTAAACGTTCTTCATTCACCCCAATGTCAATTTAACTCGCGGAGGGAAATCAATTATCTCTTCGACGAAACTCTTAGACTTACGGTCTAATAGAACTTCCTCCGGAGTGAATACAGTAGATTCGTGCGTCAAAGCTTTCGTAATCTATTCAAAATCGTTTGCATATTTGCCCCACGCCCTGTGATTGTCAGCAAAGCCGCCCCAACTCACGCATATATCGTTCCGCTGGATTTCCGGCTGGGCAACAGGCCGAGGTGTGTGTCAGTTCAACCTCATTGCTTTCCATACCTTCATTCCATTATTTGAAAGTAAACTGTACCCCATTAACGGATAAAATCGCTTTTGGTTTGCCGATATGCACAAAGTAATCGACTGCAAGTTTGTTATAAACTGCTTTAGCTGTTTGTTTTCTTATCGGACATTACTTAATGAACTTCGAAAAGGCTTGCAGCACTATTAATCTGTAGGTTAAATTACCTGAAATCTTTGACAGCGGGTCATATAGGTCCCTACACACTAACTCTACTACATCGTCAGGTTTAATGCTCTCTATAGACCCACGATTTGTACAATTGGTCTCAATCATCTTCGCACACTTATCGCAAGTCTTCTTTAAGATGTTGAAAGTCACAACTCCAGCCATTTCTTTGGTCCGGAATGGCCATAGGCTAAGTGATAATAGTCTACTATTTCGGTGATGTACTTGGTGAGCCATCACACACGCCAAGAGTCGCTATTCTCGTCTTGGCGTATATATAGGACATTGTACATCCTGGAACACGTGAGGCAATACTGACCCTACGACATATCTTAGAGGATAGATGAAGGAAAGGCAATCCTACGTTTCTAGCATTTGTAGACTTAGAGAAAGCTTTTGACATTGTTGACTGGAATACACTCTTTCAAATTCTGAAGATAGTTGGGGTCAAATACAGGGAGCGAAAGGCTACTTACAATCAGTACAGAAACCAGATGGCAGTTGTAAGAGTCGAGGGACATGAAAGGGGAGCAGTGGTTGGAAAGGGAGAGAGACAGAGTTGTAACCTATCCCCGATGTTATTCAATCTATACATTGAGCAAGCAGTAAAGGAAATAAAAGAAAAATTTGGAGTAGAAATTAAAATCCATGGAGAAGAAATAAAAACTTAGATGTTTGCCGATGACATTGTAATTCTGTCAGAGACAGCAGAGGACCAGAAAGAGCAGTTAAACGGAATGGACAGTGTCTTGAAAGAAGGCTATAAGATGAACATCAACAAAAGCAAAACGAGGATAATGGAATGTAGTCTAACTAAATCAGGTGATGCTCAGGGAATTAGATTAGGAAATGAGACACTTAAAGTACTAGATGAGTTTTGCTATTTGGGGAACAAAGTAACTGATGATAGTCGAAGTAGAGAGGATATAAACTGTAGACTGGCATGGCAAGAAAAGCGTTTCTGAAGAAGAGAAATTTGTTAACATCGAGTATAGTCTTTTCTCAAAGTATTTGTATGGAGTGCAGCCATCTATGGATGTGAAACGTGGACGATAAATAGTTTAGACAAGAAGAGAATATAAGTTTTCGAAATGTAGTGTTACAGAAAAATGTTGAAAATTTGATGGGTAGATCATGTAACTAATGAGGAGGTACTGAATAGAATTGGGAAGAAGAGGAATTTGTGGCACAACTTGTCTAGAAGAAGGGATCTGTTGGTAGGAGATGTTCTGAGGCATCAAAGGATCACCAGTTTAGTACTGGAGGGCAGCGTAAAGGGTAAAAATCGTAGAGGGAGACCAAGAGATGAATACACTAAGCCGATTCAGAAGGATGTAGGGTGCAGTAGTTACTTGGAAATGAAGGAGCTTGCACAGGATAGAGTAGCATGGAGAGCTGCATCAAACCAGTCTCTGTACTGAAGACCACAAAAATACATCCTGTAATACTAAAACTTTTCTCCGTCTTTATTCTCTTCGTCATACTTGGTCTTCACTATTTTCAAGCATTGGTCCTTGTTTTGATGACGAGGCATATTTTTACAAATAATCTCTACCTTCTTTCGTCCTTCTACGTCGTGAAAGTAGTACAATTTCAGTACACCTTCGAATTCGTTACCCCGTAACAAGTCCTCACCCACATCAAGATCATTCCAGAAAAATCCATACGGCTCTTGTATCGATAGCGGTTTATCTGGTTGTTTTGATTATCTGTTCTTGGACATCTTAATTTCTGCCTGCCTGTGCTGCTGTTGTTGAAGCCGTTTTTACCCCAACACTGCAACCTTTTTATCAATTTCTTCGATTAAAGAACCTAGTATTACCAACAATTTGCTAACTGTCATGTCAGGTAAATTTTCTTCGGAAAGATGGCTATCATCTTCCAAATTTCTTAGAGAAATGTGCTCTGTTTCTGCTTCTGATTCTTCTCTAGAGCTTACTCAACCGATACCACTCTCGTCTGACAGTATGATGTGAGCCTTAATCTCGTAGATGTTGTAATCTACGGGGCCGTCAAATATTCGTAGCCGGTCATCATCGGCAAACTCGCCCTGCCCCTCTTCAAAAATTTCGCCTCGGTTTTCTTTAGGACCAGTGTCGTTGGGGTTGGCTACTTCACTTACCAAAAACTTTAGGCAAGCCTGCCTCTTCGGTACTCAGTTTTCCATTGCTTCATAGGCGCTAATTTCAACTGGGCTGAGAAGCGTCAAATATGTCCGCTCACCCCATTAGCACACCTCCAATAAAATCGTCTGTAATTCTTCAGGTCGTTGTATATCCGACCGAACTGACGTAGACACACAACCACGCGTTCCGCGTTGCTGTGCGAAATAACGGAAGTTTTATCGGATATTGGCCGCTTTAATTCCGCCAGCGAATCACACTGTATTGGACCCTGCGGTACCGTTGTTGCTTTAACAGCGGCCGTCTCTTCCTTAATGACCGGTACTCTATTTTCATCTTTATTAAGGACAGTGATCGCTTTGCCGACCGCCGTTATGACATCAATTATTGTTACCCTTCTTCTTGCCTAGGTTTTCTTCTGGCCCGCCAATATCTTCCCGCGCCCGGTGGGCCTCAAACCGGAGAGGCTAATGGTTTCCCTGATTAAGTACAACACGTCCGTTTCTATCCGACTCATTTTGATCCTGTCTACTATGATTCAGCTGAGAAATACGTACCAAATTCACTTGATACTGCACTCTGCCATTTGTGTCACTGTTACTGTGGTGTGGGTGTCTGCCTGCTTAGCTGGATGGTAACGAGCTTGCCTCCTATGCAGCAGGCCCGGGTTCGATTCCCAGCCGGGTTGGAGATTTTCTCCACTCGTGGACTGGGTGTTGTGCTGTCATCATCATTTAATCCTCATCACCGGCACGCGAGTCGCTCAGTGTGGTGTCGACTGCAATAAGACTCACACTCGGGGGCTGAACTTCCCCGGATGGGGCCTCCCGACAAGCAATGCCATACGCTTATTTCATTTCAGTGGTGTGAGTTATTATTACCATGGTGGTGGTAACCATTATTGCCATAGTTCTTGTTATTACGGCTGTTGCCATTGTGGTAATTGTTGCCATTACCACCACACTTAAAATTTTCGCAGTTATTCCGCCAATTATCTTCGTCTTCGATCCTTTCTGAGAATGCAGTAATTGTTCTGTGACTACTGCATATGTACCTCGTGGAATCATCTGGAAGCTTCTTCCACAATTCCCAGACAATCTCCGATTCAGTCCGTCGATCACGAAAATATTCTAATTTGAGTATTCAATTTTCGTAAAATTATTTCATCGAGCCAGGTAGGATTTTGACACTACGAAATAGCGCCAAACACTCTCTTGCTTCTGCTCTGACCAATATTCTTTCAAAAACGTAATCTTGAATTATCGAAAGCTCAACGTCACAACATCGAGGTTTAAGCCCTATCGCTTAGCCTCGCCAGCTAGCACGTCGATTATAGAGTTAATTTTTGTCTTATCCGTCCACGATTCAGGCAATACCCTTTCGCAGTTTTGAATGAAGTAAGTAGCGTGCAATCCACTGTCTTTTCTGAGGGGATCCAAACTCTCCTCCTTCGCTAAGATTTCAGTAATATGTGCATGGCATGACACACAATGGGGCTTTTCGTCTAATCTCTTTTCTAGTTCGGTTACCTTTGTACAGGGTGTTTCAAAAATGACCGGTATATTTGAAACGGCAATACAAACTAAAAGAGCAGCGATAGAAATACACCGTTTGTTGCAATATGCTTGGGACAGCAGTACATTTTCAGGCAGACAAACTTTCGAAATTACAGTAGTTACAATTGTCACCAAAAGATGGCGCTCCGGTCTGGGAAACTCTATAGTACGATATTTTCCACATATCCACCAAGCGTAGCAATAATATGGCGTAGTCTCTGAATGAAATTACCCGAAACCCTTGACAACGTGTCTGGCGGAATGGCTTCACATGCAGATGAGATGTACTGCTTCAGCTATTCAATTGTTTCTGGATTCTGGCGGTACACCTGGTCTTTCAAGTGTCCCCACAGAAAGAAGTCACAGGGGTTCATGTCTGGCGAATAGGGAGGCCAATCCACGCCGCCTCCTGTATGTTTCGGATAGCCCAAAGCAATCACACGATCATCGAAATATTCATTCAGGAAATTAAAGACGTCGGCCGTGCGATGTGGCCGGGCACCATCTTGCATAAACCACGAGGTGTTCGCAGTGTCGTCTAAGGCAGTTTGTATCTCCACAAATTCACGAAGAATGTCCAGATAGCGTGATGCAGTAATCGTTTCGGATCTGAAAAATGGGCCAGTGATTCCTTTGGAAGAAATGGCGGCCCAGACCAGTACTTTTGAGGACGCAGGGACGATGCGACTGCAACATGGGGCTTTTCGGTTCCCCATATGCGCCAGTTCTGTTTATTGACGAAGCCGTCCAGGTAAAAATAAGCTTCGTCAGTAAACCAAATGCTGCCCACATGCATATCGCCGCCATCAATCCTGTGCACTATATCGTTAGCGAATGTCTCTCGTGCAGCAATGGTAGCGGCGCCGAGGGGTTGCCGCGTTTGAATTTTGTATGGATAGAGATGTAAATTCTGGCGCATGAGACGACACGTGGACGTTGGCGTCATTGGACCACAGCTGCAACACGGCGAACGGAAACCCGAGGCCGCTGTTGGATCACCTGCTGCACTAGCTGCGCATTGCCCTCTGTGGTTGCCGTAAGCAGTCGCCCTACCTTTCCAGCACGTTCATCCGTCATATTCCCCTGTCCGTTGAAATTTTTCAAACAGATCCTTTATTGTATCGCTTTTCTATCCTTTGGTTACATTAAACCTCCGTTGAAAACTTCGTCTTGTTGCAACAACACTGTGTTGTAGGCAGTGGAATTCCAACACCAGAAAAATCCTTTGTTCTAAGGAATAAACCATGTTGTCCACAGCATGCTTGCACGTTGTGAACAGCACACGCTTACAGCAGAAAGACGACGTACAGAATGGCGCACCCACAGACTTCGTTATCTTCTATATCTTTCACATCACTTGCAGCGCCATCTGTTGTTGAAAATTGTAACTACTGTAATGTCGAAAGTTTGTCCGCCTGAAAATGTACTGTTGTCCCAAGCATATTGCAACAAACGGTGTATTTCTATAGCTGCTCGTTTAGTTTTTATTGCCGTTTCAAATATACCGGTCATTTTTGAAACACCCTGTAACAACTTGACAAGTGGTCATCAGTAACGTTTCCATTTCCCTCTTTTTCTAATCACACTTAGCCAGCTGTTTCTTCACTCTATTATCTGTGACTGATGCTAAAGTTCGCAAATTCGTAACCTTTTCCCTATTGTCGTTTCGCATTAATTCTACCTTTTCAATTACTTTATTTTCAATAATGGAATCAACAGTCTGTTCCAGTTACTGTTCGATTCTCTCTTCTTCCGCCTCGAAACGATTATTTACGGTTCCAATTTTTGACTATATCTCTGCTATGTCCTGCTTAAGATGATCGATTTCGGTATTCATTACAATTACTTCTTTCTTGATTTCACCTGCTGTCATGTTAACAACACCAATATTATTGTTAACAATCTTGATTGCTTTGTCCTAATCATCCATTTTACACAATTTTGCATCAACTCTACTCTTAATTGATATGGATTAAGCATTAATTGATTCCATCTGAGCATTAATACGTATTACTGATCAACTCGCTCAACAAATCGTTTATATCTCCAAATATTACTGATTTTGACTCGAGCTCAGTTATTTTTCTTAATGGTTTCCTCATATCTACCATCAATTGATTCGGTTTTCATTTTCATTCGGCATTCCGTAGCATCTACCAATACCAGGAAATCCATTTTACTCAGATTCTGTGTTTCAGCGATAGCGTCTGTGATCCTAGCAGCCAGATCCTCAACAATGGGTTCCGCTGCCAGCGTCCCTCTTCATTCTGCCTATTCTTCCCCGTCAAGTACAATCAATTTATCAGTTTAATTTATGTTCATCGTGTCACATGTTTTACGGATTAACGCAAATTTAGACATTTTGCTATATGTTTCCACCACAACTAGTAATGCTGTGCGTGAGTGACTTTACTCGCAGCGAAAGAGTTTAATTCCCTACGACTCTGCTCAGTGAAAAATACGTGCCAAGAACAAGACCAAATTGAGATTGTCGCCACATGTAGCCTCCCCCTTCTCAACCGGCCTACTGGACTGCAGTGTAATTGACCATGATTGTAGAGGCCTAGTGAGATTTTACCGTGAGTAAGGCTATCGCTACCCAAGGAAAATAATACGGATTAGTAGAAGGACGAATCTATTCTAAACATAATCTAAACACTGATGATACTTTTGAAATGGATAAAATATAGTGCAATCATTCACGAACCAAAAAAGGGGTAAAAGGGTACCACGTACTATTTGATAGAAAAAAATATTCTGATTAGCTAAAAAGGGGGTAATTAAATGGTCGCCAGCCTATTAGGGCAATGAATCTCCATTATCTTAAGAAAGGCAATGCCAAAGAAATTTAAACAAGCTATCACTGACTTGCCACCAGTAGGTTGTCACGCTTTTCCTCAACACAGCGTTTCACGAGAAAATAAATGAATCAGAAAGTACTGAGTTTGCAATTACTTACTCTGAAGTAATGAATTTTGAAAATAAAGTTAAATGAAGTTACTAGTCAAATAAATGTTACTAAAACTTTGTTATATAAAAAAATACACTCCTGGAAATGGAAAAAAGAACACATTGACACCGGTGTGTCAGACCCACCATACTTGCTCCGGACACTGCGAGAGGGCTGTACAAGCAATGATCACACGCACGGCACAGAGGACACACCACGAACCGCGGTGTTGGCCGTCGAATGGCGCTAGCTGCGCAGCATTTGTGCACCGCCGCCGTCAGTGTCAGCCAGTTTCCTGTGGCATACGGAACTCCATCGCAGTCTTTAACACTGGTAGCATGCCGCGACAGCGTGGACGTGAACCGTATGTGCAGTTGACGGACTTTGAGCGAGGGCGTATAGTGGGCATGCGGGAGGCCAGGTGGACGTACCGCCGAATTGCTCAACACGTGGGGCATGAGGTCTCCACAGTACATCGATGTTGTCGCCAGTGGTCGGCGGAAGGTGCACGTGCCCGTCGACCTGGGACCGGACCGCAGCGACGCACGGATGCACGCCAAGACCGTAGGATCCTACGCAGTGCCGTAGGGGACCGCACCGCCACTTCCCAGCAAATTAGGGACACTGTTGCTCCTGGGGTATCGGCGAGGACCATTCGCAACCGTCTCCATGAAGCTGGGCTACGGTCCCGCACACCGTTAGGCCGTCTTCCGCTCACGCCCTAACATCTTGCAGCCCGACTCCAGTGGTGTCGCGACAGGCGTCAATGGAGGGACGAATGGAGACGTGTCGTCTTCAGCGATGAGAGTCGCTTCTGCCTTGGTGTCAATGATGGTCGTATGCGTGTTTGGCGCCGTGCAGGTGAGCGCCACAATCAGGACTGCATACGACCGAGGCACACAGGGCCAACACCCGGCATCATGGTGTGGGGAGCGATCTCCTACACTGGCCGTACACCTCTGGTGATCGTCGAGGGGACACTGAATAGTGCACGGTACATCCAAACCGTCATCGAACCCATCGTTCTACCATTCTTAGACCAACAAGGGAACTTGCTGTTCCAACAGGACAATGCACGTCCGCGTGTATCCTGTGCCACCCAACGTGCTCTAGAAGGTGTAAGTCAACTACCCTGGCCAGCAAGATCTCCGGATCTGTCCCCCATTGAGCATGTTTGGGACTGGATGAAGCGTCGTCTCACGCGGTCTGCACGTCCAGCACGAACGCTGGTCCAACTGAGGCGCTAGGTGGAAGTGGCATGGCAAGCCGTTCCACAGGACTACATCCAGCATCTCTACGATCGTCTCCATGGGAGAGTAGCAGCCTGCATTGCTGCGAAAGGTGGATATACACTGTACTAGTGCCGACATTGTGCATGCTCTGTTGCCTGTGTCTATGTGCCTGTGGTTTTGTCAGTGTGATCATGTGATGTATCTGACCCCAGGAATGTGTCAATAAAGTTTCCCCTTCCTGGGACAATGAATTCACGGTGTTCTTATTTCAATTTCCAGGAGTGTACTTTCCGTGACTTCAGTGTAGTGTAATGCAAAATTTAGATAAAAGGCAAGTAATTTACTTTTGATTATTGAAAGACTGAACAGAATTCACTTTAAGCAAATGAGCCACTGGTTTTACTTTTAATACAAAAACAATAAAATACGTACCAAGCCAGCAGATGTCACTCGGTAAGCTAAATGCAGAATAAATTGAACTGCGCACTCTGAATTTTTGCTGTACCTTCAGTTATTAGTTTTGTCGGAGAAATTTTACGTTACTTTAAGCTAAACAGTGCATATTAGTTAAGTCTCTGTTATGCAGTACGAGAAAGAACAGTCACTGAAACTGGTTATTAGCATACAAACAAACCTGGAAGTAAATAGTTAAACAATTTTCATATTTTTACGACACGCGGTAATTGCATGGAAAGGAAAGGAGTTCTGCTTGGTAATAATGTCTGAGGACAATGACAACATAGATGCCCCACAAGTTTTTACTTTTCCAGGTTATTATTCAAGTTAGTCACACTTTGCGTCTCTCAAGGCTATTTTTTTCCTTATTTAAGTCTCTTACGATGTTGTAGCTGTGCGGACGACGAAGAATGTAGCCTACGACAATGCTGAGCTGCTACTGTTGGTGCTGGTTGAGAACCCAAGCCGTCTCCAAAGCCACGGATAATTTTGGGACAGGGAACAGTTAGAACTGCAGCTTCCTCCATCTGTTCGCTCTTACCTGCTCTCAATACTAGCGGGTTAACGAATTAGGTGCGCCTACACTGGCGCGAGCATAGCTTTATACCGCGTCTGCAGGATCCCCCAACAAACACTTCTGTAGTCTTTCATCACACAACCTGCTGTGCTTCCTCTCTGCTAGCAGCACAACGGAGACTCTCCATACGCAAAGATAAACAACGACACAGCTACCTGCCATTTCGTAGTTCCTATCGATACGTTAAAATTAAGTTCCCTTAGTTATTACCCATCAGTCTACAAAATTTACGTTATAACTACAATCAATTATATACAGTCAGAAATAAATACACTATTACTCCATTTCATATTAACTACAGTTTCTATAATAAAGCTTCCATAATCAGAATCAGAAGTACAGTACAAGTTATCAACGGATATTAAATGTCAAACGGTTGTCGATGGCGCAGAAGGTATTTTATCTGCATTTAGGTGTTATAAACTTTAATAATTAAGCTGTGGGAGACGTTCTAATTGGAAAATTAATTGAATTCAGCATATCTTATAAATGAAAACAGATAAACTAGCACCATGGCACTATGTGTTGGCTGTAAGTAATATTCACCAAACACAGTATGTAGTTGTTAAGATTTGTTATTTTATTATCCATCGTTATTGTTTTATGCTAACTGTTCATAGTTTTGTCCATAATTTAAATTTCATTAAAAATACATGAACTCTAATGACAGTAGTGGGAAGAGGAGAGAGAATACCATAAAAATGATGCACCATTCACATACTTCCACAACAGTAAAGGTACCACTAGATTAAAACATTCTCTCCATTGCAAGCATAAATTTCAAATATTTATACTTTGATTTGATGGCAACGTACAGCACCTAGAAATTATTATATATGGGTTTGAAGCGTGAAATTTTAGTGTACATTTAATAGCGCAAACAGAATTTTGATCTAACTTCTGTGTAAAAAGTTGTGTAAAACGTCTAGTGATCACAAGAGACAATTGTGTGCTCCCTGCCGCCGTTGGATAAGCAGCTGCAGCAGCAAGTCGTATAACCCTAGCTTACTTATTTGTTACATAGTTTAATTAATTTCTTTGCGTGTTTTTGGGTACTTGCATTGTTTAATTCGTATATTTCGGGCGTATTATAGTATTAGAGGGTTGTAGCATCGCGCCTTAGTACCTGAATAGTGCAAATTTGCGTAGTCGTCTGTCTTCTGTTTTTGTTGTGAACGGCCAGCGTCGGTTGGCCAGTCAGTGTGCTCCCTGCCGCCGTTGGATAAGCAGCTGCAGCAGCAAGTCGTATAACCCTAGCTTACTTATTTGTTACATAGTTTAATTAATTTCTTTGCGTGTTTTTGGGTACTTGCATTGTTTAATTCGTATGTTTCGGGCGTATTATAGTATTAGAGGGTTGTAGCATCGCGCCTTAGTACCTGAATAGTGCAAATTTGCGTAGTCGTCTGTCTTCTGTTTTTGTTGTGAACGGCCAGCGTCGGTTGGCCAGTCAGTGTGCTCCCTGCCGCCGTTGGATAAGCAGCTGCAGCAGCAAGTCGTATAACCCTAGCTTACTTATTTGTTACATAGTTTAATTAATTTCTTTGCGTGTTTTTGGGTACTTGCATTGTTTAATTCGTGTATTTCGGGCGTATTATAGTATTTGACAGTTGTAGCATCGCGCTTTAGTGTTTACTTCGTAGATTCTTATTCAAATTGCGTGTGAGTTTCGTATAGGAGGTGCAATTTCGAGTTTTAGTTACTGTAATCGTAAATTCAGCAGATTGTAGCGCAGTCGTTAGGCATTTGTACAGGTTAGTTGATACATTCTTTGCGTGTTCCGCTTGCGTTATCTAGGCACCGACTCGTGTTTCAGTAACTGTTGTTAAACATCGATTAGAATGGACAGGGACTGCGATTGCTGTGTTCGGATGAGGGCTGACTTGGCATCCCTTCGCTCACAGCTGCAATCGGCGCTGACTTCGGTCGCGCAGCTTGAGGCTGTTGCCAATGGGCACCACTGTGGGGAGCCGGACTCGGGTATCACGGGGATGTCAACCTCATCCCGTCTGTCCCCAGATCGGTCTGCCGCTGTGGTTGCCCCGGTTGCTGCCCGCAGTGGGGCTGAGCCCTCGCCTGTGGTTGATTGGGAGGTCGTTCCAAGGCGTGGCAGGCAGCGAAAGGCGTCCCCGGAAGCTGACCAGAAAGCCTCCCCGGTGCGTCTGACAAACCGGTTTCAGGCACTGTCTCTGGCTGAGCCAGATGCAGCTGCCTGCCCTGTTTCAGAGGATCATTCTCAGCCTTCAAGGTCCGGGCAATCGCAGAGGTTGGGCTTACTGGTAGTTGGGAGCTCCAATGTTAGGCGCGTAATGGGGCCCCTTAGGGATATGGCGGCTAAGGAGGGGAAGAAATCCAGTGTGCACTCCGTGTGCATTCCGGGAGGAGTCATTCCTGATGTCGAAAGGGTCCTTCCGGATGCCATGAAGAGCACAGGGTGCAGCCAGCTGCAGGTGGTGGCACATGTCGGCACTAATGACGTGTGTCGCTTTGGATCTGAGGAAATTCTCTCTGGATTCCAGCGGCTATCTGATTTGGTGAAGGCTGCCGGTCTTGCTTACGAGATGAAGGCAGAGCTCACCATCTGCAGCATCGTTGACAGAACCGACTGCGGACCTTTGGTGCAGAGCCGGGTGGAGGGTCTGAATCAGAGGCTCAGACGGTTTTGCGACCGTATTGGCTGCAGATTCCTTGACTTGCGCCATAGGGTGGTGGGGTTTCGGGTTCCGCTGAATAGGTCAGGAGTTCACTACACTCAGCTGGCGGCTACACGGGTAGCGGAGGCTGTGTGGCGTGGACTGGGCGGTTTTTTAGGTTAGAAGGCCTCGGGAAAGTGCGGGATGGGCTGCAATGTCAAAGGGTGCTTGGCAATTACAGGACGTGCTTGGATCAAGGAACAGTCGGAATTATAGTTGTAAATTGTTGTAGTTGCGCTGGAAAAGTCCCTGAGCTTCAAGCGCTAATAGAAAGCACAGAAGCTGATATCGTTATAGGTACAGAAAGCTGGCTAAAGCCTGAAATAAGTTCTGCAGAAATTTTTACGAAGTCTCAGACGGTGTTCAGGAAAGATAGATTAGGCAGAATTGGTGGTGGAGTGTTGGTGTGTGTCAGTAGTGGTTTATCTTGTAGTGAAGTCGAAGTAGATACTCTGTGCGAATTGGTGTGGGTGGAGGTTATACTTAACAGCCGAATTAAGTTAATAATTGGCTCCTTCTACCGACCCCCAGACTCCGATGATACAGTTGCGGAACAGTTCAGAGAAAGTTTGAGTCTCGTAACAAATAAATACCCCACTCATACGGTTATAGTTGGTGGGGACTTCAACCTACCCTCGGTATGTTGGCAAAAATACTTGTTCAAAACCGGTGGTAGGCACAAAACGTCTTCCGAGATTGTCCTAAATGCATTCTCCGAAAATTATTTAGAGCAGTTAGTCCACGAACCCACGCGAATTGTAAATGGTTGCGAAAACACACTTGACCTCTTGGCCACAAACAATCCAGAGCTGATAGAGAGCATCATGACTGATACAGGGATTAGTGATCACAAGGTCATTGTAGCTAGGCTCAATACCATTTCTTCCAAATCCATCAGAAACAAACGCAAAATAATTTTATTTAAAAAAGCGGATAAAGTACCACTAGAAGCCTTCCTAAAAGACTATTTCCATTCCTTCCGAACTGACTATGCGAATGTAGACGAGATGTGGCTCAAATTCAAAGATATAGTAGCAACAGCAATTGAGATATTCATACCTCATAAATTGGTAAGAGATGGAACGGATCCCCCGTGGTACACAAAAAAGGTCCGAACGCTGTTGCAGAGGCAACGGAAAAAGCATGCGAAGTTCAGAAGAACGCGAAATCCTGAAGATGGGCTAAAATTTACAGACGCGCGAAATTTGGCACGTACTTCGATGCGAGATGCCTTTAATAGGTTCCACAACGAAACATTGTCTCGAAATTTGGTAGAAAATCCGAAGAAATTCTGGTCGTATGTAAAGTACACAAGCGGCAAGACGCAGTCAATACCTTCGCTGCGCAGTGCCGATGGTACTGTTATCGACGACTGCGCCGCTAAAGCGGAGTTATTGAACGCAGTTTTCCGAAATTCCTTCACCAGGGAAGACGAATGGAATATTCCAGAATTTGAAACACGAACATCTGCTAGCATGAGTTTCTTAGAAGTAGATACCTTAGGGGTTGCGAAGCAACTCAAATCGCTTGATACGGGCAAGTCTTCAGGTCCAGATTGTATACCGATTAGGTTCCTTTCAGATTACGCTGATACTATAGCTCCCTACTTAGCACTCATATACAACCGCTCGCTCACCGATAGATCTGTACCTACAGATTGGAAAATTGCGCAGGTCGCACCAGTGTTCAAGAAGGGTAGTAGGAGTAATCCATTTAACTACAGACCTATATCATTGACGTCGGTTTGCAGTAGGGTTTTGGAGCATATACTGTATTCAAACATTATGAATCACCTCGAAGGGAACGATCTATTGACACGTAATCAGCATGGCTTCAGAAAACATCGCTCTTGTGCAACGCAGCTAGCTCTTTATTCGCACGAAGTAATGGCCGCTATCGACAGGGGATCTCAAGTTGATTCCGTATTTCTAGATTTCCGGAAAGCTTTTGACACCGTTCCTCACAAGCGACTTCTAATCAAGCTGCGGAGCTATGGGGTATCGTCTCAGTTGTGCGACTGGATTCGTGATTTCCTGTCAGGAAGGTCACAGTTCGTAGTAATAGACGGCAAATCATCGAGTAAAACTGAAGTGATATCAGGTGTTCCCCAAGGAAGCGTCCTGGGACCTCTACTGTTCCTGATCTATATAAATGACCTGGGTGACAATCTGAGCAGTTCTCTTAGGTTGTTCGCAGATGATGCTGTAATTTACCGTCTAGTAAGGTCATCCGAAGACCAGTATCAGCTGCAAAGCGATTTAGAAAAGATTGCTGTATGGTGTGTCAGGTGGCAGTTGACGCTAAATAACGAAAAGTGTGAGATGATCCACATGAGTTCCAAAAGAAATCCGTTGGAATTCGATTACTCGATAAATAGTACAATTCTCAAGGCTGTCAATTCAACTAAGTACCTGGGTGTTAAAATTACAAACAACTTCAGTTGGAAGGACCACATAGATAATATTGTCGGGAAGGCGAGCCAAAGGTTGCGTTTCATTGGCAGGACACTTAGAAGATGCAACAAGTCCACTAAAGAGACAGCTTACACTACACTCGTTCGTCCTCTGTTAGAATATTGCTGCGCGGTGTGGGATCCTTACCAGGTGGGATTGACGGAGGACATCGAGAGGGTGCAAAGAAGGGCAGCTCGTTTTGTATTATCGCGTTATAGGGGAGAGAGTGTGGCAGACATGATACACGAGTTGGGATGGAAGTCATTACAGCATAGACGTTTTTCGTCGCGGCGAGACCTTTTTACGAAATTTCAGTCACCAACTTTCTCTTCCGAATGCGAAAATATTTTGTTGAGCCCAACCTACATAGGTAGGAATGATCATCAAAATAAAATAAGAGAAATCAGAGCTCGAACAGAAAGGTTTAGGTGTTCGTTTTTCCCGCTCGCTGTTCGGGAGTGGAATAGTAGAGAGATAGTATGATTGTGGTTCGATGAACCCTCTGCCAAGCACTTAAATGTGAATTGCAGAGTAGTCATGTAGATGTAGATTATGTGACGTTAATGGACGCGCTTTTCGAGGGTAGAGTTTACGGACTCTTTATAAGGTCGGTGTCCAAGCCCCTCGGTGTCTTTTTCAGCAGTAAGGCAGTCGGTTGGTCTTCAGTTGATGATTCGATATGAATGTGTAACCGGTGGTCCAGACCCTCTCTTTGGGTGTTTGAAATCTCTCGCATTCCATGGGACTCAGAAATATTCTAGCACTTTTTGGATTCTGATTAATTCTGCAGTATTCAATTTAGTCTCAGATCAGGTTTAGGGACTTCAATTAAATTCCTTAACTGATAACAGTGAATATCTGTGCCGGTTAGTCAGTTTATTGGTGAGGGTACGTCAGTGAATTTATGGCTCTGAATACAGTTTGATGTTTTCCAGGTAACTTATTAATTTATTAAATTTATGATGTGGTGTTTGTCGCCATTAAGGGCACCAGTTTATTAATTCAACGCAATAACTTACGTTGATCACCAGCCAATAGTTTAATGATTGATTAATAAGACAATTAAACTATAAGTTAAATCTTAAGTCATCTGTAGTTGGATGCTTGATTTATAGCAGCACCTACATCAGCCTAGCAGAGGTAAGACATATGACCAGTCGTCGGTAAATATTTTACAGTTTTATTTAAATTTAGTGCGCAGCAGCTTAGGAAGAAGGCTGCCTCTAGACAAACGTAGAGAGAGAGAGAAAACATGTTTTAGTAACTGTCAAAATCAAAAGATTTGTTACTAACCTACTATGCGTTGATTCTGTGTCTCTTCCTTTTCTTCTATAGCAGTCCTCAGAATGTTTTCTAGTGCAGGTGCTTTTCTATCGCAGTGAGGATATTCTTGTATAGATATCTGTCGTTTGGTGATCCATGTTGTGTTTAATTTATGTGAACACCGCTATGAAATTATGTATAAATTCTTAGTTACCTAACAAACAAACAGACATTTCCAAATCTCCTACAAAAAATTTCATATCATTCCCATGAGCCGTCCACAGAAATTAAGACACATCATAGGCACCCAACCTGTGTATATTGAGCCAGCAGTAAAGGAAACAAAAGAAAAATTCGGAATTGGTATTAAAATCCATGGAGAGGAAATAAAAACTTTGAGGTAAGCCGACGACATTGTAATTCTGTCAGAGACAGCAAAGGACTTGGAAGAGCAGTTGAAGGGAACGGACAGTGTCTTGAAAAGAGGATATAAGATGAACATCAACAAAAGCAAAACGAGGATAATGGAATGAAGTCGAATTAAGTCGGGCCATGCTGAGGGAATTAGGTTAGGAAATGAGACACTTAAAGTAGTAAAGGAGTTTTGCTATTTGGGGAGCAAAATAACTGATGATGGTCGAAGTGGAGAAGATATAAAATGTAGACTGGCAATGGCAAGGAAAGCGTTTCTGAAGAACAGAAATTTGTTAACGTCGAGTATAGATTTGAGTGTCAGGAAGTCGTTTCTGAGAGTATTCGTATGGAGTGCAGCCATGTATGGAAGTGAAAATTGTACGATAAATAGTTTGGACAACAAGAGAATAGAAGCTTTCGAAATGTGGTGCTACAGAAGAATGCTGAAGATTAGATAGGTAGATCACACACCTAATGAGGAGGTATTCAATAGAATTGGGGAGACGTTTGTGGCACAACTTGACTAGAACAAGGGATCGGTTGGTAGGACATATTCTGAGGAGTCAAGGGATCACAAATTTAGTATTGGAGGGTAGCGTGGAGGGTAAAAATCGAAGAGGTAGACCAAGAGATGAATAGACTAAGCAGATTCAGAAGGATGTAGGTTGCAGTAGGTACTGGGAGATGAAGAAACTTTTACAGGATAGGGTAGCATGGAGAGCTGAATCGAACCAGTCTCAGGGCTGAAGACCACAACAACAACAACATTCAGTAGGAAGCTACATAAATCTAAACAAACCGTGAGCAGATATGGTTCCCTCATTACAGTCTTCGCCTTTTTAATTTTGTACACTCCTGGAAATTGAAATAAGAACACCGTGAATTCATTGTCCCAGGAAGGGGAAACTTTATTGACACATTCCTGGGGTCAGATACATCACATGATCACACTGACAGAACCACAGGCACATAGACACAGGCAACAGAGCATGCACAATGTCGGCACTAGTACAGTGTATATCCACCTTTCGCAGCAATGCAGGCTGCTATTCTCCCATGGAGACGATCGTAGAGATGCTGGATGTAGTCCTGTGGAACGGCTTGCCATGCCACTTCCACCTAGCGCCTCAGTTGGACCAGCGTTCGTGCTGGACGTGCAGACCGCGTGAGACGACGCTTCATCCAGTCCCAAACATGCTCAATGGGGGACAGATCCGGAGATCTTGCTGGCCAGGGTAGTTGACTTACACCTTCTAGAGCACGTTGGGTGGCACAGGATACACGCGGACGTGCATTGTCCTGTTGGAACAGCAAGTTCCCTTGTCGGTCTAGGAATGGTAGAACGATGGGTTCGATGACGGTTTGGATGTACCGTGCACTATTCAGTGTCCCCTCGACGATCACCAGAGGTGTACGGCCAGTGTAGGAGATCGCTCCCCACACCATGATGCCGGGTGTTGGCCCTGTGTGCCTCGGTCGTATGCAGTCCTGATTGTGGCGCTCACCTGCACGGCGCCAAACACGCATACGACCATCATTGACACCAAGGCAGAAGCGACTCTCATCGCTGAAGACGACACGTCTCCATTCGTCCCTCCATTGACGCCTGTCGCGACACCACTGGAGTCGGGCTGCAAGATGTTAGGGCGTGAGCGGAAGACGGCCTAACGGTGTGCGGGACCGTAGCCCAGCTTCATGGAGACGGTTGCGAATGGTCCTCGCCGATACCCCAGGAGCAACAGTGTCCCTAATTTGCTGGGAAGTGGCGGTGCGGTCCCCTACGGCACTGCGTAGGATCCTACGGTCTTGGCGTGCATCCGTGCGTCGCTGCGGTCCGGTCCCAGGTCGACGGGCACGTGCACCTTCCGCCGACCACTGGCGACAACATCGATGTACTGTGGAGACCTCATGCCCCACGTGTTGAGCAATTCGGCGGTACGTCCACCTGGCCTCCCGCATGCCCACTATACGCCCTCGCTCAAAGTCCGTCAACTGCACATACGGTTCACGTCCACGCTGTCGCGGCATGCTACCAGTGTTAAAGACTGCGATGGAGCTCTGTATGCCACGGCAAACTGGCTGACACTGACGGTGGCGGTGCTAGCGCCATTCGACGGCCAACACCGCGGTTCGTGGTGTGTCCGGTTTGCCGTGCGTGTGATCATTGCTTGTACAGCCCTCTCTCAGTGTCCGGAGCAAGTATGGTGGGTCTGACACACCGGTGTCAATGTGTTCTTTTTTCCATTTCCAGGAGTGTATTTTTCTCAACTAACATCTAACTTATAAACTGAAATGATCATCAGAAGTATATATATTTAAATGTGTACACATATGGAGGGGAGGGGGAGGGGGTGGGAAGACGGGAACAACACAGACGAAACACATAACCATGGCTAGTATGGTGTCTGTCATTCAAAACACCATCCAGTCGTCTGGGGAATTGATAAATACCATTCTCCCTGTAAATTAGTGGCAAGGTAAGACAACGATAATGGAAGTGGATGCCACTAATATTGTGATCTGGTGACTGTGGTGATCAGGAGAGATGTGGTACTTCATCATAGTGTTAACTAAAACAGTTTTGGACGATGTGAACTGCGTGAACAGGGGGCCTGTCGTCTTCGTACGTATGTGTACGTCTGCTTACATCACTATTGGGATACAACCATTTGTAACATGGGATTGACCTGACGAGCCAAAATGTTGACACAATCCACGCCTTGGCAGTCATGTAGCCTTACAGAGTAGCCACGTAGCCCAGGGAAAACCACGACAGGGCTGCCCATCTCATTACTGAAACACTGCCATGTTTCACTTTTGAGACGTAAACTCGGCCAGACTTCGGAAATAGTGCGAATGAACACTCATCCGACCAAATGATGTTCTTCCACTGCTCCATAGTCCTGGTATGATGACTTCACCGCCGTCTTTTCCTATTACGGGCATTTGCAGCACTGATCTGTGGTTTTGAAATTCAAGCTTGCCCTGCACTTCCATGCTTCTGGAAGCCCCTTCTTATTGTTTGGCTACTAATGGGGTTCTCGAGTGACTTCTGTTGTGTGATCCTGCCCACTCTTCTAGTATAGGGTGCCGAGGAAGCTGTATTCTCCAATAGCTAGACAACATTCAAGCAATTCTTATTAATAGAGTTTATTACAGTAAGTTAATATGACAATACTTGACTTTACCTTTCTACAAAAAGGTGATGCAAGCAATTGGCGACATGCAAAGAATCAGTGTCCTTTGTCGTGTACAATTTCCATGGAAGTATTGTATATAGATCACAAGTCACAGCTAAATCGTTGGATCACGGCTCGTCTTCTATTGCGGCTCTTCTAGTGCCCATCTTCTAGTCTGTTAGCGCAGTGAAGACTAGCTGGAGCGGCGCTTATATTCTTTTCGTATAGGTGCCACTCCTGTCGTCTCTCTCGTGACTGACGGTCATTGATGATGATTGTGACGAAAAGTAACGAGATGACAGTTGCAGATGTTCCTGCATAACATCAAGCGCCTGCACGTCGGCCTGGAACGATACAGCAGAGAAGGCTGTGAGACGACGTCAGCCAAGAGAATGCTGAATGCAAGCATGCAAACGTACATGTATTATGTTGCACAGATGCCAGAGGGCAGTTTGTGGCATGGAGGTCCACTCCCTTTGCACTTGGTAGGTCAATCCAGGGACGGTTAATGCTGATTGTGGATGATGCTGGAATTGTCATCTGATGATGCCCCATACGTGCTCGATTGGAGACAGACCTGGTAGTCGAGCTTTGCTTGACACTCTGTACAGCATATTGAGCTACAAAGGCGGGATGTGGGCGAGAGTGTAAGGTGGCAGAATAAATGAAGATCAGTTTCGCAGCTTACATACATCGTAATGGGAAGGTGAATATGACATCTAATTTACTTAGGCAGATTTGCCTTGAGGTATGTAATGCAAAAGGGATGACACTCAATCGACCGTGTTAACGCACCACTCGTACGTAAATCATGTCAATGAGCAGAAGGTGAAACAAGCAGCGAGAGGAAACGTTTTTTGTGGAAGCCAGCACGGCTAGATGCAAAGACCGCTCCCAAGGAGGCACCACAGAAAGCTCTTAAGGGGGCACACCCCGCAATGGGTCAGCGACCGGATAGGTGGCGCATACTGCAGGGAGAGTAATGAACTGCCAGAAGTAAGACAGAAAGAAGTTTTAAAAAACTGCGTTTCGGAATGCCAAAGGGATACGAACAAGACCAGTGACGCATTCAATCACGTGAACTGCAAGTGGAACACACGTGATAGACGCCTGTAACTTTTTAGGCGTCTGGAGCAAGCACAAAACGTCCGATTGGCGGAAACGCACCGGGAAGTAGTAAAGTGTCGAGATTGCGACGCAGTTTAATGGTAGGACCCTTGTCATTAGTAGAGAGAGTTTCCACAAAATAAGAGGAACGCTCCTATTGGTCAAAAGAAGCAGTGATGTGGAGAACAAAAGAACCCAGGTGGGGAGAGAGCTCAGCTACGAGAAAGACGAGAGTGAAATTTTCGGTGGACTCTTCTCTGAACCGGCGTAAAGTGCAGAACAGAGTGCATAACGCTCTGTATGACGCAGAGGAGAAATTTGTGTGAACACTGCGTTCACAGCGGCTGACCTCCAGCTAGAAATTAGCTGCAGCGTGATTGAGCTCCAACTGTGGAGAAACTAACCAGCCAGTTAGTAAATTGTTCTTGCAAGAACTGAGAGGGCATTGTAGTATGCACACTGCTCCAGCCATGCACATGTATATGGCCATAGTCTGAGACTAGGGATGAGTTCATGTTTTCTGGCATATTAAGAAACATAGGGAGAGTTTCTGCTGGAAAATTCAGCGAAGGTTTAAATAGTTTTATAGGAATTTCAGAGGATGAGTGCAGCCATGCAGATGACAACTCATCACAAGTAATGTAAATACCACTTGCAGAGGTGTAAACTTGTTGGTTAACCAGCTTGCGTCCACTGTAAACTAGAGTATCGTTTGGTAATCCTTTGCTCAACTTGTCACAAAACTAACCATCCTCTGCAGACTTGATTGTCATCCTAAAAATAGTACGGAACTTTGAACTGGAATCGGATGATTTATCGTAGTACTGGCCAACATCATAACATAATCATGAGAATAATTTTGTAAAGAGACATCTAATTAAAATTTAATATAATTATGTTTACGATTATTTAACTTTCTAAGAGTTAAAATTTAATACTGTTGTGTTTAGGATTAGTTCACTTTCAGAGCCCGAGATGCGTCATTTTGAGAACTGTCTTAACATTGTCACATCGTAAACTGTGTAAAGGCGTATATTTCCGTGACCAAATTCCAGTATAGTTTACACAGCTGTGTTCAGCCATATAATAAGAAACCGCCTAACCATAACCTTACAGATGGTGACCCTGCCAGGATGGCAGTTGGTCTGCCTGGATGGCAATTAGTCAAATTAGAAAGGTAAATTAAAATTTTGAAACGTTTTTCCTTTTTTGTTTCGTTGTTTTTGTGATGAGGTTACCAAAAGTATGTAAATTTATAGTGGTCAGAATACAGTAAATGTGTGATCCAAAATGTGGAAAAGTTGTATTAACAAGTAGGATAACGTTGTTGATTATGTAAAAGTAGCTTTTGCATGACTGTGCTGGCGCGCGCGAAATTTTTCACGGCGTTGTTGAGTTGGGTTGAAATTCCACAAACAGTGAACAGCGTTGATAATGATTTGTACATACTCTAAGAAGCTTTCTATGATATTTTGGAAACATGTAAGGTCATATAACTTGATGTTGACGAGAGCGCAAGCTCGCGCAATTCGAGAAAGACGGAGGTTAGACGGTCGGAGATGGCGGAAGAAGGGAAATTATTGCAGAAAGGGCAAACAGACAAACAGAAGATCTTGACAAGATAGAGACTGATGTACAACAAAAAGTATCGAGTGTGAGTCACGGAAAGGAGCGTAGTGATAATGCAGAGGGAATGGTGGTAGTTTCACGATTGGTATCACAGCCTGAGAATTCACAAAAGCAAACAAATGATGGAGCTAGTGGGTCAAAAGTAGAATCAGAGGACGAACAACTTCAGTACGTCGAACCAAATATTCTAATTCTAAACCATATGGGACAGTTTCTAACAGAAAGAATGTGTGTAAGTGCGTCCGTACTATGTACAGAAGTCGGTGAGACGCAACGTGAAAGACGCGAACGGCAAAATTTACATCAAATAGTGACGATAGCGAAGAGGCAGATAGTGTGTTCGCAATATTGAAGCAATTCACTATGGTCGTAAGGCAAACAAACGAAGGGTTAGCAGACTTGAAAACAGAAACGACGAATTTAAAAACAGCAACAGCATGCGAGGTTATCGGCAACCAATGCTGCCTTACATGGTCTTAAATGTGAAACGTATGCTGGATTCTAAAATGTCCGCGAAAATTAACAAAAATGAACAGTTCAGTGAAATCCGGAGAGAGGCGAGAGACTCGATCGAGCTTATACAATCGTTAATGGCTGACCAAAAGAAGATGCGCTCTGACGTTGACCAGGAGCAGGATGCAGTGTCTAACGTCAATCAAAGAGAGGAAAAGTTAGCATGTAAGACGTCTGGTAAGGCGCAACAAATCGTGGAAGAGCTCAGTGTCAGAAAACGTGTCACGCGAGCCGCATTAAAGAGATTCGACACACGCATTGAAAACATAGTATCGAAAAATCAGAAACAGTGTGAACAGCTTCGTACAGATCTGAAACAGTGTATCGACAGCAGTACAGAAAGTAGTAGTGAGGCAACGGAATCGGTAGTATCATCCGACATAGTGGTGGACAGAAATCCAGAAGTAAACAAGTCAGTTGTGCAGTCTTCCGTAGCAGTAGCGGAAACACAAAAAAGGCATGAGATTCCAGTTGTGTATCCACAAGAGGTTGCCTCAATGATTACAGAAACGAAACAGAATAGGAAAAGAACAGTTAACACAGCTGAGCGAAGCAGGTAATCTGCGGTCACAGCTGACAATGAATCAAGAAAAGGTTAACACGCCCTTTCCCACAGAGCAACAGCCGACCTGAACGTACGCGAGTGACGCGAGAACAGAGCAAGTTACGGCGACACATGTACCAGCTTCGCAATTGACAAGCGATAGTATCATAGGCTACAGACCCCAAGTCAATATGGCAAATAGGAAGGTAAAACACTGATACAGTAAAGGGAAATTTAACCGAATCGTTCAGTCCGGTATACGAAGAACGGTACGGTTTAGATAACTGCACACCAGTGTGTAGGTACGATGCTAGATGGGACGTAAACATGTCATCCCAATACATAAATGTGGTAGAACGAATACAAGAAAACATGACACAGTTGAAGGGAACGGATAATGTTGAGAAAACACAAATGCTCTGTGGTGGAATAGAGAAATTTGATAATGATCACTTTTTGACAGTCAGAAAATTACAACATTACAAAGAAAGTGGGAACGGCTAGCACCCACGAACGTTTATAATTCAATTCCAGATCTGTTTTCCAGAACATTGGCCGCTCAGACATAAACTAGACTTCATTTGTGGCCATACAACGGCGCAATAGCGGAAACCATGCAAAGAGTAGCTGTAAACTGTCAATCATATGAGCAATTTAAATCCGCATTCTTGGAGCGATATTGGTCCACGGAAAACCAAAACAGAATAAAGTATGAATTGTTACAGAAAGAGATATTCGAAAATTCAGGAGAAAAGGAAGTGGTTAGATTTTTGGAAGAAATGACAAAAAAGAATCAGTGTTTAGATAATCCATACAGTGATGGCGAACTGATACGAATGTGCACAATGAAGTTACCGTTACGTTATCAGCAGTCATTGATTGGTAGAGGAGGATATAATATACAAGCATTTAAAGAGATGTTAAGAGAACCTGAATTCATCTTCAGTGAAGATGAGGCGAAGAAACAACGTGCAGTCAGAGAAAACAATGGTAGGGGGAATAACAGCAACCGATCAGGCCTCAATAATAATTATAATGGCAATGATGACGTAGGAAAAGGTAATTGTTTTGGGAGGAGTGGCAAACGCCCATGGGATAACAATAATACCTATTGTTTTTTAAACTCACAGAGGTCTAATAATAGTTATGGTTTTGGTGGGCCGCGGAATTAGAATAATGGATTTTGTCCTAGAAACTACAGTGGTAACTATGATCCGAGATATAATCCCCGTGCAAACGAAGCCGGAAGGTTTAGAGGTTTTCAAGAACAAAATCCAAGTTATTCAAGTGGAAATGGAATGGCCAGAACGCAGAAAGGTTGGAAAAATCAAGCTTCATCAGGACGAAACACGCGAAATGTACCGGTACAGGAAGTCGAACTGAGGCCACCAAACCCAGGTAAAAGACAGAATTGAGCAGATGAACGGTACGAAGACCAGTCACAAGTGATTTAATGGAATAATGAAGTTAATTATATAATTAAATATGTAAATAGACTTAGTTTTAAAAATGGTTCAAATGGCTCTGAGTACTATGGTACTTAACATCTGAGGTCATCAGTCCCCTAGAACTTAGAACTACTTAAACCTAACTAACCTAAGGACATCATACATATTCAATGCCCGAGGCAGGATTCGAACCTGCGACCGTAGCCGTCGCGCGGTTCCAGACTAAAGCGCCTATAACTGCTCGGCCACACCGGCCGGCAGCCTTAGTTTTAATGAGCAAGATTCTGAAGTAGGTTTAGCGAACAATCGGATACAAACACCAGCATGCTGCGATTCCATTGACTGGGAATCGACCGATGATAAGGAACAGAAGTTATTAACGGTGAATATAGACAGTAGCACAAAAACTGATGATAACCAAATTGTAAAACATGTATCTCGTTTATATGAAACCGAGATAAATAGAATGCCAAGAGGATAAACCACCATTGATAACACCAATAGTGATACCTAAGGCAAATGACATATATAGGACAGTAACATATGAAGAAGTAATACAGGCGTTTAATAAAGATAATGGGAAAATAACTTCGTCCCAAAGTATTCAGATGACAGGTGTTAAAAGTAACGAGGACAATAAAGTAACGGTAATAAACCAAACGGACAGGCTGGCCCAACACATTGACAGGTTAACCTATGACTCGATCGAGGAGGCATTAGTGCATGAAAATGAAACCAAAGTTCGTCATAAGGTGCAACCGATCGTTCGGATTGAGGTAGGTGGAACGCTTGTAGACGACATTCTTTATACGGGAAGCGAAACGACGGCGATTTCGGAAGAACTTTTTGAGAAATGTAACGCTGAACAGGCACTACCACTGTTAAGGACAAAACGTGTTAAAGACAAAGGACTGATCATGGGTGCGTTGAAGGTGATTAGTAGACAAACTTGGGTAACTTTTTCATGTCAGTGGTATGAAATAGAGGCGAACATGGTAATTGTGCCAAAACTCTCGGTACCCATTATCACAACAGCCGATTTCATGGGTCAAAATCGTGTTACACTTAACATGGACGAAGGGTATATGATGCTCGGGAAGGTGCGTCTTAGTTTTGAAGAGGAACTCAGACAGGGTGAGATGCCAGGGGCTTACAAACAATTGACTATGCAACTGGATCAGTATCAATCGGACGAGCGACAGCCACGATATAGGAGGGCGAAAGAAACAATACCTGTAGATGACGAGGTAATGGCAGAAATTTATCAAGAGATCGATAATTAGTTGCGACAAATGAGGGATATTTCAGATGCAGACAAAGCCGACTTAGAAAGAGCATTACGACAATATGCTGAGGTATTTCTACCAAAACCCGGTGCCATTAGGAATTTTCAATACGAATTCCAGGTTCTTTAGAAGCCTTACACTATTCCACTGTGCTATCGAAGACAAGTATTCTTAGAATTACATAAGGTGCTATAAGATGACATTATTGAAACTTCAACCTCAACATACAACAGTCCCTTGCAAATTGTAGATGAGGAGGATGGGAGTATTAGGTAAGTCATTGATGCAAGACAGATGAATTCCATTATCGTTCCTGAGAACGATCTCCCAGAAAAATTGGAAGAGCTGTTAAAAGAAGTTCTTTGGAGCTAAGATTTTCTCATCCCTTGATTTGAAAGCTAGTTTCTGGCAAACAGAAGTAACTCCGGAATGTAGAAAGTATACAGCTTTTATCGCATTTGGACGAAGTTATTAATTCAAAAGGCTCCCTTTCGGACTGAACATATCCTCTGCTCCTTTTATAAGAGGTTTAGGGACTGTGTTGGACAAAGAACTCCAACAGCGAATCACCTGTTATGTTGGAGACATTTTTGTAGCAGAGCCATCATAACAACTCCATAATGAGGTGCTTGACAAATTGCTAAGGACATTAAAAGAATATGGAGTAACCGTAAACATAGTGAAATCCAGTTTTGGGAATAAAAAGGTCGAATTTTTAGGCCATGTTATCACTGAACAGGGAATTGAACCTAATCCTAACAGAAACAGCATGCCATACAGAACATAGGCACTCCATATAATAGAAAGACGCTGCGTGGGTTCTTGGGACACATTAACTTTTACAAAATATTCATTTGGATAAAATCCCTTGCTACCCCACGTTTATGTGCGTTAACTACCAAAAAGATGACCAAGCGGAACAGGAGTTCCGATAACTAAAAAGGTCACTGTTAAAGGCACCACTTTTAGCACATCCCGGTTTAACGAAGGAATTCTGCATGGCAACCGACAGTGCGAAAACAGGCTTGGGTGTAGTACCCTTTCAATAATATGAGGAAGACGGACAACGGATGAGAAAGAGAATAACTTTTGCTAGTCGAGTCCTCACAAAATGTGAAAAAAATATTCAGTCACCGAGTTAGAAGCCGCAAATGATTCAACGAGTTCTCCTCCTCAAAATATTGTGAGCCCTACTATCGTGGAATCGAAAAGTTACCCCATAGTTGGCAGACTTTTGTAAATAGTGAAGGAGAATATATTTTGATGACTAAAGTCTATGTCATGTGTATCTGTTGTGTTTATTAAACTTAGTGGAAAATGCTACCAACGTATGCACTAACCCAATAGCTACTTCCCAAGGTCGGTGAGACTGATAGCGCGAAGGTTGCTCGGGGTCTGACGGCAATGAGTGACAGAGTGACTAAGCAGAGAGCGGAACAGCGGAAGCCAGACAGCTCACAGTATTAAGTCATTCCGTCATATCTGCCCAACCCACACCGGCACAAATATGCAGCAACCGAACAGCTGAATTCTGAATCATCGAGGTTGAGGAAACCCTGATGTTAGCCCGCATGACATTCCAATGAATGTGTTCGTGCCTGTCATCTTCCTTATGCACTCGTAAATGACGTAAGATGTGGGGAGCTATGATTCTAAGCAAGCTAGTTAGATAACGAGTTCGCTGTTGAGTTCAGTGCAATTGCCCTGTTTTCTGACTTAAGCCAACGAATATGTTGTACACTTGATTTAATAAAAACGTAGAAAATCTTAAATGGAACGTGAATTCGACTCTTATTTTACTGAAGAGCTAAATTATAAATTTATAAAATTATTGGAGCAAATTTGTTATACTCCTGTGACAGTAAGAACTGGTCACATATGTCATTTTATATCATGGCCTTAAAAAAAAATTAATACCAGAATAATGAAATTCTGAATTACTTAGCACGAAAAATTGTAGTAATTATTAGAACAAATTAATGATAATATCAAATGGTCACCATAAGATATTTTCATTTCTGTAGAGCTTAACAATGACCAAAGAAAGGGGAAGGTATCGGTTGCGAGCTCTCAACAGGAATTATGCTGCCACTTTCCGGGAATGATTTTGGAAAATCATACAAAAGTCCATATCAGAATGGGGTGCTCACAAAACCAAATCTTATGTGAACGGTAGTTTTTCCTATCTTTATTCAGCGTAGTGAAACAAAGAATTTAACACCATCAAACAAACATGAGGATTCATAAACACACAATACTTCTCCCCTGGGATTCATTTTAATGGATTACAGTCACGTTACAAAATGTATAGGACCTGAAGAGTTACTAAAAGGAATTGAGGGATTTTTTTGGGAGAAAAGCCTTCCGCATGGTACTGCAAGCTTGATGTTGTCTCTAATAGCCTTCATTTTTTGGGGACATCTGTCGTAACTGACTGTTGTAGAGGTAGGAAGGAAGATTGGGTTTAAAGCCCCGTCGACATCGTGGTCATTAGAGACGGTTCACAAGTTTGGATTATGTTAACGGTGGGAAGGAAGTCGGTCATGGCCTTTCAAAGGAATCGTCCCCGCATTTACCTGGAGTGATTTGTGCCAATCACATTTTGTTTAAACTTTAATTTTCTTGGCCAAATATGTCTCAAACCACCTGTTTCATCGTCTGAGGATTCTTATTTTATTGAAATTAAAAGAAAAGGCACAATATCTTGTATTTTACAGTCGTGGGTGCAATAACTGCTGTAAGTTCTTTTTGAAACACTTGTTAATCAGCTGCACGTCACTGCAGTACACTTAGTATTGCTGCCCGTAACAGCAAAATCTGCACTTATCACTGCGCCACATCACATGGTCCGAGAAATATAAGTTCTGTGTTACGTCAATAGTTGGTCTGAAAATGGTTACTAATCAGAGTGTAGCTCTGTTATCGTAGTAGGAAGCCTATACAGAGATCTTCGTTCACAGACATTGTCTGGCTGTCCATATACTTTAGAAAAATATTGCAGAAAATATTTAAATAAAGCGAGGCTTAGAGTGTTACGAGTGAAAGTAGTACTTAACATTTGTTATAAGTATAAATCTGAGATAACAATGCATACGCAACTAACATTATTCGTAATCGGTATTGTCTGCCATTGAAACACTTTCCAATGTAGTAAAGTCATTGAGATGCCGGTTTTGGCAGTCTCTCGATATTAGTGACTAATAGAGATATGAAAAAGTCTGACAAATACTAAAGGTTGTGACCGGCAAAGAATGGAGAGTTGGCTTTTGCATCAATTTTCTTCATTAAAATCTCAAAGTTTTATTTCTAAGTGATAATCTTTGCCAAATATAGCTGTTACCATAGGTGGGACAGCCAGACCTTTTTTTAGGATAAACCATGACGATAGGTCAAATAAGCTAGAAGCAATAAGTGTAACAGGAATACCAAACGAGTGGTTCCAACATTACTTGGGAAAATTGTGGCATAGGTAGACATAGATCACACATCCGCAGATGAAAAATTTTTAGTGATACAAACAAGAAACATATAAACATTGGTTTTCCTCAGAGGGGTGTATTGGCTCCAGTTCTGTTCTTAACACACAGCTCCCCTATCGATGCCGTTTTATGCCACTCACAATGTGATGTCTGACATTCAAAAACCACACTCAAGATTGTCATATTTTTTCGCTCACAATGCACAAATTGTTAGCCCTACGGAAAACGTTAACAATTTTTTGTAGTAAATTCAATGTAGGTAACGTTTTTACTGGTATATGTTTTCGCCAGACGTCGTAGTTTTCGAGTTATTCAAGAAAAACTTACATAAGTGAGCTTCAGATTCCACTTCCAGACTCAGCTCTCACCAGTCAGGATTTCTAATATGTCGCTAGTGGCGCCCCCTCCTACCACAGCACAAAAATTTCCAACTACAGAACTGTTCCCGATATTTGGCCTTTTTTGGTCTCTACTGACTGGACTATTACGCCATCAGCATAGTCGGCTATTTCGTTAACATTATTAATTTAAACGTGCCCGTGAAGGTAATGAATGAAAAACGACTTTCGTAAACGCTACGCTAAAACTAATCACGTCTACAATTCGATCCAAACTTAACCCTTAAAAGCACAGTGGTTTCGTAGTCAGATATCCTGACGAATACAACGATGTAATTGTTTATTTTATGCTATTAAATTAACAAAAAAGTTAGATAAAATTAACAAAAAAGACAATTTTACAATTTTCGAGAGTTCGATTAAGCCGGTAGTGTACTAAGATCAATCAATGAAGACCAAAAAAGGTCGAATGTGGGAAATAAACGACCAGTCGCAAGTTTTTGTACTGTGGTAGGAGGGAGTGGCATGAGTGACATACTAGAAACCCTGACCGGTGTGGGCTTAGTGTCTCTGAAGCGAACGACATTCCGTCAATTTAATACATAATCATTGCAAAATACTAAGACGAATTCTTTAGAGAAGAATAGAAAATCTGGTACACAGGGTTGTAGCCTTTCCTCGATGTTATTCAATCGGTGTATGGTGCAACCAGTAAAGGAAACCAAAGAAAAATTTGGAGCAGAAACTAAAGTTCAGGGAGAAGAATTAAAAACTTAGAGATTTGCCGATGACATCGTAATTCTGTCAGAGACAGCAAAGGACTTGGAAGAGCAGTGAGCGGAACGGACAGCGTCTTGGAAAGAGGATACAAGATGAACATCAACAAAAGGAAATCAGGTTACGCTAATGGAATTAGATCACGAAACGAGACAATGATAATAGTAGACGAATTTTGGTATTTGGGCAAAGTAATAGCTGATTACGGCAGATGGAGATAGGATGTAAAATGCAGGCTGGTAAAGGCAAGAAAAGCCTTTATGAAGAACGGAAGTTTGTCAAAATCGAATATAGATTTAAATGTTAGGAAGTATTTGCTGAAGATATTTGTCTGGAGTGTTGCCATGTACAAAAGTAAAATTGGACGATAAACAGTTTAGACAAGAAGAAAGTAGAGGCTTTTGAAATGTAGTATTACAGAGGAATGCTGATGATAGATGGGCAGATCGAGTATCAAGCAACTAACGAGGTGGTACTGATTAGAATTGGGAGACAATGAATTTGTTGGACAACTTGACTAAACAAATAGGTCGGTTGATAGGACACATTATGAAACATCAGGGGACCACCAGTTTAATTTTGGGGGACGTGTTTGTGAGGGGGGGAGGGAGGGGGGAGAGGAATTGTAGAGGGAGATCAAGAGATGAATAAAGTAAGTGACTGATGACCATAGATGTTAAGTTCCATAGTGCTCAGAGAGCCAATAAAGTAAGCAGTTTCAGAAGCATGCAGACTGCTTAGTTATTCTGAGATGAAGAGGCTTGAACAAGATAAAGTTGCATGGAGAGTTCCATCAAACCATTCTTCAGCCTTAAGCCAACAACTGACAAAGCTCGTCTGAAAATCGAATATAATTTCGATAAATGCATGACATATTAAAGTCAGTGTCAATTCATTTTTACAGGGAGACATTGTTGAAGAAACTATAATGGTTCCCAGTTAAAACGATTTCGTGGTTAAAAAGTATTGTATTTGAAAAGTTGAGTCCATATTTGTTTAAAATCTCAGCAGAATAAGTTATTCCACTTGGCCAGAGCCATTGCATATGACAAAACCTGGAAGATAGAGACAAATAATCAGATGATTCCAGCATATTATTTGATAGTACACTGTGTTCTTTAGAATAACTTTACTATCTGACTGTCCCTTGTTTCACTTCTGGAGCGTGATCCACTAATATACTGTAATAAAAACGTAAAGTAATCGCCACGAGTTAGAAGTAAGCGTTTTTCGTAAGAAGTTACTCCATCAGGGAGGAGTAACTGTGAATTTCCCTTTGTGCACTTTTGGTTTCTATTTGCTTTTAGTTTCGTGAGATTAAAAAGAAAAAGAAAATTATACAACTGTATTGTTGTGTATCTGAGTTTGCTGATAGAGGTGCGCTTTGTTGTAGACACACTTCATTTACCATACAAAATAACCTTACCTTCTGTGTTGCATAAAATTTCCTAGAAACCATGTTCAGTTTTATAGTGTGTAATATGTAGCAGTAATGGTTTGCAATTCAAGAAACTGAATGCATATGAAAGGTTATTTTAATTAATTTTTGCTTACATGGAATAGCTACAACTTTGTTTTCGTGTGTTTATATATCAACACAATCGTGTCAGCTTGCTACAATGTTATTTCTTTGTAGTACAGAGAGCCTTAAAAAGGTCCAATATGAAATAGTGTAAAATAATAACTGTTCTGTACATATAATGGATTCCTAAAATTAATAGAAGAGGCTATTCACATACAATTGATCATTTTATCCCCAAAACAATTTTTCGTTCAGCAATTTGATTAGTAAGTTTCACTCTTCTGATTCTGGATCATTGTCTGTTTAATCTGGCCACCAGCTTTACTGACTTTTACTGTGAAGATTATAATGGGATGGGATATGGACACTACAAAGCGTGCATTGGCGTTGTCGCAGGGGCAGGGGCCCCGCCTGAGCTTCCCCCACCCTGTATCTTCTTCCACCACAACTGCCTCCCACTACTGTCTGTGTGCCCCCACTTCACGACTCCTCCTACAGTTCAGAAGAGCGCAGTTGCTATTTAGTTTGAGTGCGATCTCCGTGCATAGAGCGACTTCTCTTAGCTATTCGAGGAACGTGTCAGTGCTTTTCTCGTGCTCTGAACAGTTTATAGTATCAGTTGGATCATTCTACAGTGCATTATGTCGTCCCAGGTTGCCGAAGAACTAGAACCCAACGCGGTTATATGCTACTTCCCTTGGTTTCCGTACTATCTTAGATATCAGGTTGGGTTTCATACACTTGTTAACCCTCCTGAGACACAAGCGGATCCTTCTGTGACGGGTCAGTCTCAGCGCTTCATCAACGTTCAGCTGTACTTCCCAGATGGTTTTCTGTGGAATCTTGCAAACTTTGATGAAATGCCACATCACATTTCGTTTGAATACGGTGTGACACACGTCTTCCTTCGTCGACCTCATTTCCATCTACCAATGTACCCAGATTACCAACATGCAGCCCTGCTATTTTACCATCGCGTTCCAATTGACTTCCAGAGAGCTGTGATGTGGCAAGAACAACCTGATGCTCGTTTGGTTGTACACGACGTAAGCAGTCAGCCTGGGGAATTTATGATAATTGATGATACACTGTACGATGTCATTCCTCATTGTAATGAATGTAGTGAGTTTCATAACGAACCGGAACATATTCACACCGAACGACCACAAGGTGTTCCAAAACGCAAGCGTTCAAAGCAGTCCCACAAACAGTCTGGACGTTCACATCAGCGTCCTTCAAACTCGGAAATCACTATTCAACAGGACACATCGTATGGAGCTCAACGCCCAGCAAGTGAAAGTGTTGCCACAGACCCCAGTGAGTATAATAATGTCTATAAATCTCTTCAGTTAACAATTTAAGCATATTACACTACGCATTAACTAATGATGTCTTTGTAATACTTACCGTAATTGTGTTGTATTCAAACAGAATTTATACTTGATTAGACTGTGATAAAGTATCTGAGTTAGATTTAGAATGTTGACTATGGAACGTGCATGAAGTTTTGTCCAGTCTGATTCATACTGAACACATGCACACTTACAATTTGAAAATACTAAATCAAATTAAGAATTCCTAAGGATATGTGTAGAGCGTTATTCTGTACAGACTGCAGCATCAATCAGAATCTGCCTTTTTCTCTGCCCATTTCAGTTTTAAATCTTTTGTTTTCAGCACTGAGTTTTTAATACTATTTCGTGTGTCTTATACTTATTCAGCTCTAGTTTTCAGTTCTGTGTGATGATACGAATTTATGTTCATAGTTAGTGAGAAATAAGCAAAAATTTTTATTCATCATATTTGTTTGCCTTTCTGATACATACAATAAGAAACCTTCCATGTAACATATATATGGATCCATTCTCTTAAAAGCAATATGAAAACATATAACAAATTACCTGCTGTCACTCAATAAGTGGTACTTAATTTAAAACAGCACTAATAGTTATTGATTTGCATTCACTACTGTAAGTGAGTCCCAGGTATTTTGCACGCAATGTGAATTTTCACACATGAATGTTATTCGTCCATGAGCCACAGATGAGCACCAAGATACCTCATTTACTTTTTTGATACAGCCCAGAATACAACATGAAAGAAAATTGCAACAATTTAACAACATTGCAGAGCGTCCAATAAATATTTGTTTAAGTGTAATTTTTTTGTTTCTTCTCTTAAGCTTAACCTCTTTCAATTGATGTAAACTTCTTACTAGCTATGCTGTACTAAATTAGATGCCAGCGAGTTAACCATAGCAAATGTTTTGTTAAAAGCTGTAAAATCTTTTAACTCTGGTAAGCAGTTTAGAGAGAAAACAATGGAGTCGCTCACAAGAATGACAGTAATTGGCAGCACTCGCTGTTTTATCATTCTTGAATGATCCTTATAATGTTTCACAATAGCAAAATAATCACAGCACACCTTCAGTGGCTTTACATAGTGTATCCCTAACGTGTCTTACTGTTAATATATTTTAGTGTATATTTGTCTACAGCTTCTTTAGAAACCATTACTACATGTCATTTATTACAATAACTGTGATGTACACATGTTCCATGATTATTTTTTTCAGAAAACCAAGATAAGCCTACAATAACTCAGCAGGCAGCAGAGGAACATCAACATGGATCACACGAAAGTGTGCAAGAAATACAACACAAAAATAAAGATGTTGCATCACTTTCCACCCAGGCTAATGTTGCCACTAGCACAGAGGAAATGGATCGTTTGGATATGGATGGTCTGAATACTGATGAAAATATCATTCATGATGACGACTATGTAATTTTTGATAACTACATGTTTATGATTTTGATATTTGTGCTTTGCTTATTCGAGTTACTGAGTTAAAAAATCTAAGTAAAATGTTCATGTTCAACATCAAACATATGAAAAAGAATTGCTATGTTACTATAATTTCAACAGAGTGCATCACTGTTCGATGAATAAGCTTAATATCGAAACTCATATTGGAGCTATAACAGTAGTCAGATTATTTTTATTGAACAGTTACTGTAGTTAGAAGAAATAATTACACAAATTATAACTGAAAACAGAAGTACATCTTTTGGTTGAATTACATTCTTGTAATCGTTTGATGTGGTAAATCATATCTGACTTAGATATCTGTGTCATTTATACAATACAATTCGATATGATTGATGAATCATCAATTTATTGGTCGGTACTAATGGCTTGTAGAATTTTTTTGAAAATTAAGTTGAGAATGGAGAAAGGGTGTCAGACCCATTTTATAGAGTGTGAAGAATGAATTCTTAGCTCCTTTACCACTTGCAGTATCATACATGATTGTCAATTGTGCTTTTTATAGTATACTTCAGCATATTGAGCAATTTCTGGTTAGATAATGATACATTTGTTGGGGTGTGTTTTTCTCTAATTATATTGCATGCATATTGCTACATCTCCTAAAACACATAACTAATGAAATTTTTCTGCAAAGAAGTTCTAGTTGATAACTTTTCTATGTGTTTCTAAAAAATTAATGTGCTTTACACCTGTACTTCTACAAGTATGCTAAGAATTTGTAAAATGTATAGTTTTATACTCATATACATAAATAAAGTAGTTATTCTTGATATATTTGTGGAAATACTTATGGAACTGGCAGTTTTACCAGTATAATTATTTTTATAATAAGTTTTTTATGGTAATACAATATTATATCTGTATATTTCCCATTAAATAAAGGATCAATACCTTGAACAAAAATCCTTGTGTGTGATTATTTTCTCAGCATATGCAGATGATTGATATAGAGCAGGTTAATATAGATACTAACATTGTAGGTCCCCTACACTGACGCAGTTTAGTGGAGTGAGGTGTTATGATATATGCTAATGAAAGTATTTTGCACATTATTTATTTCATTCTGAACAAAAATTAAATTTATCTTAAAGTGTTATGATGAACATAGTGTCAAGATTTTCCGAAGTACTGACTAAAGTTATACACAGTACGTTTCTTACTTAACCAAAACAGAGATAAAAAAGTTCAGAGGCAGCTAGTAATGTTACTCTGTCAGAGTATTTCTGGAAACTTTTTGCAGGTTTGTCTTCACATCTGCAATACATACTTTATGCATGTATATATAAAATAAAAAATGTCTTTTTTCAGTGGTGTACCTATTATGAAGAATAAATGCAGTTTTTCTTATATTGGGGTGTTTACAACATTCAGGAAAAATCAAAAGAAGTAATATTTCATTAGATAATTTAAACACAAAAAAAAATTTGACCAATATTCATGACAGAAAAATAATGTCATTTGTACACTAGTTTATCAGTTTTTATTCTTTAGTAATTGTCATTAATCTAATGCTGAAAAAACGTATTACAATACATATGTTTCTTTGTGATTCACTACACACAAAATATTCAGTCTGTGTAGCTGGGCAGTCACGAGGACCCATGTTCAATACTGAGTTCTGGCAGGGATTATTGTTTGCTGAGAGGTCTGGAGCAAGGTACTCTCAGCTTTGTGGGTTTTATAGAGGAGCTACCTGAATAAAACATACCGACTCCAAGGTCTAGAAATCCATCACACACCGCATCCAAATAATATCATTTGGCAGAAGAAGACACAGCAGGCAGTCGACATTGTGTGGTTATCTGAGTGTGACTGCGGAATAACTTTTCGCTCAAAGTAATTAAAATTAATGTATATATGTACATAAAGTAGAATTATAAAATAAATAGATATCCAGCACAATAACTAATCTCTTCTAGAGCAAATTTATAAATAGAAGAGATATGTATTTTACGTTCTTGTGTAGCTGGAAAGAAAATTCATGCACTCCGATTTTTACAAAATTATCCTCCCCTGTAACAATGAAACCAACCAGCATTTCGTAGTGAGATGCAGTGTACAGTGTGCAGCATTTTACCTACAGCAGTATATCAACTGCATTGTAGCCATTCATTTTCTTAAACTGTAAGACTGTGTTCAGTGCTTAGAAATGTGTAAGTATGGTACATGATCAGTTAAAAGGCAGATGCTTAATGCGTTACAATGTCCTGAAATTAACATATCTGTCGCATAAAAATCAAATAATATCTAGGTTAAATGAAATTTCAGGTGGTGAGGTCTTAGACCAGTCCTAGTTGTTTTTAAATATATGCAGATATGATCCAATGTAACTCGCGCAATTTTAGATGAATATTTCTGACAATTTCAGTATTGTTACAAGCTACATATAACTGTTTCCTCCATTAATCTCAGGGTAAATCGAATCCATTAGCAATAGTAAAATATATGAGAGATATCGTATGTGAGTGACATTTTCCTCCACTCTCGTACATTTCTTCAAAGTCTCAAGTACGGGTTTCCATTTTGGGCGTAAACAGTAGAAGGGGGTTACTGCTGCTTCTGGGTCGAGAGCTCTGCTCTCTGCACCAGGATTTCTGGAATCAGTAACATGACCATCAGCATTCCCGGAGTTCCCCCAACTCCCCCCAACCCACAGACAATGACACGAACTACGTGCAACAAGCCAATTACTCTTGGGCCACAGAGTCAAGGAGAACTGATGTTTTGGCCAATGGTGTGAAAGTTCAACCCCTCCCCCCCACCGTTCTAGCATTTTATTTTCCATAATTCACGTGCACGAGCACCGTAATTTTCCGTCAGTACTTTATCCAGTACGGAACGTCTCCAGCAGTAGCATCAGTCAGCTGGGAAGAAGAAGTTTTACAGTTAGTATTTGTCAGTACTTTTTGTTACAACAATATGGTTACTATTAGCAGAGCCCATCACTTTGTGTGTGCACGTCACAACACTCCAATGCCGCATGAGGGCAGCAGCTACCGCTGTATTACTTCCGGGCACAAGTTAGAGAATTACTGCATGTGCATTTTACGAACACACTGACGTATTGTGATAAATTAATAACGTTATGACATTTCTATCCCGCCTGGATAGGCAGTGCGTGGATCGGCTCCTGTGAATTACTTCTGTAATATAGGCCGAGAGTGAAGGAAGCAAGTAGGAGCAGGAGAGGTGAAGCACTTTGGTACTGCACGTAACTTCAACACTTTTTACTTGAGTCAACAACACAAGTAAATACCAAAGACATACATAACTTTGGCTGGCTCAGGAAGCAAAGACAGTTGCACTCGCGCTACGAGAAAGATCGGGAAAAGAAGGACAGGCAAAAGTTAGTAGAGATTCGTGCTGCAAAAAGAACCATGCGCGAAGCATACAACCACTGCCACCGTCATACCTTAGCAAAAGATCTAGCTGAAAACCCAAGGAAATTCTGGTCTTACGTAAAATCGGTAAGAGGGGCGAAGGCTTCCATCCAGTCACTCACTGATCAGTCTGGCCTGGCAACGGAAGACAGCAAAACAAAATCTGAAATTTTAAATTTAGCATTTGAGAAATCTTTCATGGAGGAGGATCGTACAAACATACCGCCGTTTGAGTCTCATACAGATTCCCGCATGGAGGACATAGTGATAGACATCCCTGGTGTTGTGAAGCAGCTGAATGGATTGAAAATAAACAAATCGCCAGGTCCTGATGGGATTCCAATTCAGTTTTACAGAAAGTACTCTACTGCATTGGCTCCTTACTTAGCTTGCATTTATCGCGAATCTCTTGTTCAACGTAAAGTCCCGAGAGACGGGAAAAAAAGCACAGGTGGCGCCTGTATATAAGAAGGGTAGATGGACGGATCCTCAAAATTACAGACCAATATCCTTGACATCGGTTTGTTGCAGGATTCTCGAACATATTCTCAGTTCGAAAACAATGAATTTCCTTGAGACAGAGAAGCTTTAGAAAGCATCGCTCCTGCGAAACGCAACTCGCCCTTCTTTCACATGATAGCTTGCGAACCATGGATGAAGGATATCAGACGGATGCCATATTCCTTGACTTCCGGAAAGCGTTTGACTCGGTGCCCCACTGCAGACTCCTAAGGTACGAGCATATGGGTTTGGCTCCCAAATATGTGAGTGGCTCGAAGACTTCTTAAGTAATAGAACCCAGTACGTTGTCCTCGATGGTGAGTGTTCATCGGAGGTGAGGGTATCATCTGGAGTGCCTCAGGGAAGTTTGGTAGGTCCGCTGTTGTTTCCTATCTACATAAATGATCTTTTGGATAGGGTGGATAGCAATGTGTGGCTGTTTGCTGATGATGCTGTGGTGTACGGGAAGGTGTCGTCGCTGAGTGACTGTAGGAGGGTACAAGATGACTTGGACAGGATTTGTTATTGGTGTAAAGAATGGCAGCTAACTCTAACTATAGATAAATGTAAATTAATGCAGATTAATAGGAAAAAGAATCCCGTAATGTTTGAATACTCCATTAGTAGTGTAGCGCTTGACACAGTCGCGTCGACAAAATATTTGGGCGTAACATTGCAGAGCGATATGAAGTAGGACAAGCATGTAATGGCAGTTGTGGGGAAGGCGGATAGTCGTCTTCGGTTCATTGGTAGAATTTTGGGAAGATGTGGTTCATCTGTAAAGGAGACCGCTTATAAAACACTAATACGATCTATTCTTGAGTACTGCTCGAGCGTTTGGGATCCCTATCAGGTCGGATTGAGGTAGGACATAGAAGCAATTCAGAGGCGGTTCAAATAGTTCTGAGCACTATGGGACTTAACATCTGTGGTCATCAGTCCCCTAGAACTTAGAACCACTTAAACCTAACTAACCAAAGGACATCACACACATCCATGCCCGAGGCAGGATTCGAACCTGCGAACGTAGGTGTCACGCGGTTCCAGACTGAAGCGCCTAGAACCGCACGGCCACACCGACCGGCTCAGAGGCGGGCTGCTAGATTTGTTACTGTTAGGTTTGATCATCACGCGAGTGTTACGGAAATGCTTCATGAACTCGGGTGGGAGTATCTGGAGGAAAGGAAGCGTTATTTTCGTGAATCGCTACTGAGGAAATTGAGAGAACCAGCATTTGAGGCTGACTGCAGTACAGTTTTACTGCCGCCAACTTATATTTCGCGAAAAGACCACAAGGATAAGAGAGATTAGGGCTCGTACAGAGGCAAATAGGCAGTCATGTTTCCCTCGTTCTGTTTGGGCGGGGAACAGGGAGAGAAGATGCTAGTTGTGGTACGAGGTACCCTCCGCCACGCACCGTATGGTGGATTGCGGAGTATGTATGTAGATGTAGGTCTGAAGCTGTAGTCCATGTCTAATCTAATACAAAGTCTCAATAGCAAGCTAGCCCACTCAGTAGTCGAAGTGATATTTCAGGCCGTCTGCTCTTGATGAAATGGGCAGAAATCTAGACGGCACTCGCTGAGCTCCATAGCTTAGGCCAGAGGGCGCTGTAGTCGGTGTAGTTAGTCTTCTGTCGTAGTGCCAACTTACGAGAGCGTGCACCTACGTTGTGGCTTCGTAACTATCGACGCCACACCCCTCTCCCCTGAAATGGGGAATAAGGTTTCCGACGGCGGGGAAAGGGGCCCAGGGGCGGCGCAATTGAGGAGGCGGACAGCTGAACTGCCAGGACGTGCTGCCCACCCACGTCACCGAATTACTCGCGAGGGGGCGAGGAAAACGCCCCTTGCAAAACCTGTCCGGGACGTGCACCGCCACTGGGTATGCTCAGATCAAGAGACGGAGAAACAACCTCTACGGGCGGGAGCGGCGCGACGTCAGCCTCAGCTTCCATCGGCTCCGGCACCGCGGGGGAACACGAGGCGACGACAGGCAGAGGTGGGGCCGTGGCGGCACCGCGAGGTGCCCGTCCAGCGCGGCAGACCGGACTGGCGGCGCAGACACGGGCGCCCGTACTGTAGGCGCTAGTGGCGGAGGCACCATCGGTAGAGTCGCCGGCTGTAGCAGCGAAGCCACGAAGCATCCAATTCTGAAGGAAAAGAACCAGCGGCAGAAAACCGAGGACGGCACAGACGGATCTGGTCCTGGTGTCGCTTGACAGTGCCGGAGGGACCAGAAATTACAAATAAGGCGCGGCCGAGCTGGAGAAGACTGCGCCCTTGCTCCCAGCACTGCCTGCCAGAGAAAACATGATACAGAACCAAATCGTGAGCCGCCAAGCCAGAACGAGGCGAAGCAGTGGGAGCGTGCAGCGGCGGGTGCTGTTGCGCTTAGGCTGTCGCGTCTTTCATGCTAGCCGCCTGCCCCTGAACAATGGGTTCCACGGTGCGCGTTTCCCACTGTTTGGCCGATTGTTCCGTACCAAAGTCTACCAAATTCTGCAAATTGTTGCCTTCAATAATTTTATCAAATTTCAATATAAACGACAAATCTCAAATCTAATTAGGATTCCTCCCACTACTTATTCCCGCTAACGTAACGACCTGTTCGTTACCAGAACTTTGTTACGAGATTTGCACAACGCAAAATTCGTGTCCAGAACTACCTCAAATCCGAAGATTGTCCTGTCACCAGGTCGCCACGTGTAACCTCCCCCTCACTTATCGACCTTAACGACAGTGAAAAATTAAACCACGTGCACCTGATGGAAATTTGGGAAAAGCAATCGACATCGATGTTAATTAGTCGGTAAAGAGGGAGGAAAGGGTTACATCTAAATGAAAGGAAAAATGCAAATGAAATTGGTGGAATTAATTTTGAGAAAAGGGTAAAATTAATAAAGTAAATGTGCGGTCGTTACGTTAACAATTAATTGGCGTTAATTAGATATTTGAGATTTGGGGAAAATTACGGTCGACAGTCCTATGTACAACTACTATAATAACTGAAAATGAAAGATTAATGCACATATAATTAGCGCTAAAAGCGTGGCAACTGAAGGTTGACACGTGTTGTGTGAAAACTGAATGCTCGTCAGAAGTAATAAAATTTCGCTACACTCTGACTCACTTTAGCAAAAGAATTAATAAAACCGGAAAATTGAAAGTTAATTTAGTGATTGAATTTAATAGAGAACTTTGTTCTGAAGCACTACGAAATTCAATAAAGTAAGGTTAGTCTTTGGCTACCTCAACAATCGTTTCAAAAGCTACTTGAATCTACGCAATTTAGAAATAAGAGATTTAACTTTAAACTTGAATTAAATGATTCTGAACAATTAACAATAGTAAAATTTAGTATGTACCAAGCTGAGCCGCAGTCACAGGTAAGCTAAAATATGCTAACAAAACTCGCACTCTTAATTTGTGCTTGTGTAACCTAAATATTGTAGCCAGCTATGAATACTTTAACTGAACTTTGAAATTAAAGCAGTGAAATGGAATGATATTACTTTAATGCTGGCGTTTGAATTTCAACTACACTCGGGTTCATTCCGGAAAAGGAAGGGAGCATGCTTGGTATTGCAATTGGGACAATGAGCAACAAAGGTTCATGCTATATTGCTGTAATTTTGTGACACGAATTGACCAGTTTGAAAAGCTGAGGTCTGCCATACAGTTCTAAAAATTTACGTGCTTCCAGTCTTCCTTGTTGGTTGATTGAAGGTTTGAAGTCGTCGATCGAGGAGGTGGCGACAGTCACTCATTGTCAGCCGTCGCTGTTGCAGAAGCTTGATGTTTGTGCGCCTTCTTCTCGACACGGTCACCAGGCGAAACGGGCTCTTGATGTGCGCCAGCTAATGCTTCCCGTCCGCAACACCATGTCAGAAACTATCACAGCAAGTCGAGCGCAATTACATGCTCCCAAACCCCGAAAGCGCGGCAACTCGCGGGAGCGTCACACAACACCCCTGCTCCACCGCCCTACTCCAGCCAGACGCCCTCTGCAATAGCGGCCGATGTGCACGGCCATGTAGCAGTTCCATTGCGGAATGGGCGCCGCGTGGCTGGGAGCGATATGAAGCATGTAAAGTCCATAGCACGTGCTCGCAAGAGATCGTGGTGCGCACCTTGTTCATCTGCGACTTAAGCGTACACACAAAGCGTTCAGCCTCACCGTTCGACTTGGGGTGGAATGGGGCTGAGGTCAGATGGCGAATGCCATTAGCAGCACAGAACTCTTCAAACTCCGAGGACACAAATTGGGGGCTATTGTCGGAGACAATGACTTCAGGCAGGCCCTCAATGCAAAAAATAGACGTCAAAGTCCGAATAGTACTGGCAGATGTGGTAGAAGACATAGGTACAGTAAAAGGAAGGTTGATGTAAGCAGCCGGCTGGAGTGGCCGAGCGGTCTGAGTTATTCGAATAGCCCCTCTTACTCTTATGAATTTGTTTGGCTACTTATTTAAATTGATCAATTAATTAACCTCACTGGCTGTGGTGGCCAAGCGGTTCTAGGCACTACAGACTGGAGGTGCGTGACCGCTGCGATCGCACGTTCGTATCATGCCTCGGGCATGGATGTGTGTGATGTCCTTAGGTTAGTTAGGTTTAAGTAGTTCAGTGCTCAGAGCCATTTGAACCATTTTGCTGTAAGCATCAATGACTATCAACCAGTGGGTGTTCCAGAAACGACCCTCAAAATCAATATGAACGCGCTGCCAAGGCGCAGTAGGAGTCGGCCAAGCAAAGAAGTGCTGGCGGGGAGCAGATTGGTGCTCCGTGCAAGAGCGACAATTAACAAGCAAATTCTCAATTTGGTTATCAATACCGACCCAAGTGCAGTGACGACACGCTAATTGCTTTGTCCGCACTATACTCCAAAGACTAGCGTGCAGTAAGCGGAGGATTTCCGATTGCAATGAACGAGGTACAACCACACGAGACTGATCATTGCCAGTTAGTAACAAAATAACACCGTGGTGTACAGATAAGTTGGGACGTTGCGCAAAGTAACATTGAACAAGGGGATCACTAACCTGCATAGCAGATGGAGGCCATTGAGTACGAATATACTGCAAAACAATCTGCAAAGAAACATGGCGGCTGTCGTGGTAGCAATGCGACGAAAATATACTGGAAAACGATCAGCCAAATTGTTATCTTGGGAGTCAGCGAACATGCATTACAATTCGGAAGAATCAAATACTTTGTCAGGACCGATAGGCAGAAGAGGCAAATCATCGGCAATGCCATGCTGGGCCGTAGGCCGAAACTAAATTTCATAACTGTAGTTAGACAAAAACAAAGACCAACGTTGCAACTTTTGTGTGGTACGGGCTGGAACTGGCTTTTTCGGGTGAAACAACGACGTCAAAGGCTTATGGTCGTTGACCAAATGGAACTTGCGACCGAACAAAAAGTCGTGAAAATTGGTCACTCCATATACAATAGCTAAATCTTCTTTCTCAATCTGAGAACAGTTTTGCTGGGCAGAAGTGAGCAATGTAGACGCAAAAACGATCGACAGAATTAATATGGAGCGGGAGAACCGCTCCGACGCCGTGACAAGATGCATCGACAGCCAAAACAACTGGTTTGGAGGGATCGAAAGACCAAACAAAAGGAACGTTCTTACGCCGAAGGCAATGCAAAGGCACAGCAGTGTGTGCTGCATGTGGTATAAAACGAAAATAATATGTAATTTTGCCTAACAGAGACTGAAATTCCTTCAAGTTCCTGGGTGCTGGCAATTCCCTAATCGCACGGAGATGTGATGGTGAGGGGTGCATTCACTGCCCGTTAATGATATGCCCTAAATACTGAATATCAGTTTGAAAAAAAATTGCACTTTTTGCTGTTACACTTGAGTCCTGCCTGCAAAAGTACAGTACATAATTCAATCAAATTCTGCAGATGCTCGTCAGGAGTGCGATCTGATACCACAATATCGTCCAGATAATTGGAACAACCAGGAACAGCGGCACACAACTGCTGCCAGTGAGACTGAAAAATAGCAGGACTCGAAGCACTACTGAACGGAAGGCGGCGAAACTTTAACAATCCAAGGTGAGTTGTTTTTGTTGTGGTCTTCAGTGCTGAGACTGGTTTGATACAGCTCTCCATGCTACACTATGCTGTGCAAGCTTCTTTATCTCCCAGTACTTACTGCATCTTACATCCTCCTGAATCTGCTTAGTCTATCCATCTCTTGGTCTCCCTCAACGATTTTTACCCTCCACGCTACCCTCTAATACTAAATTTGTGATCCCTTGATGCCTCAGAACATGTCCTACCAACCGATCCCTTCTTCTCGTCAAGTTGTGCCACAAACTTCTCTTCTCCCCAATCCTATTCAATACCTCCTCCTTAGTTATGTGATCTACCCATCTAATCTTCAGCATTCTTCTGTAGCACCACATTTCGAAAGCTTCTATTCTCTTCTTGTCCAAACTATTTATCGTCCATGTATCACTTCCATACATGGCTACACTCCATACAAATACTTTCAGAAACGACTTCCTGACACTTAAATCTATACTCGATGTCAACAAATTTCTCGTCGCAGAAACGCTTTCCTTGCCATTGCCAGTCTACATTTTATATCTTCCCTACATCGACCATCATTAGTTATTTTGCTCCCCAAATAGCAAAACTCCTTTACTACTTTAAGTGTCTCATTTCCTAATCTAATTCCCTCAGCATCACCCAAGTTAACTCGACTACATTCCATTATCCTCGTTTTGCTTTTGTTGATGTTCATCTTATACCCTCCTTTCAAGACATCGTCCATTCCGTTCAACTGCTCTTCCAAGTCGTTTGCTGTCTCTGACATAATTACAATGTCATCGGCGAACCTCAAAGTTTTTATTTCTTCTCCATGGATTTTAATTCCTACTCCGAAGTTTTCTTTTGTTTCCTTTAGTGCTTGCTCAATGTACAGATTTAATAACATTGCGGATAGGCTACAACCCTGTCTCACTTCCTTCCCAATCACTGCTTCCCTTTCATGCCCCTCGACTCTTATAACTGCCATCTGGTTTCTGTACAAATTGTAAATAGTCTTTCGCTCCCTGTATTTTACCCCTGCTACCTTTAGAATATGAAAGAGAGTATTCCAGTTAACATTGTCAAAAGCTTTCTCTACGTCTACAAATGCTAGAAACGTAGGTTTGCCTTTTCTTAATCTAGCTTCTAAGATAAGTCGTAGGGGCAGTATTGCCTTCCGTGTTCCAATATTTCTGCGGAATCCAAACTGATCTTCCCCGAGGTCGGCTTCTACTAAATTTTCCATTCGTCTGTAAAGAATTCGCTTTAGTATTTTGCAGCTGTGACTTATTAAACTGATGGTTCGGTAATTTTCACATCTGTCAATACCTTCTTTCTTTGGGATTGGAATTATTATAGTCTTTTTGAAGTCTGAGGGTATTATACCTGTCTCATACATCTTGCTCACCATATTGAAGAGTTTTGCTAGGACTGGCTCTCCCAAGGCAGTCAGTAGTTCTAATGGAATGTTGTCTACTCCCGGGGCCTTGTATCGACTCAGGTCATTCAGTGCTCTGTCAAACTCTTCACGCAGTATCGTATATCCCATTTCATCTTCATCTACATCCTCTTCCATTTCCATAACATTGTCCTCAAGTAAATCATCCTTGTATAGACCCTCTGTACGGGGTGTTACAAAAAGGTACGGCCATACTTTCAGGAAACATGCCTCACAAACAAAGAAAGAAAATATGTTATGTGGACATGTGTCCGGAAACGCTTACTTTCCATGTTAGAGCTCATTTTACTACTTCTCTTCAAATCACATTAATCATGGGATGGAAACACACAGCAACAGAACGTACCACCGTGACTTCAAACACTTTGTTACAGGAAATGTTCAAAATGTCCTCCGTAAGCAAGGATACATGCATCCACCCTCCGTCGCATGGATTCCCTGATGCGCTGATGCAGCCCTGGAGAATGGCGTATTGTATGACAGCCGTCCACAATACGAGCACGAAGAGTCTCTACATTTGGTACCGGGGTTGCGTAGACAAGAGCTTTCAAATGCCCCCATAAATGAAAGTCAAGAGGGTTGAAGTCAGGACAGGGTGGAGGCCATGGAATTGGTCCGCCTCTACCAATCCATCGGCACCGAATCAGTTGTTGAGAAGCGTACGAACACTTCGACTGAAATGTGCAGGAGCTCCATCGTGCATGAACCACATATTGTGTTGTACTTGTAAAGGCACATGTTCTAGCAGCACAGGTAGAGTATCCCGTATGAAATCATGATAACGTGCTCCATTGAACGTAGGTAGATGAAACTAAAATCAGCTCTAACATGGAAATTAAGCGTTTGCTGACACATGTACACATAACATCTTTATTTGTGTGTGAGGAATGTTTCCTGAAAGTTTGGCAGTACCTTCGTGTAACACCCTGTATACCTCTTCCACCTTTCTGCTTTCCCGTCTTTGCTCAGAACTGGGTTTCCATCTGAGCTCTTAATATTCATACAAGTGGTTCTCTTTTCCCCAAAGATCTCTTTAATTTTCCTGTAGGCAGTATCTATCTTACCCTAGTGAGATAAGCCTCTACATCCTTACATTTATCCTCTAGCCATCCCTGCATAGCCATTTTGCACTTTCTGGTGATCTCATTTTTGAGACATTTGTATTCCTTTTTCCCTACTTCATTTACTGCAATTTTAAATTTTCTCCTTTCATCAATTGAATTCAATATTTCTTCTGTTACCCAAGGATTTCTACTAGCCCTCGTCTTTTTACCTACTTGATCCTCTGCTGCCTTCACTACTTCATCCCTCAGAGCTATCCATTCTTCTTCTACTGTACTCCTTTCCCCCATTCCTGTCAATTGTTCCCTTATGCTCTCACTGAAACTCTGTACAACCTCTGGTTCTTTAGATTAGATTAGATTAGTTTTCGTTCCGTAGATCCTTGTTGAGGAGATCCTCTTGGATGTGGAACATGTCACCTTTTTTTATTTTTTATTTTTATTTTTTAAGCTAAAATAACAATACTAATAGTATAAATATATACAACACATCATTTGTTTCTATTAAAAAATTCGTCAATGGAGTAGAAGGAGTTGGCCACTAGTAAGTCTTTCAGGCTCCTTTTAAACTGATCTCTATTTGTAACTAAACTTTTTATGTTTGCTGGCAAATTATTGAAGATGAGTGTTCCTGAGTAGTGGACCCCTTTTTTAACTAAAGTAAGTGCTTTTAAGTCCTTGTGCAGATCATTTTTGTTCCTGGTATTGTATGTATGAACTGAGCTGTTTTCTGGAAAAAGAGATATATTATTTAGGACAAATATCATTAAGGAGTAAATATACTGAGAGGCAGTAGTTAGTATACCCAGTTATTTGAAGAGGTTTCTAGAAGACGTCCGTGAGTTAACTCCACAAATAATACGTACTACACGCTTTTGGACTCTGAAAACTTTTGTTTGACTTGAAGAGTTACCCCAAAATATTATACCATATGACATTATGGAATGAAAGCAGACAAAGTATGCAAGCTTTTTCACTTTTATGTCGCCTACGTCTGCTAACACTCTAATTGCAAATACAGATTTGTTAAGGCGCTTCTGCAGTTCTGTGGTGTGCTCCTCCCAACTGAATTTATTATAAAGTTGTAATCCCAGGAATTTAAGACTGTCAACCTCTTCTATCTGCTCTTCTTCATACTTTATGCATATGCTTGGTGGAAAGCTCTTACAGGTTCTGAATTGCATATAGTGAGTCTTTTCGAAGTTTAATGTCAGTGAGTTGGCTTTAAACCATTTATTAATATCCATGAAAATATCATTAGCAGATCTTTCTAGAACTACACTCGACATACTATTTATTGCAATACTCGTGTCATCTGCAAACAAAACGAAGTCTGCTTCTGGCAGTGTAACTGATAAGAGATCATTAATGTAGACAAGAAAAAGCAATGGCCCTAAGATGGAGCCTTGTGGGACACCACATGTAATTTCTTCCCATTCTTTTGATGACTGATGACTTAATTCACTAGTCCCTAGCACTGACACCCTTTGTTTCCTGTTAGCGAGGTATGACTTGAACCATTTTGCACCACTGCCTGTGACACCATAGAATTCTAATTTATTTAAAAGGATGTTGTGGTTTACACAGTCGAATGCCTTTGACAAATCACAGAAAACTCCTGCTGCTGGAAACTTGTTATTTAATGAAATTATTTAATGAAATAAGTATAGTTTCACTGTAGGTGTAAATAGCCTTTTCGATATCAGAACCCTTCAGAAATCCAAACTGTGTTCTTGATAATATGTTATTTGTGGTCAGATGGTTGAGAATCTGCCTGTAGATTACCTTTTCTAAAATTTTTGAGAATGCTGGCAAAAGTGAAATCGGTGTGTAGTTTGATGACATCTCTATATCCCCTTTCTTGAATAGGGGCTTAACATCTGCATATTTCAGCCAGTCAGGAAATGTCCCAGTTATAATTGACTGGTTACACAAGTAACTTAGAATTGTACTAAACTCACAAGAACGTGCCTTAATTAACTTTGTTGATATTTCATTGTAACCACCAGAATGCTTTATTTTTAAAGATTTTTTATGGAAGTTATTTCTTTTGGTGATGTGAGTGACATATTCATGTCCCTAAAGCTATTTGTAAGGACTAGTTTCAGATATTCAAGGGCATTATTTACTGATCCTGACAATCCCATTCTATCAGTAACGGATATAAAGTACTTCTTAAATAGGTTTGCCACACTATGCCCATCGGTTAGTGCTATTTGCTCCTGTTCCTTTCTGGTTCTACCAGTCTCCTCTTTCACTATAAACATATTGTTTTTATTTTGTTCCCTGACATTGCTATCTTCTTCTCGTAGTGTATTTGTTTAGATGCCTGAATTACTTTTTTTAATATTTTACAGTATTCCTTGTATTTAGCTAAATCATCAGCATTGGAGCTATTCTTGGTCGAGAGATACATTTTCCTTTTTATCTTACAGGAAATCTTTATTCCTTGAGTGATCCATGGTTTTATTATAGACTTCTGTTTAATTTGAGTAACTTTTAGAGGAAAACAGTTTTCAAACATGGTAGCGACATTGTTCATGAATGTGTTATATTTTTCATTCATGTCATGAGCACTATAAACATCTTTCCAGTTCATATCTTGCGCAGTTTTCTAAAACACTCAATTTTTGGTTGTTTGAATACTCTCCTGTACTCAGATTTAGCAGTCTTGATAATCTGCTTAGAATTTACATCTAAAACAAGTAGCTGCAGGTCCCATCTTCTTAAATTCCCACCTTTTTGCAGTTTCTTCAGTTTTAATCTACAGTTCATAACCAAAAGATTGTGGTCAGAGTCCACACCTGCCCCTGGAAATGTTTTACAATGTAAAACCTAGTTCCTAAATCTCTGTCTTACCATTATATAAACTATCTGATACCTTCTAGTATCTCCAGGATTCTTCCATGGCCACAACCTTCTTTTATGATTCTTGAACCAAGTGTTATCTATGATTAAGTTATGCTCTGTGCAAAATTCTACCAGGTGGCTTCCTCTTTCATTTCTTGCTCCCAATCCATATTCACCTACTACGTTTCCTTCTCTCCCTTTTCCTACTCTCGAATTCCAGCCACCGATGACTATTAAATTTTCGTCTCCCTTCACTTCCTGAATAATTTCTTTTATCTCATCATACATCCAAGGTGGATGTTGATCACAAAATATCGCCCGACTGTTCGTCGAGCGGAATTTGAAAGTATGCATCCCGCAAGTCAATCATGGAATATAATTTTCCCACACCAAGTTTATCAAAAATGTCTTCAGGACACGGTAAGGGAAACGTAGTTACCACCGTCTGGGGATTGTCGGTAGACTTAGAGCCAGCACAAATACAGAGACGACCATTCGGTGTTTACACACACACTAAAGGCGAAGCCCATTGCGGAGCAGAAACAGGTTCAATGACCTCACTGTCTTGCAAGTGCTGAAGTTCAGCAGCTACGGTGTGGTGCTGTAGATGCGGTACCAGGCGTGCACGCCGGAAATTAGGCATTAACCACAACATGCGCTGCTAAGTCTGTGGCACAACCAAGGCTCTCAGAAAATAGCTCAGCAAAATCATCGCGGTGACGCCCACGCGATTCACGCGAACGTGAAAGTCTGGGAATTAGAGTGTCTCTTATTACACACAGCTTGCTCATATCCTTTCTTATTGAAAAAATAACACTGTGCATTACGGGATGGGCAACTGTCCCGTGGGTGGGCACGAAAGCAGTTTGGACAAGATTTCACGTTTTTAGTGGGTGTATGGTTGGAAAATTGTTTACTTGCGCGTGAGCGGCGCGGCGTGGCTTCCTGTGCCTGGGCAGGGCGGGAGGGCACGTGTTGTGCCTCGCTAACAGCACACTCACCCGAGGTCACGTCGAACGTGGAAGTAGCCATATCTAACGTATTATGTCTGCCTAGAAAGTCTACTACTTCCTGCAAAGATGGGTTTTTAAATCTTAGGAGTTGCTTGCGGATGCGGTGATCCCCCACATTCTGCGCTATAGCGTCCCGAATCATGATATCCGCATAGGAGAGTTCACAGGAAAAATTAAAGTCACAATCAGATGGTCCCTGATGGTCAGCTAACCATGATTTATTTGATTGAGCAGGACCACACCGGAGACGGAAAAATTTCTAGCGTGCAGCTACCACATTTACACTGTGACGGAAGTGATTTAAAGCTTCTATCACTGCAGCGTAAGTTTTAGTTTCTGGGCGGGTAGTGGGAAACAATTTTAGGAGCACAAGTTACAACACAACACCGGCGTTGGCAATGAAAAAGGCAAGCCACTCTGTACGTGATATGTTGTATGCGGCGATGTGGGCATCGAGCTGAGCAATGTACTGTGGCCAGCGTTCAGAGTCTGGATCGAAGGTATGGAATGGCCTGCGACACAGGCGGGGGAGTCGGAGGTGCCGAGGCAGCTGCAGTTTGTAGTGTGACAAGTCCATTCACAGCAGCAAGCAGCTGTGTCATTTGCTGAGCCTGAAACCCTACAATATTGGACAGTGAAGCCTGTTCCTTTTAAAGATTACTCGTGTTTTTTGACAGTGGAAAAGGATGCCCATTTTTTTCCAAAAAACTGTTTGCAGTTCCTGAAGTGCACAAGGAAGCAGTACGTGACCTGATTCAGAATATGCTAAAGTGGGGGATAACTGAAAGAGCAATAAGTGTTTTTAACAACCCGCTGGTTATAGTACCAAAGAAGGATGGCTCGATCAGATTTGTATTAGATGCTAGAGCCTTGAATAAGAATGACCTGAGAAAATATAGAAGAACTGCTACAGAAGTTTAAAGGGGCTAAATTCTACACATCCATGGATGTATCCTGTGGTTACTGGAATCTTCCTTTAGCCAAGGAATCAAGAAAGTACACGGCGTTTCTATTTGAAGGTAGATGCTATCAATACAAGGTGGTGCCGTTTGGCCTAAATGTAAGTGTATGTGCATTTGTAAGACCTATGTCACAGGTCTTAGGGGACCAATTGTTAAGAAGAGTAGCTGTGTATGTAGATGACGTTTTAATATCGACTCCTACTTGGGGAGAACATTGTTTATTACAAGATGAGGTATTGAAAGCAATGAAAATGGGGAGAATGAAGTTAAAGTTAGATAAGACAGAATTTGTCAAGAAGAACATCAAATTCTTCGGGCATGTAGTAAGTGGAGAAGGTGTCATGCCTGATCGAGGGAAAATTAAAGCTATCCGAGACTATGCTGCACCAGCAACACGCAAAGCACTGAAGGAGATGTTTGATCTGTTAGGTTTTTACAGAAACCTTGCTTAAGAGAACTGATAAAGAAAAAGGTAGTATATAAGTGGACGACTGAATGTCAGAAGGCGTTTGAAGATCTAAAGGAAGCCTTAGTTAATAGTCAAGCTTTAAACCACCCAGATTTTTCAAAACCCTTCTGTCTTGGATCTGATGCCTGTGGATATGGATTATGAGTTGAACTGTTTCAGATTGAGAAAGAGGGAGAAGTAAACAAAACCATTGCTTTTGCAAGTAGGTTCCTTCAACAAGCAGAAAAGAACTACAGTATATCCGAATTATAGCCTTTAGCTGTAATTTTTGGCTTACAAGAATTCGAGAAGTACCTTTCAGGACACGAGATTTTAAATTTCACCGACCATAGTGCACTCACCTATCTAGATACCTGTCAACTTAAGCATGGTAGATTAAGGAGATGGTCTATACAAAGTGTTCGAAGAACATTGTGGCGGACGCCTTATGAAGAAGTGTAAAAGACAACGGACAGGGAGTAAATTCCATCTGTAATAGAGAAGGTAATGAAGTGTTGTTGGCAGTTATGCAGCTGCAGGATGAAGGCTCGATCAAACGTATTTGTAAGAATCTGCGAAGGAAGCAAAACCAAGACATCAATATCAAACTACTAAAAAGCAGAACAGGTCATCCTGATTTTCCAAAACTATGTTTATACTATAAGGTGCATAAAGATGTCTTATTTAGGCGAAGGAAAAATACGGAGGAGAACTGGAAAATTTGTTTCCCGGGACAGCATGTAGATGCATTAATTGACTATATACACTGTAAGTACTGACACTACGGAGCTCGTAAGTGCATAGATAAGTTGAGTGAAGTGGTGATATTTAACAACATGTGGAGAAGGGTTCGACAGCGGTTAGAGTCATGTGATCGGTGTCAGAAATTCAGAGCCAACAATAAAATTATTGAAGGTCAGACGTATTCTGTAGAACCACAGAATCTATTGGATTTGGTAGCAGTGGATTTATTCGGCCCGCTACCAGTGTCACGAGGTGGCTGTGAGTATGTTTTTGTAATGGTAGATGGTTTTTCCAAGTACGTTAGATTTTACCCTATCAAGAAAGCTACTTCTAAGGTAATAGTAAGCAAATTGGAAAAGAATTACTTTGTAAATATAGGAGTGCCTAAAGCTTTCTTATCTGACAATGGGCCACAATTTATTTCTAAGAAGTTTGAGGAGTGCCTAAAACAGCGTGGGGTAGAGCATATTAAGATCTCAGCATATTTTCCTCAAGGTAATATGTGTGAGAGGATCATGAAGGAACTAAACCGATTATGTAGGACTTACTGCTACAAGAAATATTCTGCGTGAGCCAACTGCATAGAGTATTTTGAGGGGGTCATTAATCATCTTAAACATCAAGCCACCGGATTTGCACCTGTAGAACTAATGTGTGGAATTAGGCCAAATAACATCTTGTGTGATCTTGTAGAATTTCCCAGTCTTACTGATTTAGCTATGGAAGAAGAGAAGAAACTAGCACGTGCTACTATAAGGAAGAAGGCACTGGAAAGAAAGAGGAGACACGATGCTAGAGCTAATCGTAATAGCTTCCAAATAGGTGATCTAGTTTCAATAAATACCAAGGAGAAATCAAAAAAGCTTACCTCGGAAACCAAATAGTTTACTGACGAGTATGTGGGTCCATTTAGGATAATAGAGAAATCTCAACCTAATGCTTACCGATTGGAATTTGTAAAGTCTCATAAGCTACCAGGCTTAAGAAATATTATTGATCTAAAGAGATTTGTACAAAAAAGAGACGCAGCCAGGAGTAACTAAAAACCTCATAGGGCTTTGCGCTCTTTGCAAGGCTAAGCGTTTGACGAACACTAGGACTCGAGTTAATGACAATGCTACTTAATTTTCATTTCGTGCTATAATTCTTCCTCTTCATCAGTCAGAACTTCTAACTGTCGTTTTCCTTCTTCACTATAGTAATATTAAGTAAGAGAGCTAAGTGCTGTGGAAACATCAGAAGGCTGTTATTGCACGAACAAACGAAAAATATTTACAGAACAGCAAGCCTGGCTGTAAGATAATGGTAATATTGTCCAGGAAGAGATGAATTATTTAAGTAAATTTAGACATGGAGGTACTGGGTACCCTCAGAAGGGTTTATTTTTCGTGTAAGGAAGTATTTAGAAAGCAGCAAGGCTGACTGTAAGACAGTGGCAATGAGTAAACAAATGAGTCAGCGGCAATGTGTTTCCTGCTAATTGTAGTAAACAATAGTAGTTCACTTTTTGCTAAAAAGATTATCAGTAAATGTAAATATGCGAAAAAAAATTTACACAGTGACATGAGAAAGTACATTTATTCAGAAAAAGTCCTTGAAAGAAGGATTAAAAGAATTTTGAGATGTATATTCATGTTAGGTTAAGAAGTAGCAATTAAAGATGGAATCTGAAGCCCGCAGAATTTTTTAAGTGCGTTGACACAATATAGAGGTAGCACGAGACTCTTAGAGAGCTCCAAAGTAGGACTGAGTTGGACAACGAGTGCTAGCAAAGTGAAAGGTGTAAGTGTTCATAAGTAGATGGTCCCCAAAGTGATGTGGTTGTTAGTGTGCGTGTGATGTACAAAGAGTAAAATGTTGTTACACAGATGCTCACCATAGCGATGTGTAAAGAAGAAAAAGCGATGTTATAAAATATGAACTTTGTAGGTGTTGTTTCTTTTTCAGCATTTTGTAAAATTTTGTGAAGGTTGTATTTGTTTTTCTTTACATCTAATGATGATGTAATAAGAATGTTTAGAATTAATTGATTGTAGGTCATCAGCCCTAGGTAATAATGAATGATGTGTATACATAAATAAGAATGTCATATATTAATACTTAGGAAAGCTTAGTGGAACTCGAGCTGGAAAGTATCGGATTAGTTAGGGTAAAAGCTCTATAGAAGAATTTGTAAGAAACAGAAACATTTTAAGAGGTTTTTTAGCTTCTCAGGAGGTATGAGGTGTCGCCGCTAGGACGCTATCGCCAATTTGTCTATTAAAGCTTGTGGCCTCCAGTGTAAGCAGTCAGAATCTTATACGATCTGCAACGGGCGAGCTGTACCCTGCAGACATGCGTCATGACCATATAGCGTGACTGCATCGTGTGAAAGTAGGGGAGAGGAGCTTACAGAGTAGTTACATTCTCTGGAACTATAAAAATTAATAACTGATCTAGAAATAGCCTGAGGAACTTCATATTAGGTACATACCTTCTGCTGTGTAAAGGAACAATCTGTCAAAATCTGAAGTCCATAACTGCCATAATTTGTAAGTTACAAAAAAAGTCAGTAAAAAAAACTGTGACTATTTCAAAAGATATGATAACACCTTCAGTGTTTAGATTCAAATTTAGAAAGTTCTCATTTTAGTAAACCTTTCGTAATTTTGCTGCATTAATAACTTTAAGAATTTGAAGTAGATATTTATGTTTTGTGTTAGGGTGAGTGTGAAAGAGTACTTGTGTGAGTGTATGTTAGACATTCGCCAATATTAAATTTTCAGTTTGTAATTCTTTGTAGGAACGTGCAAGTGTCCCAGCTTTGTATCGTGGGAACGAATCCATCAGTGGTTCCCCTACTAGTGGATGACAGATGTCCAAGCATGATTGAATATGTAAGAGACAGCCAGAACGTTCGCGACTATATAGTTTAATTCCACACGTAAAGTACAGCTTAAAGTTTGTTTCATTTCATTTGTTTAACAAGAGAATCTAGAGTTGCTTATTTGAATGACGTCAGTGAGCTGAGAGCAGTGGTTGGTTCTTGCTAGATTTTGACGCGAGCCGCGCCCTGAATGTCAGTTCTGATTGGCCGTAATTCTGTACAGCCAATAAGAAGTCAGACGGCTTGCATCTAATGCATGAGATTGCGGTGCTGGTAGAGGCAGAGAGAAGAAGGAAGTGGTGGACTAGCTTTTCTTCTGTTACCCATGGATTTCTACTATCCCTCGTCTTTTTACGTACTTGATCCTCTGCTGTCTTCACTATTTCATCCCTCAGAGTTACCCATTCTTCTTCTACTGTACTTCTTTCCCCCATTCCTGTCAATTGTTCCCTTATGCTCTCCCTGAAACTCTGTACAACCTCTGGTTTAGTCAGTTTATCCAGGTCCCATCTCCTTAAATTCCCACCTTTTTGCAGTTTCTTCAGTTTTAACCTACAGTTCATAACCAATAGATTGTGGTCAGAATCCACATCTGCCCCTGGAAATGTCTTACAATTTAAAACCTGGTTCCTAAATCTCTGCCTTACCATTATATAATCTATCTAATACCTTCTAGAATCTCCAGGCTTCTTCCATGTGTACAGCCTTCATTCATGATTCTTGAACCAAGTGCTAGCTATGATTAAGCTATGCTCTGTGCAAAATTCTACCAGGCGGCTTCCTCTTTCATTTCTTACCTCCAATTCATATTCACTTACTATGTTTCCTTCTCTCCCTTTCCCTACTATTGAATTCCAGTGACCCATGACTATTAAATTTTCATCTCCCTTCACTATCTGAATAATTTATTTTTTCTCATCATACATTTCATCAATTTCTTCGTCATCTGCAGAGCTATTTATCATATAAACTTGTACTACTGTAGTAGACGTGTCCTTCGTGTCTATCTTGGCCACAATAATGCGTTAACTATGCTGTTTTTAGTAGCTTACCCACACCCCTATTTTTTATTCATTATGAAACCTACTCCTGCATTACCCCTATTTGATTTTGTATTTATAACTCTGTATTTACCTGACCAAAAGTCTTGTTCCTCCTGCCACCGAACTTCACTAATTCCCACTATATCTAGCTTTAACCTATCCATTTCTCTTTTTCAGTTTTCTAATTTACGTGCACGATTAAGTGATCTGACAGTCCACGCTTCGATCCGTAGAACGCAAGTTTCCTTTCTCCTGGTAACGACGTCCTCTTGAGTAGTCCCCGCCCGGAGATCCGAATGGGGGACTATTTTACCTCCGGAATATTTTACCCAAGAGGACGCCGTCATCGTTTAATCATACAGTAGAGCTTCATGTCCTCGGGAAAAATTACGGCTGTAGTTTCCCCTTGCTTTCAGCCGTTCGCAGTACCAGCACAACAAGGCCGTTTTGGTTAGTGTTACAAGGCCAGTTCAGTCAATCATCTAGACCATTGCCCCTGCAACTATTGAAAAGGCTACTGCCCTTCTTCAGCAACCACACTTTTGTCTGGCCTCTCAACACGGTACGGCTATCTGTATCGCTGAGGCACGCAAGCATCCCCACCAACGGCAAGGTCCATGGTTCATTATGGCAGCTAAACGTCGACGACATCATTTACAGTTTAGACCCTAAATTAATTTAGTACTCAAAAGTAACTCTGTTATTTATCAGTCACATGCTGTTGCTCTCCATCCGAGATCTCTGTTGTGTAGTAAGGGGATCAGGTGCCGTAGTGAGAAAGAGAGTTAAAAGAAATGGCGAGGTAAGATACTTTAACACTAAAAAATAATGACGTCACAGCATAACCTGCAAAATATTAGTCGAATGCCGTCAAATGGGCAGACTGGTAGCTCACCATATCTGTAAATTGGTAAAATTGGCAGGATATTCCGAAATGCAGATTTAGAACACAAAAAATTTAGCAAAATATGTGGATGTATATGTACCTGCCTACAAATGCATCCATTCTTGCATAAAAAGATGCGTTCAATGTAAATAATCAGCTGCCTGTCAGTAAGCATAAGCCTTCGCCCAAACAGCACATGAGCAAGAGCTACTCACAATGCCAGAACGTAGCCTGTACTCAAAAGCATCTGAACGACTGAATTATTTATCAATCGTGTGCTGTTGCTCTCAACCAATAGCCTGTAGGGCTCCACTGCTCTTAGGAAGTTTTCTCTCCATTCTAGGTCTTGCTATCCAGTGAATGTATTAGTGTGTGGGTATTTGTTACATGAAATCCGCTCTAGGTACGAGATCGAAATAATTGCTACGAGGGAACGTGTCTTGCACTGACTTCTGCACGCCTCTGCATTAAATATTCGACTGAGCTCGCATGTTTACATGTCTTATCCTGTTCCTACATACATATATCTCTACCAAGTTCATGACTACTGAAAGTATTGACTATTACCACCATACCACCAAGCAATGTTTGTTTGTAGGTCTTAAGAAAAAAAAGAACCAGTGTATCAAATGCAAACTAGGCAAGCAGTTATTAATTATGATGTCTACTTTTGGCTGCGGTTCTCCCTCATACAAGATAATGTATTATCTATTTGTTTTAATTGCTTAACGAGGAAAACATGCCACCTTTGTCAACTGTGATCATCAGTGAAAACTGATGGAACAGACCAAACGCAGGCGTACGTAATGTGTAGATATAGCTGCCTGACGTTAAGATGACACATTCCCTTTTGAGTAATTGCATGACTACCTTTATTACGGTTAGTGGTGCTGCCTCCACTTTAAAGACAGACAGTCTTTTGCTACTCACCAAAGAGTCGATGCACTGTCTGTAAGCACTGCAAAACATGAGCACCACCTGTCTTTTACGTCATTCCACAGTAAGGCGGTATCTACAGTATAGAAAGTTCCTTGTATCTACTAAATTATAATCGTAGGTGTCTTTTTTATATTCGAGATGTCATTTCCAAGAATACATTATACAACTAAAGAAGCAAACTGTTAATACTAGAAGTTAGTTTAGCATGCGCTCACTATAATTAATTGTGCCTTACTGGAACAAGGTGGTGTCTGGAGCAATCGATAAGTTAAAATGCTTGACTCTCCGGAAACGGGTTCAGTTGTATCATGGAGCTTTATTGATCAGATTTTTTCTTGTGCCCCTTAATCTAGTAAATGATCTCGATTCTGACATTTTCGGCCAGCACTCCAACATATGGCTATTTTCGTTTACTGTGGCTGGCAAAAAGGCCAATTTACCAGAGGTTTTCTTTGATAGCGTTAAGAATAAGGACAAAGTGTAGTAGGAGTCGTTGTTTCAATGACAGTAACTATGGGAATGCAAAGAATAGCTACACACCTCTCGAGACATGGCTGCTGTGTCGAACAGACTTAATGCATTACAGATTAAGAGCATATAAGCTGGTGACATTACTATCACATCGCTCTGTGATGTGTTAGGTTAGTGCGCTAACATTAGAACAAGTAATATTATATATGTAAATGAAGGGTTTAGAAAAAAGGTCGTACAAGTGAGAAAAAGTTTTTAATAAATTGAAAGTGGTATATGTGTTGGCAAGTACGTCAGGAACTCAGAAATTAGTGGTAAAGTTGCTACTTTGATTGATGCTGTGATCTGTTGGCCAATAGTTTGCACTCTTTGGAGAAGCACATGTTTTCTGAGAAAAAAAGGTGATACAAGTACACTCTCCGCTACTGCACATGATGCAAAATGCAAACAACCATAAACAGAGGGCATTTTGTGCTAGATTATCTATGATAATAGAGTGTAAGACACCTATTAGTGGTGTGTGAATGAATCAGTATTCGATGTTACTTATTTTAATTTTGTATTGATTTATTGTATGGAATGGTGGTTCAAATGGCTCTGAGCACTTTGGGACTTAACATCGGAGGTCATCAGTCCCCTAGAACTTAGAACTACTTAAACCTAACTAACCTAAGGACATCACAAACATCCATGCCCGAGGCAGGATTCGAACCTGCGACTATAGCAGTCGCGCAGTTCCAGACTTAATGAAATTATAAAGTAGTGATATTTTTCATGAATAGTGCCGAAAGATACCGTGTTACACTCCAGTTTGAAGCTAATCTATGATTCATAAACTAATGTAACAACTAAATAATTAAAATAAATGGTTCTAGGTTCTATTAATGAAACATTTCAGAATACGTATCTGACGTAGAAACAGTGAACGTGGGAGTGTCACACCGCATTGATGCGGACGAATATGTTTCAAGCGCAGACGAAAAATCTTGTGAATCAGGTTTGTATCGAATAACGTTTTATTTAAATTTCACCAGTTTTATGCCAGTGTTGTGACTCGTTACGGAATGTTATATAGTTATTAGGCTGTGGTCGTAATGAAGATGATAAACGACAAGCGCAACGAAAGCAGAAAAGACATACCAGAACATGGAAATGATATGTAAGAAAACGATTATGAAATAGTTCCCAGGAATATTAGGGACATGGTGATAAGATTAGGGAGGGGAGAACGTTACGGCAGTTTACGCATAATAATAGGTATCTGTGCTGTAACATAACGACGAAAATCGTAGGAATACCTTCCGTGAATTTTGGCTTTCGGTTCTTGGCAGCTGAAAAATGCTTTTATAGTGTCTTGTGTACTTTGAAACCTCCATTACAACGTAAGAAAACTACGATTTCATTCAAAGAGAGAACGAAGCAGATCCATGTCATAGGACAGAGGGTGTGTAAAGACTTCTACTCAAAACGCTCGATATTTCAGACTGACGGTTTACCAGGGCAACGGATGGAGCTATTGAAAGTGGTATGTCTTCCCGGGATAGAACAGGGTGCAAAGGCAGATCATCAACATCAAAACCTGTTCTAGAGTCAGCTAGGAAACATATCAGCGCATTTCCCCTCTACACTAGTCATTATTCAAGATAACAGAAACGCATCAAACAATACCTCTCGGAGCATTGACGGTAGCAAAAATGTGTACCTTATACAAAGAAAGATGTATTAGTCGTAATGAAACGCCACAGTTGTGCACTCAACCCTTGTGCGCAAATTGAGGAGCTACTTGACTGGGAAGTATCGGCTCTCGTAAACGGAAAAAGGCTGGGAAAGCGGTGTGCTGACCACATGCCCCTTCATATCTGCATGCAGTGACGGCGAAAGGCTGAGGATGACATGGCGGTCGGTCAGTACCGTTGGGCCTTCCGATGCCTGTTCGGACGGTGTATAGTTTAGTTTTAGTGAAGGAACGTGCATATCGTCACATTTGTAATACTCAATTTAATCTCAGATTTCTGCATTTAGATACATGTAATAAGGGTTATTATTTTGCCGTGGCCATAAAATCAGCAACGGATATGTACCACAAAGAATTTCAGACACAATAGGAATGGTATCATCGTTCGGCCGAAAGCGCTATGAAATCTAAGAAGAATGATCATTCAGTAGTCAAAGTGAGCGGAATGGGTAAAATACTAGCAACCACCAACTGCATTTGACCTTCAAAAATAATTACTAACCACCGTCCTAGCTACAAACAAAGTATATTAAATGCGGTGACTATGGACTTATAACTTTTTTACTCATAATTTAGGTACAGGCAAAGCAGCTATGCTCTCGTGGGACGAAGCTATTGTGTGCCGGGGTTCGACAGAGGATGCCTTCTCTTTGAGTGTGTTTCTGAAAGATAATTGAGCTGCTAAATATCTCATAGCATACGGTAACTGTTGTGAAGGACAGAATAGAAACAAGAATATGACAAAGGTATGGCTGTATGTCATTAAGAAAGGTATTCTTGATGCTGCTGACCATAGATTCTTTGAGCCAGGTCATACGTACATGGAGTATGATAGAGATTTTGGCATAACAGAGAAAAGTAAGTCTAAATTCGGGTATTTGTTTGTTCCTGACGACTGAGATAATGAATTTTCTAAAGCAAGCAAGAGCTTCAAGGTTACAAAAATGCAACAAAGTGATTTTGTTTCAGTTGACGCAATGGATTACTTTCTTACCAAGCCTTCTACCTGAAAGGATGAATCGGGACTCCTATTGAAGTGGTCCTCATTTCATTGGATGCGCTTTGTGAAAAATAGGCCATTTGTAATGCTAGTGAAATCTACTTTTAATCCTGATTTTTAATACCTAAAGATAAACTTCCAAAGCAAACTGAAAGGAAGGCAACCAACCACCCTACTCAATAGCCTGTACAGGGACTCTTAAAATCAAGGAACCAAAATGGAAAAATCTTCAGGAACTACTAGCTCTCATTCCTTCCATTTATCATGAATTCTATAAGTCACCTGAATATGATGGGAGATCACAGATGTGAGAAGAGTTAGTGGATGCACAGGATGTGGAACTAGGCGTGGGTGACATCGAACCGCAACACGGTTAACAGAGGTCTCCAAGTGGGATTCGTGTAGTAGTGCAATGGACACGGATAGTGATTAAAGTATTGAAAATGGCTCCACAATATAAATTGTTACCCTAAGTATTCATCATTTGATTTTTGGACAAAGTAATGGCTTACTGAATTCATAAAACAATATGTGGGGTTGCACTTACACCACTTTTTTTTTCTCAGTAATCACATGCACTTCTATTAATAATTTTTCTCAAATTATTCTTGCATTATGTCATTTTAGTTCTTGATATTTTGACACAACACCGAAGAAAGCACCATTGACATTGATAATAAATCCACATGCTCCAAAACCGGACCGTGAATTTTTTATTGCCTGTCAAAGTAGATATACATTTTCCCATGAATAATGCTAATATCACTTGTACCACCTTTCTTCTGAGCTCTTCAAATATGCTACATTTCCACCACGCTACTACGCTAATGTCAATATGCATTTCTAAAAATAGCCGCGTTTACCCGACATATTCGAGCCAATCTAAAATTATCTATCACCTACATAACACGTTTTGGATTTTCGTGGTGTGTTATGTGCAAAATACGGGACTTTTTCGTCAGCCTGGGACACGTACCAGTTTGGACTGATAGATGGGAAATATAATAAAACATTATAGAAATCTATTTTGCTGGGGGGATAGTAAACCAGTCCACTGTTTACATGACGTTAATAGTTGACTTTGGTAGTTCAATAAAGTTGCACAGGAGGAGTACAACGTTCGTTTGGAGATGACATCTCACGAATAAAAAAGACACCTAGGTTTACGCTTTCTTCCTCAAGTAGATGTTCAGTGGTGTACAGTGGCAGTGTGCATACAATAACAGACCTCTTTCTGCATACTACTAGCTCCTCATAAAAAAGAAACCCCGTGATTATCACACACTGATTACTAGACAATTTCCGTTACATTACCATTCGCCGTCATTTTATAGAATATTTTATGATGTAGACATATGTTATGATGTAGACAACATTCCATTAGAACTACTGACGGCCTTGGGAGAGCCAGTCCTGACAAAACTCTTCCATCTGATGTACGAGACAGGCAAAATACCCTCAGACTTCAAGAGTACAATAATTCCAATCCCAAAGAAAGTAGGTGTTGACAGATGTGAAACTTACCGAACTATCAGTTTAATAAGTCACAGCTGCAAAATACTAACGCGAATTCTTTACAGACGATTGGAAAAACTAGTAGAAGCCGACCTTGCGGAAGATCAGTTTGGATTCCGTAGAAATGTTGGAACACATGACGGAATACTGACCTTAAGACTAATCTTAGAAGAAAGATTAAGAAAAGGCAAACCTACGTTTCTAGCATTTGTAGACTTACAGAAAGCTTTTGACAATGTTGACTGGTATACTCTCTTTCAAATTCTAAAGGTGGCAGGGGTAAAACACAGGGAGCGAAAGGCTATTTACAATTTGTACAGAAACCAGATGGCAGTTATAAGAGTCGAGGGGCATGAAAGGGAAACAGTGGTTGGGAAGGGAGTGAGACAGGGTTGTAGCCTATCCCCAATGTTATTAAATCTGTATATTGAGCAAGCAGTAAAGGAAACAAAAGAAAAATTTGGAGTAGGTATTAAAATCCAGGGAGAAGAAATAAAAACTTTGAGGTTCGCCGATGACATTATAATTCTGTCAGAGACAGCAAAGGACTTCGAAGAGCAGTTGAATGGAATGGACAGTGTCTTGAAAAAAGGATATAAGACGAACATCAACAAAAGCAAAACAAGATTAATGGAATGTAGTCGAATTAAGGCGGGTGATGCTGAGGGAATTAGATTAGGAAATGAGACACTTAAAGTAGTAAAAGAGTTTTGCTATTTGGGGAGCAAAATAACTGATGATGGTCGAAGTAGAGAGGATATAAAATGTAGACTGGCAATGGCAAGGAAAGCGTTTCTGAAGAAGAGAAATTTGTTAACATCGAGTATAGATTTAAGTGTCAGGAAGTCGTTTCTGAAAATATTTGTATGGAAATCAGCCATGTATGGAAGTGAAACATGGACGATAAATAGTTTGAACAAGAAGAGAGTAGAAGCTTTCGAGATGTGGTGCTACAGAAGAATGCTGAAGATTAGATGGGTAGGTCACATAACTAATGATGAGGTATTGAATAGGATTGAGGAGAAGATAAGTTTGTGGCGCAACTTGACCAGAAGAAGGGATCGGTTGGTAGGACATGTTCTGAGGCATCAAGGGATCACCAATTTAGTATTGGAGGACAGCATGCAGGGTAAAAATCATAGAGGGAGACCAAGAGATGAATACACTATTCAGATTCAGAACGATGTAGACTGCAGTAGGTACTGGGAGATGAAGAAGCTTGCACAGGATAGAGTAGCATGGAGAGCTGCATCAAACCAGTCTCAGGACTGAAGACCACAACAACAACAACAACAATTTATATTTCATCATTTCTAAGTCATCATGTGACCTACTTGTATTTTTTTAACGCATCGTTTATTAATGGTGGGAGGGAGTGGAAAGCTATTCATGTGCTAAGTTGCTGGGGTTGGCTACTGGCTGAGAATCACGACTAAGTGTAACATGTTTATTTTTATTCTTATTATTGCTAAGTGTAACATGTTTATTATTATTGTTATTATTACTAAGTGTAACATGTTTATTATTATTGTTATTGTTACTAGCGGTTATGCGCTCACAACTATGCTTGGCAGGAGCATCACCTTCCCTTCCTAAAATTAGTGCACATTTTGACGTTACGCGTAATTTTTGGCTTTCGCAATAAGTGTTGTGTTGGAGGCCACAGTATCTCACGAAAGGTTGTAGCTGTATCCCTTTCATAAACTGCATAAGCGTCCTGATTTTGTGGGAAGAAGCAGTAGCCGCAATACCATGAAAATGTGTTGCAGCCACGTCCCTTCTACAAACTGCACGTCCATGCTGATTTTGCGAGAAGGAGCGGCGTATATCGAAGCAGTTCCAATTCAGGGCACAGCACGATCTGGATGTGACAGGACGAATTCTGATGTCTGGCTACTTTCCCAACAACAATTTATACTACAAAAAAATTGCTAAGGCGTGACTCAATATGTTGCGAATTATGCTGGAGCTGGCTGACTGAATCCTGACATCTCTGCTATAAGTCACTGCGTATTGCTTCCGAAGCATAGAGAAGGCGTTGTGTATATCGTGTATTGCTTATCTTAACTTCAAGTGCTGGCTATAAAGTCATTATTATTATTATTATTATTATTGGAACATATTGCAACAATTCTCTCTCTTACCTCGTTACGGGTTTTACAAACCCATGACGTAAATTGATCGCACTCTATTAATCGCCAGAAGCTGACAGTTAAAGCTGTGCTGCTCCACAATCGCTTTTTCCCATACTTGGAATTTCAAGAGACGGTTGATTCTATTTACAACCTCTATTGTGGACTGACACGCAGATTTGATCATGTTTGTATAGTAACATGCTTCCTACAACGTAGGTCACCTTCCAGAAGCGCCATGGACTACGATTCTTGACTGACCGAAACATCTAAAATACTGGTTGTAGGTTTTTCGTAGCCTCAAGCTCTCTAAGAGTTTAAAGTACCATTAATCACGTGTATGGCGGATTGAACTGTGGTACAAGGTGTCCATAAATTATCTTTATAGCTTAAACTTTAATAACTTTAAACTGTACTAGACATTAACAAATTATTTCAACATGTGATAAGATAGCTCATAATTTTTTTTCCCAGGTGACGCAATTTTGATACAGAATTGAACTTGAAAACATGACAAAATGTTATATGTTCGTAGGCTTCCAAAGCCGGTGTCATTTTGGATAAAATAATTTAGATATTGGGGAGTGCCATTGTAAACTACTAAAACAACTAAATGGGTGATGTTTCGACCAATTTATTGCGATCCTGTACAGGGCGGTACACTGCTATGTGCTGGTGAACGTTTTCCTTTCTATACTGTCATTTCGGTTATCTGGTGTCTATCGACGTCACATATCTGAGATGTCAATGGACAAGATAAAAAGCTTGTTATGGAGGGGTGACTACACGTCACGCTATTGTCAGTATTATTCTGGTGGGTGAGTGGAAGGCAACTGTAGTAGATGAGTGGTAGGAGGTAGCGTATCGGCTGTCTGTTGCCTGTGTCACTCTAGTAAGTGACTGGTAGGTAAACTCTTGTTGATGATTGGATGGCAATAGCAAATTGACAGCTTGTATGCAGGGGGTAATGTTTTCCTGCAGCGAGGCGTTAAGGTCCCACAGCAGTTCTCTCGCGACCGCTGTTTTTACTGTTAAACCCAGGTTAAACTGATTGTATATAGACGTAACAGGAGAAACCTCAGAGTGTGGCCTGGTTCATATAGACGATGTCCGTACCAAAGTGCAACGAAACTTTCGAACACGTTATGGAAGGCAACCACCGTCCTGGCCAACTATTTGGGCATGTAATAGGATATTTGTGGAAAAAGGTGGTGTTATCTATAAAAAGGGGGCGGGTCACCTACCTGTTTGGGATGCCAGCGTGGACAAGGTATGGTAGGGGCTTGCAAAGTAAGACAAAATCGGTGGGCAAGGCGGACAGAGAATGCGAAATGAGACGATCAATAGCGCACAATATCTTGCATAAGAGGTTACGGCTATACCCCTGCGAGATGCAGCTGCTTTAGGCATTAAAGCCTACTGACAAACCTTGGCGCGAACAGTTTGCAGTAGATATGCTAGGCAAGACTGAAGCAAACAATGACTTTTTGAGAAAGATTTGTTTCTCTGATGAGGTAACGTTTCCTGTATCCGGCAAATTAAATCGTCATAATGTTCGTATATGGGGTTCACAGTATTCTCATATTACACGAGAAATGGAAAGTGACAGTATCAAGGTCAACGTTTGGTGCGGTCTGGTGTACAATTTCATCACACGTCCATTATTTTTCATAGAGTCTGACGTCACTGGCAGTGTTTACCTAGACATGTTACAAGAGTTTGCTCTGCCACAATTGGAACACCTGCAACCTGATGTCACATTCCAGGAAGATGGGGCACCACCCTACCGTTCTCTGAATGTCGGTCAGTCTCTATGTTAAAAGTTTCTGGATAAGTGGATTAGACGAGATGGTTTAATTCGGTGGCCGCTTTGAGCCTCTGAAGCACACCACTAGACTTCTTCCTGTGGAGTTCTGTAAAGGATCTGGTGTAGTGTGGCCCTCAATTACGTACCCTCAGATTCAGAGTTGAAATATTAAAAGTTTTGGCTGGTTTCGTTGTCTATGGGGTGGGATACGTAGTTCCCGCATTACATGCCAAATATTGCCGAGTCTACAGTATACAATATGAACACACAAATGAATCGACTGGTCGAAGGTTCCTGTCACTCGGCAATAGCGAATTTTGAATGTAACATAGAAATTTATAAATGAAAGATTGCAGTTAAACAAAATCTGCAGGTCCCATTTTAACGACTTTAAATGATGAGTACAATAGCAGGAGTACTTTTACGAATGCCGTTTATTTCTGCGAACCACTTATTGGTGTTGATGGTCCAGCAATTATTTAAAATATAAGTTGAGTAACAGGGAAACAGATTCCTACTTCATGAACAACAATATAGCTCGCGAGATATTCACTTCTAAATCCATACTACGTCTTCACTGCAGAAGCCACGGAAATCTCAAAAGTGCACAAGTCGGCTCTACGAAATATTTCTCTCTCACACAAGCATGCGCAAACTTCTCAACACCCTACAAGTATTTCATGCGACCCTCCATCGCGCCTTCCCGTCCAGAACTCCCCCGTGTCCTGTGCGTCCCGATGCTCCTCCCCCACTTCCATACTGTCTCTCCATTGACTTTGGTAGGCGCCTACCGTAGCAACGAGCGCTATGATTGGCTAGACCGCTCCCACCATGTCTCCAAGCCAACGCACACTCACAAAAATATTTCTCTCTCACACAAGCATGCGCAAACTTCTCAACACCCTACAAGTATTTCATGCGACCCTCCACCGCGCCTTCCCGTCCAGAACTCCCCCGTGTCCTGTGCGTCCCGATGCTCCTCCCCCACTTCCATACAGTCTCTCCATTGACTTTGGTAGGCGCCTACCGTAGCAACGAGCGCTATGATTGGCTAGACCGCTCCCACCATGTCTCCAAGCCAACGCACACTCACAAAAATATTTCTCTCTCACACAAGCATGCGCAAACTTCTCAACACCCTACAAGTATTTCATGCGACCCTCCACCGCGCCTTCCCGTCCAGAACTCCCCCGTGTCCTGTGCGTCCCGATGCTCCTCCCCCACTTCCATACAGTCTCTCCATTGACTTTGGTAGGCGCCTACCGTAGCAACGAGCGCTATGATTGGCTAGACCGCTCCCACCATGTCTCCAAGCCAACGCACACTCACAAAAATATTTCTCTCTCACACAACCATGCGCAAACTTCTCAACACCCTACAAGTATTTCATGCGACCCTCCACCGCGCCTTCCCGTCCAGAACTCCCCCGTGTCCTGTGCGTCCCGATGCTCCTCCCCCACTTCCATACAGTCTCTCCATTGACTTTGGTAGGCGCCTACCGTAGCAACGAGCGCTATGATTGGCTAGACCGCTCCCACCATGTCTCCAAGCCAACGCACACTCACAAAAATATTTCTCTCTCACACAACCATGCGCAAACTTCTCAACACCCTACAAGTATTTCATGCGACCCTCCACCGCGCCTTCCCGTCCAGAACTCCCCCGTGTCCTGTGCGTCCCGATGCTCCTCCCCCACTTCCATACAGTCTCTCCATTGACTTTGGTAGGCGCCTACCGTAGCAACGAGCGCTATGATTGGCTAGACCGCTCCCACCATGTCTCCAAGCCAACGCACACTCACAAAAATATTTCTCTCTCACACAAGCATGCGCAAACTTCTCAACACCCTACAAGTATTTCATGCGACCCTCCACCGCGCCTTCCCGTCCAGAACTCCCCCGTGTCCTGTGCGTCCCGATGCTCCTCCCCCACTTCCATACAGTCTCTCCATTGACTTTGGTAGGCGCCTACCGTAGCAACGAGCGCTATGATTGGCTAGACCGCTCCCACCATGTCTCCAAGCCAACGCACACTCACAAAAATATTTCTCTCTCACACAACCATGCGCAAACTTCTCAACACCCTACAAGTATTTCATGCGACCCTCCACCGCGCCTTCCCGTCCAGAACTCCCCCGTGTCCTGTGCGTCCCGATGCTCCTCCCCCACTTCCATACAGTCTCTCCATTGACTTTGGTAGGCGCCTACCGTAGCAACGAGCGCTATGATTGGCTAGACCGCTCCCACCATGTCTCCAAGCCAACGCACACTCACAAAAATATTTCTCTCTCACACAACCATGCGCAAACTTCTCAACACCCTACAAGTATTTCATGCGACCCTCCACCGCGCCTTCCCGTCCAGAACTCCCCCGTGTCCTGTGCGTCCCGATGCTCCTCCCCCACTTCCATACAGTCTCTCCATTGACTTTGGTAGGCGCCTACCGTAGCAACGAGCGCTATGATTGGCTAGACCGCTCCCACCATGTCTCCAAGCCAACGCACACTCACAAAAATATTTCTCTCTCACACAAGCATGCGCAAACTTCTCAACACCCTACAAGTATTTCATGCGACCCTCCACCGCGCCTTCCCCTCCAGAACTCCCCCGTGTCCTGTGCGTCCCGATGCTCCTCCCCCACTTCCATACAGTCTCTCCATTGACTTTGGTAGGCGCCTACCGTAGCAACGAGCGCTATGATTGGCTAGACCGCTCCCACCATGTCTCCAAGCCAACGCACACTCACAAAAATATTTCTCTCTCACACAAGCATGCGCAAACTTCTCAACACCCTACAAGTATTTCATGCGACCCTCCACCGCGCCTTCCCGTCCAGAACTCCCCCGTGTGCTGTGCGTCTCGATGCTCCTCCCCCACTTCCATACAGTCTCTCCATTGACTTTGGTAGGCGCCTACCGTAGCAACGAGCGCTATGATTGGCTAGACCGCTCCCACCATGTCTCCAAGCCAACGCACACTCACAAAAATATTTCTCTCTCACACAACCATGCGCAAACTTCTCAACACCCTACAAGTATTTCATGCGACCCTCCACCGCGTCTTCCCGTCCAGAACTCCCCCGTGTCCTGTGCGTCCCGATGCTCCTCCCCCACTTCCATACAGTCTCTCCATTGACTTTGGTAGGCGCCTACCGTAGCAACGAGCGCTATGATTGGCTAGACCGCTCCCACCATGTCTCCAAGCCAACGCACACTCACAAAAATATTTCTCTCTCACACAAGCATGCGCAAACTTCTCAACACCCTACAAGTATTTCATGCGACCCTCCATCGCGCCTTCCCGTCCAGAACTCCCCCGTGTCCTGTGCGTCCCGATGCTCCTCCCCCACTTCCATACAGTCTCTCCATTGACTTTGGTAGGCGCCTACCGTAGCAACGAGCGCTATGATTGGCTAGACCGCTCCCACCATGTCTCCAAGCCAACGCACACTCACAAAAATATTTCTCTCTCACACAACCATGTGCAAACTTCTCAACACCCTACAAGTATTTCATGCGACCCTCCACCGCGCCTTCCCGTCCAGAACTCCCCCGTGTCCTGTGCGTCCCGATGCTCCTCCCCCACTTCCATACAGTCTCTCCATTGACTTTGGTAGGCGCCTACCGTAGCAACGAGCGCTATGATTGGCTAGACCGCTCCCACCATGTCTCCAAGCCAACGCACACTCACAAAAATATTTCTCTCTCACACAACCATGCGCAAACTTCTCAACACCCTACAAGTATTTCATGCGACCCTCCACCGCGCCTTCCCGTCCAGAACTCCCCCGTGTCCTGTGCGTCCCGATGCTCCTCCCCCACTTCCATACAGTCTCTCCATTGACTTTGGTAGGCGCCTACCGTAGCAACGAGCGCTATGATTGGCTAGACCGCTCCCACCATGTCTCCAAGCCAACGCACACTCACAAAAATATTTCTCTCTCACACAAGCATGCGCAAACTTCTCAACACCCTACAAGTATTTCATGCGACCCTCCATCGCGCCTTCCCCTCCAGAACTCCCCCGTGTCCTGTGCATCCCGATGCTCCTCCCCCACTTCCATACAGTCTCTCCATTGACTTTGGTAGGCGCCTACCGTAGCAACGAGCGCTATGATTGGCTAGACCGCTCCCACCATGTCTCCAAGCCAACGCACACTCACAAAAATATTTCTCTCTCACACAAGCATGCGCAAACTTCTCAACACCCTACAAGTATTTCATGCGACCCTCCACCGCGCCTTCCCGTCCAGAACTCCCCCGTGTCCTGTGCGTCCCGATGCTCCTCCCCCACTTCCATACAGTCTCTCCATTGACTTCGGTAGGCGCCTACCGTAGCAACGAGCGCTATGATTGGCTAGACCGCTCCCACCATGTCTCCAAGCCAACGCACACTCACAAAAATATTTCTCTCTCACACAACCATGCGCAAACTTCTCAACACCCTACAAGTATTTCATGCGACCCTCCACCGCGCCTTCCCGTCCAGAACTCCCCCGTGTCCTGTGCGTCCCGATGCTCCTCCCCCACTTCCATACAGTCTCTCCATTGACTTTGGTAGGCGCCTACCGTAGCAACGAGCGCTATGATTGGCTAGACCGCTCCCACCATGTCTCCAAGCCAACGCACACTCACAAAAATATTTCTCTCTCACACAAGCATGCGCAAACTTCTCAACACCCTACAAGTATTTCATGCGACCCTCCACCGCGCCTTCCCGTCCAGAACTCCCCCGTGTCCTGTGCGTCCCGATGCTCCTCCCCCACTTCCATACAGTCTCTCCATTGACTTCGGTAGGCGCCTACCGTAGCAACGAGCGCTATGATTGGCTAGACCGCTCCCACCATGTCTCCAAGCCAACGCACACTCACAAAAATATTTCTCTCTCACACAACCATGCGCAAACTTCTCAACACCCTACAAGTATTTCATGCGACCCTCCACCGCGCCTTCCCGTCCAGAACTCCCCCGTGTCCTGTGCGTCCCGATGCTCCTCCCCCACTTCCATACAGTCTCTCCATTGACTTTGGTAGGCGCCTACCGTAGCAACGAGCGCTATGATTGGCTAGACCGCTCCCACCATGTCTCCAAGCCAACGAAAACTCACAAAAATATTTCTCTCTCACACAACCATGCGCAAACTTCTCAACACCCTACAAGTATTTCATGCGACCCTCCACCGCGCCTTCCCGTCCAGAACTCCCCCGTGTCCTGTGCGTCCCGATGCTCCTCCCCCACTTCCATACAGTCTCTCCATTGACTTTGGTAGGCGCCTACCGTAGCAACGAGCGCTATGATTGGCTAGACCGCTCCCACCATGTCTCCAAGCCAACGCACACTCACAAAAATATTTCTCTCTCACACAAGCATGCGCAAACTTCTCAACACCCTACAAGTATTTCATGCGACCCTCCACCGCGCCTTCCCGTCCAGAACTCCCCCGTGTCCTGTGCGTCCCGATGCTCCTCCCCCACTTCCATACAGTCTCTCCATTGACTTTGGTAGGCGCCTACCGTAGCAACGAGCGCTATGATTGGCTAGACCGCTCCCACCATGTCTCCAAGCCAACGCACACTCACAAAAATATTTCTCTCTCACACAAGCATGCGCAAACTTCTCAACACCCTACAAGTATTTCATGCGACCCTCCACCGCGCCTTCCCCTCCAGAACTCCCCCGTGTCCTGTGCGTCCCGATGCTCCTCCCCCACTTCCATACAGTCTCTCCATTGACTTTGGTAGGCGCCTACCGTAGCAACGAGCGCTATGATTGGCTAGACCGCTCCCACCATGTCTCCAAGCCAACGCACACTCACAAAAATATTTCTCTCTTACACAAGCATGCGCAAACTTCTCAACACCCTACAAGTATTTCATGCGACCCTCCACCGCGCCTTCCCGTCCAGAACTCCCCCGTGTCCTGTGCGTCCCGATGCTCCTCCCCCACTTCCATACAGTCTCTCCATTGACTTTGGTAGGCGCCTACCGTAGCAACGAGCGCTATGATTGGCTAGACCGCTCCCACCATGTCTCCAAGCCAACGCACACTCACAAAAATATTTCTCTCTCACACAAGCATGCGCAAACTTCTCAACACCCTACAAGTATTTCATGCGACCCTCCACCGCGCCTTCCCGTCCAGAACTCCCCCGTGTCCTGTGCGTCCCGATGCTCCTCCCCCACTTCCATACAGTCTCTCCATTGACTTTGGTAGGCGCCTACCGTAGCAACGAGCGCTATGATTGGCTAGACCGCTCCCACCATGTCTCCAAGCCAACGCACACTCACAAAAATATTTCTCTCTCACACAACCATGCGCAAACTTCTCAACACCCTACAAGTATTTCATGCGACCCTCCACCGCGCCTTCCCGTCCAGAACTCCCCCGTGTCCTGTGCGTCCCGATGCTCCTCCCCCACTTCCATACAGTCTCTCCATTGACTTTGGTAGGCGCCTACCGTAGCAACGAGCGCTATGATTGGCTAGACCGCTCCCACCATGTCTCCAAGCCAACGCACACTCACAAAAATATTTCTCTCTCACACAAGCATGCGCAAACTTCTCAACACCCTACAAGTATTTCATGCGACCCTCCATCGCGCCTTCCCGTCCAGAACTCCCCCGTGTCCTGTGCGTCCCGATGCTCCTCCCCCACTTCCATACAGTCTCTCCATTGACTTTGGTAGGCGCCTACCGTAGCAACGAGCGCTATGATTGGCTAGACCGCTCCCACCATGTCTCCAAGCCAACGCACACTCACAAAAATATTTCTCTCTCACACAAGCATGCGCAAACTTCTCAACACCCTACAAGTATTTCATGCGACCCTCCACCGCGCCTTCCCCTCCAGAACTCCCCCGTGTCCTGTGCGTCCCGATGCTCCTCCCCCACTTCCATACAGTCTCTCCATTGACTTTGGTAGGCGACTACCGTAGCAACGAGCGCTATGATTGGCTAGACCGCTCCCACCATGTCTCCAAGCCAACGCACACTCACAAAAATATTTCTCTCTCACACAAGCATGCGCAAACTTCTCAACACCCTACAAGTATTTCATGCGACCCTCCAACGCGCCTTCCCGTCCAGAACTCCCCCGTGTCCTGTGCGTCCCGATGCTCCTCCCCCACTTCCATACAGTCTCTCCATTGACTTTGGTAGGCGCCTACCGTAGCAACGAGCGCTATGATTGGCTAGACCGCTCCCACCATGTCTCCAAGCCAACGCACACTCACAAAAATATTTCTCTCTCACACAAGCATGCGCAAACTTCTCAACACCCTACAAGTATTTCATGCGACCCTCCATCGCGCCTTCCCGTCCAGAACTCCCCCATGTCCTGTGCATCCCGATGCTCCTCCCCCACTTCCATACAGTCACTCCATTGACTTTGGTAGGCGCCTACCGTAGCAACGAGCGCTATGATTGGCTAGACCGCTCCCACCATGTCTCCAAGCCAACGCACACTCACAAAAATATTTCTCTCTCACACAAGCATGTGCAAACTTCTCAACACCCTACAAGTATTTCATGCGACCCTCCACCGCGCCTTCCCGTCCAGAACTCCCCCGTGTCCTGTGCGTCCCGATGCTCCTCCCCCACTTCCATACAGTCTCTCCATTGACTTTGGTAGGCGCCTACCGTAGCAACGAGCGCTATGATTGGCTAGACCGCTCCCACCATGTCTCCAAGCCAACGCACACTCACAAAAATATTTCTCTCTCACACAACCATGCGCAAACTTCTCAACACCCTACAAGTATTTCATGCGACCCTCCACCGCGCCTTCCCGTCCAGAACTCCCCCGTGTCCTGTGCGTCCCGATGCTCCTCCCCCACTTCCATACAGTCTCTCCATTGACTTTGGTAGGCGCCTACCGTAGCAACGAGCGCTATGATTGGCTAGACCGCTCCCACCATGTCTCCAAGCCAACGCACACTCACAAAAATATTTCTCTCTCACACAAGCATGCGCAAACTTCTCAACACCCTACAAGTATTTCATGCGACCCTCCATCGCGCCTTCCCGTCCAGAACTCCCCCGTGTCCTGTGCGTCCCGATGCTCCTCCCCCACTTCCATACAGTCTCTCCATTGACTTTGGTAGGCGCCTACCGTAGCAACGAGCGCTATGATTGGCTAGACCGCTCCCACCATGTCTCCAAGCCAACGCACACTCACAAAAATATTTCTCTCTCACACAACCATGCGCAAACTTCTCAACACCCTACAAGTATTTCATGCGACCCTCCACCGCGCCTTCCCGTCCAGAACTCCCCCGTGTCCTGTGCGTCCCGATGCTCCTCCCCCACTTCCATACAGTCTCTCCATTGACTTTGGTAGGCGCCTACCGTAGCAACGAGCGCTATGATTGGCTAGACCGCTCCCACCATGTCTCCAAGCCAACGCACACTCACAAAAATATTGAAACACATACAAAACACTGGATTCACATTTAATAACTTGAAATTAAATGAATATTCATACAGCTGCATCATAAGCATGCTCTAACACACATTATTAAATACATAAACAAATGAAATGAATAGAAGCAAAAGTAGGCCAGCAGCCTAATGTCTCTGTGGTTTCTAAAACAAAGTAAATATTTGACCAATTTCTTAATGAATAGTATATATCGGATACAAACAAAGACATAGTGCCATCTTTGGCACTCCCGGCATACAAATCTCCTTCATTGATGCAAAGCACCTTCCTCGATACAGCATCAACATGGAATTCCCAGCCACGCAGTCGGCCTGGACCACGCACTGGGGCTCCCCTACCAGCTCCGGCTACTGTTCGGCACTACGTGGTTGCTAACGAGCCCCAGCTTGCAGAGCGGTCCGTACAACCACGCCAACTCCGAACTTAGAATATTTTCAGGGCGCCACAACTCGCCCGTAACCTCACACAGTCCTAGAGAACTTGAAGACACGCATTCACAATGCATTTGAACATTTTACCATGGAGATCTTGAATTGTACGTGGAGAGAAATGGAATTTCAACTAGACATTATCCGTGTCACTAAGGGTGCACACACTGATGTGTATGAATGAGGAAACAAAATTTTATGAGTTACCTTATCACATGTTGAAAATTCAACAGTGAAATAAACAAAGTGCACCCAAAAATAAAATTCACCATACAAACAGAACACAACAAAAGGTTAAACTTCATTTATCTCACAATATACAGACACAACAACCATCACCAGTTCTCCATATTCAGGAAAGTGACCACCACCAGCACAGCCATTCACAAATCATCCGATTGCACATGAACTAGCTGGTTTCCAATATATGCTACACAGACCGAACAAAACTCCACTCACGGAAAACAACTACAAGAATGAATTACAGGCAATCAGACAAACAGCTGTACAGAATGGATACGACATAATCACTATAGATAAACTGAACCACAAAATTAAAACTAAATTAAAAAGAACACACAAAAACGGAAACCTTCTCAACACACATATGAGCACACATGAACAAGAAACACCCACGACGACAAACAAGTGGTTCACTCTCACCTACAACAACAGAACAGCCCACATAATAGGCAACGCACTCAAAAGCAATGGCTAAAAATAGCCTACAGGACAGACAACTCAATACAGAGAAAACTTAGGACAACCAACACAGGCACAGAGAAACACAACACCTCTGGTATTCACCAACTAACATATCAGAACTGCAAATCAGTTTATATAGGACAGCCGAGCAGAAACTTTATTGCTCGATACACAGAACACAAAAGAGCATTAAAAAGCTGTCATTCCACATTTGCTGAACACCTTATGGACAAGAAACATAACCCAACAGATATCAATGCTGATTTGAAAATTCTCAAATGCAGCAACCCCCCCCATACACGCACACAAAAACTAATAACTGAAGAAAATTATCAAATATAAAGAGTCAACAAAAAAGTGATAAATGAATACACAGCTCCCTGCAATGGAACTCTGTTCTCTGCCCTCAAATAATTATCAGATAAGACTAACCTATAGAGCTCTCCCCCCCCCCCATGCCCCCATCCCCCCCCCCCCCCCCCGACACACACACAAAATGCACAGATATCTCTGAAAGATTCAGAACAACCGCCAGAAACACCTTCAATTGTTCCACTGTCGCTAATCTTCTTTTTACACCTCCAGGTCTTCCACTGTCCGCCATTTTTGTATTTACAGTTGGTAAACAGTGAAACAGTGACAGTGACACCTCAATATATAATGCTTCACAGTGAAGAAGATGAGGGGAAAAAAAAGAAAACGTAAGTGAAACATAATGTAGACACACACACACACAGAATTAATTAATTTCAGGCACAGCCATAACAATTTCAAATCGTAATTTCGGCTTAAATAATTTGTCTACTTTAAAGTGTAAGTATTTGCTTGTGACAAACAGTGAAACAAAACAGTCACTGTAGAAACATGATACATCAGGAAAACCACACCATGTGGTAAACAGGTATGAATTCATAATTTTATGTGTTTCTTCAAATATCTGTAATTACGATTTAAAAACTAATATTTACATGTATACAAACAGTAAAGAACATTCTTTATCTTTAACAGCCATAAAATAAAAGCCCACTGAAGATGCTGCAACTGCAGAGAAATATGTTTGGGTTAAAAAACAATATTGTCTTTTGTAAAGGCGGACACTATCCAAAAACATATGTATTGTTAAAGTAAACACGGGACAAAAGAGCTTCAACCCCAAGACAATTGAAATGTAGCAAAGTTCTTCCACCGCGCGGGATTAGCGGAGCGGTCTCAGGCGCTGCAGTCATGGACTGTGCGGCTGGTCCCGGTGGAGGTTCGAGTCCTCCCTCGGGCATGGGTGTGTGTGTTTGTCCTTAGGATAATTTGGGTTAAGTAGTGTGTAAGCTTAGGGACTGATGACCTTAGCAGTTAAGTTCCATAAGATTTCACACACACACAAAGTTCTTCCGCCTGTACGAGGGCACATACTCGGTACGGCAGGTAGTAGTGCCGAATGCCTATGCAAATTATGACAAGCGCGAGTCTCGGATAATTGGGAGTGTATGGTGCTCAGTAGAGTAGTGTATAGCACTAGCGGCAGAGACAGTTGCATATGTCTGATAACAACACGTTGGATTTTGTGAATAGATTTTCTGTCATAGTAGGGGAGGGCCGGGCAAGACGGGGAGGTGGGGTAAGACGGAGAAAGGCTATAAGCTACAGTTAGAGTGATGTCAACTGTGGATAGCTACTTCAATATCATCAATACACAGGTCCCAGTCTGTTGGCATTGCTGAACCTTACTTTCGCGGCGTTTTCTGTGAGCTTTGCAGTGTAGGTACAATTGTTATACTGATTTGCAATGTTTTACAGCTTTCGAGGTCCTAAAACATGTGTTTCGTGAACATTTGTCCAGACTGTGTACATAGCATTGAATAGTACGCCTTATTAACAGTAAACTGCTGTTCCAGTAGTCAATGTTCACTAAATAGTGTTCATGTGGGCGTAAAATAACCTGAGAGCATGGTAGGGGCCAAGAGGGGGTGGGGCATGATGGGAACCTTCACGTCATGCCCCTACTATTTGTCCAACCATTACGTTCTTATAGTCTCATGTGTTTACCTGGCTGCGAGGTTTCATGACGTACATTATACGTTGAATACAATTGTAAATAGAATGGTATTCGTATTCCAACGTTTCCTAATTAATTACAAAGTATACCTTAGGCAAAGTATGCTTTAACGACTGACTATTGGAAATATGGTATTTACTATATAATATAGTTTACCATGAATGATCTGACTCAATAGTACGTTCCACGTGTTTTATTTCAGATGGTTCGCAAGTATCGGCGACAAACGTCTAGGCAAGATTGGTCATTGGAGTCAATGGAAGGCGCTGTAAATGCTGTTATAGAAGGTCATATGAGTTCTTTCAGGGCTGCTCGACATTTCAACGTGCTACAGACAACGATTGAACGACATGTGGCAACGAAATGTGGTAATCCTGGCAATACAGTTGTGAAAGGTTAGGAACAATCACCAGTGTGTTTACGCCAGAACAAGAGGCAGAACTTAAATACTACTTAACACAGATGGAAGGACAGTATTTTGGCCCAACACTTAACGAATTTGTGAACTTGCTTTTCAGCTAGCTAAACGAAACAACATCAAACATCCATTTAATACTGCAGCCAAATCTGCTGGAAGAGATTGGTTAAATGGGTTTCTTGCAAGAAATCCTAACTCAACAATACTAAAACCTGAGACCACATCAATCGCACGAGCAATGGGGTTTAATCGAGTTGCTGTAGATCGGTTTTTCGATCTGTTAGCAAGTCAATTAGACACATTCAAGTTTAGGAGAGACAGAATTTTCAACTGCGATGAGACTGGTTTAACAGTCATTCCAAAAGGTCACACAAAGGTTGTTGCTTTGAAAGGACGCAGACAGGTGGGAGCAGTTACTTCAGCAGAAAGAGGCCAGACTGTGAATGCATAAATCTGTGATTCAGCGTCGGGGTGCTACGTACCACCTATGTTAATTTATACTCGAAAACGAATGCAACAAGCGTTTGAGACTGGCCTGCCCCCTGGTGCCTGGGCAGAAGTCCAAGAAACTGATTGGATAACGAAAGAACTATTTTTGACTTGGTTTAAGAAGTTTATTGCATTTACTGGGGCGTCAAAGGAAAGACGGTCACAAAACGCACACCAAAAAGTTAGAACTGATAGATGTGGCCCGCAAAAATGGGGTTGTCTTGCTGTGTTTGCCACCACACTGCTCAGACCGTCATCAACCATTGGACTTGGCATTTATGAAACCTCTCAGTAAATTTTACGAAGATGAAGTAAGATCGTGGCTTTGCACCCATCCTGGAAAAGTTGTTACGCTGCATCAGATCGCAAGTTTATTCGGCAAAGCCTTCAGTCATTCAGCTACAATGTCCACAGCAGTGAATGGGTTTCGGAAATCAGGCATTTGGCCTGTAAACAGAAATGTGTTTCAAGAAAATGTTTACCTTCCCTGTCCAACTACAGACATTCATCAAGCTCACACATCTGAAGTTACAGAAAGACCAAATACCAGAGATGTTGTCAAGACGTAAAACACCTGAATAATTAACAGCTGATGATAAATCCTCTGTTTCGTCTAATTTTCAGGTTACCAGCCCTGAAATAGTTATTCCAAAGGTGGATAAAAAAACCAAAAGGAAACCATCTAACAAGCGTGGAAAACCTGTTATTTTAACCGCGTCTCCTTACAGGAGTGAACTGTCTGAAGAAATTAAACGAAAAGGAGTCCCCAAACGTGCTGTATGTAAACGAAAACTCTCCTCAAAGACGTTTAAGAAACTTGGGATACCACCAAAAGGACATAATGACAACCAAAAAGTGACGAACGTTACTGACTTCATGCTCAAGTGATAATAAACTGAGGTCGAATGACAACGAGGAAGAGAGTGAAGAATGTTTATACTGTCATGACTTCTCTGAAGGAGGCTGGATACGGTGTATTAGCTGCGGACGCTGGGCCCACGACACTTGTGCAGGGATAGAAAGTGATGATGACGAGGCTGTCCACACTTGTGTACTACGTGAAAATAACAGGCCTAAATAAAACGTAATACCTGATTCTACAATTCGCAGAACCATGTTTCGAAGCCTTATCGTCACATGATTTCGTTATTCCAGTCCTTATTTAAGCTTTAGAGATGAATTCATGCTAGTTCATCTTACCCCGCATATGGGGCAAGACGGGGAATTGGTAGTTTATGTTTCAAATCGAGATATTTCTAACTAAATGTAACACGTTTGCAGGTTTCTTTGCATGCTATTGTAATTCAACGGTTAAGTAAACAAATGATAATCAAACTTACTTGAATTTGTTTATTTTTGACCCTTTTGTAAGGGTTTAAATTTAGCTTCCCCATCTTACCCCGCCTTCCCCTAATTAGTACTTATTTATTGTGCTTGGTCATTTTTCTGTGTGGCTGGACTATTGGACACTTGTTGTGAATGTGGAGAAGTGATATGCCGGCCGCATATATATGAGCATGAATTCCGTCTACCGTCGAAACTGCAGCACGAGGCTGAGAGGAGCCGCCTGCGTTTGATAATATAAGACTTCCCTTTGCGCGGGATTAAAATGCAGCTCGCGCTAGTGCACTGTCATTTCCATCCCTTTAGTGTATTGCCATTTCCATGTATATTATTGTTTTTTATATACTCAATTTTAATATTATGTGATCAGTTTTCATCACACTGTTTTACCAAATCATATTCATATAGGTAGGAATGATCATCAAAATAAAATAAGAGAAATCAGAGCTCGAACAGAAAGGTTTAGGTGTTCGTTTTTCCCGCTCGCTGTTCGGGAGTGGAATAGTAGAGAGATAGTATGATTGTGGTATGAACCCTCTGCCAAGCACTTAAATGTGAATTGCAGAGTAGTCATGTAGATAGATGTAGATATGAATGGAATGATACTAGCGTGAATGGTGAGAACCATACACACAGCAGTATTTAATGAGACTTCTGCTACAGTATACAGAAACGGGCCAGAAGCACCTCACGGTCAGTGGAGAAGACATTTTATCTTTGCAAAGTAGTGCATAAATCGTGGATTGAGGCACGTTAGGATTATTTTGCATGTTAGAATTTAATCGTAGGTTAAGATCACTTGGATATACAAAGTTAGGTACATGCACGATTCTTCTTTTTATTGTTACATTTGAGTCTATTTGCGCAGCTCACACAACTGATACCGTTGAAGTTCGTGTATAAAATCATTTTACGTTTTAGAAGTTTAAGATAGGCTAAAATCGCTGAAGTATACAAAGTTAGGTACACGCACATCTCTCTTTTTCTCCATACGAGTCACCCGTTCTCGCAGCTCCCACAGCTGATACTATGCAGCCTAGTGAATAAGAAGCAGACTTCTCAAACATCGGTGATGCGTACATTACACATAATAACTGTAGGTTCTGTGCTACAAAAGATGGCACCCATCTCAGCATTGTGTGTGTTATTTGATGGGAACCAGACTCAATGAGGAGAAACATAGAACGCTGTTCGTAAAAAAGTTAAGATATTATCAGTCCCACCCTGGCAGCCCAGTATAAACTTGTGATGTGTGGCCAAGTGTGTGGACTGACACCCATTTTGTATCCATTTTATAAAATTCGTTGATGAACATTACTACTGTGTATAGTTAACTTTTGTGTCACATGTCTTAATTCTAAGTGTCTTGTGTGTTTCTCGTCCCGGCATCCGTGGTGTATAATTCTTTGATGAACATTATTGTGATGGAAGGTGCAATTTTTGTTTCATATGTTTTATCTTTATATGTCTCATGTGGGTATAGTATTTTTATTTCTGACATATGTCCGTGATGAAAAGTATTACTTTGTATAGTTTATTTCTCATTTTCACACATCTTGGTTTCATGATTATTTTGCATATGTCTTGTGTACATCTGTGACATTATCACCACGTTCAATGTGATTTGTGTATCTCAGGTACTGTTCATTTCTTTTCACATATGTGCATGTCTTGTGTCTATTTATCAGTGGCAACCATTTGTGTAAACAGTCGACTAGGTCCAATCGAAAATGTAAAATCCCCGCAAAACCCCACTTTAGTGAGTTACATATTAATGTTACTATTAGAGAGTGAAGATTTTTGTTTCCCTTCTCAGAGTGCGTGTACAATGGGCCAAGCGAATATAGATGGACCACTATGACATGACTATAATACTTCTGTATCAATAGCTTTGAAGTCATGGCAAGCAGCAGTGTAATACTTCCACTAGTGGTCTCTTTTGCCAACTCTAGCGTCAGAGTGCGTGTGCAATGGGCCAAGCGAATATAGATGGACCACTGTGACATGACTCTAATACTTCTGTGTAAATAGCTTTGAAGTCATGGCAAGGAACAGTGTAATACTTCCACTAGTGGTCACTTTTGCCAACTCACAGCGTCAGTGGCCCAGGACGAGGGAAAACCGGGCCCCATAGAGCGAGCGCCAGAGGGGCGCTGTGCAAACCCACAGGGGGTAGGCTGGCGAATGTCCGGGCCTCGTCTAACAATCGACACCTTGGCAGACAGTGAGAAGTGTGCAGATAACTGACGGATCCCTGCAGGCACTGGGATGGAGCGTAGTCAAAAAGCACCAAGCATTCCCACAGGGAGGCGTGTGAAGCTAAAGAACTGTGGAAGAAGACAGCCTGCTCAAGAAACTGTTTTCTGAAGAGTAAGTAGGTTGTTGTTGGTTCAAATGGCCCTGAGCACTATGGGACTTAAATTCTGAGATCATCAGTCCCCTAGAACGTAGAACTACTAAAACCTAACTAACCTAAGGACATCACACACACCCATGCCCGACGCAGGATACGAACCTGCGACCGTAGCGGTCGCGCGGCCCCAGACTGTAGCGCCTAGGACCACTCGGCCACCCCAGCCAGCAAAGTAAGACGGTTGCTTAAAGCTCAATGTTCAAGTAGTGGGGGACAGAAAACAAAATCCGCATAGTCAGGGCCAGGTCGATCGTTTCGTCTGATGGCACTGCAGAAGTATTTTGCCTAAGAGATACCAATAACAGTATTCCAGAAGCTGTGGAAATCATTAGTTTAATCCATGTTTAACACCTAAGGGCACAATACTGCTAAAATTAGTATTCAATTATCAACTGAAGGCCGGCCGCGGTGGTCTCGCGGTTCTAGGCGCGCAGTCCGGAACCGTGCGACTGCTACGCTCGCAGGTTCGAATCCTGCCTCGGGCATGGATGTGTGTGATGTCCTTAGGTTAGTTAGGTTTAATTAGTTCTAAGTTCTAGGGGACTGATGACCACAGCTGTTAAGTCCCATAGTGCTCAGAGCCATTTGAACCATCAACTGAAGGCTGAATTCATCACCAAGCTCAAGCGTATACATAATACGGAAGCTATTGGACACGATTTCTCCTTGCGTTCCTCCAGCGAGCACTGGAAGTCATACACTCAAAGTACACTACTGGCCATTAAAATTGCTACACGAAGAGGATGGCGTGCTACAGAGGCGAAATTTAACCGACAGGAAGAAGATGCTGTGATATGCAAATGATTAGCTTTTCAGGGCATTCACACAAGGTTGACGCCGGTGGCGATACCTACAACGGTCTGACATGAGGAAAGTTTCCAACCGATTTCTCATACACAAACAGCAGTTGACCGGCGTTGCCTGGTGAAACGTTGTTGTGATGCCTCGTGTAAGGAGGAGGTATGCGTACCATCACGTTTCCGACTTTGATAAAGGTCGGATTGTAGCCTATCGCGATTGCGGTTTATCGTATCGCGACATTGCTGCTCGCATTGGTCGAGATCCAATGACTGTTAGCAGAATATGGAATCTGTGAGTTTAGGAGGGTAATACGGAAGGCCGTGTGTGATCCCAACGGCTTCGTATCACTAGCAGTCGAGATGACAGGCATCTTATCCGCATGGCTGTAACGGATCGTGCAGCCACGTCTCGATCCCTGAGTCAACAGATGGGGACGTTTGCAAGACAACAACCATCTGCACGAACAGTTCGACGACGTTTGCAGCAGCATGGACTATCAGCTCGTAGACCATGGCTGCGGTTACCCTTGACACTGCATCACAGACAGGAGCACCTGCGATGGTGTACTCAACCTGGGTTCACAAATGGCAAAACATCATTTTTTCGGGTGAATCAAGGTTCTGTTTACAGCATCATGATGGTCGCATCCGTGTTTGGCGATATCGCGGTGAACGCACATTGGAAGCGTGTATTTGTCATCGCCATACTGGCGTATCACCTGGCGTGATGGTATGGGGTGCTATTGGTTACACGTCTCTGTCACCTCTTGTTCGCACTGACGACACTTTGAACAGGAGTGTTTCGACCCGTGGCTTTACTCCTCATTCGATCCCTGCTAAACCCTCCATTTCAGCAGGATAAGGCACGGCCGCATGTTGTAGGTCCTGTACGGGCCTTTCTGGATACAGAAAATGTTCGACTGCTGCCCTGGGCAGCACGTTCTCCAGATATCTCACCAATTAAAAACGTCTGGTTAATGGTGGCCGAGCAACTGACTCGTCACATTACGCCTGTTACTACTCTTGATGAACTGTGGTATCGTGTTGAAGCTGCATGGGCAACTGTACCTGTACACGCGATCCAAGCTCTGTTTGACTCAATGCCCAGGCGTATCAAGGCCGTTATTACGGCCATAGGTGGTTGTTCTGGGTACTGATTTCTCGGGATCTATGGACCCAAATTGCGTGAAAATGTAATCATATGTCAGTTCTAGTATAATATATTTGTCCAATGAATACCCGTTTATCATCTGCATTTCTTCTTGGTGTAGCAATTTTAATGTCCAGTAGTGTATACAAACGCTGTGAATACTCTGAACGAAACAATTACTTTCTTCTCCTAAGCTAATAACTCGTTTACAACGAATTAAAATTAGTGGAAATGACAGGATTCAAACCCTGCAAGTATACAGAAAGAGACACTAACTATTGCCACCAAGAATAACTCCGAAACTGTGATAGGAGCTGAAAATTTTGTAGGACAAAAGCTGCATGGGACAACGGGTGCCATAATATGACATATGACGAGAGAGAATTCTCAGAGCACGTGCTTCGATAACTGCCAATGTGATAAGGAATTCCACTCAATCCATGATAAGAAGATTGCAGCACTGCATTGATACCAGTTGTCATCACTTCGAACACCTTCTGTAAATGGACGTTCATGACCCTTTGTGGACTTCGTTGACCTTCAAACACCTTACTGTTGCACATCATTGGATTCGTCTCGATAGCCGCTATCAGAAAATAAGTACCAGACTATAGCATCCCAATTAAAAAAGCAAAGCTGACCCTCATGTCTCTAACGCGACCCCACCTAGCAACAAAAATCCAATGTTATATTATGGCCCCCGTTATCCCATGCAACATTTGTCCCACAAACGTTTCAGCTACTTTCGAAGCTATTCTAGGTGGCAATAGTGAGTGACTCGAATGGCTTAAGCCGGCCGCGGTGGCCGTGCGGTTCTGGGGCTGCAGTCCAGAACCGCGGGACTGCTACGGTCGCAGGTTCGAATCCTGCCTCGGGCATGGGTGTGTGTGATGTCCTTAGGTTAGTTAGGTTTAAGTAGTTCTAAGTTCTAGGGGACCTATGACCTAAGATGTTGAGTCCCATAGTGCTCAGAGCCATTTGAACCATCGAGTGGCTCAAATGGCTCTGAGCACTATGGGACTTTACATCTGAGATCATCAGTCCCCTAGAACTTAGAACTACTTAAAGCTGACTCACCTAAGGACATCACACACATCCATGCCCAAGGCAGGATTCGAACCTGCGACCGTAGTAGTCACGCGGTTCCAGACTGAAGCGCCAAGAACCGCTCGGCCGCTGCGGCCGGCAATAGTTAGTGACTCACCCTGTAGAACACAGAGCATACACTTAAACTAGTACGCCAGCCTTCCCCTTGTGCGCCGTGCTGTTATTGATTTGTATGGTGTGACACGCACGACATCACAGTTGACTAAAGACATACGATAGTTGTAGCAACATGGCCTGAATCACTACCTTTTACTCTTCTTCTCTGAAAACGCTCTTTACTACTAGGTATGATGTTTAGAGAAAACATTAATTTCCACGACTTTCGAAATAATACTTCTGATGAACTTATGATTTCGTAAAATCTTTTTCGAAGCATGCAGTCACCAATGTATTTGACAATATTCATTTGTGTACTCTTCATTTACAAGAGGGCAGGAGCCAAAATTGACTAAAGCATAAACAGAGAACCTTTATGTTTTAAAGGCTAAACAGCTAAACAGAAAGCACCGTACACAAAGAGAAAAAAGTGGTAAAACCCCAGCGGTGTAGACGAAAAGCTGTTTTCTCAGTTACATAATTTTTAACACTTTCAACGCTATAGTTGTCGTCGTCCACCAACGACTAACTGAAATGCATGGAAGTGACAGGCTTAGAAACTATTACCCATGTAACAAAAATTTACCATCTTGACCACTACACCATTCCACCACTCGTATATACTACTTCTGTAAGGTATGGTGCAGTGTGTGAGGTCACATGTTTAGTTTAATCCACAGACTAGCAGGAGAAGCATAGGCTAGATGACGAAGTGAATCTAAATTTCACTTCCAGAGAGCGCCACTTCGAAAGCATTCAAAATAGTACAGCCTTTGACAAAAACATCAGGTCACTGCCACCCACCGCAGCGGCCACGACAGAACCGGTTCGCTAGGAGGCAATAAACATGACAGCCCACACAACGCTACGTCTGGCGATCTCCACAATCTGGCCAGTAGCCACTCCGTAAGATGTGGCAGCTGGTAGAAGAAATGTTGTCATCTGCTAGAGCCACGCAATGTCGCGACTGCTACGAGTCTGGTGACAAATGGCGCCGAACAGTGTTTCGAGGTATACTCGTTGTAGTGCAGTCCGTCTGTATACTAAAGTTATATGTCTAACGCAAGCAGAATCATAATTTCATATTTTGACACGCCACTTAGTCAGTCTAGTGCAAAAATGTTATCGCGATAAAGTTCTAGGTCGTGTGACTCATGTTGTGAATGTTGTCATGCTCCAGGATTCGCTCCCAACATAGCGGGCGTGAACACTAGGTGGTCACCAGCTCCCTAACCGGCCAGGTGTTCCCTGCGTCTCGCAAGGACTGCTTGCGATCTACGGCGTATGCTGCTGCTCTTGTTTCGGCTAGTATACACTCATAGTTGCGGTATAAGTTTCCATTGAAAAAGAACAATGATGTACCGAGTGAAAGCGGCGCAGCACTACTCGATGAAAACGCACACGATACCAGTTTGACTTTCAGTTCCGTACACGGAGTTATGCAGAACATTACATGATTAAAAGTGACGCAGTACATATCCTACTATATTTTGTCAGAGCTGTTTGTTTTGGCGATGCCAAGTGTAGAAGAATTTGAGAACTTAATAGCCGCTAACTCAAGTATCAAAATTTCGACTCATGGAAGGGTAAATTACTCATGTGGCAATTGCTCGTGCAGCAAAAGGCGTGAGAATCATTGAAGGACATAACCTACCACCCTACCATCACAAAATACAACTGAACTGCGTATCTATATTACGATGAAGGTTTGTTGTCATGAATAAAATGTCTGAGTTACAGTTGTGAAATGCTTCAAGTGTTCACGACTGTTTTCGGCAGCTAGAAACCTTATTTACATGTGTACTGATTGGTTTCAAGGAAATCAATGACGTATGCCACCTAGATGGTTGCCAAAACATAAAATAGGATGGTTAAAATGACTCTGAGCACTATGGGACTTAACATCTGAGGTCATCAGGCCCCTAGAACTTAGAACTACTTAAACCTAACTAACCTAAGGACATCACACACATCCATGCCCGAGGCAGGATTCGAACCTGCAGTCGCGCGGTTCCAGACTGAAGTGCCTAGAACCGCTCGGCCACCGTGGCCGGCCATAAAATAGGAAAGGGAAATATATCTGCCTTCACAAAGAGACAGTAACTGCAAAATCAACTTTCCTGAACATCAGGAATCAATAATACAGTGTGCAGATTCGATATGTACTCTCGCGTGTCTTATACAGGTAGCATTTCAGGATTCTAGCAGTAGTGTGACAACATGATGATGGAAATAGAAGTATAAGAAAAATCGTTAGACATATTATTCGATATCACACACTAATCAAACAGTATTTACAAGGAAAATGTATTTCTTCTGGACAGACATAAATCTAAAGCTATAAACAAGGGTGACATTCTACCATTCCATCCGTTCTTAACCTGCATATTTAACACAGATAAATGCTACTCAGCGAGTACATAGCCTCCATTAACATTTGTCTGAGTGATGATTCCCTAAACAAACAAAATCCAAGTCACTGTCATTAATGATCCCTTCACGTCTTTGCAGAGCTTGTCTTGTGAAGGAATCCAGTGTTTCCAAAACAGCCGCTTCTGGTTACTGCTCCTAGGTACTGAATCGAGGCTGTGAGATGGCTTAAGATGCAAATATTCTCTTAAGATTTCGTTACTGACTTTTTTTGGGCCGTTTGCTTATCGAATAAAAAATGGAAAAAACTTCCGTACCGCAACATGGTACATAGTACAGAGTACCCTCCGCCACACACTGTATGGTGGCATGCGAAGTTTCTATGTAGAAGTAGATTTTTCCACCAGCCGGCCAATGTGGCCGAGCGGTTCCAGGCGCTACAGTCTGGCGCCGCGCGACTACTACGGTCGCAGGTTCGAATCCTGCCTCGGGCATGGATGTGATGTGATGTCCTTAGGTTAGTTAGGTTTAATTAGTTCTAAGTTCTAGGCGACTGATGACCTCAGAAGTTAAGTCGCATAGTGCTCAGAGCCATTTGAGCCAAGCTAAGGCAACCTGCTCATTGACAGGAGAAATTTTTAAGTAGGCCTCGTATACAGCAGTGTTTACAATTGTTTTCTTCCACCTGAGGCTGGGCGGGGTTGGTGCACTGCGTTGTGATTTAATCATTGATGTCCACCTATCTCAGAATAGCGTCCATTCACCACCCCTTCCCTTCGTAGATACTATGCGCACGATGAGAAAAGCAGCGTTGAAGAAAATCACCGTCCATACTTACCAATACAAAGTCCGTGTAACTCAAGTAACAATATAAACCTGTAAATCTCTATTAATAACGGACAAATTGGGTGCTTCCTCCCTTCATTGAAAATGTTTGCTTGTAGACAGTGATGTTTTATTACTGTCCGACAGGTACTCCACGACTGACTGAATGCTGTCGTTCACAGGGCATATAACACATTCAACTACGCAGGAAAGACTCTTCTCTCATTGGTTGATCAAAACGATCATCTAATCAGGTTAACCTTTCATGATCATTTCGCGCGCAAATCGCTTTCCTCCAATCAGCATTCGCAGATGCATCTACGTCATTTCATATTGCAAAAATGCACAAAATGTTCCACAAAACCAAACCAAACGAAAACTAAAAGAAAACTATTCTTGAAATATACATTAGAACTACGTATCCTCTCACTATCGTTCTGGCTGCCTTATTACAAAAGCAAACGCTCCTAGACATACGTCATCCACCAGTTATTGGGATTCACCGTCTTCTGGACACTTGCTAGTTACGGACGATGTAATAAAAAAAGAAAGTTAGCACTCCATCTTCAGGCCACGAGTGGCCTACTGGGACCATCCGACTGTCGTGTCATCCTCAGAGGAGGATGTGGATTGGGGGGGGGGGGGGGGGGGGGGTCAGCACACCACTCTCTTGGTCGTTAGATGATATTCTTGATCGAAGCCGCTGCTATTCGGTCGAGCATCTCATCAATTGGCATCACGAGGCTAAGTGCGCCCCGAAAAATGGCAACAGCGCACGGCGACCAGGGTGGTCACTCATCCAAGTGCCGACCACGCCCGACAGCGCTTAACTTCGGTGATCTCACGGGAACCGGTGTATCCACTGCTGCAAGCCCGTTACCACGGATGGTGTAATACATTATAAAATTGAAATTTGACGTATGTCCCCACATACACAGTCACATTCACTTACATACAGTAGAGTCACTCGTGAGCATACTCCTATACACTGCTTTCATCTGCTCTTTTCTGTCATTAATAGGCAATTCCCCCTCATCTGATTAGTTATTTTATTCCTCTCATTAAATTTGTTCGCTATAGCATTACAAGGAAGGAGGAAAAACAATAACACAAATTCTCAATGATGAAGATCAAGGTTGTTAAGATTGCGTGGCTCTGTATTTGATTATTCATGTTCCCCACAAGGTAATTTAGTATTCCCTATTCGAGCATTTTTTTGAATCATATCTCGCACTGCTACTGTATGTATTTCCAGAACAGCGATTGGTTTCCAGAAAAAATGTGCGTCCTCTTTTACAGTCAAATAGCACTCATACACTACTGGCCATTAAAATTGCTACACCAAGAAGAAATGCAGACGATAAACAGGTATTCATTGGACAAATATATTATACTAGAACTGGCATTTGATTACATTTTCACGCAATTTGGGTCCATAGATCCTGAGAAATCAGTACCCAGAACAACTACCTCTGGCCGTAATAACGACCTTGATACGCCTGGGCATTGAGTCAAACAGAGCTTGGATCGCGTGTACAGGTACAGCTGCCCATGCAGCTTCAACACGACACCACAGTTCATCAAGAGTATTGTGACGAGCCAGTTGCTCGGCCACCATTGACCAGACGTTTTCAGTTGGTGGTAGATCTGGAGAATGTTGCTGGCCAGGGCAGCAGCATTTTCTGTATCCAGAAACACCCGTACAGGACCTGCAACATGCGGTCGTACTTTCTCAATGGTTCAAATGGCTCTGGGCACTATGGGACTTAACTTCTGAGGTCATTAGTCCGCTAGAACTTTGAACTACTTAAACCTAACTAACCTAAGGACATCACATCCATGCTCGAGGCAGGATTCGAACCTGCGACCGTAGAGGTCGCGCGGTTCCAGATTGTAGCGCCTAGAACCGCTCTTCCACTCCGGCCGGCGTGCATTATCCTGCTGAAATGTAGGGTTTCGCAGGGATCGAATGAAGAGTAGAGCCACGGGTCGAAACACTCCTGAAACGTAAGGTCCACTGTTCAAAGTGTCGTCAATGCGAACAGGAGGTGACCGAGACGTGTAACCAATAGCACCCCATACCATCACGCCAGCTGTTACGCCAGTATAACGATGACGAATACACGCTTCCAATGTGCGTTCACCGCTATGTCGCCAAATACGGATGCGACCATCATGATGCTGTAAATAGAACCTGGATTCATTCGAAAAATTACGTATTGCCATTCGTACATCCATGTTCGTCGTTAAGTACACCATCGCAGATGCTCCTGTCTGTGATGCAGCGTCAAGGGTAACCGCAGCCATGGTCTACGAGCTGATAGTCCATGCTGCTGCAAACGTCGTCGAACTGTTCGCACAGATGGTTGCTGTCCTGCAAACGTCCCCATCCGTTCCCTCAGGGATCGAGACGTGGCTGCACGGTCCGTTACAGCCATGCGGATAAGATGCCTGTCATCTCGACTGCTAGTGATATGAGGCCGTTGGATCCAGCACGACGTTCCGTATTACACTCCTGAACGCACCGATTCCATATCCTACTAACAGTCATTGGATCTCGACCAACGCGAACAGCAATGTCGCGATACGACAAACCACAAACGCGATAGGCTACAATCCGACTTTTATCAAAGTCGGAAACGTGATGGTATGCATTTCTCCTCCTTACACGAGGCATCACAAAAACGTGTCACCAGACAACGCCGGTCAACTGTTGTTTGTGTATGAGAAATCGGTTGGAAACTTTCCTCATGTCAGCACGCTGTAGGCGTCGCCACCGGCGCCAACCTTGTGTGAATGCTCTGGAAAGCTAATCTTTTGCATATCACAACATCTTCTTCCTGTCGGTTAAATTTATCGTATGTAGCACGTCATCTTCTTCGTGTAGCAATTTTAATGGCCAGCAGTGTAATTACGAACTAGGCCCAGTTGGTCTGAAAGCACTTCATAATGGTTGTTCAAAATTTTTCTCAAATCATCTTTTTTTGTATGTCAGTGAAGTCTGTTAAATCTTCCCTGACATTTTCTATCTCAGAAGGATCCACTTCTCTTCTTTCACCGTATTCATTATAACCCTCGATTACCTCAGTGGTCCTACATTACCTTATTGGAATATCACCTTGTTCATCATTTACCCTTTGCCTTTTGCCTACAACGGAAATAACTACAGGTTTTTCATTTATTCTAATAATCACATCATTTGTCTCAAAATTAGCCCATCCTTCATATTTATTCAAGAAGTCGACACCTACTAACTTTTCAACACTGAGTCCATTAATAACCAAAAAATTTAATTCTATTTGTACTCTACTTACTATGATTGGTAGGAATATTTCCTGTTTAACCACCTTCTTTCTCTTCCAAGTGGCCACTGCAATTTCCAGCCTACTGACATGCATTATAACAATTTGCTTACTTTTAGGGAGAGCAATCAAAAAATTCTGAGACACTACACACACTTCCGAACCAGTATCTATCACACAAGGAACCTTTTCTTTAAACACTGTCCCCTCAATTATAGGTTGTCCAATATATTCTTTTCTGACTATAGAGTAGGGTTCATCTAGTAAATACTGCACCACTTCACGCATGTCAAACCTACCCCTTGTGTGGAAAGCACATTTACCTCAACTGACCCCCCTTTCACTTCAGTGTTAGTGGCGGCTTTCATTATCCGTTCCATTACAGACAAATCGAAACATCGTTCCAACTTCTCCCCCTCCATACTGTTCTCTGTATCTGCAACCCTATACAAAATGTTGTCAGAATTATTTAACTCGTTTACTTCCTCTTCCTTTTCCGTCCCTTCATCCCCACTCTCCAAAATTACTCGACTCAGTCTATTCACAACCTCATCTTGTATCCCCCTAGCATTTCTTGCACAGTTTACAGGTAGTCTCACGTCGGTTGCGCAGTGCTGCTTCACTCCCACCTCCTGATCTGACTTTTCACTTCCTGTACTTAGTTTCTTCTTAATATGGTTCTTGCACCCTTCATTTAAGCTCTTCCTTTCACAAAAACCTACCACATTTACTGAATACTCAAACTGTTTTTCAGTGTCATTCTCCTCTACCCTTCTATTTTCTTTTATGCTACCCCCATGCTGTCCAATCATCATCATCATCAGTAGTGTTCTGCCTAAAGGTAGGTTTTCACATGGTAGTTCTCCAGGGTGTCCGGTTTTCTGCCATCCTCTTCAGGTCTGCATAATTTCCCCCTCCCTTTATGTCGTCTATCAACTTGTATCTCCTTCTTCCTCTCAGTCTTCTCCCACAAACCAATCCTTCCAAAGCATCTACTAACAAGCACTCCATTCTTAGTGAATGTCCCAACCAGTTCTTTTCCCTTTCTGTTACAACCTTCAGCAGACATCGTCTTTAACCAACCCTTTCCGATACTCTTTCATTACTCACTCTTTCCATCCAGCTTATTCTCTACATTCTCCTCCACATCCACATCTCAAATGTTTCTAACCTTTTTTCATCCTCTCGTCTCGTGTCCATGTTTCTGCCCCATATAGTGCCACACTCCCGACAAAACATTTGCCAAGCCTTTTCCTTAGTCCTTTATCTAATTTGCCACATAAGAGTCTCCTCTTTCTGTTGAATGCTTCCTTCGCTATGGCAATTCGAGTTTTCACTTCCTGGTGACATCTCAAGTCTTCAGTTATTGTGCTTCCGAGATATTTAAATTCACTTACTTGGCTAATGGTAGACTGTCCTATTTTAATAGTGGCCAGCCTGCGCCTTGTACTGATGACCATACTCTTTGTTTTTGCTGTGTTTTTTTGCATCCCATTTTCCACACAGGCTTCATTCAGATCCTTGAGCATGTTATTCACTGCCCGTTCACTTTCTGCCACTAATACCATGTCATCAGCAAATCTTATACATTCTATTCTCTTTCCACCAATACATATTCCTCTTTTCCCATCTAAACTTTTCGAAATAATCTCTTCACGGTATACGTTAAACAACAGTGGGGAAAGGCAACAACCTTGTCTAACACCTCGTCCAATCCTGCTTCCTTCTGACATTTCATTTCCAATCCTTATCCTTGCTTTCTGGTCCAATCGGTACCTTCTAAATAAAGAGCGTCGCTAGGGGCTTTAAATTTTGTACTTTCAGTCTGCAAACCCTAGGGTCATTACAGACTGCTAACAGTTTTGCTCCTATGTGATATCACTTCCTCTGTGATTTCGGCCACCCACCGTGCTACGCCTACCCGTCACGTCATCGTCTCTCAGCTGATATTAGCTGGCACGCCGGTCTGGGTTAATGAATCTGCTTCCAGCAGTACCTCCTCTCCCTCTGTATATAACCCGATAACCATTACCTCTTTGTGCGCCTATTCTGTTTACATTGACTTCGGCTCCGTTGTCATTTGACCTAAAACGAGGCCTGTACTCTCTTCAGTTATTTTCCTCTTCCTTTAAGATGTTTTCCACTCGCTCAAGATAATGAACAAAACGATAAATGTCATCCCTATAGCTCCGAAATGATCTTATTTCTCCAATTCGACTCCAACTTGTTTTCGATCCCCATAATAATTTGCTCTGTTTAAACCTTGGCAGTTAAATATGACAATGTAGTTACCCATTTCTGTACAAATCTTTTAATACCCTCTCTCTTTGGATCATACTTCCCCCTGACCAAAATGTAATTTAAAACCTCCACTTGTTTCCGTTTTCCCTAATACTCTTCGAAAAAGGCTTGCTTAAATTCCGATAATTTATCGTGTTTATCTGAGGCCAAGTTTCCCCAAATTCTTGCATCTCCCATCAAATTTGAAGTAATGAATCCAATCTTTTGTTTATCATCCCACACTTTTGGCAAAATATTCTCAGTGTCACTCCAAAATTACTATGGATCAACATTTTTACTGGGATCAAATCTTAAAAACTGTAGGTGGGTAACATATGCAATTTCCGATGATTCTATTACTCCACTGGAAGCAATACAATCACTACAGTTGCTAATATTTTGTTCTACTTTTTTCAGTCTACTTGCATGCTCACACAGCTGCTCATTTACCTCAGTACTAAACCGACTAACTTTACTTTCAATATTACCGATTTTGTTAGACATTTCCACTCCAAATCTTTAATTTGTGTTTCCAATACCACATTACTATCCTCACAGTGTCTCTCTACTTTGTGAACTTGTTCATTAACCTTGTTTAATTCTAAATTTATTTTCTCTTTAATTTGTTCGCTATCCTCAGCAACTTGCTCAATTCGTGAATGTAATTCACTTTTCACCATTGCAATGGCACCATTACATTCTCGCCTGGCCTGATTAATGTCACTTTTAACATTATTACTGAACAAAGTCATATTTTTTAAAGACACTTTCAGCTCAGACATTTTATCCTCCATTTTAGATTCTAGTTCGACTGACAAGTCACTAAATCCCTGATCAAATTCGGAATGCAATTCATTTATTTCTGAACATAATTTACTCATTTTGGAATCCATATCAACAACTTCACTGCGTAATTCATTTATTTCAGAGCTTAGTGAAGTTTTTATGTCTTACCCCATTTTGGTCATTTTGGAATCAATTCCACTTATTCTACCATTAAGTTCTAGGCCCATTTCTTTTACACGTATCAAAATATTTGTTAACATTTCGGTGACACTATCTTTCGAACACTAGTAACTGACATTGTTTCCTGTTTTGTTTTTGGTGTAGCTACAGGCATTATCGGGGTACTAGGTACCGATACATTGTGCTCACTATCCGTCCCATAATTAGCATACATTGAATCTGTCAAGCTGCTACTCGTATTTGCTTGCGACACTTCAAAAGCTCTGCTGTTGCATGATACTTGCTCTCCGCAAAGCCTTGGCAGGCATCCTCAATTTGAAATTGGTACCTGTCTTTTGTGGAAGACGCCTACGACCGTTCGTGTGAGCAAACATCACCACAAAAATTTCTGCTTATTGATTAACTTTAAGTTGAAAGTTTGAATCACTTAATTGGAATGGTAACGGAAATACGGTGTTGCTGTGAGAAACAAAGTTACAAATTTTCTATAAGAACAACATTTATTTCCTAAAATTCATGAAAATACTTCTTAGTCACTCATTTAGTACAGTTATGGAATGCTGGCTCTTCATCCGTAATACAAAACCGAAATAGCAATTTTATCCAACCTGAGTATCTCTCCTAATTAAGATGACTGTCGGAGCTATCGCGCAGAGCGTCCGTACTTACCAGAGTCTCACCAGGGAATGCCCAACCGTCCCCTCGTCCGGGGTCCACACACGGTGGCCGGAAGGGCTCAGAGAGTCTGCACAGCGGCTATTTGCCAACCTAACGGGGCCTGATAACGCGCGGGGAACTCATGTCTCTCTGGTCCAGTGCAGTCGCACTCTACCTGATATAATGGTTGGCTAAACTGCATCCCCAGATTCACACAACCCCCAGCAGATAGCCCACGCATACGTCAGCAGACAACCCGCATTCACATTTACAGACTATGATGTAACATAATTTCGAATAACAAATCTTATATTGCACGTCCCTGAGTGTTGGAAGGGCATCCAGGTGTGTTCTGAGTATAAAACTACTGCGTGAAGCTATGTAGCGGCTCACATGGAGCCGTTACACTGTCGCTGCCGAAATCTACCGCCTCATTCCACTCGTTGTCGTTCCACTCGTTGCCATAATTTCAACGCACGTTCTGTTCCACACGTGTCTTTAGTCCTACATTCCAGTTCCTTTCTTTCAAACTGTGTGATCACTTAACGAGTGCGATTAAACACTGCTGCTTTTTCATATACCGTTCCTACTCTCTATATTGTACAATTTGTTTGATATTCGGCCTATCAGCACCAACTGCGGCGGGGCGGAGTTGCTGGGTTCTCGTCTTGCCATTTAATTATTGATGTCCACCTGCCTCAGTATAGCGTCCATTCCCCACCCGTTGCTCTGCATTCGTAGGTACTATGTAGACAATGACAAAAGCAGCGTTGAGGAAGATCACCATTATAAAGTCCGCGTAACTCAAGTAACAATATAAACCTGTAAATCTCTATTAATAATGGGCAAAGTGGGTGCTTCCTCCCTTCATTGAAAATGTTTGTTTGTAGAGAGTGATGTTTTATTACGGTCCAGCAGGTACTCCACGACTGACTGAATTCCGTCGCTCACAGGGTATATAACTCATTCAACTACGCAGGAAAGACTCTTCTCTCATTGGTTGAACAAAACGATCATCCAGTCAGATTAACATTTCATGATCAATTTCGCGCGCAAACCGCTTTACTCCAATCAGCATTCGCAGATGCATCTACGTCATTTCATATTGCAAAAATTAACAAAATGTTCCACAAAACCAAACCAAACGAAAACTAAAAGAAAACTAAGCTTGAAATATACATTAGAACTAAGTATTCTCTTACTATCGTCCTGGCTGCCTTATTACAAAAGGAAACGCTTCTAGACATTCTAACTAATGAACTAGACAAACAAGGGATCCTAATAGCAGGACTACAAGAGATGAGGAATTCGGACCAGGTGCCCATGGAATCTCTAGGTTATAGAATATACAAAGGCATCCCGGGAGAAAGAGTGATGAAAAATTGTCCACAATTTGGTACGGGATTCATAGTCAACTTAAAAATAATTGATTCGATAACAGATTTCCAGGCCCAATCTCCTAGGCTCTCGACGCTGACAGTAAAAGCATCAAATAAAATCTATAGAATAATCAACGCCCATGCTCCCACGAATGATAAAAAAAGGAGAAAAACCAGAGAAGAGACAGATGAATTCTGGGACCTACTAGATCAAACAGTGACAAATATAAACAAAAATCATAGTAAAATTTTAATAGGTGATTTCAATGCACAACTGGGCAATGAAAAGAGATACAGAGACATAATAGGAAAATGGCTGGCTCAAAAACGAACCAATAAAAATGGTATAAGATTAGTAGAATTCTGTGGAAACCATAACATGATATCAAAATCGACCTATTTTATGAGAAAACCCAATAAACTAAAGACATGGAAACACCCAGGTTGGAAAAAGGGGGAATGGCAATTAGATCGCATCTGTATGGACAAAAATTACCATAAAGAAATCCAAAATGTTAAAGTACTTAGAGGAATAGACATGGGGTCAGACCATTACATGGTGAAAATCAAATGTAAATTTACACCTGCAAAGAAACCAAAATACAAATTTAAAATGAGAAAAATATATGACCCTCATAAACTAATAAACAATGATCAATATAAAGAACTAACTCAAAAAGTTGAGAAAACTGATAAATTAGATGAGATAGTCCCGAAACTAAAAGAAATAGCCGAAAAAATTGCCCCACCAAACCTAAGGACGAAGCATCAATGGTGGAATGAGGAATGTGATAAAGCATTTGAAAATAGACACCAAGCATGGTTAAATCATCAAAGCCAGAAAACAGAGAAATCACATGAAGAATTGACTAAACAAAGAAAACTAACTCAATAAACAATCAGAAGTACTAAAAGACAATATCAAAAGAGCATTATTCAACAAATAGAAATAGATCATAAAAAGACAAATTCAAGGGATTATTATAAAATATTTAGTAAACAAGTTCAAAAATATAAACCACCAACACTCATGCTAAAATATACAACCGGAAAAATAGCACACAACACTAAAGATAATGCCCAAATTCTAGCAGATGCATTCGATCAACTACTGAATTGTGAAGAACCAAAAGAACGGCTTGATATAAACACAGAAACGCCGATTAAAACTTCAAGAGAATACATTGGTCCACCAAACATTAATGAAGTAAATCAAGCCATTAAAGAATTGAAAAATTATAAAGCTAGTGGCGAAGACCAAACATTTGCAGAGCTGTGGAAAAATGCATCAGAATCAAGTAAAGAATCACTTCACCAAAGTTTAATTAAAATGTGGAATGATGAAACATTGCCGGAACATTGGACAACAACAGTAATACACCCTCTACACAAGAAAGGAGACAACTATAGAGGAATCTCTCTCTTGGATTGTACATATAAAATATTTTCTAGAATAATTTATAATCGATGCAAAGGTGATCTGGAAAAAGAATTAGGGGATTACCAAGGAAGATTTCGACCATAGCGCAGCTGTCCGGAACAAATCATAACACTAAAATTGGTAATGGATATTTACAAAAGAAGACAGAAACAAATGATTATAACTTTCGTGGACTTTAAAAAAGCACATGATAGTATTCACAGACCTTCAATGTTGAAAATACTACGAAATCTTGGATTACATCCTAAACTACTGAAGATGATAAGCTTAACTTTAACAAATACTAAATCAAAGGTGAAGTTCAGAAGTGAAACGTCTGAACCCTTCACAATTAAAACAGGACTAAGACAAGGTGATGTATTATTACCGCTTCTGTTCAACTGTACTCTGGAATACTTAATGAGAGAATGGTATAAAGAAAATAAAAAATATATAAAAATTGGGTACAATAAAGACAAAATTAGCCTAAATTGTTTGGGATTTGCAGATTATCTGGCACTACTAGCCAACAACATTGAAGAGGCTAGGGATCAACTCACAAATCTCCAAAATATTGCAGGAAAAGTAGGATTAACAATTTCATTTGAAAAAACAAAAATAATGGCAACACACCCCCTTGTAATAAATAGTGTACAGATGTGTAAGACTGATATAGAAATTGTAAAACAATTTAAGTACATTGGAGAAAATATAACCTATAACTTAAATGAAAAAATGTCCTGGACAGAGAGAACTAATAAATTATCAAGAGCCCAAAAAGTATCCAGAAACACATACAACAAAAAATGTTTGTCAATAAATGCAAAATTAAAACATTACAAGACTGTTGTCCAACCTATGGAAGTGAAACCATGTTTAAGCTAAATCAAAACAACAATACAGACAAAATTCTAAAAATAAAAAGAAGAATAATAAGGACATGCACCAATAAAAAGTACCAAAAAGCGGGAGAATGGGGTATTGTCCTAAATGCAGTAGTATAACAGGAGATAGAACCAGTAACGAATACCATAATTTTTTGGCCATCTATTGAGAACACCTGAAGACAGATTGTTGTTGTTGTTGTCTTCAGTCCTGAGACTGGTTTGATGCAGCTCTCCATGCTACTTTATCCTGTGCAAGCCGCTTAATCTCCTAGTACCTACTGCAACCTACAGCCTTCTGAACCTGCTTAGTGTATTCATCTCTTGGTCTCCCTCTACGATTTTTACCCTCCACGCTGCTCTCCAATGCTAAATTTGTGATCCCTTGATGCCTCAAAACATGTCCTACCAACCGATCTCTTCTTCTAGTCAAGTTGTGCCACAAACTTCTCTTCTCCCCAATCCCATTCAATACCTCCTCATTAGTTACGTGATCTACCCATCTAATCTTCAGCATTCTTCTGTAGCACCACATTTCGAAAGCTTCTATTCTCTTCTTGTCCAAACTAGTTATCGTCCATGTTTCACTTCCATACATGGCTACACTCGAAACAAATACTTTCAGAAACGACTTCCTGATACATAAATCTATATTCGATGTTAACAAATTTCTCTTCTTCAGAAACGCTTTCCTTGCCATTGCCAGTCTACATTTTATATCCTCTCTACTTCGACCATCATCAGTTATTTTACTTCCCAAATAGCAAAACTCCTTTACTACTTTAAGTGTCTCATTCCCTAATCTAATTCCCTCAGCATCACCTGATTTAATTTGACTACTTTCCATTATCCTCGTTTTGCTTTTGTTGCTGTTCATCTTATATCCTCTTTTCAAGACACTGTCCATTCCGTTCAACTGCTCTTCCAAGTCCTTTGCCGTCTCTGACAGAATTACAATGTCATCGGCCAACCTCAAAGTTTTTATTTCTTCTCCATGAATTTTAATACCTACTCCAAATTTTTCTTTTGTTTCCTTTACTGCTTGCTCAATATACAGATTGAATAACATCGGGGAGAGGCTACAACCCTGCCTCACTCCCTTCCCAACCACTGCTTCCCTTTCGTGCCCATCGACTCTTATAACTGCCATCTGGTTTCTGTACAAATTGTAAATAGCCTTTCGCTCCCTGTATTTTACCCCTGCCACCTTCAGAATTTGAAAGAGAGTATTCCAGTCAACATTGTCAAAAGCTTTCTCTAAGTCTACAAATGCTACACACGTAGGTTTGCCTTTTCTTAATCTTTCTTCTAAGATAAGTCGTAAGGTCAGTATTGCCTCACGTGTTCCAACATTTCTACGGAATCCAAACTGATCCTCCCCGAGATCCGAATTTACCAGTTTTTCCATTCGTCTGCAAAGAATTCGCGTTAGTATTTTGCAGCTGTGACTTATTAAACTGATAGTTCGGTAGTTTTCACATCTGTCAGCAGCTGCTTTCTTTGGGATTGGAATTATTATATTCTTCTTGAAGTCTGGGGGTATTTCACCTGTTTCATACATCTTGCTTACCAGCTGGTAGAGTTTTGTCATGACTGGCTCTCCCAAGGCCGTCAGTAGTTCTAATGGAATGTTGTCTACTCCGGGGGCCTTGTTTCGACTCAGGTCTTTCAGTGCTCTGTGAAACTCTTCACGCAGTATCTTACCTCCCATTTCGTCTTCATCTACATCCTCTTCCATTTCCATTATATTGTCCTCAAGCACATCGCCCTTGTATAAACCTTCTATATACTCCTTCCATCTTTCTGCTTTCCCTTCTTTGCTTAGAACTGCGTTGCCATCTGAGCTCCTGATATTCATACACGTGGTTCTCTTCTCTCCAAAGGTCTCTTTAATTTTCCTGTAGGCAGTATCTATCTTACCCCTAGTGAGATAAGCTTCTACATCCTTACATTTGTCCTCTAACCATCCCTGCTTAGCCATCTTGCACTTCCTGTCGATCTCATTTTTGAGACGTTTGTATTCCTTTTTACCTGCTTCATTTACTGCATTTTTATATTTTCTCCTTTCATCAATTAAATTCAATATTTCTTCTGTTACCCAAGGATTTCTAGCAGCCCTCGTCTTTTTACCTACTTTATCCTCTGCTGCCTTCACTACTTCATCCCTCAGTGCTACCCATTCTTCTTCTACTGTTTCTTTCCCCCATTGCTGTCAATTGTTCCCTTATGCTCTCCTTGAAACTCTGTATAACCTCTGATTCTTTCAGGTTATCCAGATCCTATGTCCTTAAGTTCCCACCTTTTTGCAGTTTCTTCAGGTTTAACCTACAGTTCATAACCAATAGATTGTGGTCAGAGTCCACATCTGCCCCTGGAAATGTCCTACAATTTAAAACCTGCTTCCTAAATCTCTGTCTTACCATTATATAATCTATCTGATACCTTTTACTGTCTCCAGGATTCTTCCATGTATACAACCTTCTTTTATGATTCTTGAACCAAGTGTTAGCTATGATTAAGTTATGCTCTGTAAAAATTCTACCAGACGGCTTCCTCTTTCATTTCTTAGCCCCAATCCATAATCACCTACTATGTTTCCTTCTCTCCCTTTTCCTACTGACGAATTCCAGTCACCCATGACTATTAAATTTTCGTCTCCCTTCACTACCTGAATAATTTCTTTTATCTCAACATACATTTCATCAATTTCTTCATCATCTGCACAGCTAGTTGGCATATAAACTTGTACTACTATAGTAGGCAGGCTTTGTGTCTATCTTGGTCACAATAATGCGTTCACTATGCTGTTTGTAGTAGCTTACCCGCACTCCTATTTTTTTATTCATTATTAAACCTACTACTGCATTACCCGTATTTCATTTTGTATTTATAACCCTGTATTCACCTGACCAAAAGTCTTGTTCCTCCTGCCACATAACTTCACTAATTCCCTCTATATCTAACTTTAACCTATCCATATCTCTTTTTAAATTTTATAACCTACCTGCCCGATTAAGGGATCTGACATTCCACGCTCCGATCCGTAGAACGCCAGTTTTCTTTCTCCTGATAACGACGTCCTCCTGAGTAGCCCCCGCCCGGAGATCTGAATGGGGGACTATTTTACCTCCGGAATATTTTACCCAAGAGGACGCCATCATCATTTAATCATAGAGTAAAGCTGCATGTCCTCGGAAAAAATTACGGCTGTAGTTTCCCCTTGCTTTCAGCCGTTCGCAGTACCAGCACAACAAGGCCGTTGTGGTTAATGTTGCAAGGCCAGATCAGTCAATCACCCAGACTGTTGCCCCTGCAACTACTGAAAAGGCTGCTGCCCCTCTTCAGGAACCACATGTTTGTCTGGCCTCTCAACAGATACCCCTCCTTTGTAGTTGCACCTACGGTACGGCCATCTATATCGCTGAGGCACGCAAGCCTCCCCACCAACGGCAAGGTCCATGGTTCATGGGGGGGGGGGGGGGGGGGGGGGGGGAAGACCGATTAATACGCAAAATTTAGGAGAAACTCTGGAAACAAAAACAACAACCCGTCTGGATAAAGGAAATAAAAGAACACAGGAAAGAACTAGACATAACGCTGGAGGACTTGAAAACCAAATCAAAACAAGTAAATAAATTAAAAAATAGAAATATTAGATTCTTGCCAAAAACTGATAAAAGAGAAACAACTAAAAGGGTATTTTCAGCAGAGGAACGAAAACAAAGATCGGATAGAATGAAGAAATACTGGAAAGCCAAGAAAGAAAAAACAATGAGAAACCTTAGGAAGACCGGAAAGAAATTGACTGAAGTGGTCCAATGTGGCCGTAAAAGCACAACAATAATAATAATAAAAAACCGAAAGTTATCCAGCGATATGGAGGTCGTCCGTCCCTACTGTGAATTCATTCCCTAACACAACTGAGTGCTTTTCCACTAAGGAAGCTAATGAATGTGATGTTTTATTACGGTCCTTTTCATTTATGGTGTCACCAAGCCCACATTTACGTTGGTAGTGCATATACTACTAGTTCGTGCAGCTTATATCACGCGTAAGACAGCCAGAAATGTACGAATTCCAACCCGAAATGTTACGAGATTCACTCAGGCAATAGTCTGTTACAAAACTAGTTCACATTCAGTCCTTTTCAGTGGATTCTTCGAAAGAAGATGCTCGCCTAAATGTTCTGTACATGCATACGGAACACGCCACGCAGAATTATACACAAAGGCCTACAGTTTCACACACGGTTTTTTCTGCAACTAATACACCAACACCTCTCAAAACTTCACCGAAATGTCCGTAATTGCATCTCCTAGCGCGGCGATATAAACCGAGCGCGTTTTAACGGCCCTTTCTTCATCTTACAGATAATTTTTTCGGACGCATTTAGCATGACCTTGTCCGACAGGTACTTCGCGACTGACTGAATGCCGTCGCTCACAGGGCATATAATTAGGGTGTCCATTCGTCCCGTTTTTCCTGGGACAGTCCCGTTTTTTGCCAAAATGTCCCGCTGTCCCGAAAGTCTTTTTGGAGACGCTAAAATGTCCCGTTTTTTTTTTATTCGGCTTGGCTAGAGCATTTTACGCTACTGGTTGTTTGACTTGCTATTAACTGCGCAATTATTTACGCTAGGAAGCGTGTGATGACTTTCAGAGTACCCGAAACATGTACAGAACTGTCAAAAATAGCAAGTAATTTTAAACGCACTATAGGTATTGAATAACAACGAAGATTCTTCGCCGCGCGGGATTAGCCGAGCGGTCTTAGGCGCTGCAGTCATGGACTGTGCGGCTGGTCCCGGCGGACGTTCGGGTCCCCCCTCGGGCATGGGTGTGTGTGTTTGTCCTTAGGGTAATTTAGGTTAAGTAGTGTCTAAGATTAGGGACTGGTAACCTTAGCAGTTAAGTCCCATAAGATTTCACACACATTTGAACATTCTGAAGATTCTTCTCTTCTAAATCGATCCACTGAATCCGTCCTTTCGGTCCAGAGATACTCTACACCACTGATACTTGCTCTCTGGCTTTCGTCACCACACTGTTAATGTTTTGCACTGTGCAATCACTGTCTCATTATGCCAAAAAGGAAAGTGTAACTTTAAAAGCAAATAAAAAGCGAGTTTCCTTTTATCACTGGTAGTGGAGAAGCTGTAGAATGTACGTTGTGAAGAACAAAATTTGCTATTGGTCGTGCTGGGTGATCTGACATTGTGAATCACAATAAGACGAAGGAACATTGCATGAGTGATCAAACGAAAAGAGCAAATAAATGCGAGAGTGACTACTATGTAAAATTAAAATCAGTAACAGAAATGAATAGGCAGTTGGCAGCTCAAGAAGCTACGTTTGCATACCACAGTGCAATGCATAACCATAGCTTTAAGTCAATGGACTGTACTACAGCAGTTGACAAAAAACTTTTCAATCCTAAATTCACATGTGGACACACAAAATGTAATTCAATCACTTCAAATGTTATTGCACCGTATGCAGCTGAGCAGGTTTGAAATGAATTGAAAAGTGCTCGATTCATTTCTGTAATTATTGACACATGGAATCATCTGGATTTGAAGTTGGGTCCTCTCCTTATCAGGTATTTTCAACCTGAAAACGGCATCACAGTGAAAGTGCTCGAATTGGTTAATTTACCTGGAGAAACTTCAAATTTACTTAAGAATTATATGCTGGAGGTTTTAAAGATATATGATCTTGAGGGAAAGGTGATTCCAGTATCTGCAGACAACACTAACACCAATTTTGGTGGTAACCAAACGAAACGAAAACTAAAAGAAAACTATACTTGAAATATACTTTAGAACTAAGTATCCTCTGACTATCTTTCTGGCTACCTTATTACAAAAGCAAACGCTCCTAGACATACGTCATCCACCAGTTAAGGGGATTCACCGTTTTCAGGACATCTTGGTTACGAAACACATGCTAGTTATGGATGGTGTAATTCATTATAAAATTGAAACTTGACGGAGGTCCCCACATACACAGTCTCATTCACTCTCGTCCACGCCCACCCTAACAGAAAATATAAATATCAACTTTTAAACTATTTTATTACTAAAGCAATATTATTACAAGTTTAGAATCAAAATTCCTAAAAAATAACTTGTGCACACTGAGAGTGCTGTTATTGTTTTCAAATAACAATGAAATTTAAACTGTCATGATTCCTATCTGCATTTACTTTACCAAGTGTCGGTTAAGTACTTTTTAAATAGATTTTATTATTTCCAAAAATATTAAAGTTATCCACATGAAAATTGTACACATAGTTCTTCTAAATTATAAAAGTTCCTATACCAAATTTGAAAACAAACATATCATATTTATTATAGTTACTTAGTTTCTTAGGTGAGATGAATAAGTGATCTTAGTACACTCCACACAAAGCAGTTCTCACGGCCCGCACACCGCGACAGATGGCGTTATGACACCAGCAAGGCGACTATCAACGGCCAGTGCTGGAGGCTTCATTGCCAACCTCCAATACAGCTTGACCTAATGGAATAAAACTTACTGCAAAACTCTCAGCCGTGCAAGTAGATGTGATGTTACACACCCTCTAAGGAACTAAATAATTATCTTTGAAACATTTTTTTATGTTTCTTATAAGTTTTTTGCTTGTAATGTTTTTTAACTATACCAACACTCTTCATAATTTAAATAATATAACATCATCACAAGAGATATCTACACTCCTGGAAATGGAAAAAAGAACACATTGACACCGGTGTGTCAGACCCACCATACTTGCTCCGGACACTGCGAGAGGGCTGTACAAGCAATGATCACACGCATGGCACAGCGGACACACCAGGAACCGCGGTGTTGGCCGTCGAATGGCGCTAGCTGCGCAGCATTTGTGCACCGCCGCCGTCAGTGTCAGCCAGTTTCCTGTGGCATACGGAGCACCATCGCAGTCTTTAACACTGGTAGCATGCCGCGACAGCGTGGACGTGAACCGTATATGCAGTTGACGGACTTTGAGCGCGGGCGTATAGTGGGCACGCAGGAGGCAGGGTGGACGTACCGCCGAATTGCTCAACACGTGGGGCGTGAGGTCTCCACAGTACATCGATGTTGTCGCCAGTGGTCGGCGGAAGGTGCACGTGCCCGTCGACCTGGGACCGGACCGCTGCGACGCACGGATGCACGCCAAGACCGTAGAATCCTACGCAGTGCCGTAGGGGACCGCACCGCCACTTCCCAGCAAATTAGGGACACTGTTGCTCCTGGGGTATCGGCGAGGACCATTCGCAACCGTCTCCATGAAGCTGGGCTACGGTCCCCCACACCGTTAGGCCGTCTTCCACTCACGCCCCCACATCGTGCAGCCCGCCTCCAGTGGTGTCGCGACAGGCGTGAATGGAGGGACGAATGGAGACGTGTCGTCTTCAGCGATGAGAGTCGCTTCTGCCTTGGTGCCAATGATGGTCGTATGCGTGTTTGGCGCCGTGCAGGTGAGCGCCACAATCAGGACTGTATACGACCGAGGCACACAGGGCCAACACCCGCCATCATGGTGTGGGGAGCGATCTCCTACACTGGCCGTACACCTCTGGTGATCGTCGAGGGGACACTGAATAGTGCACGGTACATCCAAACCGTATTCGAACCCATCGTTCTACCATTCCTAGACCGGCAAGGGAACTTGCTGTTCCAACAGGACAATGCACGTCCGCATGTATCCCGTGCCACCCAACGTGCTCTAGAAGGTGTAAGTCAACTACCCTGGCCAGCAAGATCTCCGGATCTGTCCCCCATTGAGCATGTTTGGGACTGGATGTAGCGTCGTCTTACGCGGTCTGCACGTCCAGCACGAACGCTGGTCCAACTGAGGCGCGAGGTGGAAATGGCATGGCAAGCCGTTCCACAGGACTACATCCAGCATCTCTACGATCGTCTCCATGGGAGAATAGCAGCCTACATTGCTGCGAAAGGTGAATATACACTGTACTAGTGCCGACATTGTGCATGCTCTGTTGCCTGTGTCTACGTGCCTGTGGTTCTGTCAGTGTGATCATGTGATGTATCTGACCCCAGGAATGTGTCAATAAAGTTTCCCCTTCCTGGGACAATGAATTCACGGTGTTCTTATTTCAATTTACAGGAGTGTATTTACATCAGTTGTTCATGGTTAGGGCTTGATGATGTACAGGAAATTAACTGTACGAAAAAGAAAATTATTTTTCATCAGCTGAAAAGAAATAATACATCTAATGGTCTTACAGGATTCGACAAAATCAACTTCCAAAATTTACGTATTACAATATTCACTTTAGTTTACATTAACAATTTTTTTTTTATTGAAACCGAAAGTTATCCAGCGATATTGAGGTCGTCTGTCCCTACAGTGAATTCATATTCATTCCCTAACACAACTGCGTGATCAGGCCGGGGTGGCCGAGCGGCTCTAGGCGCTTCAGTCTGGAAATGTGTGATCCCTATGGTCGTAGGTTCGAATCCTGCCTCGGGCATGTATGTGTGTGATGTCCTTAGGTTAGTTAGTTTTAAGTAGTTCTAAGTTCTAGGGGACTGATGACCTTAGATGTTAAGTCCCATAGTGCTCAGAGCCATTTGAACCATTTGAACAACTGGGTGCTTTTCCAATAAGGAAGCAAATGAATATAAACATCACTGACATTTCACCTCTAATCATATGATGGCTCGTCACTGGGGATGTAGCATCCAGCCCTATTTCGTCCTGGAGTTCTTTCCCAGCGCCATATCTGGCTCTGTTACATTTTTGCGTACCTGGAATATTCAGACCGTCTCAATGTCCATTCTTAATTTCTACATTTTATTCCTGACACACGTATATATTTTAGTCCACAGTTGCTGCTCTCAACTCAAAAGTAAGGACTTCCATGAAAAAATAAGTGATTTCTCTTTTTTTTCTTTTCTTGTTTGGAGTACTTTACTGCCTTCCAGAAATTATTTCTTATTTACTCAAGCTTTTTTCTTTCTCAGGCCAATTCCTATTTATTTTACAGCTCTACATCTCTCTACATTTAATGTTAATTAGATCAGTGAAAAATGAATTAACTGCTATTAAAGATCTTTATTACTGCACCCAAGATCGGAACTACTACTGAAATCTTATTTTCAAAATCTGTTTTTAATTAATAAGCAAGTTGCTGTTATAAAATCTACTGCTCCAAAAAATAGTTTTACCCTGCTTTCAGGAAACTGCTTAGCTTTGCACGTAATCTATTATACACAAAGAATAATGACAACATCAGAAAATATACTGAAAAACTACTTCTGCCACACTCAGCGGCGCTGAAAATTGTCTTTACACATTACACCTATAGATACAAAATTATTGAGCGCTGAAAATAATTCAGTCCACCTCCTGCAGTTCCTCCACACGTCCTATATACATCATAGACCCGGTTGGTCTGATAACACTTCATAATGGTTGTTCAAAATTTGTCTCAAATCATCTTTTTGTGTGTCAGTCACGTATGTTAAATCTTCACATTTTTCGTTGATCCTAATCCTAAAATTTGTATCCCACAAGGATTCACTTTCTTTCATTCACCGTATTCATTACAGCCCACGATTACCTCAGTGGTCCTAATTTATCTTATTGGAATATCACCTTGTTCATCATTTACCCTTTGTCTTTTACCTATAAAGGGAATAAGTACAGGTTTTTCATTTACTCTAATGGCCACTTCATTTGTCCCAAAATTAACCCATCCTTCATATTTATGCAAGAAGTCGACACCTGCTAACGTGTCAACTCTGGGTCCATTAATAACCAAAAAATTTAATTCTATTTGTACTCTTCTTACTATGATTGGTAGCAATATTTCCTGTTTAACCACGTTCTTCCTCTTCCCAGAGGCCACCACAATTTTCAGTGCTTACTCGCAGACGCTAATCTTAATTTGTCTATTTGTTGACGGATACTGAATGATTTGCGAACCAGTCTAACTGCTGTCTGCAACAATGAATTTCACCAAGTAGTTTTTATTTTTTTATTTTTTGTGTGTGAATTCCTAAGGGACCAAACTGCTTAGGTCATCGGTCAATAGGCTTACACACTACTTGAACTAACCTATGCTAAGAACAACACACACACCCATCCGAGGGAGATCTCGAATCTCCGGCGAGAGGGAATGCGCTGTCTGTGACATGACTCCTCAAACCGCGTGGCCACTCCACGCGGCCAAGTATTTTGCAAAAAAGTGTATTGTCTATGTCTACACCAGTGTCCACTTTCTACCGTCGTGTGGAGCAAGACACTCTGTCGGCTTTCAGGACCTCTCACACAATGAATTGCATCGTCAATGCAAATATATACCATAAAATGTTGGAGTCGATAATGATGGCAAGAGTTGAGATTCTTTACTCCTCAGAGTGACATCTTTTCTGCAGGTACTAACAGCAAAAAGGAATGTAAAGGAAATCGTGTCTGAAGAAGAGAAATTTGTTAAGATCGAGCATAGATTTAAGTGTCAGCATGTCGTTTCTGAAAGTATTTGTATAGAGTGTAGCCATGTATGGAAGTGAAACGTGGATGATAAATAGTTTAGACGAGAAGAGAATAGAAGCTTATGCTTGGGACAACAGTACATTTTCAGGCGGACAAACTTTCGAAATTACAGTAGTTACAATTTTCAACAACAGATGGCGCTGCAAGTGATGTGAAAGATATAGAAGACAACACAGTCTGTGGGTGCGCCATTCTGTACGTCGTCTTTCTGCTGTAAGCGTGTGCTGTTCACAACGTGCAAGTGTGCTGTGGACAACATGGTTTATTCCTTAGAACAGAGGATTTTTCTGGTGTTGGAATTCCACCGCCTAGAACACAGTGTTGTTGCAACAAGACGAAGTTTTCAACGGAGGTTTAATGTAACCAAAGGACCGAAAAGCGATACAATAAAGGATCTGTTTGAAAAATTTCAACGGACTGGGAACGTGACAGATGAACGTGCTGGAAAGGTAGGGCGACCGCGTACGGCAACCACAGAGGGCAACGCGCAGTAACAGCAAAAAGGAATGTAAAGAAAATCGTGTCTGAAGAAGAGAAATTTGTTAAGATCGAGCATAGATTTAAGTGTCAGCATGTCGTTTCTGAAAGTATTTGTATAGAGTGTAGCCATGTATGGAAGTGAAACGTGGATGATAAATAGTTTAGACGAGAAGAGAATAGAAGCTTTCGAAATGTGGTGCTACAGAAGAACGCTAAAGATTAGATGGGTAGATCACATAACTAATGAGGAGGTATTGAATAGAACTGGAGAGAAGAGAAATTAGTGGCGCAACTTGACTAGGAGAAGGGATCGCTTGGTAGGATATATTCTGAGGCAGCAAGGGATCACCAATTTAGTATTGGAGGGCAGCGTGGAGGGTAAAAATCGTAGAGGGAGACCAAGAGATGCATACACTAAACACATTCAGAATGATGTAGGTAGCAGTAGGTACTGGGAGATGAAGAAGCTTGCACAGGATAGAGTAGCATGGGGAGCTGCATCAAACAAGTCTCTGAACTGAAGACCACAACAACAACAACAACAAAGATTTTCAAAGAATGGGTTCCACTGAACATCGCAAAAAACTTCTTTCTTTTCCTTCAGTTAGTCTTCTGACCACTTTTATGTCTCACAGGATTTCGAGATTTGTTTTTCCTTCCATCCAGCTAGTACTGGAGATTTTTTCGTGATGTCCAAATTTTCGTTCCATTCGGGCGATATTTTCTTTCATATCCTTTTCCGCGCTAAAACCATTCTTCACCTCGTTTCTGTTATATAACTATTACCTTGTGTAATTGTACTACGGAGAAAGTCTGCTTTTTTGTTCAAATTTAGCGTTATCAGAGTCTGTATTGATTCCCAGTACTTAATTTTCTTCTTTTATGTTTCTAAATTCCTCCTTTACGCCACAAGAAAATTACCTATAGTTTATTTACTTCCTTTTCCTGAAACTGCGACTTTAGACATGTCATCAGAAAACATGACGCACCTATGTCTTTATCAACGAATTTCATTTTTTGTTTCTCTCTTTCATGGTCTTCATGGCACTTGCAATTATGTGTTCAGAAATTACCTGGACAAAGAAAATCTCTGCTATAAAGAACATCTCTGATGCACGTCTTTCCTGGTTTCACACTCCTTACATTTTCAATATTTTTCATGATCCGATTTTTGTACAGTTTGTAAACTGTTTATCCATCGACGGAATCTAGCCCATTTTTCTTCATGGTGGTAAAAAGTAGTTGATGTGCTCACATTGGTGAAAGCCTTTACCAAATTAGTAATATTTAATTATTCCCAGCAGCACCCTTTCAGCCTAATTGCTTCTTTTGTTCCAGTAACTCCCCTGAGTTCAAAATAATGTGCTACAAATGCACGATAAATATTTCTTTCTTTCCCTTGTGCTACGTTAAGCGTGGGGTCACATGGATAGTGTTCTGTAAGTTGTTCAATCAAGTATCTTTGCTGTTTGCTGCATATTTAACTATGTATCAGATAAAAATAATCAACATTATTTTTGTGACAGTGTATTCATATTCCATACAGCTCTTAATGGGGGTACTACGCTATTACTCTATCGAGAGACAGCTGCAGTAAGCTGTGCAGAAATGTTTGAATACCGACAGAGAATTAAACTTATCATTTCATCTGACGTTCACAAGACCTTGACCCAACAGAAAAGATGCGAGCAGAGACTACGAAATCACTGCCATCTGGATAAAACAAAGCTAAGGATCTGTAGATAAACATTGAAAGCCATTGTGTTACACAGATGACGTATCTCTGCTGTCAAGGTACTTAGCATTATTCAGACCAAGACGACTTCAAGCTATTTTACTGAATGAAAGTAGATGCAGTGACTCTTAGCAATAATGTAAGGATTGCTGTAGTCAATGAATTTGTAGCTGTCCGCAAAGTATATGCGCTATATTTTCTGCTAGACGTTTCAGTTATGCATTATGGTAGCTCTCTGATTTTTGAGACCTTTAAGTCTTCTTCAGAATTGTTCAGACGCTACCATAAAACATGGAACTCTCGATCTGTGTACTGTTATTGTGTAACCGATAGGACAGCTAACTGTCGAGTAGCTGCTTGCTGCCTTTTGAAGTGCTAATCCGAATCGACGACTACTTGTTTTCGAGACAGAGAAAGCGCTTCCCAGTTACTAAATCCACGAGCTTCATTGTCCTCATTCATTCTCCGAACCTGTCACCTTCAGAATGGTGATAATACCCTTTCTTTACATGTAACACCATTCGGCCTTTCACGAATAAGGAGAGTGACAGATGGAGCCGTTTTCTTGATAATTGCTACCGAATATAATGAGAATACGGCGATATGAATAACTTGCATTTCAATTAAATTTAGGTCCTGTGAAATATTTCAACAGAATATTGACGTTTTACTTGAGTAATATATTAAACTCTCTTTGCACTCATTATCGACAATTGATGTGATGAATCCTTGCTCATGTGTGGTGTGTTTATGTTCACTGTCCGAGGATCTCACGTGCGGCCATTATGATGTAATGTCAATAATAATAAATGGCTCAATCTAAACCCTGCGTGCTTGCAACAACTCTCATAAGATTGAAAGCCTAGAGACTTTGTCCGTCCTCGCAGATATGGTGTAACAAGTGAAACCAATATTATGTAGCAGGTCGTCAAAATATAGCAGGTCTGACAGATTATCGAATTAAAATTCTACCACAAGATTCAAAAATTTTTCTAGAGAATAAAATGGCATGGTGATGGAATGAATTAAACAGAAAAAAGTAGATGTTTTTGTGAACTTTGAAGGCTTTCGAAGGCAGAAAGGTTTCTTGACTTGAGGGTAATCCATTTTCACCTCATTGAAATAAAACTTCTCACAGCGTGTGAGAAAATGTACATTTGTCAGGGATCTGCAACTTCCGACACTTATGGTGGAGGATTTGGGTTATACATCTTGTCGACAGTGAAAGATGTAGCACAAGCTTGGACTGAATGAGAATGGGGAGGAACGGCCATACCATTTTCAGAGAACTAACAAACGATGAATTACTTATCGAAGATCATATTGCAGACAACATTAAGAATAATTTGCAATTCATTCAGTATGTCGTCGGCAGATAGACAAACTGACACTGGCGTCTCTGATTAAGCACTTTTTTACATACCGGGATCGGTTCATTCTAACGACGACTTTTGGACATAACAATTGAGGATAATTAGCTAAAAAGTCGAAAGGTGGTTGTTGAATGGGCGTGTCAATTTGTAGTACACTTAAGCCGGAAGAAAACAATTGTAACCACTGCTGTAGAGGAGACCTATCTAAAACGTCTCCTGTTCTTAATTTGAGGGGTAGGTTGCATAATGGTTGAGAGTGATATTCCTGGATAAATTTAGTCTCTGAACCTAGTTACAGAAACGGGAATAAATCCCAATGGGAAACTTGACTAGTTACCTTACATTCACTCCGTGTGACTACCCATCAAATTAACTTAGGGCTGGCATGTGCTCTCGAAGTCACTAGAGCCAAGGGTACTCATACTCGTAGGCAAAGGGATGGAGGGGCGGGGGGGGGGGGCGCCGACAACTCCCCTACCTTTACCTCTCACGGAAGGGGAAAAAAATGACTTAGAAAAATGGTTTAGAAGCCGGTATTAAACAGGTTTTTAACAGAGTCGGAGCTGGAACATTTTCATGGTTACTTTCATGTCAACATTCGTCTTGCAAAATATTAGAGATACATCTTACCATTGGTCTATCCCCCCCTCCACCCCACAAACTATCGTATGGGCGCCCATGACTCGAGCACTTCAGACAATTTTTAATGTAGTGTAGACAGGAATCGACAACATAACAGGAAGGGACTGACGATTCTGTGGTCTTCTACTTACTTCCGTGTCACTGAGCTATCCGTTTACTTTCCCGTTATACCTTCTTGTTATCGCGGTTAAATATTCCGAACGATTTTTGTTTGTGATGTGTCAATGAGTATGTAAAATTCATTGTTTGTCCGCAGGATGGATGTCCGGTACTTAAGCTACGACTACTCTCTTCTTTTCTGTTCCGAGCACTCTTCCTTAGGCACAATGGCAGTAACGAAAAAAGGATTGCTGCAGCGGTTTCTTGTTGACGTAGCGGTAAGGCGTTCGCTTAATGGTGCGCTGGTTGCATTAGACGGCGGGTCGAACCACGCTGGCGAAATTTTGGCATTAAAAATTTTTTTCTCGTATTCTTTATTCGCTCTGCAAACTGCAATAACTAAATTCACTAACGGAACCTTAAGAGAAGTTGTGGATCTTAAGCCATCTCACAGCCTCGATACAATACCTCGTACCAATAACCAGAAGGGTCTGTTTTCAGAGTTACAATACAAGAAAAGCTCTGAAAAGACATGAAGAGATCATTAATGAGAGTCATTTGTGTTTTATTTGTTATTTAGGGAATCATCAACCCAGACAAGTGTTATGAAAGCAATATACACGTTGTCCAGCATTTGTCTGTGTTATCTCTGTAGGTGAAAAACGTATGGAGCAGCAGAGTTGCTCCTTGTTCACACCTTTAGACGTTTTATCTGCATAGGAAGTGATAGATTCTCCTTGTAAATACTATTTGCTTACTGAGTGATATCAAATAATTTGTCCATCGATTGTCCTTACATTTCCACTTCCATCCCCATGTTTTCACACTGAGGTGAGTGTCTTGAAATGCTACCTGTATACGACACTTGAGAGAAGATGCCAAATATACGAAGTATATTATTGTTTCCTGATGTCTCAGTATGCTGGTTTTGCAGAGCAGATATATTTCCCTCTACTATTTTAATGTTATGGCAACCATTTCGGTGACAAACGATTCTATTGGAGCCAACTAGTACACACGTGATTATGTTCTCCAGCAACCGAAAACGGTCGTGACCATATGAAGTATTACCCAATTGTCACTCATGCAAATAGTTTACCTTTTTCTTCCATTACATCAAACATTCGTGGTAAGATAGATACACAATTCATTTGCATGTTCTGATACCTTTTATCATCGTGGTAGATTATAAGCTTCAAAGCTTCTCACGTCATTTGCTACACGCCCTGTTGTCACATGAATAACTTTGCCATTCGTGTGTCGAAATCTTAAGATACTTCCGTTTTTTTTAATTGTTTTATTTGTTGTATGGTTTTATGGGAGCAAACTGCTGAGGTCATCGGTCTCTGAGCTTACACCCTACTTAATCTAACTTAAACTAACTTATGCTACATCTGCGTGATTACTATTCAGAATAAAGTGCCTGTCAGAGGGTTCAATGAACCACCTTCAACCTGTATCTCTAAGGTTCCATTCTCAAAAAGCACCTGGGAAAAACGAGCACTTAAATTTTTCTGTGCAAGCCCTGATTTCTCTTATTTTATCGTGATGATCAATTCTCCCTATGTAGGTGGGTGGCAACAGAATGTTTTCGCAATCGGAGGAGAAAATTGGTGACTGAAATTTCATGAGAAGATCCCGTCGCAACGAAAAACGCCTTTGTTTTAATGATTGCCACTCCAATTCACGTATCTTGTCTGTGACACTATCTCCCCTATTTCGTGATAATACAAACCGAGCTGCCCTTCTTTGTACTTTTTCTATGTCATTCGTCAGTCCCACCTGATGCGGATCACACACTGCACAGCAATAGTCCAGAATAGAGCGGACAAGCAGTCTCTTTAGTAGACCTGTTGCACCTTCTAAGTGTTCTGCCAATGAATCGCAGTCTTTGGTTTGCTCTACCCACAATATTATTTATGTGATCGTTCCAATTTAGGTTATTTGTAATTTTAATCCCCAAGTATTTAGTTGAATTTACAGTCTTCAGATTTGTGTGACTTATCGCGTAATCTAAATTTAGCTGATTTCTTTTAGTACTCATGTGAATAACTTCACACTTTTCTTTATTCAGGGTCAACTGCCACTTTTCGCACCATACATATATCTTATCTAAATCATTTTTCAAGTCGTTTGGAAAAAAGAACACATTGACACCGGTGTGTGAGACCCACCATACTTGCTCCGGACACTGCGAGAGGGCTGTACAAGCAATGATCACACGCACGGCACAGCGGACACACCAGGAACCGCTGTGTTGGCCGTCGAATGGCGCTAGCTGCGCAGCATTTGTGCACCGCCGCCGTCAGTGTCAGCCAGTTTGCCGTGGCATACGGAGCTCCATCGCAGTCTTTAACACTGGTAGCATGCCGCGACAGCGTGGACGTGAACCGTATGTGCATTTGACGGACTTAGAGCGAGGGCGTATAGTGGGCATGTGGGAGGCCGGGTGGACGTACCGCCGAATTGCTCAACACGTGGGGCGTGAGGTCTCCACAGTACATCGATGTTGTCGCCAGTGGTCGGCGGAAGGTGCACGTGCCCGTCGACCTGGGACCGGACCGCAGCGACGCACGGACGCACGCCAAGACCGTAGGATCCTACGCAGTGCCGTAGGGGACCGCACCGCCACTTCCCAGCAAATTAGGGACACTGTTGCTCCTGGGGTATCGGCGAGGACTATTCGCAACCGTCTCCATGAAGCTGGGCTACGGTCCCGCACACCGTTAGGCCGTCTTCCGCTCACGCCCCAACATCGTGCAGCCCGCCTCCAGTGGTGTCGCGACAGGCGTGAATGGAGGGACGAATGGAGACGTGTCGTCTTCAGCGATGAGAGTCGCTTCTGCCTTGGTGCCAATGATGGTCGTATGCGTGTTTGGCGCCGTGCAGGTGAGCGCCACAATCAGGACTGTATACGACCGAGGCACACAGGGCCAACACCCGGCATCATGGTGTGGGGAGCGATCTCCTACACTGGCCGTACACCTCTGGTGATCGTCGAGGGGACACTGAATAGTGCACGGTACATCCAAACCGTATTCGAACCCATCGTTCTACCATTCCTAGACCGGCAAGGGAACTTGCTGTTCCAACAGGACAATGCACGTCCGCATGTATCCCGTGCCACCCAACGTGCTCTAGAAGGTGTAAGTCAACTACCCTGGCCAGCAAGATCTCCGGATCTGTCCCCCATTGAGCATGTTTGGGACTGGATGAAGCGTCGTCTCACGCGGTCTGCACGTCCAGCACGAACACTGGTCCAACTGAGGCGCCAGGTGGAAATGGCATGGCAAGCCGTTCCATAGGACTACATCCAGCATCTCTACGATCGTCTCCATGGGAGAATAGCAGCCTGCATTGCTGCGAAAGGTGGATATACACTGTACTAGTGCCGACATTGTGCATGCTCTGTTGCCTGTGTCTATGTGCCTGTGGTTCTGTCAGTGTGATCATGTGATGTATCTGACCCCAGGAATGTGTCAATAAAGTTTCCCCTTCCTGGGACAATGAATTCACGGTGTTCTTATTTCAATTTCCAGGAGTGTTTGTTCCAAAACCCTAATGCAAATCGAAGTTAGTGATATAGGCCTATAATTCAGCGGATTACTCCTACTTCCCTTTCTGGGTATTGGTGGGACTTGAGTCTTTAGGTAGGGATCTTTATTTCAAAATGGTTCAAATGGCTCTGAGCAGTATGGGACTTAACATCTGAGGTCATCAGTCCGCTGGAACTTAGAACTACTTAAACCTAACTAACCTAAGGACATCACACACATCCATGCCCGAGGCAGGATTCGAACCTGCGAGCGTAGCAGTCGCGCGGTTCCCGACTGAAACGCCTAGAACCGTGGCCGGCGTAGGGATCTTTCTGTGAGCGAGTGGTTGTATATAATTGCTAAATATGGAGCTACTTTATCAGCATACTCTGAGAAGAATCTGACTGGTATACAATGTGGGCCGGAGGCCTTGCCTTTATTAAGTGATTTAAGCTGCTTTGTTACACCGAGGATATCTACTTCAATGTTTCTCATCTTGGCAGTTGTTCTTGATTGGAATTGAGGAATATTTACTTCGTCGTCTTTGATGAAGCAGGACATATACACCCATGCCCGAGGGAGGACTCGAACCTCCGACGGAGGACCGTCACAAGACGCCTGAGACCACGCTTCGACCCCGCGCGGCACTAGCGTTATGAGATGTTAAGTTGTCACATCCTCCGACACTTAGAATCCTCAAAACAAACGGTTCTGACAAAATGTAAAGAATAACTACTGCTTCGCTTTCAGCCAGCTAATATTCTTCATAACTCCGTTCTTGGAATTCGAAAGCAGATGGTCTCCGTGCGTTTCCATCAAAGACGTGCTGCGTAGCTTTCCCAGGCTACACATAGACTTTGTCAGTGGAAACTTACGCAGCAACTATGGATGTATACTAGTCGCAAGAGCGACGGGACACAGCAACTTCGAGGTAGCGATGAAGTGGAGATTTCCCCGTACAACCATTTCTCGAGTGTACCGTGAATATCAGGAATCCGGTAAAACATCAAATCTCTGTCATCACAATGGCTTGAAAAAAATCCCGAGAAAACGGGACCAACGACGCCTGAAGAGAATCGTTCAACATGACAGAAGTGCAACCCTTCCGCAAATTGTTGCAGATTTCAATACTGGACCATCAACAACTGTCAGCGGGCGAAAAATTCAACGAAACATCATCGATGTGGGCTTTCGGAGCTGAAGGCCGAATGATGTAACCTTGATGACTGCACGACACAAAGCTTTAGACCTCGCCTGGGTCCGTCAACATCGACGTTGGACTGTTGATGACTGGAAACATGTTGTTTGGTCGGACGAATCTCGTTACGACTTGTATTGGGCGGTTGGACGTGTACTGGTATAGAGACAACCTCATGAATCCATGGACCCTGCATGTCAGCAATGGACTGTTCAAGCTGGTGGAGGCTCTGTGATGGTGTGGGGCGTGTGCGGTTGGAGTGATATGGGACGCCTGATAGATATGACTCTGACAGGTGACACGTATGTAAGTCTCCTGTCTGGTCACCTGCATCCATTCATGACCATTGTGCATTCCAACGGACCTGGACAATTCCAGCAGGACATCCCACACATTTTGAATTGCTGCATAGTGGCTCCAGGAACACTATTCTGAGTTTAAACACATCCGCTGGTCACCAAATTCCCCAGACATGAATGGTATTGAGCATATCTGGGATGCCTTGCAACTTGCTGTTCAGAAGAGATTTCTACCCCCTCATACTCTTACGGATTTATGGACAAACCTGCAGCATTCATAGAGTCAGTTCCCTCCAGCACTACTTCAGACATTTGTCGAGTCCATGCCACGTCTTGTTGCTCGACTTCTGGGTGCTCGCGGGGGCCCTACACGATATTAGGTAGGTGTACCAGTTTCTTTGGCTCTTTAGTGTAGGAATATTCTGCAGCTCCCTAAGTTTCATTTCAGTGGAGACCGCGGGTGGAAGATAACCAATTACACTGTGCACAGAGGCATTCAAGCAATCATTCTACCCGGTCTCCATACATTAATGAAACGAGAAGAAACCCTAATATTTCGTACAATGGGAAATGCCTTTTTCTGTCCACTTCACAGCAATTTACAGAGTACACATGTAGTGTGGGGACTCTAATTTCTTCACTTGAAACCCAAGTAATGATAGGTTAATTATGGCTCTATATTCTTCTGAAACATACACACTGTCACATTTTTTAGCTCTTTCTTTGTTGTTCACAAGTCTTTACAACTGGGAAGAAAGAATTGTCTCTAACAGGGAGATAATGCAATATCTTGATGATGCGTCCACCGTTAGTTAGAACAAGACAAAATAGAATCATTGCGTGGCTGCTGCGTTTGCTCAGGAAAACCATCCTAAATCAGGTAAAGATTCATTTATATATTTGAACAGCATGCTACAAACTTTGCTTTCCTTGCTTCCCCTTCATTGTACAAAAAGAACTCAAACTTATAATGCCATCTACCGACTGGGATAGAAACCACTTGAGTCGTTGTCTTACGTTGTTTCTACAGTCATCACAGTTTTCTATGGGCATGTATCTTCGAGACGAAGCCCCAGACTAGCATGATGTCTTCTTACACTGTTTTCGACCTCAGGCTAGTCCATTAATTCCATAAAACGTATTAGGAAACAACCAGCGCTTACATGAGATCTGTTATCACCGTTCAGTGGGTTTATGCAGCATGTACTCCTAATGTAGCGACATTTCTTCACTGTGTCGTGGAAAAGTGGGACATCAATTTTACAACGTCCCCGGGCGTTTAAAAACACGTTACAGTTCAAGACCAGACGAACGCATGAATGCATACTAAACGGAGAACATGTGAATATTTATTGTGATTTTTTGACTCGATAATTTTGTATAATGTTCATTTGCCAATAACTCTAAAGTGGAGCCTTTTTCGAAACCTCTTCTTTTGGGGTGAGGAATCTAGCCTAAAGTCTGTAAAAGTATTTCTGAGACACTCTGTATGCGAGGGACACTAGCTACTTAATCATGGAGACATGGCCACGACAAAAAAAGCAAAAAAGAAAGGAAAATAGGTAGTGGAATATTAAAGTGATCAAAGGATGTTAATTACATTACTTTGATTATGAGGTTGTGATCAAGGCTCATAATAAGAAAGTTCGGCATCATTTTACTGGTATTCTAGAACTTACCGTTTGTCTCATCTCTACAACTAACATATATAACAAAGTTGACTCAGCTATAGTCATTTACGGCTACAATTTGTTTGAAATAATTGGGACAAAAACATAAAATTAAACCAGTGTTTTTGAGTATTTCTGTAGATTAGGAATGATATTTGCCGCTCACTTTGTTTCGTTTCATATTATATACCGTTTGCATAAAAAATTTAACCAGTGTTTATAAAAAGCTTTTTGTATTTACGCTACTTTGTGAACCTGCTGCTATTATACGAACTCTTCGTTTCAAATCTCTCACTGTATAAGCATCCCGAATAAATCCTCAGCAGGAAGATTTGGTTCCAAGTAGACGCGCCCTTAGTGTTGAGCCTGTGTCTGAAGCACGTAACCTGCGAAACAGGACAAGACCACTGAGAAGCCTTTGAGGTATTTTAAGTAAAGCAAAACCGTAACACTGCGTTCTGGCCCAGAAGACCACGCGATGCGAACCGGCAGCCCTGTTATCCCCTTCCGTGGCCCACGAAAAATATAGGCCGTGGCCTGTATGTCACAGCATGTGACACTGCATGTCTTTCGAGTACCGGCAGCCGACTCCGGCGGGGAGCGAGTAAATATTTCAGACGAGTATAATAATTCTTGAATGCGCGTTTAAACGCATGCAAACCCTCCATAACACAAGATTAAGTTAAAACCTTTAGAAAAAATGTTCAAATGTGTGTGATATACCAACAAGGGAACCTCCCCATCGCACCCCCCTCAGATTTAGTTATAAGTTGGCACAGTGGATAGGCCTTGAAAAACTGAACACGCATCAATCCAGAAAACAGGAAGAAGTTGTGTGGAACTATGAAAAAAATAAGCAAAATATACAAAGTGAGTAGTCCATGTGCGACATAGGCAACATCAAGGAAGATCTGAGCTCAGGAGATCTGTGGTCCCGTGGTCAGCGTGAGCAGCCGTGAAACGAGATGTCCTTGGTTCAAATCTTCCATCGAGTGAAAATTTTATTTTCTTTATTTTCGCAAAGTTGTGATCTATCCATTCGTTCATTGACGTCTTTGTTCACTGTAATACGTTTAGTGTCTGTGTTTTGCGACCGCACCGCAAAACGGTGCGATTAGTAGACGAAAGGACGTGCTCTCCAATGGGAACCGAAAACATTTGATCGCAAGGTCATAGGTCAAGCGATTCCTCCACAGGAAAACACGTCTGATACATTCTATATGACACTGGTGACAGATAATTATTGTCTGAAAATAAAAAGCTAAACTCTTCACTTAAGGGTAGACTTTAAACCAGGACCTCCCATTCCACAGCTGCTCACGCAACAAAGCGCCCACGGCGTTCCTGTGCTCGCACTGTCCTTGATGTTGCGTATCTTGCATATGGACTACTCAGCTTGTATATTTTGTTAATTTTTTCATAGTTCCACACAACTTCTTCCTGTTTTCTCGATAGATCTGTGTTCAGTTTTTCAAGGCCTATCCACTGTGCCAACTTATAACTAAATCTGAGGGGGGTTGCGATGGGGAGGTTCGCTTGTAAGGTACCAAACTGATGAGGTCATTGGTCCCTAGATCTACACACTGCTTATACTAACTTAAACTAACTTACGCTAAGAACAAAAAATATGTGGAAAACACTGACAAGGAGAAGGGCAGGATGATAGGACATCTGTTAAGACATCAGGGAATGACTTCCATGGTACTATAGGGAGATGTAGAGGACAAACACTGAAGAGGAACGCAGAGACTGGAATACATCCAGCAAATAATTGAGGACGTAATTTCCTTGTGCCGGACCGGAAAAAAATGGAGGGACATGGGGCGCAACCGACTTTCATGTCCACCAGGCGTTGAAGCCGCTACTTTTCATTAAAGTATCTCCAAACTTGGCCTCCCGAGGCTCAGTGCAGCCCTTTTCTGCTCTCCCACCAAGGTAAAGTCCAGGGCGTGACCGGGAAATGAATCGAGGCCCTTCGCACTGCAGTCAGAAACGCTGACCGCTAGGCTACGAGGACAGATTAAATGGTTAAAATGGCTCTGAGCACTATGGGACTTAACTTCTGAGGTCATCAGTCCCCTAGAATTTAGAACTACTTAAACCTAACTAACCTAAGGACATCACACACATCCATGCCCGAGGCAGGATTCGAACCTGCGACCGTAGCGGTCGCGCGGTTCCAGACTGAAACGCCAAGAACCGCTGGGCCACTCCGACCGGCACAGATTAAAAGATTTTAAGCGAATCAGAATATTTTTTCCAAAGCATCCTGGGCAACTGTGCGGTTTTACGGTTTCAGGATTATAGTTCTAGATGAATTCCTCTGATGTTTATGACTACTCCACAACTTAGCAGAAAGTTAACCAATTCTTCATTTCGTCATGCGTTAGTTGCGCAATCACGTGGACATTCCCACATCAAAAGACGAGGTTCTGGACGTCCACACAGTGCAGACACCCGCCAGGGTCGTCATATTGGAAGGGCAGTAGTGGTAGATCGCACAGCTACCACAGCACAGATAAGACGGCTTGTGAGCCCAGAACATCAACAGGAACAGTTGCAAACCGGTTATTAGCAGTGGGACTACGGACAAGCAGATCTCTAGCCCGTCTTCCACTGACGCCACAGCATCGAATTGCACGCCGCGATTGGTACCGGCAAAGAATCACTTGGAAGATGAAATGGCGCGCCGTGGTCTTCAGCGATGTAAACAGATTCTACCTGAATACTAGTGTTGGTCGCTTGCAGGTACGACGTGGGCCTGATGAGTGCCGTCTCGTAGAGTGCATTCGTCCAAGACACACTGGCTCCACCCAGGCCTTATGGTCTGCGGTGCGGTAATCTGCAATTCTTGTTCACCTTTGATGTTTCTGGAGGGGCACTAACCAGCGTTCGGTACTTGCAGAATGAAGAATTGTAGATCAAAAACATTAAACCTGCCTGGATAGGCGAGGGCGTTAACGTGCAACTTTCCGGATTCGGGGTGGCGAGCCTGATCCAGATTGAATGCGCTTCGCATATAAACGACCAGGGCTGGTGATCCGGCCAGCCTGGAAGTGGTTTGTGGGCGGTTTCCCACTTCCCAGTCGGTGACTACCGGGCTGGTACCCACGCAGTGCCTTAGATACACGCTACGAAACTATTTAAAAAAGGTTCTCACACTTGCTCATATGATTAACTCTACATCCAGACAGGTAGGGTACACGGATACCATCCAGGGGCGTGAATAAGAGACAGGTGGTCTTAGGTCTTCAGTCTCTTCAAATTCTTAACCAATAGCACCAGCAGCTAAAAAGACAAATTCATAACCGTACAACGCAAAATATAAATTAAATTTATTTCTGGATATGTCCAAATACGTCTGATTTACGCACAATTTGATCGCACTGTACTTCTTTCAGATGTTCGGAAGGGTGATACACAGTTTATTAACCTAGACTTTCCTGTCCCTGTGAAGCATGTTATTGTAGAGAGAGGTGTGGAAATCCAGGTGGTGCGTATTCGGTCCATCTCAAGACGAAAAGGAAACCTAATTTTAAACATATTTTTATTGTATAATTTATTTCCTGAATTACAGGAATTGTGTGAACTGTGCATAGACATCCGGTTTCATCTACAACCGAAAAATTACCAAGGACTTACGGAATCCACGTGGCTCATAATTTCTGCAGTAAAGTTTTCCAAAGCTGGACCAACACGCTACAAAGCAGGTTGTCGTAATATTAAAGCTCAACAATGTTCTTTTGCACTCGTAAAATTTTTCAAAGCCCAACAATACATAAAATGTTTAAAGCATTGTTACTACCGTTCACTGGAAAACGTAAGTCCGAAATTGCGACACCACACGCGAGAAAAAGCAGAAGTCCAGCTTCCTCTGCAGATACGGTGTATGCAGAGTTTTAAGAGTTGCTCCCCTCGAACATATTGTTGTGGCCTTCACACTAGAGATTGATGTTATGCAGCTCTCCACACTACTCTATTCTGTGCAAGCCTCTCCATCTCCGAATAACTACTGCAACCTACATCCATTTGAACCTGTTACTGCACTCAGCTCTTGCTGCCCCTCTGCATTTTTTACCCACTACACCTTCCTCCAATACTAAACACGTGACGATTCCTCGACGTCTTAGAATATGTGCCATCACCTGATCCCTTGTTTTAGTCAAGTTGTGTAGTAATTCTTTTCTCTCCAATTCTATTCAGTATCTTTTCATTACTTACGAGATCTACCCACCCATTCTTCAGCATTTGTCTGTAGCAGTACATTTCAAATGCTTCTGTTCTCTCAATGTCTAAACTGATTGTCGCCCACTTTTCACTTTCGCACAAGGCTACACACCAGAAAAATGCTTCAGAAAAGACTTCCTCACACTTAAATTTATACATGTTGTCTTCTTCGTTTTTTTTTGCCTATTTTTCCGCAGTTATACATATATAAGTTGCATACATTAATTGCCACCTTTAGCAACGGTACTAAAAGTCTTATCCAGACCAGACGCGTTTCACTTTACTTTAAAGCATCTGCAGTGGTCACTGTAACAATATGCCTTTTTTTTCTTACAATATTGTTTATTTTGATCGTTAACGGTTCTCATGCATTACTTATTACTGCACACATCAAAAAACGTTTTGCATCACCTCGGTTCCGAGATTTCCGGAACCTGTACAGAAAATTGCAATAGAGTTCAACATAAACATAATTTCCCCCCATTTTATAACTACTGAAAACCACACATTGCATGTTGTACCACCATACAGCGAGACCCTCAGAGGCGATGGTCCAGATTGCTGTACGCACCGGTACCTCTAAGACCCAAGACGTCGTCTTGCGTTGATGCATGCCTGTATTCGTTGTGGCATACTATCCACAAGTTCATCAAGGCACTGTTGGTCCAGATTGTTCCACTCCTCAACGGAGATAGGGTGTAGATCCCTCAGAGTGGTTGGTGGGTCACTTCGTCCATAAACAGCCCTTTTCAATCTATCCCAGATATGTTCGATAGGGTTCATGTCTGGAGAATATGCTGGCCACTCTAGTTGAGCGATGTCGTTATCCTGAAGGAAGTCATTCACAAGATGTGCAAGATGGGGGCGCGAATTGTCGTCCATGAAGAGGAATGCCTCGCCAATACACTGCCGATATGGTTGCACTATCGGTCGGAGGTTCGCGTTCACGTATCATACAGCCGTTACGGCGCCTTCCACGACCACCAGCGGCGTACGTTGGCCCCACGTAATGCCAGCCCAAAACGTCATCGAACCTCCACCTTGCAGCAATCGCTGGACAGTGTGTCTAAGACGTTCAACCTGACCAGATTGCCTCGAAACACGTCTCCGACGGTTGTCTGGTTGAAGGCATATGCGACACTCATCGGTGAAGAGAACGTGATGCCAATCCTGAGCGGTCCATGCGGCATGTTGTTGGGCCCATCTGTACCACGCTGAATGGTGTCGTGGTTGCAAAGACGGACCTCGCTATGGACGTCGGGAGTGTAAAGTTGCTCATCATGCAGCTTACTGCTTACATTTTGAGTCGTAACACGACGTCCTGTGGCTACGCGAAAACATTATTCAACATGGTGGCGTTCCGTAGGTAGCGGTCATCCATTGCAGTAGTAGCCTTTTGTGCGGCCTGAGCGAGGCATGTCATCGACAGTTCCTGTCTCTCTGTATCTTCTCCATGTCCAAACCACATCGCTTTGGTTCACTCCGAGACGCCTGGACAGTTCCCTTGTTGAGAGTCCTTCCTGGCACGAAGTAACAATGCGGATGCGATCGAACCGCGATATTTACCGTCTAGGCATGTTTGAACGACAGACAACACGAACCCCATATCTCCTTCCTGACGGAATGACTAGAACTGATCGGCTGTCCTCCCTCCGTCTAATAAGTGCTGCTCATGCATGGTTGTTTACATCTTTGGGTGGCTTTCGCGACATCTCTGAACAATTGAATGGGCTGTGTCTGTGTTACAATATCCACGATCAACGTCTATCTTCAGGAATTCTAGGAACCGGGGTGATGCAAAACTTTTTTGTTGATGTGTGTCTAAAAAGTTTTTATTCTTTTCATTACTCAAGGTTTTTCGATGTTTATTCCATTTTTCTTCGTCCTCGCCGTGCATTTGTTGAGTATTTGCATTTGCACGCAGCACGTTCACTGCACCTAACACATTTACACTTCTGTGCACTATCCTCTAGTCATTTTGCATGTTTTGTTTTACTACTGACGCATACGCTCGTGTTTTTTGTGTTAATAGTGGTGGATGCGAAGAGAGAGAGAGAGAGAGAGAGAGAGAGAGAGAGAGAGAGAGAGAAAGAGAGACAGCATGTGTGTGTGTGTTTGGGGGGTGGTGGTGGTGTTTGGGGGGAGGGGGGGCGCGCGAGAGAGAGAGAGATTAAGATGTTTTTCCTTTGAAGTACTTTTTTGTTCCTTCTGTAAAGGAGGAAGTACTTTACAGACGGGAAAAGAAGTTCTTTACAGGAAAAACATCGCTCTTTCTCTGTCTCTTCCTAGTCATAAAATGTAAACACTAACAGCGTGATAGCAGACGCCTCCACCACTATCAAAACAAAGAAAACATGAACGCATCCCTCAATAGTGAAACAAAACACCTAAAATGACGAGAAGGCAGTACACAGAAGTGTAAAGGTGTTAAGTGCAGTGAACAAATGGTTCAAATGGCTCTGAGCACTATGGGACTTAACATCTGAGGTCATCAGTCCCCTAGAACGTAGAACTACTTAAACCTAAAGACATCACGCGCATCCATGCCCGACGCAGGATTCGAACCCGCAGTGAACACACTGTGTGCAAATGCAGATTACACATGCACGTGGAAGACGAAGAAGAATGGAGTAAAAACGAGAAATCGTAAATAATAAAAATAATAAAAACTGTTTATAGTAATAAATAATGCGTCCGAACTATTAATGATCAAAGCAAACAATATTGTAAGAGAAAAACCATACTGTTACAGTGACCATTGTAGATGCCTTAAAATAAGGTCTGGTCGGAACAAGACTTTTATTGCAGTTGCTAAAGACGGCAGATGACCCAAACAACTTAAATTTATATTCGATGTTAACGAATTTATCTTGTTCAGAAAATCTTTTCTTGCAATTCTCTATTTAGTTCGATCTACATTAATTTTCTTGCTGCCCAAGTAGCAAAACTCGTCTACTACTTTAAGCGTCTCGTTTCCCAATATAAATACCCTAGCTTCGCCTGAGTTAATTCGACTACATTCCATTGTCCTTGTTTTGCTTTTGTTGATGTTCATCTTACATGCTCCTAACCAGAAGTCCTGGTCGCCCTGCCACAGTACTTCACTGATCCCCACTACATCTAACTTCAACCAGTCCATTTCCCTTCTTCTAGTTTCTAACCTACTACCCGATTAAGGGATCTAACATTCCAGCAGGATGCCACATTTGTTTTTCCTGATGACATTCTCTTGAGTACTCCCCGTCTGCAGATCCGAATGTCAGAGTGCAGTAAACAGGCGCACAACGAAGAAAATGACTTCTCTCTAGTCGAAGCGGATCTTGCAGTAGCGTACGAGAAATACTAAAACTTCTCTGGTGCCCCGACCGGGTGAGTTTGAACGCTTGCCGGAAGGTATGGAAGACTATGACAGCCGCTAGATGGCGCTGCTACATCCTCGATTGCAGATAGTGATGGGACAACCGACAGGTTTCAGTAACCGATTGGTCAGTCGATAGTTTTTTCGTTCAGTCGATTTTTTCAGCCGAATAAAAAAGCCAAATGAAATTAGTCTCTACAGCTGTGTCAGCTACATTAATTCTTTCATTCACTCTCTGGGTTTCGGTGGTTTCGCCTTCTGCGAGAGAATCTGCTGATAAGTCTCTGACAGTTACACCAGTTTCACTCAGTCTCTTGGTTGGGGTGATTTCATTCACATACTTTTTCAGCCTTTTCGATTATACACGAACCATAAGTGGGGTTGCCAACTGTTTTACAGACAAATAACGGATCTTATTTTAAGGAGAGATGAATTAAAATTGTGTTTCTTAAAATGAAGCAGTTCCAAAACTTATATATTTAGTTACTTACATACGAATTTATCGTAATTCTTGCATTAAATATGGATTTTTGGCTGGTTTTAAAAAGTTACTAACTTGTGTTGCATTATAAACTTGTATTGAAATAAATGACCAGTTACTCTCTTATTTAATTTTTTAAAGCCGGCCGGGGTGGCCGAGCGGTTCTAGGCGCTACAGTCTGGGGCCGCGCGACCGCTACGGTCGCAGGTTCGAATCCTGCCTCGGGCATGGGTGTGTGTGATGTCCTTAGGTTAGTTAGGTTGAAGTAGTTCTACGTTCTAGGGGACTGATGGCCTCAGACGTTAAGTCCCATAGTGCTCAGAGCCATTTAAACCATTTTTAAAGAAATTCCTTCATTTGACTGTTAATTGTTCATTTATTGTGCACATTCATGATTTCGGCTTTGTAGCCAATCTCGAGTGCATGATAAAATGTTCAAATATCAGGTGACTCACGCACGCCGGCCTTCGTTGACATTAGCTAATCCTGGATACCTAAAACGCCGAAAAATCTGCCTAAGCTCCACACCAATAGTGAGAAGACCTTCCTAAACGTAAACCAGCACTTGATAACACACACTTTACAGTTATATCTGGTCCTATAGCTCATCGCTAGAAAACGTGACAGTGTAGGGTGCCACGTTCGATTCCTGGGCTCGAGAAAGGTGTTTGTCTAGAAGAATGATTGTCCCTGACCAAAACAATACAAACAAGAGTCAAATCTTATTAATTATCTGTTTCAAGGCATATCGACATATGTCAGCTAATTTATTAACAACAATTAACCCACCAATTCATGCTTCACAAATGTCAGTATTACATAAATTCCATCACATCTTTAATGCAATAAAGAACAATGAATAACATAAATGATGTTTCTTTAAACCTATGTTATAGACTGACAGATCTTTATAATTGCATTATTCATAACACAAATGTTCAAATGCATGTCCGCCTTGTTGATGCATTGATGTAAGCACTCCCGGTACTAGCACGGATACCTCTTAACATTTCTGTAGATACTGAGGCGCAAATATGACATATGCGTTCTTTTAACACAGCTGGATTTTCCGGTTCTGTTTCGTAAACCCTGGCTTTGATGCAGCCGCATAGTAAAAGCTCCAATGGTGTTAAATCAGGCCATCTCGCTGGTCATCGAATTCAATCACCGCGACCTATCCACCGTTCGGGGTACACATTGTTGAGATATTCCCTAACCCCTCTACACTAATGGGATGGTGCACCATCGTGCTGAAACTAGTGTCTCACAGTTAACTGAAGTGGGATGTCTCCTAGGAGATGCCCAACATTCAGCTCATTCAGTAGGAATTGCATCAGCCGACCAGCTAATCTGGGAGCCAAGTAAACTGGTCCAATGATATGGTCTCCTAGAATGCCGCACCATACGTTAACACTCCAGAGCGCTTGCGTGTGATGTGGAAGTAACCAGTGAGGATTTGCAGGAACTCAGTAATGTAGACTGCGTGTACCGACAGTGGCGTCATTGGACCATACATTCATCTCCACACAAAATATACCTGATGAAAATCGGATTCACGGCTACTTTATTTATGAGACGTCTGCAAAACGATACCCGATTTCGGAAATCGTTTCCATATAGCTACTGGTTAGGTGCAGGTTAAAGGGATGCCATTCTCGCTTCTCCAGAATCCTTTGTATCGAAGACCTCGATATCTCCAGGTCCGCTGCACCTCTTCTTTGTCATAACTATGACGACAAATAGGTGTTACTGGATGAGATCTAATGACTTTCATAATATTAAAAATACTGACCATAACAATATTATTATTATAGGTACAAATAACACTGCAACGTAAATGCAATAGTATGTTAACACTTTCATTTATACTACATTGTACGTACGCGTTTTTTTCTTTTCATTTAAGCTATGCTTACCTTGCGTGGGACGTTCTCCAGAATACTTAATAACGTTCCGGGCAACATCGGGTGCGTCGCGGATTGGTCTTTCCACGGTACGTTGTGTCTGGAAAGCTCACACGGTCTTTAAACGCATCTCGGTACGTCTAAAAACATGCGCAGAAGATAGAGTTCGCGTTGGAAAACGTCGTGAATACTACCTTCGGGCCTCAGCTGCTCTGCGGTGCGTCTCCCCATAGATCAATATCACATCGGTGTAGTCTTCGCTGGAGTACACTGAAGTTGTTACATTTTTGACTGTAAGACCTGACTCGAACTACAAAAAGACCGCACCCGACCTTATCAGAACGGAACAAGGAGGAAAACGCACGCAGATGGCGGCACAGCGTAGTGGAGGTTCCTTTGTGCGTGCACTCCCACTTTGGACAGCAGTGACGAAACAACCCTTGTTGCACTAATATATTCTGAAAATATAAAACTATAGGAGGGCGGTTTGCGTGGGTAACCTGGTTTGTCTGACCTGTCTATGGATTGTCGTCGTCGAAAATACATATTTCTAGTCTTATAGACCAGTTGTCGTATTACAGCATACGAGTACATATCCAAAATCAAAAAAATTTATATGACTGTGGGCCCCCACGAAGGAAATAGCATCTGTTATTTAAATTTATTGAATGCCTGTCTCCCTCTTCCCACCAGTTTGCGCTCACCACCGAAAGTTCTATTTTGGTAAATGCTAAGGTGACGTGAACAGAAAGTTTATAAGACACAATTTTTAATCCTTTGGTGACTTAGTCACTTGCTCTTTAAGCATATACTGTCACCTGTCGGAAGTGTTTTTTTGTGAAAAATATTTGTCATCATTCGTTAATTTCCTTTGAATTTCTTTAATTAATATAGTTTCAGAATACGAATCGTCTTTACACAAACGGTATTCCCCACTGAATTTGTCTTGAGGATCAATTTTTATCCATCCACATGAGTTCTGTCATTTTGATGCAGTCACAAAGTTCACTATTAAGAGAAAGCCTATTCATAATCATTGACGAGAAAACTGAAATAAAAGCTACTTATTGGCATTCAATAAAAAGCAAATATCGAATCGGCAAAAATAGTGACGACAGATGACAAGGAAGTGACGTCAACAATAATCATTTACCAATGGCAAAAAGATGGAATGTTTCCGCTGAGAACAGTATGGGTCGGACCGCGCTGATTGTTTTCATTCGGTTGCTCCCACAGCTTGATTTCACTCAAAAGAATGGATGAATGAACGAATATTTCAACCGGTACTTAAAACCACAACCGAATGACTCGGCTGATTTCATTTGGTTGTTCTCTTAAAACCGCTTTGCCGGTCCATCAGCGCCCGTGGCAGTCCTTCAAAGCAAGCAGCGCTGCAGCTCTGCAGTCAGTCGTCATCTCTCTGCGCTGTTGTATTGACATCGCTGCACATCGTTCTCTTAGTTTTCAATTCGCTCCGTCTTAAGTTTTCGATCTTTGTTTACTTGCTGCACTTGTTATTCTGCTGTGGCTCCGTTGCTTGTCTTTCTCTAGTTGCTGTCCACCTGTTTACTCTGCTGCGACTTGCTGTGACGCGCTTGGCTGGATGGTCTGGTTCCCGAGTCGTTCCCGATCTTGGCAGATTCCGGTCATTGTAACTTTATTATCACTAAACACGAGAAACGTCTTCAAGTGCTGCCTAACAAATCGCTTCAGTTATAGACCAAACCCCAACCACAAAAGGCTCAAGTGCATCCGTCGTTTAGCCAATACTAAAACTATAATTGTGAGTTTTAAAATTTTCCTGCCGAACTGAAACGTTACCAAGCTGATACCCCAGTAATTCCATGCGTGTGGAGTAAGGCCATTCCTATGGATGAAGAAGAGTCTGACTACATGACAGCTATTCAATGTTTCTACCGTTGCTGGGACTCTCTAGGTGGAGATCGCAACATAGCATGCCCAGAGGATGTATACGTGCAGCTTATCCCCACATTTCGAACTTTGAGAAAGGTCAGATCATTGCCATGAGGACTGTAGGATCATCATACCGACAGGTCGCAAGGACAGTATACTTTCGTGCAGTGACAACAGAACGAGTGGTAACGAGATGGACTCAGGATACGAGTGTGACGGGAAGAGTAGATTACGTTGTTCGATTGAAGCTGAACAGGATGTTTGTCGCTGCGATACGTCGAGAGTAGATTAATGGAAGCTGAGCTGAGATCTCGAGTTGTCATCCGTCGTTTACCACCGACACCGTACCACAGTCAACGTACTGGGTTGGTGCATAAATTTGTAGCGTTTTTCCAAAAGTTTAATAAACACATAACAGAGATCTTATCAGTAATATATTATCTTCAATATTTACAACAGCCTGCAAACGCTTGGGAAATTTTAGATTCCGCGAATGTAAGATCACGTAGTTTTGAGACGAAGAACCCGTCGAGCTATGTTCCGAGTATATTTTCATCCGGAAAGGAATTTCCCTGAAGGTAATTTGACAGAGAGCGCAAAAGGTGAAAATCTGAGGGCGCAAGATCAGGCAAATAAGGTGGATGCGGAATGACTTCCCAACCCAATTCCCGTGTAGTATTTTTGTCGGTCTAGCACAATGTGGCCGGGGATTATCGTGGAGTAGCATCACTTAACGCAGTCTTCCAGATCGTTCTTCTTGGATTACGTTTGCAAGACGTCTCAGCTGTTGACAATACATGTCATCAGTGATGATTGCATCTCGGGGAAGCAATTCGTAGTACACCGCACCGTCTCTGTTCCATCAGATGCATAAAATTATATTTGTGTATGCGCACAGTTCTTTGTGTTCGGAGCTGCTGATATGTTTGAGCACAGCCTTCCTTTTTCTCCTTATGTTAGCTTAAAGACTGCATTTCTTGTCACCAGTAACGATACAGGATAAGATTGGTCGGTGTTGTTCACGAGTCAATTGATGACGAGAAAGCAGAGATGCAAATATGGCCACTCTCTGATTTTAAAAATTTTGGCTTAGAGCATACTGTATCCATACCCCCGATATTTGAACCTCTCCCACTGCACGCAAATGCCACACGATGGCAGAATGATCACAATTCATTTCATTTGCCATCCTTGTGGATTAATGCGGTTAAACATTCTCCATCATACACCGATGGTCTTTCTGAATGTGGAAAGTCACTAATGTCGAAACGATTCTCCTTAGAAACAGAAAACCATTTTCCTGCCGTGCTCTGTCAATGGCATTATTTCCAATACACGGCACAAGTGTTCCAGGCTGCATCCGCTGCTGTCACCCCTCTACTGAACTCGAACATAAGAATATGTCGAGAGTGTTCGAATTGGTACTTCATTTTCTAGCATCTAAAACTCCACTCACTGTCTTCAAATGATAAAATGACAATACCTAAACTCAAATAGCAGCAGTGAACTACAAATAAAAATTGACAATCAATAAATAAAGCATTAGCAACCATAATACCAACATGAAAAACAAATACCGTACGAAATTTTAAACCTACCTGATGTTTGCATAATCTAGAGCCACAACCAACTGGGGCACTGCGTGGCATTTTTGTAGTGTTCAGTAAGGAGTCTCACTTCTGTTTTTGGCCATAAGATCGACTTCAACGTGTCTAGATAAATCAGTGGAAGGTCATAGAAGCAGTTTTCCTCGACACCCCTACTTCTCCAATTCATCGAATCATGGCGTGGGTATCTATTGGGTATGACAACAGGAACGGATCGGGTAGTTCTTGAAGTGACGCTGAATGCTCGACAATATGTCGCAGAATGTAAACCTTGCTCTCATACCCGTCATCACCACGGTTCCGAATAGCATGTTATGACAATAATGTCAGACGCCACAACACAGTTGACGTGTAAAACGCCTTAAGGAATGTACAGATCCTTGAGTGGACAGCCAGCTATTCTGATTTTTCACCCATGGAGCATGTCTGGGGTGCGATGGGATAGGGTATACCTTCATACCTGTCTCCAGCCTACAACCTTCACGAACTGACACAAGGAATTCTTCAAGCTGGTTTTTGGGTGTTGTTTACTTTCATGGCACAACGAATAAAAGAGCGCATTCATGCTTGTGGGGGTCACACTTCATTCTTAGGATAATGACCGGCATGAGTTCCGATAGGAATGAAAGTGAAAACATTTAATGCCTGCCAAGTGACGAAGATATCTGTAAAGTTTATAACTGGTGCTTCATGGTGCAAGACTTTCCATTTCCGTCAGTTTATTAATCATAATCACATAAGGAAATGTTCCGCAAATGCATGCCCATTACAAGACTGGCATATCATTCTGAACTTTTTTCCTCTCTCTTTAAACTGATGTCAGTTGACGCATTGCACCTGTAGTGTTGAGTGCATGTAGGCGAGCGATTTGGCCGTCTGAAAGTAGTATGAGAGGATGCGAAATTATTGTACAGCTGAACGGTAACGGGCTCAGGTCTCAGGACTCACTCAGGGCCCGCCGCAGCACATCGGCTGGGTGACTGGAAAGGGAGACTCCAGGTACAAAGACAAGCAGCGTCGCTGGAAATGGGTAAATCCCAAAGTTGGGAATTTGAACGGCTGTTACTAGCATGGCCTTTGTGCAGGAGATACACCAAAAATGGCCGAGTGTCAGACAAGCTCAAAGATGTCATCTTGCAGCTCTTTGAGAACATATAATAACTTGCAGTCAAGTAATAATGCAAATCTGAATATATCGGTGACCTCAAGTAAATGAGGCACATCAAATGCCGCAACAATATTTTCAAGATCTTTAAAACGACAGACGTTAGCGTTTCACAGTAAGTTAACATTTTCTCAGTGAACCCCTGAATAACATATCTCAGATGATAGCACTGCACTATAGCTATCATCTCTGAAAGCCAGAAATGAATACAGCGTGAATACCTCACATTTTGTCATACTTGTGTATTTGGTTAATATACAGTTTACTATTTTTCCAGTAACTTTATTTAAATATTAATTACAATTGATAATACGAAATCGTGGTAATTGAAGAAATGGTCAGTCACATGTATTAGCTGACACCACCTTTGTAAATGAGTGAAGAGAGACGTTTCTGACAAACAGGCCTAAATAATTACTTAAATAATATTTAACGACAGTCTGTTGTCAGTTATTGTGAGTGCACTTGTGTAAGAATACTCGTTTATTTATTTAAATGACAAACCTATATTTATGTTTATTGTGAGTGTGACCCAATGTTTATAACAATTCTTTACTTAAATATTGTTGTAATATATTAGGTTAGTTCAGGAAGTGGTCAAACTGAGTCAAATGATGTCTCTATAACTGTGTATGATGTATTTTTGGCAGTGGATGGCCTTCAGCCAATAGAAAAGCAGGCAATAGCAGGACATTACGTTAGTCAAATGAAGGGGGATTCTTCTTCGGGTGGAGAGGTCAATGGAACGATTCTGAACACTTTTGTGTGCGTTCTGGAACGAAGCAGACCTGCCTGTGGTCACGAGTGGTATTTGATTCTGGTGGTGTTTGATTCTGGGCGGTGACCAGCCGCTACTATACCTTAACTTTTGAAGGGACTTTATATTTCGAGAGGTCTGAATGTGCTCCAGTGTAGGACTCTAACTTTTCCTCTTGTATTACGGAACTGAGGATAGACAGAGTACTAGTTACTGTCCTTTGTATCACATGTGTTAATTTGTGAAACATCATGTTGAACTATGAACTGTTTTGAGCTGGTGAATCTTTCGTGTATTGTGATCACGAAATCTTTCTCGTATCTTTGATGACTGCTTAGTTTGGTGATTTTGCTACCATTCTCGTAACGATCTCAAAAGAGCTTTACTGCATTTGATAAGGGTATTTTCTGTCTACAAATTAAGTGAATATCGTAGGACCGCTTCCCATTTATTTGAGATACCCTTCCTTGAATAAACATTATTCAATATGATTCTCTGTTGTCTGCATCAATTACAGATGTTAGTTATTAAGTTGATCACTTAACTTCTATTTTGATTTACTGTGTATTTTATTACCTTGCAATTCTAATCAACGCATAGACTATTTAACTGCAGGATCACAACTACAGGTTAGTATTTGTTGTGAATTAGCTGCGGGGCATGAAAGCAGATGTGCTCAACTGGACCCTACAACTACAACGAGCTATTATTTCAAACAGAATCGTGCATAGCCCTGGTACCTGAAGTGCGAGTAACAACAGGTAAGGAAGCAACTGGTTTGCTTAAATGGGATGCTGTTCAGAAGAGCAACTCACTCGCAGCAACAGTTAGGTATCATCACATACCTTGCATCCTCTTTGAGAAGACTGCTTAACCATCGTAATTAAGATTAACCAAGGCTTTTTTGCAGGACGTACTCACAAACATATGCAGGATGGTCAGAAGCAGTCTTAAAAGCTTGTAAGGGTGTTGTAGGGCAGGTTGTGTTGAGAAATAGTTGTTTAGAAAAAAATCGATATGTTGCACCGTTTCTGAGTTAATTGGCATTGAAGTTAACCAATCGGGCCGTCGCATGCCCAAATTCAAGTGGACCACTAGATACAATTAGTGTAAGTTGTTCTCACGGTGTAAATGATAGAGTACGAGACTGCTCGGCCTTTGGGTTGAGTTCGATTCTTACTACAGTTCCATTTCCAATTTTGGTATTGCTCTCTTGTTTGGACTTAGGAGACCAAAGGAAGAGCATGTCTGACGACACCGTCTCTGCCGTACCGCTTGAAACAGCGCGAAACTGCCTGATTAACTAACTTCAATACTAATTAACTCGTAAAAGGAGCAATATATCGATTTTTTCTTAATAATTATTTCTCACTACAGACTACCCAGCAACACCCTTACACGCTCCTGACCACCCTGTAATGTTATTTCAACTTAAGTAACCTTCGACGTGACATTTATCACATGCGGTTGTGTTTTTCTTTGTTACTGAAGCTATAAAATGCAGTCTGGTTAACTACATAATAAAGCAGTTTCCTGCCTGTAGTGGTTAAGTACTTAGGTCTGTAAGGGGTTTTTACTTGTGTTATGCGACTGAGCACCTTAACAGTTACTGAATTGTATATCATGTGTGAAGTATTCCTCACTCAGAATACTTCCACAAGATCACAAGCAGATTGAATTAAACTTCGAACACAGTCTGCTGTTTCTGATGCAGTACTGTAGAATAAACATTCTCTGGTTCGTCGCAAACAATTGTTCTTGAGCAAAACGAAAATAAATTTTTGAGAGCGTAGATTACATGTTCTTGACTTGCGAAAAGTCTTCAAAACAAAGTACGTATTCAAAATTCTATCTCACGAGCAGCACAACTTGTTCATGTCGCAGATCACCAAGGTTCGGAGAACAGGTCGTAGGAGCGCAGCCGCCTGGGTGGCGAAGCCGATGTCCGATTCGAAGCGTTGTCCAAACGGTGATGGTAAATCAGTCGCTGGGTGTCGAAAACGGAACTGGCTCTAGCCGGCTCTGCGCGGCGGAAGGTTACAATTTTCCTTCTGGCTATCGAAGTTGTGGCGCTTGCAGCAAGAGGTGCATGTCTGCAGCGACTCCTGTTGCTGTCTTTTGCACCCTCTGGCGGCTGAGCGGGGTACCGCAGAAACCAGCCTGAATGCAGGGGTCGAGCGCTAATGCGTTGCGGGTTGGCGGCATCGAAGAGGAATTTGAGAGAGATGCCATTGTGTGTCTGTATAGTTATTTACATACGAGATATGAATTTTCAAATGGAATGATTCATTACCAGTCTTTATTCGTATTTAGCACCTCAAGGACAGGGCGCCCAAAGGTGGTTACGTCACTAGTGATTACCAATCCACGAGATCTTTTAAATGTAGAAGACACAACTTTTGTACTTCAAATGGTTCTCTCAGTTCGTTTTGCAGTTAGACAAGGTGATTCAAAAAGAAATAACAAATTTCAGTTGTTTATCATAGGCAAACTATAAAAGACACGAACACATTGCGCTTGTCACTGGGTAAAGGAAGGTTCAAAGTTTTGACACAGCCGCGCTGTTGTTTGCTTATAGCACCATTGCGCTACACCCCAAGAGAAATCATTTTATGTGTTTTATTTGAGCGAAGTTAATCCATTGCTCAAGCGCAACGTGCATTCCGCCATCGATTCAGCAAGAAGCCATCTTTACACAAGCAGATTTGTAACTGGCATTAAAAAAATCTTGGAAGCTGTTCCCGTATCCAAGGGGAAGAGCAATGGTCAACAACGCACGTCTGATGATAATGTAGAGCATATCTGAAATGAGGTCACTCGGAACCCTCGGAAGCCCACAAGACGGCAGTTCAGGAACTTCAATTTCCTTAAACAACGATGTAGTATGTTCTGAAATGACGCCTGCATATGAATCCCTACAAGTTATAGTTACTGCAGTAACTGTGTCACGACGACAATAACAGAGATGACGAATTTTGCATTTCAGTTCTGCAGGATATGGGCAGAGGACACTGTTTCCGAACGACTCATCTTTTCGGACGAGTCGCCGTTTCATCTATCAGGTAAAGTAAACCGCCATAATGTCAGATGTTTCGGAGTCACTTAATCCTGGCGTCATCATCGAACTTGAAAGAGACTCACCGAAACTGAATATGTTTTGTGCCCTAACTGTTCACAAAGTTTACGGAGTTTCCTTTGTTGTGGACTAAAGTCATACCTGGACATGCTGCAGAACTGGTTTTTTCCTCAACCTCACGAAGATTCCAATGATTTCATTTCCATGCACACATTTTCACCTTGAGGTACGGCGTTATCTTGACAACACCATCACAGATCGTTGGAGTAGAAGAGGTGGACAGCAACACTGTGTTCACTGTTTCTGGTCTCCCAGATCAAAAGACCACACTTCTTTGTCCCGTCTATGGCAGCTGTAAGTAGGCTATTTAGGTTTTTTTTATTGGTAACGCCGCCGCCACATAGCGCTCTGTATAAAAATCACTGGCTGTGCCGTGTGCAGTCTGTGGCTGGTTTTGCATTGTTGTCTGCCAGTATAGTGTTGGGCAGCTGGATGTGAAGAGCGCGTAGCGTTGCGCAGTTGGAGGTGAGCCGCCGGCAGTGGTGGACGTGGGGAGAGAGATGGCGGAGTTTTGAAATTTGTAAGAATTGGTGTCATGAACTGCTATATATATTATGACTAGTGAGGTAAATACATTGTTTGTTCTCTATTAAAATCTTTCATTTGCTAACTATGCCTATCAGTAGTTAGTGCCTTCAGTAGTTTGAATCTTTTATTTAGCTGGCAGTAGTGGCGCTCGCTGTATTGCAGTAGCTTGAGTAACGAAGATTTTTGTGAGGTAAGTGATTTGTGAAACGTATAGGTTAATGTTAGTCAGGGCCGCCACTGTAGCGGAAACTGGTGTCGTAAATATTTCGATAAGACAGTTAAGTGACCACCTGCATGTAATGCGTCGTGGGCACCCAGCTGCGCGACAACCACCTGACAAAAGAAAGCCATTAGTGTGTGCCTGTCAGAGGCACAGGTGGAGAAAAAAAAAAGGTCATTATCCTCCCTATTGAGATTCCTTTGTAGAAAGCATCGCAAATACTACACGACCAAACTTGAAAACATATGATTACACTGTGTAGCTCTTAATTTATGATATTTACTAAAATTCCTAATGAAACGACGAGAAACATTTCATGGCTATTGTCCTGCTAGTTGACAGAAATGCCATGTGGCTTGCTTTATGCATTTATTTACTCATTTTGTTTAATATCTAGTTTCTAACTGCACTGAAGCATTGGTTAAAATAAATTTTATGGATGTACTAATATAAATATTTTATGCCTACAGATCCAGTAAATAATAACTTTATGATGTACTTAAAAAAAACGAAGTAGCACAAAAAGACATTTCCCTTCACAGAAATTGCATACAGAATTGTCGTTTCAAGTACATGGTAATATTTTTTTACAATAAATTTTTGTGGTGCACCACTTTAATTGCATAGATATTAAGATGTGAATAGACATTGTCCTTATCTGCATTGTTGTCTTTAGTGTAACATTTTTTCTGCTTGAGCTTTGTCATGTTTAGTTATAAGCTGTTGCATTTGCTGCTGCTGTTTACCAGGCACAATGTTACTGAATTTGACTTTGTATTACTCTGTTAAGCCAGTTTTACTACGGATTTATTTTTTCTTGTTTGCTGCGCATTGCCTTATATTAGTTGTAATATTGCTGCCTTTTTTTGCCAATTTCCGTTTTTTTATCATTTCTGTTTGTGTTAATTGTTTTGTGCTGCTGCATTGCCTCGTCCCTTAGTTTAGCATCTGAGCTCAGTAGATTTAAGTTAACTTAAGAGGGGGTAGCCTATATAAGAGAGTGAGTTGTGATGGATTTGAAGAAATGCACTGAGAGGTTATATGAGAAAAGTACAGAAAGCAGGTATAGATATGACTTTTTGGAAATAATGAAGAACGAAGGGAGATCTCCGAAAAGTAAAGAAAGTTTTGTTTGCAAAATACTGCAGTAAAACAAACCCTGTCCTTTCCTTGTGTTATCCCACTATTTGTTTGTGTACCCTTGTGTATTTGTTTTCTTCCTGTCTCTGTGTACTGTTTCATAGAATTTTTTCTCTTCTAATACTAAGCTACATTCACTATGATGAGAAATATTGTTATCCTCAAATATAATTTGCATTAATAATATGCTATTTACTTCATAAAGATGTTATACATTATTTATTCTGTTTTGTTCTAATGCTAATGTGTGAAGTTGATGTTTCGAAATTTATTCTGATTTTTTATGTATGTGCTCCTGTCACAATTCCTGTAACACTGATGTATATGTTATTTCGATTCTTTTGTAAAGCCTGTATTACTACAAATGTTATCTGTATCGTTATGTTCTTTAATGATGTATTTTGTACCTTTGTTATTGTATTCTTATGTTATAAAATTGTAATTGACACTAGTTCATTAAATTAAGTAACTTGTAAATTACATTTCACTGCACACATTTCTGTTGGTCATAGTATATGGACAATATGTGAGAAGTAGGGATTGATAGAGTTTGCAAGTGTATTGATAATTCAGCAAGGGACTGGTTAACAGCATTGCTGGTTCTAAGGACAATTCCAAAAACTTTGTGTGGTGGTTTATGGACTTGCTATATTATCCGCAAGACTCTTCAATGGTGATTGTGCACCTGCACAGTCAAACAGATGGCTGCTGGCCATCTCTACAAGGACTACAGTGGGTCTACACCTTTGATGACCCACCAATACCATTACTTCTACAAGGACTGCAGTGGGCCTGCACCTCTGGTGGCCCACCAACACCGTAATCTCTATCAGGACTACAATGGGTCTACTCTGGGTCTACTCTGTGACGACCTACCTACCAATATTCTTTAAAACTTCAACGTCGACTGACTCTGTTGTGGCCCATTACCTGTCTGCATGTCAAGAGTCAGCACTGTCTTTCGTTGGAAGGACAACACTACTTCTTCAAGAGTGCATGGAAATCCACTACTTCCGTGTGCATTTTCTTTTATTGCTCAGTCTTTGAGAAAAACACTACTATTTTACTGTGATGAATGATCAGGACTGTCTATAGGGACTGTGAGAAAATTTTAGCTTTTGACCAACATTGTATCAATAAGTGTGTGCATTTGATATCTTTGTTATAGTAATTATGAAAAATTTTATCAAATCATTATTGGCCACTGCCCAAAACAATTTGTAAAAATTTTTGTGGGGAGCATGGGGGCTATGTAAGTAGGCTGTTTAGGTTTTTTTATTGGTATCGCCGCCGCCACATAGCGCTCTGTATAAAAATCACTGGCTGTGCCGTGTGCAGTCTGTGGCTGGTTTTGCATTGTTGTCTGCCAGTATAGTGTTGGGCAGCTGGATGTGAACAGCGCGTAGCGTTGCACAGTTGGAGGTGAGCCGCCAGCAGTGGTGGACGTGGGGAGAGAGATGGCGGAGTTTTGAAATTTGTAAGAATTGGTGTCATGAACTGCTATATATATTATGACTAGTGAGGTAAATACATTGTTTGTTCTCTATTAAAATCTTTCATTTGCTAACTATGCCTATCAGTAGTTAGTGCCTTCAGTAGTTTGAATCTTTTATTTAGCTGGCAGTAGTGGCGCTCGCTGTATTGCAGTAGCTTGAGTAACGAAGATTTTTGTGAGGTAAGTGATTTGTGAAACGTATAGGTTAATGTTAGTCAGGGCCATTCTTTCGTAGGGATTTTTGAAAGTCAGATTACGTTGCGCTAAAAATATTGTGTGTCAGTTTAAGCACAGTCTTGTATAAATTGTTCAAAGGGGACGTTTCATAGAGACCAGTCGTGTATAATTTTTCTAAGGGGACGTTTCACAGCTACTCTTCAACATCTGAGAAATCGAATTGTCGAAGCCGTCAATTCAGTAAACAAGGTCCTGTTGATCCGTGTGTGGAGTGAAATGGACTAGCGTTTTGATGTTTCTCAAGCAATACATGGTACTCGTGTTGAGCGTATGGTATAGTGTCTGTGGGAACATAAAACTTCGAAGCTTCCTCTGCCCAGTGGAATGCGTAATGTGTTTCTGTCTTTCACAGTTTGTCTGTAACAAACAACTGAAATCTGTTCTTTCTTTTTGAATCACACTGTATATACACTGACGAAAAAATATCGCAATACCCAAAAATAATTACTGTAGAGTAATGAAATTTCGGAAATACATTTTCCTACGTAACACTTTAAGTGATTAACGTTGCAAGGTCACATGTTAATGTAAGTGCGAGATAAACCATTGCAAATGCGAAATGATGTTGTTGTAGAGGCAACAAATGACAGTTTGTGCGATGGCGTTTCATACCTCTTGCAATACAGGGTACAACCATCTTTCATCAGAAAACACAACAGACTTTCACAATACTCTCCAATGGGCTCTCACTTGACACCACTAGAGTCGCAAATGGCGGTGGTTTGGAGTCAATGGAATGCACGCTACAGGGCGAAGCTGTCCTTGATGTAATCTATTTGTAACAGTTTGTTGTCGTCATTGTGGTACCAACTGCTGCTCAAATTGCTGCTGCAGATGCAGTACGATGCGTCAGAGCTGTACGCCGAACACGATGGCCTTCCCTCTCGGTATTGCCACGTGGCAGTCCAAAGCCCGATCTCCTTGTGACCGTACATTCTCGTGACCATCGCCGCCAGCAATCATTTACAGTGATTACATTCCTCCCAAGTCTTTCTGCATTATCGCAGAAGCAACATCCAGCTTCTGGTAGCCCTATTACATGACCTCGTTCAAACTCAGTGAGGTGTTAATGGCGTCACTGTTCCCTTAAAGGCACTCTTGACTAACGTCAGTACACCATGTCCAGTCTCAAAGGTAAATGACATTCACAAGCGTTACAGCGTGTATTTGAAGCAATGCTGATTTGCATCCTCATAGTGGTGCTACTAACTCCACACTTCTGCTGCGAGTGAGAAATTTGAGTAGGCATCACCTTTCAGATGTATAAAAAGGTCTAGCAATTTTCGTTTATGTCGCACAACTCTTTCATGGTGTTGCGATTGTTTCCGTCGGTGTATATACTAGCAAACTGCCCCGTCTTCGCACGGGTAGCATTAAGTAACCATGGCCGGACTACTTGTCTGGCATGGCGGTAATAAAATCTATACACAAACCGTACTCATGAATCACTCTGTCTCTTCGTGAAAACCGTGTCAAAACCCCTACAGTAGGTCCTGACGTTAGCCTTCACATGTAGACAGAAAAACGCAGTGGTGAGACTTTAATTTAAAATACGTGTAGATAGTGGGCGCCTTTTCCTAGCTTAACGAAGCCGCCATTGTTTCGCTGAATGAGAGGGATTTTCGCAGTCTTTGCCGTTCGCCACAGGCAACTGCCGCCTCTCTACCTGGTCACGCTTGCTCGCTAGTGTGAGTGAAACCTGGTTAACAGCTCCGATAAAACGGCGAGTAAAGCGTAGCTTCCGAACAGTGCGGTCCCTCCAATTATCTACGATGCTATCATTAGACGCGAAGAGGAAACGGAAGAGTAGGTCATTTGATGATACCCAGAGGACGGCGCCGGCCGGAGTGGCCGAGCGGTTCTAGGTGCTACAGTCTGGAACCGAGCGGCAGCTACGGTCGCAGGTTTGAATCCTGCCTCGGGCTTGGATGTGTGTGATGTCCTTAGGTTAGTTAGGTTTAAGCAGTTCTAAGTTCTAGGGGACTGATGACCTCAGAAGTTAAGGCCTATAGTGCTCAGAGCCATTTGAACCAGCGGACGGACATTAGCACTGTGTGTTCTAATATACACTAAAGCGCCAAAAGTATTCAAATACAAGATACGTAAACAGGCAGAAAACGGCGCTGCGGTCGGCACCGCCTGTATAAAACAACAAGTGTCTGGTGCAGCTGCTTACTGCTGCAACAATGGCAGGTTATCAAGATTTAAGTGAGTTTGAAGGTGGTGTTACAGTCGGCGCAAGAGCGATGGGATACAGCATTTCCGAAATGGCGATGAAGTGTAGATTTTCCCATACGACCATTTCTCGAGTGTACCGTGAATATCAGGAATGTGGTAAAACATTAAATCTCCGACATCGCTACTGCCGGAAAAAGATCCTGCAAGAACGCGACCAACGACAACTGAAGAGAATCATTCATCCTGACAGAAGTGCAGCCCTTCCAGAAATTGCTGCAGATTTCAATGCTTAGCCATCAACAAGTGTCAGCGTGCAAAACATTCAACGAAACATCATCGATATGGGCTTTCGGAGCCGAAGTAGCACTCGTATAACCTTGATGAGTGTGCGACACAAATCTTTATGCCTCGCCTGGGCCCGTCAGCATCGACATTGGACTGTTGATGACTGAAAACATGTTGCCTGGTGGGGCGAGTCTGGTTTCAAATAGAATTAAGTGAAAGGACGTGTACGGGTATGGAGACAACCTCATGAGCCCATGGACCCTGCATGTTAGCAGGGGACTGTTTGAGTTGGCTGGCGGAGGTTCTGTTATGATGTGGGGCGTGTACAGTTAGAGTGATATAGGACCCGTGGTAAGTCTAGATACAACTCTGACAGGTGACACGTACGTAAGCATCCTGTCTGATCACCTGCATCCATTCATGTTCATTGTGTATTCTGACGGGCTTGAGCAATTCCAGCAGGACATGCAACACTCCACACTTCCCGAATTGCTACAGAGTGGAACATTCTTCTGAATTTAAACACTTCCGCTGACCACCAAACTCTCCAGGCATGAACATTTTTGAGCATATCTGGGATGCCTTGCAACGTGCTGTTCAGAAGAGATTTACACCTCCTCGTACTCTTACGGGTTTATGGACAGCCATGCAGGATTCATGGTGTCAGTTCCCTCCAGCACTACTTCAGACATTAGTGGAGTCCATGCCACCTCATATTGCGCGACTTCTGCGTGCTCGCAGGGGCCCTACACGATATTAGGCAGGTGTACTTGTTTCTTTGGCTCTTCAGTATACTTTATCTACCATACTGAAAAGCAGATACGTTTCAGATTATATAAACTCGAGAATTCCTCTTGCAAAAGTGCTTTATATAAGTATATTATTACCTCTGTAGTTAAAAATAAAATATTTTTAACATTTCAAAATAGCTCCCTACTTAGCAACCATATACAACCGCTCGCTCACCGATAGATCTGCACCTACAGATTGGAAAATTGCGCAGGTCGCACCAGTGTTTAAGAAGGGTAGTAGGAGTAATCCATCGAACTACAGACCTATATCATTGACGTCGGTTTGCAGTAGGGTTTTGGAGCATATACTGTATTCAAACATTATGAATCACCTCAAAAGGAACGATCTATTGATACGTAATCAGCATGGTTTCAGAAAACATCGTTCAGTGCAACGGATCTAGCTCTTTATTCGCACGAAGTAAGGGCCGATATCGACAGGGGAACTCAAGTTGATTCAGTATTTCTAGATTTCCGGAAAGCTTTTGACACCCTTCCTCACAAGCGACTTCTAATCAAGCTGCGGGCCTACGGGGTATCGTCTCAGTTGTGCGACTGGATTCGTGATTTCCTGTCAGGAAGGTCGCAGTTCGTAGTAATAGACGGCAAATCATCGAGTAAAACTGAAGTGGTATCAGGTGTTCCCCAGGGAAGCGTCCTGGGACCCTTTGCTATTCCTGATCCATATAAATGACCTGGGTGACAATCTGAGCAGTTCTCTTAGGTTGTTCGGAGATGATGCTGAAATTTACCGTCTAGTAAGGTCATCCGAAGACCAGTATCAGGACAGCTCGTTTTGTATTATCACGTAATAGGGAAGAGAGGGTGGCAGATATGACACGCGAGTTGGGATGGAAGTCATTAAAGCAAAGACGTTTTTCGTCGCGGCGAGACCTATTTACGAAATTTCAGTCACTATCTTTCTCTTCCGAATGCGAAAATATTTTGTTGAGCCAAACCTACATAGGTAGGAATGATCATCAAAATAAAATTAGAGAAATCAGAGGTCGAACAGAAAGGTTTAGGTGTTCGTTTTTCCCACGCGCTGTTCGGGAGTGGAATGGTAGAGAGATAGTATGATTGTGGTTCGATGAACCCTCTGGCAAGCACTTAAATGTGAATTGCAGAGTAATCATGTAGATGTAGATGTAGATGTGTTGCACTTTTTGGAATGAGCTATGGACCAAAATCAAGCTACATGTAAAACTTTTGACACCGTTCCTCACAAGCGACTTCTAATCAAGCTGCGGGCCTACGGGGTATCGTCTCAGTTGTGCGACTGGATTCGTGATTTCCTGTCAGGAAGGTCGCAGTTCCTAGTAATAGACAATCTAAACTCAACAGTTATTTAAAACGAAGACAGAAGGATGTGGTGGGTCGGATAAAGTTTTCACCTAAAATTACTTTTTACCCGTTAAAGTCATATGTAACCTGTTTCTACCTAGATGAATAGTTACCAGGGGCTCATGAAACAAACAGATACACATTCTTGCAACTTCATTAATTACCAAGGCATCAGCTAAATAAGATTTATGTGACTGAATTTGTCTCATCGAGATCCGCTATACTGGCAGCAAAACATAGTATACCACGATTTAAAAATCAATGTTGACTTATGTATCTCGATTTTAAAGGAAGTGCGAAAACGCATCACTGTGTGTTTCATGAGCCCCCTGGTCGCTGTCGACTAGGTGTAAGTAGATTACAGATATCCTTAACAACTCAAAATGAGGTTATAACCACTGCCCTCTGCGAGACAGAAAGCCGCATGGTGGTGTTGCGGGCCCTTGGTGGGCTAAGGAAAGTATACAGGGCGAAGAAAAGTGCTGTACTTGACGGTTAACATGCGATTCCTCAGGCCAGTTCAATACAAAACGGAATCTATCAACCCGAGTCCCGCCAGTAGGTTTAATAGACAAGGGATTTTAAAAAGAAATGAAGCTGTGGCTACCCTGTAACTGCTTGCAGAGTGGCCAAGAATAGGCAGCATGTGCTGTGCTGGGGCTGTCCCATTAGCTCAGTGAAACGAGGCAATGCCTTAGATAACGGATACGTAGACAGGCCGATGTTCGAATCACGTTCAGGCCAAACTTTTGTTTTCAATTAAAGCATCATCTCGTATGCAGTTTACACCTCCACTCTGTGATATTTTGTCTATTTCTTTCTGTTAAAGTTACTTTTGTTTAAACATTAAGACAGAACATGCACTGCTCGCAGGCTTAAACGACCACTTTGTTTCGTCCATGACACAAACAAGCCAATAGAAGGTAATAGGGGATGCAGTAACATTGTCTGTATCCATTGAGGTACAAAAACCAGAATAGGTAGGCTACACTGGATTATACATTATCCTACGCACAATCATTGCATTCAGTGCGTTTGACGTCCAGGCTCATCTTCACAGAGTGGGTAGGTACGCGTACTGGCAACGTTCACTTTAGGGGAGATGTTCAAAGCTACCATATTACATTTGCCAACACTTTGTCCCTCGCTGGATCGTATTTTGCTGGAACACCTGCATCCACCATTGCCTAAACGGGACTATAAACTTGAAACTTGTTCCTTTAAGTGTCTCCTCAAATAAAAATCTAGTGGAGGCCACAACAATGGACCTTCACGACCAATCCATTCCCTGAAAACGCTTCAGTTAAATACTTACGCATATTCATTACAAATTGTCGCGGTCCACCATGATGCTGAAACCACAGCTGTCACCGAAAACCAAGTGGAATGTTTTCGAATGTTTCAGGCTAAGGATTGCAAAGAAAGGTACGATATGGGGCTTGTCCGGCAATGGGTAAGGGCCAAAACCACTCCTCCCACTATTCCAGCTGACAGGTCTATGCTAAAGAGTGCCTGAAAGCCACGTTAACGGGTGATTGTGCATTGTGCTCCAACCTGGCCGCTCGGGGTAGCCGCCCAGTCTTATGCGCCTTGCCACGGTCATCGCGGATTCCCCCCCCCCCCCCCCCGTCGGACGTTCGAGTCCTCCCTCGGGCATGGGAGTGTGTGCTGTCCATAGAGTAAGTTAGTTTAAGTTAGATTAAGCAGTGCGTAAGCTTAGGAATCGATGAGCTCAGCAGTTTGGTCCCGTAAGACCTTACCACAAATTTCCAAATTTGTTCCGACCAATAATGGCTGTTGTGGAGGTTGAAAATACCTTCACGAGTGAAGCTATATTCGTCAGTCCATATCACGTTACTTATAATATGTTTGTTATCTTCCACTTGGTGCAAAAGCTATTCACAAAACTGTACTCATCAAAAGCGGTCTTCTGGCCTCTGGTGTTGAATTAACGAAAAATGATATCCAGGCAATTAATCGTGCAAACCCTTCTACAACCAGTGTTTGAGATATCTGCAAGTACCTTCCAGTATCATTGGTACTTCGCCGAGGTGACTGGTGAACGGTTTCAGGAATCGTGTCCTCTATTTGTGGAGTGTGTCAAGTCCTTGGATAACCTCTTTGCATTACTTGTGGACAAAGGTTACCGGTTTCCCGAAGCCGTTGCTCTAGGTAGCGAAAAACATTCTTATGATACCGTGCAGCATATTCACATACAGCTCCAAAAGCATATTGACGTATTCACCGTTTGTGTACTCCATCGGCAAACGCCCCTACGTGTACTTGACACGAACTGCTATGGTTGTGCACTGCGTAGTTGTTACATACATGCGTGCAGTTTAATGGATCCTGCTGTCATGTGATAGGCTATTGTCATGTGTCAAAATGATCAACGATGATAAACAGGGAACAGACGTCTCAAAAATAAATAAAATATCCAGTTGAGGTGTCGAACCATAGCTCCATGGTGGATGTGGTTTTGATGTGCCAGCAGGCAACTCAGTGAGCTACGACGGCTGATGCAGTAGTGAGAGGTGATACATGCTCCTCGGTTATTTCGATGCGCAGCACGATGTGACAATGTTGCCAGCTCCTCGTTTCCACACGTTTGTTTTCAAAATGCACCCGATCTAACACAATTCCAAATATAACAACAATTATTTTTTTAAAGGTTTGATATGATTTAGGTAATGGGATAAAGCTGGCACTAGCGCTGTTTTGATATCAAATTCATGTTGTTGTTGTTGTGGTCTTCAGTCCTGAGACTGGTTTGATGCAGCTCCCCATGCTACTCTATCCTGTGCAAGCTTCTTCATCTCCCAGTACCTACTGCAATCTACATCCTTCTGAATCTGCTTAGTGTATTCATCTCTTGGTCTCCCTCTACGATTTTTACCCTCTACGCTGCCCTCCAATGCTAAATTTGTGATCCCTTGATGCCTCAGAACATGTCCTACCAACCGGTCCCTTCTTCTCGTCAAGTTGTGCCACGAACTCCTCTTCTCCCCTATTCTATTCAATACCTCCTCATTAGTTATGTGATCTACCAATCTAATCTTCAGCATTCTTCTGTAGCTCCCCATTTCGAAAGCTTCTATTCTCCTGCTGTCCGAACTATTTATCGTCCATGTTTCATTTCCATACATGGCTACACTCCATACAAATACTTTCAGAAACGACTTCCTGACACTTAAATTTATACTTGATGTTAACAAATTTCTCTTCTTCAGAAACGCTTTCCTTGCCATTGCCAGTCTACATTTTATATCTTCTCTACTTCGACCATCATCAGTTATTTTCCTCCCCAAATAGCAAAACTCCTTTACTACTTTAAGTCTCTCATTTCCTAATCTAATTCACTCAGCATCACCCGACTTACTGCGACTACATTCCATTATCCTCATTTTGCTTTGGTTGATGTTCATCATATATCCTCCTTTCAAGACACTGTCCATTTCGTTCAACTGCTCTTCCAAGTCGTTTGCTGTCTCTGACAGAATTACAATGTCATCGGCGAACCTCAAAGTTTTTATTTCTTCTCCATTGATTTTAATACCTACTCCAAATTTTTCTTTTTTTTCCTTCACTGCTTGCTCAAAATACAGATTGAATAACATCGGGGAGAGGCTGCAACCCTGTCTCGTTCCCTTCTCAGCCACTGCTTCCCTTTCGTGTCCCTCGACTCTTATAACTGCCATCTGGTTTCTGTACAAATTGTAAATAGCCTTTCGCTCCCTGTATTTTACCCCTGCCACCTTTAGAATTTGAAGGAGAGTATTCCAGTCAACATCGTCAAAAGTTTTCTCTAAGTCTACAAATGATAGAAACATAGGTTTGCTTTTCCTTAATCTAGCTTCTAAGATAAGTCGTAGGGTCAGTATTGCCTCACGTGTTCCAATATTGCTACGGAATCCAAACTGATCTTCCCCAAGGTCGGCTTCTACTAGTTTTTCCATTCGTCTGTAAAGAATTCGTGTTAGTATTTAGCAGCTGTGACTTATTAAACTGATAGTTCGGTAATTTTCACATCTGTCAACACCTGCTTTCTTTGGGATTGAAATTACTATATTCTTCTTGAAGTCTGAGGGTATTTCGCCTGTTTCATACATCTTGCTCACCAGATGGTAGAATTTTGTCAGGACTGGCTCTTCCAAGGCCGTCAGTAGTTCTAATGGAATGTTGTCTACTCCCGGGGCCTTGTTTCGGCTCAGGTCTTTCAGTGCTCTGTCAAACTTTTCACGCAGTATCGTATCTCCCATTTCATCTTCATCTACATTCTCTTCCATTTCTATAATATTGTCCTCAAGTACATCGACCCTGTATAGACCTCTATATACTCCTTCCATCTTTCTGCTTTCCCTTCTATGCAGATTAATTAAATTGAGCAACTAATTACGCCCACCCACACACCTGGATGTTATGTGTTTTCCTCAGATGGAACATAGCTCACCGCCTACTCACCCTCCCCAGCCCTCCCCCTCTCTCACCTACCTTATTGGTGGGGATTTCGAAGTTTGGCGGCAGTTTCAATTATTGGCGGGAATTTCGATTAATGGCTGGAAATTCTTTGTCCTAGGCATGTTCTCATGTTCTGACCCACCTCCCATCCGGGAATGAGCTGGAAATTAGAAATGGCTGCTACCTTTTTGGGACTTGAACACTGGTCTTTCTGGACAGATGCAAGAGAGTAACTTTAGGTTAGTGTACTTTATTTATTTTGGTTCGAAACCTGAAGTAAATATTGATATTAATTATGTAATCAATCATAATGCTCGGGCCTAATTACATAACTATACGCATAGCTCTACACAGGCAGCGCCTAAAATCGCAATTTAGTTCAAAAACTGGCGATGCCGTACAAATGGTTGGTGGCCTTTGTGGTCGAGTGGTTCTAGGCGCTTCGGTCCGGAACCGCGCTGCTGCTAAGGTCGCAGGTTCGAATCCTACCTCGGGCATGGATGTATGTGATGTCCTTAGGTTAGTTTGGTTTAAGTAGCTCTAAGTCTAGGGGATTGATGATCTCAGATGCTAAATCCCATAGGGCTTAGAGCCATTTGAACCATTTTTGAACAAATGGTGGTGTCCTGCTGGGAAAAAATTACACAATACCTTCAAGTTGGCGAGAAAAAGGCTGAAGTGTAAGGTAGTACCTTTATTTTTCAACGTGAATTTTGTTGGAAAGATGAGATGCTGGAGATGAACAGAGAAGATGATGGACAGAGAGGAGTTTAATAAGAATATTACCAGCAAGCATGCAGCTGAGAACTGTATCTGTCACTTTTTAACGTCAAAGTTTGCTACACACGCCTCCTCCTGCGTCGCTCGACAATCACATTGCAGACCCGGTAATCGAAATTCAGGAAAGTTAATGCACGCTACCACAACTGATGGGAAATGCTTCATTATTCTAATTAGACCAAAAAACCAGCAGTTGTAATCAACGCATCATAATACAACACATGTACTAGGGACTACGGAAAATCGTCGACCCCAAAATGTTGCAACAGGTGAGACTGGCAGCAGTTGAACATGCGTCCTCCTCCATGTATGGACATGAACTAGCAAACTTAGAGGCACTCGTACTTCCCCTCATCCCTCCTTCTCCCTCCTTCTCCCTAGAACCCCATAGGCTTTTTCAAATGGCCAGCTGCTACTCCTTTCACATGGTGGCTATGTTGACAAGTGAGCGCTCGCCATCCACATCCCGCTGATTGCCCGCCTTGGAGCGTTGGCGGTTACACGAGCCAGTGTTAACACAAAAGGCCATAATGCCCTCTGACCAAAGTGAGATAAATGACGGGCACACCGAGTACAACATGCTTGTTGGACTAAAATGTAACCGAGCACTGGCCAGAACACAGTTACCTTTGGCGACCACACACACAGGACCTGTTCCCTGTCCACAACCACATGCCATTCTGCAATGGAGAACACTTTTATTTTAGGTCAACAAACCTTCTGTAAGCGAACATCAGTTTAAAAAACAAGAAAACACAATCTCGACAATAATAAGTGTTTTCTCGTTTTTGAAAATAGGCACAGTCAATTTTCTTTTAGTTTTATGAACACAATCGGTACAGTTTTCCCGTTCGACTCTCTCCCTCCACCTCCCATTAGTTTTCGACGTTCAATGAAGTGAAAAAAAACTACAGTACAGTCGCCAATACAGATGACCAAACTGTAGAGGTCAGAGTGATTTATTTCAGTTTGATGGACAAAATTATACATTCAAATCAGTGTCTGTAAATGAATGGTCATGCACATGTGTATTACAAACATTTCAGACACGTGAAATAATATGACAGAATACAGCCTTTCATGCCAGATGCTCTCATGTCAGAAAAAATGTAATCATTTTATGTTCGCCAACAACAAGCTTTAATTCAAGAAGACGTTTTTGTTTTTTACGCTTTTTTTTTTTTTTTTTTTTTTTTTTTTTTTTTTTTTTTTTTTTTTTTTTGCTCCATAGCTCAACTCTAGTGACGTGTGTAACGTTTCTGTGATCCAACAATCATGCGCAATAGCAGTAGTTTTCATGCGTTCTAGTTTTGTATCCAGTTTGATCATCACAGAACTGCCTATTTTACGCAATCTACTCACATGTCGCGAAGAAACACTATCATTTCTAGGTTGCACAACGAGCTGTAATTCAAATGGTGTCTACTTTATAATTAGAGGTTATGAAGTACGAAATAACATAGAATTTGTTGTAACACATATTTTAAACTTACAATCGTGACAATAGTGATAAAAACAGTAATGATTCCATCAGAATAGATACAATCGATATCTATTAGTTTTATGAGCAAAATCGGTGTAGTTTGAGAGTATTCCGCATGCTCAAATTACAAATTGTCATGCACAAGGACATTACATTCATTTCAGATGTATGAAATACTGATACAGATCGGCATCTATACAGTCATTTAGCACGTTTGAGAGGAATCCTCGTTGTTAGTTTGTAACATACAGAGCAGGTAAAAAACTATGAACAATTTGCATCCAAATTTTTAACCAGTCATAGCACTCCTCATAGTACACTACTGGCCCTTAAAATTCCTACACCGCGAAGATGCCGTGCTACATACGCTAAATTTAACCAACAGCAAGACGATGCTGTGATATGCAAATGATTAGCTTTTTAGAGCATTCACACAAGGTTGGCGCCGGTGGCGACACCTACAACGTGCTGACATGACGAAAGTTTCCAACTGATTTCTCATACACAAACAGCAGTTGCGCCGGCGTTGCCTGGTGAAACGTTGTTGTGATGCCTCGTGTAAGGAGGATAAATACGTACCATCACGTTTCCGACTTTGATAAAGGTCGGATTGTAGCCCATCGCGATTGCGGTTTATCGTATCGCGACATTACTGCTAGCGTTGGTCGAGATCGAATGACTGTTAGCAGAATATGCAATCGGTGGGTTCAGGAGGGTAATACGGAACGCTGTACTGGATCCCAACGGTCTCGTATCCCAGGAAGTCGAGATGATAGGCATCTTATACGCATGGGTGTAACGGATCGTGCACTCATTTCTCGATCCATGAGTCGACAGATGGGGCCGTTTGCAAGACAACAACGATCTGTACGAACAGTTAGACGACGTCTGCAGTAAGACTATCAGCTCGGAGACCATGCCTACGGTTCCCCTTGGCGCTGCATCACAGCGCCAGCGATGGTGCACTCGACGACGAACCTGGGTGCACGAATAGCAAAACGTCCTTTTTTCGGATGAATCCAGGTTCTGTTTACAGCATCATGATGGTCGCATCCGTGTTTGGCGACATCGCGGTGAACGCACATTGGAAGCGTGTATTCGTCATCGCCATACTGGCGTATCACCCGGCGTGATGGTACGGGGTGCCATTGGTACACGTCTCAGTCACCTCTTGTTCGCATTGACGGCACTTTGAACAGTGGACGTTACATTTCAGATGTGTTACGACCCGTGGCTCATCCCTGCGAAACCCTACATTTCAGCAGGATAATGCACGACCGCATGTTGCAGGTCCTGTACAGGCCTTTCTGGATACAGCAAATGTTCGACTGCTGCCCTGGCCAGCACTTTCTCCAGACCTCTCACCAATTGAAAACGTCTCGTCACAATACGCCAGTCACTACTCTTGATGAAATGTAGTATCGTGTATAAGCTGCATGGGCAGCTGTACCTGTACACGCCAACCAAGCTCTGTTTGACTCAATGCCCAGGCGTATCAAGGCCGTTATTACGGCCAGAGGTGGTTGTTCTGGGTACTGATTTCTCAGGATCTATGCACCCAAATTGCGTGAAAATGTAATCAGATGTCAGTTTGTAAGTAGGCTGTTTAGGTTTTTATGTTGGTAACGCCACGTATATGAAAATCACTGACTGTGCTGTGTGAAGTCTGTGGCTGGTCTGCATTGTTAAAATATTCGCTATTGTATTGTTGGGCAGTTCTAGGTGAGCCGCCAGCTGTGGTGGATGTGTGGAGAGAGATGACAGATTTTTTAGAGCGGGCGATCTGGACGTGTTTCCATCAGAAAGAGTAAATTTGTAATACTGTATATCATGAACTGATATATATATATATGATGACTCTTGAACATTATTAAGGCAAATACATTGTTTGTTCTCTATCAAAAGCTTTCATTTCCTAACTATGCCTGTCAGTAGTTAATGCCTTCAGTAGTTAGAATCTTTTATTTAGCTGGCAGTATTGGCGCTCGCTGTATTGCAGTAGTTCGAGTAACGAAGTTTTTTGTGAAGTAAGTGATTTTTGAAAGGTATAGGTTATTGTTAGTCACGCCCATTCTTTTGTAGGGATTATTGAAATTCAGATTGCGTTGCTGTAAAAAAAAATATTGTGTGTCAGTGTAGTGATGATCAGAATTAGTACAGAGAGAAATGTCTGAGCACTTTCAGTTTTGCTCAGCTGTTTGAAAATCAAATAACGTAAGACATTTATCAGCACAGTAATTCATAAATTTTTCTAAAGGGATGTTTCAAGTTCTAGTATAATATATTTGTCCAATGAATACCTGTTTATCATCTGCATTTCTTCTTGGTGTAACATTTTTAATGGCCAGTAGTGTAGAAACTCCTATCCGCTTTGCAGATCATCCTTTAGACACTGTTACAGTTATGATGTGTGGTGGATCCACCTTCAAACCCTGTTGAGGATGTAGCACATTGTGATTCCACATCTAGATACCGATTATGAGATCGATCAGTAAAACACGCATAGACATAGACATGCAGGAAGTAGATCAAATGCATTGCATCTGTAGAATACGTGGCTGAGTATGACTGGATGCATTCTAGTACAGTGCTATACTATACTGTCTGACTAATGTGCTGTTCTACCTATTCTCATGAAGAAATGTCTCCTTCCTTCCAACCGACATCTAGCACACCAAATAGCGGAACTGGGATGATCATGTGCCAACATCGTGGATTTTTAAGAGCATAAAAGAAGGTGTGATAGGCACAGCAGGATGCCTTGGTTTGTTGTTATTGCTGGACAATCTAGACAATATGGTTACGAAATATTGGTAATATAGCTTGCATCGAAGATGTTATATCCTTTAGCAAGATGAATTTAAATACGCTTAAATCCCCTACAGAATCATTTAGCGAAGAGTTTTTTTTTCGCCATTTGCAGGGCTCTAGCGCAATCGAAAATAAAGTGTAAGTGGTTGAAATCGAAACTTCGTCATTGGTAATACGCGTGCAGAGCCTCTATGTGTATGTGTGTGGAGCTGTGAGCAACAGACGATTGTGGTTTGGCCACATAACTTGCTGACTGGTCCTCTATAAATGACGCTGCCATGGAGACGCACTCTGCAAATAGATAAGGGAAGCTGTTATGTCCCAGGATGTTACCTGCAGTACACATACTCTCAACTAATGAATAACTTATAACTAAGATTTTAAAAAAAGTACCTAAATCTACAATTTGTAGTTGACCAGACAGGGTTGTGGAAACGTACAGAGCTGGAAGGTATAAGCAAAAGTAGCGAAGCTCATCTTACATGTACTTATGGAAAAAATATCAGAGCAGTATTAGAAATCAACTCTATACACACGTCACCTCCCTGCTGCAGGTCCCTACGCTGTACAGAGGAAATCCAATGAACTAGATGAACTGTGTTAGACTTTGAGTTTCCATTAAGTGCTTTGTTCCATGAGTCTGCAGACAAGCTCTCTGACGTGGCGTAGCAGTACACAGAATTGTATCCAGACTTCAAGTTTCCAACCTGCACCACTCGTTGAGCCTCAACTAAGTACGAGGATAGTGTTACTAGTCCAATCATTATCTTATTATCCAAAATGCATGTGGATAAGAAGGGAATTCTTAGCATTTTTAGTAGGCTGGTGTATGGGATATGCAAATATCCTCGTATAAAATCAAACATCTCATGGGTATACCAGCAATATGACCTAATACATACGGAAAACAATTGAAACAAAATGAAAAAGACATAAAATTGGTAAAAATCGAGGGAAACCTGCTGTAATTACGACAAATTGATGAGAAATACGCGAAACTGATGGAAAATCGAGTAAATATGTAAAATCGAGAACAACTTGCAAAATTATGTAAACTGACTGAGAATACATAAAATTAGAGAAAAAATACCTTGAAATGCGGGATATTGAGATAAGGTGGGGGTGCTCGGACACTCAAGATCTAGCAAAGCTTAAATATTATGCTCTGTCTGTTTTTATAACACGTACTTCAAGAAAGGAGATCTAAGTATTACGGAGAAGCAGTACAATAGAGCAGGAGAAACATATGTGGCCCAACCGAGAACATTGTTCTCACACATGCAGTCGAATATAGATATTACCGAATTACGATTGGTTCTCACAAGCAATTTCATTCCTTAAGTATTAAGGAGAAGTTGTTGTTGTTGTTTTGTTGTGGTCTTCAGTCCTGAGACTGGTTTGATGCAGCTCTCCATGCTACTCTATCTTGTGCAAGCTTCTTCATCTCCCAGTACCTACTGCAATCTACATCCTTCTGAATATGCTTAGTCTATTCATCTCTTGGTCCCCCTCTACGATTTTTACCCTCCACGCTGCCCTCCAATACTACATTGGTGATCCCTTGATGCCTCAGAACATGTCCTACCAACCGATCCCTTCTTCTGGTCAAGTTGTGCCACAAACTTCTCTTCTCCCCAATCCTATTGAATACTTCCTCAATAGTTACGTGATCTACCCATCTGATCTTCAGCATTCTTCTGTAGCACCACATTTCGAAACCTTCTATTCTCTCCTTGTCCAAACTATTTATCGTCCATGTTTCACTTCCATACATGGCTACACTCCATACAAATACTTTCAGAAATGACAATTCTCTTCTTCAGAAACGCTTTCCTAGCCATTGCCAGTCTACATTTTATATCCTCTCTACTGCATTTTTATATTTTATCCTTTCATCAATTAAATTCAATATTTCTTCTGTTACCCAAGGATTTCTACTAGCCCTCGTCTTTTTACCTACTTGATTTTCTGCTGCCTTCACTACTTCATCCCTCAAAGCTATCCATTCTTCTTCTACTGTATCTCTCTCCCCATTCCTCTCAATTTTTCCCTTATGCTCTCCCTGAAACTCTGTACAACCTCTGGTTCTTTCAGTTTATCCAGGTCCCATCTCCTTAAATTTCCACCTTTTTGCAGTTTCTTCAATTTTAATCTAGAGGTCATAACCAATAGGTTGTGGTCAGAGTCCACATCTGCCCCTGGAGATGTCTTACAATTCAAAACCTGGTTCCTAAATCTCTGTCTTACTATTACATAATCTGTCTGATACCTTTTAGTATCTCCCGGGTTCTTCCATGTATACAACCTTCTTTCATGATTCTTAAACCAAGTGTTACCTATGATTAAGTTGTGCTCTGTGCAAACTTCTACCAGGCGGCTTCCTCTTTCATTTCTTAGCCCCAATCCATATTCACCTACTATGTTTCCTTCTCTCCCTTTTCCTACACTTGAATTCCAGTCACCCATGACTATTAAATTTTCGTCTCCCTTCACTATCTGAATAATTTCTTTTATTTCATCATACATTTCTTCAATTTCTTCGTCATCTGCAGAGCTAGTTGGCATATAAACTTGTACTACTGTAGTAGGCGTGGGCTTTGTGTCTATCTTAGCCACAATAATGAGTTCACTATGCTGTTTGTAGTAGCTTACCCGCATTCCTATTTTTTTATTCATTATTAAACCTACTCCCGCATTACCCCTTTTTGATTTTGTATTTATAACCCTGTATTAGCCTGACCAAAAGTCTTGTTCATCCTGCCACCGAACTTCACTAATTCCCACTATATCTAACTTTAACCTATCCATTTCCCTTTTTAAATTTTCTAACCTACCTGCCCGATTAAGGGAGCTGACATTCCACGCTCCGATCCGTAGAACGCCAGTTTTCTTTCTCCTGATAGCGACATGCTCTTGAGTAGTCCCCGCCCGGAGATCCGAATGGGGGACTATTTTACCTCCGGAATATTTTACCCAAGAGGACGCCATCATCATTTAATCATACAGTAAAGTTGCATACCCTCGGGAAAAATGACGGCCGTAGTTTCCCCTTGCTTTCAGCGGTTCGCAGTACCAGCATAGCAAGGCCGTTTTGGTTATTGCTACAAGGCCGGATCAGTCAATCATCCAGACTGTTGCCCTTGCAACTACTGACAAGGCTGCTGCCCCTCTTCAGGAACCACACGTTTGTCTGGCCTCTCAACAGATACCCCTCCGTTGTGGTTGTACCTACGGTACGGCTATCTGTATCGCTGAGGCACGCAAGCCTCCCCACCAGCGGCAAGGTCCATGGTTCATGGAGGGGGTGGGGGGGGGGTTAAGGAGAAGAACCAATGGATTTCTCGGACTTAAGCCATTCCCTAGCGTGTTCTGTAGGATGGTGTTCTGATGCCACATATATCGGCTTTAATAGTTCGAGGAGGGAGCACATGGGAGACGTGGTGTCAGGACGAAATTGCTATATTATGCTACACATGAGCAAAGCTACCTTATTTCAGACCAGGAGTTCTGTGTACAAGAGGAATGTTACCAGAGCTGTGCTTCTGTAAACAGCAATAAGACTGCTACGTCTCCTTTGGCTACTGATCATGGTGCTTACTCCCTTGTAAGAAGTTGGTGCTTCTTCATGTGCACTTTCGTGCAGCAGGACGTAGGTGGTAATTCAATGTATCAACTATCAGAAATATTCATGTCGTTTTTTCCTTGCTCTGTTTCCTAGTGAGGCATAGCCACATCCATCAAAACCGCTACTAGTGTTAATAATAATAATCATGACTGATGCAGGAAGTGTGATTGAGGGTACATATGTTTCTGACTTAAAAAGATGTATAAAATCCACCTGTTTCCTAAGACATAGAATAGCAGTCTCCCAACTTCGTTTTAGTTGGTTTATAAGCAGCATGGGCAATGGATATACACTGACAGTGCTACCATAGGACACCAGAATAGACGTTAGTCACTGCAGTGATTGGGGTAGGAAACTTGCAAGGTGATTGTAGGTTTGATGTGGACAAATATATCCTGCATTAGAGTATCAAGAGCGTTGCATTCCACACGACTAATACTGCAGAAACCATATGGCTTCAACATTATACCATTTTAGGTGTAGAACCATGTAGCCATAAGAGTGTGTGTTTATACTCTACGATCATTTCTCTCGTGCCATTACCTTCTTGGTACTGACTCCAGACACTGAAATAATACCTCAGAATTGACACTACAGTTCATTTATGTGAAATGTTTTCAACTTTATCCATCTTGAGCTCCATCGCGTATAAGCCACATGTTTTCTCTTAACCATCAATTACACTGCCGTAACACCGTCATGTCTACTACACACTGATAAGGGGTGTCTTCCAAGTTCTTGTTAATAAGAAACATCCCATATGTGTTTTATTTCTACCAACCTGTGTGCCGTGGATCATAGTTTAAACTATGAACTTTTCAGCTTTCTGTGAGAGACAATGGACAGAAATGTGGTAATGTCAGTTCAGCACCTAACACAGACTTTGAAGTCATGGTAGAAAAACAAAGTGTATCGCAGTGTAAAGAGTTGTAGTCATACACAACTTGGATGTGTTATAGCTGAAAACAATGTATTAAACTGCTTACGAAAGAATAACACATAATCCCTCTGTTGTGACTGATAGTCTGTTAGATGTGGTCTTCCGCCAGTACAGGCGACAATACTTTACACAGGTCTGTACACGCGACTTTGACCACTGGCCACCTGCCTCAATGAAGCGAAACATGTATATGTAACACACTCGATGTCAACATGCAGGCAGTATTTGTTTTTCGTTGTATCAGAGGAGAGCGACACGGTAAAATCTTATAGGAGCTTCTATTACAAGGAGTGGTATGACTGGCTATAATTTGGATGCAGATAGTTCATAGTTTTTTACCTAATCTGTATGTTAAAAAATAAAAACGAGGAGTGTACTAAATGACTGTATAGATGCCGATCTGTATCAGTATTTTATACATCAGAAATAAATGTAATGCCCCTGTGCATGAGAATTTGTGATTTGAATATGTGGAATGCTCCCAAACTACACCGATTTTGCTCATAAATCGACTGTATCTATTCTCATGAAATCATTACTGCCTTTATCACTATTGTCACGATTGCAAGTTTACATTACGTGTTACCGCAAGGTCTGTGCTATTTCATACTTCATAACCTCTAATTATGAAGTAGACATTTCTTGAATTATAGCTCGTTGTGGAACCTAGAAGCGATAGTGTTTCTTCACGACATGTGATTAGATTGCGTGAAACAGGTTGTTCTGTGATGATCGAACTGGATACATAACTAGGACGCATAAAAACTACTGCTACCGCGTATGATTGTCTGCTGTATGACAAACTTAACACACACGTCGCTAGATGCGATTTATGGAGCAAAAATCATGCATACGGTATTTGTTTTGATGTATAGGATGAATCTCATAGTGTTCTCTACTAGGTGACGTTAGGTTGTTGCTGGAGAACATAAAATGATTACGGTTTTTCTGACATGAGAGCAACTGGCATGAAAGGCTGTATTCTGCCATGTTATTTGACATGTCTGAAATGTTTGCAAAACACATGTGCATGACAGTTTATTTACAGACACTGATTCGAATGTGAGAGACACTCTCAAGCCGTATAATTTTGTCCATCAAACTGAAAGAAATAACTTTGACCTCTGCAGTTTGGCCATCTGTAATCGGTAGCTGTGCTGTAGTTTTTCTTTTTCACTTCAGTGAATGTCGAAAAATAACGGCAGGTGGAGAGAGAGAGAGAGAGAGAGAGAGAGAGAGAGATGCGAACTGCATCCTGCAGTCGAACGTAAAAACTGTACCGATTATGTTCATAAAACTTAAAGGAAATGGACTGCTCCTATTTCCCGGAGAGAGTACATTTATTATCGCCGTGATTGTGTTTTTTTTTTTCATTTTTAATAGATGCCCACTTATAGAATGTGGGTTGATGTTAAATACAACTGTATTCACTGCATAACTGCATGCAGTTGTTGGCGGGGTTTGGGTTCATTGTGTATCTGGTCGCCCGAGGCACCTGTGCTCCGGCGAGGGCTCGTTTACATTCTAGACGAACAAACAAGTTGCACTTGGGGTGCCCGCCATTTATCTCACTTTGGTCATGGGACATTACGGCCTTTTGTGTTAGTGCAGGGTCGCTGCCTGGACCGTGCAACCACTGTCGCCCCAAGGAGGGCTGTGGCGGGTGGCCAGCAGGATGCAATGAGCGCCTGCTCATCCGCCAGCAGGAGGGAAAGTAAGAGTGGCTCAAATTCCGCTAGTTCATGACTGTACAACGAGGAGAACGCTTGTTAATGTGCCGCCCCTGTCTCCTGTTGCTTTCTTTTGGGACGACGGTTTTCCCCAGTGCCCAGTACATGTGTTGCATTATGACCCTTGCTTCTTTTATTTTTCGCGACAATTTCGATGCGTAATTAGAAGATTGAAGCATTTACCATCAGTTGTCGTAGCGTGTATTATCTTTCCTGAATTTCGATTACGTGAGCTGCAGGGAGATTGTCGAGCAAGGTGGGGGGATGCGTGTACAGTGAACATTGACGTTAAACAGTGACAGATACAGTCCTCAGCTGCATGCTTACAGGTAAGACACGTAAGGGGACAAAGCAGGCGTCACCCCACATTCCACTGTTGCCAGATGTATCCAAGATGGCGGCGATCACGTCATCCAAGATGGCATCGTGTAGACGTGGCAACAGTGCATGACGTAATCCAAGATGCCGGATTATGGCGGGAAGATAGGTCAATAGGGCTACCTACACTAACCCAACCCCCTCTCCACTCCCACAGAAAAAAGGCAGGAAGTTCAAATTCCAACAAGATAATGCACCACCCCTTCTTTATATCTACTAAGCAAAGAAAATCGCGGGAAGATAGCTCATTTGGTCTACCTCCACTACCCTAAGTCACCTGGTCACCACGTCCTCCTATGAACTGACATCAAGTTTGAATTTTTGTGGTAAACAAAGGTCACTCGAGGTTTTTCTACCAACCTAAAAAATTGCGGGAAGCTAGGTCACTTGTACTAACCTAAGTCATCCCACTGCCACCTCCTCCTACGAACTGGTGCCAAGTTTGAATTCCAACAGGATAATGCATCACACCACTCTTATCTCTACTAAACAAAGAAAATCGAGGGAAAACCGCTCACTTGGCCTACCTCCACTAACCTAAGTCATCCGAGCGCCACATCTTCCTACGAACTGGCACCAAATATTAATTTCGGCAGTAAACAAAATTCAGTTCCCATATGTCTACTAAGCTAACAAAATAGCGCGAATGAAAAGACACTTGTACTAACTTCAGTCGCCAGACCGCCAGCACCTCCTGAGGGTTCATGGGAAAAGGACTTGGACATAAGACTTTATTTAAACAATTCCATGCAGGTGTTTTCACCACCAGGTCAGGACTCCAACTGACTTAGTACACATCGACACCACCAGAAGGCGCTCTCAGCTGTGACGTAATGCAAGATGGCGACACCCTGTGTATTCTTCAAGAGGTTCAGACTCCAACTGACTTAGTACATAGTACCGACACCAGAGGGCGTGACCGAGACGTCAGGTGATGACGCAAGTACCGTTATTCAAGATGGCAGCATACAATGCATTCACCACAACGCCTAGTACATATTCACACCAGCAGATTGCGCTACTGTGGACTTGGAATGAATTTTCGCGAATGCCACGCCCACTTGGACTTGGAACGAAATAATTGAAGTCTACACCACGACCCTCAACCGACCGACACGTCCCCTTACCGACCTATGTTGGCGGTGTAACGTGTACTAATGTGCACTGACGTGTGCTAACGTGCACAGCGCATTACGTCATCCAAGATGATGGGGCTAAATGGAGGGAAAACCACTCTTCCTATGCTAAACATAAGTCTTTATTTTGCAGCCAGTATCTCCACCACGAGATCTAGACTCCAACTAACCTAGTTCAAGCTACTGCCACCAGATGGTGCTGCATTCCTCATGTGACGTAATCCAAGATCGTGGTCTGGAGGGTAAAATAGCTTGAAAATGACTCAGGCTGCACTGGTCTGCTGGGTAGAGGAAGGAAGGAGTGCACTGTATTTATTTTCGAACATTCTATTTAGCTATTTAGTATATTTACCACACTCACGCAAAACACTCTCCATAATGTGCTTTGCGTCACAATACACAGTCTGCAGACACGCAAACAACTCCTAATTTTCCGAAACAACTTCAGTACAGATCTGCAAACTGCTTCTAAATAATACAGCACAGTGATGTGGAGAAACACTAAGCACTCGTAAACTGTCCAAATAGTGCATATCACAGCCTACAGACCTGCTCGCAAAATAATGCAATCAACGCGAACAAGCACCCTCTGCAATACCCTATCCACAGGACCGCGTAGTGACACGGCCGTCAGCTGTCACACCATGCACAGACTCCTGCTCGGGTCCCGCAAGCATGAGGTGGCCATATCCCTTTCATAATTCATTTCTGACAAATTCCTATCCAAATACGTGTTCACCTATACACCGGTGCAGACGCCCCCGGGACGCGCACAGCCGCGAGCCGACGCATGTGAAAGTTCCCCCTAACCGAACATACGGCCTGCGTTCAGCAGTGCTTACCCGCAAAACGTCCGCGTCGCGACTCGCCATCTAAAATATTCTCAATCTTATTCTTACGTCACATAGCTTTGTAAAAAATAACAGCCAACTCCACCTACCGGAAATTGTATACTGTCCCAGAAATACACTCCCGGAAATTGAAAAAAGAACACATTGACACCGGTGTGTCAGACCCACCATACTTGCTCCTGACACTGCGAGAGGGCTGTACAAGAAATGATCACACGCACGGCACAGCGGACACACCAGGAACCGCGGTGTTGGCCGTCGAATGGCGCTAGCTGCGCAGCATTTGTGCACCGCCGCCGTCAGTGTCAGCCAGTTTGCCGTGGCATACGGAGCTCCATCGCAGTCTTTAACACTGGTAACATGCCGCGACAGCGTGGACGTGAACCGTATGTGCAGTTGACGGACTTTGAGCGAGGGCGTATAGTGGGCATGCGGGAGGCCGGGTGGACGTACCGCCGAATTGCTCAACACGTGGGGCGTGAGGTCTCCACAGTACATCGATGTTGTCGCCAGTGGTCGGCGGAAGGTGCACGAGCCCGTCGACCTGGGACCGGATCGCAGCGACGCACGGATGCACGCCAAGACCGTAGGATCCTACGCAGTGCCGTAGGGGACCGCACCGCCACTTCCCAGCAAATTAGGGACACTGTTGCTCCTGGGGTATCGGCGAGGACCATTCGCAACCGTCTCCATGAAGCTGGGCTACGGTCCCGCACACCGTTAGGCCGTCTTCCGCTCACGCCCCAGCATCGTGCAGCCCGCCTCCAGTGGTGTCGCGACAGGCGTGAATGGAGGGACGAATGGAGACGTGTCGTCTTCAGCGATGAGAGTCGCTTCTGCCTTGGTGCCAATGATGGTCGTATGCGTGTTTGGCGCCGTGCAGGTGAGCGCCACAATCAGGACTGTATACGACCGAGGCACACAGGGCCAACACCCGGCATCATGGTGTGGGGAGCGATCTCCTACAATGGCCGTACACCTCTGGTGATCGTCGAGGGGACACTGAATAGTGCACGGTACATCCAAACCGTCATCGAACCCATTGTTCTACCATTCCTATACCGGCAAGGGAACTTGCTGTTCCAACAGGACAATGCACGTCCGCATGTATCCCGTGCCACCCAACGTGCTCTAGAAGGTGCAAGTCAACTAGCCTGGCCAGCAAGATCTCCGGATCTGTCCCCCATTGAGCATGTTTGGGACTGGATGAAGCGTCGTCTCACGCGGTCTGCACGTCCAGCACGAACGCTGGTCCAACTGAGGCGCCAGGTGGACATGGCATGGCAAGCCGTTCCACAGGACTACATCCAGCATCTCTACGATCGTCTCCATGGGAGAACAGCAGCCTGCATTGCTGCGAAAGGTGGATATACACTGTACTAGTGCCGACATTGTGCATGCTCTGTTGCCTGTGTCTATCTGCCTGTGGTTCTGTCAGTGTGATCATGTGATGTATCTGACCCCAGGAATGTGTCAATAAAGTTTCCCCTTCCTGGGACAATGAATTCACGGTGTTCTTATTTCAATTTCCAGGAGTGTAGTTAATGCTCGCTTTCTTCATGTCTCATCTTGTATGCACGCAAATTCTTACTCTAACAGAACCTGTTTCATTGAATTCACTCCTCCCAGCGCACCTGACGTGGTACCCTTCCTCTCAACATACGCAAACGTCCTCAACGCTATGTAGAGACTCCTGTATCCCAGTACAAAGGATGTGAATCAATCGAGCATTATTATTCGCTCTTATCGAATTTACCCATCGAATTACTGATACCTCCGATATCGAAGCACTGTTCGCCTTTTTTCCTTCTGCAGATTAGACTTTCAGCGGTTATTTTACACTGATCACCATATTACACCGACAACTAAACCTCGCAAAGTGCCATACATATCGTCAAATACGGAAAAACTCTTACTCAATTACACTGCTGTTCCACTGAGGACAGGAGCTTGAATATTGAGCTACAACAGCTACACAATAGAATGAACTCCAAGTAGTATATTTCAAGGGAAGAGTGTCACATACATAAACGTGTACTAATGTGTACTAACGTGCACTCGTTTCCCCTTGGCACAATCGCCTTTCTGTTTCTGCTCCGAACCTGCTTCCTTGCTTGCTCGCTTTTCTACGCACCTCTCCTGACTTGGGGATTACAAGAACACAAATATTTTCACCATAATATTATAACATTTTTGCTCAATCGATCACCCTGTCCACTCTATGTTATTCTTTAACGCAGATGGATGTAAGTTCAGAGGCGGATGGTTCTCTGTCTTCCTGAAAAGCGTGACATACAGCAGTGAACATGCCTGGATCACTGGTACCTCAATAGACATACAGTAGAATGCTTCCTCGACGAAGAAAAAAGTGACTAATTCCCTGATTCTCTTCGCTTCCATGTCGACGTGTTCTCGGATTCCTCCTGATGCCGCATACCTGCCCCCACATACAAACTGTTCTGCGTGAAGCAGAAGATACGCAGGTACTTCCTCAACTTCCCCGCATTTCGGTGTATATTCGGTCAAGTTATACCTGTTCCCCATAATTCATCGCAATTCTATCAATTTCCTTATTTCAGGTCTATCCATGCGATCATAGCATAACCCATCATTCAGTGTTCTAAAACTGCTTGTAAATGTAGCACAACTTCCAACACCTGGCCCAGATGCACTGATCGTAAGCCATAGCATAGCATTGTACTTGATTGCACCCAGTCACGCACATATTTGGAGTGCGTTGCTCTGTTTTCTGTATATCAGTATATACGCATGTGTTGCGTACGGCTCCCAGGACCCAGAGTAAGTCCGAGGTAGCGTTCCAGTGTGGATCTACCGCGCGTTATATCCGATGCGTTGTTGGGATATGGATCCACAATATGCTGTGCATGGGATAGGATTTGAAGGTGGATCACCCACGCACAATGTACGAAGCGGTGTAGGGATGCAGATCCACTATATACCGTATCTAAGTTAACGTTCAAGTGTGGATCTGTCACGGACCGATGTTCGGAGGCGGATCCACCACACGTCACATCTGAGATAGGGTTCACAGGTGGATCAACCAGGCGTTACGTCCGAACACGTATTCTATAATCGAAGTCTGGTCCACCAGCGGAGGGGATAGTAGACATATGAGCATTGAATTTTGTTTACTACCAAAATTAAAAGTTGGTGCCAGTTCGTAGGAAGAGGTGGCGGTCAGGTGGCTTAGGTTAGTGGAGGTAGGCTAAGTGAGCAATCTTCCCGCGGTTTTCTTTGCTTAGTAGAGATAAACGGGGTGTGGTGCATTATCCTGTTGGAATTTGAACTTCCCGCCTTTTTTCTGGGAGAGAGGGGTTAGGTTAGTGTAGGTAGCCCAATTGACCTATCTTCGCACTAAAATCCGCCAACTTCGATGACGTCATGCGCTTTTTCCAAGTCTACACAACGCTATCTTGGATGACGGTATAGCCGTCATCTTGGATACATCTAGCAGCAACGGAATGTGGGGTGATGCCTGTTTTGTCCCCCTACTAAGACACTTATTAAACTCCTCTCTGTCCAACATCAGCAACTTAGCAGTTGAACAAAATTCCCACCAAAACAACAATGATAGAACCTTCCACTCCAGCCTTTTCCCACGAACTGTAGGTGAAGTGGAGAGTTTGAGTATATCTGCCACTAGAGTAATTTTTTCCCAGGAAGATAACACCAGTTGTATGGTATTGTCAATTTTTTAACTATATTACGATTTTAGACGCTTATTGTGCAGCGCTATGCGTACAGTTGTGTAATTAGGGTCGATTTTTATGATTAATTACGTAGTTATTACCGATCTTCAGTTTCCAAACGAAAATAAATAAACTACACTAAGCTAACCCTCTTCTCCTGCATCTGGACAGTTTCCATGTGTTGGGGTTCTCCTCTCCTGCATCTGGACGGCTTGCATGAGTTGGGACTGCACTTGGTCTCTCTGTCCATAAGGACCACGGTTCAAGTCCCGAAAAGGTCACCACCATTTTTAATTTCCAGCCACTTCCCAGGTGGGGCTGGGGTAGCACGTCAACATCGGCCTGGGACAAAGAAATTCCCACCAAGTTCTAAATTCCTGCCTAACTTCGGAATTCCTACCAATAGGGTTCAAAAATGGTTCAAATGGCTCTTAGCACTATGGAACTTAACTTCTGAGGTCATTGAGTCCCCTAGAACTTAGAACTACTTGAACCTAACTAACCTAAGGACATCACACACATCCATGCCCGAGGCAGGATTCGAACCTGCGAACGTAGCGGTCGCGCGGTTCCAGACTGTAGAACCTAGAACCGCTCGGCCACCCCGACCGGCTCCAATAGGGTGGGTGAGGGAGGGAGAGAGGGATAGGTGGAGATCAGAAGGAGGCGGCGACCCATATTCCGGCTTGAGTAAAACATATGATGTCATCTGCGGGGTGTGGGGGTGGGGGTGGGTGGGGGGCGGTGTTTGGGGTGGGAGTGGGGTGGGGCGTTGGGGTAATTAATTGATAAATTTAATTAACTTGCATATCAATTTGATATCAAAATTCCGCCAGTGTTGCCCTTATCCGACTGCTGATTTAGACATAATGCATAATGCAACTCAGGAAATAAGGAGATACACAGCATGCTCACTGGGATGAAACATAAAGTAATTTCGGATTAAACTCTAAGCATACCTTCACAAATACCATTGGTGCATGCACGACATTGTGCAGTACCAACATGTTCAAAAGGCCTCGCGCAAAAAATCGATTTTTCAGGTGGTCATATCTCATATTCAACTGATCACATAGATAAGGGGTCTTCTGTTTCGGATACCCTTCGGCCTGGCGACCATTTGTATACCTATCGGAAGGATTAGCACACTACAGTACAGGGTCAAAATTTAATCCTAATACACTTTCTGCAGCCCCGGCAAATTGAGAAAATCGCTTGGCTATTTTGCATTAGATGTGGTCTAAGGTGAACTGTAGGCGGATATAAAATTACCATTCTTTAATTGGCTATTCCTACGAAAACACCGAAAAGCCACGATTTTTGGATATGAAAGGTGCCAGTTATGGGGATGGCCGGTTCTATCATTTCTGTTCGTGGCAGATCCTCGAAAATTTTGCCATATATTGTTAAGATGATATTATCGGGAAACTTCGAAACTTTTTCGATATCATACTCCGTTACCAAGATCCAGAGATTCAAATTTGCCATACTTATGTTGTAAAATATGCATGTAATATCCGGTCTGAGGCGTAAGTGCAGACGTTGTAGACACGAATAGGATTCTAGGGTCATCGCAATGGTTCTGAGCTCACTAAACCATGTTTCCCGTCAGCACTTTTTCACCAATAAAACTTTACGATGCACTGCCTCTGTGTAATGGGCACTTCACTTCTACACAAATATACCCAAAGCGGTATTGCAGTAACAAATAATGGACTAAAAAGGGTCTTAACATGCATAAAAGGAACTTAAAGTGGTCGTAAAAAATTATGTAATACTGGAAAGACTGCAAAGTAGTAGAATATTTCTAATAACTTTTTCACTCGTTGATGATACGAATAGCAAACAGTGAATTTTCGATGAATTAAGATCGATGAGCAAAAACACACAAAGCAAACGATTTTGCATCTTCTTACTTTAGGTGCACTTATTTGTTCTGTATGTGTCATCGTATATAAATGTGTCGAAGTATATAAATAAAGTGTTAAAACTTTACTGATCTACAGAATTCGTTTCATATAAGCTGCATACACAGCGGTAGCAGGCAAAAGAGGGGTAGCAGTGAAAAGATGCTCCTGCTGGAACCCAAAAGGGCGAATATATTCCTCCCGAACTGAATCTGACAGGTAAGTGGGGAAACAGCTGCTCAGTCCTCATTCCGACTCCCTCATATTTGCGCTTATCATACTAAAATACAATAGCAAAGAGACAGTGACGGTGGAACAGACAGGAGATAGTGCCAGTAGGAAAGAAAGAGATGGAAGAGAGTGATGGTCGGTGAGAGACAGTGATAGTAAAAGATAAAGAGACATTCATGAAAGTAGAAGGAATGGGAGGAAAAAGGGAGGAGACAGTGCAAATGAAAACTGGAAATGAGTGGACGCTGCCAAGGTATGGCGAATACAGTGGCAGCGGCAAGCAAAGACAAAAAGATACAGTGTAAAGGAGAGAGGAGACAATAGTAGTGGAGTACACTGTAAATCAATGGGAGAAAAATTGCACACTGGGGGAGAGAGACATTGTCAATGGCAGTGAGAGGGAGATGCTGAATCTGGAGCCTTCACTACAAAAAAAGAGACTGGATAAAAGGATTTAGAATGTTCTGTATTAAAAGAGCGCCAATATGTTTGCATGCCGAAGTTTTTGGTGAGGAAGGCAGAAGAGGATTGAGGCAGCTGGTTCCCCACTGTTCTGCCAGTCTCATCAAGGGGAACCGATTCGCCTTCTTGTACTCCAATAGCAGCATTTTTCTGCTGATTTATACTACGGTCTATACGTTGCACGAAATATTGAATTAGAGCGAATTAACAGCTGTTCTTGGTGCATGGGTTGAATCAGAGCGTGCAGGAGTTTACGCACGTGTATCATAGAGACACTATTAACCGTACTGACTTCGGTTAATTCTTGGATGCAGCGTTACCTTGTAATACAAGGACATTCGAGGAAGTTATACAGACTGTGGCATATCGTTCCACTGTATTTAGAAAACGCACGTCTCCGAATAAATAGAGCGAAATGTTCCGACGTAGAGTAGCAAGTTAATATACAGGTGTATCAGAGTAACTGTTCCTAATCCTGTGATTAGGGCAGAGAGACTTCTCGATCGTGAAATGCGGTTTCTCAGTCCCCCAAATGGGCCAATTTTACTTATTGACGAACCCATCTAAATGGAAGTGAGCTTTGTCGCCAAACCAAAGCGAATAAACCACACAAATGCCCATTATGCTCCGTGGTCAACCGTGCAGTTTGAAAGTCCTAACGCAAGCCGTTCAGAAGTTACGACGATTTTATTTCATATAGTTCAATAATTGTCACCCTGAATATCGAGAGAGAATATTTGCGTCATGACGCTTTCATGGAGTAGGACACTGAAAGAATAGTAACAAACCTGTTTGAAAAGCATGTGGTTCATGAGAAATCTCGGGTGCATGTACTTTACATAAGGCCAAGACAAGCACACAGAGAAAATTCTGTAAGAGGATTTCACTGAAGGAAATGTGTGTGAGCTCCTTTATAGAATCTTATAATAGTACTTCCGTTGTCATAAACTTGCCCGCGGCATTCACTGACTGGAAATGAGTGTTTCACAGGCGTTGATCGAATTAAATGTGCTATACAATCTACGAATTCCATGTTTATTTATTTCATACTTATCAATTTCCTTGTTGAAGTAAATAATTGAATAATACTTCTCATCTTCTCTCGGTTCCAAGCTGGCACCCTTGACATGATGGGCAAAACTAGAGAAAAAGAAATATACTGAGTGTCACTTGACAGATAGTGCACTTGTAAACGCATTCCAGATTCTTATCATTCTCGGACCTTCCTAATGCAATTTGCAAGAACTTCATCATAGTGACTCAAGAGCTCTAGTATTCCGAGGAAATTTTCATTATTTAGATCTCCAATTTTCTGAGCTGCGCCTCTTTTATCAAGAAATAATGTCACATCAAGTGAAATGAGATTACCCATGTCAGATGGTCATTCTACGGACGAGCAAAAGGTGATTACGGTGTCTCTTTTCTTCCGAGCATCAGCATGGGTAATGTACACTTTTCATGTCATTTCATTTCTTCAGTTTGACGATAATTCCAGGACAATTATATGCAAATAGAAATTTTTTATATTGTGTTTACTCTTGGCTGAAAATATTTTCTGTATAGTCGTCTTTCGTGCAAAATCACCTTGTGATGGAACTAGAAGTTCTTTGAATGTTGTTGGCAAATCTACCAAATTTTAACGACGTTTCATAGCTGTTCCCATGGTATATTTTTATTTGTTGGGGTAGCATTTCCAACGATATTTAAAGTAATGGCATTTTCGAATCCATCGCAATGCAGTTTCAGTGCACATGCCATAGAATGCAATTAAGTGGGAATAGCTAGACCGGTTATGCCGGCTCTGGGGTAATGTTCTTGTATTTATAATACGATTTAAAAATTATTTTACAATAAAAGCTGGGGGATTCGAACCCTTGAGAGAATTGGGCTTCCCATGAGGCATGGGCCCCGGGGCCTTTTCCCCCTCCCCCTGCCCCTCCCCCCTCTTGTCGCGTCTACAAGTGGGTGACAAAGTGTTGGAATTCCATGCTCCATCATAGGACGTGGAGGTCGGGAGACTGCTGCTCTCTGAAGCGGGATGAGCATCCATCTGTGTCAGATCTGACGACAAAACACAAGTGTTTCGGAGCACACCGTTCGGAGCACATTTTTGAACTTCGGGCTCTGTAGCAGACGACCCCAAACTGTTCCCATTTTTCCCAACAACGTGATGATTTATGATTGCAGTGGGCACGGGATCACCGAGATTGAACGGTGCATCAATGGAAACGTGTCGCCTGGCCAGATGAACCATATTTCTTATTACGTAAGGTCGATGGTCGTGTCTGTATATACGGACGTCCAGGGAAACGACTGCTCGAAACATACATCCAGCTACGGACGCAGGCCAGTTTTTGCAATATTACGCAATTTGAGACATTTACCAGGCTTCACATGGACCAGTGGTAGTGATTGAAAGCACCATAACTGCTGTGATGTGAACATTACTGTGGACCACCTGCATCCCCTCATGCTTGATGTATTCCCTGGTGGCGACAGCCTCTTCCAGCAAGATAACTGTCCATGGCACAAAGCCAGAGTCACACAACAGTGGTTTGAGGAGCATGACAGTCAACTCGAACTGATGTTCTGGCCAAGGAATTCTCCTGATCTGAACCCAATGGAACACATCTATGGTGATATCGGGCATCAGCTCAGCACCTACAAACCACCGGGCAGTAGTCTATCGAAATTGCGTGACCTTTGCTGAGTCATACGGCACCACATACTTCTAGAAGCCTACCAAGGGCTTTTAGAATGCATGCCACGATGAATCACTGCTATACTGAGTTCCTAAGGTGGACCAACGTGCTATTAAGTGGAACATCGCAGAACCCACATCCTGCGACACCTCACTTTTAGTTAACACTAACCTTTATGCAGAGATGGCAGTAGACCTTTTATGTTGGCCATCATGCCGGTGTGGCCGTGGAGTGGCTCCACCTCTTTTTCTTAAAAAACAAAAAACGTTTTCATTGCTCTATGGTCTAATCTGAATTATCCTGAGCAACCGCAACTAACGATGTCGCAGGGTTAACACGGGGCTGCTGCTGAGCCCTTTGTTCAGCCATGTTCATTAAACGGTGTACTCCCTAACACTTGTGCCTGCACCAGCATTCAACTCTCTCGTCATATCTGCCACACATCGCCGTCTACCTTATTTTACTGGGCGAACAAACCTCTTACAGCCATGTTATGTTACGAGGTGTGGACATTCAACACATTACCGCCTATTGATGGTTTCATGGTTCTTCAATCACTTTCGATAAATGCTCACGACTGTAGCCCGCCAACAGCCGACTAACTTCGCCGGTTCAAAATGGCTCTGAGCACCGTGACACTTCATCGGAGGTCATCAGTCCCCTAGAACTTAGCCCGCATCTCGTGGTCGTGCGGTAGCGTTCTCGCTTCCCACGCCCAGGTTCCCAGTTCAATTCCCGGCGGGGTCAGGGATTTTCTCTGCCTCGTGATGGCTGGGTGTTGTGTGATATCCTTAGGTTAGTTAGGTTCAAGTAGTTCTAAGTTCTAGGGGACTGATGACCATAGATGTTGAGACCCATAGTGCTCAGAGCCATTTGAACCATTTTGAACCCTAGCACTTAGAACTACTTAAACCTAACTGACCTAGGGACATCACACGCACCCATGACCGAGACAGGATTCGAACCTGCCATCATAGCAGTCGCGCGATTCCGGACTGAAGCGCCTAGAACCGCTCGGTCACTACGGCCGGCCTAGCTTCGCCGTTTCCGAGTTTCTCGTTCCCGGCACGCCGTAACTGTGGTGTCGTTCGCTACAGTCACCATACCGGGCGTGTCAATTTCTGTTTGAGAGGCTGCCGCCGCCAGAAATATAGCCACGTAGCATCTGCTTCCGCCAATCAATTACACCACCACGAACAAGCACACCTCTCCTGGCGCGGGCAGCACCGCTGTCTAATAGCGTAACAGGCCGCCACAAGCTATCATCGCCCCCTTCAGTTGTTTGCTCTACTTCGGCGGATACTCAGCCTTACTAGTGATACTACAGCCTTAACACGAACTTGGCCACGGATCTGGATTATTCTGGACTGTGTATTAGATCTCCAGTACTTGTGCTCCACTGCAACCCATTGAAGCTAAATAAACCATTTTTACTTAACTGTTGTTGTCTTTCATTCACTGCTTTCCTCCATAGAACCCACGAATAATTACAGGATAAAACAACGTTGTCATAGAGTCTAATCCGTCGTCTGCCTCTTCTTTGTAAAATTTGTGCTTTCCTGCGACAGCTACAATGCGGCAACGAAGTTAGTGTTGTTTCTTACAGATTTATCGGTAAAAACCGTGCTTGCCTGCTTGCCTTGCTTTGTACTGACTTTGTGCTACAGTCAGTTCTGACCTGCAATCTACAATTTTTGTTGTTTTCTGTTTACTGTTGCTTATATATATGTATATACAGTAGGCATGACAGTATACAGACTGCACTTTAACATATATATATATATATATATATATATATATATATGTGTGTGTGTGTGTGTGTGTGTGTGTGTGTGTGTGTGTGTGTGTGGGTGGGTGGGTGGGTGTGGGTGTCTGAGACTTCTCATCGAGAATTTTCTTACAGTATCAGTGTTAACATTCTCTTTCTATTTGGTGTCTATTGTGTATTGAATCATTGCCAGCGTACCGCAAGAACTGACTCTAAGCCAAGTTATTCTTATTCAATTGCAGGCTGAGCAAATTCAACAACTTATGGCAGGAATGACGAAAGTGATCCAGTCAAAACAACTATGTCGGCTTCACTCTCAGAATCCCAACAAGCAACAAAATAAGCAACGCCTGTCTGTGCACCCCAGTTCAGTGCATTCGACACACAGCAGAAAGATTGAAACTTCCTGGCAGATTAAAACTGTGTGCCGGACCGAGACTCGAACTCGGGACCTTTGCCTTTCGCGGGCAAGTGCTCTGCATGTGAGGACTGGTCTTGAGTCGTGCTTGGGTAGCTCCGAAGGTAGAGCACTTGCCCGCGAAAGGCAAAGGTTCCGAGTTCGAGTCTCGGTCCGGCACACAGTTTTAACCTTCCAGGAAGTTTCATATCAGCTCACACTCCGCTGCAGAGTGAAAATTTCATTCTAGCAATATCGTGCTCAGCTCGATGCCCACTCTTCTGCCCGTCATATTCCATATTCCAGGTGTATACAGGAGACCACGTTTTTTGGGAACAGTAGGCATCACAGTATACAGACTGCACTTTAACTTTCTCCCACTGCCCGCAACGAAAATGCAGACTTTGAGGACTTGATCGCTGCTTTAGACAAATATTTCGATGCACAAGTGTCTGCTGCTTGTTAAGCGTTTTTTTGGTTACTTAGACAGACTAATCAAACTGAAAAAGAGTGGGTATATGATTTACAAGGCCTGACCAATCATTGCATGTTTCGGTGTGAATGTGGTAAATTTACAGTGACGCCACGATTCGAGACGGCGTCACCCAAAATGTGTATTACTCTAGCATCATAGAACAAATACTAAAGTATCTTAACTCAAATTTGAAGCAAATTTTAGAATTAGTTGAGGCGCAGGACTCTTATGATTGTGTTTAGCTAGACTTTGACCCTCCTTACACATCTGTGGTGCGGAGTTGGGATGATCGCAAACACGTCACACACGCAGTTCGCGCGCCGCGTCATTCAAGTCACAGCCTGGGCAGCGTCATAGGCAACAGCAGCTTGCTAGGCGGAGGGAACGCTGCGATAAATCTTGCCCGCGGTGCTTCACGTCATACAAACGGTGACCCCAAGTGTTTCCACCGCAGCAAGCACGGACATACGTAATAAGTGTCCTTCCAAAGGCGCAAGTCAGGCTAGCAATCTGTTCCTCATTCCAAGTGTCAGTCTACGACGCCAGTGTCTTACCCCCAAAGCCTTCTAGTGCTAATCATGGTGCGATTTCTGTGTCCTTCTCTTCAGCAGCCGCAAACAAACTTTTTGTCAATTTGCAGACTGCTAACTGCAACATGCGCATGCAGTTAGTTAGTGTAGCTGCAGTGACACTTTTGAACAGACGCACGTATGACCCGTTAGGAAAGTTTAAATTTTGCAAGTCACAGTTAACTCTCTCAGCTTATAACGGTAATGATACCCCAGTTCTTGGTGTTTGTAGCCTATCTGCCACTTTTCGTAATGTGTACAGAGGCAGTCTCAGTCACAGTGTTCTATTGAAAAGGTAGGGCCGGCCGTAGTGGCCGAGCGGTTCGAGGCGCTTCAGTCTGGAACCGCGCGACCGCTACGGACGCAGGTTCTAATCCTGCCTCGGACATGGATGTGTGTGATGTCTTTAGTTAAGTTAGGTTTAAGTAGTTCTAAGTTCTAGGGGACTGATGACCTCAGCTGTTAAGTCTCATAGTGCTCAGAGCCATTTGAACCATTTCAAAACACAGTCCAAACATTTGTGTTAATTATTCATTCGATCTTTTTGGATTGCAAATTCTGGTCAATGTGCTTCCTTTGAATTTTTTTTTTTTTTTTTGTGCCTGAGGACAGTTTTTGAAAACTTTGTGCAGAATTTGGTGAACTTTTCAAGACGGACTAGAGAAGGCAACCAGTTTTGAGGCTCACATTACAACGAAGGAAAATACGAAACTTCGGTTTTACTGGAGGAGGCACGTCCCTCAGGCAATTAGAGGCCAAATAGCGCAGCAGTTGTTAATACAGCAGGGCAAGCGATAATCAGACTAGCAGTAGCTAGTCAGTGGGCATCTGCTCTAGCAGTCATCAAGAAACCGCCTGGAGAATTAAGATTGTGTACTGATTTTAAGTCAATGATGTCTCATTTCTGTTACCGTGGCCTGATGGACTGATGAATACACTAGGAACGGGTAGCTTCTTTTACAACTACGGAATAACTATTTGCAGATTTCACTGACCATCAGCCTCAGATTATTTTTCTGATCGACATCCACATGGACCTACTCAATTTTTTACGTTTTCCCTTCGGTAGTGCTTCAGCGCCTGCTATTTCTCAGCGCTACTTAGAACAACTGATTTCTACAGTGCCTTCGTTTACGAATTGTTTAGCTGATATTGTGGTTTTGGGCCGTACTCCTGAAGAACATTTCTCTAATACGATAAGTTTATTTCAAGTTCTCCGTACTGCTGGCCTCTAGTGCAAAAAGGCAAGTGTGCTTTTTTTAATCAACTTCAGGTTGAACACTTCGACCATGTCATCAACTTTCAGGGCATCCACCCTTCACAGTCTCATTTAACTGTCATTCGTGATCTCCAAACGCCTTGCAGCATAAGAGCAAGTGAAGTTCAAGCTCTGCGGCCCTATTGCACGAATTACGCATGAAATATGTTCCTTTTGAATGGCCTCAGGAGTGTCAAAAATCTTTTCAATGACTGAATAAACTTTGTCGAGTGATAGATGTTAAATGCATTTTGATACCCCTAAGCCGGTCGTGCTAGCAGTCGACGATTCCTCACAACAGGGCTGATGCAGTGCTTTCGCACAAAGTTGTACCTACGAACAGACCGATTGCTTTTGCATCCAAGCTCTTGATCAAGGCTCAACGCTGTTATTCACAGCTAGAGAAGGAGCTCTTGCTATTATCTATGGTTCCACAAAACTCCACCAGTATCCTCATGGAAGGAAGTTTTACTTAGTGACAGATCACAAGCTGCTGACATCGTTGTTTAGCCCTTTCACACCATTCCTGCTATGCACAGCACAGAAGCTACAACGCTGGTCATTGTAACTGTCAAATTACAAGTATGAAATCATGTACTGACAAACAGCCAAACGTTCCAATGCAGACACCCTCTCTGGTTTATCAGTTGTTTCCAAGTTGATGTTTTAAAATGGCTCTGAGCACTATGGGACTTAACATCTGTGGCCATCAGTCCCCTAGAACTTAGAACTACTTAAACCTAACTAACCTAAGGACATCACACACATCCATGCCCGAATCAGGATTCGAACCTGCGACCGTAGCAGTCGCGCGGTCCAAGTTTATGTGTGGGACCATAAAACTCTGGATGGATTACGCGTCAATCATCGTCGGATTACTCAGGCGACGTCTGTGGACCCCAATATACAGATTCTGGTACGGTTCATCCATACTGGTTGGCCACAAACTGTCAAAGCTGTTTTCAATCCGTTGGTTCGCCGATACTTTGCGCTTCGGCATGGCTTGTCGGTAAAACAGGGTGATATTTTACTTGATTCAGGTAGTGATCAGTTGCGTGTGATAGTTCCACAGTCTCTACAGAAGAAAGTTATTCGTCTTTCGCCTCAGGGCCCTTGGGGCATTGTGCACACAAAGCAGCTCCCCCAACGCCACTGTACATGGGTCGCGATGGACTCACAGATTGAACTGTTGATCTCTCATTGTCAAGCATGTGTGAGGTAGCAGGATGCGTCACCTCAAAGGTTCCTTGATTGGCCCAAGTCCACTGCCCCTTGGCAGAGACTGCGCAATGATCCTGCGGATCCATTTTGAAACAGCCAATGACAAATTGTTGTGGTTGCTTATAGTAAATTCCTGTTTGCAGTGCCGATGCCATCGACCACAATGCCACATAACTTCAAAACTCTCACATCAGTTTCTATGTTGAAAGCTCCTGGATTGCAGTTTCTGTCAGCAGATTTCATCAAATTTTATACGACCAACGGCATTCAACATGTGACAAGTGCACCACTACACACGTAATATAACAGCGAAGAAGAATGCTTTGTGAGAACATTTAAGCAGCAAATGGACAAATTCCGAGCCTATCACACATGGGAGCAAGCTCCGGTGGTGTTCTTGTCCCCATACCATTCGCAGCCACACAACAGCAAGTGGCCTTTGGAACCGCTGCACGGACGCCGACAGAGAACACTGCTGCATCCACAGCAGCGGTCGATCCTTCCTCCACAGCGCCCTAAATTTATTCTAAATGATCATTTCTTTTTGAGAGGTATAAGCAGAAAGCTACGCTGGAAACAGGGCGTCATCAGTCAGATCTTGGGGTGCTCTCTTTATCTTATACAGGTTTCATCTGCGACGCACGGGTGACATCACAGTCAGCTCCACTTCCGTTGACTGCGTGATCCTGCCACAGATTTCTCGGTTTCAGAGATGCAGCCCTACGGGCTCTCGCAACTCCAGTCATCCTTGCCTCCCTCGGATCCTACTCCTTTCGCGCCTTACAGGGAGCCCAAGGACGTCGATGTGGCACCACCGTCGTCACCCCAGGACGGAGGTCTGGTCCTCTACACCTTGCCGACCTTCTGGATGCCTCCGAGGACCCGCTAGTCGCCACTCCTCCTTTGCCAGTTCCAGAATATTCACCGTCTCCGAGCACGAGGGTGCACCATATAATCAATTTCTCGGCCGGTGTTCCAGGTCATTTGCAAGGCGAATGTCGGGGTGTGGGCAGGAGCTTGCCATTGGCCACAGTTCCGGTTCCGGCCTCCCCAGTGACACCAGCGACGCCAGTACACCACGACAGTGAGGAGGTTTGGGCATGACTATGTGGTGCTTTCGGCACAGACACCGTGACGTGCGTGTTAGTTCCTAATTCAGAGGTTGGGACTAGACGTTCAGAGAACCGGACATGGTCCCACAACATCAGCAGCCGCCAACCAATGGAACCGGGACGAATGGAGAACCATTCTAGCCACGATACAGGCCAAAAGGGGACAATCCACTGATATAAGCGACTTTGTATCCTCTGGTGGTGCATGTGTTCTATGGCAGAAAGCAGAGAATGAAAGACACTAAAACAGGCACCTAAAAACCGTTTACTTAGCTTCGATAAGTTGCAGTCCAGCACATGTGCAAGGAGATGCAATCCAGAATAATCCAACCTCTCCGCAAGCCTCCTTCAGTTGTGTGTTTTACTCCTATGGATACTCAGTCTCTCTGGTAATGCTACGAAGTTATCACTGACTTAGCGACCGATTTGGACTATTCTGGATTGCATCATGGACATGGTTGCACTTGTGTTTCACTGTAAACGATTTTTAATTAACTGTTTATGTATCTTTCGTTCACTGCTCTCTGGCATAGAACTTATGTATCACCACAGGATACGACAATAACGATCTCCCCTTTGCCAAAGTCGTTTATTTCGGTGGACTTGCCCCACTGTTTGCCCGTATCATTGCTAGAATGATCCCCCATTCGTCCCTGCTCCGCTTACACTGAGGTGACAATAGTCATGGGATAGCGATATGCACAAATACAGATAGTGGTAGAATCACGTACACAAGATATAAAAAGGGCAGTGCATTGCCTGAGCTCTCATTTGTAGTCAGGTGATTCATGTGAAAAGGTGCCGGACGTGATTATGACGGCTCGACTGGAATTAAGACTCTTTAAACGCGGAATGGCAGTCGGAGTGAGACGATTGGGACATTCCATTTCGAAAATCGTTAGGGAATTCAATATCCGAGACCCAAAATATATATATTCCAATATTAACAAATTTTTATTTATCTGGTAAAGGAAGATGCTTTATTTCCTAGTTTTCTCTTTCTTAAAATCACAAAGCACACGCTAGGGCCACATTTCTGTGTATTTAGATAAATTATTTTTCAGAAGGCTATGTGAGTTTTGATCTATGTCTAAGTTCACAGATCGGGTGGAATATGTAGTACTAACTTTCGAAAGCGGGTGCAAGAGACTACAGCAGCCCTCTTCTCTTTAAAACCACGTAACGTAAATTTGAAAATAAGTAGGGAATTACCAAGTGGAGGAATGAATAGGTGGCGTATAATTAATCCCTTCATGTGAAACGATTAATTTAAAATGTCTTATCTTAGCAGTATCAAAATGTAACCGGTCAACTAAACTTAATTACCATAAATTTACAGAGTAGCTAGTCACCTCACTAAACAAGTCTCCAAGTTTATTTGTTCAAATGGCTCTGAGCACTATGGGACTAAACACGGAGGTCATCAGTGCCCTAGAACTTAGAACTACTTAAACCTAACTAACCTAAGGACATCACACACATCCACGCCCGAGGCAGGATTCGAACCTGCGACCGTAGCAGTCGCCCGGTTCCGGACTGAAGCACCTAGAACCGCTCGGCCACCGCGGCCGGCTCCAAGTTTATTTCGTCCCAGGAAGTGCGACATACGTGGCATATCCATTTGATTCAACAGTGATGTAAAAATGTGCAGGAAAGCTGCTATGAAAGCCTGTGAGTGGCAAGAAGGGTTTCAGTTATGGCCGCTATGCTTAGGGATACGAGAATTCCTGACAGCACGGTGCCAAGGGCATAGAATGCATGGCGTGTGCGTTCCTTCCGGCATTAAGCGCCAACGTCTTGCCAGCTGCGTGAGATGCTCGCTCTTGGCTTCTGCAAGGTAGCAGTCGGTGGTTATTCCTTCAGGTCAACCCATTCCGCGTTAGTGCTCTGAGACAGTCGGTGGGACACACGTTCAACGAAAACACTTGATCGGCGAAGCAATAAAGCTGAAAGATCATTAATTTGGACACCCGTAGCCAATCATGATAGCCGCCGCCCCTGGATGTTTGAGACGATCTACGCCAAGATGTGGGCAACTTCTTTACATGAATTAAGTCCACCTGATCAGTACCTTCTCTCAACTCCGTCTGAGACCTTAACGTATTACTTCTTGGGGTGACTAGATGCAGAAGAGAAACGTGCTCTTTTTATAAGGGTCGATCAACAAATTTCCGTCTGAGGGCGTTGAAACTGCGTATATACAATGTAGCACGACTTAGATTCGGATGTATAAGTAGCGACATGTGGGCAAAGGACTAGTGTGGCATTACCGTTTTTGAGGTGCCTAAGGTCAGTGAGGAAACGAACTATGACGTCGTGCAAACAGGACCAACGTGCTGTTATTCTTTTCTTTGATGCCGAAGGACAAACACCGGTAGACATCAAATCAGAGAATGAAGAATGTGTATGGGGCAATATGTCAATTGAAAACCACGGTTATAGAATTGTGCGCCAAGCTCCGTGCTGGTCGCGGTCCGACACAAGACGCTGGTCAATCTGGGAGGCCAGGCTCATACATGGCTGTTTGCCTGAAGCACCTGCTGCATTTCAGTGTAGAAGATAACGCGTTCCTTGAGAGCACTGTTGCAGGCGACGAAGACTGGTGCGACAGGGGATGCTGCTGCTTCGTGATAACTAGGTTGTAACGTGGCTATAATTTCGGACCTTACAAGCACTCATCTACATACTTTGCCGTGATTTAAACTGAAATTAGGTATCATTTGATAGACTGTACATCGTATGTTTGAATATTTAAAGAAGACTGACATTGTCACGTGCACCTTGTAAATAGTTGTTAACGTTTACTGCATGGAAGGTGACGGATTGTCCTTATTATCAAAAGGGCATAATGAATGATTGCCTATACTAGCAGAGGTTGGAACCCCAGTGGAAATGAAACGGCAGGCGTAACTCAGGCCCTGGGTGGAAAAGCCTGCACAGGTGTGTTGGTCTGCTTAACACAGGAAGTAGCCCAAGACGGACGGTCGGGGCACCTGAAGGCCGAAGCACAATACAGCGGAGGCCGGCCCGTGTTGTAACAGGGCCAGAACTGGATAATACTTCGGAAACTCTAAAAATCTTAGACGCCACAGAGAGGAACGAGGAATCGTTACCTCGGAAATCACGCAGGCTGGGTTATTTCCGAGGATTTTTACTCTGAGAATCGTACCATTGTATGAATTCCTAATTAATGGGTATAGGTATTTCCTCGCAAACTTCCCGCGCTGGACGACAAATATGGTTGGTCGGCGTTCGGAAGAATCTGTACAGAGGGGGAATATTATGTGGTTTCGAGAACATGATCCGCCTTCTTCAGTTACATGGGAGGGGAGCCGAGCTTTTCTGGGAAGCCAGCGGTGGAGAGAATGAGGTCTTCCGTTTTGAGAGCCCGTGTTTGACAATCGCTCAGTATCAGCTTTGTTGCTACAGACGGACTTGCTGGCTTTGCTTTCAGGAGATCTTATATTTAGAACGGTTAGGCACTGTACTGTTGCGAACTTATACGATTCTGGACTTCGCCCCGGGTAGGTGCAGTGTTCAGTAATTGAGAGCAATTCTGCATATATTCACATTGAGACGTTATCTGAACTCCGTCCTTGTGGCTGGGAGTTCGCGTTTCTCCTCTGTAGAACACAGAGAGGAGAAGACAATATTAGATTAGACTAGTTACAGAACCGTTTTCTGCCGTCCTAGTGTTTGACTGAGTTTTTTTGTATATATATATTTTGTCACAGACGTGTACGAGAACCATCACTCCAAAGCACCGGACACAGTACATACGGTGATATTGCTAATTTCTTCAGCTTATTAGGGCTGTGAAGCTAATCAGCTGTGATCATGTAACTTTTATTTCCACTGAGGTTGCACACCACTGTAGTTCATCTTTGAAAGTAGTATCTTCTAGTGTTTGGTACATAGATGATGTCAGTCATATCGTGTTCTTTATATTAGCCACAAAAAGAGGCGGATTTCGGCAACTGAGTGATTATATTAGTTGGTAAAATCATTTGTATCTGTTTATGTCCATTGGACATTGATATATAAACATCTGTAACTATAAAGGCGTTTAATCTATAATAAATGTATAAGCAGAAACAACATTTATCATTTAGTGATTACTAGTTCCCTTAATCATTTATTTATGTTTATGTTGTAATTTATATGTTAAAGAGTAAGAAGGACGAGATAATATCACCATTAAGAGATCCTAAGATCAGCTTCAGGGGGTAGTCAGACAGGACCAAATCTTTATTTTCGCGTTCAGTATTTTTCGTTGCGCACATTCATTGTACACCCGCCTGCAGTAGCATCTTGGAAGGTTTAAGACTTTTAGGTGCAAATTTCAGATGGAAAAGGAAGGGAAAAGGCGCTCGAGTAAGGTGAAAAGAAGGGACAAAATGTGCTGGTTTGTTCAACTAATTCAACGATTTTTCTTTCCTATATTCGAGTTCATTGAATTACAAACAAGTACATCAAATTATTACTCATCAAAATGAGGGAAAAACGGAAGCTGTTGTACTTCAAGACATTAAGCATCTCTACATATTTAAAAGTAAGTCTGTTTCTATTAGAATGTCTTTGTAGATGCTAAAGCTTCTTTCGATGTTCACAGAAACCAGTGGGGCAAAACTTGTATTCGCTCGGAAAGGCAACTCTACAGATGTGGCGAACTACTCTAAGTCTGGATTCTTCTTAAGCCTAGACTCAACTTGTTTGGCATAGCCATCTAACTGCTCCCTCACGGAAATAAAAATAACCCATTGTTTTTTTCTTTTCCAGACCTTGTTTCACTAATCGTTTAATAGCTGCAGTCAGGTTCTTACAACTACGGACACGATATAGTTCTCTCTGCAAATTATGTATTTTCTCTGGTAACAGAAACTGCACCTGCGCTGGCTGTATTCAAAGAAAGCACAAACTCTCTAATTTTGTCAAAATTCTCACACAACATAGCAGCACACTCAATCCAAGATCGCCAATGAGTAATGATCGGAAAATTTGGATGGGACAGGCCAATGGTTTCTCTGTAGGCAACAACACGACTAGGAGCTTTCAGTAGAATTTTCTCCAGGGCAGAGATGAATTGATTTACGATGTCGCATTCGTTCCTTACGGATTTACAAACCCTGTGAATGGCATGAACCAAGAATGTCACATGCTTCAACTTAGGAAATAAAGGTTTCAAATCGCTAACAGGTGACACCATGCATGATACCTGGTCCATAATAACCACAAGAAGAAGTTTTTCAGACTCGATATCAGTACGCCAGAGTTTCTGGCAGAAGTCTATAATTGACTGCACTACTGCACTGGCACTGGCTTGCTATAGCGCATACATTTTTAACAATGTGGGCTTAACTTTCTCGCCTGCTTAGGGAAAAACCAAAACGTTCAAAACACATAGTTGCATTGAGTCTACGGTTTCATCCATAATGATTTCCACATTGAAATCAGATACTTTCTCCCTAATCCTTTCATGGTTCCTTGATAAGCAGGCTCCATGTAGTTTTTTCTTAAAGTACTCTTCAGGCAATGACATATTTTTGCATTTTTCTAGAAATCGCTTGAAGGCTAGATGATTCACCTTACCGAGTAGAATTCCTGCTTGTGGGAAGAACTTCACACGAATCAATGCGTAATTCCTTCAAATTTTGACTTTTTGAAGAACTCTGTTGAAACGCATTTCGTAATAGAGGTTGCCGCGATTTTTTTGCTTGAAAAATCTTATTCATTTGACGCTTATAGCTGGAAATGTGTTGTCTGATGTGATCTTGCTGGTGTTTTTCATTTAAAAAAACTTCCTGAATCGCAAATTGTACATCGCATAACAGTTCCACCAGTGTCTATGAAATCTTGTTCGAATTCGTGAGCCACAACAATAAATTGGGTTCTGGTCACCTTTGGCTTGGTAAAATCTGATAGCACACTCGTTTAATAATGCAACAAAGAGCTTACACCATTCACGTGCTAATTCAGCGCGACTGTCACACAACACTCTTGCGCCCACACGCTCACTTGCTGTCCGCACTCTCTTTTAGAACACCGCGACAATTGCCAGAATGTTTTCATTCATGCTGCAACTACAGTCGGCGATTTCTAGTAGCTTCGAGCAGAACCTAGTCTCAATTCTCGGAACTACGCGGGTGCGGTTACTGCCGTCTTTGCGTGACCAGCCTCCGCCTCCACGCGGACAAACGACGTCTCTCACAGTAACAAACTCACATCCGCGAACAGCAGGCTACTGATTCTGGTGGACCAGAATCACTCATTGTCAACTGCGTTATTGGGGGCTACTTTATGGCGGTAAAGCGAGAGAAACAGGTTTTGTCGAACACACAATTATTTTCCATTGCTGGAGGCTTTCAACTCCCGCGCGGTATTTACTGAACGAGGCAGGCTTACTATTCGCACGTACACAGCAAGCTGAGGAGACGTTAATTGAAAGCTAAATGAAAAAAATGACATGATCGTGTGGCATTGTTGGCCGTGAGGCCCCAGTCGGGGAAGTTCGGCCGCCAGGTGCAAGTGTTATTTCAGTCGACGCTACATTGTTCGACATGTGTGCCTGTGGTGAGGATGAAATGATGATGAGGACAACATAACACCCAGTCCACGAGATGAGAAAATCTCCAACTCGCCCGGGAATCGAACCCAGCCCGTTGAATGAGACGAAAGCACGTTACCACTCAGCTAAGCATGCGGACTTAAAGATAAATGTTTTACATTGATTAGAAATCTTATAGAATAAATTGAAATGAAACTTAAAATAAAAAATGGAGGGAAATGGGGATTATGGGCATGGTTAGGGGGAAAATGGATAAAGGTCCCAATAAAAGAGAAAAGGTGCGTGAAAAAAATGCCCCTTCTCGCAACTAGAAACAAAATTTCGCATTGTGATATCTTTCCGAATAGCTGTAATTTACCCTAAGAGAAAAGGGGCGTACCTAAAAATCCTAGCCCTGGTGATAACGTACGTCCGTATATCGCAAGTGTCGTAACACAGAAGTTACGTCAACTCAAGTGGAGACACTCAAGCTCCCACACTGTAGTCCTTATCTCTCCCAATGCGATTATCAGGTCTTTTCTCCCTTAAAAAAGTCCCTTTAGGTTCGAAGATTCCTGTCGGATTAGGATGTGCAACAGGCATTTGTGGACTTCTTGGCGCAGCGGGAGACTGTGTTTTGCCAAACACGTATCTTCAACCTGATGCGTCGGTGAAGACGACCTTACGGCCTTCGAACGGAGACTTTTTGATCACCCCTTATGTCTAGGTTTTCTATAAAATGAATAAAGACACACGCCCGTGTGTGTGTGTGTGTGTGTGTGTGTGTGTGTGTGTGTGTGCTTGTGCTTCAAAGTACAGGTATTGCTGCATTTAATTTTAAGGAATCCTTTGCCCACTGCTAGGTGTCCTCTGTAATAATAGAAACACAGTTCTGGTAGGCCAGTTTCAACTATGTCCTCACAGCCTCTTACAATTATAACTTTTTAGTGTTGAGTGACTGTGGAAGGAAGGAGGTAACCTAATCCCGCAAGTCACGATAATTTGGAAATCCAGCATCACAAAAGTACAGGACACAAAACTCTCCTGCGAGTAGGGATGAAGTCCAGATTTCTTGTGCAAGGGAAAAATTACATTCCGCGTCATTGTGTGCAAAGTAATTTCATATGCAAGTAACACCTCCTGTAAACTTATTCCTGCCTCAGCTTCCACCACCACCTCTTATCACCCCAGTGTTACCGCAAACCGGCCAGGGCGCCATGGACCGAGGCTCCGTTCTGCCCCAGGTACCATATTATTCTTTCCCACTGTTCACTTTTTAGTATTTACATTTATTTTAACACTTCTAATATATAATATTATATTTCATCAAATATGATGAATATTAACGATGGAAGTTTTAATAAGATAAAGACATTCGATTAGGTTTTTCATATCGTTACTAGTGACGATTCTTTTTCCACAGACAATTAGAAAAAACGAAAGCAAAACTAATCGCCAAATTTGACCTAAGAAACAGATAGAATAGGGTTGTGAAAAAGGAACAGTTCATCAAAGAAAAATTCAGCGTATACGGTAAGATGAGAATTTTATAGTTGACCTGTCGACGACGAAAATTTGCCCCTTTTTCTTGAATGAGCAAGAGTCAGAATTGTAAGTTATTGAAAAGACATGGAAGGCAGATGGTTTAAAAGACAATGAAGGAGTTCGGAGCTCTTACTGCTTAGTTGGCAGATAGAATCATACTGCCGCAAAAGAAGCTGAGTAGCTCCGTGGTGTGGTAGTCATGATACTAAACTATTGGATGGAGAGTCGTGAGTTCAAAACTTGGGCACACACACCTGTAGCCCGTCTTCTGTGAAGAAAGAAGATAAGCAGATTCTGCCTGCGTGCAAGTGCTTGTCGTTTGCGCGTACGACGCCGACTTGGTGAGCGGTGTCTCGTAGAATGCATTCGTCCAAGACACACTAGATCCTACCCAATCGTTATGGTGTGCGGTGCGATAAGCTACAACTCCCCTTCACGTTCCTTGTTTTTGAAGAGAACGCTAACCAGGGCTTGGTAAATGCAGAATGTTAGGAGATCCTTTCTTCTGCCGTTCTTGCATCAGGAAGGTGATGTGTTGTTCCAACACGATAATGCTAGTCCACACATTCGCTGTGAAAATCAACGTGCTCTTCGAGACGAGGAGCAACTTCCTTGGCCAGCACGATCCGCAGGCTTGTCTCCAATCGAGCACGTGTGTGATACGATTGGACGAGAAGTGACTCGTGATACTTGTCAACCAACAACTCTTACTACGTTAACAGGTGGAGCAGGAGTTGCATAACGTATCCCAGCACAGTACATGTAAGCCAAATAAGCCTCCCAACAACATCGTTGAAGTGTGTACAGACTATATGTCTTAGCCTGAATCCTAAAAACTGCCTCTTCATCGTCCAAAAAATTTGTCTTTGGGCACTTAATGAACGGCGATGGGATTTGTCCCAATACAGAAAAAATAATAGCAGGCACAGATTTTCTGAGTCAACGAGCATTATCGATGTGAGAAGTTTTCACAGCGGGTGCTTGCTCATACTACTGGTAATTTATGAAGGGCTTCGGTACCAAGGCACATCCCTTGCAACAGATACTGCAGCGAGACGCCAAATTTTCTTCGAACGCTACCCAGGACTGATTTTTCCTTGCCCTTAAGCACTAAACCGATTCCGTAAGAGGAAGCGTCAACTTACAACACAACAGGTTTAACAGGATCAAAGTGAACCAAGCATCCATCACTGAGCAATGGATATTTAATTGGTTGAAAAGCTTTTTGGCACTTATCTGTCCGATCAAAGGGGGCGTTCTTGCTACAAGCGATGCAATGGTGCTGCGGTTTGTGCAGCATTCGGTATGGACCAAATATAATAGTACATATTCCGTAAGACTGACTACAATTCTGTGACATTGCGAGGAACTGGCAGATCACGTATGGCTAACAAATGTGACTGAAGAGAATGTACAACTTGATTGTTTATGAGATGACCAAAATACTGCAACTCATGTTTTAAAAGATCTCACTTGTCCAGTTGACACTTTAGTCCTGCATAAGATAACACATGAAACAAAAGCCCCAAATTTGCAATGTGTATTTTAGATACACAAACTGCTACGACAATATCGTCCAAATAGTTTGAACAGTTTGTTATATGAGCAGTCAGCAGTTCCAAATACCGTTGGAAAATGGCGGGTGCGGAAACACTGTCAAAAGGCAAACGCATAATATTTAAACAAGCCCAAATGAGTGTTCACTACACACACTTATCGAGATTTTTCGTCTAGTGGTATTTGAAAACACTACTGACCATTAAAATTGCTACACCACGAATATGACGTGCTACAGACGCAAAATTTAACCAACAGCAAGATGATGCTGTGATATGCAAATGATTGGCTTTTCAGAGCATTCACACAAGGTTGGCGCCGGTGGCGACACCTACAACGTGCTGACATGAGGAAAGTTTCCAACTGATTTCTCATACACAAACAACAGTTGGCCGGCGTTGCCTGGTGAAACGTTGTTGTGATGCCTCCTGTAAGGAGGAGAATTGCGTACCATCACGTTTCCGACTTTGATAAAGGTCGGATTGTAGCGTATCCCGATTGCGGTTTATCACATCGCGACATTGCTGCTCGCGTTAATCGAGATCCATTGACTGTTAGCAGAATATGGAATCGGTGGGTTCAGGAGAGTAATACGGAATGCTGTGCTGGATCCCAACGGCCTCGATTCACTAGCAGTCGAGATGACAGGCATCTTATTCGCATGGCTGTAACGGATCGTGCAGCCACGTCTCGATCCCTGAGGCAACAGATGGGGACGTTTGCAAGACAACAACCATCCGCACGAACAGTTCGACGACGTTTGCAGCAGCATGGACTATCAGCTCGGAGACCACGGCTGCGGTTACCCTTGACGCTGCATCACAGACAGGAGCGCCTGCGATGGTGCACTCGACGACGAACCTGGGTGCACGAATGGCAAAATGTCATTTTTTCGGATGAATCCAGGTTCTGTTTACAGCATCATGATGGTCGCATCCGTGTTTGGCGAAATCGCGGTGAACGCACATTGGAAGCGTGTATTCGTCATCGCCATACTGGCGTATCACCCGGTGTAATGGTATGGGGTGCCACTGGTTACACGTCTCGCGCATTGACGGCACTTTGAACAGTGGCCGTTACATTTCAGGTGTGTTACGACCGGTGGCTCTACCCTCCATTCGATCCTTGCGAAACCCTACATTTCAGCAGGATAATGCACAACCGCATATTGCAGGTCCTGTACGTGCCCTTCTGGATACAGAAAATGTTCGACTGCTGCCCTGGCCAGCACACTCTCCAGATCTCTCACCAACTGAAAACGTCTGGCCAATGGTGGCCGAGCAACTGGCTCGTCACAATACGCCAATCACTGCTCTTGATGAACTGCGGTATCGTGTTGAAGCTGCATGGGCAGCTGTACCTGTACACGCCATCCAAGCTCTGTTTGACTCAATGCCCAGGCGTATCAAAGCCGTTATTACGGACGGAGGTGGTTGTTCTGGGTACTGATTTCTCAGGATGTATGAACCCAAATGGCGTGAAAATGTAATCAGATGTCAGTTCTATTATAATATATTTGTCCAATGCATTTATTCTTGGTGTAGCAATTTTAATGGCCAGTAGTGTATATGCGTCGCACAAATCAATTTTTGAAAAGTAGCGACCAGCGCCCAATCTGTCCAACAGATCCTCTGGATGTGTCAATGGATGAGTATCAGTCACAGTTTGTGGGCTCACTGTAGAATTAAAGTCTACACAGAGGTGAATGTGTTGGGGAGCAAAACCAGTTGACTTGCCCACTGAACCACTGAATAGCTTGTATGGGCGCAATAACTCCGCTATCTAGCAATTCTTTAAATTCAGCAGCCACTTTGTCCCATAATGCATATCAGGCCACGGACTGCAGCGCCGCCATCACAATCAAATTCGCCACTGTCATGAGTCCAGTAATCCTTCTGTATCTCTTCCCCCAGATTCACGGGTGCCGAGGACAGCCGCAGCGGCCGCCAGAGGGTGTCATCACCTCAGCGCGGGACGACCCCATGGAGACGGAGCCTTCGCCTCCTCCGCCCCCTCTCGTCATACCGATGTAGCTGGACCCGCCCACGCCGCAGCAGCCGACGCATTCTACATCTTCGTATGGGCCTTTCTAGGCGTTTTATGATGGATGTTTCTACCAGAGTGTAGGCCGGATGGCGGAGAACGACCGGAGATCTGTTGTCCCCTGCAGCCACAGCTTCCAGTCCGTCAGAGTGTCAACACTCCTGCCTCCCCTCCCCTTGTCGTCCTCCTTCTACGACGACGGTCCATCGCATGGCGGTGTGGGGTGGGGGGGGGGGGGGGTAGGAATGTTACGGCGTAATGTCAAGCGTCGGCACGCCAGTCGGGAACGATAGATAAAAGATGGCTGTGAAGATGTCAGCCGATCTCACACTGACCGAAGTCCCTCCAGGACGACAGTGCGAAAGCATATGAAGAGAGCATAAGCGCTGCGACCGACTGATGACGGCCGAGTTAAATAGCAACGTCAACGCTAGATACTTGGCTTGTACTCTACATGTAGCACAGACTTGGAATTGTCTGTACTAAAGAAGTTTGCTTATTTTGCATGTCGCTCTTTATTTGCGACACATCTGTGTAATTGTATAGTTAGGTATTGTATCTTCTAATTTTGTAATAAAACTCTTTAATACGACTTGTCTGAATGATTGTCTAGCGAACCGAGAATGCAGGCTTCCTAGACACCACACTGTCGATAGGCGAAGACGTGCAAATCAGTGCAAAGGAAACTGCAGACCCGCACAATGATCACGAAGCTTCAGTGGGAGGGGCTACCTTCGATGCTCATCATAATGAATAGGATGTAACAACACGACCAGAACGCCACACACAGGACTATTTACAAGATCTAGATGAAGGGTGCCCAGACAGTTCCAAAAAGAACGTCTGAAAATGTGAGTTGTTGTTTCTTTAGAAGAGGGAGCAACTCCATCTATTTTAGTGCATCCAGTTTGGTATTGTGGTTAGAGTCAGTGGCTGGCATGCTGTGGGTCGCTGTTTAAAAGCCGGCCACCACCCATTAATTGTTATTTCAACTCTATAATTCCTGGAAATTTATTGAAATACCTCATGTTCGTAATTTTTTAATATCTGGAATATTCGATGGTTGGATAAATACTACAATTCTGGAATATTTGCTGTTTGTATAAATAAAAGCACACTCTGTCCTGAGATCAGTTCTGTTCTGTCTATATGTCAGTGTCAGTAATAAACGCGCTTTCAGTTCTAACAAGGCGACCACTCGGCATTCGGATTTTTTAATTTCTTTTTGTATGCGATCCGTGAAGTTCAGAACTCAAATATGAATCCCCCAAAACAGTTCTGAGCGACTCTCAAAAATTCTCGATAAAGTAAAATTTGAAGTTTTCCAACTGTCTTTAATATGCTAGGACGAGATCAATCTTTTTGGATGTGTGGCTATGTGGTAAAACGCTCCCCTACCACGTGTGTGCTGCAGGTTTTCGATTTCCAGCCCTGCCAAAATTTAAATAGAAGTGCATTTTCCACGAAGATTTCTTTGAAGCGTAAAATACATGAGGATGAAAAAGAATTTAATTTGCACAATATTTTATAGAAGATCAGTAATTTATATTTGGAACGAAAACTGGCATTTTGTGTGCAATATGTAATTAGAAATACGAATACGTGCATTTTTTATCAAATAAACAATTAGATATCTGTTCATTAGCGTATATTTGACGAATTTTATATTTCAATTATGTAGATATTCGACCAGAACGCAAATAAACGAAAAAAGTAATGACTGAGACGAGACTCGAAGCAGCGACTATCAGTCTCGAGCACTACTAATCTTTCCCCTCTTTATGTATTTTAATCTTCACGGAATTGCTAGTAGAACATCCCCCTCTGTTTAAAAATTTGCATCAGTAAGGATTGGAACCTAAAACCCGACCGTGGTAGGCGGAGCCACACGACCAGTCGAGAAAAATCGACGTTGTATATACTGAGGTGACAAAAATCATTGGATAGCGATATTCACACATACAGATGGCGTACCCAAGGTATAAAAGGGCAGTGCGCGTGATGGAGCTCTCATTTCTACTAGGGTAATTCATATGGCGAGGTTTCCGCAGCGATTAGTAAGAACTGACAGATTGAAACGCGGAAGGTAGATGGATCTGGCGCATAGGAAATTCCATTTCAGTGATGGTTAGGGAATTCAGTATTCCGAGATCCACAGTGTCAAGAGTGTGCCTAAAATAATATATTTTAGGCATTACCTCCCACCACGGACAACGCAGCGGTCGATGCCCTTCAATTAACAGCCAAGAGTAGCGGTGTTTGCGTAGAGTTGTCAGTGTAAGAGCCGGCATGTGTGGCCGAGCGGTTCCAGGCGCTTCAATATGGAACCACTCTGCCGCTACTGTCGCAGGTTCGAATCCTGCCTCGGGCATGGATGTGTGTGAAGTCCTTAGGTTAGTTAAGTTTAAGTAGTTCTAAGTTCTAGGGGACTGATGACCTTAGATGTTAAGTCTCATAGTGCTCAGAGCCATTTTTTTCAGTGTAAGAAACAAGGAATACTGCGTGAAATAATCGTATCAATCAATGTGGGACGTTCGACGAACGTATCCTTTAGGGCACACCCTAGAAATTTGGCATTAATGGGCTGTGGCAGCAGACGATCTACATGAGTTCAAATGGTTCAAATGGTTCTGGCACTATGGGACTTAACATCTGAGGTCATCAGTCCACTAGGCTTCGAACCACTTAAACCTAACTAACCTAAGGACATCACACACATCCATGCCCGAGGCAGGATTCGAACCTGAAACCGTAGCAGCAGCGCCGGCACGATCGTCAGGAACGGTAGAGCAGACTGGGCTCTGAGATGACCTCAGCCAACAGTACGCTGATCGTCCCAACCCTAGGACGACAAAGAGACAGCAGCGGCCTCTAGGCGGAGAGAACGAATGCGCCGCGCCGCCTGGCCGCGGCCGAGTTGAAGACAAGCCGCTCTGCGAGCTCTACAACAGTGACTGAAGAACTGTATAATTTCACTTGTATTAGGCATTGTCTATACTGATGAAACTCCTTATTTGTCTATCGCCATTTGCTTGCGACACACCATTGTAAATTTTCAAAGTTAAGTATAGTTATTTAGACTACTGGCCATTAAAACTGCTACACCACGAAGATGACGTGCTACAGACGCGAAATTTAACCGACAGGAAGAAGATGCTGTGATATACATATGATTATGACTTCGTTAAAGGTCGGATTATAGCCTGTCGCGATTGCGCTTTATCGTATCGCGACATTGCTGCTCGCGTTGGTCGAGATCCAATGACTGTTAGCTGAATATAGAATGGATCCCAACGACCTCGTATCACTAGTAGTCGGGATGACAGGCATCTTATCCGCCTGGCTGTAAGGGATCGTGCAACCACGTCTCGATCCCTGAGTCAACAGATGGGGACGTTTGCAAGACAACAACCATCTGCACGAAAAGTTCGACGACGTTCGCAGCAGCATCGACTATCAGCTCGGAGACAATGGTTGCGGTTACCCTTGACGCTGCATCACAGACAGGAGCGTTTGCGATGATGTACTCAACGACGAACCTGGGTGCACGAATGGCAAAACGTAATTTTTTTCGAATGAATCGAAGTTCTGTTTAGAGCCTCATGATGGTCGCATCCGTGTTTGGCGACATCGCCGCGAACGCACATTGGAAGTGTGTATTCGTCATCGCCATACTGGCGTATCACCCGGCTACACATCTCGCGCCTTGCGGCACTTTGAACAGTGGACGTTACATTTTAGATGTGTTACGACTCATGGCTCTACCCTTCATTCGATCCCTGAGAAACCCTACATTTCAGCAGGATAATGCACAACCGCATGTTGCAGGTCCTGTACGGGCCCTTCTGGATACAGAAAATGTTCGACTGCTGCCCTGGCCAGCACACTCTCCAGATCTCTCACCAATTGGAAACGTCTGCTCAATGGTGGCCGAGCAACTGGCTCGTCACAATACGTCACTCACTACTCTTGATGAACTGTGGTATCGTTTTGAAGCTGCATGGGCAGCTGTACCTGTACACGCCATCCAAGCTCTGTTTGACTGAATGCCCAAGCGTATCAAGGCCGTTATTACGGCCAGAGGTGGTTGTTCTGGGTACTGACTTCTCAGGATCTATGCACCCAAATTGAGTGAAAATGTAATCAGATGTCAGTTCTAGTATAATATATTTGTCCAATGAATACCCATTTATCATCTGCATTTCATCTGCATTTCTTCTTGGTGTAGCAATTTTAATGGCCAGTAGTGTATCTTACTGTAATAAAAATTCATTTATACGATTTGCTTGAATTGTTGTCTAGCGATCCGAGGAAGCAGGTTTCCTAGGCACCCCATGTTCGACGAGTAGGCAGGACACTGGAAGTTGTACCCCAGACGACTGGGAAAACGGTGGCCTATTCAGATTATTGTGGTTGCTGATAGTAGGTTTTGAGTGTAGCACGAACCCAAGTTGTCAACAAGGCACTTTGCAAGCCAGTGGTGGTACCATAATAGTGTGGGCTGTGTTTACATGTAATGGACTGGGTCCTCTAGCTCAACTGAACCATTAACTGGAAATGGTTATGTTCGGTTACCTGGAGACCTTTTGCAGCCATTCATGGAATTCATGTTCTCAAAGAACCATGGAATTTTTGTGGATGATAATGTACGTGTCACCGGGCCACAACTGTTCGCGATTGATTTGAAGAACATTCTGGACAGTTCAAGTGAATGACTTGGCCACCAAGATCGCCTGACGTGAATCCCATCGAACATTCATGTGACATAATCGACAGGTCAGTTCGTGCACAATATTCTGCAACGGCAACACTTTCGCAATTATGGGCAGTTATAGAGGCAGTGTGGCTCAATATTTCTGCAGGGGCTTCCAACGATTTGTTGAGTCCATGCCACGTCGATCTGCTGCACTGCGTCGGGAAAAAGGAGGTACGACACGATATTAAGAAGTATCCCATGATTTTCCCCGCCCGGTTGGCCGTGCGGTCTAACGCACGGCCGGCCTGAGTGGCCGTGCGGTTCTAGCCGCTACGGTCTGGAGCCGAGCGTCCGCTACGGTCGCACGTTCGAATCCTGCCTCGGGCATGGATGTGTGTGATGTCCTTAGGTTAGTTAGGTTTAATTAGTTCTAAGTTCTAGGCGACTGATGAACTCAGAAGTTAAGTCGCATAGTGCTCAGAGCCATTTGAACCATTTCTAACGCACGCGAAGGAGCGCCGGTCCCCGGTACGAATCAGCCCGGCGGATTTGTGTCGAGGTCCGGTGAGCCGGCCAGTCTGTGGATGGTTTTGGCGGTATTTCATTTGCGTCGGCAAATGCGGACTGGTTCCTCTTATTCCGCCTCAGCTACACTATGTCGGCGATTGGTGCGCAAACAAGTTCTCCACGTACGCGTACACCACCATTACTCTACCAGGCAAACATAGGAGTTACACTCGTCTGGTGTGAGACGTTCCCTGGGGGTTCCACCGTAGGCCGAACCGCTCAATAACCCTGGGTTCGGTGTGGGGCGGCGGCGGGGTGAAGTGGACTGCGGTAGTCGTCGTGAGGCTGCGGCGGGGACGGAGCCTCTCCGTCGTTTCTAGGTCCCCGGTTAAAATAACACAACATAACATCCCTGGATTTTCCTCGCTTCAGTGTATTAAAGATTCTCAGAAAACTTCAAAGTCGGTTTACTCGAGAAATTTTGAGGGTTTCATCGAACTATTTTGGCGGATTAATATTTGAGTTCTGAACTTCACACACCATAAAAATAAAAGAATTCTAAAATCCGATTACAAGTGGTTCCCTGCCTACGGATTTGGACCTTACTGTGATTTCGATGTGCCAGTGTTACAAATACTACTATTCCTCATTCTCTCTCTCTCTCTCTCTCTCTCTCTCTCTCTCTCTCTCTCTCTCTCTCCTCTGTGATATTTGTATGGAGGTTTCACTCGATGACAACAGACAACATACTCAGGTGTCTCTCACGATTTACAAACAAAAACGGTACTTCTCTCCTATTTATCCTTTTAAGGTATGTTGTACACTTATGAAATGAACCAAACATCTTGACGGATAAATATCGTCCATTAACGACCTGTCATCAACATTAGGAAATATTTCATACACTCGAATGCCAGTAGTATTGTTTTCACATGCCCCTTGTTACTCAATTAATATTATGCACTCCTTCCAATTTACAGTCTGTATATTCTCCTACACTGGTTTTAACCTTCTCTCCATGCCTTTCGCATAACCAATACATTGGGCCTCTGTGATGCTTGGTATAAAACATTGGCCACATGCCAAGAATCATAAAAATAGCACTTGTTGATATCATTTGACATGCTCCATTTACTCGTATCTCTGCACTTCCTTCCCTCTTCGTATTACCTCATTCGTTCCTTTTAATACATTGCCGTAAAAAAATAGTACACCCTTTTCGTGGTTTCCAGTTCACTCAAGATTAATTGTTTCAAGAGTGTCTAAGGAGTATACGATATGATTACATTTACAGATCAATACCACAAGCTGTTCTGAGGTACCAGGTATCGAACCATGCTGAAACACCCATATTAGTGCAAGCTCTAGCCCCAACGGGCGGCGCAGGTGCTGACTACGGCATCCAGTCGATCTTACAGATGGTAAATACTGTCGTGGGATAGGTTATGCCACGCCTGCTCGACCTGTTATTGAGTTGTTGGTTGACGGGTCGCACGACACACTTCTCGTCCAATCGTATCCCACACGTGCTCGATTGGAGACAAGTAGGCTGATCGTCCTTGCCAAGGAAATAGCTCCACGTCTTGAAGAGCACGTTGAATTTCCCAGGCAGTATGTGGGCGAGCATTATCTTGTAGGAACAATACATCACCTTCCTGTTGCAAGAACGGCAGAAGAATGGATCTAAAAACATTCTGCACTTACCAAACGCTCATTAGCGTCCTCTTCAGAAACACAAAACGTGAACGACAATTGAGTTTATAGCACCCCAGACCATAACGCCTGGGCCGGAGCCAGTGTGTCTTGGACGAATGCACTCTGCGAGTCGCCACTCCCCAAGTCTGCATCGTACGCGCGAACGACCTGCACCTGCACTCAGGCGGAATCTGCTTATCTCCTTTCTTCGCTAAAGGCTAAGGCCCGCCATTCCACCTTCCAAATGGTCCTCTGACGGGATCAGTCGAGCCATGCACGTCGATACTGTGGCGTGAGTGAAAGACGGGCTAGAGATGTGTGTGCCCGTAATCTCACTACTAATAACCGGTTCGTAACAGTTTGTGTTGACACGGCTGGGCTCATAAGCCATCTTACCTGTGCTGTGGTAGCTGTACGATCTCCCACGGCCGCCCTTACAATAGGACGATCCTGGCGGGCGTCTGTGTTGTGTGGATGTCGAGAACCTCGTGTACAGGTGTGAGATTGTTAACGTGACCAAGAGACCACTGATACCAGTATCGTTGGACAACTGAGGTAGCATGCCCAACTTGAGTGCCAATTTTCTGTAAGGACCACACCGCCACTCGGAAGACCACAGTTTGGCCTCTTCCAAACTCGTTCATTTGGCTGTAGGAAGAACGAGTGAGTCTTTCTGGCATGGTTTCCTGCTTGCTTCACACATCTGAACCTTCTGGCTGTGAGCATTCCCTATTACAGGGTAGACACAGAGGGCGCTCTGGTAGCTATGCCATTACGCTATCTGTTGGCTGACGGCTTTGAAACCATTATCAGTGCAACTACCGCCCTCCAGGTGGCATGTATCGTCATCAGATCAAAACTGACTTCGTCTTTCCAGATGTACTACTTTTTTCCGGCAGTGTATGTGTTAGGGCGCTGATAACCTCGTCGTTGAGGGGCCATAAACTCGAAATATACGCACGAAACACGCACTCGTATTACCTGAGCCAAGGTTGTTGACGTCAATCTGTGACCCCATACGCTTGTTCCAAGTTGCATGACGCCTACTAAACTATGTTCTTCGCACATTCTTATTAATTGCAAAGACAGTCTAAATTTATTTTGTGCTACACTGATCATCTTTTGCAGTAATTGCCTTCTGTGTGCTTTTAATTGTACATGTAAGGCTTGCGTACCGGTTTCTCCTCTTTCCAAGAGCAAAATCAGGTACTCATTCAGATATAAAACCAGAAGGACTCTGTGCTTCGGTGTGTCTTAAGGGAATGTTGGAAGGACACTATTGATGGAACACGGAAGAATAGTACAAACGACGAGCTCTACAAGTACACCCAAAAGTTAACAGCCACAATGCTAAAACGACGGTTGAAATTTTAGGGACACCTAGCAAGAATGAACGAACACCGACTGAGTTGAAAAGATCTTTACTTACAACACATCATTAAAGACCACCCATAAGTGGGTAGAAAAGGTCAACAGAGATGCACAAGACACTGGTACTCCACTAGAGATGACCCAAAACAGAGAACAATTCAGAGATAAACTCAACAGTATAAAATAATTTGAAGAGAAACTACTAACGAGGAGGTCCACACATTTCCTTAGGTTAGTTAGGTTTAAGTAGTTCTACGTTCTAGGGGACTGATGACCTCAGAAGTTAAGTCCCATAGCGCTCAGAGCCATTTGAACCATCTGAACCATTTCATTTCCGAGAAGAGAGAAAGAATGACGAAGTTCTGCGAAGAGAGGAAATAAACGCCCAAAAAGCCTTAAGTTCTACGTGGTCCATAGTTGGCGAAATTCAGAAGAAAAAAAAATAGCGTTAGCATGACCACAAGTCATCCTTGTCAAGTGTAGCAAGCAGTAAAAAAAGTGGTGGAACAGATCAAATGGTTCAAATGGCTCTGAGCCCTATGGGACTTAACATCTGAGGTCATCAGTCCCCTAGACTTAGAACTACTTAAACCTAACTAACTTAAGGACATTACACACATCCATGCCCGAGGCAGGATTCGAACCTGCGATCGTAGCGGTCGCGCGGTTCCAGACTGCAGCGCCTAGAACTCCTCGGCCACACCGGCCGGCTGGGAACAGATCAAATTAGTAGAATTAGCTGCCTGACGTTATGATGACACGATTTTGGGCACTGCTTCCACTATAAAGAAAGACTAACTTTGACTACCCACCCTACCTGTAAGCATGGCCACTTGTCTTTTAGAAAGCGGTTCACCCTCTCATGTGGCACCCACACCAAATGCATAGCGAAGCGCATTTCGCGAGGCTCTGCAGCGTTCCCACACAGAACTATGTCGCCCAAAACGAAGTCAGCATGCTACCGATTTTCGAACGGTATTTAGTGCTACTCAGCACCCAGTTACCACCACCAGGACACACACGCGCCATCCATTGCCACACGCGCAAAGCAAGCATTCTATACATAAAGGTATACTCCATATATTACGGATTCGATCGAACATGGGGGAAATCGCAGTTGTGTATATATATAAGGGAAAAAGTTGTAAACTTAACGTTCTAGACGGAAGTTAGAGAAGAATTTGCAGCAGAAAAGCTATTAGCGAACACCGAGACAGCAGTGGCGTATTATAACAATAGTGTTATGCAGTTGAAATAAGAGATAAAATTAAACTCCCCAATGTTCTCGGCTAGAAGATTTGAAGGAAGGAACGGAACTAATCGTTAAAGTTACAAAAAATATAATTTACAGGGCAAAAAGATATGTTCTGCAATTCGAGAACATACCTTCTTTCTACTTGTCAAATTATTGAAGGGAAAGGAAATACACGATTCAAATATAGATATTATAAGTTAAAAGCAAGATGTTATTAAAACCACACCAAACGAACATAAAGAAAGAGTTCTTTTTCTGTGTGTAAATTGCTTGTCTTATTCGCTAACCCACTAAAATAATATATATAGAAGGTTTCAACACGAAAATTCTGCAACTTGTGTGCCAAATTACCTATCAAACCTTGACTACTTCAGGTATCCATCTCCTTGCCTACAAGACAGCCGGTCTCCAGAGATGTATACCTATTCCGTGCATTCCTCTTACTTGATTTGCTCTTATTCTTAACACTAGCAAAGAAAAACGCTGGGAAGGCAGTGCTTTTGCCAGAAATTGCAAATAGCCACACGTTAGAGTACTGATCGAGAAATTTCGGAACCGAGACCCTTTATTACATTAAGGGACCCCACTTTTCCAGAGTTTATAACCGATGAAATGACTGGTTTAGCGGTAACCTGAAGCGTTCCATGGCAGCTTGCTGTCATATTCCAATGGGGAGTCTCTCTCTGCATACAATAAAAACAAAATGCCAATCTATGTGTGGCGTCCTCCAGTTTAGCTACTGGAGTAATAACATCCTAAAAACGTGGTTTATGTGTTATGTACACGAAAAAAAGCTAAAAAAGTATTGACTAGATACTTTTGAGAGCCCCAATTCGTCAGAGTGCACATTCTATCTATTGGTCGAATTGGATGTTGTCTCTAAACCAGTACCTATGCCTGTCAAAGTGTGACATTAAAGCAGCAGGGAAATCTTATTTTCTCGCCACAACACCGTCATTATCCTACTGCAGCAAACATCTGCAGCCCAAGGAGCCTCCGCATCAATGCTAGCACAAAAGGCGGACAGGGCAGACAGGCGTTTCGTGACGCACTGTTGCCAGAGTCGCGGCATCAGCAGCAGGCGCAATAGCACACAAGTGCCGAGGACGTATTACCAGGTAGAGCACTCGAATACAATGACTGGAACCCAGACTGACAACAAACTGCTACATGTATATACAATGAAGCGCCAACTGGTATATGCATGCGTATTCAAATACAGAGATATATAAGCAGGCAGAATAAGGTGCTGCCCTCGGCAACGCCTGCATAAGACAACCATTTTCTGGCGCAGTTGTTAGATCAGTTACTGCTGCTGCAATGGCAGGTTACCGAGATTTAAGTGAGTTTGAACGTGGCGTTAAGTCGGCGCACGAGCGATGGGACACAGCATCTCCGAGGTAGCGATGAAATGGGGATTTTCCCATACGAGTGTGCTGTGAATATCAGGAATCCGGTAAAACATCCAATCTCCAACATCGCTGCGGCCGGAAAAAGATGCGAAACATTCAACAGAACATCATCGATATGGGCTTTCGGAGCTGAAGGCCCACTCGTGCACCCTTTGACAACTGCACGACACAAAGCTTTATGCCTCGGCTGGACCCGGCGAAATCGACATGGGACTCTTAACGACTGGAAACATGTTGCTTGGTCGGACGAATCTCGTTTCAACTTGTATCGAGCGGATGGACGTGTACTGGTATGGAGAAAACATCATGAATCCATGGACCCTGCATGTCAGCAGGGGACTGTGTAGGAGCTGGTGCAGGCTCTGTAATAGTGTGGAGCGCAGGAAGTTCGAGTGATATGGGACCCCTGTTACGTCCAGCTACGAATCTGACAGGTGACACTTACGTAAGCATCCTTACTGATAACCGGCATCCATTCATGTCCAGCAGGACTATGTGACACCCCACACGTCCAGAATTGCTACAGAGTCGCTCCAGGAACACTCTTCTGAGTTTAAACACTTTCACTGGCCACATGAACATTATTGAGCAAATCTGGGATGCCTTCCAATGCTCCGTTCAGAAGAGATCTCCACCCCATCGTATTCTTACGGATTTATGGACAGCAGGATTCATGGTGTAAGTCCCCTCCAGCACACTCTTCAGTGTACATATCATATGAACGAGAGTGTCATCACTCATCCTCTGTTCCATGTACAGGTCAGGATGTGGGCATTTGTTGTAACAAATTAATTGGTTCAGCAACTACGCAAGCCGATATTAGCGTAACGAATGGTCTTTGTATCCAGTGAAAAAGAACTGTAGATTTTGTAACTGTGTAGAAACTGCTATGAGGAAATACATCTTGGGCATTTACATAGAATATTCGAATGTTGTAAATGTGCGTTAGCGGCTGCATATGGCCATGTGTCGTATTTGTTCGGTATAACATCTCGATTAGATGCCAGCAAGCCGAAAGTACAAGTCTCTGCCTATCAGAACGTCTCGATAAGAAATTGCAGTATGTAAAACCAATGGTGTTGCTTCAATGCTTCCATCCTTAGCAGAATACTACTTAACGATCAATCCAGGGAATCAGTGTAAGTGTATGCAGACGGCAGTATTAGACTCAACACCTCAGACATACTTTGTTGCACATTCAGTTCAAATGGTTAAAATGGCTCTGAGCACTATGGGAATTAACAGCTGAGGTCATCAGTCCGCTGGAACTTACAACTACTTAAACCTAAGTAATCTAAGGACATCACACACATCCATGCCCGAGGTAGGATTCGAATCTGCGACCGTAGCGGTCATGCGGTTCCAGACTGAAGCGCCTAGAACCGCTCGGCCACTCCGGCCGGCCCTGCGCATTCAGTAAACTGGTTATGTGTAGAGAAATAAATACGAAGTTTAACAAAAAAGTGCACTAGGAAAAAATAACTGATTTAGAGCAATGAAATTTCGGGAATACATTTGTCTAGATAATATATTTAAGTGATCAACACTACAAGATCACATGTTAATGTGAGCGCGAGATAAGCCACGGCAGATGTGAAATGCTGGTACATTAATAACCAACGTAACCGCCAGAATGTTGGCTGCAAGTATGTAAACGTGCATGCATTGGACGGTGTGGCCATGCGGTTCTAGGCGCTTCAGTCTGGAACCGCGAGGCCGCTACGGTCGCAGGATCGAATCCTACCTCGTGCATGGATGTGTGTGATGTCCTCAGTTTAGTTAGGTTTAAGTAGTTTTAAGTTCTAGGGGACTGATGACCTGAGATGTTAAGTCCCATAGTGCTCAGAGCCATTTGAACCATTTTTGCATTCATTGTGTTGTACAGGTGCCAGATGGCAGTTTGTGCGATGGTGGAGTTCCTTGCCTGTTGCTCTTGTCAGTCAATACAGCGACAGTTAATGTTGTTTGTGGATGACGCTAGAGTTGTCGCCTAAAGATGTCCCATGTGTGCTCGAGTGGTAACAGATCTTGTGATCGAGCAGGAAAAGTCAACATATCGACACTCTTCAGAGCATGGTGTGTTTTAACAGCTGTATGTTGGAAAGCACCCCCTGGGATGCTGTTCATGGATGACAGCACAATAGCTCGAATCACCGGATTGACGTAAAATTTTGCAGTCAGGTTGGGTGGGATAACCCCGAATGTGTTCCTGCCGTCATAGGAAATCGCACCTCAGATCATAACTCCAGGTGTAGGTCGAGTGAGTCTAGCATGCAGATAAGTTGGTTGCAAGCCCTCAACTGGCCCCCTTCAAATCAACACACAGCTATCACTGGCATCGGGGCAGAACCAGCTGTCATCAGAAAACACAAAAGATCTCCACCTATCCCCCTAACGAGCTGTCTCTTAACACCACAATGTCGCAAACGGCTGTGGTTTTCAGTCAGCTGAATGCCCGCTACAGAGTGTTTGGTTCTGAGCGGTCCTTGAAATAACCGATTTCTAACAGTTCGTTGTGTCACTGTGGCGCCAATTGCTGCTCAGATTGCTGGTGCAGATGCCGTACGATGCGCCGGGTCCATACGCCGAACACGATGGTCATCCATCTCGGAAGTGTCACATGGCCGACCGGAGCCCAGTCTTATTCCGACGGTACTTCCTCGTAACCGCCGCTGCCAGCAGTCATGTACAGTGGATCTATTCCTGCCAAGTCTTTCAACAATATCGAAGAAGGAACATCCAACTCTTCGAAGCCCTATTATACGACCTCGTCTAAACTCAGTGTGTTGTTGATAATTGCGTCTTTTTCCCCTTAAAGGTATTCTTGACTAACACCAACTCACCATGAAACTTCCTGACAGATTAAAACTGTGTGCCGGACGGAGACTCGAACTCGGGACCTTTGCCTTTCGTTGAAAAGTGCTCTTCTGCAAACATCCCCCAGGCTGTGGCTAAGCCACGTCTCCGCAATATCCTTTCTTTCAGGAGTGCTAGTTCTACAAGGTTCGCAGAAGAGCTTCTGTAAAGTTTGGAAGGTAGGAGACGAGATACTGGCAGAAATCAAGCTATGAGAACCGGTGGTGAGTCGTGCTTGGGTAGCTCATATGGTAGAGCACTTGCCCGCGAAAGGCTCTAGTCTCGGTGTGGCACATAGTTTTAATCTATCAGGAAGTTTCATATCAGAATTTCGTAACAGTAAAGTTCAAAAGACCTCCATTAAACGTAGACGGGCCCTGAAGAACCACTTGACCTCCAAGACCTGACGATGTAGTAATTTCAACATCTTCTTTTTCCTTATAAACAGGAAGGCGCGAACGCCTAAATCTCCTCCTATAGCGGGGCATGCTCTCTGTGTATATGCTCTCTGGCTATGTAAGTGTTGTTATCAGTAAGACGGCGTCAGTCGTCGCGCAGCCTCGCGTTCAGCAGCATCGAAGACTACACAGAGAGCATGCCCCGCTATAGGGGGAGATTTAGGCGTTCGCGCCTTCCTGTTTATAAGGCAGTAGATGATGTTGAAATTACTACATCGTCAGGTCTTGGAGGCCAAGTGATTCTTAAGGGCCCGTCTACGTTTTGTGGAGGTGTTTTGAACTTTACTGTTACGAAAAGTACAGCTCCACTGCATGGTAACGGCTGGATAACTGTTTGCTATCGTACGGTACGATGGTAGTAGGTGTTTCTGGATTGGAGGCTTTCAATGACAGAGATGTTATTGCTTTTCGTACATTTCAAGTTTCTGAGGTGTTCAACAGGGACATCGGAAAGTCTTATATTACTAGTAATATGGCTTTTGTTTTGAGGACTCGGAATCATCGGAAAATAAATGAAGAACAAGGTGTTTGTCTTTGGGTCAAAGGATCCGGCACTTATTTTACTGTGGACCGCTAGACTGCAGAGTGAAAATCTCATGCTATCATCTCACAATGTCCGATCTCAAAAGTAAAACGCTCGCGGCCGTTGAAGCGTGCATTTAAAACAAACCTGATTTACATCCTCATAGCGTCGCTATTGGCGCCACTCTAATGCGACTGGGGCTAAATTTCAATAGACATCGTCTTTGAAATGTAGAAACACGCCTACCACTTTTGTTTACGTCACACAACTCCTTCTTGGTGTTGCGATTTTTTTTCGTCAGTGCAGTTTTCAGTTTTTTTGGAAGACAAAGAACTTTATTATTGTTCTGCTCTGAAGCCAACTGAACCCATACCACGCACTGTACCACTAAAAAGCAGCCTCGTAAGACGGTTGTTTAAATACTGCAGATCCTCTTCACCCAAGTCTGAAAACCGCTTTGCTAGAAAGAGCTTCGCAGCATCTAGCTCTAACAGTATCCCCGCCCCTTGGGTGTTGTTACTTTTTTAGCGCTGAGAGAAGCTTTGAGTAGATGTCTCCACTACCAATGCTATTCAGTTTCTGAAAAGAAGGATTCCTATCTTCAATTATAAGTTATGTTCTATCACTGTGATAACTGCGCTTAAAAAAACAATCGCTTAAACTTGCATTTCGTCTTCTTTTAAGAGAAATTGACGTGTTTCACCAAGGTGCTCCTCCGTGTCGACGGATGATGGATATAACTAACGGTTCCATTGTCGAGACGCGGTCCGGTATATAAAAAGAGTAAAACATATGATAACGCGGTCAACGCGGGTGCTCAACAAATTCGTGGTTCTATGCTGTTCAGAGGTTCGCCGCCCACTCCCACGCGGGCACAGTCAGCAATCATACGCAAAATTTCGAGAACACTTCAGTCAGTTTGCAGATACCACATAATTCACGCGATTCCTGGAATCGGAACGCGCCGCCGCGCCCACATGCGCATTTTCGCAATGCGAGCAATTCGGCGCGGCGAGGCGACCCCGGCCGCAGTTGTCCGTCGGCGGCCGCGCAAAGCACACGTCGCATGCGCATTCTAGGACGGAGCGTGCAGGCAAGAATTCACTTCCCACATGCGGTGTGCGAGTCAATTCATGAATGGATGTTTGGCATTTTACCTATACAAAGCTAACTGCGTCGGAATACTGCAGCAGGCAGCCGTGGACTGCCTCCGATTTCGCGTAGACGAAGTCTCTAAACTTATTTCCCAATTCTTCCGGAACAGCATAGGCAGCGCAAGTTAAATAGCACCTGAAGCCTGAAAATAACGTGGTGGGAATAAATATGAAATGAATAAATAAATACAAAGGCCTTTTTTGAAAAAAAGGTTATTTGTTGATAACACAACTTAAAAGTATTTGTAAATTTTCTGAAGCACACATGTAACGATTGTTGTATCTCATTAAAAAACTGTAATACTTACACTGGAAGACGCAAGTACCAGGTGTCGGGCATTTGTTACTTTTTTTAGCCAACTTACTGAGCTGGGATCCTTGCTATGCAGTCGATTGATACAACAATGTGTTTACTAGTAATAATGGACTGGCTACGGCTCTACCTTTACTAATCTACATAAAAATCCTGTTTTTTCGTAATCCAACGATGCTGTATCACAAATCGATAATCATTCGAGAGTACTTTTTTGTGACAATACAGGGCGAGTCAAAAGTCCTCGGACACCTTCATAAGTTGGAAGATTAAAGGGAAAATTGAAATGTGATGATGGCAACATAGGTTTGACGTGGGGCTGCAACTTTTGGAGTGAATGTCATTCATGGCCGCCATCTTGAAGTCCGCCAATTTGGATTCAAGTCATTTTTTTTAATGGGGAAGGGGGTGTATGACACATCAAATAACACTCCCTTGAGCTCTGGAATTGAGTGGTGCAATTCGTTTTTGTCTACCTTGTACAGTTTAGAAGTTATTAATGTGGTTGCAGCGACTACAGTTGTGCATTACACGGGATGGACAACATGTAAAACATGTGTTGTAGCAGTCGGTATGAAGATAATTTCCCAACTTTGAACTTTAATAACCTCTCAACTATACAAGATAGACAAAAACAAATTACACCACTAAATTCCAGAGCTCAAGCGAGTCTTATTTGATGTCGTACACCCTCCTTCCCATTAAAAAAACTGACTTGAATCCAAAATGGTTGACTTCAAGATGGCGGCCATAAATGACATTCACTCCTAAAGTTGCCGCCCCATATCAAACCTATGTTGCCATTATCACATTTCAATTTTCCCTTTAATCTTCCAACTTATGAAGGTGTCCAAGGAGTTTTGACTCGCCCTGTATTACGAACAAACTTGCTTGATGCATTGTATCCCTATGACTCGAATAGTAACCGACTTGATCCGTGTTAAATGACACTGTCGTAGACAGGGGGTTATGGCAGCTCCTGCTCCTCTAACGATGCTGGGGAAACAGGAAAGACGGATAAACAGTAACTGTTGAAGTCCGGCCTCTAATAAATCCTTATAGTGACGAAGCGGCACCAGCGCACTCACACACACACACACACACACACACACACACACACACACACACACACACACACACAAACACACACAAAATATAGTGCAACTGAATTAGGAGTTTACAACTGGTGCGCCTAGTTTACGCACGTCCATGCTCGGTATCACTTGCAGGGTAATGGTACAGGGCGTGATGTTGCTTGATCTGTATAAGTGGTTTACTACCTTGGAATCTGCATGTGCACTTGGTGCCGAGAGTGGCAACTGACGCTTAACATAGACAAATGTAATGTATTGCGAATACAGAGAAAGAAGGATCCTTTATTATACACTCCTGGAAATTGAAATAAGAACACCGTGAAGTCATTGTCCCAGGAAGGGGAAACTTTATTGACACATTCCTGGGGTCAGATACATCACATGATCACACTTACAGAACCACAGGCACATAGACACAGGCAACAGAGCATGCACTATGTCGGCACTAGTACAGTGTATATTCACCTTTCGCAGCAATGCAGGCTGCTATTCTCCCAGGAGACGATCGTAGAGATGCTGGATGTAGTCCTGTGGAACGGCTTGCCATGCCATTTCCACCTGGCGCCTCAGCTGGACCAGCGTTCGTGCTGGACGTGCAGACCGCGTGAGACGACGCTTCATCCAGTCCCAAACATGCTCAATGGGGGACAGATCCGGAGATCTTGCTGGCCAGGGTAGTTGACTTACACCTTCTAGAGCACGTTGGGTGGCACGGGATACATGCGGACGTGCATTGTCCTGTTGGAACAGCAAGTTCCCTTGCCGGTCTAGGAATGGTAGAACGATGGGTTCGATGACGGTTTGGATGTACCGTGCACTATTCAGTGTCCCCTCGACGATCACCAGAGGTGTACGGCCAGTGTAGGAGATCGCTCCCCACACCATGATGCCGGGTGTTGGCCCTGTGTGCCTCGGTCGTATGCAGTCCTGATTGTGGCGCTCACCTGCACGGCGCCAAACACGCATACGACCATCATTGGCACCAAGGCAGAAGCGACTCTCATCGCTGAAGACGACACGTCTCCATTCGTCCCTCCATTCACGCCTGTTGCGACACCACTGGAAGCGTGCTGCACGATGTTGGGGCGTGAGCGGAAGACGGCCTAACGGTGTGCGGGACCGTAGCCCAGCTTCATGGAGACGGTTGCGAATGGTCCTCGCCGATACCCCAGGAGCAACAGTGTCCCTAATTTGCTGGGAAGTGGCGGTGCGGTCCCCTACGGCACTGCGTAGGATCCTACGGTCTTGACGTGCATCCGTGCGTCGCTGCGGCCCGGTCCCAGGTCGACGGGCACGTGCACCTTCCGCCGACCACTGGCGACAACATCGATGTACTGTGGAGACCCCACGTGTTGAGCAATTCGGCGGTACGTCCACCCGGCCTCCCACATGCCCACTATACGCCCTCGCTCAAAGTCCGTCAACTGCACATACGGTTCACGTCCACGCTGTCTCGGCATGCTACCAGTGTTAAAGACTGCGATGGAGCTCCGTAAGCCACGGCAAACTGGCTGACACTGACGGCGGCGGTGCACAAATGCTGCGCAGCTAGCGCCATTCGACGGCCAACACCGCGGTTCCTGGTGTGTCTGCTGTGCCGTGCGTGTGATCATTGCTTGTACAGCCCTCTCGCAGTGTCCGGAGCAAGTATGGTGGGTCTGACACACCGGTGTCAATGTGTTCTTTTTTCCATTTCCAGGAATGTATGATTATATGATAACGGAACAAACACTGGTAGCAGTTACTTCTGTAAAATATCTGGGAGTATGCGTACGGAACGATTTGAAGTGGAATGATCATATAAAATTAATTGTTGGTAAGGTAGGTGCCAGGTTGAGATTCATTATGAGAGTCCTTAGAAAATGTAGTCCATCAACAAAGGAGGTGGCTTAGAAAACACTAATTCGGCCTATACTTATCAGTGTGGGATCCGTACCAGGTCTGGTTGACAGAGGAGATAGAGAAGATCCAAAGAAGAGCGGCGCGTTATTTGGTAAGCGTGATAGCGTTACGGAGATGTTTAGCAAACTCAAGTGGCAGACTCTGCAAGAAGAGGCGCTCTGCATCGCGATGTAGCTTTCTGTCCAGGTTTCGAGAGGGTGCGTTTCCGGATGAGGTATCGAATATATTGCTTCCCCTTACTTATACCTCCCGAGCAGATCAAGAATGTAAAATTAGAGATTTTCGAGCGCGCACGGAGGCTTTCCGGCAGTCGTTCTTCCCGCAGAGCACACGCGATTGGAACAGGAATGGGAGGCAATGAGGTGCCCTCCGCCACACACCGTTGGGTGGCTTGCGGAATATTAATGTAGATGTAGATGTAGATGAATAACATGTTACACAGGGTCGTATTGGAGGAGCAACGCGGGTGGACGCTATCCCCCCCCCCCCCCCCCCCCCCACTTTTGTTCCGAGGCGTACACCGTCCCCTTACTATTTTACGTGGAGGATATTTTCTTCTTACAGTAATTCTCTTTCATCTCCTCTCTAAATTAAATAATAGTCACTTCTGAAATATAACGCATAGAACATACTAGTTGTGAACTCAACTGAGCATTGATAAGCGGCCCAGACAAACAACGCAATAAAAAGGAACATTCAACATCAGACGCGTGGGGTCGGGCATCCGTCCAAGTCGAGAAGGAGACTCGGCTCAGCGCAGCGCGGCCGGTGGGGACGCCAAACCGTGTCGCTCTGCACAAAAAACAAAAAGTTCCGTGCAGTGTCGGAACATCAGAGGAAATGCGCGCTTTGTTTGGACGGCACTTCTCGTTTTCCATTATTATTCGTACACACGCGCGCACACACTGGAGCATTACTGGGCACCTACAAGGACAGCTTCACTCCTGGCAGTTCTGGGCAGCTCTGCGCCGACCTTTCTAAGAAACCAGCCCGGCATTTGCCAGAAGTGATTTAGAGAAATCAAGGAAAACCTAAATCACGATGGCAGAACGCAGGGTTGAACAGTCGTCCACCCCACTCAAATTAAATAATTCACTCATCACCGTAGGACGTCTTATGGCATTTATCTGAATAACAATCAGGATTTTATTAGATTTCAGTATCTTAACTGTACTTTCATGCTCAAAAGTATCTGGACGATCTAAATTACTTTCCGCCTGATTGGTACGTAGCCCACATAACGTAACATTCTTGTAGGTCCTCTAAGCCCTTCTTCGGTACAGACGTTTTACTATACAAAGATAGAATGGTTACCACAAGGGACCACTAGAGAACACAATTCTGTAAGGCAATAATCATAGATTACGATTCTACCTAACGGCTACTGATGTGTATGTGCAGAAGCCCATATGAAGGAACCAGTCTTTACCAGTGCTTACTCGTACTTGTGCTATGCACGGCTCTAATTAAAAAGAATAGCTCGATGTACCCATAGGGCTGGGCCCGCATGTCTGCTTTCATGCAACTAATTCGCTGCAAATAATAACCTGTACCCCCCCCCCCCCCCCCCATGAACCATGGACCTTGCCGTTGGTGGGGAGGCTTGGATGCCTCAGCGACACAGATAGCCGTACCGTAGGTGCAACCACAAGGGAGGGGTATCTGTTGAGAGGCCAGACAAACGTACGGTTCCTGAAGAGGGCAACAGCCTTTTCAGTAGTTGCAGGGGCAACAGTCTGGATGATTGACTGATCTGACCTTGTAACACTAACCAAAACGGCCTTGCTGTGCTGGTACTGCGAACGGCTGAAAGCAAGGGGAAACTACAGCCGCAATTTTTCCCGAGGGCATGCGGCTTTACTGTATGGATAAATGAGGCCGGCGACATCTTGGGTAAAATATTCCGGAAGTAAAATAGTCCCCCATTCGGATCTCCGGGCGGGGACTACTCAAGAGGACGTCCTTATCAGGAAAAATAAAACTGGCGTTCAACGGATCGGAGCGTGGAATGTCAGATCCCTTAACCGGGCAGGTAGATTAGAAAATTTATAAGGGAAATGGATAGGTTAAAGTTAGATGTAGTGGGAATCAGAAAAGTTCGGTGGCAGGAGGAACAAGACTTTTGGTCAGGTGAATACAGGGTTATAAATACAAAATCAAATAGGGGTAATGCAGGAGTAGGTTTAATAATGAATAAAAAATAGGAGTGCGGGTAAGCTACTACCAACAGCATAGTGAACACATTATTGTGGCCAAGATAGACACGGAGTTCACGCCTAGGACAGTAGTACAAGTCTATATGCCAACTAGCACTGCAGATGGCGAAGAAATTGAAGAAATGTATGATGAGATAAAAGAAATTATTCAGGTAGTGAAGGGAGACGAAAATTTAATAGTCATGGGTGACTGGAATTCGATAGTAGGAAAAGGAAGAGAAGTAAACGTATTAGGTGAATATGGATTGGGGGTAAGAAATAAAAAAATAGGAAGCCGCCTGGTAGAATTTTGCACAGAGCACAACTTAATCATAGCTAACACTTGGTTCAAGAATCATAAAAAGAGGTTGTATACATGGAAGAAGCCTGGAGATACTGACAGATATCAGGTAGATTATGTAATGGTAAGACAGAGATTTAGGAACCAGGTTTTAAATTGTAAGACATTTCCATAGGCAGATGTGGACTCTGACCACAATCTATTGGTTGTGAACTGTAGATTAAAACTGTAGAAACTGCAAAGAGGTGGGAACTTAAGGAGATAGGACCTGGAGAAAATGACTAAACCAGAGGAAGTACAGAGTTTCAGGGAGAGTATAAGGGAGCAATTGGCAAGAATAGGGGAAAGAAATACAGTAGGAGGAGAATGGGTAGCTCTGAGGGATGAAGTAGCAGAGGATCAAGTAGGTAAAAAGACGAGAGCTAGTAGAAATCCTTGGGTGAGAGAAGAAATACTGAATTTAATTGATGAAAGGAGAAAATATAAAAATTCAGTAAATGAAGCAGGAAAAAAGGAATACAAATGTCTCAAAAATGAGATCGACAGGAAGTGCAAAATGGCTAAGCAGGCATCGCTAGATAACAAATGTAAGGATGTAGAGACTTATCTCACTAAAGGTAAGATAGATACTGCCTACAGGAAAATTAAAGAGACCTTTGGAGAAAAGAGAACCACTTGTATGAATATCAAGAGCTCAGATGGAAACCCAGTTCTAAGCAAAGAAGCGAAAGCAGAAAGGTGGAAGGAGTATGTGGAGGTACTATTCAAGGGCGATGTACTTGAGGGCAATGTTATAGAAAGGGAAGAGGATGTAGATGAAGATGAAATGGGAGATGCGATACTGCGTGAAGAGTTTGACAGAGCACTGAAAGACCTAAGTCGAAACAAGGACCGGGGGATAGACACAATTCCATTAGAACTACTGTTAGCCTTGGGAGAGCCAGTCCTGACAAAACTCTACCATCTGGTGAGCAGGATGTATGAGACAGGCGAAATACCCTCAGACTTCAAGAAGAATCTAAAAATTCCAATTCAAAAGAAAGCAGGAGTTGACAGATGTGAAAATTACCGAACTATCAGTTTAATAAGTCACGGCTGCAAAATACTAACGCGAATTCTTTACAGACGAATGGAAAAACTGGTAGAAGCAGACCTCGGGGAAGATCAGTTTGGATTTCGTAGAAATATGGAAACACGTGAGGCAATACTGACACTACGACTTATCTTAGAAGCTAGATTAAGAAAAGGCAAACTTACATTTCTAGCATTTGTAGACTTGGAGAAAGCTTTTGACAATGTTAACTGGAATACTCTCTTTCAAATTCTAAAGGTGGCAGGGGTAAAATACAGGGAGCGAAAAACTATTTACAATTTGTACAGAAACCAGATGGCAGTTATAAGAGTCAAGGGACATTAAACGGAAGCATTGGTTGTGAAGGGAGTGAGACAGGGTTGTAGCCTCTCCCCGGTGTTATTTAATCTGTATATTGAGCAAGCAGTAAAGGAAACAAAAGAAAAATTCGGAGTAGGTATTAAAATCCATGGAGAAGAAATAAAACTTTAAGGTTCGCCAATGACATTGTGGTTCTGTCAGAGACAGCAAAGGACTTGGAAGAGCAGTTGAACGGAATGGACAGTGTCTTGACGGCAGGATATAAGATGAACATCAAGAAAAGCAAAACAAGGACAGTGGAATGTAGTCGAATCAAGTCGGGTGATGCTGAGGAAATTAGATTAGGAAATGAGACACTTAAAGTACTAAAGGAGTTTTGCTATTTGGGGAGCAAAATAACTGATGATGGTCGAAGTAGAGAGGATATAAAATATGGACTGGCAATGGCAAGAAAAGCGTTTCTTAAGAAGAGAAATTTGTTAACATCGAGTATAGATTTAAGTGTCAGGAAGTCGTTTCTGAAAGTATTTGTATGGAGTGTAGCCATGTATGGAAGTGAAACATGGACGATAAATAGTTTGGACAAGAAGAGAATAGAAGCTTTCGAAATGTGGTGCTACAGAAGAATGCTGAAGATTAGATGGGTAGATCACATAACTAATGAGGAGGTATTGAACACGGCTGGGGAGAAGAGGAGTTTGTGGCACCATTTGACTAGAAAAGCGATCGGTTGGTAGGACATGTTCTGAGGCATCAAGGGATCACCAATTTAGTATTGGAGGGCAGCGTGGAGGATAAAAATCGGAGAGGGAGACCAAGAGATGAATACACTAAGCAGATTCAGAAGGATGTAGGTTGCAGTAGGTACTGGGAGATGAAGCAGCTTGCACAGGATAGAGTAGCATGGAGAGCTGCATCAAACCAGTCTCAGGACTGAAGACCACAACAACAACAACAACAACAATAACCTGTCGTTCTGATCCTACAGTCAAATAGTCTATGAATTGGCTGGAACTGAGACTTAATAAAAATACACTGAAATACAAAAGTAAAATTTACATGAATAATTTAGCAACAAGGGTTCTATTCTAAAGTCTGTAAAATTGATGTAATATACAAAGAATTTGTGTTTAATAATGCTTGCTCACGAAAGGGCATCTCAAATAAACGTAATGTGGTCCTATGATATTCAGTTAAAATACAGACAGAAAATACCATGATGAAATACAGTAAAGTTACGTTGAGAGCATTACGAGAATGGTAGCAAAATCTCCTAACTATATAGTCATCAAAGATACACGAAAATTAAGTCCACGTCGTAATCACAGTACACGCCATATTCACTAGCTCAAAACAGTTCAGAATTCAATATGATGATTCACAAATTAACACACACAATGCAAAGAATAGTAGCTTATACTCTATTCTCAGTTTCGTAACACAAGCAGAAATAGTTAGAATCCTGTTCTGGATCACATTCAGACTTCTCGAAATATAAAGTCCCTTCAAAAGTTTAAGTATGGTAGCAGCTGTTCACTGCCCAGAATCAATCACTTAGATGACGTAATTGTGCCCATTACTCTAGACAGATCTGCCTTCTTCCAGAACTCGACATCAAGTGCCCAGAATAGTTCCCCTGAGCTCCTCATTCCAGAAGTCCCACGCTCCACTTGACTCCCGTAGGTTCAGCTACTATCTGCTTTTCCATTGGCTGAAGGCCATCCCTACCAAAAATACATCGTCTTTAAGCTGTATAGGCATGATTTTATTCAATTTGGCCACTTTCCAGACTAAACTAATATATTACAACAATATTTAAATAAAGCCTGGAGCGGCTGTGGTGGCTTGCCCGGCCGTACCATGCTATCATCCCTGGAGCCTCACAGTTTCGCAAACAAATTCACCTTACTTTTGTATTGCTCCTAGGCAGCCGATTAGCTCAATTGCATATGCGTAACATTACATTATGAACATTAACAGCTCGATACTACAAGTGTCAGGGAACTCCTTATTAGAGATGAGAGAGTCCTTAACGCTTTCGCCCGGGTTCCCAGGTTCGATTCCCGGCGGGGTCAGGGATTTTCTCTGCCTCCTGATGACTGGTTCTTGTGTGATGTCCTTAGGTTAGTTAGGTTTAAGTAGTTCTAAGTTCTAGGGGACTGATGACCATTGATGTTAAGTCCCACAGCGCTCAGAGGCATTTGAACCACCCTTAACGCTTTAAACTCAAATTTTTTACAATAAGTGACATTTCAAAAATGTTATCACTTCTGATAATCTCACCCTTGTTATCTTGCTCAAAGTGACATTAAAAACGTAAGTAATTCATAAGCAGATAGATGAACTTTCCTAGATGCGTATTAAAACCCAGTAACTATAAACAAAGCTGACTAAGCAAAGTTTTCGTGCGTGACTGACAGTCGGACGCAGCTGTGATCGTCTTTGCTGACTAGGCAAAAACAGACATGATATACTTAATTTTTAGTCGGCATTATTTATCAAACCAAATACTGAAAATAAACGAAGAATAAGTTTCTACGTGACCAGGATTCCATGTTTTCTTGCCACGAATGGACGTTAAATAAAGGTTTTTTGTCAGTAGCCCGATGTGTACATGTCTGAACCAGTAAAAACGTGATGAAGAGATCAGTGCTGACTGGAAATTAAACCCCGCACATATGGTCGTTGACTACTCACGATAAGACTATCGAATTCTTTTTCATCAGTAGAGGGCAGTGGCATATTTGTGTCTCACTGGGAGTAGAATTTGTTGCATGTCGTTATTGTTGGCAGCAAATGAAGACTCGTAAATGCTCAAAATTATTTTCCAACAGAAGTTAGATGTTCTCATGCCAGAGCTTGAAGAGATTTGTTGAAAATTCTTGCGTCAGACCAGGGTTCGAACCCAGACAGTCGCCTTACGTGAAGATCTTGACGAATTTGGAATCCTGAACTTATAACGAATTGACGGGACCGTATCCTCAGGAAGTAATCCACGCTCCTGAAAGGGAAGATCTGGATTTGAATCCCAGTCCAGAATAAATGGCCTGTATCCTTATATAGCGTTTGGTTTATAAACTAATATAAAATTACAAGTGGAAGAAAGATTAGTATCGATGAAGTTACTACATGCCTCTGTCGTGGTCTAACCTATCCTCTAGTCGGTAATGAAGGGCCGCCATGTTTAATATGAATCTGGAACCATGGTGCAATCCTATTTTCTTCATCTGCTGTAACCAGGCAAGCCAAAAAAAATCGTCATTTGAAGTGGGAACTGAACCCCTATCCTACATATACGAACCTAACATAAAACTACCGCCACACCATCAAACACAACAAAGAAGTGTCGCATGATCTTGTCGAAACGCAGATGAGCCACACTGGATTAGAATTCTGACACCCTGACTCCTTGGACTGGATTACAGCCCGTGCAATACATTCATTTCCGTGTTCAATCCAAACGTCGTTAACCAGCAGCCTCAGCTACACAATCTGTACATTTGACTTCATTTTCTAATCACTGAAATAAATGGTCAACTATACGCAGTGCTAACTCTAGAATGCGAGAGTCTCCACAAGAAGTGTTGCATTTCACTTGAGCTACTCTACTGCGCTGCATGTTCGTGCTAATTTTGGAATAGCGCAAAAGAAAAGCTCTGTTACTAAACCCAATTTTTCTGTCATTTTATGAACTACCCGAGAAAAGTAGATTGGTGCGTAAATTCGTGGCGATTTTGTTTGGAGTGTTGGTACATAGGTTGCTATAAGCTCATTTATCAATACTCATTTTTCACTTGAGGTTCTAGTATTGTTCTTGCGATGACATCTGGAACGTTGAATATTTGAAGGTAGTGATCAGCGTTGTTTATGAGTTAGAAAAACTAGCGTTAAATGGAAAAAAGTTTAAGGTTTGACATTTTGTTCTCCTGTGGTTTTATATAGAAGTGAATGCAGTGGAGGAAGACCAAACATTTGTGACGTCTGCAAGGTGAATCAAATCGAAAAATCACGACAGAAAATGGTGTCCTCGCTTCATGTAGGATCGTTCGGACATGAATTGTTTGCCATATTCAGGAAATCTGACGGCTGTAGCTCTATAACGTAAGAGGTAAAACGCGTGCCTCTGAGAGAATAATTTAACAAGATAATTGTGTGTCACTACACACAGCGAAGTATAGCAACATCTGGGGATACGAATACGATGGTATAGATGGGCGGATGGTGCTTGAATGATGGAGGCTATACAATTGTAGATTTATTATGTTAAACTAAAACGATTCATTAACGGAGTTCCTTTGTCAATCGGATTATAAATCAGACTTAATTTCTACCGTTGAATGAATTGCTCAAACGTGTGTCAACTGCATCGACACCTTTGTATCCCACACACACTACACGACTCCGTCGTATTGTCTAAGGGGCGATCAAAAAGTCTTTGTAGGAGACAGTCACCTCAGACAGTCGCCTCATTTCGCAGGCGCTGAACAAGAGTAACAGACTATCACACCATCACACATCTCAAACCCACCCTATTCCGTCCACCCACCATCTTCATGCGGATTTCTCATAAATTATGATACTACACACATAAAGTTAACATGAAGACGTGTTGTCTTTCTGCACTCTAAATTAGCTTGACAGTTCCCTGTGGATCTCCAATGTCTGACTTACGAAACAGCTATACTTCGCGAAACAATTATTACAACAGCTTGCGCTCCACTGGCCTCTAGGACTGCAGGTCTTCTTTCGATGAGGTATAATAACCGACTCCTTGATTTCGCGAGCTTATTTTCTTTACGAGCTACGCATTTTCGTTAATCAGCGCTGTAGACACAGTTTTATTGGCGTCTCGTATCACCCACGGGCGTTAACCCCTAAAGGTCTCCCTCTATGAAACTCTAGTAACTCCCTCACTGTGAATATTAGAATATAACACTTCAAGTCACGAGAAACGCTGGCATCAAAGCAAGGACATGTGACAAACACTGCATCTTGCTATTAATGGCTGTACACAAATGGATGCATCCAGATCGCGTGCCCTTAGCTCCTTGCTCGTTTAATTCACTGCAATTCTCGCAGCTCGTTCCACTATCAAGAGAAATCACCTTTCAGCTATAAAAAAATGTTCAAAGAGAATTCCTTCTCCAACATCTGGTTCCTATAGGTTTGTAGATTAACTTTTACAAAGTAGCTCGGTATTCTCAAAGCACCGGACTACTGCTACTCACACAATAATCCGGATGGACAATAATCATGGATTGACTTTTCAGTCGATTCTTGGTAAAATATTTTATACTTTATAAATGACACACACACAACACTGGTCTAATATTCTACAACACAATGTTGTAGAATATTACACCAGTTTTAGTTGTGTTAGAATCACGGTTACCAGGGAACTTATGAATTATTTTCAGCATTATACGTAACACGAGACATTATTAGCAGATAATTCTGGGATTCTGAACAAAAACCATGAACCAACTTACTCAGTATTTCAACATTTACATACTTCGTTACAAATGCATCAGAAGTGTTGTCTCATAAAACATTTCCTGAAATTTTCAGTTAATTCAGTGGAGTCAATAGATGAAACAACAGAAAACCATTCTAGGCTATTCAAGACCACGTATTCGTGGCTTTCTTGTAGTTTCATCATATTTATCCACTCTATAGTTGGGTAACATGCTCCTACGTAAATTTCTTTGTCGTCACAGTGATGAATCACCAGAAATGGCTGTAGATTTAAACCTACAGTACCTGTTTCCCCTTATCAGCTTTTCTGACTAGATGTTCTCCTATGCTGAAAATTAAATGAGCAGCATAGGTCAACAACAATACTGCGAGAGGTGAAGATCCAGTGCGTCCATCTTCCCAACTCATCATTCAGAAAATAATGAAAATAAGCGACATTAAAGTCTGTAACAACGAATAGATAACAATAGCAGCAATATATTAATAATTAATGAAGTTTAGCACATTCTATAATTTAGCTGATGGTTATCAGAAGTTGCTGTTCAGTCTACACAAAAACTGCAGTACTTAGAATTCTTTTATTGAATTTCATCCTTATCCTGATCATGTCCTGCTGCATTAGAGAACAGGGAAAAACAATTGACTTTACATACAGCTTCCACAGTAATATTCGGCCCCATGGCAACAGTTAAATACGCATGATCAAACCAGCGCGATATCACGGAGCTAGAGAGGAGCCGATGCCGGGAACATTCCATCATTACTGCAGTAGAAGCTAAAGCAGAAGGAATAGCAGATTGTTCACAGACTGAAAGATGAGAGAAATTATTGAAATTTGAGGATAATATCACCTTTTAGCAACCGAAAAATTAAATTATCACATTGTCAGTTATTATGTAAGATTTGTTCTGCATATTTGATCAAAAAAACGAGAAAACATCCAAAGAATTTTGGACAGATAATTCAGCTCCAGTCCTGAAAGTAAGTCGACGGTCTCAGACTTTGCCAAACAAATTTTGGGATGTTTCAAAGTCCCAGTTTTCCAACAAAGGAAACCTATTTTTGTATGTCCGTCAAAACCTCACTCTCGTGCTCCTACCCAAACCTTACGGACCTCTAGCCTACCGGATACCAACCTGAGGACAGACTTCATTCAGCGCACTTACAGAATACATAATTGAGTTTTACATCGATTCTACCTGCTAATTCCAGTTATCAGAATATGTATAACACTATAGTAACATCGTAAATCTAAGTAAAATATTTTGTGGTTTATGTAATTGAAGAAAGAAACAAAGCCAAACAGATAATTGCAGCATCTAAGAAGAAATCTTGGGAAGACTTTGGAAACAGGTTGGAGACTATGGGTCAAGCTGCTGGAAAACCATTCTGGAGTGTAATTAGCAGTCTTAGAAAGGGAGGTAAGAAGGAAATGACAAGTATTTTGGACAGGTCAGGAAAACTGCTGGTGAATCCTGTGGATGCCTTGGGCAGATGGAGGGAATGTTTTGAAGAGTTGTTCAATGTAGGTGAAAATACGATCAGCAATGTTTCAGATTTCGAGGTAGAATGGGATAGGAATGATGACGGAAATAGGATCACATTTGAGGAAGTGGAGAAAATGGTCAACGGATTGCAATGCAATAAAGCAGCTGGGGTGGATGAAATTAAGTCGGAACTCATCAAATACAGTGGAATGTCAGGTCGTAAATGGCTACACAGGATAACTGAAATGGCCTGGGAGTCGGGACAGGTTCCATCAGACTGGACAAAAGCAGTAATCACACCAATCTTTAACCATGGAAACAGAAAAGATTGTAACAACTACGGAGGTATCTCTTTAATCAGCGTTGTGGGTAAAATCTTCTCAGGTATTGTTGAAAGGAAAGTGCGAGTATTAGTTGAGGACCGATTGGATGAAAATCAGTGTGGTTTTAGGCCTCTTAGAGGTTGTCAGGACCAGATCTTTTAGCTTACGGCAAATATTGGAGAAGTGTTATGAGTGGAACAGGGAATTGTTACTATGCTTTATAGATCTAGAAAAGGCATATGACCGGGTTCCTAGGAGAAAGCTGTTGTCTGTTCTACGAGATTATGGAATAGCAGGAAAACTTTTGCAAGCAATTAAAGGTCTTTACATGGATAGTCAGGCAGCAGTTAGAGTTGACGGTAAATTGAGTTCATGGTTCCGAGAAGTTTCAGGGGTAAGACAAGCATGCAACCTGTCTCCACCGTTGTTCATATTATTTATGGATCATATGTTGAAAACAATAGACTGGCTGGGTGAGATTAAGATATGTGAACACAAAATAAGCAGTTTTGCATATGCGGATGACTTAGTTGTGATGGAAGTAATATTTCAGAGCTAGATCAGAAATGTAAAGACTATGGTATGAAGATTAGCATCTCCAAAACGAAAGTAATGTCAGTGGGAAAGAAATATAAACGGATTGAGTGCCAAATAGGAGGAACAAAGTTAGAACAGGTGGACGGTTTCAAGTACTTAGTATGCTTATTGTCACAGGATGGCAACATAGTGAAAGAACTGGAAGTCAGGTGTAGCAAAGCTAATGCAGTGAGCGCTCAGCTTCGATCTACTCTCTTCTGCAAGAAGGAAGTCAGTACCAAGACTAAGTTATCTGTGCACCGTTCAATCTTTCGACCAACTTTGGTGTATGGGAGCGAAAGCTGGGTGGATTCAGGTTACCTTATCAATAAGGTTTAGGTTACGGATATGAAAGTAGCTAGGATGATTGCAGGTACTAGTAGATGGGAACAATGGCAGGAGGGTGTTCACAATGAGGAAATCAAAGAAAAACTGGCAATGAACTCTATAGATGTAGCAGTCAGGGCGAACAGGCTTGGATGGTCGGGTCATGTTACACGCATGGGAGAAGAAAGGTTACCCAAAAGACTCGTGGGTTCAGCAGTAGAGGGTAGGAGGAGTCGGGGCAGACCAAGAAGAAGGTACCTGGATACGATTAAGAATGATTTTTAAGTAATAGGTTTAACATCAGAAGAGGCGCCAATGTTAGAACTGAATAGGGGATCATGGAGGAATTTTATAAGGGGGCTATGCTCCAGACTGAACGCTGAAAGGCATAATCAGTCTTAAATGATTATGATTATGTAATTGTGGTATTATTTGTTTATATGCGTAGTTAAGTAATGAAAATACAATGGCGTCATAATAATCGTCAATGATGGAAGCTCTCATGTAAAATTTTTGGAATGTACCATTCTTATGGTAAGGATGGTTTAGCCATAATTCTATAATTGTAAAACACTGATGGCAGACAGCATCTCAGCTTTCGGTAGTATTCTTGTAAGAGGTGCATTATGTGAAGTAGAACCAGCGCTTCGCAAGCGAGCTGCAGACAGAAAGAAATCTAAAAAACTGCATTGTACTATTGGACAAGTTCATAGAGTATGAACCACAGTCTAACATAACAGTCGCGACACGTTCCACATCATTACGAAGTGTCGCATTCATGATCCATGGAACAAGTATTAATCTAAGAAACTTCCTGGCAGATTAAAACTGTGTGCCCGACCGAGACTCGAACTCGGGACCTTTGCCTTTCGCGGGCAAGTGCTCCACCACTTTTTTTTTACATTAGTTAACCCTTTTATAAAATGGAACTAAAAAAAAAGAACCAAGTGCCACCGCCACTTTTCATCCTAAAAAAAAAAAAAAAAAAAACTGTTCCTCTTCAGGCGTTGGCTCCTGACTAAACCTACCCCAGAGAGCTGCCTATCTACCAGGGTAAATATAGGAAATCAAGGTTAGGGCTATTCTTACAAAAAAAAAAAACTTCTTTTTTCTGAATTTTATTTTTATTATTGTTATGTTATTATTTTTTTGTTTTTGTTTAGTTTTGTTGTGTCATTGATCAGAGGCCTTCTGCGCCCCGCTGGTAATATGTTGAGTCACGTCTTCTCGAAATTGATGCGTTCTGTTCAATTGTTCAGAAATGTTCATTGGTTCAAGCAGGAAACGTTCTTCTCTCTTGGCTTAACACATTCCAGCTGCGAGGCGGGTCGTGGAAAGCACTCCCAAGGAAGTTCGAGAAAAATTGTCTGTATTTTGGGTGACGGACAACGATATAATGACGGCCATTGAGGTATGTCCAAAAATCGAGTACAGAGTCTACAGTTTGTCCAAATAGGTAGTGAATGGCATGTCCGCGAATCCAATTCACAGCATTGGTCTTTGTCCGAGGAAAATATTCACGATCCGGAAATAATAATGAAAGGGGAGTAATCCGATCCGGAATGTCCCGCGTTAGAAAAGCGACAATAAGATGAATCAAGTGCCAAACCTCCTCCGCCGGTCCGCAAACAAACCGATGTTCATCATTGTCTGGGACTCCACACGTGGAACAGAGAGGTGATTGGGTGAGGTGGATACGATGAAGGCGAGATTGGTTGATTTGCTTACCATTGACAGTTAGGTACCAGACAGATTGAACATTCGTGTCAAGGTAACGGGCGAAAACCGCGCGCCATACATGACGCCAGTCTACCTGGGGGAACTTTTGTTCAATCGGGTTAGGTGGACGACCTAATTGGAGGACATTGTATACTGCCTTTGTCTTGAGTAAAAGCTGTCTTGGTAAGGTGAGGCATAGATAACTGAGTTCAAGAAAGAAGTATCGTATATAATGGAACTGGACCGGAACGTCCGAGATCATCACTGGGGCTGACAGTGAGACCGGCGTATATGCTGTCAGGAGGAGACCAGTGAGGCTCGTTGGGCATCGTGTCCATACCGTCATCTGGGAGCTGACAAATAGGGCGCGAGCTCTATCCGGCACGTGAAACAGACCTATCCCACCTCGTTCACGGGGAAGAGTAAGGGTTGCATAGTTAACTTTGAATAACAGCCCAGAGCTGACGAAAGATGCCATCGCTGCCAACATGCGACGTGCCACAGTAAGCGGGAAAGGTAGAACTTGTGCTAGATGGGGAACTCGGGATGCGATATATATATTGACATATCGAGCTCGTTGGAGAATATCTAGGGATCGAAGGCGATGGTCCATAAGACCCGCTCTGATCATTAAAAGGAGGCGTCTGCAGTTGATGGCGGCTGAACGCCGGAGATCAGATGAAAAGTCTATTCCTAAACAGCGAATGGTATCAACGGTGGTGAGAGGTGTAATACACTCCACAGGGAGTCCCGTGCCAATGAACATAACTTGTGACTTACGTACGTTTAAAGAGCTACCCGACGCCTCACCATAAGTCGCTACCCACGTCAAAACAGCTCGAACCTCGTCGGCATTACGTAAACAGATGACTACATCGTCAGCATAGGCCGTGCAACAGAATCGGTATCGATCTATGGACAACCCTACCAAACGTTGTCTGAGCCCACATAGCAAGGATTCCAAGGAAAAGGCGTACAAAATCGCTGATAGAGGGCAACCTTGACGTACGGATCGACCTATTTTTATCGGAGGAGTGAGTCTGCCATTGTACATAATCCTGGAAGAGGCACCCCGCAGAAGGCGCATCACTACCGTGATAACGGCGACTGGGAAACCCATATGGTGGAGAACGGCCGTAAGGAACGAATGGTCAACCCTATCAAAAGCTTGACTAAAGTCCAAAGACGCAAGTGCCCCAGAGATGCGTTGTGCCTGGGTAACGGCGATCATATCCCTGTAGCGGCATAAAGCCGTGCGGATATTATTATCCCCTCCCAAAGATGCTTGGTCTGGCGACACAACATATCTGGCAACGGTTTTAAGTCGTGCCGCCAAAAGGCGAGTGAAGATTTTCATATCACTGTTAAGGAGGGTGAGGGGCCGATAATCACTGATATTGTTGCCACCATGCGGTTTATGTACAGGAATAATAATTCCTTCCATGAAAGAGTCCGGCACAGGTCCTTCCGGAGACATCAGTTCCCGACATATGGAGGTGAAGGTGGACTCTAACAAATCACGGAAGGTGCGATAAAATTCGAGGGGAAGACCGTCGGGTCCTGGGGACCGATTGATGGTTCCTGCTCGGATCGCATCGCGGACTTCATCATCAGTCACCTCTGACACCAAGTCAATCGCCGCATCTCCTGGGAGACCACCGAAGTTGAACTGTGAGACTTCCTCGATCAACTCTGGGGAATGTGGAATTGCGGCGTAGAGCTGCTGGTAGTGGGCGTGAAGCACATTCCCTATTGCAGATTGGGTTACGTAGCGACGCCCATCTTGGTCTGTTAGGATGGGAATAAATTTTCGGCTTGCGGGCGCGGGCGCAACCGATGGGGGCCCCCCATCATCAGCACCGTCCACCCCAGTTCCTTCGATCTCCACGTCGTCTGCCCAGGAGACTGATACTGCGGTAGGGTACCGACTGTTTACATCATCCATGTGGAGAGGAGACGTAGTTTTCGGCTCAGCATATAGACTTTCTTCAACGTCGACTTGTGGGGGCGACGGCGCCAGTAAGGAGAGGTGATCGTCGCCAGTGGTCGCCTGTGGCGGGTCGTTCGCATCAGACGTTTGGACATCATAGAGCGGTTTATCATCCATCTTCGGTTCTGCATCTCTGGCATCCATCCGGAGAATGGATTCATCAGGGGGTGTACGGCTACGTTTCTTTCTCTTTCGTGTCGACCCTTGTTTTCGAACTTGTTTTCTACTTGGCCGGGCCCACCAGCCTTATGCGGGTTTCCTCCGAGGACGCCGCCTCCATTGAACGTCTCTTGAAGGAGGGTGCCCTCCTCTTCAACCAGCAGTATAAGGTCGACCCCTGCCGTTCCCCTCCTCAATCCCTGCGCTGCCAGAGGTGTCTACGCTATAATGCACACCCAACAGCTGAGTGCCGCGAGGCCACCACCTGCCCGCATTGTAGACAAGCGCACTCCTTCCGGCAGTGCCCTATTCCTACAATCCCCTCCCTCCTGCAATACCTGCAATCTCCCCCATCCCACCTACTCCCAAAAGTGTAAAGCCCGACCCCCTCCGAAGACTCCTGAGCTCACTGTACCTGTCCATCCTCTGGATGCTCCCACCCCTCCAGGCAATTCCCTACGCCCCCCCCCCCCCCCCCGCTGAGGGCATCATTAGGTTCCTCACCATTGTCTTACAAAATGTCCACCCTTTCCAGCGCCCTCACATCCTCCAACAGGTCTCCCTCGCCGCCCATTCCATTTTCCACTTGAAAATGTATGCCACCTACTCCAACAACCAGGCCCATTTTACCTTCTCCCGTCTTAACACCCTTGTCTAAATCTTTGTCATGGCGCGACAGCACCGTATCCTTTTCAACAACATCTGCTCCCTTCGCGCCAACAAGAACCTCTTCCTGCACACCCTTGCCACCCACCGTGTGGATGCCTTCCTCCTCAATGAAACTTTCCTCCAACCCCACCACACCGTCCACACGTCGCCCTACCTCCTTCACCGCTCCGATAATCCCGTCCCGATTGCGCGTGGCGGAGTTGCCATTGGTCACCACCGCCAGATCCCAGTTCAGCTCCAACCTCTCCTTCCCGACCCCACCGAACACCTGATCCTTAGTCTCTTCTTCCCTGGCCTTACCGTCACCTGCGACACCATCTATGTCCACCCTAACATCCCTATTCCCTTCGACTTCCTCCCCCACATTGACCATACCTTCTCCTCCTACGTGGTCGCTGCCGACCTCAACATCCATAGTCGTTCCGCCTCCCAGCTACGGCGGTGCCATCGGTTCCTCTCCTCCCTTCAAGGGGACCTCATCCCCATCCCCCAGCACACCCGTCCTGAATCGAACTCCACTCCCGATGTTATCCTTTCCTCCCCTAATCTCCTTGGCCGCATAACGGTGGATGTCCTGGAGCCTATTGGTAGCGACCATCTCCCTGTCCTCCTCACCGTTTCCGACGGTCGTCGCCCCCACCCCGACCCTCGTAATGACCCTCCCCCAAAGTACATCCATGACTATTCCCGTGCCAACTGGAATGCCTACCGGGATACCCTCTCCACTCAGGTCGATAGCCACCCCTTCACCTACCACCACCCTGATGATGTAACCCATGCCGCCTCCTTTCTCCAGCAGACCTTGTCTGAGGCCGTGGAGGCCCACGTCCCTACTGCCGGCATCAACCCCCACCGCCCTACCTTACCCCCACAGGCCGTCCTACTCCTCTGTTAATCCCGTCGTCTCTACTGTGCCTTCCTCCACACGTGTGACCCGGACACACTACGACGCGACCGGCAACTCCAGCGACACATTCGCAATTTGCTCGCTGCCAAGAAACGCCGGGACTGGCGGCAGACATGCACCCGTTTAAATGCTACCCTACCTATCAACTCGTCCAAGTTCTGGTCAGCCTTCCGTCGCCTTACGGGAACTAAACCCTCCCCCTACTATCCTCTTCTCCATGATGATCACCCGTTCCCTGACACCCTTAGTCAGGCCAATCACTTTGCCTCCTACCTCTCCGATGTATTTTCCATCCCCGACGATCCCCAGTTCGATTACTCCCTCTTCCTGGATGTCCGCAATCGAACTGACACCTCTGTCCCTCCCCTCGCGCTTTGTTTCCAGTACTCGGACAACGTCGCACACACAGAACTCAATGCCCCTATCACTACACAGGATCTCATTGCTACATTCCGCAGCAAACGCAACACCGCTCCTGGTCACGATCGTGTCATCTACCGTCACCTTCGTGAAGCTCCTGTCTCTTTTCTCTCTACCCTGGCCAGGCTCTACAATGTAGTCCTGTCCACCGGTTACTACCCCAACCTGTGGAAAACCTCACGTATCCTGATGTTCCTTAAACCTGGTAAACCGCCATCCGCCGTCTCCTCCTACCGTCCCATCAGCCTTACCTCCTGGAATCTATCCTCACCCGCCGCATCCACCAGTATCTCCGCCAGCGCCGCCTCCTTCCCATTACCAAGTGTGGCTTTCAGCCATCCTTCTCTTCCGACGACCTTCTCCTTCACCTCACTCATCTCCTTTCTGAACAGCTTAATTCCCGTCGCTCTGCAATCTACCTCTCCCTGGACCTCGAACGTGCTTATGACCGCTTATGGCATTCCGGTCTCCTCTTCAAGCACCAAAACCTTCGCCCTTCCCATTAATTATGTCCGTCTGATCGGCTCCTTTCTCTCCCGCCGTCCTTCCTACGTCCCCGTCCGTAACACGGATTCCTACACCTTTTTTCCCTCCGCCGGTGTGCCCCAAGGCTCCGTCCTATCTCCCCTTCTGTACCTTTTATATACGGCGGACATGCCGTCGCCGTCACCCCCCCCCCCCCCGTCAACCTTCTCCAGATTGCCGATGACACCGCCTTCCTTGCCCTTGCCCCCACCCTGCAGCGCTCCCAACACCTTCTCCAATCCCATCTTGACCGGTTAACCGCTTGGTGCAACCAGTGGTTGCTCAAGGTCAATCCCTCCAAAACCCAGGCGATCATTGTAGGCAAAACCACCCCTTCCTTCCGCCTCCTTGATTTCTATCTCACCATCTATGGCCGTCCTATCGCCCTCACTCCCACCCTCAAGTACCTTGGCGTCACCCTCGACTGTTGACTCTCCTGGACCCCACATCTCCAGACAATCCAAGCCAAGGCACGCTCCTGACTCCGTCTCCTCAAGCTCCTTTCTGGCCGTACGTGGGGTCTGGACCCCACCACCATACTTCTCACCTATAAATCCCTCATCCGCCCTATCTTTTGTTATGCCCATCCAGCCTGGATCTCTGCCCCTCCTACCTTTTACAAATCCCTCCAAATCCTTGAATGCCATACTCTCCGCCTCGCCTATCACATCCGTCTCCCCTCCCCCATGCGGATCCTGTACGATCTCATTCCATTCCCCCAACTCCTCCTTTTCCTTGAGAGGATACGGATCCTGTACACCTCCCGCAAACTCGATCCTCCTCACCCTCTTGTCTCGCCCATCCTCTCCCACTCCCGCCCACTGTCGCACCTGTATTCACATGTCCCACCTGGTCTCCATCTCTCCACCCTCCTAACACTCTCCCAAGGTGGCTTCCGCCAGCTCCTCCTCCCCTACATATACCCCTCCTACCAACTTTGATCCTCCTTCCCTCTTCCTGTGTCTGTTCCTTTGGGCACCCACCCTCCCTCCTCCCTTTCTCCCCACTCCTCCCCTGGGCTTCCCCTCCCCTGTCCCTCTCCTCCTCCTCCCATCTCCTCAGCCATTGGCGTCTTTGTTCTCCCCTCTCCACCCCCCCCCCTCCCTCGCCCTTCTTCCCCTCTTGGCAGGTCCCCGGACTCGCACACGGTACGTGGACTTTCGCGCGCTGGAGATCATCGCCATCAGTGTCTCGTGTGTGCCGTTGTGTTTAGTGTTCAGTGTTCCCCGTCACACTCCATCGTTCACCTGTGCCATCGCCGTCTTCAGTGTTTGTGCGTCGTGTCAACAGTTTCAAGTGAATAAGAATGAACCACAACGAGAGAAAAATACAGTAGTTCTCCCTTTCATTAAAAAAGTAACAGATCGGATCGGTAAGATTTTACGAAAACATGACATAAAACCGGTCTTTGAACCAACAAAGAAAATAAGTCAAGTACTACGATCTGTGAAGGATAAACGCCCTCCCCTGTCGACAAGTGGTGTGTATAAAATTCCATGTACCTGTGGTAAAGTTTATATTGGTACTACCAAAAGAAGCGTAAAAACGCGACTGAAAGAGCATAAAAATCTTTGTCGACTTGGAAAAATAGAAAAATCAGCTATAGCGGAACATGCTCTTCAACCAGGCAACCACCAAGTGAAGTTTTCGGATTCCGAAGTTTTATCTACAACGTTAAATTACTATCCACGGTTATATAGAGAAGCTATTGAAATTTATAAACATCACGATAATTTTAATAGGAAAGAGGAGGCTATGAAACTTAGCGATATATGGACAGTGGCTCTACAAAAATGCTAACAAGTTTTATCTTTGACAAGGTGGTAATCGATAGTCAACCTTAACTTTCCTATGGATTATCACTGCTCATCACGTGTCTCCCGAACCACGCCCCCCTTTCTCACAATATATAAGTCGCTCTCAGACACCCAACCAGTCAGTTGGCAAGACTCAGCGGAGCAGCGCCTCTGAGGAAGTCCAGCGCAGTCCTGGACGAAACGTAAGGAGCAGAAAAGTTCTTGGACCACGACCTCATATCCCGAAAAGTATATCAACAGCCATGTGTTCATATTCTTTTGATATCAACGTGGTAAGCCGCAATTCTGTCCAATGTCACAAGTGTTTCTTCACGAATGTGTTGTAGCTTGCCACTCTATTCATGGTTTTTGTCCATACTTACGCATATTTTAGAATTATTTTTAGAAACGTATATGCCTTCTGATACTACGCAAACTCTTGGAGGCAAGAAAATAACTCGAATAAATCGGAAATTACATAGGAAATGGATGCAAACAAACATTATGCTTACGACGCGTCTGACGTTCACCTTACCCGCCGTTTGGAGCGCTAGTGTTGCTCCATCAGTCAAACGGCAACAACTTTTACAGCAGTGAGTGTCGCGACTGTTATGTTAGACTGTGGTATGAACTAACAGAAAAAAGTAAACACCAACGTGTCAAATGGGTCATATGGCTCTGAGTACTATGGGACTTAACATTTGAGATCATCAGTCCCCTAAAACTTAGAACTACTTAAACCTAACTAACTTAAGGACATCACACACATCCATGCCCGAGGCAGGATTCGAACCTGCGACCGTAGCGGTCGCGCGGTTCCCGGACTGAAGCGCCTAGAACCGCTCGGCCACCGCGGCCCAATAATTGTTGAGGAGTCATATCCACTGCCATCTTACTGCAGCAGATGAAAGTTCCTCATTTTAACAGAAGGGGCTAGAAGTACAGTCAACCAAATTGCATGTTTTTTACGAGGGTGAGTCAAATGAAAACCTTAAATTAGTAATAACAAATCGAAATTTCGTGCTGTTATCCTGTAAATTGGTAAGCGTGCTACAAACAGCGTGTAGAATGATCTGTAGGTGGCAGCATTGTGCAGATGCACACATACCGTCGCAGTATCAATATAAAGATGGCCGCCCCACTTGCGGCTTGCATCAGGGAAGAACGGGGTTCTGTTATTAGGTTTTTGCGTAGTGAAGATGTGAAACTTGTTGAAATTTATCGACGAGTGAAGGTTCAGTACGGTGACGCATGTTTGTCGCAGCAGCAAGTCTATGAATGGAGTGGGAAGTTCGCAAATGGTGTGACTTCAGTGGAAGACGGTCCTCGTCCAGGTCAGGCACAACGAGTTGTAACTCCACAGAACATTGCAGCAGTTGAAGCCATAGTGAAGGTAAACCACCGAATGACACTGAATGATATTGCAGCATGTTTACAGATTAGTCATGGGTCACCACACCACATTGTGCATGATGTGCTCCAGTTTCAAAAAATGTCTGCAAGGTGGGTCCCACGGCAACTAACTTCTGAAATGAGAGGACAACGTGTTTATGCTCGTGAAGAACTTCTTCCGCGCTTTGAATGAGAAGGTGATGGCTTCCTTGCAAGAATCGTTACTGGGGACGAAACCTCGGTTCACTTCCACCAACCACTTCCTCATCCACCATAGTCACCAAACCTTGCCCCAAGTGATTTCCATATGTTTGGACCACTCAAAGACGCAATGGGAGGAAAGAAGTTCAGTTCTGATGAGGAAGTACTCCACGTGGTGCGTGAATGGTTGAACGGACCACCAAAAGCACTTTTTTCTAAAGGAATTTATGTACTCTGTAAGCGCTGGAGGACTTGCATTGACCGTGGGGGAGATTATGTTGAAAAGTGATACAGCTTTGTACCACTTCTGCACAATAAATAATATTTTAAAAAGTATTTAAGGTTTTCATTTGACTCACCCTCGTATCCTTTTTGAGACAATACAACCATCAGATATAAGTTACCTCGTTTTAAAAACGGCAGATGAAACTGGCTCAGTTCGTTTCACATTTGAGACAATACAACTGATTTGACATCCGCTGTAATACGACCTTAAGCCAAGTTCGCAGGGGGCGTGAAATGCTGGTGTGAAGCAAACTGTCGTGGAACACTACCCCTCTGAACGAAGGGCCATGAGGTTCACCCTGACGGCACAAGCAGGCATTTTAACATCTAGTACTACGGACAACAAGATGACAACTAGTACCCCTAAAAGTCTTGCGATCAACTTGCAAGACACTGAAACATAAAATATCTGGAACTTTGTGTTGCTGAGCAAGTCTTGTATGATGTAAGCAGCGACGAGTACAGAGACCGAGATGTCAGAATGGCAACTGCTCCAAATTCCAGGATCCGAACCGAAAGATGTAATCACAAAATTTAAAAACTTGAGGGGTTCGTACTGTCAAGAATTGAAAAATATAGCCGAAAGCGTACCGTCTGAAGCTAGCGCTGGCGACGTTTATAAACCACAAATTATCTGTTTTGAGAAGATGAATTACTTCATTCGCCCATTCGTTCAGCAACGACCTACACTATCAAATATGTTTTCATTTGTAAAACATCATAAAATTTCAATATTGTTTCTTACTTTTACATCGTTAGGACAATTTTTATGATGATTACACAAAATAGTAGGTACATTAAATACACTGTAGCATCTACTTTTAATACGACAATAATTAACACTATAAAATTACATTCATGTGATAAAATACAGTGCTTATAAATTAAGGATAATGCTGATACATTGTGAAACAACGCTCTGGTGGGGGGTTTGCGGGGTTAAATCACCTCGGGGTATGACCATGCGGTGCATTTGACATGCGGTCGTCGCACGGTGGCGCTGGCAGCAGTCCCCATATGCAGAGGTGTGTTGGTGCATGTCAGAGTACGGTGCAGCGAATAAGTATGCAGATGTTTTCAGACGTGCTAATGGCGACTGTGTGTTGAAATTGGCTCAAAGAACACATATTGATGACGTTATGAGGGGTAGAATACTAGGGCCACTGGAGGCTGGTCAAACATAGCAGGTCGTAGCACGGGCTCTCCGTGTGCCACAAAGTGTGATCGCAAGATTATTGCAACGATTCCAGCAGACAGGAAACGTGTCCAGGCGCTACAGTACGGGACGTCCACAGTGTACAACACCACAAGAAGGCCGATATCTCACCATCAGTGCCCGCAGAAGGCCACGGAGTACTGAAGGTATCCTTGTTTGGGACCTTACCACAGCTACTGGAACAGTTGTCTCCAGACACACAGTCTACAGACGACTGTACATACATGGTTTATTCGCCCGGAGACCTGCAAGGTGCATTCCACTGACCCCTGGTCACAGGAGAGCTTGTAAAGCCTGGTGTCAAGAACACAGTACATGGTCATTGGAACAGTGGTCCCAGGTTATGTTCACGGACGAGTCCAGGTACAGTCTGAACAGTGATTCTCGTCAGGTTTTCATCTGGCGTGAACCAGGAACCAGATACCAAACCCTTAATGTCCTTGAAAGGGACCTGTATGGAGGTAGTGGTTTGATGGTGTAGGTGGGATTACGATTGGTGCACGTATACCTCTGCATGTCTTTGACAGAAGAACTGTAACAGGTCAGGTGTATAGGGACGTCATTTTGCACTAGTATTTCCGTCCTTCTAAGGGTGGAGTGGGTCCTGCCTTCCTCCTGATGGATGATAACGCACGGCCCCACCGAGCTGCCATCGTGGAGGATTACCTTGAAACAGAAGATATCAGGTGAATGGAGTGGCCTGATTGTTCTCCAGACATAAACCCCATCGAGCACGTCTGGGATGCTCTCGGTCGACGTATCACTGCACGTCTTCAAACCCCTACGACACTTCAGGGGCTCCGACAGGCACTGGTGCAACAATGGGAGGCTGTACCCCAGCAGCTGCTCGACCACCTGATCCAGAGTATGCCTACCCGCTGTGTGGCCTGTGTGCGTGTGCATGGTGATCATATCCCATACTGATGTTGAGGTACATGCGCAGGAAACAGTGGAGTTTTGTAGCACATCTATTTCGGGACGGTTTTCTCAACTTATCACCAATACAGTGGACTTACAGGTCTGTGTCGTGTGTGTTCCCTATGTGCCTATGCTATTAGCGCCAGATTTGTGTAGCATCACGTTGTGTGGCACCACATTCTGCAATTATCCTTAATTTATGAGCATGAGTGTATGTGTAGAAATGCATTTACTTTGTAAGGCATGCTAACTGAAGTTGACCTTGTACAAACTAACTGAGCACAAGATTGCCATTGATATACTCCACTGCTCTGTATTTGGAACGTTGCTGACTAGTGCACTTTGCCAGGGCACAGCGCCTTCGTTATGTAAGTAATCGCGGTACTTATGCCGAATTTGTTGTGCCTGCCAGTATGGAAGTCTGTAGGCAGTTTGCGGAGGGCTTTGTAGGGCAGTAATTTCTTGGTGACGACACGATGGTTTTCATCCTCTAAGTCAATTAAATCTCGTAAGATGCAGCTGGGATTTTCGTTTTCCGCAGCCAATTCTGCAACGTACAGCATGCTAATGCTACTTTGTCCACCAACTGAAAGTAGTCACAAGTATGCCGAAAGTATTTTCTACACTTCTTCGAGCTCTTGAAACTCGGTAGTAGTAGATCTTTCTTGTCGACACACGTTACGCGCTCTGTAAGGTTTCATCAAATACGATTTTAGCAGAAACTCATCATCTCCTACAATAACAAAATCGTTGGCATTGCAAGGGAATTTGTCCCAAAAACGTTGTACTATAAGCTGTTCTGAAATATACCTCCATTAGAACTTATTGCTTTAGCCCCGTCATCAGCATACGGGAAATAGTAATCGAAATCAGCTAAAACCACTAATACAATACTAAAATTATTTTTGTAATTGTAAAAATAGGATCCAGTGGGTGGAGGATCACGAATGACAATGTGTTTTCCGCACCGAGCTCCTGCACAGCCTGGAAGGTTCCATTGCTTTCTAAACTCATACTCTGTATTTTTTCTTCATCTCAAGTTGCCGGCGCCTGAAATAAAATTGTTTTGATTACAGGTGTCATCGACAAACTTAAAAGAACAATCATAACTGGAGAACTCACAATCCCCATCTGTAGATTTAAGCGCTGTTGAGAATCTCAACGAGACCACGCCAGGCACATCACAGACCCCAGCAGAAACTGAGACGCCCAGAGCAGAGCTGAAACGAAAAATCCATTCAACTCCACCGCAGTCTTCGCATAAAAAAATCAGGGAAAAGCTTTGCCTGACCCCCAACAGATTTTTTTTCATGTGCGATTGACAAATTACACTCCATTTCAAGTCGAACTCCAGTAATTATTCAAGTAGATTCGTACGACTATGACGACAAGTATATTGCGTCAATGTTACGCAGTGTTTGTTGCCCTCGAATTACCGTAGGGCTTCAAGATTCAATTACTTCGCAAGTATCAAATACAATGTGTACCCTCTCCCCCCCCCCCCCCCCCTCCTTCTCCCGCCAACCATCCAGCACTACTTTTATTTTCATTAGTGGTAACATTTTTAATGATCAACATTATTATGTTGATCGACAATTTTCATATTATTATTTCTTTCTGTTCTTTAAATGCTTAGACCCAGAATATAGTACGGTGTTGAAAATTCTAATAAAATAACAGAAATACATCCACACGAAAAAGTTGTATATTAGATATTATTGTAATTACCTGTATGAATTCCTTAAGTGCTTTTTGAATCACTTCGTAAGTTTCAGGTATAAATTTAGTTATTATATTGTTTGGAACACGAAATAAATATTCCAGACCTCTAAAAGCTTCTCCTACGGTTAAATAGCGTAAAGTTAGTTGAAGTTTAGTTTTTGCTTTTACTGCTTCTCTCATATGCGTATCTCATAATGAAATCAGTGGTGGTAGAAGTTCCACCAGGCAGGCAAAGCATTTGTAATAAGTTTTTAAATCATCAGGGTAATGATTTCTTAGTTCCATGTCAACCAAATTAAATGCCCCCGATAGTCTTCGAAGTATCCGCTTCCTGACCCACCACCGTCTTCCCTTCCGATTTTCTTACGGTTCCACCAAACGATCCATTCTTTGTGCCATAACAGCAGCAAAAACTAAACTCACCACGGTGCAACTCTAGATGATGAGCTCGTTCATGACCGGCTTCGCGCGATCAACTGAATCACGCTTTCGTTGGCACTTCAATCCTTGTGAACTGCCTACGAGCCTGCCACGGTGGCCGAGCGGTTGTAGGCGCTTCAGTCCCGAACCGCGCGGATGCTATAGTCGTAGGTTCGAATCTTGCCTCGGGCATGGATGTGTGTGATGTCCTTAGGTTAGTTAGGTTCAAGTGGTTCTAGGTTCTAGGGGACTGATGACCTCAGATGATAAGTCCCATAGTGCTGAGAGCCATTTTTGAACTGCCTACCACCCACGAGTGATGGGATCACTCCAGCCATGGCACGACAGCAAACACGAAAATGTAGCACACATTCGTTTTCAAGCCCTGTGGGAACGCAGGTTTAAGGTCATTCTACCCTTAGTCATTGTTTTGTGACGATGCAGTACCGCGTAAAATGGGTATAAGACTGCGACGCCTATTCATTCAAATTGTAACTGGTTAATAAAATTCAGAACAGTGAAAGAAATATTGCAATGAACTGAGGATGAAACTAAGCGCACACATGGAACCTGAGCAGTGACTTACTTCAGCTGATAGCAGGCGATACGATTTGTTTCGGAAAACTGATTTAACATATTTACCAAAACAATGAATTCTGTTGTTATGTTAAGGCATTTACAGCATAAAAATTGAGATTTACGTTCTGTAAGTCAGATTATTTAATCTGATGCTAACTTCAAGAGAAAACCTTGAAATTCACATAGCTTGGTATTTTGCAAACAGCGGTAATAGACGTAACACTAGTGTTAGCAATATTTGTGTCAATCACTATGCAGAATTATTATTTATGACATGCAAAAAATAAATCACTATTTTTACGAAAATCCATACATGTAAGGTAAAGGTTGCCTCTACGGAAGCTGTGTTGCGTAGCATAAGTTCTAGTGATTACTTATTTCATAATAACCACCGGATAATATCTATCGATATGTTCCTCTGTTAAAAAACTGCGCAAGTTTGGCAATGCTCGTGAGCGCGGCCTCGGGTTTGGAGAGTAAGTCTCAAAAAAAAAAAAAAAAAACTGACTGGGAGGCTGTGAGGGGATAATTTGACACGTCTTTTTATCTATCTGGTTTTTCTCTATTTGTGGGACCTCAATTTTTCAGTTAAAGACTGGGGGATCAGTAATATCTGGGAGCAAATGAATCTACATCTACATACATACTCCGCAAGCCACCTGACGGTGTGTGGCGGAGTGTACCCTGATTACCTCTATCGGTTCTCCCTTCTATTCCAGTCTTGTATTGTTCGTGGAAAGAAGGATTGTCGGTATGCTTCTGTGTGGGCTCTAATCTCTCTGACTTTATCCTCATGGTCTCTTCCCGAGATATACGTAGGAGGGAGCAATATACAGCTTGACTCTTCGGTGAAGGTATGTTCCCGAAACTTTAACAAAAGCCCGTACCGAGCTACTGAGCGTCTCTCCTGCAGAGTTTTCCACTGGAGTTTATCTATCATCTCCGTAACGCTTACGCGATTACTAAATGATCCTATAACGAAGCGCGCTGCTCTCCGTTGGATCTTCTCTATCTCTTCCATCAACCGTATCTGGTACGGATCCCACACTGCTGAGCAGTATTCAAGCAGTGGGCGAACAAGCGTACTGTAACCTACTTCCTTTGTTTTCGGATTGCATTTCCTTAGGATTCTTCCAATGAATCTCAGTCTGGCATCGGCTTTACCGACGATCAACTTTATATGATCATTCCATTTTAAATCACCCCTAATGCGTACTCCCAGATAATTTATAGAATTAACTGCTTCCAGTTGCTGACCTGCTATATTGTAGCTAAATGATATGGATGTGCTCGAAAGCTATGTTGACGGTGTTATTAAGCCTTTACAACAGTCCGCAGGCTTTTTTTACTAACTTTGGACATATCGGACACTTCAAGAGTTGATATCAAGCAATTTTGTTTATATACCAGTGACAAGACGTCTTTGCAACGTGTCTTCATCAAAGGTAAAATGGATAAAAACGTATTTTACAACAGAACATTAATTTGCGTTCAGGATCATATTTCATGATAAATCCACAGTGGGATTAAGTGAGCAGGAGTTGTGTTGGGTGCAAAGTAACAAGATAAATTATCCATCACCTCCACAACGTAGTGACAGTCTATTGTGAAAGATATTAAATCGTATACAGAATTGTGCCCCCCCCCCCCCCCTGAACCTTTGGACCTTGCCTTTGGTGGGGAGGCTTGCGTGCCTCAGCGATACAGATAGCCGTACCGTAGGTGCAACCACAACGGAGGGGTATCTGTTGAGAGGCCAGACAAACGTGTGGTTCCTGAAGAGGGGCAGCAGCCTTTTCAGTAGTTGCAGGGGCAACAGTCTGGATATTGACTAATCTGGCCTTGTAACATTAACCAAAACGGCTGAAAGCAAGGGGAAACTACAGCCGTAATCTTTCCCGAGGGCATGCAGCTTTACTGTATGATTAAATGATGATGTCGTCCTCTTGGGTAAAATATTCCGGAGGTAAAATAGTCCCCCATTCGGATCTCCGGACGGGGACTACTCAAGAGGACGTCGTTATCAGGAGAAAGAAAACTGGCGTTCAACGGATCGGAGCGTGGAATGTCAGATCCCTTAATCGGGCAGGTAGGTTAGACAATATAAAAAGGGAAATGGATAGGTTAAAGTCAGATATAGTGGGAATTAGTGAAGTTCGGTGGCAGGAGGAACAAGACTTTTGGTCAGGTGAATACAGGGTTATAAATACAAAATCAAATAGGGGTAATGCAGGAGTAGGTTTAATAATGAATAAAAAAATAGGAGCGTGGGTAACCTACTACAAACAGCATAGTGAACGCATTATTGTGGCCAAGATAGACACAAAGCCCACGCCTACTACAGTAGTGCAAGTTTATATGCCAACTAGCTCTGCAGATGATGAAGAAATTGAGGAAATCTGTGATGAAATAAAAGAAATTATTCAGGTAGTGAAGGGAGACAAAAATTTAATGTCATGGGTGACTGGAATTCGTCAGTAGGAAAAGGGAGAGAAGGAAACATAGTAGGTGAATATGGATTGGGGGGAAGAAATAAAAGAGGAAGCCGTCTGGTAGAATTTTGCACAGAGCATAACTTAATCATAGCTAATACTTCGTTCAAGAATCATAAAGGAAGGTTGTATACATGGAAGAATCCTGGAGATACTAAAAGGTATCAGATAGATTATAAAATGGTAAGACAGAGATTTAGGAACCAGGTTTTGAATTGTAAGACATTTCCAGGGGCAGATGTGGACTCTGACCACAATCTATTGGTTATGAATTGTAGATTAAAACTGAAGATACTGCAAAAAGGAGGGAACTTAAGGAGATATGACCTGGATAAACTGAAAGAACCAGAGGTTGTACAGGGTTTCAGGGAGAGCGTAAGGGAACAATTGACAGGAATGGGGGAAACAAATACAGTAGAAGAAGAATGGGTAGCTTTGAGGGATGAAGTAGTGAAGGCAGCGGAGGATCAAGTAGGTAAAAAGACAAGGGCTAGTAGAAATCCTTGGGTAACAGAAGAAATATTAAATTTAATTGATGAAAAGAAAAAATATAAAAATGCAGTAAATGAAGCAGGCAAAAAGGAATACAAACGTCTCAAAAATGAGATCGACAGGAAGTGCAAAATGCCTAAGCAGGGATGGCTAGAGCACAAATGTAAGGATGTAGAGGCTTATCTCACTAGGCGTAAGATAGATACTGCCTACAGGAAAATTAAAGAGACCTTTGGAGAAAAGAGAGCCACTTGTATAAATATCAAGAGCTCAGATGGAAACCCAGTTCTAAGCAAAGAAGGGAAGGCGGAAAGGTGGAAGGAGTATATAGAAGGTTTATACAAGGGCAATGTACTGGAAATGGAAGAGGATGCAGATGAGGATGAAATGGGAGATACGATACTGCGGGAAGAGTTTGACAGAGCACTGAAAGACCAGAGTCGAAACAAGGCCCCGGGAGTAGACAACATTCCATTAGAACTACCGACGGCCTTGGGAGAGCCAGTCATGACAAAACTCTACCATCTGGTGAGCAGGATGTATGAGACAGGTGAAATACCCTCAGACTTCAAGAAGAATATAATAATTCCTATCCCAAAGAAAGCAGGTGTTGACAGATGTGAAAATTACCGAACTATCAGTTTAATAATTCACAGCTGCAAAATACTAACGCGAATTCTTTACAGACGAATGGAAAAACTGGTAAAAGCGGACCTTGGGGAAGATCAGTTTGGATTCCGCAGAAATGTTGGAACACGTGAGGCAATACTAACCTTACGACTTATCTTAGAAGATAGATTAAGAAAAGGCAAACCTACGTTCTAGCATTTGTAGACTTAGAGAAAGCTTTTGACAATGTTGACTGGAATACTCTCTTTCAAATTCTAAAGGTGGCAGGGGTCAAATACAGGGAGAGTAAGGCTATTTACAATTTGTACAGAAACCAGACGGCAGTTATAAGAGTCGAGGGGCATGAAAGGGAAGCAGTGGTTGGGAAGGGAGTGAGACAGGGTTGTAGCCTGTCCCCGATGTTATTCAATCTGTATATTGAGCAAGCAGTAAAGGAAACAAAAGAAAAATTTGGAGTAGGTATTAAAATTCACGGAGAAGAAATAAAAACTTTGTGGTTCGCCGATGACATTGTAATTCTGTCAGAGACAGCAAAGGACTTGGAAGAGCAGTTGCACGGAATGGACAGCGTCTTTAAAGGAGGATATAAGATGAACATCAACAAAAGCAAAACGAGGATAACGGAATGTAGTCAAATTAAATCGGGTGATGCTTAGGGAATTAGATTAGGAAATGAGACACTTAAAGTAGTAAAGGAGTTTTGCTATTTAGGGATTAAAATAACTGATGATGGTCGAAGTAGAGAGGATATAATATGTAGACTGGCAATGGCAAGGAAAGCGTTTCTTAAGAAGAGAAATTTGTTAACATTGAGTATAGATTTAAATGTCAGGAAGTATTTGTATGGAGTGTAGCCATGTATGGAAGTGAAACATGGACGATAACTAGTTTGGACAAGAAGAGAATAGTAGCTTTCGAAATGTGGTGCTACAGAAGAATGCTGAAGATTAGATGGGTAGATCACATAAATAATGAGGAGGTATTGAACAGAATTGTGGAGATGAGGAATTTGTGTCACAACTTGACAAGAAGAAGGGACTGGTTGGTAGACATGTTCTGAGGCATCAAGGGATCACAAATGTAGCACTGGAGGGCAGCATGGAGGGTAAAAATCGTAGATGGAGACCAAGAGATGAATACACTAAGCAGATTTAGAAGGATGTAGGTTGCAGTAAGTACTGGGAGATGAAGAAGCTTGCACAGGATAGAGTAGCATGGAGAGCTGCATCAAACCAGTCTCAGGACTGAAGACCACAACAACAACAACAACAACAACTACAGAATTGTGAAATAATATGGAAAATTGCTGCTATCAACATGCATAACTACCAGTTGCAGCATACACTGAAGTGACAGAAGACGTGGGATGCCTCCTAATATCGTGTCTGACCTCCTCTTTCCGGCACAGTGCAGCAAATCAACGAAACGTTGGAAGTCCCCTGCAGAAATATTGAGGAATGCTGCCTCTATAGCCGTCCATAATTGCGATAGTGTTGCCAGTGCAGGATTTTGTGCACGAACTAACCTCTCGATTACGTCCCACAAATGCCCGATGTCATTCATTTCGGGAGATGTGGGTGGCCAAATCATTCGCTTGAATCATCCAGAATATTTTTCAAGCCAATTATTACCCGATGAAAATTCTATCGTTATTTGGAAACATGAAGTCCATAAAAGGTGTCAAATGGTCTCCAAATAGCCGAACATAACAATTTCCAGTCAATGATCGGTTCAATTGGACAAGAATCTGTTCCATGTAAACACAGCCCACACAGTTTTACTGCTTTCACTAGCTTGCACTGTGGTTTGTTAACAATTTTGTTTCATGGATTCATGGGGTCTGAGCCTCACTCTAATCGTACCATCAGCTCGTACCAACTGAAATGGAAACTCATTTGATTCGGCCACAGTTTTCCGGTAGTCTAAGATCCAACCGACATGGTCACCAGCCCAGGAGAGGCACTGCAGGCGATGTGTTGTTAGCAAAGGCACTCGCATCGGTCGTCCTTTCAATAGCCCATTAACGCCCAATGTCGCCACACTGCCCGAATGCATACGTCCGTCGTACGTCCCACATTAATTTCTGCGGCTATTTCACGCAGTGTTGATAATCTGTTAGTTTTGACAACTCTACACAAACGCCGCTGCTCTCGTTCGTTAAGTGAAGGGCGTCGACCACTACGTTGTCCGTGGTGAGAGGTAATGCCTGAAATATGGTATTCTCTGCACACTACGGATCTCGTAGTATTGAATTCCCTGACGGTTTCTGAAAGGAATGTCCGTGTTCGAAGTCTGTTAATCCCGTCGTGCGGTCATAATCACATCAGAAACCTTTTCGCGTGAATCACCTGAGTGCAAAATACAGCTCCGCCAATGCACTGCTCATTTAAACCTTGAGTGCGCGATACTACCGCGGTCTGCGTATGTGCGTATCGCTAGCCATTATAAGTATAATGAACACGTATTTTCTTGCCATTGTATTTAGTCGCTAATAACACCAGTCCATTTGTCAGAATGCTGTGAGTACCGGGCGTGAGTCGTGCTTCGGTAGCTCAGTTGGTAGAGCTTGCCCGCGAAAGGCAAAGGTCCCGAGTTCGAGTCTCGGTCGGACACACAGTTTTAATCTGCCAGGAAGTTTCATATCAGCGCACACTCCGCTGCAGAGTGAAAATCTCATTCTGGAAACATCCCCCAGGCTGTGGCTAAGCCATGTTTCCGCAATATCCTTTCTTTCAGGAGTGCTAGTTCTGCAAGGTTCGCAGGAGAGCTTCTGTTAACCAGTCGGCTCTCAGCCGTGGCAGCGTGCGGACGGCCTCGCGCGCTGGCCCCGTGCTCCGCTGCAGGTTTGTTTACTTCCGCGTCGTAGCTTTAAGGCTCGTGTCCGTCCACCGTGAACAACATGTCGAGCGCTTACCGCCGTGCGACCCTTAAAGTTTCCTTCCCAGCTGAACATGTGCGACCTCGTGCACATGAAGTTGAAACGTTCCTACGTGAAGAAGTTCGTTTAGATCCTAACCACGTTATCGGAATCCATTTTTCGATCACGAGTAGTGTCGTTCATATTAAAATGACAAACACCGAGGTGTGTGAAGATGTTATTCGCCGCCATGCCAATGGACTTAAGTTCAAATACTCTGATGGTCACGTCGGAGCTGTAACACTTGAACTCGCAGAGTACGGTCAACGCACGATTAGGGTGTTTGAACTACCTTTTGAAGTGCCGAAGGACGTAGTTGTCTCTGCGTTACAACCATACGGTAACGTCATCGGTTACGTCGAGGAAAAATGGCAAACCTTCACGACCTACCATGTCCTTAATGGTGTGCGTCAGGTAAAAATTGAACTGAAAAAACATATACCATCATACCTGACAATTGGCGGTGTGCGAGCCATTGTCATGTACGACGGCCAACCCCGAACATGTGCGGGTTGTGGACAAGAAGGCCACGTCAGGTCCGCCTGCATGCGACGCCGCCTGATCCAAACGCCGGTCGGCGAGGAAGCGTCCCCAGCGGTGATCACTCAGATCCCTGTCACGTATGCCAAGGTTGCCCAGGAAGGTAGCACCACTACACAGGGTCTTCCTGCTCTGTTGACGTCGTCTGATCAGGCAGATGCAACCGCTACTGAGATTCCTTCTGAGGTGCCACAGACGCCAGATCCTGACCTTCCACATCATCGCAGCACTGTGACTGAAAATGCTGCTGAGATGGACGTTGATCCGGGAGTGGTACCTACTTCTGCTTTCCTTCAGACTGGTCCGGAGTCAGACGAAGGCCACCCGCAATCAGACACGGAATGACCTGTTCGAAAGCAAGGGTCGACACGAAAGAGAAAGAAACGTAGCCGTACACCCCCTGATGAATCCATTCTACGGATGGATGCCAGAGATGCAGAACCGAAGATGGACGACAAACCGCTCTATGATGTCCAAAAGTCTGATGCGAACGACCCGCCACAGGCGACCACTGGCGACGATCACCTCTCCTTACTGGCGCCGTCGCCCCCACAAGTCGACGTTGAAGAAAGTCTATATGCTGAGCCGAAAACTACGTCTCCTCTCCACATGGATGATGTAAACAGTCGGTACCCTACCGCAGTATCAGTCTCCTGGGCAGACGACGTGGAGATCGAAGGAACTGGGGTGGACGGTGCTGATGATGGGGCGCCCCCATCGGTTGCCCCCTCGCCCGCAAGCTCTCCACAGTAGCAACCTCTTCAGCGGACCGGCAAGATCGACGACCTCTCGCTCCTGAAGAAGCAGCCCCACCTGTGCCTGTGGGACTCCAACACCAGCATTATCGTGTCGCAACGATTAACCTCGCGACCATTCGTGCGCCCCACAAACTAGCGCTGCTCCGCGATATGATTTATGATGCGGACATTGATATTGCGCTTTTTCAGGAAGTGCATGTCGCCGATTTTTCACCACCACATGGCTTCACGGCGCATCTTTCTCCCGCTTCGGACACCGGTAGTGGTGTTGCCATCGTCTTACGAGAAGGTCTTCCTTCCGAAGATGTCCTATACCTCCCCAACGGCAGAGGTATGGCCCTTACTCTCTTTGGTGTACGCATCGTCAACATTTATGCGCCGTCGGGCTCCAGCTACCGTCGTGAACGCAATGCCTTCTTATCAGATGAAGTTACACCCCTTTTTATGGGACCACACGATGACTGGGTCATGGGTGGAGACTTCAACTGCACCCAGCGACCTCAGGATCAATTGCCGCGTCACTCACCATGCGCAGCTCTGGAAACAGTCGTGACGCGGCTACAATTTGTCGACACGTGGAGACATGTTCACGGTGATCGTTTGGGCTTTACGTACTACACTGCGCACTCCTCTAGCCGACTGGATCGCATCTACATCTCGCGATTCCTAATACAACACACACGACAGGCTGAAATCTGGCCTGTTGCTTTCTCAGATCATGAGGCTTACTTCTGTGACATTGTTCTCACAAGACAGGCAGTATGGCACGGACGTGGTTTATGGAAACTGAACACGGCACTTCTTAATTCACCTGACTGTCGACTTCTAATAGAAGACACTTGGATCACATGTAATAGACGCCGTCTCACGTATCCGTCTACCATATCCTGGTGGATCCAGTGTGCAAAACCTGCTCTTCGAAAAACTTTGATCCGATATGGCAAAGATGTTGTCGCCTGGAGGAAGAGCACTATGGACTTTTACTACAGGATCCTACGAGAATGCTCCACGATGCCAGCCTCCCCTGAGCGTCATACAAGGATAAACCATGCTAAGGCCCAAATCTCCAATCTCATGCGAAGGCATTTGGAAGGAGCGATAGTACGATCTCGTACTGCTGATCGCATGCCTCATGAACATCCATCTATGTATCATATCATCCAAGAACGCCAACATCGTCGCCGAAAATTTATTCCCATCCTAACAGACCAAGATGGGCGTCGCTACGTAACCCAATCTGCAATAGGGAATGTGCTTCACGCCCACTACCAGCAGCTCTACGCCGCAATTCCACATTCCCCAGAGTTGATCGAGGAAGTCTCACAGCTCAACTTCGGTGGTCTCCCAGGCGATGCGGCGATTGACTTGGTGCCAGAGGTGACTGATGATGAAGTCCGCGATGCGATCCGAGCAGGAACCATCAATCGCTCCCCAGGACCCGACGGTCTTCCCCTCAAATTTTATCGCACCTTCCGTGATTTGTTAGAGTCCACCTTCACCTCCATATGTCGGGAACTGATGTCTCCGGAAGTACCTGTGCCGGACTCTTTCATGGAAGGAATTATTATTCCTGTACATAAACCGCATGGTGGCAACAATATCAGTGATTATCGGCCCCTCACCCTCCTTAACAGTGATATGAAAATCTTCACTCGCCTTTTGGCGGCACGACTTAAAACCGTTGCCCGATATGTTGTGTCGCCAGACCAAGCATCTTTGGGAGGGGATAATAATATCCGCACGGCTTTATGCCGCTACAGGGATATGATCGCCGTTACCCAGGCACAACGCCTCTCTGGGGCACTTGCGTCTTTGGACTTTAGTCAAGCTTTTGATAGGGTTGACCATTCGTTCCTTACGGCCGTTCTCCACCATATGGGTTTCCCAGTCGCCGTTATCACGGTAGTGATGCGCCTTCTGCGGGGTGCCTCTTCCAGGATTATGTACAATGGCAGACTCACTCCTCCGATAAAAATAGGTCGATCCGTACGTCAAGGTTGCCCTCTATCAGCGATTTTGTACGCCTTTTCCTTGGAATCCTTGCTATGTGGGCTCAGATAACGTTTGGTAGGGTTGTCCATAGATCGATACCGATTCTGTTGCACGGCCTATGCTGACGATGTAGTCATCTGTTTACGTAATGCCGACGAGGTTAGAGTTGTTTTGACGTGGGTAGCGACTTATGGTGAGGTGTCGGGTAGCTCTTTAAACGTACGTAAGTCACAAGTTATGTTCACTGGCATGGGACTCCCTGTGGAGTGTATTACACCTCTCACCACCGTTGATACCATTCGCTGTTTGGGAATAGACTTTTCATCTGATCTCCGGCGTTCAGCCGCCATCAACTGCAGACGCCTCCTTTTAATGATCAGAGCAGGTCTTATGGACCATCGCCTTCGATCCCTAGATATTCTCCAACGAGCTCGATATGTCAATATATATATCGCATCCCGAGTTCCCTATGTAGCACAAGTTCTACCTTTCCCGCTTACTGTGGCACGTCGCATGTTGGCAGCGATGGCATCTTTCGTCAGCTCTGGGCTGTTGTTCAAAGTTAACTATGCAACCCTTACTCTTCCCCGTGAACGAGGTGGGATAGGTCTGTTTCACGTGCCGGATAGAGCTCGCGCCCTATTTGTCAGCTCCCAGATGACGGTATGGACACGATGCCCAACGAGCCTCACTGGTCTCCTCCTGACAGCATATACGCCGGTCTCACTGTCAGCCCCAGTGATGATCTCGGACGTTCCGGTCCAGTTCCATTATATACGATACTTCTTTCTTGAACTCAGTTATCTATGCCTCACCTTACCAAGACAGCTTTTACTCAAGACAAAGGCAGTATACAATGTCCTCCAATTAGGTCGTCCACCTAACCCGATTGAACAAAAGTTCCCCCAGGTAGACTGGCGTCATGTATGGCGCGCGGTTTTCGCCCGTTACCTTGACACGAATGTTCAATCTGTCTGGTACCTAACTGTCAATGGTAAGCAAATCAACCAATCTCGCCTTCATCGTATCCACCTCACCCAATCACCTCTCTGTTCCACGTGTGGAGTCCCAGACAATGATGAACATCGGTTTGTTTGCGGACCGGCGGAGGAGGTTTGGCACTTGATTCATCTTATTGTCGCTTTTCTAACGCGGGACATTCCGGATCGGATTACTCCCCTTTCATTATTATTTCCGGATCGTGAATATTTTCCTCGGACAAAGACCAATGCTGTGAATTGGATTCGCGGACATGCCATTCACTACCTATTTGGACAAACTGTAGACTCTGTACTCGATTTTTGGACATACCTCAATGGCCGTCATTATATCGTTGTCCGTCACCCAAAATACAGACAATTTTTCTCGAACTTCCTTGGGAGTGCTTTCCACGACCCGCCTCGCAGCTGGAATGTGTTAAGCCAAGAGAGAAGAACGTTTCCTGCTTGAACCAATGAACATTTCTGAACAATTGAACAGAACGCATCAATTTCGAGAAGACGTGACTCAACATATTACCAGCGGGGCGCAGAAGGCCTCTGATCAATGACACAACAAAACTAAACAAAAACAAAAAAATAATAACATAACAATAATAAAAATAAAATTCAGAAAAAAGAAGTTTTTTTTTTTTGTAAGAATAGCCCTAACCTTGATTTCCTATATTTACCCTGGTAGATAGGCAGCTCTCTGGGGTAGGTTTAGTCAGGAGCCAACGCCTGAAGAGGAACAGTTTTTTTTTTTTTTTTTTAGGATGAAAAGTGGCGGTGGCACTTGGTTCTTTTTTTAGTTACATTTTATAAAAGGGTTAAAAAAACAACAAAAAACAAAAAATTAAAAAAATAAAAAAGTTGGTAGAGCACTTGCCCGCGAAAGGCAAAGGTCCCGAGTTCGAGTCTCGGTCGGACACACAGTTTTAATCTGCCAGGAAGTTTCATATCAGCGCACACTCCGCTGCAGAGTGAAAATCTCATTCGAGAAATATATTTGTTTGCTCGTTTCGGGCATAGCCCATCATCAGAACATGATATAAAAGGACTTAATACGTAGCACCGTGTCACATGATTTCATTCGAAACACTAGTGCTCAATTAAGATTGAAATCACGTGACAAGGCACTATGTTCTGTAAATAAAACCGTTTAGATAACTTAATATATTTCTTCGTCTATTGGGTCGTTCCGGTTAGTATCATCATCAGATCATAAACGAAGTATTACGTCGTTTTACGTGATGTTGTGATGATGGGCTTTGGACGAAAGGTGTAAACAAATTTGTAACAATAAGTAGACTTTTATTATGAGGAACCGAAACAAATAGTGAAAAAGACATTCTCGATGTTAACTATCATAAGATGAGAGCGTGTTGTGTGTGGGATACAAAGTGTTGACGCTGTTCATGAACTTTTGAGCTAGTTTAAGTTATAATCTGGTTGACAACGAACGCTGTTAATTGGCTCTGAGCACTATAGGACTTGACATCTGAGATCATCAGTCCCCTAGAACTTAGAACTACTTAAACGTAACTAACCTAAGGACAACACACACATCCATGCCCGAGACAGGATTCGACCTGCGACCGTAGCAGTCATGCAGTTCCGGACTGAAGCGCCCAGAACCGCTCGGCCAACGCGGCCGGTGAACGCTGTTAATGAATCACAATAAATCAACAGCGTCTGGATAGTCTCCATACATTCCAGCAAAGTCCGCCCACCTGTACCATGGTATTCGTATCCCCAGATGTTGCTGTGGATCCCTCTGTGTAAACACCACCCCAGAATACTTTCTTAAACTTCTTTTTATCTACGGACCTGTTGTCACTGAGCCCTTCATCAGAATGAGCACCAGGTTACTATCGTATTCACACGTAACGTACCAGTCTATTCTAACAATTACTCCTCGATAATCTTCATATGAATATTATGAAAATCCAGAGACTAAAACCAAAATAAAATAATGAGAGACGCGATGACAAAGACCTCCCGTTTCATATACACCGTTCTTAATATATGGTGTTTCGGTTGGCATACACACTTTTACTTATATCTGCCATACTTCAAGCAGCTGTCAATTTGGCAGCAGCTTTCGATTCGTCTTCGAAGCCAATATTTACTTCAGGGCTGATAGCCCACTCAAGAAACACAGCTGTGGAAGCGTATTCCTTTCTGCTGAGGGGGTGATAGGAACCTGGCAACTTCGCAAGATAAGTCTGGCAAGTCTGTGATAGTCGAGTTACTTCCTGGAGTAACAGAGAATTATCCTGCTAAATTCACTTGATATTTTTTTCATATTCCAATTAAATGTTCTGAACGAATTTTCCTCATCGTGTTTCCTCTAACTGTCAAGAGTATGTTTTTAGTCAAGCAAGAGTACGCCACACTGAAACTACAATTAATCTGGGCTTCTTGACAGTGAATTATCTGGCTTTGCCGTCACCAGAATAATGAGAGAGCAGTGAATGCCACACTTGCTCGTTAGGTCTGTGTAAACGTCGTTGTGCTGTAAAGTCAACGATGTGTTTGTTCTAGGTTCCATTCTATCAGAAGGGAAGCGTTTTATCTCTTACTTGACAGAGCTACAGCCGTTAGGTTTCCTGGTGTGGCGAATAATTAATGTCCAAAAGATCCTACGTAAAGCGAGGAAAACATATCCTGAAGTGATTTTTCGATATAACTCGTCCTATGGACGGCACAAATGTCTGAGCTTCCTCCATTGCCTTAAGTCTAAAGAGAACAAAATGTCACAAACTCTAAACATTTTTCCATTTAACACTCCATTTTCTTTCCAATAAACAACGCTACTCACTATCTTCAAATACTCAACGTTCGAGATGTCACCGCAAGAACAATACTAGGACCTCAAACAAAAAATGAGGACTCATAAATAAAACTTATAGCAACCTGCGCTCAACACGCCAAACAAAATGACCACAAATTTAAGCACCGACCTGTTTTTTTTGGGTAGTTTAAAAACTCATGGAAGAACCGGGTTCAATAAAAGAGCTTTTATTTTGCACTATGTGAAGTTTAGCACAAACAGATAGTGCATCAGAGTAGCTGAAATGGAATGCAACCCTTCCTGTGGAAATTTCCACTTTCTAGTGTTGGTGGTTCGTATAGTTGGCCATTACGCGATTTTGTCTCAGTGATTAGAAAATGAAGTCAAATGTACACATTGGGTACCTGAGGCAGCTGGTCAATGACGTTTGGATCGAATATGGAAATGAATGTGTTGAACACGCTGTAATCCTGTTCCAAGGGCCCGCATCTCGTGGTCGTGCGGTAGCGTTCTCGCTTCCCGCGCCCGGGTTCCCGGGTTCGATTCCCGGCGAGGTCAGGGATTTTCTCTGCCTCGTGATGGCTGGGTGTTGTGTGTTGTCCTTAGGTTAGTTAGGTTTAAGTAGTCTAGGGGACTGATGACCATAGATGTTAAGTCCCATAGTGCTCAGAGCCATTTGAACCTGTTCCAAGGGACCAGGGGGTCAGATTTCTCATTCAGTGTACCACACCTGCCTTACGACAAAATTATGCTGCACTTCCATGAGTTGTTTGGTGGTGTGGTGGGTTGATGCTCCGATGGTCTTCGTAGGGTCTGGATTCAGTACCCACTTAAGGTGAGATTTTTAATTGGCACAAGCAGATCTTATTGACCTATGGTTACAGCAATGGAAGAACGTTGGATTGCACCATGGTTCCAGATTCACACTAAAGATAATGGTCCTTCGATACCGTCTAACAACAGTGGCACAAGTTGCGCCACGACTGACCTTTCTTACACTAGTAACTTTGTTTTAGATAATGAACCAAAAGCTATGTAAGGCCACATGACAGTTATGCCATAATTTATTCGAGACTTAGATGTTGAGTACATTGGTTCCAGGGATTTGATTCCTCTTTGAGGATACAGTTCCAGCATTTCAATTTTTGCGCAGGATTCCAAACTACTGAAGGTCTCCACGTAAGGCACGTGTCTGGGTTCGAATCCTGTCCCGGTACAAAAACTTTCATCGTTCCTTTTCAAGTAATAGCATGAACACACGTAATTGGTAGTGGAACATAATTTTGATTTTTAATGTTTCTCCATTCGTTGTCAACAATAATGATTTTTGACTTTTTCGACTCACAGTAAGACCCAGAACTGTTCATCACATCATTTACAAATCAAAAATGCAATACCTAGCTACTGGTAAAAAGAATTCGATAGTTAATATCCTGCCACGTAAAGTTAACAACGATGTGTGCGGGTTTCGATTCAAAGACACCATTGAACTCTTCGTCGCGTTATTTCTAGCTCAAACATGGGCACATCTCGCTACTGGTGAAAGAAATCTATATTTAATGTCCACTCGTGGCTAGAAAACGATGACGATGGTGCCGGGTTGTCATCCAGTAAATGCAAATATTATTCATTCGTCTCGTCATTCCAGGTTCAAACATCTCCCTACTGCAAAGAAAATTCGGCATCTGACATTTGATTGTGCTCAGTTAACAATCAGATTAGGTGCTGGGTTTTATTCCTGTCCAACACAAAGTTTTACACGTTATTTTTAAGTTGTTACTTGTGAATGAAATCAGGTTTAATATCTTTCATGGTTAGTTTACAGGTAGAATAGTTGCTTGATATGGGTCCCGGTCCAGTACGTAATTTTCACCATGTTACTTTTCATGTCTCTTAATGCCTAGTCACCAGTGGCGATCTGTTCTGTGTTCTGTGTTCTCCAGCAACTAAACTTCGCTTAGCGTTGCCTATAGGTGCTGGGTTTTAATCCATATCCAGAACAGTTGTTCATGTCATTTCAGGTTCAAATATGTACACAGCTAGCTGTTCATGTATTATTTACGTTTTCAGTGTCACTTCGAACTAAATAACAAGGGCACTAGGAGAGAAACTGCTCTTAGATCTACGTCTCGTCATGAACACAGTGGTATTACTAGTGATACGTTGTTGATGGTGAGATTTCCATAGATCACTTGCCGCTGTTAATCGTGGTTTCTCTGTCTGTTTAGTTCATTTACCAGTTCATGCAAAGCCACTCGCCAAACTTACGACGGTTAATGGATGGCTGGAAAATCTTTCAGTGAGCAAGAATACACCGAGTTGCCATATTACTTTGGGAGTCTAAATATTCTTGCAAAATCTCTTACTTGAATAACGTTTGTTTTGAGAAAAGGTTTAGACAGTGATTTATTTGGTTGTCTCAGGTGCTAATGAGTTTGTTAACATTTTGGAAATGTTATTTACTGTAATAAATTTGAGTTTACAAGCGTTAAGGACTGTCTCATCTCTAATAATGTGTGCTCTGAGACTTGTAGTATCGTGGCATTAATTTACATCTCGTATAGTAAGTTACTGCCACACAGAGCTGTATTATCTAATGGTCACTTGTGGTAACCATCTTGTATAGTCAGACGACTGTACTGAAAAGTGATTAGACTTCCTGCAAGAAAGTTATGTTATGTAGGCTGCATGCAAAGCTGGCGGAACTCAGTTCAGGTTGTTCGGATACTTTTGAGCATGATAGTACATCTGAGGACTAAATTAATTATAGGAGCTGATACATTACACGGGTGCGTATCGCATATGAGACACAGACGCGAACCACGTTACACTGGTATTATGCCAGAGAATTTGCCGCTCTTATGCGAAGTGTGTGTGTGGATGTGTGCCGTTATTGGTTGATATGGTTGAAAAAGTAAAAAAAAAAAATCGTAGGGCATTTTTTACACACACACACACACACACATCGTGCGTAGTTGGGGGTTGGTGGCGTGAGCACACTTTTGACATCAAATTGATAAGCAAATTAATTAAATTGATCAATAAATCATCCTGCCCCCCTCACCACCACTCACTTGCGCCCCCAACCACGCCCACCCACGCCTCCAGATGACATCACGTGTTTTTCCAGCTGCACGTTTGCCACAGCCCCTCCTCCCCCTCCCCCCTGCCCCATCAAGCTTCCTCCCAACCTACCCTGTTGCCGGGAATTTCGAATTTTGATGTGAAATTAAAATTGGCGGTATCCTTTCTGGCACTCGAACCTTGATCCTCCTGGGCGGAAAGCCCAAGGGTACCCCCCAAACACAATTAAACCACCAGAGCGCTTGGAATTTAAGGGAAATAAAAAATTTCTGTGCTATTTCTGGGACTCAAACCCTGATTCTACTGTATGAAAAGCCCAAGTACACCCCCTAACATATGGAAAATGTTCAGATGCGGGAGAGGAAGGTTAGTTTAGTGTACTTCATTAATTTTGGTCGGGAAATAGACGCAAATATCGACCTAATTACGTAATTAAGCACAAAGATCAGGCCTAATTACACTACTATATGCATAGCGCTACACAAGGACGGAATAAAAGGGCAATACATCGCAAAAATTGATGATAGCATGCAACTGTTGTTATTCTGCTGGAAAAAAATTTCGCTATACCACTCAAAACTAGCGACAGACACACTCAAACTCTACCCTACACCTACAAGCTGGCGAGAAAAGGCTGGGGTGTAAGGTACCATCTGTATTCTTAGGAAATACGTTCAACTAACAAGATGCTAGTGTTGGACAGTGAGAAATTTAAAAACTGTATTACCTGTAAGCATACAGTATCTACCGTTTGACATCATAGTTCGCTACAGATGCTTGCTCAAAAACCATCCTGCAAACCAGGTAATTGACACGAAACCACGCTAGGCATTGCAGCATATTTTCCCTCAGTTTATATGAATTTTCAGTCATTTTATCGATTTTTTTATATCACTTCTATCCATGCGATCACGACATCACTTATAGTTCTGTGTTTCAACATTGCCTGTAAATGTAGTACAGCTGCCAACATCTAGTGCAAACGCACTATTTTTCTGGTCGGGCGGCATAGTATAGCACCGTACTCGATCGCAACCTGTCACCTCCAACCGCATATTCTACAGTTACTGCACGTTTGCTCTCTTTTTTGTATGTCTGGGAGCCATCCACGACACAAGAACATACACAGACATACAGCAAACAGAGCAAGCGCACAGTAAAAGTGGAATATGTGGATGGAGGCGACTGGATCCAATCGAGAACAGTGCTATACTACACCTCCCGATCAGAAAACTAGTGCATTTGCGCTAGGTGTTGGCAGCCGTACTACATTTACAAGCAATTTTAGAGCACGGAACGAGAGGTTATGTCATGATGGCGTGGGTAGAAGCGACATAAAAAAAATCGATAGAATTGCGAAAAAATAGGTGTAAATTGAGGGAAAATACGCCGAAATGAGGGGAAATTGAGGTAGTACTTGAATGTCTTCTGTTAGGTTTTTTTTATTGGTAACGCCAACGCCACATAGCGCTCTGTAAGAAAATCACTGGCTGTGCTGTGTGCAGTCTGTGGCTGGTTTGCATTGTTGTCTGCCATTGTAGTGTTGGGCAGCGGCAGCTGGATGCTAACAGCGCGTAGCGTTGCTCAGTTGGAGGTGAGCCGCCAGCAGTGGTGGACGTGGGGAGAGAGATGGCGGAGTTTTGAAACTTGTAAGAATTGGTGTCATGAACTGATATATATATTATGACTATAAAGGTAAATACATTGTTTGTTCTCTATTAAAATCTTTCATTTGCTAACTGTGCCTATCAGTAGTTAGTGACTTCCGTAGTTTGAATCTTTTAGTTAGCTGGCAGTAGTGGCGCTTGCTGTTTTGCAGTAGTTCGAGTAACGAAGATTTTTGTGAGGTAAGTGATTTGTGAAACATATAGGTTAATGTTAGTCAGAGCCATTCTCTTGTAGGGATTATTGAAAGTCAGACTGCGTTGCGCTAAAAACTATTGTGTGTCAGTTTAAGCACAGTCTTGTACAATTTTTCTAACGGGACGTTTCAACTACACCTCCCGATCAGAAAACTAGTGCATTTGCGCTAGGTGTTGGCAGCCGTACTACATTTACAAGCAATTTTAGAGCACGGAACGAGAGGTTATGTCATGATGGCATGGGTAGAAGCGACATAAAAAAATCGATAGAATTGGGAAGAAATAGGAAAATACGCCGAAATGAGGGGAAATTGAGGTAGTACTTGGATGTCTTCTGACGGGTGCAAAAAATACTTGTACATTAGAACGAGTATACGACAGCAAGAGGAATGTGTGAAAACGGCGAGACGGAAGCACCAGGAACCAGGGATACAATCTTTTGTTTTTCGTCGAGTAAACATTCTTCTGTATGCCTATTGAGGTAATAGTGACACGCATGAGTTGACTGCTGTCTTTGATGCTTTCCTGGAAAAAAGAGAACCATCTGCCTCTAAACTTACTTGCACATGCGTTAAAGAGTGACAGAGAGTGGATGGAGTGGTAGGGTGAGATGGAGCTGTAACGAGGTAGGATTTAATGGTAGACTGATGTATTCTAGAGAGAAAGGGATATGGTGGTGCAGGTCATTTGACCATTTTTTCCGTTGCTCTGTCGTGTGACATGACCTGCGTTCGACTCGCATACAAATGCGTGTTCTGTCGACTTGCGATCGTAAACAGCATACCTCTCGGTCATCAGAGGACTTCCATCCTGTTTCGACACACTCCTCTAGAGGAACGAAGATTTATGCAGCGTACTCCATTTCCCTGCTGCATCTTGGGCATAAAATCAAGTCTTCAGTTTCATAACTACGGTAATTCTAAGTTAGCGACAGGTGGTTGTGAGGTACTACAATCTCCGTATATACATCTTCTTGACAGATTCCTGTCTACGGAGTTAATGGCGGAATGATGTGTAATTTCACATGTCAAACACCGTTGCTATGCGTTTGTCCCTTTCTTTGTAAGAAACATTCCCTGTTACTAACGATCATTTTATAATGGTTGTGAGCACTACGGAATTTAACATCTGAGGTCATCAGTCCCCTAGAACCTAGAACCACTTAAACGTAACTAACCTAAGGACATCACACACATCCATGCCCGAGGCAGGATTAGAACCTGCGACCGTAGCCTACTTACTTTTAGAAATGTAGAGTAAACAGCTTCCGCTTTTCCCTTCTTTTGATGAGTGATAATTTGATGTACTTGTTTGTAATTCAATCAACTAGAATAGAGGAAAGAAAAATCGTTGAATTAGTTAAATAAACCAGCGCATTTTGTCCCTTTTTTACCTTATTTGAGCGCCTTTTCCCTTCCTTTTCCATCTGAAATTTGCACCTAAAAGTCTTAAGCCTTCCAAGATGCTACTGCAGGCGGGTGTACAATGAATGTGCGCAACGGAAAATACTGAACGCAAAAATGAAGATTTGGCCCTGTCTGACTACCCCCTGAAGCAGATCTTAGGATCTCTTAATGGTGATATTATCTCGTCTTTCTTTCTCTTTAACATATAAATTACAACATAAACATAAATGAATGATTAAGGGAACCAGTAACCACTAAATGATAAGTGTTGTTTCTGCTTATACATTTATTGTAGATTAAAACGCCTTTATATATTACAGACGTTTATATATCAATGTCCAATGGACATAAACAGATGCAAATTAATTTCCCAACTAATATGATTGATCAGTTGCCCAAGTCTGCCCCTTTTTGTGGCTACGCGATCTAATATAAATAACACGATATGACTGACATAATCTACACTCCTGGAAATGGAAAAAAGAACACATTGACACCGGTGTGTCAGACCCACCATACTTGCTCCGGACACTGCGAGAGGGCTGTACAAGGAATGATCACACGCACGGCACAGCGGACACACCAGGAACCGCGGTGTTGGCCGTCGAATGGCGCTAGCTGCGCAGCATTTGTGCACCGCCGCCGTCAGTGTCAGCCACTTTGCCGTGGCATACGGAGCTCCATCGTAGTCTTTAACACTGGTAGCATGCCGCGACAGCGTGGACGTGAACCGTATGTGCAGTTGACGGACTTTGAGCGAGGGCGTATAGTGGGCATGCGGGAGGCCGGGTGCACGTACCGCCGAATTGCTCAACACGTGGGGCGTGAGGTCTCCACAGTACATCGATGTTGTCGCCAGTGGTCGGCGGAAGGTGCACGTGCCCGTCGACCTGGGACCGGACCGCAGCGACGCACGGATGCACGCCAAGACCGTAGGATCCTACGCAGTGCCATAGGGGACCGCACCGCCACTTCCCAGCAAATTAGGGACACTGTTGCTCCTGGGGTATCGACGAGGACCATTCGCAACCGTCTCCATGAAGCTGGGCTAAGGTCCCGCACACCGTTAGGCCGTCTTCCGCTCACGCCCCAACATCGTGCAGCCCGCCTCCAGTGGTGTCGCGACAGGCGTGAATGGAGGGACGAATGGAGACGTGTCGTCTTCAGCGATGAGAGTCGCTTCTGCCTTGGTGCCAATGATGGTCGTATGCGTGTTTGGCGCCGTGCAGGTGAGCGCCACAATCAGGACTGCATACGACCGAGGCACACAGAGCCAACACCCGGCATCATGGTTTGGGGAGCGATCTCCTACACTGGCCGTACACCTCTGGTGACCGTCGAGGGGACACTGAATAGTGCACGGTACATCCAAACTGTCATCGAACCCATCGTTCTACCATTCCTAGACCGGCAAGGGAACTTGCTGTTCCAACAGGACAATGCACGTCCGCATGTATCCCGTGCCACCCAACGTGCTCTAGAAGGTGTAAGTCAACTACCCTGGCCAGCAAGATCTCCGGATCTGTCCCCCATTGAGCATGTTTGGGACTGGATGAAGCGTCGTCTCACGCGGTCTGCACGTCTAGCACGAACGCTGGTCCAACTGAGGCGCCAGGTGGAAATGGCATGGCAAGCCGTTCCACAGGACTAATCCAGCATCTCTACGATCGTCTCCATGGGAGAATAGCAACCTGCATTGCTGCGAAAGGTGGATATAAACTGTACTAGTGCCGACATTGTGCATGCTCTGTTGCCTGTGTCTATGTGCCTGTGGTTCTGTCAGTGTGATCATGTGATGTATCTGACCCCAGGAATGTGTCAATAAAGTTTCCCCTTCCTGGGACAATAAATTCACGGTGTTCTTATTTCAATTTCCAGGAGTGTATGTACCAAATACTAGAAGATACTACTTTCTAAGATGAACTACAGTGGTGTGCAACCTCAGTGGAAATAAAAGTTGCATGATCACAGCTGTTTAGCTTTATAGTCCTAATAAGCCGCACCACAGAAATTAGCAATATCACCGTATGTACTGCGTCCGGTGCGTTGGAGTGATCGTTCTCGTATACGTCTGTCAATATATATATATATATATATATATTGGGTGTTACAAAAAGGTACGACTAACTTTCAGGAAACATTCCTCACACACAAGTAAAGAAAAGATGTTATGTGGACATGTGTCCGGAAACGCATAATTTCCATGTTAGAGTTCATTTTAGTTTGCTCAGTATGTACTATACTTACTCGATTCACCGCCAGTTGGCCCAATTGAAGGAAGGTAATGTTGACTTCGGTGCTTGTGTTGACATGGGACTCATTGCTCTACAGAACTAGCATCAAGCACATCAGTACGTAGCATTACCATGTCAGTGTTCACCACGAACGTGGTTTTGCAGTCAGTGCAATATTTACAAATGCGGAGTTGGCAGATGCCCATTTGATGTATGGATTAGCACGGGGCAATAGCCGTGGTGCGGTACGTTTGTATCGAGACAGATTTCCAGAACTAAGGTGTCCCGACAGGAAGACGTTCGAAGCAATTGATCGGCGTCTTAGTGAGCACGGAACATTCCAGCCTATGACTCGCGACTGGGGAAGACCTAGAACGACGAGGACACCTGCAATGGATGAGGCAATTCTTCGTGCACTTGACGATAACCCTAATGTCAACGTCAGAGAAGTTGCTGCTGTACAAGGTAACGTTGACCACGTCACTGTATGGAGAGTGCTACGGTAGAACCAGTTGTTTACGTGTCATGTACAGCGTGTGCAGGCACTATCAGCAGCTGATTGGCCTCCACGGGTACACTTCTGCGAATGGTTCATCCAACAATGTGCCAATCCTCATTTCAGTGCAAATGTTCTCTTTACGGATGAGGCTTCATTCCAACGTGATCAAATTGTAAATTTTCACAACAACATGTGTGGGCTGACGAGAATCCACGCGCAATCGTGCAATCAGGTCATCAACGTTTGGGCAGGCATTGTTGGTGATGTCTTGATTGGGCCCCATGTTCTTCCACCTACGCCCAATGGAGCACGTTATCATGATTTCATACGGGATACTCTACCTGTGCTGCTAGAACATGTGCCTTTACAAGTACGACACAACATGAGGTTCATGCACGATGGAGCTCCTGCAAATTTCAGTCGAAGTGTTCTTACGCTTCTCAACAACAGATTCCGTGACCGATGGATTGGTAGAGGCGGACCAATTCCATGGCCTCCTGACCTCAACCCTCTTGACTTTCATTTATGGGGGCATTTGAAAGCTCTTGTCTACCCAACCCCGGAAATAAATGTAGAGACTCTTCGTGCTCGTATTGTGGACGGTTGTGATACAATACGCCATTCTCCAGGGCTGCATCAGCGCATCAGGGATTCCATGCGACGGAGGGTGGATGCATGTTTCCCCGCTAACGGAGGATATTTTGAACATTTCCTGTAACAAAGTGTTTGAAGTACGGCTGGTACGTTCTGGTGCTGTGTGTTTCCATTCCATGATTAACGTGATTTGAAGAGAAGTAATAAAATGAGCTCTAATATGGAAAGTAAGCGTTTCCGGACACATGTCCGCATAACATATTTTCTTTCTTTGTGTGTGAGGAATGTTTCCTGAAAGTTTGACCGTACCTTTTCGTAACACCCTGTATATACACTAGGACGGCAGAAAACGATTCTCTAACAAGTATAATCTAATACTGTCTTCTCCTCTCTGTGTTCTACAGAGAAGAAACGCCAGCCACGTTGATCCATTGACTGCACCAGGAAACTAGACAAAAATGGTTCAAATGGCTCTGAGCACTATGAGACTTAACTTCTGAGGTCATCAGTCCCCCTAGATCTTAGAACTACTTGAACCAAACTAACCTAAGGACATCATACACATCCATGCCCGCGGCAGGATTCGAACCTGCGACCGTAGCAGTCGCGCGGTTCCGGACTGAAGCGCCTAGAACCGCTCGGCCACACCGGCCGCCCGGACCTTTTATAGTTTGCAATTTTTCTCTGCTGGATGGTGCAGAATAAAGATGATAGAATGTTTGGGTGATAGACGTGAATGGATCAGAGGGACAATGATCTGCTTCGATGTTGAGTCTCCCTAATTTTCCCAGCAAGAAACACCACCTTAACTGTTCGTACTGTCTTCGTGTTGCAGGAGCAGGCTTCATTTGACGTTGACATTACACATCATACACGGGTGGCGGTGCTACGACAACACGTTCCCACTTTCTCCGAGTGGTCAAAACACGCTTTTATAGCGTTAACTCAGCTCACTCTGTTTCTACACAGGTTGCCGAATGTCGCTCTCTCCGACTTCTGGGTAAAATTGCTAAAATTGATCTCGCTATCAACTGCGGTGTGTCTTACAGTACATCGATCCATATCAATGGCGTCTTTCCGATCCCGACTGACACTGGGTGTGCTGTTGATTACCGCATAATGATTGACTGACGCCACTCCGTTGAGATGGAGGGAACCTTAATGAAACACTGGATGTCTGCTGCTTGTCGCTGTGGAACATGAGATTAATTGTAGAAGTCATCACCTTAATACAGTTGTTTGGTAGCGTTGCTCATTGCTACAGACTAGTCATATTTCCATATGGTGCGATACCCTACACGTGGTTTTTTTGCACCAATAAGATGAAGAGTACCTCTTTTTATTTGTGCTACCCCACGCGTGTTGTGAACAGTACCTTTCGGCGATGGTCAACACCGAAACAGTAATCATGTACATGACTGCAAAATGAAGGAACAATGCTTTTCGAAATGGAGCACCGAGATATCCGCTACCCTTTAGATGGGAAGATGAGATTAACTGAACCTTAGGATAGTTACTGGAAGTACTCTACAATACCGCAAACTATTCCAGTTTCCATATGTTGCGATGTATTCCACATTTTTGTCAATGAGAAACATCGCATCTGCGCTTTATTTCTACCAGCCTGTGGTATGGTAGCTGTATACTTTATGCTATGCGATGTTCAGTTTTATGTGCGAGCCAGAGGGTCTACACGTGTTAATGTCGGTTTAGCAGCAGCTGACACGGGTCTCTAAGTCATGGTGGAAAAAGCAAAGTGTATGGCGGTGTACACTGATTGGGTGTGTTACAACCGATAAAAAAAAACAATGTATTAAACTGCTTATGAAGGAGCTATACAGGAAACCTCTGAAGTGACAGATAGTCTGTTGGATATGGTCAACCTACAGTACAGGTGGTGAACTTTACATTGGTTTGTGGAAGCGACTTTGATCATGAGCCACCTGCTCCAATGCCTGTATATTTAATACGATCACTATTTATGTTTGGGTGATAGACATGAATGCACCCTGAGAGACACAAATCTCCTTCAGACCACCTGTATGTAGTTTGGAGATGTGTCGCAAAATCTTCGTCCTTCATCCTTCAACAGAAAGATGCGTGTTATACTGCTGAATCCATTTTCAATAAGCTACCACAAGAATTCAAAAATCTGATTAGTAATCCACGCGCTTTCAAATCTAAACTGACTAATTTCCTAATGGTCACTCCTTCTATTCTGTTGAGGAGTTCCTTGAAAAATTAAGCTGATTCTTATGTTATATTGTTGACTGCGTTTACTAAAACTTATGGCTTGACTTTTTTTGTTTTCATAAACATTTAATTTTTATCTGTTATTACTTTTATGTTGTAACTTCATGTACTGACACATTCCATGACCTAGGAGATTTGCTAGTACAGAACTTGACGTGTAAGTAAATAAATAAAATTATTTCTGTCAGGACACGCATACTTCTAGACTTTCCTTAAAGTACTACAGTATTTTATGTAGTATGCAAGTAATGCCAGATCTTAACTTACTCTAGCCTTTACATAAACTTCCCACTTCCATGAGATCCTTAGTCCCTTAGTTATGCACAGTTTACTTTATTTTAACGGATCTTTCGGATAACTTTTCAGGGAAGCAACTCTCAGATTTTGACACAAATTTACTATGGAATAAATTGAATTTGGCTTTGGCATCTCTTTCTACGTACATCGCATCTTGTACAACCCGTTTTAGCTTGCTCTTAGAACAGCGTGATCTGCTCTCATTTATAAGCCTCACTGCTCTGTACGAGGGTAATACCAAAAGTAAGGTCTCCTATTTTTTATAAGTACATATACCTGTTTATTTCTACACTGGTTTACATCAGTATACAGCTTGAACATTTTGTTATTTTTCGACATAATCACTATTTATGTCGATGCATTTTTGTAGACTCTGTGGCAGTTTTTGTATGCCCATGTCATACCAGCTCACCGTCATGCTGTTTAGAAAGTTATGAATCTCTTCTTTCACCTCGTCGTCGGAGCTGAATCGCTTTCCGGCCAAATGTTCTTTTAACCTAGGGAACAGGTGATAGTCACTGGGCGTCAAGTCAGGACTATAGGGTGGGTGGGTGACTATGTTCCACTGGAAGTGGCAGACTCTGCAAGAGAGGCGCTCTGCATCGCGGTGTAGCTTGCTCGCCAGGAGAGGGTGCGTTTCTGGATGAGGTATCGAATATATTGCTTCCCCCTCCTTATACCTCCCGAGGAGATCACGAATGTAAAATTAGAGAGATTCGAGCGTGCACGGAGGCTTTCAGACATTCGTTCTTCCCGCGAAACATACGTGACTGGAACAGAAAAGGGAGGTAATGACAGTGACACGTAAAGTGCCCTCCGCCACACACCGTTGAGTGGCTTGCGGAGTATAAATGTAGGTGTAGATGTAGATGAAACTGTAGCAGGAGAGCAACGGTTTGCCGAGCGATGTGTGGGCGAGCGTTGTCATGGAGAATGTGTACGCCCTTGCTCAATATTCCTCTTCTCCGGTTCTGAATTGCCCGTTTGAGTTTTTTCAGTCTCACAGTACCTGTCAGCATTAATTATGGTCCCAGCGATTCAGCTCCGACGACGAGGTGAAAGAAGAGGTTCACAACTTTCTAAACAGCATGCCGGTGAGCTGGTATGACATGGGCATACAAAAACTGCCGCAGCGTCTACAAAACTGCAAATCCTTGGGTAACAGAAGAAATATTAAATTTAATTGATGAAAAGAAAAAATATAAAAATGCAATAAATGAAGCAGGCAAAAAGGAATACAAACGTCTCAAAAATGAGATCAACAGGAAGTGCGAAATGGCTAAGCAGGGATGGCTAGAGGACAAATGTAAGGATGTAGAGGCTTATCTCACTAGGGGTAAGATAGATACTGGCTACAGGAAAATTAAAGAGACCTTTGGAGATAAGAGAACCACTTGTATGAACATCAAGAGCTCAGATGGAAACCCAGTTCTAAGCAAAGAAGGGAAAGCAGAAAGGTGGAAGGAGTATATAGAGGGTCTATACAAGGGCGATGTACTTGAGGACAATATTATGGAAATGGAAGAGGATGTAGATGAAGATCAAATGGGAGATACTATACTGCGTGAAGAATTTGACAGAGCACTGAAAGACCTGAGTCGAAAGAAGGCCCCCGGACTAGACAACATTCCATTAGAACTACTGACGGCCTTGGGAGAGCCAGTCCTGACAAAACTCTACCATCTGGTGAGCAAGGTGTATGAAACAGGCGAAATACCCTCAGATTTCAAGAAGAACATAATAATTCCAATCACAAAGGAAGCAGGTGTTGACAAATGTGAAAATTACCGAACAATCAGTCTAATAAGCCACGGCTGCAAAATACTAACACGAATTCTTTACAGACGAATGGAAAAACTAGTAGAAGCCGACCTCGGGGAAGATCAGTTTGGATTCCGTGGAAATACTGGAACACTTGAGGCAATACTGACCTTACGACTTATCTTAGAAGAAAGATTAAGGAAAGACAAACCTACGTTTCTAGCATTTGTAGACTTAGAGAAAGCTTTTGACAATGTTGACTGGAATACTATCTTTCAAATTCTAAAGGTGGCAGGAGTCAAATACAGGGAGCGAAAGGCTATTTACAATTTGTACAGAAACCAGATGGCAGTTATAAGAGTCGAGGGACATGAAAGGGAAGCAGTTGTTGGGAAGGGAGTAAGACAGGGTTGTAGCCTCTCCCCGATGTTATTCAATCTGTATATTGAGCAAGCAGTAAAGAAAACAAAAGAAAAATTCGGAGTAGGTTTTAAAATCAAGGGAGAAGAAACAAAAACTTTGAGGTTCGCCGATGACATTGTAATTCTGTCAGAGACAGCAAAGGACTTGGAAGAACAGTTGAACGAAATGGACAGTGTCTTGAAAGGAGGGTATAAGATGAACATCAACAAAAGCAAAATGAGGATAATTAATGTAGTCAAAGAAGACAAAGTAGACAAAGTAGTCAAAGTAGACAAGAAGAGAATTAAGTTGGGTGATGCTGAGGGAATTAGATTAGGAAATGAGAGACTTAAAGTTGAAACGTCCCCTTTGACAAATTTATACACGACTGTGCTTAAACTGACACACAATATTTTTAGCGCAACACAATCTGACTTTCAATAATCCCTACAAAAGAATGGCCCTGACTAACATTAACCTATACCTTTCACAAATCACTTACCTCACAAAAAAATCTTCGTTACTCCAACTACTGCAATACAGCGAGCACCACTACTGCCAGCTAAATAAAAGATTCTAACTACGGAAGGCACTAACTACTGATAGGTATAGTTAGCAAATGAAAGATTTTAATAGAGAACAAACAGTGTATTTACCTTAATAGTCAAAATATATATGATAGTTCATGACATCCAGTCTTACAAATTACAAAACTCCGCCATCTCTCTCCCCACGTCCACCACTGCTGGCAGCTCACCTCCAACTGCGCAACGCTACGGGCTGTTAGCATCCAGCTGCCGCTGCCCAACACTACAATGGCAGACAACAATACAAACCAGCCACAGACTGCACACGGCACAGCCAGTGATTTTTCATACAGAGCGCTACGTGGTGTTGGCGTTACCAATAAAAATACTTAAACAGCCTACTTACATAGCCCCCATGCTCCCCACAAAAAAATTTACAAACTGTTTTGGGCAGTGGCCAATACAGATTTGAAAAAGTTTTTCATAATTACAATGACAAAGAAATGAAATGCACACACTTATCGATACAATGTTGGTCAAAAGCTAAAATTTTCTCACAGTCCATAAAGACAGTCCTGATCATTCATCAAAGTAAAATTGCAGTGTTTTTCTCAGAGTCTGAGTACTAAAAGAAAATGCACACGGAAGTAGTGGATTTCCATGCAGTCTTGAAGAAGTAGTGTTGTCCCTCCAACGGTAAGACAGTGCTGACTCTTGACATGCAGACAGGTAATGGGCCACAACAGAGCAAACCCACAGCAGAGTCTGTCGAAGTTTTGAAGAATATTGGTAGGCAGGTCATCTCAGAGCAGACCCACTGTAGTCCTGGTAGAGATTACGGTATTGGTGGGCCACCAGAGATGCAGACCGACTGTAGACCTTGTAGAAATAATGGTATTGGTGGGTCATCAAAGGTGTACACCCACTGTAGTTCTTGTAGAGATGGCCAGCAGCCATCTGTTTGACTGCACAGGCGCACAATCACCATTGAAGAGTCCTGCGAATAATATAGCAAGTCCATAACCACCACTTGTGCACTCACAATTTTTTTTTTTTGAAATGTCCTTAGAACCAGCAATGCTGTTATCCAGTCCCTTACTGAGTTATTAACACATGTGCAAACACTATCAGTCCCTACTTCTCACATATTGTCCATATACTATGACCAACAGAAACGTGTGCAGTGGAATGTAATTTACAAGTTACTTAATTTGATGAACTGGTGTCAATTACAATTTTATGACATGAAAATACAATAACAAAGTTACAAAATACATCTTTAAATAACATAACAATACAGAGAACATTTGCAGTAGTACAGGCTTTACAAAAGAATCGAAATAACAAATTCATCAGTGTTGCAAAAATTATGACATAAGTACATACATAAAAGATCAGAATAATTATTGAAACATCAACTTCACACATTAGCATTAAAATAAAAGAGAATAAATAGTGTCTAAACATCAGAAAAATTCTACAATGTAAATATTATTAGCTAAACACATAAAGACAGGAAGAACACAAATATACAAGAGTACACAAACACATAGCGGAATAATAGAAAGGGAAAGGACAGGGTTTGTTTTACTGTAGTATCTTGCAAACAAAACTTTCTTTACTTCTTGGAGATCTCCATTCGTTCTTCATTATTTCCAAAAAGTCCTATCTGTACATGCTTTCTGTACTTTTCTCATATAACCTCTCAGTGCATTTCTTCAAATTCATTGCAACTCATTCTCTTATATAGGCAATGCAGCAGCACAAAACAATTAATACAAACAGCAATGACCCAAAAAAATGCAAAGCAAGCAGCAGTAAATGTAATAACTTATATCTAAACATGAAAAAACCCACAAGCAGAAAAAATAGTATACTAAAGACAACAATGCAGATAAGGGAAAGTTATAATCACATCTTAATGTCTATGTAATTAAAGTGGTGCACCACAACTTATTCTATTAAATAAATTACCAAGTACTTGAAAAGAAAATTATGTATGCAGTTCCTGTTACTAGTCCCTTCTTATTGTTCTTTCCTTTCCAAGTGCTCCTTTTTTTTTTTTTTTTTTTTTGAAGAATGTGGATCATAAAATTATTATTTAACAGATCTGTTGACAGAAAGTTTTCACATTAGCAAATGCATTTAATTTTATTTTGTAAAACCAATGCTGTAACACAGCTGGAAAACAGATATCAAATGAAATAAGCAATTATGCAAAGCAAAGAATAAAAACATCATTCAATAGCTATGTGGCATTTCATAAGTCAGTAGAAGTTCTCTCAACTCTCGTAGAAAGACACTTGTTAATCAGGTGTGCAGATGTAAGAATGTTTCCAAGTAATGAGCATGTCGTATTTGCGGTGCCTTCTACAAAGGAATGTCAATAGCAAGCATAATGGCCTCCTTTTTTTTCACCTGTGCCTCTGAAAGGCACACACTAATGGCTCTCTTTTGTCAGGTGGTTGTCGCGCAGCTGGGTGCCCACGACGCATTACGTGCAGGTGGTCACTTAATTGTCTTACCGAAATATTTACGACACCAGTTTCCGCTACAGTGGCAGTCTCATATAAAAATATTTTCACAGGTTGAGAACTTGCGTTACAAATCTGTAGAAACAAAATCCTTTAAATATAATAGTGTCGAAAAAATTTTCATCGGCATTGTAATACATTCACGCATTTACATACATTTCATAACTCTTAAAGTACGATTCTTGGTTTCCAACCACCTTTTTCACAAACCAGAGTCCCTAACAACTACTCATTATTCCTTACCTTATTCTTCGACACTTCTTCAATATTTCATCATAACAGATATGTAGCATAATCAAATAACTCATATAGCATCAGCTTAAACATACTTCAGCAGCATAATTCACATCGTCGTCGTAATAATAACATCATAACACCTCAGTCAACTCTCTAAATCGTCGTAGCTTCCTCCAACAATTTCAAAACCTAAAAAAATTCTCTGCTCGTGTCAAAAGTGTCAACTACCTCAAACATACTTTAAACATCATGATCCCATACCAAATACATCATTCAAAGCTCTCATAGTATCACAATGGTTCCGAAAAAATATGAACAGCTCACAAAGTACAGACAAAATACAACTTCGTAAGTGTGAAGTTATCCAATGGTGTAATTACGTAAACATCTGTCACTGATGTAGTAAAGTAAATGTTTGTCTCTCTCAGTTAAATGATCAGATAGCTGTGTAATTTATGTGTTAGAGAAGTATGGTACCGATGTGTAAAGTTGTATAAACAAATACCATATTAGCTAGGGCTCCTTGTGCTTGCCAAACACATGGTACACAAAGTAAGAGTGTACCCCCCTGAGGATTAATGTAATTATATCCTCAGGTATTACAGATTACAGCAATGGAATGAAATGTATCACGGAAAACTTTCTTTGTAATTCAAATATGTTGAAAAATAAATAGTTTAATGCGTGTCCTGTAGCGCTAAATGTGCGTCTTGCTGTAAGACAATCTCTGTGGAAGTGTCGTAGTTATTGTCCTCCGAAAGCTAAGTTCTGCAGAAGTCAATGTACTTACCTCATGATAAACGAAATTGAAATGCTTTGCGTATAGATATCGTAGTTATTACTCTTATTGCCGTGATGAAGTAAGTACTGTACTGTACGTATTGTTGTGCTACAGAAAAGGCTGTCTCATTTTAGCTATACCACAAACGTTACTACTAAAACATGTTTTACTTTCCAGAAAAATTCAGAAAAACTGTGCAGATATAAAACAGATAAACTGCAAAAGCAACATTGTAAATTGTCACTCATTAGTAGCGTCGTGATAAAATCGTGTAGCTGTCACATAAACTAACCACTGTATCATCTGGTATCTCACAGAAAGTACTTTAAATCCAGAATGTATTTTCAAGTAAACCAAAATGTTGCATTAAAATCTCATTAGCAATACTGGTAAATGTTCCAAGTATGTGAGCCTTATAGTCGTTACGTAATCGTGCAACTAACAAGCAAGAATGTACAAATAACAACACTGTGTCGTCTGTTCACTATAACAATGCATTCGTAATTTCTGTTTAAAAATGTTCCCTAGGTTCTAGACTGTATAGTTAACTTCAAAACATTGTTGCATGTTAACAGTTTCTCAGTGTGACAAAGCATACTAGAAATGTGAAGTGAAAAGTTTTATGGCAAAGACAATGTTAAAAAGCAGATTATCTTTCAATAAACGATTTTACATGTGAATTGTGGTGTAAACCTTTACTGTTCCTAGTACGCAGAGTTTCAACTTCAACGCAATTATCATGTGGTATACGTCGGTAAAGAATACTGGAATTTTTCTCAAGGTTAGCGTCTATGTTATTTTTCTCTGAGACAGCCGGCGCACGAGGCTGCCTGCGGTGCGAGTCATTGTCTGTCTCTTTGTTGGCGCGCTCCGTTATTGGGATTAGGAGACCTAACTTCTACAAATTCACCTTGCCGAGAGGGCCCTGCTCTGTTTGAATCCCGCCAGTTCAGATGCAATTCAGGTCTGTCGTTACGATCATATCGTCTGTCGTCATGTCGGTAATTTCTGTAATTAATTTCTTGTCGGTCACGTGGTGGAGAATTTCTCCCTGAATCGTAACTGCGCGCTGGACCGTTGTGTCTGAAGTTATTCCGTCTCCCTTGATAATAATTATTTTGGTTCCTGTATTGTTTGTTTCTCTGATTGTCTCTGTGATATTCATTACTACGGAAATGCGATCTTTCTCTGTAACTATTACTCTGCCAGTGGTTGTCATATGGGTGGTGTCTGTTTTGGTCACGATTTGTGTTGTGAGAATGGCCTTGTCGTGTCCAGTTATTGTTTCTTTCATCGCGGAATTGGGACGGATGTGACCTGTAGTGATTGTGTTCCTGTTTTCGCGTTCCGCGATTGTCAGTGTCAATTTCTAATTCTTGTAAGAGTCCCTGAAAAGCTTCAATGTCGTCTTTGCAACGGCCTGCCAAGATAATATGCCGTAAATGTTAAGGCAATTTGATTAAGCAAATGCGGATTAGTTCTGACGGGCTGTATGGGTTTGAAAGATACTGATTCTTATGTAACATGTCTTCAAAATATTTCACAAGACATGAAAATTCAGATTGTTCGAAATTTTTCATCATTATGATGCCATGTTTTACTCGGTCTTATGTGGCTTGAGACCAATATGCTGAGCGGAAGGCATGGTAAAATTCTCCTTCACTGTGACAATCGTGAATGGCCGATCGCATTCTTACAGCTGGTTCATTCTCTAAATAGCCACACATAAATTCTAATCTGTGCTCTAGTGACCAGCTGGGAGGAAAACAATGAGAGAATTGATGGAGCCACGCTTGTGGATGAATGTCGTTGCCAGAATTCTTAAATGTTTTGAATTTACGTGAAGTAATGAACAGCTTATAGTCAAAATCATCGTGTCGGCGGGTCGCATATCGGTCATTGTTACGTCGTTTCGGCGATTCCATCTCAAAATTCGGTGTACTTTGCCAATTACTTTCATGATTTCCGAAATGCCCTGTGTTATTATTTTGTGGTTGTTCTGTATTGCTATGTCCCTCTTCCCATACTGGGGCGCGAGTGTCCTCTGAAATATGTAATTCTTGTATTACTTGAGCCAACTGATCTTGTACTTCCCGCATTTCTCTTTTGTACTGTGTGTTGATTTGATTTTGATTCTGTTTGAATTTCCTAATTTGTTCATACTCTTCAGTGTCAGTGAAGGCTACAGGTTTTGTGTCATTCAGATCATCATCTACCTTCGTAGATAAGTTAGTGAACTGATCTGAAAGTTCGGCTACTTTATCCGACAGTGAAATTATTTCCTCTGTGTGTCTTTCTGAACCAATTTTCAGAGTATCTACTGTGTCCTTTAAGTTCGCTTGAGTTTTTGCAAGTTGCGTAACCGAATCGGTAGATGCAACTGAGTCAATTTTAGCTTGCAAGGTCTCATGATTTTCATGAACAATAGTTTGCAGTTCTTTTATGGCTGCTTCGTTATTCTGTAATGCATTTTCATGCCGCGAAAAAATAGGTTGGAAATGCTCACAAATTTGTGTTTTTACGTCATTACAGACTTTTTGACATTTCGATTCAATGTTATGTAACTCATTAGTTAAATCTTCACGTGTTTGTTCAAGCGTGGTGTCTAACTTTTGAAGCTTTTGTTCCATTGTGTCTAACTTTTGAAGATTTTGTTCCATTGTGTCTAACTTTTGAAGATTTTGCTGTGTTTGTCTCTGATTTTGTTCCATTGTGTCTAACTGTTGCTGTGTTTGTCTCTGATTTTGTTTCATTTGTTGCATTAATTGCAATAATAATGTACTGGTGTCTGAAACATGTTCCTTAGTGCTATTCGGCAATGCATTTGAACCGGCAATATTCGCAGTTTGAAAAACAGAAAGTGTGTCTTGACTTATTTGAGAAAACGGTGAGGACGCTAAATCTGAATCTACAGTATTTGCAAGATTGTGTCCTGTCATTTCGGAATCCTGAGGCGAGCTGTTGCCGACCGATCGATCGATAATGCTTCCCTGTTCACTAATTGTTTCACTGCCTACACCATTATTTGCAACTCGCTCCATTTCCCTATGCGCTATTACCAAATTACTACTTTGAACATTAGTGAATTCATTACATGGTGACGTTAACACACTGCTTTCGTCTTCACTGTCATTTCTCAGTTTACTTTGGAGCGTAGTGTTACGTTTTTCACACGCCATTATTGTCACAATTTTTCATACGACAACACAGAAAAACACAATTTGAAGAACAAAAATAAGAGAACACATTAACATAGCACTGAAAATAATATCTAGTTAATTGCAAGCGCAGCTGCGAAATACTTGGTGCAAATCTACATGCATGCCCCAACTGTTGTACTGTACAACAATTAAAGACTACAACAACAAAGGAAATTCTCTCTATGATTACGCGCTAGCAATAAACAAAAGCTACACTAACTACACAAACTACAAGAAAAAATCAGAAGATTCCAGTGAGGTATCCTTGGCTAAGGGTCGACATATGAAACGTCCCCTTAGAACAATTTATACACGACTGTGCTTAAACTGACACACAATATTTTTAGCGCAACACAATCTGACTTTCAATAATCCCTACAAAAGAATGGCCCTGACTAACATTAACCTATACCTTTCACAAATCACTTACCTCACAAAAAAAATCTTCGTTACTCCAACTACTGCAATACAGCGAGCACCACTACTGCCAGCTAAATAAAAGATTCTAACTACGGAAGGCACTAACTACTGATAGGTATAGTTAGCAAATGAAAGATTTTAATAGAGAACAAACAGTGTATTTACCTTAATAGTCAAAATATATATGATAGTTCATGACATCCAGTCTTACAAATTACAAAACTCCGCCATCTCTCTCCCCACGTCCACCACTGCTGGCGGCTCACCTCCAATTGCTCAACGCTACGGGCTGTTAGCATCCAGCTGCCGCTGCCCAACACTACAATGGCAGACAACAATACAAACCAGCCACAGACTGCACACGGCACAGCCAGTGATTTTTCATACAGAGCGCTACGTGGTGTTGGCGTTACCAATAAAAATACTTAAACAGCCTACTTACAAAGTAGTAAAGGAGTTTTGCTATTTGGGGAGCAAAATAACTGATGATGGTCGAAGTAGAGAGGATACAAAACGTAGACTGGCAATGGGAAGGAAAGCGTTTCTTAAGAAGAGAAATTTGTTAACATCGAGTATAGATTTAAGTGTCAGGAAGTCATATCTGAAAGTATTTGTAGGGAGTGTAGCCAAGTATGGCAGTGAAACATGGATAATAAATAGTTTGGACAAGAAGAGAATAGAAGTTTTCGAAATGTGGTGCTACAGAAGAATGCTGAAGATTAGATGGGTAGATCACATAACTAACGAGGAAGTATTGAATACGATTGGGGAGAAGAGAAGTTTGTGGCACAACTTGACTAGAATAAGGGATCGTTTGGTAGGACATGTTCTGAGGCATCAAGGGATCACCAATTTAGTACTGGAGGGCAGCGTGGAGGGTAAAAATCGTAAAGGGAGACCAAGAGATGAATACACTAAGCAGATTCAGAAGGATGTAGGTTGCAGTAGGTACTGGGAGATGAAGACGCTTGTACAGGATAGAGTGGCATGGAGAGCTGCATCAAACCAGTCTCAGGACTGAAGACCACAACAACAACAACAACAACAACATGTCTGTAACCCGACTCTAATCTAAATAATGAAATCCTGTTGTCCAAGTGTCCACAGGGATTTCATCTTGTGTGCTTGTGACCTCACTTACACTTTCTGCTAGATGGTCAGCTAATCTTTCCTTCTCCTTCTATTCAGGAGTAGGTCATTATTACTGTGCCCTATCTGCCAGTCACTGCAACAGGCCCAGCACAGATATGAAACTTTGTTTCATCCAAATGCAGCTCGCTCAGCTCTTTGCTCAAATGCCTGACAGCCGTGTCAATCCAGGCCTGGTCATATCGCTGCAAACATTCAACAATCTCCCAACGAGCGTGTGATGTTTCTGCTCCTATTTTCTCCTATGCTATATTCTAAGTTGTTTGCCAGGATGTTTCCTGCTCCTCCTACAATAAGTACTTTATCCTCGCCATCAAAATCTGTACACAAGGCGTCTATGTTCTTTGACACCTGGCTAAGTTTGGCGCTAGGTTTCAGAATGCTTGTGAAGTAGAAGATTCGCCTGTCTACTGAATAGGCGCAAGTTCCGATTTAAATTTAAAAAATGGATGCAGGAAGAATTGTACCATAGATTATATTTTTAAAACTAAATTTTAAATCGACACCCGGATTTTATTTGTGTTTCTAAGCAGTCGAACTTTGTCGGCTGCTCTGTCGTGTTCACCGAATTTGTCCCTGTGATAGGGCTTCCAGGACAGTTTCCAGTTTATTATGCGGAATGGTTTGCTATCCTGAGGGAACAGGAGCAGATGAAATGGCATCGTGGCAACAAATTCCTCATTTGCTCAAATTCCCCAAGGGTCAGATGTAGCCAACGGATAGCATGGTGCAAGATGTCCAGAACGCCCTCCTCTTACAATGGCAGGAAAAGGAAACAGGTTTCTGCTGGTTTGCAGGACAGATAGGGTGTCGGGAAAATGAACTCGCTGCCAAGGGCGCCTGATCCCTTCCACCTCCTTCTCGTTGTTCAGTCCCCCTACAAGCTGTTACCACATACATGAGCTGGGAGCCTACGTGCTGGTGAGAGGCTCAGTGGATGACAGTGCGCAGCTATAGTCTGCGGTCAGTCAAACCTTCAGTGTGACCATGGCTTACCTTCTTCCGACCATGACGAGCTGAAGAAGTATCACATACAAGGCTTAGAGTGCGACATTGACCATTGACACATTGCTTTCTCCTACGTGTCGAGCAGCCACCAAATATTTTAAAAAAATGGGTCTGAGCACTATGGGACTCAACTGCTGTGGTCATTAGTCCCCTAGAACTTAGAACTACTTAAACCTAACTAATCTAAGGACATCACACACATCCATGCCCGAGGCAGGATTCGAACCTGCGACCGTAGCAGTCGCACGGTTCCGGACTGCGCGCCTAGAACCGCGAGACCACCGCGGCCGGCCAAATATTCAAAGGTGTGTCAGTATGACACATTTTATTATTGTGTTTTTATGACCACTTCATGGTAGGTCCTGCAGTACCTGCAGCTATTTATATTAATGGTGGGGCGAGCGTGATTCATGTTATACGGCTTCGTGTAATGTCAGGATGCCTTCTCAGAATATTAGGTGTGACATTTTAGTGTATCACTGTGTGGCTTGGACATCCATTATTTTTCATCTAGCCACAGCAGTCTGGCTTCTCCAAAAGGCGTGTGTGCTGGTATTTTATCTTAGATTTTTATCTAGTTGTTCTGCCGTGTTCTATCTGAATTTTACGGATGGTCTAATATAAATCTTCCGAAGTCAGTCTTGTATTTTAAATGCTTGTTTGTTGCTATAGCTTGATTTTAAAATTTATTGTTATTTTTAACTGATTTTCACCATTCTTCTCTCTATTTATTTCATTCAAGAGCGCTGATGACCCCTCCGTTCAGCGACTCATCTCACCACTTATTCCAGTGACTGTCATTATTTTGTTTCCTGCTCAAATTGATGCAACCAGGTTTCGTAAGCTGTAACAATGCACGATATAAAGGCCTCTCCATGGGCTTCAAACTGCTCCAACAGTTCAGATGAAATGGCATTTATTTGAATCTTGTGGTCTGTTGAAAGCATTCGTGGAACTTATCTTTAACACATATTTGAATATCCAGGCGTCTCATTCATTGCACACGCACTGCCAACGCTCACCAATAGTTGCAGAGATAATTGTCGAACTGTGATGCAGCCGTCTGCGCGAATAACGGCATCCGTGCTATTGACCATGCCGGGAGCAGTGGCTGTGACAGGACGCACCGAATGGGGCCGGTCATGGAGCTCAGTTTTTGCTCTTCCTATCGCTTTTGCTCTCGTTACCAACACCCAGCAGAATTTCTGTCAACTGTATCATTACCGTACACTGCATACGAACGTTTACATATCTTCTTCAAAGTTTCTTTGTCTGCTACTAAAAAGTAAATTACACCTTGTAAAAGTATATTGTGTACAGTGGTGTACCTTAGGTATGTGGCACCCCTGGCAAGAATTTAAAATGGCGCCCTCTAAAGAACCCCCCCCCCCCCTCCCAGGAAGCAAAGAGTGCACCCCATTATCAATACAGAGAGACTGATATTTTCCCTTGTCCCAAGAAAATGTGAAGGCGTTTCTTGGCAAATATATATATATATATATATATATATATATATATATATATATATATATATATATATATATATGCAGTATTGTTAATTTACAGAAATTTAAGACAGAACGAAACTAATTTACAGCCCAGAATCAAAGGTGTTATGAAGGATTAAGAAACAGAAACACACATTTAAATACAAAAACTTGTTATATTTTACAAAGTCTATTTCAAAATACATTGAGTTGCTAGGAATACCTATATCAAATTTAACTTAACGCTGTTGTTGAGCTCAGTTAATCTACATAAATGCTACTTTCCTGGCTTTGATTTTCGTAAAATTATAAATTAATTCCTCTAAGTTAAGTTTCGCTACCTCTTCATGTTCAATCGATAAAATGGCTAAATTTGACAAACGTTCCTGTCCGATGTATGATCTTAAATGATTCTTGGTGAGCTTTATTTTACTGAAGCTTCGCTCACAAGGGGTCACCGTAACAGAAAGTGTTAAGTAAATTCTAAGATCTATTTGGATATTCGGATATATATCTTCTAAAGAAAGCTCTTGGACCTTTTTAAGAATGTCAAATGGTGTTGCTTTTTCAACATCTGTAATGAGTTCTTCAGCTTGCATTCGAAAAATTTCCAATTCTTGCGACAGCTCAACTACATCTACATCATGTGAATATTTACTCCCAAAAGCTGCAGAATGTTTAAAAAGAACATCAATTGGCTCTTTTTTTTTTAGAACTTCTACCATAAGAAAATAAAATTCTGAAGATATTGAAGCCATTGCCTCGTACCTCTTTGTGAATTCTGTCAGGATTTGATCATAATCCAAATTTATTTCCCTCGGAAACTCCTATTTTGAGTCGAGATAATCATGCATTTGTTTGTTGAAATCTGAAAGACGTTGGCTTATGATCTTCCGTCTTTTTTCAGCAAAATTATCGATACCGATTTCTTGAGCTTGCTTCGTTGCAAAGTCGATTGCTGGACCAATACCTTCATCTCGGATTTCCTGAATCGTATTTCACAATCCCTTTATCATTTTGCTGGCCTTGTCGACTGCAACAGTCTCTTTCTGAAGTGACGTGCTGACTTTATCAATCGGGACTAGAATCCTTTCCCACAGATGTAAAACATAGGAATTTGTAATCGATTTGCTTGATGAGTCCTTGAGCCCCCTCTGACGTTTCCAAGTTCCATTTGCCTTGGTTAATATCAGCCATTTCCTCCAGACTTGCATACAGTTCGTTCAGTGTTCTTTTTAAAGTGGTGACTGCTCATCGTTTGGTTGACCACCTAGTGTCACAATGACCCTTCAACGTAATGTCAAAGTTAGTTAACACAGCTTGCCACCTTCCTGTGGAGCCACTGAATAAATATCTTTTGAACTGTTCCAAAAAAAAAGTAAGCATTAGAGGCGAAACAGCGGCACCATGCGACCCGATATGGTCAAACTATGTGCAGCACATGGTACAAACCGAACACTATCATTTTGTTTGAGGGTCTGAGCTTGCACGCCGATATATTTTCCAGCCATATTACTGCCATTATCATAACCCTGACCTCTGCAATTATCAATACTTAGCCCACCTTCTTTAAGTTTTTTTAAGAATGTCTGCTGAAATGCCTTCACCTGTTTTTCATTAGTGTTGATAAAGTCAATGAAACTTTAACTTGACACTTCCCACCTGACAAGTCAACAAATCTAATAAATTGGCTCATTTGCTTCATGTGAGAACTGTCTGGTGTACAGTCAAACATGATCGAAAAGTATTTTCCATTTCTTGATTAAAGATTTTCTGCCTCACGATATTCAAATTAAGGTTATGAGCTCATTTTGGACTTTAGGGGAAAGGTAAATGAGTGCCTTTTTATTTGATTTAACGGAGTTCTAATGTGCTTAAAAAAAACTCCACTACTTGACTCGCCAATAATTCCTTTCTTTGCTGTTCCTCGAAGTGGTAGATTATTCTTAGCACAAAATATAATTACATCTATGTCTAGTTTCAGTATGTTCCTCCATTTCTCTACCACCTCCCGAATACTTTCTTGAATTTCATCATCTAGAGTGTTTTGTTGTCTGTTTTTCAAATCTTTCCACTGCATGCAACAACCTGTGACTGGATGAGTTTTCGTGATTGTAAATGAGAGGGTTTAAGCGTTTCCAGTCATTGAAGCCTTTATTAAAATCTGAAAATGAAGATGACTTTCCACGATGAGCCTTCCCAAAGAGGAGCTAGGGAAAACAAATGGAGAATCTTCCGACTGGCTATAAAGTAACCATTGTCTTCGCCACGTTCGCCATTTGTGAGCTTTTTGTAAAACCACTTGCCATCGAAGCGTCTATCTCCATCCGACACGGGAAACTTGAAGGCTGATAAGTCAACTATTTGAGGGCCACGTTCAACCAGTACACTCCGAATACTATCAGTAATCAATGGATAGCTAGGCCATTTTTTTGGATCATTAAAAACTATTTCACCTAATTCTGATGAACAGTAATCTTCTAGTGGAGGTAAATCATGACAAACAACTGCTGATCCTTCCTCATCTAAAAACCTGTGTGGAAGATTCGTACTCTTCATAGTTGTTTTCTGAAACTCGTGGGGCTATATGATGGGAAGTTGATGTTTGCGGTTGGTAGTCATCATTTTTATGTGGATTTCTTTCCGTATCATCAGATTCAAAATCGGCATTACTCTCATCTTGATCTGTTGCAGTGTTACGCGTGTCCACCTTTTTGTTGGGTTTCAGTCAGTTTTCAAGTCTCCTGAAAGGAGAACTGCCGGCCGCAGTGGCCATGCGGTTTAGGCGCTACAGTCTGGAACCGCGCGACCGCTATGGTCGCAGGTTCGAATCCTGCCTCGGGCATGGACGTGTGTGATGTCCTTAGGTTAGTTAGGTTTAAGTAGTTCTATGTTCTAGGGGACTGATGACCAAAGAAGTTAAGTCCCATAATGCTCAGAGCCATTTGAACCAAAGGAGAACTGCAGTTCTTTCCTTTTCTTTTCTTAGTTTTTTAAATGCAGTTCCAGATAGTTTTTTAGGTCCCATCTCTTCGTTGTATGAAAGGAAATGTTTTAACCTGGAATGAAATATAAATGAAAATAACATGAACCTATACACATAATAATAACAATAACATGAATAATTTATAATGAGCCACACACAAAAGAACCCTCTGGGCCCAAGTTCCACCAATTGGCTCAAGTACTCTCCTCGTGCTACACAGCCACAGATGAACTGGTAACTGTTGAGTTTTGCAGGGCCGTGTAACTGTGAATGCAGCTTCCGCGAGCCTTTGAGGGGGCATTCAGACTCACGGTCGACAGGATTAGTGTCGGCACCGAGGTCCTTCTGCGAATTGACTACGGGCATTCAGCCTCACGGTCGACAGGATTAGTGTCGGCACCGAAGTCCTGCGAATTGACTACGGGCATTCAGCCTCACGGTCGACAGGATTAGTGTCGGCACCGAGGTCCTTCTGCGAATTGACTACAGACAACACGGAGGTGCGTTTCCGGTCTGGGTTCCTTCCGCTCGCCACCTAACACAAACACCTACCACTGCGAAGGTGGGTGGCGATTTTGAAACCTGAAGAAAAGCCGACCAGGATGGGGAGGTAGGCGAGTCGTCGCTGCTAAATTACTTCTCACTACGATAACCAGGTAATTCCGCATGGTGCGTTCAGCATGACTTGTTCTACGTCAATCTCGTAACGCCTCGTGCTTCAGAATCCTAACCCCCAAACGTTTGGGCAAGTCGTAATTGCCCTGACCTGGCGCGAGTACAGTTAAGCCAAAAGGATCTATGTTCCTTCAAAACCTCAAATCTGCTAATAAATTGTCGACTCAGCGGAGGTAAAAGAATAAGATAAAAAGATTTGATATGGCCATAGCAAAATTGAGACCAGTAATATAAACAACGAATCTTGTTGAAAGGTCATCATCATCATCATCATTTAAGACTGATTATGCCTTTCAGCGTTCAGTCTGGAGCATAGCCCCCTTATAAAATTCTTCCATGATCCCCTATTCAGTGCTAACATTGGTGCCTCTTCTGATGTTAAAACTATTGCTTCAAAATCATTCTTAACCGAATCCAGGTACCTTCTCCTTGGTCTGCCCCGACTCCTCCTACCCTCTACTGCTGAAGCCATGAGTCTCTTGGGTAACCTGGCTTCTCCCATGCGTGTAACATGACCACACCATCTAAGACTGTTCGCCCTGACTGCTACATCTATAGAGTTCATTCCCAGTTTTTCTTTGATTTCCTCATTGTGGACACCCTCCTGCCATTGTTCCCATCTACTAGTACCTGCAATCATCCAAGCTACTTTCATATCCGTAACCTCAACCTTGTTGATAACGTAACCTGAATCCCCACCCAGCTTTGGCTCCCATACAACAAAGTTGGTCGAAAGATTGAACGGTGCACAGATAACTTAGTCTTGGTACTGACTTCCTTCTTGCAGAAGAGAGTAGATCGTAGCTGAGCGCCTACTGCATTAGCTTTGCTACACCTCGCTTCCAGTTCTTTCACTATGTTGCCATCCTGTGAGAATATGCATCCTAAGTACTTGAAACCGTCCACCTGTTCTTTGTTCCTCCTATTTGGCTCTCAATCCGTTTATATCTCTTTTCCATTGACATTACTATCGTTTTGGAGACGCTAATCTTCATATCATAGTCCTTACATCTCTGATCTTGCTCTGAAATATTACACTCCCGGAAATTGAAGTAAGAACACCGTGAATTCATTGTCCCAGGAAGGGGAAATTTTATTGACACATTCCTGGGGTCAGATACATCACATGATCACACTGACAGAACCACAGGCACATAGACACAGGCAACAGAGCATGCACAATGTCGGCACTAGTACAGTGTATATCCACCTTTCGCAGCAATGCAGGCTGCTATTCTCCCATGGAGGCGATCGTAGAGATGCTGGATGTAGTCCTGTGGAACGGCTTGCCATGCCATTTCCACATGGCGCCTCAGTTGGACCAGCGTTCGTGCTGGACGTGCAGACCGCGTGAGACGACACTTCATCCAGTCCCAAACATGCTCAATGGGGGACAGATCCGGAGATCTTGCTGGCCAGGGTAGTTGACTTACACCTTCTAGAGCACGTTGGGTGGCACGGGATACATGAGGACGTGCATTGTCCTGTTGGAACAGCAAGTTCCCTTGCCGGTCTAGGAATGGTAGAACGATGGGTTCGATGACAGTTTGGATGTACCGTGCACTATTCAGTGTCCCCTCGACGATCACCAGAGGTGTACGGCCAGTGTAGGAGATCGCTCCCCACACCATGATGCCGGGTGTTGGCCCTGTGTGCCTCGGTCGTATGCAGTCCTGATTGTGGCGCTCACCTGCACGGCGCCAAACACGCATACGACCATCATTGGCACCAAGGCAGAAGCGACTCTCATCGCTGAAGACGACACGTCTCCATTCGTCCCTCCATTCACGCCTGTCGCGACACCACTGGAGGCGGGCTGCACGATGTTGGAGCGTGAGCGGAAGACGGCGTAATGGTGTGCGGGACCGTAGCCCAGCTTCATGGAGACGGTTGCAAATGGTCCTCGCCGATACCCCAGGAGCAACAGTGTCCCTAATTTGCTGGGAAGTGGCAGTGCGATCCCCTACAGCACTGCGTAGGATCCTACGGTCTTGGCGTGCATCCGTGCGTCGCTGCGGTCCGGTCCCAGGTCGACGGGCACGTGCACCTTCCGCCGACCACTGGCGACAACATCGATGTACTGTGGAGACCTCACGCCCCACGTGTTGAGCAATTCGGCGGTACGTCCACCCGGCCTCCCGCATGCCCACTATACGCCCTCGCTCAAAGTCCGTCAGCTGCACATACGGTTCACGTCCACGCTGTCGCGGCATGCTACCAGTGTCAAAGACTGCGCTGGAGCTCCGTATGCCACGGCAAACTGGCTGACACTGACGGCGGCGGTGCACGAATGCTGCGCAGCTAGCGCCATTCGACGGCCAACACCGCGGTTCCTGGTGTGTCCGCTGTGCCGTGCGTGTGATCATTGCTTGTACAGCCATCTCGCAGTGTCCGGAGCAAGTATGGTGGGCCTGACACACCGGTGTCAATGTGTTCTTTTTTCCATTTCCAGGAGTGTACTTTGCAAACTTTCAATCGAATCTGCCATCACAACTAAGTCATCCGCATATGCAAGACTGCTTATTTTGTGTTGACATATTTTAATCTCACCCAGCCAGTCTATTGTTTTCAACATATGATCCATAAATAATATGAACAACAGTGGCGACAGGTTGCAGCCTTGTCTTACCCCTGAAACTACTCTGAACCATGAACTCAATTTACCGTCAACTCTAACTGCTGCCTGACTATCCATGTAAAGACCTTTAATTGCTTGCAAAAGTTTGCCTCCTATTCCATAATCTCGTAGAACAGACAATAAATTCCTCCTACGAACCCGCTCATATGCCTTTTCTAGATATATAAAGCATAGATAAAGTACAATTCCCTGTTCCACTCATAACACTTCTCCAATATTTGCCTTAAGCTAAAGATCTGGTCCTGACAACCTCTAAGAGGCCTAAACCCACACTGATTTTCATCCAATTAGTCCTCAACTAATACTCGCACTTTCCTTTCAACAATACCTGAGAATATTTTACCCACAGCGCTGATTAAAGAGATACCTCTGTAGTTGTTACAATCTTTTCTGTTTCCATGTTTAAAGATTGGTGTGATTACTGCTTTTCTCCAGTCTGATGGAACCTGTCCCGACTCCCAGGCCATTTTAATTATCCTGTGTAGCCATTTAAGACCTGACATTCCACTGTAGTTGATGAGTTCCGACTTAATTTCATCCACCCCAGCTGCTTTATTGCACTGCGACCATTTTCTCCACTTCCTCAAATATGATCCTATTTCCGTCATCATTCCTATCCCATTCTACCTCGAAATCTGAAACATTACTGATCGTATTTTCACCTACATTGAGCAACTCTTCAAAACATTCCCTCCATCTGCCCAAGGCATCCACAGGATTCACCAGCAGTTTTCCTGACCTGTCCAAAATACTTATCATTTCCTTCTTACCTCCATTTCTAAGACTGCTAATTACACTCCAGAATGGTTTTCCAGCAGCTTGACCCATAGTCTCCAACCTGTTTCCAAAGTCTTCCCAAGATTTCCTCTTGGATGCTGCAATTATCTGTTTGGCTTTGTTTCTTTCTTCGACATAACTTTCTCTGTCTACCTGAGTTCTAGTATGTAGGCATTTTTGATACGCCTTCTTTTTCCTTTTACAGGCTGCCTTGACTGTGTCATTCCACCAAGCTGTTTGCTTCTTCCTGCTTTTACACACTACTGTTCCAAGACATTCTTTAGCTACTTCTAGTACTGTGTCCGTGTACCTTGTCCATTCCTTTTCCAATGACTGTAATTGACTACATTTAACTAACTGGTACCTTTCTGAGATCGCTGTTATGTACTTGTGCCTGATTTCCTTATCCTGAAGTTTCTCCACTCTTATCCTCCTACATATTGAGCTGACCACCTGCACTTTCGGCCTCGCAATCTCAACTTCACTGCAGATTAAATAATGATCAGTGTCATCAAAGAATCCCCTGAATACACGTGTGTCCCTCACAGCCTTCCTGAATTCCTGATCTGTTATTATATAGTTAATGACAGATCTGGTTCCCCTGCATTCCCAAGTATACCGGTGAATGTTCTTATGTTTAAAAAAGGAGTTTGTGATTACTAATCCCATACTGGCACAGAAATCCAAGAGTTGTTTACCATTCCTGTTGGCCTCCATATCTTCTCCCAATTTACCCATAACTTTATCATACCCTTCTGTTCGATTTCCAATCCTGGCGTTAAAATCACCCATGAGCAGAACACTGTCCTTGTCCTTTACTCTAACAACCACATCACCGAGTGCCTCATAAAAACTATCCATCTTATCTTGATCTGTCCCTTCACAATGCGAATATACTGACACAATCCTACTTGCTAGACACTGTCAAATCTATCGACATCAGTCGTTCGTTTACATACCTTATTGCAACTACGCTGGGTTCCATTTCTTTCCTGATGTAAAGCCCTACACCCCATCGTGCTATTCCTGCTTTGACTCCTAACAGGTAGACCTTGTATTCTCCCACTTCCTCTTCTTTCTCACCCCTTACCCGAATGTCACTAACAGCTAGAACGTCCAGCCCCATCTTACTTGCAGCCTCTGCCAGCTCTACCTTCTTCCCAGGGTAGTCCCCATTGATATTAATAGCTCCCCATCTCATTACCATTTGCTTGCCAAGTCGTATCTTAGGAGTCCCTGGTTTGTCAGTTAGAGGTGGGACTCCGTCACCTCCAAAGGTCCGAGGCATTTTGCTCTGATTGTTGCCAGCATCATATTTAAAGTATCGGGGAAGCAGGTTGCTAGCCTTACTTGCCCTGAGTCCCATTGAGTTTTACCCCTAACGGTTGAGGGACTAACCGGTGGATATGTTAGTCTTTGCCGTATGAGCACAAAGGTGACCACGACCCAGAATATGTCCGAGATACCCAGCCTTATTCCAAAGTAACTGGTATCCCGACTGTCGGGACCACTTACTTGGCCACTCATACGTTGCCCGTGGTTCATGAACTAGGACATGACTACAGGAACCCACACCATGAACCACCTTGTTTAAAGGTGTATGTGATAATTGTTAGATAGGTCTAACGACTTTCTGGGCACTTTGTTAAGGCAATATTTTGCAACTGTTGCCATAAGCTGATATAACAAGTAAATAATATTTACTTACGATGAATAAACAGCATACGTTTACTTGCCCAATTAAACAAGAAATATGTCAACTAGATCTGACCACAATCGCACTTTATGCATTTGCAGGAAGATGTCAAAACTGGTTTGCAAAGTTATGTGCTCTCGTGTTCTGATAAAGTTCATGGAGTAAGGAGGTTCAGCTTGGATAATATATTTAGCTGAACACTGCCAAAAAATCAAGAATAAAGTAGTAGTAGTAGTATTTTTCAAAAGTTTATCTAAAAAGATAATAACAGCGGCGGCGCACATTGTTTAGAGCAGACTGCACATCTACGCAACAGTCTGCGTTTCTTGGACTGGTCACTTGGAATGATATGAGGAAAGTGCCTCCGAGTAAAGCGAAGAGGATTCTCATCAGAGCGTCTTCCTCTACTCTCTCTCTTCTCCGTTCTGTAGCATATTTTTCCACAATTTCTCGCACCAGACTGGCAGCGGCGCAGCGCTATTTTTACAGAGGGCGGAGCGGCGCTCCGTCACATCGCCGGCGGCCTGGCGTGGGCCACTCTTGCAAATCCCTAGGTACACCCCTGATAGAGTAAACGCCATTTTGATATTTTACTACGGCCCTGCCACCTGTGGGAATTGTTCGAAGCTTCGTATACGTGCGGAACAAACATCCAAACCGAAACACCTAAAAGAACGTTTCCTTATACACTACCAATCAAAAGTTTTCGATCACCCATGACAAAAACTACACTGTTATCTAAAGTATCCGGTCACCTGGATGAAAATGACAAACAATATCGTGGCGCTCTCCGTCGGTAATGTTGGAATTTAGTATGGTGTTGGCCCACCCTTAGCCTTGATGACAGCTTCCACTCTCGTAGGCAAACGTTCAATCAGGTTGTAAGTAGGCTGTTTAGGTTTTTTTATTGGTAAAGCCACGTAGCGCTCTGTATAAAAATCACTGGCTGTGCTGTGTGCAGTCTGTGGCTAGTTTGCATTGTTGTCTGCCATTGTAGTGTTGGGCAGCTGAATGTTAAAAGCGCGTAGCGTTGCGCAGTTGGAGGTGAGCCGCCAGCAGTGGTGGATGTGGGGAGAGAGATGGCGGAGGTTTGAAATTTGTAAGACTGGATGTCATTAATTGCTATATATATTATGGGTATTAAGGTAAATACATTGTTTGCTCTGTATTAAAATCTTTCATTTGCTAACTATGCCTATCAGTAGTTAGTGCCTTCAGTAGTTTGAATCTTTTGTTTAGATGGCAGTAGTGGCGCTCGCTGTATTGCATTAGTTTGGGTAACGAAGATTTTTGTGAGGTAAGTGATTTGTGAAACGGATAGGTTAATGTTAGTCAGGGCCATTGTTTTGTAGGGATTTTTGAAAGTCAGATTGCGTTGCGCTAAAAATATTGTGTGTCAGTTTAAGCACAGACATGAACAATTTTTCTAAGGGGACGTTTCAAGGTGCTGGAACGTATCTTGGGGAATGGGAGCCCATTCTTCACGGAGTGCTGCACTGAGAGGTATCGATGTCGGTCGGTGAGGACTGACACCAAGTAAGCGTTTCAAAACATCCCAAAGGTGTTCTATAGGATTGAGGTCAGGAGTCGGTGCAGGCCAGTCTATTACAGGGATGTTATTGTCGTGTAACCACTCCACCACAGGCGGTGCATTATGAACAGGTGCTCGATCGTGTTGAAAGATGCAATCACCATTCCCGAATTGCTCTTCAACAGTGGGAAGCAAGAAGGGGCTTAAAACATCAATGTAGGCCTATGCTGTGCTAGTGCCACGCAAAACAAGGGGTGCAAGCCCCCTCCATGAAGAACACGACCACATCATAACACCACCGCCTCCGAATTTTACTGTTGGCACTACACACGGTGGTAGATAACGTTCACCGGGCTTTCGCCATACCCACTCCCTGCCATCCGATCGCCACATTGTGTACCGTTATTTGTCACTCCACACTAAGTTTCTCCACTGTTCAATTGTCCAATGTTTACACTCCTTACACCAAGCGGGCCATCGTTTGGCATTTATCGCTGTGATGTGTGGCTTATGAGCAGCCGCTCGACCATGAAACAAAGTTTTCTCACCTCCCGCGTAAATGTTATGTATCTGCAGTGGATCCTGATGCAGTCTGGAATTCCTGTGTGAGGGTCTGGATAGATGTCTGCCTATTACACATTACGCTTTTGTGTTTTACGTGTCACCTCACGTTTCCACTTCACTATCACATCGGAAACCTGGTGATGTTTAGGAGTGTGGAAATCTCGCGTACAGAAGTATGACACAAGTGACACCCAATCACCTGACCAATTTCGAAGTCCTTGAGTTCCGCGGAGCGCCCCATTCTGCTCTCACGATGTCTAATGACAACTGAGGTCGCTCATATGAAGTACCTGGCAGTAGGTGGCAGCACAATGCACCTAATATGAAAAACGTATGTTTTTGGGGGTGTCCGGATACTTTTTATCACATAGTGTATATACTTTACTTCATGTACAAACGCATCATACAAACGAAATAGCCCAAGAAAATAAGTATTTTCTCTCTCTCTCTCTCTCTCTCTCTCTCTCTCTCTCTCTCTCTCTCTATCATTACGTACAATATAATATAGTTTAGATTTTAGCCATTGTAAAGTATCCACCCTTCGTTCTTAGAAGAGTTGCACAAACCATTGGCACTCGGGAGATAAGATTTTCTAGTGTTTTGACAAATATTGCAATACAACACGTACGTAAATTATTCTGTACATCAGATGACCCCAGATTTTTTGACCACCCTGTCGAGTTCATCACATAAGAGTTCAATGAGATTTAAGTCAGGAGACTGACTTGCCAAATCATATTCTTCAGTTCCCCACATTTGTTTTCTACTGACATACCCTCCGCACAATTTAAAAGCACGTTTGGGATCGTTCTCCTGCTGAAGAACAAATCCACGACCTGGAAGTCTCTCACCAAATGGTATCTTGAGACATCCTTCTTTAATAGCCCATTAATTCTCACTAGATCACCGACTTTATTACCCGCAAAACATCTCCACACTGTGAGCCAACCTCCATCAAGCTTCACTGCTTGTGTCACACACTGGTTTTTCATACGTTCTCCACGAAGTCGACGAACAAACATTCGACAATAGCTTACAAGCACTTCAAACTTAGATTCATCCCTCAATAACATTTTGGACAATCGCTGTGGCTGCAGTTTTCATGTTTCTGTGCCCATTGCAATCTTTTCACCTTATTTTTTTGCATAATAACGATTCTTTTTGGCCGCTATCCATTACTTTAAAACTTGTTCACGAAGAAGGCGCTGCACTGCTGGGACAGAGATTAGAGCAGCTCGCATACTATTTACTCCCTCGCAAATTGCGGGTGCGGAAGGAGTCCTCTAACGTTTATTCTATACACAAATGGACTGATCTTCCTGTATGATGCTACTCTGGTCTTCCAGATCGCGAAACACTTGCATTGACACCAGTTTACTTCACCCGCTGCAATGTATACACCACTGTAGATTGGGCTATACCAACTTGTGTTAGTATTACCCTAATAGAAAAGCCTTCCCGATGCAGAGTTAGAATTACAGCACGTTTTTCAATTCTAATTACCTCCTTCCGTCCCATTATGCGGTAATGTGGTATCAACCTGATCAGGTATACAAATACATTGCTAGATATTTACTATGTACTGTAAATTAATTCGAATTGGCTGGTACGTAGACAGCTGATGGAACAAGGCTTATTTGAATAGAACCATCTAAGGTAAAGGCACTTCGATGTTGTTTTGGACACTCATCAGCACCCCTTTATGAAAACAGCCAGCCAAAGAAACAACAGAGGCTCTTAGCCTTTACATGTTCATACTTGTTTTATTATCAATACGGGGATATGATAGAATATTCGAAGTGAAACCCCTGTTTTAAAAACAAATTCATAGTGCTGATGCGTGATCGAATACTTTTGACCAGTAGTGTATACCTATTAATAGCTGTAAAAAAAAATGAGGCCTTATTTATTGGACGACCCTCGTAGAATCTTATTGTGTATAGTATCAAAAGTATTAGATAGATCTAAGAGTATGCTTGACACACACACACAACCACACACACGCACACACACACACACACACACACACACACACACACACACACACACACTTCTCAAGAGTATCAAGTACCACTTTTATAAATTCTACTGTGGCTGGTTTTGTACTCTTACCACTTCGTAACCTAAACTGTGTTGCACGTGCGTTCTTATACTTACCGAAGTAATTCCTAAATCTGTGTTTCATAACTCATTCTATTATTTTCTAGAATAATGAGAGCAGGAAAATGGACCGGTAGTTTTCTATGTCTTCTGAGTTACCTTCCTTAAGCAGACGGACAACTCTGTTTTAAACACTATGGTAAGGTCCCTGACGCGGATGGTTCATTTATTGTGTTTTTAAGGACCTTGTGTGTTCGGTATGTATTGCTTCGGTACAAAGATTGATACTTCATCTCAGCCTGTTGAATTTGTTTGTACAGTTTCACTGGCATCGTGATATGTAGTTGGAAGTATTATAGCACTTATCATGTAATTATTTGCAGCTGTTATGTCTGTTTTGGGTTGTTTTGTCGTAATTTCCTTGAAATATTTGAAAAATTCTGATACAGGGAGTCCGCTAGGTGCTGTGAACCATTTATTATCATATCCTCGATTCTCATCTGTAAGTTGTTATGCATTTGTTTGACCCTGATCGTTTCCTGTTCTGCGACTTCCATACAGTTTTGATATGATATTTTCATTGTATGTTGCAGTGATGATCTAAAACGACACGAAGGAGAAGCCGAGACTGAATTGGTGTTAATTAAGGATTGCCTGCGAGAGTTGGGTCAGCCACAAGTTCGTCATAACAAGATGACGCACATCCAGCAGGAGCCCCACTAATTAGCCACCTCGCTCCTCCAGTTCGTTACGGTTGGCGGGATCCAGGTACATCAGGGTGGCGTTCTTTGGAATGCTCATACGCCAACTATCGCAAGAGGGAGAAGTATCACGGCAGCAAATTTCGTTGCTTGCATATGACCTTACCAGAGAACAGAAGCGGCTGTTGGGAATTGTGTGTGCTAGTGGAAAACGATACGAAAGTAATACCAACCATTGGCGAATTCCATCAGAAGCAGAGGAAAGAAGTAGCAGTCGATCGCTTACAATTTACAAAGTAGAAGGGTCAGTCAGTAATAAATAAATAAATAAAAATAAAAAATTAAATTTATTTAAAGAATCTGTTACGTGAATGGAATACAACACTTATTTATTTCTCAACGTAGTCGCCCTCAAGTTCTATGCACTTATGCCAGTGCTGGACAAGCTTCTCAGTTCCACGTGCAAAGAATTCTCGGAGGTGTGTACTCACCAAGTTACGCATTGCTGCCTAGCCTTCCTCATCATCAGCCTTACCTTTAGCCGGTAAGAGGTTCTATCAGTGGGTTAAGAATGCGATAATCTGAATGTGCCAGATCTAGGCAATACGAAGGTGGGCAAGCAGACGAATTGCAGGACTCCCTGCACATATCCATGCGTCTTTCTTTCATTTCTGACGTCAAATGCTTTGGAACCCACCTGACGCACATTTTTTTAAACGTCAGTACGTCATGAACAATATGGAGGGCTGATACCACACTAATATTCGTAGCTGCCGCAATATCACTCGCCGTCACACGCCTCTTTTCCCGTGTCAACTCAACTTTCGCAAAGCTGTTCTCCGTGACCGCACAGGCAGAGCGTCCTGGGCGTGGCGAATCTTGAATACTTGTTCAGCCCCATTTGAACTTATCTGCCCATCTGTACACTTGTATTCGACACAAATTTCTCCGCATTCCACTTTCATCCGAATTTCGATTCGTTTCAACACTTCAGCTAACATAAATCTAGTAACGCACTGCTAATCTACGTTTGCAAACCTGAGTGTCCCCAGCTTGTTACAATGATTCCCGGCATTCCATTCACGAGTCAAGCTTGTGAGCCCCATCTGATAATGGCTCTAGGATACCACAAAAAAATAAAAAAGCAGACACTTCGTCGAAGTTTTATCCTTTTGTACATCTCTTCCAATTATTTACACTCCTGGAAATGGAAAAAAGAACACAATGACACCGGTGTGTCAGGCCCACCATACTTGCTCCGGACACTGCGAGAGGGCTGTACAAGGAATGATCACACGCACGGCACAGCAGACACACCAGGAACCGCGGTGTTGGCCGTCGAATGGCGCTAGCTGCGCAGCATTTGTGCACCGCCGCCGTCAGTGTCAGCCAGTTTGCCGTGGCATACGGAGCTCCATCGCAGTCTTTGACACTGGTAGCATGCCGCGACAGCGTGGACGTGAACCGTATGTGCAGCTGACGGACTTTGAGCGAGGGCGTATAGTGGGCATGCGGGAGGCCGGGTGGACGTACCGCCGAATTGCTCAACACGTGGGGCGTGAGGTCTCCACAGTACATCGATGTTGTCGCCAGTGGTCGGCGGAAGGTGCACGTGCCCGTCGACCTGGGACCGGACCGCAGCGACGCACGGATGCACGCCAAGACCGTAGGATCCTACGCAGTGCCGTAGGGGATCGCACCGCCACTTCCCAGCAAATTAGGGACACTGTTGCTCCTGGGGTATCGGCGAGGACCATTCGCAACCGTCTCCATGAAGCTGGGCTACGGGCCCGCACACCGTTAGGCCGTCTTCCGCTCACGCCCCAACATCGTGCAGCCCGCCTCCAGTGGTGTCGCGAATGGAGACGTGTCGTCTTCAGCGATGAGAGTCGCTTCTGCCTTGGTGCCAATGATGGTCGTATGCGTGTTTGGCGCCGTGCAGGTGAGCGCCACAATCAGGACTGCATACGACCGAGGCACACAGGGCCAACACCCGGCATCATGGTGTGGGGAGCGATCTCCTACACTGGCCGTACACCTCTGGTGATCGTCGAGGGGACACTGAATAGTGCACGGTACATCCAAACTGTCATCGAACCCATCGTTCTACCATTCCTAGACCGGCAAGGGAACTTGCTGTTCCAACAGGACAATGCACGTCCTCATGTATCCCGTGCCACCCAACGTGCTCTAGAAGGTGTAAGTCAACTACCCTGGCCAGCAAGATCTCCGGATCTGTCCCCCATTGAGCATGTTTGGGACTGGATGAAGCGTCGTCTCACGCGGTCTGCACGTCCAGCACGAACGCTGGTCCAACTGAGGCGCCAGGTGGAAATGGCATGGCAAGCCGTTCCACAGGACTACATCCAGCATCTCTACGATCGTCTCCATGGGAGAATAGCAGCCTGCATTGCTGCGAAAGGTGGATATACACTGTACTAGTGCCGACATTGTGCATGCTCTGTTGCCTGTGTCTATGTGCCTGTGGTTCTGTCAGTGTGATCATGTGATGTATCTGACCCCAGGAATGTGTCAATAAAGTTTCCCCTTCCTGGGACAATGAATTCACGGTCTTCTTATTTCAATTTCCAGGAGTGTATAAGGAGTCACATCTGAGCTACCTAAAACGCCATCTTCCTCAGGCGGAGCATGCAATCCGAAATATCGCCTTATTTTGAAGCCAAAGAATTATAGAGGGGGATGAAACGATCCTGCGGCATGCTGAGGGGAAATCTGGGCATTCTGTTGCGGTATGTGGAGGTGAATATTTTACTTGGAGCGTGTGACCTGCACTATGAGCAGTAGGTAGGACGAAACAGCGCAGTGGTGTGCATCTGAAAGCACCCCATTGAAATTTCCGCCGAGAAAACGTCGAGGAATGGTCCACTAATGCCTCTATCTGAACTTCGCAACTTTTCGCGGAAGTAGAGGAGCTGAGGGCTCTTACATAGTGTTTTAAACTCCTTCCTAAAAGGCCTCTGCAGGCAGTAAGGTACCGACCGACCACCATGTCATCCTCACCGTTAGGCGTTAGTGGATGCCGATATGAAGGAGCATATGGTCAGCACACTCCGTATTTGTGACCATTACCGCTACTTCTCAGTGAATTAGTCCTTCAATTGGAATGAGAAGGGCTGAATGGACCCCTCTTGCCAACACCGCTTGGTAGACCCGGACCTTCAGCCATCCAAGTGCTTGTCAAGCCCGATATCGCTCAGCATCGGTGATCTGACGGTATCCAGTGTTACCATTGGACAAGGCCGTTGGCACGTCCTCTTTCGCTTTATAATAATTACTTGTAAAGAGGACTGGAATTTCTCCAACAAGAAATGTAGCGCCAATTTTTTTTTTTTTTTCACTTGGAAGTGCTCGTAATTTACAGGGTTTCTAGAAGGAGACTGTGTGAATAGAACAATATATACAGGAAAATGACACACGTAAGTGGATAGAGCATCTCTCCAGATTTCGATCCTTAATATGAACCATGGTGTAGATGCACTAGGAGACAGGTGGGTCAGAACATGTAGAAACATAATCTGCCCCGCATTGTCACAGTAAATTAGTTCGCACCTGCAGACAGGCGACCCAGTGAACGGACTTCCGAAGTGGACTGCTGTCACGACGTCCTGGGCAGTTCATGTCAGCGATTTCAATTAATTGTATGGACATATTAACTTTCGCCGCGTCACAAATGGTGCCCGTACTCAACACCAGTAAAGTATCTTAAAAACTTGGAGGGATGCTCTGTCCACTGATATGTGTCTATGTTCTGTATGTCTTGTAGCTTTTGTGCAGTCATCTTCTGAAACACTGGTGATACTTACGAATAGCCCTTTATTTTCTGTTTGACTCAATCCACAAAAAAAAAGAATTACTTTTGGCTGGATCTTCAGATAGTACTAGGGAAAGAATAAAAATCGAATTACAAACACATAAATCACTAACTGCATTTTTCAGTTGTCTAAGTATACTTTAAAATGAAGCATGGCCCACGCTTGAGAAATCGGCATAAGTACATTATATGATCAAAAGTATCCGGACACTCCCAAAAACGTAAGTTTCCCATATTACGTGCATTGTGCTGCCACACTGCCAGGTACTCCATATCAGCGACCTCGGTAGTCATTAGACATCGTCAGAGAGCAGAATGGGGCGCTCCGCGGAACTCACGGACTTCGAACGTGGTCGGTGGTTGGGTGTCACTTGTGTCATCCGTTTGTACGCGAGATTTCCACATTCCTAAACATCTCTATGTCCACTGTTTCCGATGTGACAGTGAAGTGGAAACGTGAAGGGACACGTACAACACAAAAGCGTACAGGTCGACCTCGTCTGTTGACTGACAGGGACCGCCGACAGTTGAAGAGGGTTGTAATGTGTAATAGGCAGACATCTATCCAGACCATCACACAGGAATTCCAAACTGAATCAGGATCCACTTCAAATACTATGAGAGTTAGGCGGGAGGTGAGAAAACTTGGATTTCTTTGTTGAGCGCCTGCTCGTAAGCCAAACATCATGGTGGTGAACACCAAACGACGCCTCGCTTGGTGTAAGGAGCGTAAAAATTGGACGATTGAACAGTGGAAATATGTTGTGTGGAGTGACGAATCACGGTACACAATTTGGCGATCCGATGACAAGGTGTGGGTATGGCGAATGCCCGATGAACGTCATCTGCCAGCGTGTGTAGTGCCAACAGTAAAATTCGGGGGTGGTGGTGTTATGTTGTGGTCGTGCTTTTCATGAAGGGAGCTTGCACCCCTTGTTGTTTTGCGTGGCAGTATCACAGCAGAGGCCTACATTGATGTTTTAAGAACCTTCTTGCTCCCAATGTTGAAGAGCAATTCAGAGATGGCGATTGCATCTTTCAATACAATGGAGCACTTGTTCATAATGCACGGCCTGTGGTGGAGTGGTTACACGGCAGTAACACCCCTGTAATGAACTGGCCTGTACAGAGTCCTGACCTGAATCCTATAGAACACCTTTGGGATGTTTTAGAACGCTGACTTCGTGCCAGGCCTCACCGACCGACATCGATACCTCTCCTCAGTGCAGCACTCCATGAAGAATGGGCTGCCATTCCCCAAGAAACCTTCCAGCACCTGATTGAACGTATGCCTACGAGAGTGAAAGCTGTCATCAAGTCTAAGGGTGGACCAACGCCATACTGAATTCCAGTATTACCTATGGAGGACGCCACGAATTTGTAAGTAATTTTCAGCCAAGTGTCCGGATAGTGTATGCATATAGGGCGTTCGGAAATTCCCGCTACAAACATCTAGGACTTGTAGTGGGGAGTGAGTGGGTAATATGTTGAATAACAACCCATATCCAGAAACGTCATCCAACGACGCTACAGAACGTCAAATTTACAGACCCCGGCGCCTGTAAATGTATGTACAGGGTGGGGCAAATAAAAGTGGACCGGAGAAAAGAGTTCCAGAGTACAAAGAACCATGGCAGAGGAAAGGAAATACAGAACTAACCTGACTGTAGAAAATCTTGAAAGTGATCACCATTCGTCTCTTGGTACTTTTGAACCCTGGTCAGCAAGTTCTGAAGGCGATCAAAACTGGACTGCTGGAATTGCTGCAGTCTGATCCGAAATTTTCTGCTGCAGTTCTTGAAGACTATGAGGGTTGTTGCGACACACTGTAGACTTGAGGGTTTCCACACAAAGTAATGGCACACTGACAAATCAGGGGGCCAGGTAAGGCCGCTACCAGAATGACAACTGCTAACAACTCTGTCAGATTGTGTAAATGTGCTCCAATGTGTGCACTGGATCACGTAGCAGGCGTACATGTGGTGTGCGCTTCACGGGAAGTGGTTATATGCATGCATTAACGTCCAATCGTATCCAGTCGTCTGGGCCACTTTTATTTGCCCCACTCTGTATATACAGAGTGATTCCATGATGATGTTACAAACTTTCAGTGATGATGGTGACCGGTGAATGCATCAGTCCGAGGTAAATGTTCCTGGTTCGGAACTGAACGAGTCGAAAGTTGGAAGTGAAAACCATTCTGATACCTCTGACAGTGAAACGCGTGTATTCGTACTGTTGTTGCTAAGAAAGTAGGGTATACAACTTCAGATGCTGCAGTATGGACCAAAGCAAGAAAAAATGTCAGTAAATATGTGCTCTAAAATGCATACCTGAGGTGCTATGGACATTTGGTCACCTTCGCTAGTGTGAAACACATCTCTATTGAACAAGTGTTCATTGCTTTTAAGGTATGGATTTTAGGTACCATGTTTGCCACACATTTTTTTCTTGTTTGTGTCCATACTACCACATCTGAAAGTTGCCTACCATAAATCTTAACAGCAACAGCACCGGTACATTGTATTCCATTGTCAGAGGTATCAGAACGGTATTCACTTATAATTTTCGAGTCTTTCGTTTCTGGTACAGGGACTCTTACACATATTGATACATTTATCCTTTTTCTTCATCGTCCTCCAAGGCCAACGTCCGTGCCGCGGTGGTATCACCAGTTCGTCTCAGATCACCGAAGTTAAGCGCTGCCGGGCTTGGCTAATACTTGGATGGGTCACCATCCGTGTGTGCCGAGTGCTGTTTTCAAGTGGGGTGCACTCAGCGTGAGGCCAATTGCGGAGCTACTTGACTGAAGAGAAGCGGCACCGGTCACGAAAACTTACAACGGTTGGGAGAGCGGTGTGCTGACCACATGCCCCTCCTACGGGCTGACAATGACACGGCGGCCGGTCGGTGTCGTTAGTCTTCCAAGGCCTGTTCGGACGGTGTTTGTTTTCTCTGTTTGTAATCATCCTTGCAAGTTTGTAACATCATCACTGAATCACGCTGTATATACACTACTGGCCATTAAAATTGCTACACCATGAAGGGGACATGCTACAGAAGCGAAATTAACCGCCAGGAAGAAGATGCTGGCGATGCTGGCGATGACGAATACGCGCTTTCAATGTGTGTTCTCCGCGATGTCGCCAATACTGATGCGACCATCATGATGCTGTAAACGGAAACTGGATTCATCCGAAAAAATGACGTTTTGCCATTCGTGCACCCAGGTTCGTCGTTAAGTACACCATCTAAGGCGCTCCTGTCTGTGATGCAGCGTCAAGGGTAACCGCAGCCATGGTCTGCGAGCTGATAGCCTATGCTGCTGCAAACGTCGTCCTACTGTTCGTGCAGATGGTTGTTGTCTTGCAAACGTCCCCATCTGTTGACTCAGGGATCGAGACGTGGGTGCACGATCCGTTACAGCCATGCGAATAAGATGCCTGTCATCTCGACTGCTAGTGATACGAGGCCGTTGGGATCCAGCACAGCGTTCCGTATTACCCTCCTGAACCCAGAGATTCCATATTCTGCTAACAGTCATAGGATCTCGACCAACGCTAGCAGCAACGTCGCGCTACGATAAACCGCAATCGCTATAGGCTACAATCTGACCTTTATCAAAGTCGGAAACGTGATGGTACGCATTTCTCCTCCTTACACGAGGCATCACAACAACGTTTCACCAGGCAACGCCGGTCAGCTGCTCTTTGTGCATGAGAAATCGGTTGTAAACTTTCCTCATGTCAGCACGTTGTAGGTGTCGCAACCGGCGCCAACCTTGTGTGAATGCTCTGAAAAGCTAATCATTTGCATATCACAGCGTCTTCTTCCTATCGGTTAAATTTCACGTCTGTAGCACGTCATCTTCGTGGTGTAGCAATTTTAATGGCAAGGAGTGTAAATTTCCAAACTTAATGTGTATACGTTTTAATTAATAATTGCAATGTATGTAATAATTTATGTCGTACAACTCGTATTTACAGGATGGTAAATATATATACAAGAGAATCGTGTTTGATCAATCCCACCTGTTATCATCAGGACTAAGAAGGCAGAAATAAAACAACGTCACTGCTTAAATACTATTGGCTACCAGAAGATCCGGATACAAACAGCGATAGGTGGCACTGGGGTCAATTCTGTTATTTCTTGCTGTTAATGTTTAATCAGTGTTGCCATATTGAGTCTGTCATTCATGTGCCTCATGATGACCGATGTGATTGGTCGAAATCGAATGCCTTTTATGTATGTTTACCGTCTTGTATGTACGTGCACTATAACTGTAAATATATTTTAACTGCTATAAGACGTAAAGTGTTGCATACGTTGTAACGTCAACAACACTTCTCATGTTAGTGAAACATGTTCACTTAAAAACGATAACTACAGTCTTCTCTCATCCCCATCACTTTTAGATTGAAATATATTTGCATATATACCTGACAATGTATTAAGGTCTTTACTCCCTATGTTTCATTGTTGTAACGAGGAACTCCATTTGTTATTCGTATTTTCATGGCTTGCATTTTGTTGCTGATTGGCCTGACTTGGTCTTCTTCCGGAAGAGAGCTTGGCGATGGCGGTCACGTAATTTCCTCCATTCCTCTTTCAAATTCGCTTCTGTAAAAATAAACAAAGTGTTGGGTATGTTTTTTCAGATTCTTGCCTACAGGAGATACATTTACAACAATCAGCTTCAGCTACATAATTGGAGTTAGTACCGTGTCAAAATAATTGAAGAGGTGTGTCATGCTTTGTGGAAGAACCTGCAACCTCTATACCTGCCAGCTCCAGAGGAAAACATGTGGCAAACATTGAAGAGGGCTTCCGTTCCAGATGGGCTTTTCCCCACTGCATAGGAACCATTGATGCCAAACACGTACAAATACAAGTTCCCCCGAACTCTGGATCAAACTTTTTTAATTACAAAAAATACTACGCTGCTGTCCTTTTGGGACTGGTTCATTCAGAATACAAGTTCATCGCTATAGATTGTGGTTACTATGGGAAAGAATCTGACAGTAGTGTTTTTGTTGAGAGTGCATTAGGGAAAAGAATAAGCAACTAAGCTATGGCAGTACCGCCTGATGAACCATTATGTGAGGAAAACTTCAATGTCAAAAAAATGGTTCAAATGGCTCTGAGCACTATGGGACTCAACTGCTGTGGTCATCAGTCCCCTACAACTTAGAACTACTTAAACCTAACTAACCTTAGGACATCACACACATCCATGCCCGAGGCAGGATTCGAACCTGCGACCGTAGCAGTCGCACGGTTCCGGACTGCGCGCCTAGAACCGCGAGACCACCGCGGCCGGCCACTGCAATGTTCCTTATGTGATTGTGGGTGACGAAGGTTTTCCCCTTAAACGTTTCTTGCTTCGTCCATTCCCAAAGGACCGACATCTTAACGATGAAAGAATTTTCAATTACAGACTTTGTAGATGTAGAAGAGTGGTTTAAAATGCTTTTGGCATTCTTGCACAAAGATGGTGTATCTATTTCATACCCTTAAACTGTAAGCTGCACGTAGTAAACAAGATAGTCAAAGTAACAGCCGTCCTCCACAATTATCTTTGCTCAAAGGGATCATTATCTCCAGTAATGACGCCTGATGAAATTTTAGAAGCTTATCGCAAAGTATGGAAACCTATTCTTCGTTATGGTGCTCAGGCGTCTAAAGAAGCTACCGAGGTACGAAATCACTTTGTTAAATACTTCATGTCCGAAGAAGGAAGTGTGCCATGGCAGTGGAACCACATTTAATGATAACCAAAACAACATTTGTCCTAACAATTTGTGTGTATTCTGCTGTTGTGTATGATTAATATTAACAAAAAAGTTGTGATGTTAACAGTTTGTGACATGTAGTAAGAATGTTTATTCTACTGTCTGTATATGAACATTATTTGATATGCAATTTTTTGTTGAGTCATTTTCGTATAAACATAATGCCAATTTGTATTTAACATGCATGCGTTTTTCTTTTTGTTAAGTCGTGATTTGTTACCCTTGCGTGATTTTGTACTAAATTTACTTTTTATGTTTGTTCATTAAAGAATATAAATAATACAAATTTATGCTAATATTAAAGCTAGTGTAATAAATATTAACACAACATATTTATGCTGTTAATATTATTAGGCTATACTCAATTGTGAATGGTTATTTTGAAAGGTTTTAAGCTTGAACTAGTACACTTATGAACTACTTACTATTTTGTCCCAGTTGCTCTGCTATTTCTCCCTATGCTGTGTCCTTTAACTTGCTGTCTCGTTCAGGCAAAATTGACGTTTAAGACACACGTTAAAAATTCCGATTTCGTTCAGTTTAAAAGTGTGCTTGAAATAATCATGGCTTTAGTTTGGAAAACCTCGTAACCCTAGATGGTAGTTGAGCCGGATGTGACCTCAGAGGCAGAATTGGTTTGTGTAATTGGACTCCATGCAAGTAGGCACTTGGTTTTGTTCATTTTGGCAGCAAGTTCAACACTTTACCGCAAACCATCGTGTATTTTATGTTCCAGAACTGATTTCTTTGTGGATGTAGTGCGTTCAAAACGGCTGGGAGTGTGATAAATACCACGAATAGTAAATTAGACATTGAAACCAGCACACACCGGAATAGGAGACTGAAAGTGTATCGATCAGTTTGGGAAAAAGAATTTCCAGAACTGCGACCAGTTTCAGGAAATGAGAAAATTTGAGACTCGTAACAAATAAATACCCGACACATACGGTTATAGTTGGTGCTGACTTCAACCTTCCCTCGATATGTTGGCAAAAATACTTGTTCAAAACTGGTGGTAGGCAGAAAACATCTTCCGAGATTGTCCTAAATGCTTTCTCCGAAAATTATTTCGAGCAGTTACTCCACGAACCCACGCGAATTGTAAATGGTTGCGAAAACACACTTGAACTCTTAGCCACAAACAATCCAGAGCTGATAGAGAGCATCATGACTGATACAGGGATTAGTGATCACAAGGTAGTTGTAGCTAGGCTCAATAGCGTTTCTTCCAAATCCACCAGAAACAAACGCAAAATAATTTTATTTAAAAAAAGCGGAGAAAGTGTCACTAGAAGCCTTCCTAAGAGACAATCTCCATTCCTTCCGAACTGGCTATGCAAATGTAGACGAGATGTGGCTCAAATTCAAAGATATATTAGCAACAGCAATTGAGAGATTCATACCTCATAAATTGGTAGGAGATGGAACTGATCCCCCGTGGTACACAAAACAGGTCCGAACGCTGTTGCAGAGGCAACGGAAAAAGCATGCGAAGTTCAGAAGAACGCGAAATCCCGAAGATTGGCTAAATTTTACAGACGCGCGAAATTTGGCACGGACTTCAATGCGAGATGCCTTTAATAGGTTCAACAACGAAAGCGTCAAGGGTAACCGCAGCCATGGTCACCGAGATGATAGTCCATGCTGCTGCAAACGTCATCGAACTGCTCGTGCACATGGTTGTTGTCTTGCATACGTTCCCATCTGTTGACTCAGGGATCGAGACGTGAGTGCACGATCCGTTACAGCCATGCGGATAAGATGCCTGCCATCTCGACTGCTAGTGATACGAGGTCGTTGGGATCCAGCACGGCGTCATTTAAAAAAAAATTGTTGTCACGTAAATTATTTCACAGAGCATAAATACCTTAATAAACGTTTTCATTCTGCTCATATATCTTTCTCTTGACAATACAGACAAGTTATCTAGATCTGTTGTATAATTACTTGTCACATGTATAGAATGTTTGCATGTAGTGTAGGAGTGGGAGGAGAAGCTGTGTAACAAGTTATGTCACCTATATATGTGTATATTCCTGGCATTTTACTTCGAATGACAACGCGTCTTTCTACAAGGAGCAATCAAATAAAAACGAGGCAGTTGGAAAAAAAGTAAGTAAACTTTATTATTTCAAAAGTAACCTACGTAACTGTTAATAAGGGACGATCAAAAAGTTTCCGTTCGAGTACGTTGCTGCAGCGTCTACGGAACGTAGCGCGACTCCGATGCTGGTATACAGGGTGTTACAAAAAGGTACGGCCAAACTTTCAGGAAACATTCCTCACACACAAATCAAGAAAAGATGTCCGGAAACGCTTAATTTCCATGTTAGAGCTCATTTTAGTTTCGCCAGTATGTACTGTACTTCCTCGATTCACCGCCAGTTGGCCCAATTGAAGGAAGGTAATGTTGACTTCGGTGCTTGTGTTGACATGCGACTCATTGCTCTACAGTACTAGCATCAAGATTTTCTGTGAACGTTTGGGCAGGCATTGTTGTTGATGTCTTGATTGGGCCCCATGTTCTTCCACCTACGCTCAATGGAGCACGTTATCATGATTTCATATGGGATACTTTACTTGTGCTACTAGAACATGTGCCTTTACAACTACGACACAACATTTGGTTCATGCACGATGGAGCTCCTGCACATTTCAGTCGAAGTGTTCGTACGCTTCTCAACAACAGATTCGGTGACCGATGGATTGGTAGAGACGGACCAATTCCATGGCCTCCACGCTCTCCTGACCTCAACCCTCTTTACTTTCATTTATGGGGGCACTTGAAAGCTCTTGTCTACGCAACCCCGGAAACAAATGTAGAGACTCTTCGTGCTCGTATTGTGGACGGCTGTGATACAATACGCCATTCTCCAGGGCTGCATCAGCGCATCAGGGATTCCATGCGTCTGTGAGTGGATGCATGTATCCTCGCTAACGGAGGACATTTTGAACATTTCCTGTAACAAAGTGTTTGAAGTCACGCTGGTACGTTCTGTTGCTGTGTGTTTCCATTCCATGATTAATGTGATTTGAAGAGAAGTAATAAAATGAGCTCTAACATGGAAAGTAAGCGTTTCCGGGCACATGTCCGCATAACTTATTTTCTTTGTTTGTGTGTGAGGAATGTTTCCTGAAAGTTTGGCCGTACCTTTTTGTAACACCCCGTATAAGCACCGACAAGTAGGCAAGGTATTTGTGTGGCATTCGTGTCTTTTCCTATGTGCGTGTGGTAAATTTAGAAACCAAATACGTCCAAACAGGACCAACGTGCTATTATTGTTGGCTGGCAAAGGATAATCACCGGTAGACATCCATCTGAGAAAGGAGAGTGTGTCTGGGGCAGATGTATGTGCAACTCTGACGGAAACTTTAACTAATAAATTACAAATATATTGAGTTGCTGATCCTGATACCGACACAATTTTGCAAATACGAATGTTTAATTGAGTTATCGGTGTTTGATATTCGATAGCGGGAAGAGGAAAACAAGGAAAAATAGTAGGAGAACTTGTAGTGTAAGAAAGTAATGAAAGACGGAGCTACCTACTGGAAATTCACACAGAGAATAATTTAATTATCGCTAACACTTGCTTTAAGAGTAATGCAAGGTGGTCAGAAAATAGGTTACGTGGAAGACGCCTGGGGACATTGGAAGCTTTGAGACTGTTTATACAGGGTTCCCCAGGAGGAATGGCCAATATTCAGGGATATGACAGGAACGACCATTCAAAACAAAAAAGTCTAGTAAATATGGGCTCTAAAATGCATACTTGAAGAGGTATGAGCACTTCATCTTCGATATACTGTGAGACAAATATATTCTACCGCAAGCTCTTTCCTTTCCATGTTTTGGGAGTAGGTAGTATAAACCAAAAGAAGAAAATATCGTGCATTAAACATGAGCTCTAAAATGCTGTTTTAACGCTTAAATCCTGGTTTTCCTTCTTTTGTGATTCACACTCTGCCCTAATAAAAAAAATTATATTAGAATCATTTTAAAAATTATTGTACCATTCCTTTTGGTAAGACAGAGTTTGTTAAACGAGATTTTAAACTGTAAGATATTTCCAGTAGCAAATGTGGTCTCTGACTATAATTTGTTTGTCATGAAAAATAGATTAAAATTGAAGATTTTTTCATCTTTACTACCGTGAAACATCTCTCTTCTACTGAACAACTACTCATACCTCTTAAGGTAAGCGCTTTAGAGCACATGTTTACTGGACTTTTTTATTGTTTTGATCCATACTACTACCTCTTCAAATGATAACAACGACGAGAATCCAGTAGACGAGATTTGTTTCACAGTACTGAAGATGAAGAAGATCAAAGTTCACGTTTACTAGCCTTTTTTGCTTCGTATTATCTTTCCTGTCATATCCCTAAATATTGACTACTCCTTTTGGTAAAACAGAGCTTTTTAAACCAGATTTCCAACTGTAGTGCATTCCCAGTTGCAAATGTGGTATCTGACCACGATTTATTGGTTAATAAAAATAGATTAAAATTGAATAAATTGAAGAAAGGTAAGAATTTAAGGAGATGGGACCCAGATAAACAGAAAGAACCAGTGGTTGTTGTGCATTACACAACGTTAGACAGGAAAAGGGACAGAAATACAATGTACGACGAATTGGTATCTTTAAGAGATGAAATAGTGAAGGCAACGGAGGATCACATAGGTAAGAAGGCAACTCATAGTGAAAATCCTTGGTTAACACTGGAGATAATGAATTCAACTGATGAAAGGAGAAAATATAAAAATTAAACAGGCAATACGGAATACAGACGCCTAAAAACGAAACTGGTAGGACAGCCAAAAGACTAAGCAGGAATGGCTAGAGAACAAATGCATGGCTTTAGAAACACGCATGACTATGGGAATGATAGATTCCACACACAGTAAAATGAAAGAGTCCTTTGGACATAGGAGAAGCAAGAATTTCAGGAGCTCGGGTAGTAAACCTATACTAAGCAAAAAAGGGCAAGCAGAAAGGTAGAGGGACTATACAGGGGAATCAACCTTGACGGTAAATTACTTGGAAGAGCAAATGAATGGTACGAATAGTGTCCCGAAAAGAGACTATATGATGGACGCCAACAAAATTAAACAAGGATGATGGAAGGTAGTGGAATTAAATCAGGCGATGCTGGAGGATTTCGATTAGGACGGCCTCTTCAGGAGGAGGCTAGGCAAACACAGGCGCTCACGCTCGTTCGCCGTCTGGGTTGTAAGTGGCGTTGATAGTAAGCGCTCGCGGTAAATTGCGCTGGCCAGACGTCATCATGTAGCGCAGGGAAGTGCGAACTACAGGGTGAAAAGTATTAAAACCGACAAACTCTGGGACGTTGTAGGGGACATAAAAACAAATATTTTTTTCCTAATGTCATTTTTCCTATGAGGAGTATTTAAACCGGTACAGGAAGATTTCTCTCGTGACAAGTTAATTAAACCAACAAACACTTTTCCATTTGTTATGACCAAGAGACAACACATTAACACAACCCAGTTTCAATTAGAGTAGATTTTCAAACATGCCTCGATTGACACATAAACAAAGGTTACGCCATCAGATCATGTTCTGTCTAACATGGGCAAAAGCCCCAGGAGTATCCTGAATTGTTCCTGCTGCTGCTACTATCGGGGCAACCAGATCCTCTTCTGATGCAACAGGAGTTGCGTAAACAAGTCTGCGCATCTCTCCTCTCTCAAAAAAGTCCATAGGGGACATATCTGGGAATCGAGCAGGTCATAGTACAGGACCACCTCTGCCAGTCCACGTTTCTGGGAACCGTCGGTCCAGGAATCGACGCACATGATGACTGAAATGTGTCGGCGCCCCGTCATGTTGGAACCACATTCGTTGTCTTGTAGGGAGCGGGACATCTTCCGGCAATTCTGGCAATGCTCTGGCGAAAAAACTGTAATAGTGCCTGCCATTTAATGGCCTAGGTAGCAGATACGGCCCGATTAAACAGTCCTCTACAACACCTACTCACGCATTAATGAAGAACAGCACTTGATGAGCGCTAGTAACTGTGGCGTGTGGGTTATCCTCGCTCCAAACATGCGAATTGTGCGTATTGAAGACTCTATCGCGCCCGAACGTTGCTTCATCGGTAAACAACACAGAGCATGGAAGTGTAGGATGCATTTCACACTGTTCCAGGTACCACTGCGAAAACTGTGCTCTGGGTCGATAATCAACTGGTTCCAGGTTGTGGACACGCTGTAAATGAAATGGACATAACAATTGCTCTCGAAAGCCTGTTCTCACATTCGTCTGATTCGTCCCCATGTTACGTGCAATTGCACGAGTGCTGATTGAAGGATCCTGCTCCACATGCTGCAAAATAGCTTCCTCAAGTTGCAGCGTTCTTACAGTGCGACGGTGTCCCTGTCCAGGTAATCTGCTAAATGACCCGGTCTCACGCAGACGTTGGTACACAGCAGGAAAGGTGGTATGATGCGGGATACGGCGATTAGGATATTGTTGTTGATAAACCCGCTGTGCATCTCGTCCGTTGTGGTGCGCTACGTAGTGCGCACCAACCATATCAGTGTACTCACTCCAGGTGTATCGCTCCATTAGTAAACAGAGACAATGCAATACTATACTGGTGGACAGCAGTTGCCTACAACTGAAGAGCGTAATACGGCCTCCACCGGTTTAAGTAATACTCGTAGGAAAAAATGACATTAGGAAAAAATGACATTAGGAAAAAATATTTGTTTTGATGCCCCCTACAACCTCCCAGAGTTTGTCGGTTTAAATACTTTTCACCCTGTATATAACTCATTCCCCTCGATGGGCAATGAATCTACAACCTTCATTGCGGATGCACAATATCGTTCGACCTCCGGCGGGAATCTAAAATTAGCGAGCGTGGAGGACATAGACAGGGACTGCGGATAAGTGATGCTTCCTGGGAATGTGGGTCGGCCCGGGAGCGTACCGAGGTAGTCCGTGCATTTGTGATAAACATTGTGTACGGATGGCGCTGTGGTTAACGCAATTCCCTAGTAAGCGGGAGATCCGTGGTTCGAATCATCGCCGATTCCGCATAAAGTGTCTATGGGCTGATATCATCAGTATTTTTCCCTTTCCTTTCTCACTGCTCCAACTACAGTTTACATAACAAGTGCAAACTGTGCGCTGTCTTCAGTGGAATGACGGCGTGTTACATTCGCCGTAGCCTTAGACGCAAGCGTGTTACTCGTACTTAATGGTGCACTGCTTATAGAGGAGAGTAGCTCTTTGTAAACCTGACCGGGTTAGGAACTTCAAAGGGAAGGTGAAACAAACTAACACTGGTTTACAAGACGTCAGTGCAGGATGGCTAGCTACAGCTCCGTGAAAGCAGACGTGTAGTTGCATGATAAATTTCGTAATAAAATAAGTGTTGTAGACTCGTATGAAAATTACACGACTGCACAAGTTTGCTGGCACGATGGCGACGATTGTTGGACCTACATACTTGTGCGAGCTACTTTTTTCCTCACTGAAGACATGGAAATCCATTCACAGTAACTCACTCATAGATAGGGTTCCCAGACTTTAGTGAGGAATAATAGGAACGTATGTATCGACACTGACTTTAAAAAAATTATACTTCACAAATTGTCAGTTCATTTATTTGTAAGTCGAGTACAGGCTTGGAGAAAACGTAAGTTCAATGCAGGGAAAAGTGAAGATATAATTTCAGTAAAATAAATAGTTTTCTGAACCAGACACACCTATCAAGTTCTTTTTAATGAAGCCAGGACAATCATCTACGCTACAAAAGTGTGGCATAATTACAGGAAGATATTTCGACAATCTTTCTACAGCATGCTTTACGCTTAACAACCTCGTAGGAACATGTCTGAACAAAGCATTGTATTCTACAGCAACAAATTGAAAGATATCTTTCAATTGTGATACCCTTTTAGCTGAATTTATGAAGTAATTGAAAGTCTTAATTACTAACATTTCAATATCTATGGACATAGCATTCATACCAGATTTACAAATATTATGGACACAGTAGTTTGATGTCATTGTACCAAAATTTTCCATTTTCAAGTGAACATAAACAGAGCTATTGTTCCTATAGTTTGATTTGTATTTTCCGCAGTAAAACTTGAAATGTGGGGCAAATTTAGTTCTTGATTTGGGTTTTTTTTTAAGATCTGTTCAGACATTGCATATGCAAATTCACCAGAGCCCTCATAGAAATCTAGATATCCGTGGGACACACCTACTTGCCCATCACAGTATATTACACAAACAGATGACGCTTTTGATTGCCTATGTAGGAAGCGTCAAACCCCACACAAAACGCATTGTCAGTCTTGAACTTTTGAGTTTAATTATTGAAACTGGTTGGCTCAGAACGTCAGTAATTAATGCTTCACATGATTTTGTTTGCAATTGTCGGACCCGGGAATAACTGAGGCGATATTTTCACAATGAGGTCAGTGCTAAGATGATATTTAACTGTGTGAAACGCAAATGTAAGCTCAGTTGTAATTATCTGAAACGAAAAAATCAACATTAATAGTGCATTTTTATAATTTCCTAAATAGGCCTATTATTACTTGAAAATTATAAATGTTGAAATTAGCATGCATCTGCTACACACCTTATCTGCCTCAACAGAGTCTATCTTGCCTTGTACCGATGTTAAGCGTCTTCGTTTGTGGTTAACACGGTTAAAACGATGCCCAACATAGGCTACGCCGCCGTGTGAAATGGAAATCCCTGTTCACCTTTTCCAACACATAAAGTACACCTTGCTTTATATCTACATCTACATCTACATGACTACTCTGCAATTCACATTTAAGTGCTTGGCAGAGGGTTCATCAAACCACAATCACACTATCTCTATACCATTCCACTCCCGAATAGCGCGCGGGAAAAACGAACACCTAAACCTTTCTGTTCGAGCTCTGATTTCTCTAATTTTATTTTGATGATCATTCCTACCGATGTAGGTTGGGCTCAACAACATATTTTCGTATTCGGAAGAGAAAATTGGTGACTGAAATTTCGTAAACGTCTTTGCTTTAATGACTTCCATCCCAACTCGCGTATCATATCTGCCACACTCTCTCCCCTATTACGTGATAATACAAAACGAGCTGCCCTTTTTTGCACCCTTTCGATGTCCTCCGTCAATCCCACCTGGTAAGGATCCCACACCGCGCAGTAATATTCTAACAGAGGACGAACGAGTGTAGTGTAAGCTGTCTCTTTAGTGGACTTGTTGCATCTTCTAAGTGTCCTGCCAATGAAACGCAACCTTTGCCTCGCCTTCCCCACAATATTATCTATGTGGTCTTTCCAACTGAAGTTGTTCGTAATTTTAACACCCAGGTACTTAGTTGAATTGACAGCCTTGAGAATTGTACTATTTATCGAGTAATCGAATTCCAACGGATTTCTTTTGGAACTCATGTGGATCACCTTACACTTTTCGTTATTTAGCGTCATCTGCCACCTGCCACACCATACAGCAATCTTTTCTAAGTCGCTTTGCAACTGGTACTGGTCTTCGGATGACCTTACTAGACGGTAAATTACAGCATCATCTGCAAACAACCTAAAAGAACTGCTCAGATTGTCATCCAGATCATTTATATAGATCAGGAACAGCAGAGGTCCCAGGACGCTTCCCTGGGGAACACCTGATATCACTTCAGTTTTACTCGATGATTTGCCGTCTATTACTACGAACTGCGGCCTTCCTGACAGGAAATCACGATTTCAGTCGCACAACTGAGACGATACGCCGTAGGCCCGCAGCTTGATTAGAAGTCGCTTGTGAGGAACGGTGTCAAAAGCTTTCCGGAAATCTAGAAATACGGAATCAACTTGAGATCACTTGTCGATAGCGGCTATTACTTCGTGCGAATAAAGAGCTAGCTGCGTTGCACACAACGATGTTTTCTGAAACCATGCTGATTATGTATCAATAGATCGTTGCCTTCGAGGTGATTCATTATGTTTGAATACAGTATATGCTCCAAAACCCTACTGCAAACCGACGTCACTGATTTAGGTGTGTAGTTAGATGGATTACTCCTACTACCCTTCTTAAAAACTGGTGCGACCTGCGCAATTTTCCAGTCTTTAGGTACAGATCCATCGGTGAGCGAGCGGTTGTATATGAGTGCTAAGTAGGGAGCTATTGTATCAGCGTAATCTGAAAGGAACATAATCGGTATACAATCTGGACCTGAAGACTTGCCAGTATCGAGCGATTTGAGTTGTTTCGCAACCCCTAAGGTATCTACATCTAAGAAACGCATGCTAGCAGCTGTCCGTGTTTCAATTTCTGGAATATTCCATTCGTCTTCCCTGGTGAAGGAATTTCTGAAAACTGCGTTCAATAACTCCGCTTTAGCGGCACAGTCGTCGGTAACAGTACCATCGGCACTGCGCAGCGAAGGTATTGACTGCGTCTTGCCGCTTGTGTACTTTACGTACGACCAGAAGTTCTTCGGATTTTCTACCAAATTTCGAGACAATGTTTCGTTGTGGAACTTATTAAAGGCATCTCGCATTGAAGTCCGTGCCAAATTTCGCGCGTCTGTAAAATTTAGCCAATCTTCGGGATTTCGCGTTCTTCTGAACTTCGCATGCTTTTTCCGTTGCCTCTGCAACAGCGTTCGGACCTGTTTTGTGTACCACGGGGGATCAGTTCCATCTCCTACCAATTTATGAGGTATAAATCTCTCAATTGCTGTTGCTAATATATCTTTGAATTTGAGCCACATCTCGTCTACATTTGCATAGCCAGTTCGGAAGGAATGGAGATTGTCTCTTAGGAAGGCTTCTAGTGACACTTTCTCCGCTTTTTTTTAATAAAATTATTTTGCGTTTGTTTCTGGTGGATTTGGAAGAAACGCTATTGAGCCTAGCTACAATGACCTTGTGATCACTAATCCCTGTATCAGTCATGATGCTCTCTATCAGCTCTGGATTGTTTGTGGCTAAGAGTTCAAGTGTGTTTTCGCAACCATTTACAATTCGCGTGGGTTCGTGGAGTAACTGCTCGAAATAATTTTCGGAGAAAGCATTTAGGACAATCTCGGAAGATGTTTTCTGCCTACCACCAGTTTTGAACAAGTATTTTTGCCAACATATCGAGGGAAGGTTGAAGTCAGCACCAACTATAACCGTATGTGTCGGGTATTTATTTGTTACGAGTCTCAAATTTTCTCATTTCCTGAAACTGGTAAAGTGTTGAACTTGCTGCCAAAAGGAACAAAACCAAGTGCCTACTTGCATGGAGTCCAATTACACAAACCAATTCTGCCTCTGAGGTCACATCCGGCTCAACTACCATCTAGGGTTACGAGGTTTTCCAAACTAAAGACATGATTATTTCAAGTACAACACTTTTAAACTGAACGAAATCGGAATTTTTAACGTGTGTCTTGAACGTCAATTTTGCCTCAATGAGACAGCAAGTTAAAGGACACAGCATGGGGCGAAATAGTAAAGCAACTGGGACAAAATAGTAAGTAGTTCTTAAGTGTACTAGTTCAAGCTTAAAACCTTTACAAATAACCATTCACAATTGAGAATAGCCTAATAATATTAACAACATAAATGTGTTGTGTTAATATTTATTACACTGGCTTTAATATTGGCATAAATTTGTATTATTTATACTCTTTAATGAACAAACATAAAAAGTAAATTTAGTGCAAAATCACGCAAGGGCAACAAATCACGACTTAACAAAAAGAAAAACGCATTCATGTTAAATACAAATTGGCATTATGTTTATACGAAAATGACTCAACAAAAAATTGCATATCAAATAATGTTCATATACAGACAGTAGAATAAACATTCTTACTACATTTCACAAACTGTTAATATCACAACTTTTTTTGTTAATTTTAATCATACACAACAGCAGAATATACACAAATTGTTAGGACAAATGTTGTTTTGGTTATAACAATTTGTCCATTTTATTTGGACTGTTGAGCTCCGTGGCCGTGGATAATGATATTGTTTTGGTTATCATTAAATGTGGTTCCACTGCCATGGCACACTTCCTTCTTCGGACATGAAGTATTTAACAAAGTGATTTCGTACCTCGGTAGCTTCTTTAGACCCCTGAGCACCATAACGAAGAATAGGTTTCCATACTTTGCGATAAGCTTCTAAAATTTCATCAGGCGTCATTACTGGAGATAATGATCCCTTTGAGCAAAGATAATTGTGGAGGACGGCTGTTACTTTGACTATCTTGTTTACTACGTGCAGCTTACAGTTTAAGGGTATGAAATAGATACACCATCTTTGTGCAAGAATGCCAAAAGCATTTTAAACCACTCTTCTACATCTACAAAGTCTGTAATTGAAAATTCTTTCATCGTTAAGATGTCGGTCCTTTGGGAATGGACGAAGCAAGAAACGTTTAAGGGGAAAACCTTCGTCACCCACAATCACATAAGGAACATTGAAGTGGCCGGCCGCAGTGGTCTCGCGGTTCTAGGCGCGCAGTCCGGAACCGTGTGACTGCTACGGTCGCAGGTTCGAATCCTGCCTCGGGCATGGATGTGTGTGATGTCCTTAGGTTAGTTAGGTTTAAGTAGTTCTAAGTTGTAGGGGACTGATGACCACAGCAGTTGAGTCCCATAGTGCTCAGAGCCATTTGAACCATTTTTTTGACATTGAAGTTTTCCTCACATAATGGTTCATCAGGCGGTACTGTCATAGCTTAGTTGCTTAGTCTTTTCCCTAATGCACTCTCAGCAAAAATACTACTGTCAGATTCTTTCACATAGTAACCACAATCTATAGCGATGAACTTGTATTCTGAATTTGTAATTAAAAAAGTTTGATCCAGAGTTCGCGGGAGCTTGTACTTGTACGTGTTTGGCATCAATGGTTCCTATGCAGTGGGGAAAAGCCCATCTGGAACGCAAGCCCTCTTCAATGTTTGCCACATGTTTTCCTCTGGAGCTGGCAGGTATAGAGATTGCAGGTTCTTCCACAAAGCATGACACACCTCTTCAATTATTTTGACACGGTACTAACTCCAATTATGTAGCTGAAGCTGATTGTTGTAAATGTATCTCCTGTAGGCAAGAATCTGAAAAAACATACCCAACACTTTGTTTATTTTTACAGAAGCGAATTTGAAAGAGGAATGGAGGAAATTACGTGACCGCCATCGCCAAGCTCTCTTCCGGAAGAAGACCAAGTCTGGCCAATCAGCAACAAAATGCAAGCCATGAAAATACGAATAACAAATGGAGTTCCTCGTTACAACAATGAAACATAGGGAGTAAAGACCTTAACACATTGTCAGGTATATATGCAAATATATTTCAATCTAAAAGTGATGGGGATGAGAGAAGACTGTGGTTATCGTTTTTAAGTGAACATGTTTCACTAACATGAGAAGTGTTGTTGACGTTACAACGTATGCAACACTTTACGTCTTATAGCAGTTAAAATATATTTACAGTTATAGTGCACGTACATACAAGACGGTAAACATACATAAAAGGCATTCGATTTCGACCAATCACATCGGTCATCATGAGGCACATGAATGACAGACTCAATATGGCAACACTGATTAAACATTAACAGCAAGAAATAACAGAATTGACCCCAGCGCCACCTATCGCTGTTTGTATCCGGATCTTCTGGTAGCCAATAGTATTTAAGCAGTGACGTTGTTTTATTTCTGCCTTCTTAGTCCTGATGATAACAGGTGGGATTGATCAAACACGATTCTCTTGTATATATATTTACCATCCTGTAAATACGAGTTGTACGACATAAATTATTACATACATTGCAATTATTAATTAAAACGTATACACATTAAGTTTGGAAATTTACACTCCTTGCCATTAAAATTGCTACACCACGAAGATGACTTGCTACAGACGTGAAATTTAACTGATAGGAAGAAGACGCTGTGATATGCAAATGATTAGCTTTTCAGAGCATTCACACAAGGTTGGCGCCGGTGGCGACACCTACACCGTGCTGACATGAGGAAAGTTTCCAACCGATTTCTCATGCACAAAGAGCAGTTGACCGGCATTGCCTGGGGAAACGTTGTTGTGATGCCTCGTGTAAGGAGGAGTAATGCGTACCATCACGTTTCCGACTTTGATAAAGGTCGGATTGTAGCCTATAGCGATTGCGGTTTATCGTAGCGCGACATTGCTGCTAGCGTTGGTCGAGATCCTATGACTGTTAGCAGAATATGGAATCTCTGGGTTCAGGAGGGTAATACAGAACGCTGTGCTGGATCCCAACAGCCTCGTATCACTAGCAGTCGAGATGACAGGCATCTTATTCGCATAGCTGTAACGGATCGTGCAGCCACGTCTCGATCCCTGAGTCAACAGATGGGGACGTTTGCAAGACAACAACCATCTGCACGAACAATTGGACGACGTTTGCAGCAGCATAGGCTATCAACTCGCAGACCATGGCTGCGGTTACCCTTGACGGTGCCTCACAGACAGGAGCGCCTGCGATGGTGTACTCAACGACGAACCTGGGTGCACGAATGGCAAAACGTCATTTTTTCGGATGAATCCACTTTCCGTTTACAGCATCACGATAGTCGCAACCGGGTTTGGTTACATCGCAGTGAACGCACATTGGATGCGTGTATTCGTCATCGCCATCCTGGCCTATCACCCGGCGTGATGGTATGGGGTGACATTGGTTACACGTCTCGGTCACCTCTTGTTCGCATTGATGGCACTTTGAACAGTGGACGTTACATTTCAGATGTGTTACGACCCATGGCTCTACCCTTCATTCGATCCCTGTGAAACCCTACATTTCAGCAGGATAATACACGACCGCATGTTGCAGGTCCTGTAAGGGCCTTTCTGGACACAGAAAATGTTCGACTGCTGCCCTGGCCAGCACATCCTCCAGATCTCCCACGAATTGAAAACTTCTGGTCAATGGTGGCGGAGCAATTGGCTCGTCACAATACGCCAGTCACTACTCTTGATGAACTGTGGTATTATGTTGAAGGTGCATGGGCAGTTGTACCTGTACACGCCATCCAAGCTCTGTTGGACTCAATGCACAGGTGTATCAAGCCGTTATTATGGCCAGAGGTGGTTGTTCTATGTCCTGATTTCTCAGGATCTATGCACCCAAATTGCGTGAAAATGTAATCACATGTCAGCTCTAGTATAATAAATTTGTGCAATGAATACCCGTTTATCATCTGCATTTCTTCTTGGTGTAGGAGTTTTAATGGTCAGTAGTGTAGCTCTCTTTTTAATTATAAATATTAAATATGTTTCTGCGTGTGATATCAGCGTTGTACTACGTCTTTGTTTTTGTGTGTTGCATGTGTGACACTAATATCCCTCCAATGGACCAAAGTGTTGTTGGGGAAACAGTCCCTGACTGCGACCGTCGTCTCACTCCAGGAGATGAAAGCATTACTGATACAGAGGAGTATGAAGAGACTAGTCCCCTTCCCTCTACTAATGCGTCAACACAAAGTGAATCCAGAAATGTGGATAAATTAATTAATTATTTGCAAGAAAAAGAGAGTCAAAAGAAGTGCACCCAAAGCTGATGACCTGGACTTATTTTTCACCAGTGCTTACAAGCCCACTCTTTTGCTCCCTCGTTTTTTGCAAACACGGGTAAAACTAGAACTGATGCAGTCAATCGTAAAAGCAGGGGAAGAGTACTGGCGCTCTTTGGGCCTAGCGTCGTAAGCTGTTCAAGAACCATCAAGTGTACCACATCATTCATTTCCTCCATCCTGCCTCTCTCCTTCATCCAGCTCTTCGAACATGCATGGTATCTCTTATTTGAGTGATAACACCACCAGTTTGAAACACTCTAATTTCTCAGTAACTTTGCAGAGTATGCTAATTTCAATAATGTAACTTACATTTTCTTTGACCAAATATTGTACTGTTTAACTATATAAAAACGATTTCAGTTGCAGAATAAATAGTTTTCATTGTTCTGGTTACGAATGAGTGGTAGAGGCGATAGTATCGGATTTTGACACAATTACACAATGTGAATCGTTGGAGCCGATTTCTTCTCGATTATTAACTTAAAATAAGTTGTAAGGTGCGTAATTAAAGAAAAGATTCAGCTAAATGTGAATAATTTTTAAATAGAATAAACGCTAACTAATTTTAAAAAGTAATACATTTTTGTTTATATGTTACAAATAAATTTTACCAAAATTATAAACCACCTACAATAAGATTTCAAAAAAGGAGACTGCATAGAGTATTAGTAAACTCACCTTAGGCATAACAACTTCTCTGTTGGAAATACATCTCCTGTAGTTGGTGTCTTTTTTACTAATATCGTTACTTATCAATGTTAAGATCTCTTCAAACTCAGGTTTAGATAGCCGAAAGTATGTTCTGAATCTGTCATCATTTAGCGTTATACACTGAAGTGACAAAAGTAATAGGATAGCTACAGTCCCGCCGTTGTGGCCAAGTGGTTCTAGGCGCTTCAGTCTGTATCCGCGCTGCTGCTACGGTCGCAGGTTCGAATCCTGACTCGGGCATGGCTGTGTGTGATGTCCTTAGGTTAGTTAGGTTTAAGTAGTTCTAAGTCTAGGGGACTAATGACGTCAGATGTTAAGTCCCATGTGCTTAGAGCCATTTGAATCATTTTGATAGCTACAGGCGCATAAACAGATGGTACAAAATGGCAGTGCATTGGAAGAGCTGTCATTTGTTCTCAAGTCATTCTCGTGAAATGTTTTCCATGGCAACGCGACAGGAATCGACAAACTTTTAACGTGGAATGGTAGCTCGAGCTAGACGTGTGGTACTTTCCAGTTCCGGAATCGCTTGGGAATTTACATTCCGAGATCGACAGTATCAAGATTGTGCCGAGAATACCAAATTCCAAGCATTACCGCTCACCACAAACAACGCAGTAGCATACGGCCTGCACTTAACGATCGAGAGCAGTGGCGCTTCCGCAGAGTTGTCACTGCTAACAGACAAGCAACACTGCGGGAAATAATCAAATCAGTGTGGGGCGTACGACGAATGTATTCGTTAGGACAGTGCGGTCACCTAATGGTGCGTGGCGGAGGGTACTTTGGGTACCAATTGGGCGTTAATGGGCTATGGCAGCAGACGAGCTATACGAGTGCCTTTGTTAACAGCACGACATCGTCTGAAGCACCGCTTCTGCGCTCTTGATCATATTCGTTGGACCCTAGACTACTGGAAAATCGTGGCCTGCCCCACATCACCGGCACCGTGCGGGGTGAACACCAAGCAGAAATCAGAGATAAAAATCGATTAAATGATCTTCGCATTCGAAACCGAAATCGTCATTTTTAATGATATTATTAATAAAGATCGTAACTATAACAATTACGTATACTTATCACAGGCCGGCCTCGGTGATCTAGCGGTTCTAGGCGCTCAGTCCGGAACCGCATGACTGCTACGGTCGCAGGTTCGAATCCTGCCTTGGGCATGGATGAATGTGATGTCCTTAGGATAGTTAGGTTTAAGTTGTTCTGAGTTCTAGGGTTCTGATGACCACAGATGTTAAGTCCCATAGTGCTCAGAGCCATTTGAGCCCATGTACTTATCACAAGGAAAGGAAACACTCGAAACAGACTGAAGTACAACACACCGTAACAAAGGAGACAAAATAGCTAACCCACACAGAACTGTCAGCTATGTAGGCAACGTTGGCTGCAACCAAAAACAAATGACTGTCAGCCGAAGCTTATCGCCTTTTACCGATCGAGGAGCTTTTTTGTCCTAAATTAGCATTTGGTCATCGTCAACAAGCGATTCAGGTCTAGGAAGCTGATCGGCCAACTTAAATTCTGGGCGGCTGTCTTTTAGGACTAAGTTATGTTACGTTCAAAAGTCCGCTCTCTGCTTGTAACGTACTTCCGTTACAGGCGACATTTTGAAAGCTATGTATAGCGCCGTTACCTATCGGAACTTAATGAACCTATAGGGTCTGAACATTTGGCGATGTCCCACAGCAAATTCAGCATGTTTTCAACCGATATTGGCTGAGAAAAGAATACGTTGCATTACTTATAGAACACCCTTCGTACTTACGCGTGGAAATGGACACTACCTAGAGTCTTGGCGACAGAGCGGTCAGTCTGGTCAAATGGGCCAAGAAAGATACCAAATCGAAGATAAACAAAGCAACAAATGAAGAAACTGCGACATTATAGAGGGGGCAACGTAATCATGAGGTTCGCACGACTGCTGCAGTGAACATAGCCTCGTTTAGACAAGTCACACGGGTTGCTATTTTCCGACACCATTTATGCCCAAGAAGCAGAGTGTCTACATCCCTCTCGCATAATTCGACAGAAACGGAAAATCTAATCGCAAGGCACACGAAACAGATCGCAGAATGTAACAGATTGCTGAGAGTGTAGAAGGCCTAGATGTTTGGGCGTGGTTTGAAGTCAAGTTCCTAGTGAGGTAAATTTACTGAGGCCAAGAAGAGCAAACAGAAGTTTGGATGACAGTTTACCGCGGCGATGTACGAGATGAAAGCCCGCGACATGTATACCCCCCACAACGCAACGGCATACGTAGGGAAGAAAAGAATACTCGTAGTCATGCCGACCTGCAGAGGAAAATGTGTTCCCGAAAGAGGAAAAGTGTGTTGGCGAAGTATATGCGACTGTGGCACAAGGAGAACGACGTGAAACGCCGGTTTCAAGCAGGCGTGCTGAGACGTTACGAACGATGGCGCAAGAAAATACTGATCACAAGGTGCATGAACCCATTTGGAACGACAGGTAGCGGTTGCGATGTCCGTCGTAAAATTATTCATCGGAAGAAAAGCAGTTTCTGTTTGCGTGGACTCACGGTGAGAATTTATCGCGATTACCATGAAATTATACGGGGAATTCGCAAAAGGGGGGGGGGGGGGGAAAGTTATCAGCACGGTAGCGAACGTGGTAGTCGTGTCTGCGTTCGGTGTGCATAGAAAGAAAATCGACAAACAGACGCTAATCACGCTTAGTGACGAGAAATGCGAGATTCGACTGAATGCGCTGGTATCAGTCGACTATTATGCTATTTCATAATCGGCTTATTAGCGGAGGGAGCCCCAGTAATCGAATGGACACAGTCAGTCCGAAATCTATTTCGAGATGCCTTCGTGTGGGAAAATACAAAAAGAGACTGCCCTGTAGGGCGCCATAAGAACAAACTCAGATAGAGATGTGCAACGGGCAGTTCTTACTGCTTCTTTTAAAAGTACATCATAACAAGGTGCTGACTGATGAGTTATCCACCGAACTCTCGTTCGAAATTTTGTGCAGTAAAACGGTGGGAGGCGGAGTAATGAGCAAGGACATTTTTAGCTTTTACCCGATTGGGCAATGCGTTTGGCGCCATGGGGTCGTTTCTTGTGACGATTGGGTGGTGGCTACCCTCAATCTGGGCGGTTACACCAGACCACAATGTCTGGGTTGTTGAAGAAAGCGTTTGGTCACAGTAAGTTGCGGTCTGATGCTGTGGTGAGTACTATGTGCTGTTCCCGAACACACTTTGATAAAACACTTCGGCTGTATTTCTGGTTCGTCATTTCGTTTCATGATGTAGGTAATCCACGCAGTAATTAAACTGACTTATCAAGGGAGATATGTAGCCAAATTTTACGCGTGTAAACTTTTATCCTTTGTAGACTTGATTTTTGGAAAGGGTGACTTAGCATTTTTGTTACACATATCTGTTAGGATTTTCTCCTTGTGCTCTACAGGGTTTTTTTTTATTTAGCAGAATTAATGTTCATAAGTCAGTTTTGACAGCAACTACACGCAATCCGTGGAAATTATTGGGGAACGTATCTTCTAATAGTTTTCCCTCCACTGCTGTAGTAAGTGCTTGAATTTCTAATGTGTTCATCGTGTCAGACCACTCTGATGGCCGTTTCCTATGCTGGCAGAATTATTCCATGGAATTTATTAAGAAATCAAACCATAATACTAAGGACAATGTGCCTCGTTTTAATAAAAGCCCTTTCCATGGAGTATCATTCGCTAGTCTTTTCATCTGCATGCATCCCACCTCTCCTTTCTACCTCCTGTAATTAATGAGAAAAGCTGTCTTCCTTGAGAAATGTTATTTTAAATCAGCAATGAAATTCATTTCCTGATTAGTTGAACTGATGTCATTTAGTCAGATCCCTTTGCGCATCTCCAGATAAAACATGAGGCCGGATTTCATTATGTTTTCTGATCAATTTACTATAATTTAGTTCATTACACAGCTTTACCATTAGATTGCTTATCTTTACCTGGTCCTGAGTAGTCACAGACCAGAAGTCAGGTGGTACTGGTAGTAGCTTTATTCACCCGTAGATCTCTTTTTACGAGGATATAGGACATGTCAAAGTATTTACAAGTTTAGACCAACTTGTACACACAGATATTTACAGACTTCTAGTTACAGACAACCATTAGATTTACTCCTGGTATACAATACTTTTTTTTACAAATAACTTATTAAATAATGTAATGCCACACTGTTCACTCATATCTCACTATCCATCACTGCACACAGTATACACACATTGTTTCATAATACTTCACTCACTACACACTGGAGATCTCTGGGCCACTGTCTGTACCACAACTTCCCATTTGCTATCCTGAAAAACTGAGTCAGCATCCCTCCATAATGAGTGACATGTTGAGCTCAGAAAGAGGAAGAGGTGTTAGTATTGCGCTAAGCATAGCTTGGGGCTAAGTATTTCTAGAAAGGAAAAAACAAAGTGAAGGTGGTATGTGTAATGTTGGATGTTTTATAATCATTATTATTTATTTGTATAACATTTTTTATTAAACTTCTACTCTGTTTTAGCTAAATAATCCTTCAATGTATTGCATAACAGGTACTTTTTAGCTGCCTTTTTAAATAAGTGTATTTTTGCACTTTCTTTAATCTCTTTTGGTAATTTATTGTACAGTTTTATTCCTTGGTAAAAAATGCTGTTTTGAGTTTTATCTTTATTTTTTCTTGGTAAATGTAAGTTGAGTCTACCTCTTGTTGCAAGGTCATGGACAGAGCTATTTGTGCAGTAATTACCAATGTTATATTTGATGTGTACAACTGACTGATCCCCAGTGTTTTGAACAGATCTTTACAATGAGCTCAACTAGTATTTTTGGCTATTCTTATGGCACTTTTCTGGATTTTGAAAATTGTGTTCATATTTTGTGTGTTTGTTCCCCAAAAAAGAATTCCATAGCTAAGACGTGAGTGTACATATGAATAATCAGTAACTAAACACTGCATGTTACACACTGGTGATAGGATTCTAAGGGCAGAATGTACTGATGACATTCTGTTTGCAAGTACACTTGTGTGTTCACACCACTACAAATGGGAATCAGTATTCATTCCTAGAAATTTTGCATTTGTTACACAGTCTATAGAGATGCCATCTACATTTAATTTTGACATTTTTCCTCTTCAGACTGAAATTCATGGCATTAGTTTTCTTTATGTTCAATGTCACTTTATAGCTTATTGACCAATCATAAACTTCCTTGAGAGTTTCATTTGCTTTCTGTGCAAGGAGTTCTGTTGTTTCCTCAGTGAATATAATATTGCTGTCATCAGCAAAGAGAATTTTTTCATCGTGAGTAACACTACCGGGAAGGTCATTAATGTATATCAGGAATAGTATTGGTCCTAATATGCTACCTTGCAGAAACCCTATATTAATGTATTTTGGATCTGATGAGTGTTTTATTACATGTTTAGATCTATTTGAAGTATGGGTTATCTCTACATTTTGTACCCTATGTGCTAGATATGATCGAAACCTGTCTTAGCTACCCCTCTTATTCCTAATGCTTCTAATTTATTTACTAGACTCTTGTGCTTGACTGTGTCAAACATCTCAGAAATATCCAAAAATAGGCCTGTGACATTCTCATCTTTATCAAGAGCATCAAGTACAACTATGGCTGACTCCGTATTTTTGCCCACTTGGGAAACCAAACTGTGATTTGCCTAAAAGATTCTGTGTCTTCCACATTACCTTTCTTACACAAAGGTACAACTCTTGCCTGTTTTACCTGCTGTGGAAATGTCCCTGATGTGAAGGATTCATTTATTATATTTGTTAAGGGGCCTTGTATAATCCATGGGCACTGTTTCAGTACACACATTGGTCCTTCATATAAGCCTACTGACTTTTTATTTTTTCAACAGTTTTATTGACTTCATTCTCTGTGGTTTAAAGTAACATCATTGTATTTAGTGCAACATTATTATATTTGTTTTGGGGAACTTTTGCTGCAACTTCTCTGCATTACTTGAAAAATGCTCATTTTCATAGTTTGCTAAGTGTTGTGGATCATTTATTACCTTATCCCCCTCCATTAGCAGCATGTTATTCTGCATTTCTTTGCCTCTCCCTGTTTCCTTTTTTATAACATCCCAGACTTTTTTGCTTTTATTCTCTGCATTATATATTATTTTGTCATTAAATTGCTTTTTTTGCAGCAATCGGCATCTATAGATCCTTTTGTATCTATGATAGAAATTTAAGAATTCTAGTCTATTGCGACTCTTTTTCATGGAACTTAGGTATTTAAGTGTTTGGGATGACTTCTTAATACCTGCTGTTATCCATCTGTTTTTGTGAGATGTTGATAGAGACTTGCGTAATTTTGGAAATGACTTTTCAAACTTCAATTTAAACAATGTGGAGAATTTCATATTCAAATTAGTTTCCCTACACATTTCATCCCAGCTTTGTTTTTCTAGTTCTTTTGAAAGATCTTTTATTTTGATTTCTGATAGATGTCGTTTGTAGGCTTGTAGTTTAGGGAATGATTCGATTCCTGGTTTTACTGTTGTTATTTGACAGAGATGGTATGATAGTCTGAGATCTGTTACAGCTACATCGCATTTTTCCCTGTCCATATTTGGGGCCACATGGTCAATTACTGATGCAGTCATTGTAGTAACCCTTGTTGCACTATTGACCAATAGGGACGTGTCAAAACTTTGAAGGATGTTTATGAAGGTGCTACTGGATTCAATTATGATACTAATCCTGATGTTAATGTCCCCATACAGAATTTTGTTGACCTTTATACTTGAGACTTTATCTACAACTTCTCTTAATTTATTGAAAACAGTGTCCACACTACCAATGGGAGATCTATACACACACAAAATTATTAATTTCTTTGTGATATCAAGCCCTGTCAAATCAATAGCTGATATTTCAAAATGTTTATCTTCGATCACTGTACTGAGGTCATGTCTTGATTTTAACTGTGTTCCTTTTCTGATATAAATGCATGATCCTCCACCCCTTGAAGTAATTCTGCAGTAAGGGTCTGCCCTTTCATAGAATGATAATACTACATGTTGGATTTCTGTGTCTCTACACCAGTGCTCAGTAATAAAAACTACTGTGCAGTTCAAAGATGGAAGCTCAACTTCTAATAGTTCTATTTTATTTTTTATTGATTGCATGTTTTGAAGGAGAATTGTTAATTCTGTGAAATGCCCCATATTACTCTTTCCAATGGTTTGTTTTTCTTTGTGACATCTGGCATGTGTGATATTTGAAGTGTTAAAATACGCCTTGTGAGTGATTGTTTCAGCAGTTTTTAAATTGCTGGAGATACTCTTTAGGCAGGGACCCTGTTGTCTCGATTTATCCTAAAAAAGACCTACTTTTCATACTTCTGACAACAGGTATTTGACGATGTGTGGCCCGAGATTCACTCACTGTACTTTCATGAATCAGCTGTACCAATCTTTCCTTCCCAGTCCTGTTCACGTGCATGCAATGCCTAGTGAAACCCCATCTGTTGATAGTCCTGACGGGCACCAGAGAAACATGGGAAAAGTTGGCTGACCTCAGAGCCATCTCTAACCCTACATTAATTTGCCTCACAGCTCCATCAAGGTGTGGTCGAACATGACAGCGGAACAGCTCAACAAAGTGTACGTTGGAGCCATGAGTCAGGGAAGCTATCTTGTGCAGGTCACCGCCTATGTCATATGCCCCATCCCTGTCCAAACTGTTTCCCGCCCCACCCACTATCACTACATGGTCCTCTTTTGTAAAGTCCTTGCATAAAGACCCTAGGTGGTCTACCACATGACTTAGCCCTGCATTTGGCTTGACGATCCTGGTGGCTTGTTTGCTGTCAATAAACTTTCCTGTAACTGAGGGCCTACACCTCACCTAGCAGCAGCAGCACTTTCTTCTTCCTAACACTTTGTACATTTCTAGGCTTCTTGGCCTCAGTTGGAGTGTACTGCACATTTCCTGCTCCTTGTTGTACCTGAGGCTCTTCTCCACTTAACTCTGGCAGTGGTAGATACCTGTTTTTGGTGTTGTTGACAAAACTGTCAGATCACATTCTCTTTCTTCCTATCCTCCAAACAGCTGCCAGTTCCCAACCACCGTCCTCCAGCCTATCTACCTTGATCCTTGTGAGTTCCTTCCTTCCTTCCTCAAACTGTGCCTGAAGGGCACAGATTTTCCTTTCCTATTCCCAAGTCAAAATGTTCCTACTGCATCTCTCCCCCCCCCCCCCCCCCAATGAAAATATTTCCTACAACATTGGCAACAAATACCTCTACTCACTACCCTGTAACAGCTCTCACATTTCTCACTCATGCTCATTTTCAAAAGAACAATTAAGTTTAAAGAATGTTTTAAATTTGTCAAGAACACAAGATTGGCTGTGTGTAAACAAATAACAACACAAAGGTCTTATGCGCAGTGGTTGTTGTTTTTGTACTGATTTAGAGATACAATGACAGAAGAATGAATTTGTAATTACTTTGCTTGTAGAGAATTTCAACATTATCAGGCATGTTTGGTCAGGTTTTTAAACGTTTATAACTCAGAAAATTTAGGTCTAGATCACGTCTATCTAACTAGTAAACAATACGAAATGTGTTAGTTAAAAACGATTTAGAAATGTTTAATTACACTTTTATTGCAACAATAAACACTGATGAAACTAGTTGATGTCTTTTTTTAAACAAATTTTGCACAATCTGCACTTAAAATCTTGGTATGTTCTACACACGGGAAGTGTATTTTCTTTGATTGCCTAACAGCAAGTGTTCTAAATTTACGCACTATGCAACTTGGGCCTTTCTGCCAGAGTAGGGCTTTTGCCAGCCAATAGCAGCAGACACTGCTAGTTCCATCAAGTAATAATTTTTGAAGTAAGTTAAACAAGCTCCTATTCCTATGGGTTTAACTACTATTAACCAATGGTGCTGTGGTGTTTGGCAGATAACACCAAACCTGTCCTACTCAGTGTTATGATTCTGAATGTGACGAATTGAAAGACTTGCATGTAAGCACATATTAGAAAGTATGCGCTCTACAGAAATAAACACTACAAACCGATCAGAAAGCTTGTAACAATGATTTAAAAATGAACGCTGTTCCATGATGTGGCTGCCAAGGCAAACATTGGTTCTCAAACTGCAGTGTCTGTGAAGGGCTGCATCTGGCTTAGATTTTTATCTTTTCTAAAGGGATTCTTCCCAACAACATCTGAGGACAGCTATGAGATATACATTGTGATTCAACACCAGGATGATTTGACCACCCTAAACACGATTTTCCTGTACTTTGAGAGTAAATTCATGAAAAAATATTGGAGTCCCATAACAACATCCCATCTTACATATACCGCAATGGCCTAGCCTTCCTGATCAGTAAATAAAATACGAGCTGAATGGTGTTGAGACTGAATGGATTAAGAATGCAGATATGATACCAACCTTAAAAAACAAACAGTTCAGAGTAAAAATCAGACTCTAACAATTTAGAAAATATATGCTTATGGGGTATTTGGATGGCATGAGGAACACACTAATTAATGGGGACTTGACAATAATGCATATGTCTCAGGTGTCAATGGGGTACAAAAGCAGACAACAAGATTGTGCTTGAGAAATTAATTTGGGAAGTGCATGGTGTCATTGTAACCAATGAAGAACACTTGAAACTTTAAAAAAATACTGGGATTCAGTTACCTTTAAATTCCATACCATGCGAGCTGTTTGAATATCCTCTACTTCCAAGCTCATCTAGGTAATAATACACCATCATGACATAAGTTCTGTTACAAACACCTCAATTTTTCATCCCCTCATATCAAACCAATAGGAAAGCAAACCTCAAATTTAATTCCAGTGAATTTAAAAATTGTAATTTAACAAACACCACAGTTCATTTAAATTTCATATTTTACCTATTAGACAACTTACAGCAATATTGACCTAATAATGTATACAGTCAGCGGTTTGATACCCTATATTTGTTTTGCGTACTACAAGTGTGAAGAGAACCAGGGATATTTGCTCAGTCCAAGGGAATTGAAGGAGTTAGCTCCAGCCAAATACAATGAATCAATGACGAGTTGCCCCATTGACATTTCTATTGAATTGAAGCCTCTAAAAACTTCCCAGCAGCATTTCCATTAATACTGCATGATCAGTTCATCGATTACAGTCAATTTACCAGAGCTGTGCAGAAATTTGTACAAATTAATACCTGAAGTGGTATCAACTAAAAAAGACTTACACCAGGCTGCCAGGCTCCCTGCGTAGCGACACGTATTATTACTATCAATTGTTTACATGAAAGGTAGTGACAAATCTTTATTTACAAGAATGCATCCATTAGAGCTCTAGAAAGATATGGGTGTCATCCAGTGATAATCTTAAGCTGAAGAAGAAATATAGATTTACTGACATTACACAATTCTGCCAATAAAATTCATTATAATAAACTTAATACATAGCCAAATTTTGTTTGTGACACAGATTAAATTTGTGTATTTATTGTTGCTGTGTGCATTTTTGTATCCGCATCAACGAGATAAAAAAAACTTCATTGGGTGGCTATACGTCTGCAATATTTGGGTCAAGTAGACCTTCTGTTAGCCATTTTTTTATTTGGTCAAGAGCATAATCTTGGCTTTTGAACATTCTATGCCCTTGCGTTTGACTAATATGAAATGGTGCATGCTAGAATCATATTTTCTCTAGTGTAAACTGTCAGCAACAAGTAAAGTTTTAGTAAAACAAAACTGCAAGAAGATTCGAAACATCACAATGACTTTCCTTGTTACTGGCAAACAGAATGTTCACCAGTTTAATTTGAACATGTACTTTCAAACGTAACTACATTTTCCAATGCATGTACTCCTTAGCAACAGCAATATATTGAAAAACATTTCCATTCTTCTACTGGAAACTAAAGAACACCTATATACATAAGCCATCTTTCTCAGTAGACATATACCCTACAGCCAGCAAAATCTTGAAAGATAACATATCAATATGAGTGACAGCTCTTTCCTGACACTCCATGCAACAAAAACAAATTATGCCTCAAAACATGCACGTTTGACTGTACATTCATTTTACGTTCACCAGGAAAACAGCAACACTTGTACTACTCAGAAGAAAGCAAAAAAGTGAAATACAAAATAACAAGTTCGTGTTTGATTACTTTTAAAATAGATTAAACCTTCTGTTGTTGTGACTGGGAGAAATCATCAACCACTGCATGGTCCTTGTCACAGTCCTTTCTATTGAAAGAATAGATAAATAACTAATGCTTGCTTCAGACATTGAATTCCTTAAATAACTTTTTACATGTCACATACATGAAAATGTTCTTTCATATGACACAAAGGAAGCTGGAACAGTCACTACTATTGGACTTAATTCACACAAATCGTGTAATGCAAGTTTATACTGCTCTACCAACTTAAGAAATGGAAGTAAATTTTGTCTTCACTCCGGTTCACTCTTCATATTTTATGATAAGATTTTTTAATGTTCTGATTTCTGCCCCAGTGCAGTATTGCATGAAAAATTTTGTGTGAACACCAGTAACATTTGTTTATCCACAAAATTTTCACTTTCTGGTTTAGACAAGTGATTCCTTTAGTTTTGGTAAACATTTTTGGAAACAGTGATCAATAGAGAATTATATTTTTAAACTAAAGTTCAGTCTTGATCACAGCACTTATGTCTCAATAACATAGGTGACCAGTTTCGGTTATATTTATATAACCATCTTCAGACCCATGGCTTCCTTGGAGGGTAGTAGACGGAGCTCTTCTCAGCTGCTACGAAGTCAACTGATGACTTCGTAGCAGCTGAGGAGAGCTCCGTCTACTACCCTCCAAGGAAGCCATGGGTCTGAAGATGCTTGTATAAATATAACCAAAACCAGTCACCTATGTTATTGAGACATAAGTGTTGTGGTCAAGACTGAACCTTAGTTAACAAATATGATTCCTTTAGTTATTCCCAAGTTTGAAACCAAATGCCTCAGGTTCACTGTCTGCTACATGTGAAACTTTATCAAATACTTAAGTTTTGAAAGAAGTTGGTTGTACAGTTTCCAGACCATCTTTATTCAGAAGATCACAAATAAATTCCCCCAGGACCTTTTGGCAACTTTCGAATTCTACCAAAAGAAAATGACTCTGTGGGAACATCGGCATCTATTTTTGTTGGCACATCTGCACTTTCTTTGTGTACATAAGTGAAAAGTCTGAGCCACACAGTTGTTTAAAATCATCTTTTGTAGCTTCTCCTTACTAAAACAATATCACAGTCTTTGCCCTGAAAAAAGTCAGACAGTGACTTGCACTTTTTTAGCAGGCACATGAACACCCTGCACACTAAAAATAAGTTTAACTTTGCACTAAATCCTGATTCCTATGCAGCTTGTACAGAACTTTTTATCTGAATGTTTATTAGGGCCACAAGAATAGCTTCAAATGTCTTCTTCACTACCAGACACCAAGCATACAGACAGGCCTATCTAGTGTCACTTAAGATTTTTAACTTTATTTTTCCCATCTATTTTATTTGTGTATAAGTAAACATTTGAAGTGAAAACTGAATAAATTTTCAACATGCAAGATCACTAAAATTATTTATTCATATAGATAGATGACCGGTTTTGGAAATTCTTTGTTGCCATCTTTAGCAGATCTGAAGATGGCAACAGTGAATTGCCAAAATCAGTCATCTATATGAGTAAATGATTTTAGCGATCTTGGCAGTTGAAAATTTATTCAGTGTTTATAAGCTACAGATTGTGCGCTGATATGAAACTTCCTGGCTGATTAAAACTGTGTGCCCGACCGAGACTCGAACTCCGGACCTTTGCCTTTCGCAGGCAAGTGCTCTACCATCTGAGCTACCGAAGCACAACTCACGCCCCATCCTCACAGCTTTAATTCTGCCAGTACCTCATCTCCTATCTTCCAAACTTCACAGAAGCTGTCCTGTGAACCTTGAAGAACTAGCACCCCTGGAAGAAAGGATATTGCGGGGACATAGCTTAGCCACAGCCTGGGGGATGTTTCCAGAATGAGATTTTCACTCTGCAGCGGAGTGTGCACTAAAGTTTGTAAGGTAGGAGACGAGGTACTGCCAGAATCTTTCAGGAGTGCTAGTTCTGCAAGTTTCGCAGGAGAGCTTCTGTAAAATTTGGAAGGTAGGAGATGAGATACTGGCAGAAGTAGAGCTGTGAGGACCGGGCGTGAGTCGTACTTCGGTAGCTCAGATGGTAGAGCACTTGCCTGCAAATGGCAAAGGTCCCGAGTTCGAGTCTCGATCGGGCACACAGTTTGAATCTGCCAGGGAAGTTTCATATCAGCGCACACTCCACTGCAGAGTGAAAATCTCATTGTGGAAACATCCCCCAGGCTGTGGCTAAGCCATATCTCCGCAGTATCCTTTCTTTCAGGAGTGCTAGTTCTGCAAGTTTCGCAGGAGAGCTTCAGTAAAGTTTGGAAGGCAGGAGACGAGATACTGGCAGAAGTAGAGCTGTGAGGACCGGGCGTGAGTCGTGCTTCGGTAGCTCAGATGGTAGAGCACTTGCCCACAAAAGGCAAAGGTCCCGAGTTTGAGTCTCAGTTGGGCACACAGTTTAATCTGCCAGGAAGTTTCATTAGATACACTGCTGACCCACTCACAACAACATAGTCTCTGCAGTCTCATAAAAAATGTGTAGCCAACATAATCCCTCTACATGTTGCTACTATGATGAGAATTGTAAACAAGGAAAAGTCTAGTACTTGTTGTAAAAATTTGAAACCTCTTTTTCTATTACTGCATACAGATTTCAATCATAGGGTGATAATTTTCAGTGCAAGACCAGGTCTAGTGGATTCTCTCCACTTCAGCCATCGTAAGCTATTTTGCTGCCCAAATAGCAAACCTTGTGCACTACTTTGTTTCTCATTTCCTAATATAATTCCCGTAACATTAACTGATTTAATTCAACTACATTCATTATCCTTGTTTTGCTTTTGTTAATGTTCATCTTATATCCTCTTTTCAAAACACTGTCCATTCTGTTCAACTGCTCTTCCAAATCACAAAATTAACTTCAAACATAGGTATTTATAATGAAACCAATAAATAGGTAAGATTCTAATTCCGAGTTAGTCTAAGGAGAAGAAATAATAACTGAGATTTGCCAATGACATTGTAATTCTGTCAGAGATAGCAAAGGATTTGGAAGAGCAGTTGAACAGAATGGACACTGTTTTGAAAGGAGGATATAAGATGAACACTAACAAAAGCAAAAAAAGGATAATGGAATGTAGCTGAATTAAATCAGGTGATGTTACGGGAATTAGATTAGGAAACGAGACACAAAGTAGTGGACGAGGTTTGCTATTTGGGCAGCAAAATAGCTTACGATGGCTGAAGTGGAGAGAATATAAAAAGTAGACTAGCAAAGGCAAGAGAAGTGTCTCTGAATAAGAGAAGTTTGTTAACATAGAATATAAGATTTAAGTGCCTGAACGTCTTTTCTGAAAGTATTTGTAAGGAGTGTAGCCATGTATGGAAATGTGGACGACAAACAGTTTTGGTAAAAAGAGAATAGAAGCTTCTGAAATGTGGTGCTACAGAAGAATGCTGAAAATTAGACAGGTAGATCACATTACTAATGAGAAGGTACAGATAGAATTGGGGAGAAAAGAATTTTATGGAACAACCTGACCAGAAGATGGGATAGATTGATAGGATGCATTCTGAGACATCAAGGGATCACCAATTTAGTACTCGAGGCAAGTGTTGGGAGTAAAAATCAGAGAGGGAGACCAAGTGGTGAAAACATTAAGTACATTCAGAATGATGTAGGTTTCAATAGTTATTCAGAGATGAAGAGGCTTGCACAGGATAGAGTAGCATGGAGAGCTGCATCAAATCAGTCTTTGGACAGATAACGACGACCAACAACAAAAACAACAACCAAATACTAGTGGGCACGTTCTTCACAATGAACGTCTATGTTTTAAGTTATATTTTGTGCATAATTACACGAGTCCACTGGACTTAGTCTTGCAATGAAGATAATCACTCTGTGATTGAAATCTATATGCAATAATAAAAAAAAATGCCTTCAAATGTATACAACCAATGCTGGAGTTTCCCTTGTTTGCAATACGTGTTGTGTGGACGTGGTGCACAAGTTTCCTAATAGAACCCAGTCTCAGTTATGATGAGATTGAACTTCCAGGTCGTACTGTGTGTGTTGATGGCTTGTCACACTTCCTGCTTACAAGACCTTCAACACCCACATAAGAACCACTCATAGCTATAGATCCACCATGTTTGAGTAATTTGAACTAATTCCACTGTTTTTTATGCAAACTAACAAAGAAGCAGCACCCAACTTTTTCCCTAAGTTCAAAGTCTAAAAACCTTCTGTATTTATGTTACCATCTAAATAGTACTAATGACAACTGGTAATTGCTTCATTTTTTTCAAGCATCTTTTGACTCAATCATTAGAGCAAAATACTGGAATTCTCTCACTTCATCTGAGATGTTCTAGCACAATATTGGTCATGGTGCTAAGAAAATCACCTTGTATATCACGAGTTATTTTTGCTGTTTAGATTCAAGTTTTTTTTTTTTTTTTTTTTTTTGCTTTCATAACACTTCGAGCTTTTTCCACCAACACTAAAAAATTTCTCATATTTGCAGTACCTCTTGATTCGTTATGACCTCTTTGAGCTACTCCTTGCAGGGCTGTGTATCAAGCAACATCAGCAATCATTTCTATGTATCCTATGTTTTACTTTAACTTCTGGAGCATATGTTTCATCTAGCAGAGCAGCAACTGATGCATTCTCTAACGTACTTTTTAAATTTTTGAAAGGCTGCCAAGAAACTACAGAATTTTGTGTGTGAAGTTGTTCTCCTGCTGCTTAAAGCCAGAATTAGACTCTGCTACTCTTTTCCAGTAAGTGAAAACCTCAGTTAGTGAAACTGTCACTTACAAAAACAATCCACTTTTTTTCCATTGAGTTTGGGGTTGGAATACTCTACAGACAAAACAAAGTGCAGCATAATTTATGATACTATATTCCAGCCATGAACGAATTTGATACCAACCTGGTTGGAAATATCTTGCCTCCAAACAACCGAAAAGGAAAATGCCTTAATAGAGGTTGTTTTGGTTCACTAGCAGGGTTTGTAGATATATATCAAACTGAACCAGACGGGTTACTGCTTGATGCTACTGCTAGTAATAGAAAATAAATCTTTACATTTACTTTCATTTCCCAACTGTGTTAATTCTTCTCCTACTTCTATTTCATTATTATCAAAGAAAATTTTCTATTTCACTTTCTGGAGTTACAGGTGAAGACATTGTAATGCCCTCATTTGGTTTAATAACTTTTTGTGGCCGACTGAAGAAATGTATTATGATTGACTGTTTTGTCATGTTACTACGTTCACTTTCAGTAAGACGTATTATTCACTACAAAAAACAAAAACACAGACCACAGCGATAACACATATGCTTTTATTGTTTACCATTAATGCAAATAATAAAACACACGCGCAAACACAAAACGGGGGAAGAACCTTTGTTCAACAGATCGATTGACTATTTCATTCTCTTGTTCAACATGCAGTGCATAAAGTATAGCTTTACTTCCATCATCATAAAGCACACTTCAAACATACAAGGTCTGTCTAAAAAGTATCTGACCTTTGATTTTCCTGTGAAAAATAGAGACGAACGTGTGGCACCACTGTCCACAGTAAAGAAAAGAGTCCTTTATGCACATGCGTGAATTTTGTCCTCCTCTTCCAGCATGTCAGTCACTGCCTGAGGTGCTACAAAACATGGTCATCGGATTACTGATTATCTCAAGATGACTGAACGTGCTGAGCAGAAATAATGCATCAAATTTTGTCAAAAGCTTGGCGATTCTCAAAGCAAAAAAATTCACATGATTCAGCAGGTGTGTAACACAATTTAAGGAGTGGCCCAACAGATTCAAAATGGCCACACATCAGCAGATAGCGACCAGCATTCTGGCAAGCCCCAAACTGCTCAGAGCGCAGCTGTAGTTGAGAGGGTGCAAAATTTGGTGATGGCAGATCATCATTTGACTGTGCAGGAGATTGCTCAAGAGGTTGGAATGAGTAAATATTCTGCACATGCAATTTTGTGTGATGATTTGGACATGCACCGAGTGTCTGCGAAATTTGCGCCCAAGGTGTTGTCGCCAGAGCAAAAAGACCTACGTTTTGACATTGCACAGGACCTTCTGGACACCACCTACACTGATCCAGGTTTTCTGAACACCATGATAACTGGAGATGAGTCATGGGTGTACGAGTACGGCCCAGAAACAAAAAGATAGCCATCACAGTGGAAGCGTCCTGAGTCTCCAAGGCCGAAAAAAGTGCGGCAGGTGCGAATCAAAATCAAGGTGATGCTGACTGTCTACTTTGATGTCTGCACAATTGCGCATCACGAATACGCACCGGAACGACAAACAGTGACAAAGGAGTACTATCAAGATGTTCTCCAGTGACTCCATGACACAGTTCCGCACAAAATACCAGACATGTGGACGGCAAAAAACTGGCAACTGCAACACCCCTGTACATTCATCCCACTTGATCCAAAATTTCTTGGCCAAACCTGGAATTACAGCCATTCACCAACCTCAGGACTCTCCCAACATGGCTACTTGCGACTTCTGGTTGGTTTCAAAAACAAGACGCCACTGAAGGGATCCAGTTTTGAGAGTAGAGAACAGATAATGTGGAACACAGCAACAGAACTGAACACCATTCCAAAAGAAGACTTACAGAGGTGTTTCCAGCACTGGAAGGATCAGTGGGCTAAGTGTGTGCAAGCACATGGGGCCTAGTTTGAAGGGGATTAGGGTCCCAACCCCATCAAGTATTCGAAATATTTTTTCTGGCCAAAGGTCGGATACTTTTTAGACAGACCTCTTATGTTTTATTATATGACTATAATATGGGACAGAACAAAAATGTTTAACAAATTAATGGAGTGGCTTGCTGTATGCCTTTAACTGTACACAAGTTATTTTAATTTGATAAAATAAAGACTAACTATGGGCTCTGATTCTGAAATTTGTCCATCTTATTTGGTTAGGCCAAGATCTCAAACCATCTGAAGAGGTCCAGAGGCTTAAGTTGACTCCCTCTACAACAGTAGGTCACCTGTGTGTCGTGGACCTTTAGATACTTGAATGCTGGACAAACAATGCATTACAACAGATTACTTTTATAGAGTTTTAACATGATGAGTCCCTTTGCATGGTATATTGTGAATGTAGCTCCACTGAGTGCATTCCACTACACAAATGAAAGCAATTCCTGAACAGAAGAGAAACACAATTAATGGTGAGAAAAAGCAGTAATTTTCCCACCATTCATTACTTAAATATCAAGTAATTACAACACAATGTCCACGGTGTTACAATACGCTGCCAACTGTAGACAACAGCAAGGTGCCACACTTACCAATCCAGTATCTTTCCCACTAACATTACATATGAAGTGAGTTTGATACACAAGTGCAACACTTTTTTTTTCCTGAGAGCAGGATGGTTTTATTCAGGATTACAACACGCCATATTATTATCCACTCTTTTGATTACAAAACCCTATTTTTCAACATAATCTCAGTTCAATGTGACAGCCTTACTCCACCTTACTAGGAAAGTCTGTATGCCCAAATTTCTGCTCTACTTGTCAACTTCAGAGTCGGCGTCATGTTGCATAAATAACCTTCTTTGTAACATGCAAGCAATTCTGCACAGATGGTCCTTCATTGCTCTGGACTTCTGTTGGGCGGTAAGGAACTCAGCAGGCGCAAACCTTCGAGTACCCCATCTGGTGGACGAGTGTGTCAGCACTACCACCAGAGACGTCCAGTTGTGCAGCAAGGTGTTTGACTGTGAACCATCGATCACCTCGAATGAGGGTGTCTGCATGTTCCAACATCGCTGGAGCAACAGCTGTGTGCAGATGTACAGCATGCGGGAGACCGGACAGGTTTGCACAACCATGTTGCGACAATGATAGATGCCTTGTCCAATGACTCACTGCACTTTTGTTCACTGCCAGGTCTCCATAGACATTCTTCAAGCACCTATGAATATCTGCGATGCTCTGGTTTTCTGACAAAAGTAACTCAATGGCAGCGTTCTGCTTGGAAGTCATGTCTATTACAAATGCCATTTTGAAGGCTATGTATAGTGCCACCAGCTATCGGAACTTCACGAACCTACAGGGGCTGACGCGAGAATATTCCAGATGTCCCTCAACAAATTACACACTTTTTACAACCAAAATCGGCGGAGAAAAAATGTGTTTCATTACTTATTGAACACCCCTTGTAAATCGCTCACAAATTAAATTCTTCTCAGCCATTGTTTATAAGAACGTATTTCACATAAAAACTCACTCAATAACTGCAAATAAGTAATCAATAAACTGAAAATAACTCCACAATATAAACACAAGCGCAGTGAAGTTAATTTTGTATACCCACATAAGTGTAACGGAATGCTAGGAAGGTACTATGTCCGTAAGCTGAGGAGCAAGCAGTGATCATGTTTGGGAAAGTTGCCTTTCCTGAAAGAACACTGCAATTGCCATAAAGGATGACTACAAATCAATTTCCTCTCTAGCAATATGCAGATTTACTTAAATTCTGTCCATATGCATTTCTTGTGGAAGTATTATTAGTAACTCATATCTGTGTTCTCTGCAGTGTTAAAGGATTTTGTGGAAAATAAACATTTCCCAGGTGTGTGTGTGCAGATATATCTTTGTGAAACACGTTGCAATTACTAGTTGTGATGAAGTGACTGGGGACTTGCCTGCTTGCTCTTCAATTTACAGACCACAAAAAAGGAAATCAGTGATAACCACAATCCATTATTTGAGATTGCAGTTGTAACGTTAAACTCAGAGGGCTACTTCCATGTACCATATGCCATCAAAATGTGGAAGATTGTAGTTTCATATTTTTAAAGCTACCTCCACAAGTTTGTGCAACTACCATCTCACAGTCTTATTACTGGCCTTTAAAGACACCATTTTAATTCTATCATTAACACCACCATTTGAAATTGGAGACAAAGCAAACCAAATGATCTAATGTGAGTGCGGTGAAAACATGGGCATAATCACACACAAATATAATGAAACCTTGTAACAATTCATATCTTAAAAAGTATAGAGGAGGTTGGTTGAGAAGAGACTAAAAAACTAAAGCAGATGTATGGCTGGCTGCTCACTGGCCTAAAAATGGAACCTGCCATTTCCCCAACTTAAGGTTTAGGCCAGAGTCCAAATGGTACATAAAAATTTAAAACATGTACCAAGTTTATCTCACTGTTAGACAAAATAGCAGGCAGAGTCCACTTAAATATATAGCTGCACTATTGATGGAATACAAAAGGCACTCAAATGCAATATGCTGAAATGTGTGTGTCACAGACACCACATACTGTTTTCTCCTCTTGCACATGAAGATAGCCAAATGGTTTAGTGCCTTTCACTTCCTGTTTCTCATCTTCCCATCAGTAGATGATCTGACTCTAACATGAGGCAGCCTCACAGGAGGACAGCAAAAGTTTTCAATGTGTGTCCCCAACACACATTCTTGGCTGCTTTATCAGGTTCCCCATGCCCAGGGTTTCGATGCACCCTGGAAACCTGCAGGATATCACATTATTCCACTGCTCCTGTAGCAGGAGAAGGGTGTCATGGATCCTATTGATCATTTTCTCTGTATGGTAGATCTGTTAAGTCATGTGGATTGGAAAAAAACTGTATTTCAGCAGATAAGAACATTCTTACCTGTATCCTGTAAATTCACCTGGCAGGTGAATTCTGAAGACATAGCCTGAGCAAACTAGCATCCAAGGAAATTCCCCATATTAAATTTATCCACGAACATAGCAAAAATGTGGTACTTGCCATGAATGTTATGAACATTTTAATGAGGGTACTTCCTTTTTAAAAAAAATCATCAACTCTAAAATAACTCTAGGCCTCCTAAGATGCCGAGGTGGATATTTGCTTCAACCTTGATATAACACACAGACATTAGCCACTTCCATTTTTAACAGAGTTTCTCTGAACTTATCCAAAAGGACCCGGTTGTTTGCAAACAATGAGTGTAGTATTGTGGTGTAGGTGGGGCAGCAATATTTGATATGCACACACGTAGTGTACTGAATATATTTTGTGCTTGTCACATTCATAGAAGTCATTGGATGGGAAAATGGTGGCTGCTAGCCTCTATGCTGTGGTTTGGGTTGATCCTGAATGCCACTGTGGCCAGTCTCATCAAGGTGTTCAGGTAAAATACAAACATAAACAATTCAAAATTACACCAACATACTATAAAACTGAAGGAGACTAGTTTTTTTACTTCCCATGTATTTACATTGCCACACTTTTGAATATCGATTTGAGGGAGCATTCTTTGAGATCTCTAACGTTTTGCAACCAGATAAACTTACCATCTGATCATAGGTAAATAAAAAAAGAAAAAATAAAAAAGAAAAACACCTCACTAATTCTTTAAAAAGTGAGACATTGTACCCCAATCTAAGGTTTGTATAATTAAAAACATGACATACACTGTTAACAATAACACATGAAGACTTATATGTAAATATTTGGAGGTAGTATTCTCTATGTAGTCTGCCAACCTCAGCAGCTAGTTGCAACAGATAAGTGCTATTTAGAGGATAGAATGAGAGTAGAAAACTGTGGAATCAGCCACAAGTAATGAACACTTGTCAGTGTCTTACCATCTACAATTACTAGAGAGGACTATATGCCAAAAAGTTACCTTCAGACATTAAGCTGTTTAAATTATCTAATGTGGCATCAATTTGATATCTAAAATAATGTATAGAGAAAGAAACAACAAAAGAGGAAGACATCTCTTGCTGCTCCTAGTGTGGAGCTTACAGTAGGGTTTTATTTGACCAAATGGTATTGTAGGTCTTTTAGAACTCTCAACAACATACTTATTACGTAATGCTTGAAGAGTCTAGTCAGCTGCATCATATTATCAATAATAAAATACCTGCCAAACTAACAATTCAAGGAACTAAGGAGCTGTTCAGATTCTAAAATCCAGACAATAACAGTTAACTGACTGTTCTGCACAACTACCGAGGGTAACATCAGAATAGCTACTTCGTCACATTCGATGCTAAATAACCAGTAAGAGCAAACGAAGACTTGGTTTTCCTGCCACATTATGAAAGGCCACTTTCATAAGTCCATCTCACATACTGTCATGTTTCATATGGTACTTTTAATTGGGCACAGGAAGTGTAAAATCTGACATGCTCATATACGGACATTTTTTGAAAAATTACTATTGAACCCCCCTAACATTAATGAAAGAAAATTAACACACAGGTAGAGTAGTTGCATATGCTGATGACCTTCTTGTGATAATGGCTAACTTGAGAGAACACCTTGAAGCAAAAACCAGCTGTACTACAAACCATAAGCAACTGGTGTTCTGGAAATAGATTCACTCATGTGGCAAGTAAAAGCCTCTACATTATGTTGAAATGAAATCTACAAAAGAATCCTACAGTTAATATGATAGAAATAACATAAAAAGAGAGACAGTTACAAACTGATTGGGCCTATACCTCAAATTAAACTTTAATCAACATAGCAAAACATCTACAGAAAGTGCTAGCAAGTTACTCTATAAATTAGCCAGGATCAACACAGTGAACTACATATTACCCATGATTATAATATGAACCTACCACTGCAAAATGAACATTGGAAGCAGTAGAATGGTTCTGTAGACAGCTTCAAATGCCACTTCTCTATACTTGATCAATAAAATTTCACAAAAATCATCATCTTCCCTCTGGTGTCTCATTTGAGTTCACAAAGCATCTCCATAACACTCGCATATTACCTATGGGTAACATAATCTAGCAGGACACCTCTGAATTGCTCTGATGTCTTCCTTTAGTCAGATCTGGTGGGAAACCCAACCGCTTGAGCAGTACTCAAGAATGGGTTACTTCCTAAAATTCTCCAAATAAACCAAAGTTGAGCATTCCTTGCTTGCTCATTCAATTTCACACCATTTTGCAACATTACTCCGAGATGTTTAGGCGATGTGACTGTGTAAAGGAAAACACTACTAAATGATATGAAGATGGTACCTGTTCTTTTGGACATGAACAGATGACATTGACCATCCTGCAGGTCATGGGGAGCATGCCAGAGATAAATGCCTGCAGTTGCACTATGATCTGTGTCCTCGATGGCTCAGTCGGATAGAGCATCTGCCATGGAAGCAGGACATCTCAAGCTCCGCTCAGGGCACACACTTTCAGCTGTCCCTGTTGGTATTTATCAATACCTGTAGGAATCTAATGGCCTGGATTTCACTGTAATTTCAAACACTACTAGTGTTGTACAGAAACATTATTGGATAGTTTTTTTCTACTTATTGGAATTAACTTAATTTTTTTTATATTTTGGACAAGCTAGCTGCCATTCATCGCACTACCCGGAAATTTAGTGGAAGTCCTCTAGTATCCTCCTACAGTCACTCAATGGCAACACATTCCTGTAAACCACAGTGTCATCAGGAAACAATTGCACATCACTGCTAGCCGATCTGTCAGATTATATATAAAAAAAAGCAAGAGCAGCCTTCACACTCTTCTCTGGGGCACTTCTGATGATACCCTTGTCTCTGGTGAAAACTTGCCTCGAGTTCTATTACTTAAGAAGTATTTGAGTCACTCACATGGCTCGGAACCTAATCCTTCAACAACAGTCTGCGGTGGTGCACCATGTCAAAATTGCAGAATTCGAGGCATGTGGAATCTGCCTGTTGCACTCCATCCATGGTTCACAGGATATCAACAAAAGGGGGCAAGCTGAGTATCATATGAGAGAAATACTTTCTAAATTCATGCCGATTTCTTTAGAGAAGTAACATCAAGGGGCAAATGAGGATGAAACACATCAATCCCAGCCAGGGCACAGTCCATTTCTGAGCCTGCCATGGGCCATACCGCATGCATTTGCTGCACGTAAACCTAAATCAGAATGCTTATTGTGCTGTGTGTGTGTGGGGGGGGGGGGGGGGATGAAGGGGGGGGGAGGGAGGGAGGGACTGACCAGAACACATACTTGCATACTGTAACCAATCATCAGAGGAAAGACGAAAGCCAACACACTCGCATAACATAAGACCATCCACTTAAGAGAACATACTATGTGGACCTACCGTATTTACCCGATTACAAGATGAGGGTTTCTTTCCCCAAATTCGTCATTTGAAAAATACATGGTCATCTTATATTCACAGGTTAAACTACTACTGCAGAGATTAACATTTTTACATCGTTTAGTAGAGTATATAAGAGTAGTCTTACATTTATAGGGGTCATCTTAAATTTAGAGATGAAGCTTTGGCTACTGAGGCCACATGCAGATTTATTTTGAAGAATTAGGAATGACAGGGCTCACGAAATGAAACTTGCATTGCAAAAAACACACACACACACACACACACACACACACACACACACACACACACACACACACACACACACACACACACACACACACGCACGCACGCACGCACGCACGCACGCGCGCGCGCGCGCGCACGCACGCGCGCACGCACGCACGCGCGCGCGCGCGCGCGTGGCTAGTATAAGAAATATGCGAAAAACTACCATCTTAAAAACCTTTGTTGTATTTGAACAAGTTTGCAATAAACGTTCTCATGCATGTACATATACTGTATATGAGCATTAATGCAGCTTTTTAAGCAAAGATAACATTCAAAAACAGAAACATTGTCCCTCAAAAATATTAGTTGATTCAGAAGCCAAACCAATATTTTATTTTGTTACGAGAATCTGTAATTATTTAATAAGTGGACTGCATATGAGATATTCAGTTGCTCTTCACATATTAGAATACTGGGTAAAAATGTTACCAGCTTTTAATCAGATTTAGCACATGATGGTGACATTCAACTGAAACAAGAAGGAAAATTAATTCAGAATGAAATTTCTAATAAAGGAAAGAAATATATTAAATTGACTGTAGCTGTATTAACAAGAAAAAATTACAGCTACAAGCCCCGTCATGGAAATACCCAACAGTGAAAGTTCCTGAATGGGACTGAATAGAATAGGGATCGCTTATTTATGTACTAGTTGGTGTTGTTACGCATGGTTGGCACACTAGAAGCTATTGCAATCAGTTTTTCACATGTGGCTCAAGTTCAGCGCTACAGAAGGGTTGGAAGAGAGACAGTGACATCAGCAGCTTGGCTGAGAACTAGGATGACGGAAAGAGCAGCAAGCAGGCTGTAAAGTTTTTCATCTTGTTAGCCATGGGAATCTATATCGCACACTTTGGCTGCTTATGAACATCTACCACATTTAAACTGCAGTGTGCCTGAATCAATTTATAGTCGGAATCGAACCAACTTTAAAACTGGACAAATACGCAGTAGTATTCACTAAAGTCTAGATAGCTTCCAGAGGCATACTAACCTGTTCCTTTCAGCAATGTTGTCGATACTCACTGTGGCGTACCACGATACTGACAGCAAGTGTTTCAGCCAGTTCTACACAGTCAGTGAAAGAGTGGCAGGCAGGAGATCTATTTGGAAGCAAGAGACATTGTAGCATTCGCATGTCAGTATAGAAGTGAAATCCAATATGTACTGAGGGAGAGGGGTGATCTTAGGTCTCACTGTAATGACAACCTCAGAAATAGCAACGAATTCGGAAGAAACGGCCAAATATATGTGACAATGAAGATATAAATTTCTCTGTGGCTGATGCTACAATATTTTAAAGTTTGTCCTTGTGCTTTGTTAATTGTAAAACTGTAGGCTAATCTGATTGGAAATTGCAAGCTTTTAAATTGGAATGGTAGTTCAGTAGAAAAAAGTGGGTTTTCTGAGGATAAACAGTGTGTGTCCTTTATGCTTCCAAATCATAAGTTTTGCTTTGATGATGTTATTCAACAGCTGTTTGATGATCATTCTTGTTCCATAACATAGTTTTGGTGAGTTGAGATTTCTTGAGTAGTGTGATTGGAGATCCAGTTTTAAGTCAAAGGCAGTGTAATGGCATTCCTGGTACTTGCAAAGAGTTTATAAATTCTGTAGGAAGTTGACACTTCCTTCAACATTTAGCATTGATTTCTATATCCTCTCTTTACCAGGCATTTTCTTCTGAATAGTGAAGTAGATATCGTCGACAATATTACTTTAATTGCCAAAATTACCCTTTCAAATAGCCAGTCCAGACTGTCATAGCTGTGAACAATGTTTTGATAAATTTTGTCGATGACTTTGATTTCAGCGGTGGTTACATTGCAGAAATCACTATCGAGTTTAATAAGGCTGGTTATCTGGTCAATAGGATATGTGCCTTCGCCTATTTGTAAAAGCTGTTGAGCAAAACATGCTGCTGTTTCATCTTTTGAAAGTTCAATTGTCATTTTTTTACTTGATGCACTATTTGTATGTGTGGCCAGAGATGTGATTTTTTTTTTTTTTTTAAAGCATGCATTGATCTTGTCTTCTGGTGCTGACTTGGGGATAACTGGAAGTGTTTGTCAAAATTTTTCTGAATGTACCAGTAGAGCTCCTCATATCACTTCAGAGTTTCCTTGCAAGTCTTTTAATAATCTGTCCAAGGCTTAAAGTGATTTTACCATGTGCCATCCCCATAAGTTAGTTTTAACTTGCTTCAGAAGTTCACCCCGCACATATGCTCTTTAGATTTTGCACACCAGAAATCGTTCTTCGCCTATATTCAGTGGGTGGAATGTGTAGTTCATGCTCCTTCCATAAGTGTGGCTGCAGTACCAGATGATGCCAATGCAAGTGCAATGTGTTGTTTAGCTCATATTTCCACCAGCAATATGTCTATTAGAAACACTTCCCCGGTGCCACCTGGTGCATCCAAGTAAATAATTCTGCCAGTGGTGTTGTCGATCCGGACCATGTCATCATAAATTTCTTTTTGACTGTCATTGAGAAGTGGTTTGTTATGAGCAATGTACTGAAGTAGTTTGTTTATGCTGTAACTTTTTTTTTCCTTTATAAGCACGCCAATATCATCATTTTGTGGTGCTTGCATTCCAAGTTGTACTCAGGTCTGGCTGTTTGTTGCTGAACATTTGTCTTCTAGGCAAATGCGCATTTAATTGAAAATGTAAACGTTTAATTCAATGGACAGTTTAGGATGAACTTGTCGCATCTGGTACAGTATGTCATCATTCATACTGTCTTTGGAGTCCAATAGCTGTTGTGGATGCAAGGTGTTACATTTTGATAGAATTATTGTAAGTAAGTCTCTTATTTGCTCAGCTGATGCTGTGAGCCAGGCTTTTTGTAATGTTAATTCCAAGTGGTTGTCTTTTTCAAGTTGTCCTAAGCATTGGCATGCTTCTCTGTGCATCTGGCATAGGTAACTGTCAACAATCTTGAGATTTGTGAAACTTGTTGGTCCCCATATTTCATATCATCTGGAGATAGAAACATTTGGCATTTTTTCAGATGTACAGTGTATACTCGGCCTAGTGCACCAGTTTTGGTCCTCTACTCGAATTCCTTGTTTTCGTCACTGAAAGATTTTACTTGTTGTGTTCCATGTGTAACGGGTAGGGATGTTGAAATACAATAATGCTTTTGCAAATGGATCTCTTTCACACAGTGGGTAAAAAGTGGTTAATAATGTGTTGGTATGCTTGCAATTTTTCTGGTGTCTTGTAAGGTAAACACTCTGTCCATCCTCCAAATGTACTGCTAGATGTTGCATAAATGGTTCAAATGGCTCTGAACACTATGAGACTCAACATCTGAGGTCATCAGTCCCCTAGAACTACTTAAACCTAACTAACCTAAGGACATCACACACATCCATGTCTGAGGCAGGATTCGAACCTGCGACCATAGCGGTCACGCGGTTCCAGACTGTAGTGCCTAGAACCGCTCGGCCACTCCGGCCGGTGATGTTGCCTAGTTGGTTCACATTCATATATGGGAAAACTGAAAATCCATCATGCTGGTTTGTGACTGTTGATGTATCTTCCCATTTGGTTTGTGAGGATCTCATCATTTCTGTTTTGTTGTTCACTGTCTTTGGCTATTTGAAATACTGCCATGTCACTGTCTTTGTTCACATACTTACATATTTGATGGATTTCACTGAACTGCAGTATTCTATGTTTGTGTGTGTGCTTGGAACATTTTGGAAAGTAGTGTGTCATTTGGTACCATCTATTATCTATTTCCAGTTCATCATTGCTTTGTACCCGAATTTTTACTGTGAAGCCACCATTTTTTGGACGATAGTCTACTGTGTTTGGGACAGTCATCAACTTCAGTTTGTGTGTCATAAAAGCAAAGTTTTGAGTATTTTTTGGTACATTTCCCATCACTCACACATGGTAAATTGTTGTTTATGGCCCACATGGTCCATGAATTATGTTTTTCACTAGTATGTCACACAGATCCAAATACTCTTGTAGAGTGGGAAATGCAGCTTGTAAATATCCGTGGGATGAATTCTGTTGTGTAGCCATATGACATTGAGTGGGCAGTCTCATTTTTGCCATTTAATTGTGTACATACCGCATCTAACAGTTCCAAAGATGTGGCATTTTGTGATGACTTCAATAAATTTCGTTTGTTGTCAGTAAACTCAGGCTGCTATGTCGTGTCAATGCATGGGGGCCTGTCTGTATCTTAGTTTTGATTTCTTGCTACAACTAATTGCGTGTGAATGTTGTGAAGATGCCAGTTTTTTTTTTAAAAAAAAAAGCTCGTGTCTGGCTTCCTGTGTATGATGAGGGTAAGATTATCATTGTTCCAATGTCATCAATGTTTCTATCATTTATGACTGCACCTCCCCGGTGGATGTATTCTTCCATGCATAGTTTCTTCTGATTCAGTCTTGTATAAAGCATGTATTCCACTTCTATTTTTGCATACGTGTCTACCAGAAGTTGTTGGAATAACTGGTGAGTGTTGAGAATGTTTCATTGTGTCTGGTCATTAAGCAGTAAGCAAAGAACTCCTTGGAAGTGACATTTTCTTTGTTTCTACACCTGTTTAAGGTTGGATTTGTTTCACATTGAAATGATATCTGTCCTCTGCGTGCAGAAATATTAAGGGATATTGGAGGGCATCATATGAATGGTGTGTGCCTGCAATGGGTTGTAGTCCTCTTTTTCATTGTACAGTTATGTAACAGCTTATGTTTTCATTGTCCACAATTATGATGGCAACAACGTCTATCTGAGATGCATTAAATCGACGTTCGTCTTCTCAAGGTGGTCTTCTGTCAGCTCAAATTATAACTTTATAGTCATCAGAAATCATTCAATCTAGTGCTGTTTCGAATATGTGAACTGGTTTCTTGTATCTGTAAGATTCTCTGTAAATCTTGGACTACTATTCACCTCTGTCCACTGATATTTGTGCATCATTGATCAATTTGTCTTTCTTCATTTCTGATGAAATATGCTTGCAGAAGTTAATGGCCTTTGTTGGGTAGTGGTAGCAAAGATCCCATGTTGTAATAGGTTTGCCCTTGGATTGGGGGGGGAAAAAAATAATATATATATATATTATTTTGGCTCTGTTAGCGCTGATCAAAGTGATACTGAAAGAAGTCATTTTGAAGCAGGCATTGTATGCTTTCATATTTTCAAGAAAGTGTTTAGAGTCTGGAGTTTCCCCAGTCATATAACGTAAAAATTCCTGGGGCCGTGCTTCCAGTGGAGGTAATCAAATTTTTCCATTCATGCAACAGTCCTGGTGTTTCTGTACTGAATTTTTTTGCATAGCAAAACTGGTAGATGTTATACATTTTTCTGATTATGACGTGTTTGTTATATTCTTAGTTGGGTTGTAGTGGAATGCTTCGTATGCTAGGTTGTACTGTTTTCTTGTCCTTGTTTATACTTCTCATAGTGCGATATTTTCATAGCTGGCTAGAGTTCGCAGTCTTTCATAATAAGATTGTCGCAATTCTTTATTCTTAAAACCATTCACTCCATTGTTCTCTGGTTTGTCTGCTTCTCACGGTGCTCACTGTCTTTCATTGGAAACTTTGAATCTCATGTTTTTTCACTGTTCTTTTTGTTTTCGCCATTTTGTTTCAGAACTGGCAAGATCTCCTCTTTTACATTTTAGCATTGTCTAAAATATAAGTAAAATCAACTTTTTATTAACAAATACACTAAATACACTTTACACATGTTATGTCTGATTTATATTCATTCACTGTATAACTTTGACTACTCACACTTCAATGCCTCTGTTTATTCACTCACTGCACTACTTACACAGTTCTTCCCTTCGTCACTCATGAGAAACTGGCATTCAAATCCATAATAGGTCTTGCTTTATATACCCCTACAGACAGGCAGCACCACCAATGGTGAATTCCAGAAAATTCCAAAAAAGCTTCGAATGGTCCACAATGTTCCAGTACATTTCACAACATTCGTGACTTTTAGAATGTTCCACAATAGTCCAGGATGTTCCCAACATTCTGGAATCTTCCTGAATGTTCCAGACTATTCCCTAACATTCCAAAATGTCCCAGATCATTGCAGAACATTCTAGAATGTTGTGAAATGTTCTGCAATACTCTCAAATGTTATAAATCTGGTGTCTCAATAACTTTGTCCACAGAATATCTAGAGCACTGCATGGATTCCGGAAACAGCGATCGTGTGAAACCCAACTCGCTTTATTTGTGCATGAGACCCAGAAAATATTAGATACAGGCTCCCAGGTAGATGCTATTTTTCTTCACTTCCGTAAGGCGTTCGATACAGATCCGCACTGTCGCCTGATAAACAAAGTAAGAGCCTACGGAATATCAGACCAGCTGTGTGGCTGGATTGAAGAGTTTTTAGCAAACAGAACACAGAATGTTGTTCTCAATGGAGAGATGTCTACAGACGTTAAAGTAACCTCTGGTGTGCCACAGGGGAGTGTTATGGGACCATTGCTTTTCACAATATATATAAATGACCTAGTAGATAGTGTCAGAAGTTCCATGCGGCTTTTCGCGGATGATGCTGTAGAATACAGAGAAGTTGCAGCATTAGAAAATTGTAGCGAAATGCAGGAAGATCTGCAGCAGATAGGCACTTGGTGCAGGGAGTGGCAACTGACCCTTAACATAGACAAATGTAATGTATTGCGAATACATAGAAAGAAGGATCTTTTATTGTATGATTATATGATAGCGGAACAATTTGAAGTGGAATGATCATATAAAATTAATTGTTGGTAAGGCGGGTACCAGGTTGAGATTCATTCGGAGAGTCCTTAGAAAATGTAGTCCATCAACAAAGGAGGTGGCTTACAAAACACTCGTTTGACCTATACTTGAGTATTGCTTATCAGTGTGGTATCCATACCAGATCGGGTTGACGGAGGAGATAGAGAAGATCCAAAGAAGAGCGGCGCGTTTCGTCACAGGGTTATTTGGTAACCGTGATAGCGTAACGGAGATGTTTAACAAACTCAAGTGGCAAACTCTGCAAGAGAGGCGTTCTGCATCGCGGTGTAGCTTGCTCGCCAGGTTTCGAGAGGGTGCGTTTCTGGATGAGGTATCCAATATATTGCTTCCCCCTACTTATACCTCCCGAGGAGATCACGAATGTAAAATTAGAGAGATTAGAGTGCGCACGGAGGCTTTCAGACAGTCTTTCTTCCCGCGAACCATACGAGACGAACAGGAAAGAGAGGTAATGACAGTGGCACGTAAAGTGCCCTCTGCCACACACCATTGGGTGGCTTGCGGACCATAAATGTAGATGTAGAAGAGTACTTGTAACAATGAGAACAGGCAGCAATTAGCACATGTCAAAAATGACTCTGCAGACAGTAGTAGAGTGACAGAAAACAGTATTAGCAGTAGCAAATCAGACTACAGCAGTGCAGACGAATACAGACAAACATTAAATAAGGACCAAGGGTAGTGTCACTGGAATGTCACTAAGGTATGTGATCATTAAACAGTAACATTAGCTTATAAGATAAATGTACACACAGAGCAGCAGCACATGCTGCAATGTAGGACAACCCAAACTAGATGTACTATCACACATCCAAAAGGCTCAAAGTATTGCTAACACCCTCACACTTAGGTGGTGGTGGTGGTGGTGGTGGTGGTGGTGGTGGTAGTAGTAGTAGTAGACAGGGTGGTGACTGCTCAGGAGCAAGAAGCTAAGTGTCTTCCAGGATAATATCAATGACGGCGTTCTACAAATGTAAACGCTTTCCCATCTTCCTATCTCCTCGATACATAAATTGTTGATTTCAAGCATTACCCTTTCCTAATTAGTTTATAAGTTGCCCAATATTTAAAGCTGCAACAGTGTTAAACTTTTTTGAAATACTAAGACATCAAATAGGCTTCATAATATGTCTGTGTACAATTTAATATTATGAAACATAGGTCATTTGTAAATGTGAAAATGCACTAAAAGATAGAAAAAAAGGCATTTCAAAATTACAACTGTGACAAACCAGAACAAACAGAAGAAATTCCTTGAAGTTCACAAACATCGAATATTTTAAAACCAAACAAAGTACAATATGCCAGTGACGAACTTGAGCCAACTGGAGACAACTTTAAAAATTATAACACATACTATTTCTAAAAGATTTTTGCAAATCAAATCAAAGCATACTCACCACAGAACATCTGATTTTGAGAACAAGATGGTAAATCAACCATGAAAAATAATGAAAATTGCCAAGAACTAGTCACATATTTTTCATAGCTTTTAAATTGTCCAGAACCCAAAGAGAGAGTCGAGAAAATACATCCCGAAATCACAACAGGAAGTTCACCACCACCACCACCACCACCACCACCACCACCACCACCACCACCACCACCACCACCACCACCCACATATCAAGAAACATAAAAACAACAAACCATCAGGGAAGACAGAACCCTCTTACCAATCACTTACAAAATTCTGTCAGCTTGTCTCTTGAATAGAGCACAAAAGCTTTTAGAACATGAATTAGCAAATATCAAACAGGATTCCCCCTGAACAGATCATGCCCAGAGCAGATTTTTAACCTGAAACTTAACCATACTCAAAATGTGAGCCCTCAGACAAAAACACCAAGCAGATTTCAAAAAGGCATATGACTTAGTAGACAGGCCCTCACTATTCCAAATTTTAGAATAGAGGGGATTAGATCCCAAAACACACGAAGTCATAGAACAAACACTGACTGGCACAAAATCTAAAGGAAAATGTATGAGGGAAATCTCAGAACTCTTTGACATTCCAAAAGGTAAGAGGCTAGGAGACAGCCTCTCTCCTATTCTGTTCAATGTCATCCTAGACAAGGTTATGGAAGACTGGGAGGATGAACTCAAAAGTGGGTTTCAGAAGCCAATCCTACTGGGTTTACCCAATAACAACCTCAATGTACCATACCTCACATCTGCAGATCCCTTGGCAATACTTACAAATGATGAAGAGGCTGCTGTCAAACAGCAAGACACTTAAAGAATTTGTAGAAAAAGCAGGGTCGCAAATCTCATTTGAGGAAACTAAATTCTTTCTTTCAAAGATAGAAATCACTAGCCTGGAAAGAAAATACAGTAAAAATCAACATGGTGCCATACTTTAAATACCTCAGGGAATTGATCCATCTGAAATACCTAGAAAAAATTTCACATCAAAATTGCCTCCAAAATGTAAAAAAAACATTAGGGTTAGTCCCAAACTTCTACCACGAAAAATCCAAGTCAAGACACAAAAATTCAGCACTACAGCATGGTCATAAAATGAAGAGTCCTCTATGCAAGCACGAACTTGAAGAAATCAGAAAAAGACCATTAGTCAAATTTTAGGTGCAATTAATCAAAATGACAGAAAAGTTTTTGAAAATCAAAACTGACAAAGAAACGGTGAATTAAATTCTCTGGTCATCTCAACAGACCATCAGAAAAGCAATTGACAGAAAGGATAAGAGACTATGTAACACCACTTAAGAACTCCATAACTAGGCTGAATGAAACCTGAAAGGATCTCAACAATGCAAAAATAAGAACAAGCAACATTTTAGAAAGAGAGACTTTCTGATGCAAAGTAGACAAACACGAAGTTACATCAGAGCAACCAGAAACAAAAACAGTACAGTCCAAAGTGGTCAGAGAAGTGTAAGCATGCCATTTTGGACAGAATGAAAGCCTACTGTACTACTACTACTACTACTACTACTACTACTAATAATAATAATAATAATAATAATAATAACAGTAACATATGTTGTGCGTTTCCTCCCTTATGTTTCTTTGAGAGGTTCCAATAACTGTAACTTGTGATTAACCTTGGTTAAGTATTTATACAAATAATTTAATTATTCATCTTACCATTCTTGATGATAGAAGTTAGTTTTCTGAGGGTTGGGGTTGGATTCTTTGGGGAAGGAGACCAGACAGCGAGGTCATCGGTCTCATCGGATTAGGGAAGGGCGAGGAAGGAAGTCGGCCATGCCCTTTCAAAGGAACCATCCCGACATTTGCCTGGAGCGATTTAGGGAAATCACGGAAAACCTAAATCAGGATGGCCGGACGTGGGATTGAACCTCCTCCCGTATGCGAGTCCAGTGTCTAACTACTGCGCCACCTCACTCGGTTTAGTCTTCTGAAATACATATGGTGGTGAATAAATTAATTCACAGTAACAGACTTTAAACATTCTTTTAATAACTTTATTTTCAGGCTTCCATGGCCATCATCATTACACATTTTAAGAAAGAATAAACAGATTCCTTAACATTTCTCAAATCCGCAGGTCATCAGAAAATAAACCCTTTCATGTATCAGATTCAAGTAGGAATTCTGCAAAATACAGCACTATGCTATTGTGGATTTTGTAATGACCCAGTGTCTTATGTGCCTCATACAATGCAGTATACAGGTTTACAATACAAAAGGCAGTTGTCTGTCATAATCAATCCCATCTGCCAAATTGATTGATTACTAAAGGCAGAAAGCTGGATTCCACCTGGTGAATAGGATAATTGAGCAAAGTGCTCCTGCCATACCTTGGGCAATGTTTTGTGTGCTGTGGCCTTTTTATTGGTTTTTACAGTCTGCAATATTCTTTTCTGAACCCTGTCACCAACACAGTGTTGCCCACAGTAATTCACTCTTTCAGCGGCAACTTTCCCCAACTCAAGGTACTAACAAACATCCGTTGGCACAGCAGAATGTATAAAGATCAATCTCTCTCTCTCTCTCTCTCTCTCTCTCTCTCTCTCTCTCTCTCTCTCTCTCTCTCTTCCGCCCCCCCCCCCTCCCCTCCTTAACAATGCCAACAAGAAACCTTTGCCAAATTAGATTTTCAATCTGCAGCAGAGTGCGCACTAACATGAAACTTCCTGGCAGATTGAAACTGTGTTCCAGACCGAGACTCGAACTTCGGACCTTTGCCTTTCGTGAGCAAGAGCACTTGCCTGTGAAAGGCAAAGGTCCCAAGTTCGAGTCTCAGTCGGGCACACAGTTTTAATCTGCCAGGAAGTTTCATATCAGCACACACTCCACTGCAAAGTGAAAATCTCCTTCTGGAAACATCCCCCAGACTGTGGCCAAGCCACGTCTCCGCAATATCCTTCCTTCCAGGAATGCTAGTTCTGCAAGGTTCACAGAAGAGATTCTGTTAAGTTTGGAAGGTAGGAGACAAGGTATTGGCAGAACTGAAGCTGTGAGGACAGATCGTGAGTTGTGCTTGGGTGGCTCAGACGATAGAGCACTTGCCCGCGAAAGGCAAAGGTCCCAGATTCGAGTCTCGGTCCGGCACGAAGTTTTAATCTACCAAGAAGTTTCCAGAAACCTTTGTATTGATTCATGTATGTCAATCAGAAATGGCTGTGATGAAAGTGGCAGCTGACAAGTTATGTGGTCTTAATACCCCATGTATGATATTTAACATTAAGATCTATAAAATCTAATTTAATTTAATTTATTACTGAGTACATATTTTTCTTATCTGCATCACACTCTACCAACATGTACAGGACACAACACAAATACAGAGAAAGAATTATCTGTTGCTGTTGAACATAAATTACCAGAGAGACTCATTGCACTGTGCAGTAGATTAAAACACTATAGATTTGTTTTTAAATTTATTTAATAGTTATTTCACTGATTAGAAAGTTAACTTAAAATTATAGCTCTGATTACATAAATATATAAAAATACTCTACAAACATCTTGTTGAATTAATAAATTACTTCTAATATCATAGTCTGATAAAAAAGGAAACTTCAAAAAGCATTATATTAAGTATCGTAACATTTTCATGCTATCTGTCGTTAGATTATGAAATATGTTTCAATATCAGTATTTCAAGGAAAAACAAGCTTCAAAGAGTAACTTTTCCTGACTTTCAATTAAATACTCAGCATATTGACAGTGTGCGTGCACATATATATTGACGTTTTGACTTTTGCTAAAGCACAATTTTTGCAGTACTCTATTTGGTAATGGCCACATGTCTGAAGCTGCAACAGTGAATTTTGTCACTGAACAGTTTGCCCTTTAGAAAATGTTACAAAGACTTATCACTAATAATGTAAATTTCTTCAGTTAAAACATCTGGTCTGGGAGAATATATGAAACTATTCCCTGATGTTTTGTCTCCAACTGTTGTAGACAAAATGTCATGAAATAGTTTCATGTATGACCATTGTCTCTCACCCTGGAAGTTTGAACACTAGCTATGAAAGTTTACACTGACTGAATTTAAAATTATTTTAATAGTGATACAATAATTTATATGTAGTCTAAAGCCCATTAAAATAGAATTTATAATACAATAAATTCAACAATATTAAAGAGTATCTACATGTACTTCATGAAACTACACAACAATCTTCAATTTTTCAACCCTGCACACTATTAAACATTTAAAGAATGCGCAAAAGTAACTATCAATTACATATTATATAAAAGAATAATGCTTTCTGTTGAAAATCTCTGCAATTTCAAGTAACATACATTTTTACATAACTGCATAATAGACAGTTAAACAACTGAGTTAAGAGATCTGATTTAACTAACTTAATCTAAGGTGGATTACACACCTTTCTCCATCACATGTATTCAGAGTAGATTCCAGGCTTTCAAATATTCATCATCATCATCATCATCATCATCATCATCATCATCATCATCTCTAAAACACTTACAAATTAACAATGTGTTTTAATCTTATTTAGATTAACAAATTGTGTACACCTTGTGTTCCTGGTAAGATCTAGTTTCTTTGCAACCATTATTTCTTTGAATTGATGAAAATGCTGAGACACCTGTTAACGAAAATCAGTTGCCAAAGAAGAGAAACTATGAATGCATCTCATTTCCTTCCATTAAATATTACATGAACTCTTAGGGCAAAATATAATTGCATCACTTAAATCATCATTTGACTTTAAGTGCATTTTCTTTTCATTTGTCAAATGGAGAAGTGCCTGAAATACAATAGCAAAACTCAGTTCAGCCTTTGTATCATCAGGCCACGTAGCCTTTGTTTCAGATAACAATTTACTGAAATGGGTTACAGTTCCTTCTGGTTTGGTGAGTACACCCACTATCTCCTGCAGTTTGCCATTTTGTTTATCAGAATTACAAGCTGAAAACTGAAAACAAAAAAACAAAAATTATTAAATACGGTAAATAAAATTAAAGAGTCATTAATTACAGGTAACAAAAGCAGTTGAGAATGCTCTGTGCCACAGGTGTGTGGGAGAGTTAGACGGCAAGTGCTTCATATGAAATAACAAATGCTTTAATCAAAATATCCACGGGTGTACTAACAGTCTGCAGTGTCCAACGGGCACAATATTTCAGCGATCATGTATGTCGCCATTATCAGGTGAACTGACGGACTGAGCTCCTGTGAATGTGCCAGTATGGAGATCCGTACGCTATGGCTGTTCAGAGGGAACTGGGTTCGGTCGCAGCAGCGGCCGATTTAAATACCCTCCGCCCGCAGCGCTCCCTCCGCTGTCCACGCCACGGGCCACGGTCGCGCGGTGGAACAGATTTTCACAACTATACGTTTGCTCGATTTACTCTTGATTAACCCAATCGCTGGTTCCCAAGCCTTGCTGAGATTATAGCCACTGTCACAGTTTATGAGGTCGTCATTGGTGCGAATTTCAATGGCCTCTTGAACAACGCTGTCTCAGTATCTCGTCATCTGTACCAGAATCCTCGTGCGTTCATAATCCATAGCGTGATTTTCCGACAAACAATGTTCAGCGACTGCTGACTTGCTCGGATACATCAGTTGATGTGGGCCTCTGGTGTCCACGGCATCGATCCTCGACAGTACGCATCGTCTGACCAATATATTACTTGCCACATTGACATGGAATCTGGTACACGCCGGCCTTCCTAAAACCAAGGTCATCTATGGCACTCCCCACCAGTGCCCGAATTTTGTTTGGAAGACAAAGATGAGGGAGGCCGGCATGTACCAGATTCCATGTCAATGTGGCAAGTCATATATTGGTCAGACGATGCGTACTGTCGAGGATCGATGCCGTGAACACCAGAGGCACACTCGACTGATGTATCCGAGCAAGTCAGTGGTCGCTGAACATTGTTTGTCAGAAAGTCACGCTATGGAGTATGAACACACTAGGATTCTGGTACAGACGTCGAGTTACTGGGACAGCGTTGTTCGGGAGGCCACCAAAATTCGCACCAATGACGACCTCATAAACTGTGACTGGCTATAATCTTAGCAAGGCTTGGGAACCAGCAATTTGGTTAATCAAGAGTAAATCGAGCAAACGTATAGTTGTGACGACCACGGCGGACAGAGCCATCACCCCGACGTCATCTCAGATGCCGTCGCAATCTGTTCCACCGCGCGACTGTGGCGCGGTGTGCGGACAACGAAGAGAGCGCGGACAGTGGAGGGAGCGCGCCGCAGGCAGAGGGTATTTAAATCAGCCGCCGCCGTGACCGAACCCAGTTCCCTCTGAGCAGCCATAGCGTACGGATCTCTGTGCCAGCACATTCACAGGAGCTCAGTCCGTCAGTTCACCTGATGATGGCGACACGTATGATTGCCGAAATATTGTGCCCGTTCGACACTGTAGACCAGCAGTACACCCGTGGATATTTTGATTATCAAATACGCCAGGAGAAACTCAAGTATCACAACAAATGCTTTAATTTTCTGTACAAATTTCAGTATGGTTATAACCTATTACACTACATAAGAATGAGGCAATGATAAGGGAGAAATGGAACACATGACTAACCTCTCAGATAAAGGAAAAAGGCTACAGGAAGATTAGACGTGTTATTTGCAGCATTTATGTTGTTGGACAGTCACCTGCTACTTTGACATGTAGAAGAGAGTTTGGAAAGGATTATTTATTTAGTGTATGGTAATATAAAACCAAAGTGCAACTAACTTATATGAAATGTATAATTTTATAAAATAAACAAAACTAAAATACTAAATCTACAAATTAATACCTAGGCTTCTCAATTCATTCAAGGGCTGCCTCTGCCATTTGAAAGAAATAGTCTAGATTTCCAGGCCAAGCTCATCTACTACATCTTGTTACTAGGTGTTTCATAGTACAATGTTCAGCGTGACAATCACACTGAAAAGATGAAGTAATTTCCCATCAGTGGGGGCTTTCTGTACAAATGCCATGGTCTGTGCGAATCCTGCTTATTGTCATCCAATGACGTTACAGTAATTCCATGCCATCTGGTATTGTATTACATCTATGAACACATTCGTGCCCACAGCATTCCTTCAGCTGTACACGAGTGCTGCTAAATGATCATCAAACCTGGCAGCCAGATCTATCTATTACAGACCTCCTGGCTTAAACGTGAATGCACAACTACATCACAACAGTTCTTCTCAGGAAAAAAAAAAGACATCTGGGTCACAGAATTTTACAGTGGGTTGAAGTATTAACTTTAGTTTCCACTCCAAGGTTACAGAATGATCTGGGGAAACTGTACCATCAGTTTTGGATATAATGAATGGTTGTACACATCAATCAACCGCGTAAATAATTTTGAGTGACACTCAGCCCAATTCAGGTACTTAGAACACCGCTTTTTCAACCTGGTATTTTAATTTTATGATTATTTAATACAGCAGATTTCCATTTGGGCCACACAAGGCCGAGTAGGTACCATTGCAGAACTACCTACTGTGGTAATTCCACAGTTACCATTATCTTTCACCATCTTGGTACCACATTGGTACCATGAACAACTCTTCATGCCAGTATGCCACGGAAGTTACTTCATGCACTGACCTAAGGCTTGCTAGCTGCGGATTTGAGGACCGCCACTGACCACCAGCACAAGTCTACATCGGCTGCATTCACCAACTCAAAACTAGTGCCAACACCGGTGACATCTAAAGCTTGCCCATATCTAAGCCAATGCAAGTCTCCCGGGGTCAGTTTACACCCCCACACTGTCAACTGTTAGCTATGTGCGACCCTCAAGATTTGGATGCGTTAAGCTACAGGCAGTTTATGACCTCCAGAAATAGTTCCATGTTACTGCAAGTTGTGCCATTGTGTGCTATATCAAACAAAGGAATTGAAAAACCTGTGTGTGTGTGTGTGTGTGTGTGTGTGTGTGTGTGTGTGTGTGTGTTGCATGCCACAACACAAATGGCATCTACAGACTGGACTTGCCCGTCTATCACTCTAACTGGGACAAACCACATGCAAATTTTGGCTCTTTGCTGCTGCCTTATGACAGCAAACTTGTCGGTGAACTGCGGACTGTGTGTTGAACAGCCACTAGCGTTAACTCCTTCCCAGTCAACATGGGCAAACAATCTCCTGCCACTGTTATGCAGCAGCTCATGGTCCAACATGTGCAAAGTCACAGGAGTGTGGAAGATCTTCTGGCCAGGCCACTGCAGCAGCAGACAGTCAATCTTTCACTGTTCATGTGATGAACAGAAAAATATGAAACTGGGGCGCAAACAAAAAACAGCTGAGGCAGTACTTTATAGTGTTTAAGGTAAAAAGCATGATTTTGCTAAATCATCTTATCGTGGATTCTGCCAAGAACTTATCAGTCCCTCTGATGGAACCCGATAAACACTTTCGTAGATATTTGTTCTTTATTAAGTACTCATTAACAAAAGACACTCATGTGATTTCTGCTTGCCTTGAGTTTTACCAATGTCACAAGCAATCAGCTCAATCCCAATGAGCTTAGACAGCTGAACTCCAGGGGTTAAGTCACTGAAGCAAGTTTTTTTTACATCAAACACCAAAGAATCTGATGCTGATGTTATGACTATAGAGATGTGATCATCTGTGCAGCATCTGATAAATACCATACAAGCTGTAAGGTGGACTGTGGCATTATGCTGTAGATGTCTATGTAGAAGCAGTGGGCCACAACTTAGAATCATGGGGGGCAGACACTGCAGTGGTAAACAGCGAGACCAGAAATGCGGTAAATTTGGCAGCCAGTGGTGACTTCGCATGACAGTGAAAAAACAGCGGTGCACACTTTCCTCGAGACTTAAACAATGGGCCACATGCCCCTGATTGTGCAAGTCTTAGCCATCCTGCCTGGACTGTTTTCAGAAGCATGCTAGAGACAACTGGCTATTCTGGTGGGCGGACTGCACTAAATGGGCATGACAGGGTCACGTCACATCTGCATGTTGGGTGGCTATTCCCATTTCACAATCATCACGACAAATGGACATTAATGTTATATGTTCTGCACCACGCATCCAGGAAAGATCCTCCTATGAACTACTGATTTCACTGTGGATGCCTGGCAAGCCAGTAAACTTTCAAGTCGATATGGGTGCTGCCACACGTCTCATCACTTTCAAACATATTTACAATTAGGTGCTCCCACACTAAAACAATCAGTTCGATAGTTTGTCTATTATAATAAGCATTGTATTCCATCGACAGGTCAGTCCACCATAGAAGCCAATTACAAAAATGTACAATGTAAATAACTTTCTTATTTGTAAACTGAGCTGATACTGAAAATATTTTTGGTCTGGATGCATTTATGTCTTTAGGATTTTACGTCAATGAGACAGTAAATCAGGTCTCTCAGATGTTCCTCAGCCACTGGACATGCTCTACACAGAATTTCCCCAACTTTTTGTTTTGGTCTAAGAAAAGAGAACAATTTCTATGCTTTTTCTGCACCAGCCTGTTCTAGTGGTGCACTGTGGCCTCATCAATGACAAATTAGACAGGCTGAAGGAATTGGATTTGACAGAACCAATCTCATTAAGTCACTAGGCAGGCTCCCCCCCTCGTTATTGCCAGAAAGCTTTCCTGTAAATTCAAACTTAACAGGGACTTTAAGGTCACAGTGAATGCTCAAACTAAAGCAGGCATGTACCCCTTTGCACAGCTTGAAGAACTATACATGAAGTTGGGATTTGGACACTTCTCCAAAACCGACATCACCAAGGCGCACTTAAGCATCCATTAGATAAATCTTCACAGAAAATTTTAGTGGTCACCACATCACACAGTTTATACAACTGTAAATGGTTGGGTTTTGGGGTTTCCAGTGCCCCTACAATTTTCCAGAGGTACCTGGAACAGCTGCTTCAAAATGTGCCTGGTTAAATTAACTATTTGGATGACACTGACATCATGGGAAGTTCCACTAAGCAGTATTTAGCAATTCTGAAGCCACTTCCTTTCATTTTGCAGGATTCAGGATTAAAGTGCAATCTCAGCAAATGCTGCTTTTTTTTTTTTGCCCTCAGGGGAGTACTTAGTCTATGTCAATTCTCATGAAGGTATTTTACCAACATGGAACTACATCGAAGAAACTGCATCCACATCTTGGCCTGCAAACCTCAGCCATATCCACCCTTTTCTGGGAAAGATTACATAATATGGAAAATTCATTCCGGCTGCATCTCTGATGGCTCAGTTGTTACATCACTTGTGTAAGAAAGGGGTAGCTTCCATGTGGTCCACCACATGTGAAAAGGCATTCATAGAGCTTAAACAGTGTGCACTCTCATCAACTCATTTTGCGACATTACAAGCAGTGAAGCAGACAGTGGTAGCGAATGGCATATTGGACCACAGGATAGGGGCAGTCCTTGCTCACTAAGATAATGATATTTGAAGGCACCCCTTTGTCTGCACTTCCAAAACACTACCTCTGAAGACATGAAATACTATCAACTTGAGAAAGAAGCACTGGCAACTACATTTGCTTTGAAGAATTTTCATATATTTCTCTATGGCGACAAGTTTTACCTGGTAACAGATACGAAGTTGTCGAGCCTGTTCTTCAACCCAGCAGCTCATGTCCCAGATTATACTGCTCATAGGCTCCAGCACTGCGCCCAGTTCCCCTCAAGATGTAGATATGAAATCTACTGCAGAAGCACAGCCCTGCACTAAAACACAGATGCTCTTTCCCATCTGCCGCTGGCACCATGCTTATTGGCCACACACCGACTGGGAATATAGCGCGTATTCTGTCAATGTAGGAGACGCGTGGAACAGCGGGTGACCCCATGTCAGGTTTACTGACCATGGCCAATCCCCACCAAACCATGTGAATGAGTGCACCTCAATTCTGCAGGCCCTTTTCTGAATACCACGTGGCTCATCATCAGACACTTTTTCCAGATTCCCATTAACTGCCATGCAACTATTGCAAAATACACAGTGGCGTAACTGTCAAAGATTTTCACAATTGAAGGCCTGCTGCAGAGGGTAACAGCAGTCATCAATATTGGGCAGAGATCAGATGCCTAATATGCTTTCATTGATGACATGGGAGATGCTATGAGATTGATGTCAAGCCAGTTATCTTCTCCATTTACTGCTGCCTACACCCAGCCTTCAAGTTACTCCTCACTCTTCAATGTTCCGGCCTGGCACATGGGTGTGGGGCAGGAGGTTCAGCTGATCAGTGGTTCCCAGCCACCATATGTCATCAAAGGGGCAATGTGTTTTTACACTTTATGCCAGAGATGACGGCCCCCCCTCCCCAACACCAGATCTGGTTTTACAACTGCACCCCCCTCCCATTATTTTTCTCAGCAATCCTTTCGCTGCTCCCTGTTTTCCCATCCTTCAGTGGAAGAAGAGTTTATTCTCGAGACCACTCCCCCATCCTCCTCCAACCACCCCCTCTAATTCCACAGTCAGCTGTTCCAAGCCACCGGCAGCAACAGGGTGACAGACCTGCTTCACTTCCAGCTTCCCATCACAGGGCAGATCGCCAATTCGAGTCAAGTTACTGCAACCAAGGACATCACCAGAGAGTGCACCAGGAGGAGTGGCAACCACTGTGGAGCCCAAACATCATCATGACGATGTGTCCGGTTGCAGCTGTCTCAGCCACGTTTCTGCCACTGTACACCCACAACTGTCATCACTGACTGGGCACACACAGCCTTACACTCACGTGCCCAAATACTGGAGGCACCGCGAGCCTGCGCCGTAGGCTGAGAAGAGAGAGACTACACACCTTGCTCTCTGCTCAGCACAATGTCAGGCCCCTTGTGCCCCCCCCCCCCCCTTTTCACCCTGAGAGGAGAGGGGTGTTGTAAACTAGAAGTTGCCACTAGTTTTTACCATGCCCTGTGCTCCAGGTCAGTAGACCAAGCCAGCTGCACAAGCAACTCTTAGTGTTGGCATGCTACAGACATTACTTCAAGTGCTAAAGTAAGGCTCAGTAGACACAAACATGGGGACTGACACCAGAGGCTTCAACATCGGCCTCCAGCTCGAGTCTGCAACACCGGCTGCATGCGCTGACAGAAAACTAGCAACACCAACACCAGAGACAATTATGCTTGCCTATATTTAGGCCGACATGTGCTACACGGGATGAGTTTACACCATGCTCTTAACTGTTAGTTGTCTTACAGCCCTCAAGATTTGGACACATTTTTATTCTACAGATTTTGTATCATCTCCGGGTGTATTTCCAAGTTATCATAAGGTGCGTCGTCATCTGCATTATCGAATAACTAATTCAGAAACCAGGGTTCATTTCTGTTTTGTGCCACAATGCACTGTTGTGTGCTACAATACAACTGGCGAATGCAGAGTGAACTTGCATGTAGTGTCTTGAAAGGGTTCAGTGACATTGTGCAGTTTATGTCTAGATGACTGTTCACTTGTTTACTGATTCACTGATTCACTGATTTTGTAATGCCTACTTCACACACAGACAAGGCATGAGCCTTACAATGGAAAGGGGAGGCAGGGAACTGGCCACATCCTTTTCAAAAGAAGCCTCTCAGTAGTCACCTTAAACAAGACAGGAAAGCCACAGAAAACCTGAATCTGAATGCCTAGTGGAGATTCGAACCACCCTCATCCTAAATGGCAATTTAGTATCTTATCCACTAAACCACAACACTTGACAAGATTCCAGAAAGGTTGCTTATAAGCAGATAATGAACATAAAATATTTTATCTCATGACAGAACCTCGAGAATTAATTCCTCACTATCTTCACTAACGTCAGTGTGGTCCACATCTTTGTACTGATCAAACTACACAATAACAAATGATAACAGAAATTACGGAACACATGCAAACACACACAACACCAGTACAACTGTTAACTAGTGAAGCGAGGTTTTTGTTTCTGTTCTTCAATAGCATACTAGGCAATGTCTAAACCCTGTGGCAGAATGAGGTACACAACACAGGGGTTACAAATGGGATCAGAATGGGCCACAGGAATAGGAACCTGACAAAACAAGTCTAAATCTCACAAGCCTTTGTAATTACACAGGCACAGCCTTTATCAATATAACAAATCAATCATCTCAAGGCCCAAATGCAAAATTTAGTTTTTACAGTTCCTTGGAGAGAATTAAATTTATAATTGGTGCAATTCAGCATCCTTAGAGTTACCTGTAGCATCAGCGAAAATTAAGTGGACAAAAGTAATTTCAATACATATACTTTGGGAGATGAGTCTTCCGTACTAACAGCTCAGTGGTGGTGTTTTGTTGCCTAGCAATCATGGGAAGCCAGCCAACGAGGCTTCAGCAGGTAGCATAAGTCAAACTGTTACGCTGCAAAAGTAAACGTAGTAGTGGGTTTCTTGAGTGTAACTGGTGCTGTCTTTTTGCTTTGTTTAACTGAAAGTCTAGTTCATAGTCTGTGCTTTCAGTGTTTACTCACTCCCATGTAATTTCAAACTATGTCCAGAGAGACAAGTAGTGCAAGTCCAAACCAAGTGAAACAAATGAAAAAAGCTCCCAACTCCAGTGTTAAGTGAGGTAGTATTTCTCAAATGAAAACAACAAAGGTGAGTTCTTATTTCCGATTGCTGGGGTTCTCAAGAGGATTGCTAGACAGTAAGCAAAAACACTGTTTCAACAAAAAGAAAAGAACAGTAGAACATAGATTGTGAAGAGACTGGCCCATCGAGACTGCATACACCATGAAAAGAGCGATCAAAAAAGCAAGTGACAGCTTTGGATGATTTTCTGAAGATGCTATTCACATATTTACACAGAGGTGACAGAAGTCATGGGATAGTTCGTAATATCATGTCAGACCTCCTTTTGTCCTACATAGTGCAGCAACTCGACATGGCATGGACTCAATGAGTCATTGCAAGTCTCCTACAGAAATACTGAGCCATGTTGCCTCTATAACTGAGCACAACTGTGGACATGTTGCTGGTGCAGGATTTTGTGTATGAACGGAACTTCCAATTATGTCCGACAGATGTTTGACGGGAGGCCAAATCAACTGCTCCAATTGTCCACAATGTTCTTCAAACCAACCGCAAGCAATTCGAGCCCGACGACTTTGCGCATTGTCATCCATAAAAATTCCACAACTGTTCTGGAACAGTAAGTCCATGAATGGCTGCAAATGGTCTTCAAGTAGCTGAAGTACGTGAACATAACCATTTCCAGTCAATGATCAGTTCAGTTGGACCACAGGACCCAGTCCATTCCATTAAAACACAGCCCTCACCATTACGGAGCCACCACCACCTTGCACAATACCTTGTTGGCAACTTGGGTCCATGGCTTCATAGGGTCTGCACCACATAGTAATGCTACCATCAGCTCTTACCAAATGATGACGGGAGTCATCTGACAAGGCCACAGTTTTCCAGTGGTCTGGAGTCCAACCAATTGGTCACACAAGGAGAGGTGCTGCACATGATGTGGTGTTATTAGCAAAAGTACTCACATCAGTCTTCTGATGCCATGGCCCATTAACACCAAATTTCACCAGACTGTCCAAATGGGTATGTTCATTGTAAATCCCACCTTGATTTCTGTGGTTATTTCACTCAGTGTTGCTTGCCTGTTAGCACTGACAACTTAATGCAAACGTCGATCCTGCCATCAGCCAGTCCATGCTGTCCATGCTGAGAGGGAATGCCTGAAATTTGGTATTCTGGCACACTCATGACCTATGAATCTCTGAGTAATGAATTCTGTAACAATTTCCAAAACTGAATGTCCTATGCATCTTACTCAAATTATCAACCTGCATTCAAAGTCTGTTAATTCCTGTCATGCGGCTTTAATCATGTTGGAAATATTTCCACACGAATCACCTGAGAACGTATGAGAACTGCACCAACACACTGTCCTTTTATACTCTGTGTACACAATACTATATCACCATCAGTACACGTGCGCATTGCTATCCAATGACATTTGTCACCTCAGTGTGAAACTACTTTTAAGAGACCAAATTTTCATTTCATTTCACACAATGCACAAAGAAATGGGCTTCAGAAACTTAGTTATTCCAATGATTACAATTATATTACCGGTTCTAGTAATTTATTGCTCTCTTCATGTGTGATTAATCCACTATCACCTTCGTCATGCTGTTCCCGTAACAGGTAACGTGAGCATTTTAATTATAAGGCTACCTTGATGCAATAAATAATTATAATCATTATAAAAATGTGTAATTTCATATAATTCAATTTTCACATTATGCCAAAACTTAAAACATGAGTAAATAATGGAAGAAAACCATAAATGGAAAGTACAGATGTTGCATGATGATGCAGATTTGTAGCTACATGAAACTGATTAATGCCAATTTAAGAGGAGAGCATGCTGTCAACTGACAAATTATTCTGCCACTTGTTGCACAGCAAGTTAATAATGGAAATACTTAACAATTAAAACACAAACTGTGAATGATCGACAAGATTGAAACAATGGTGCACATTTGTATGACGATGTACAATATATAACTAAGACATTTCAGTTTACTACAGACTGCACAGTTATTTCCAGTTTATATACACACACACACTCCTGGAAATGGAAAGAAGAACACATTGACACCGGTGTGTCAGACCCACCATACTTGCTCCGGACACTGCGAGAGGCCTGTACAAGCAATGATCACACCCACGGCACAGCGGACACACCAGGAACCGCGGTGTTGGCCGTCGTATGGCGCTAACTGCGCAGCATTTGTGCACCGCCGCCGTCAGTGTCAGCCAGTTTGCCGTGGCATACGGAGCTAGATCGCGGTCTTTAACACTGGTAGCATGCCGCGACAGCATGGACGTGAACCGTATGTGCAGTTGACGGACTTTGAGCGAGGGCGTATAGTGGGCATGCGGGAGGCCGGGTGGACGTACCGCCGAATTGCTCAACACGTGGGGCGTGAGGTCTCCACAGTACATCGATGTTGTCGCCAGTGGTCGGCGGAAGGTGCACGTGCTCGTCGACCTGGGACCGGACCGCAGCGACGCACTGATGCACGCCAAGACCGTAGGATCCTACGCAGTGCCGTAGGGGACCGCACCGCCACTTCCCAGCAAATTAGGGACACTGTTGCTCCTGGGGTATCGGCGAGGACCATTCGCAACCGTCTCCATGAAGCTGGGCTACGGTCCCGCACACCGTTAGGCCGTCTTCCGCTCACGCCCCAACATCGTGCAGCCCGCCTCCAGTGGTGTCACGATAGGCGTGAATGGAGGGACGAATGGAGACGTGTCGTCTTCAGCAATGAGAGTCGCTTCTGCCTTGGTGCCAATGATGGTCGTATGCGTGTTTGGCGCCGTGCAGGTGAGCGCCACAATCAGGACTGCATACGACCGAGGCACACAGGGCCAACGCCTGGCATCACGGTGTGGGGAGCGATCTCCTACACTTGCCGTACACCTCTGGTGATCGTCGAGGGGACACTGAATAGTGCACTGTACATCCAAACCGTCATCGAACCCATCGTTCTACCATTCCTAGACCGGCAAGGGAACTTGCTGTTCCAACAGGACAATGCACGTCTGCATGTATTCCGTGCCACCCAACGTGCTCTAGAAGGTGTAAGTCAACTACCCTTTCCAGCAAGATCTCTGGATCTGTCCGCCATTGAGCATGTTTGGGACTGGATGAAGCGTCGTCTCACGCGGTCTGCACGTCCAACACGAACGCTGGTCCAACTGAGGCGCCAGGTGGAAATGGCATGGCAAGCCGTTCCACAGGACTACATCCAGCATCTCTACGATCGTCTCCATGGGAGAATAGCACCCTGCATTGCTGCGAAAGGTGGATATACACTGTACTAGTGCCGACATTGTGCATGCTCTATTGCCTGTGTCTATGTGCCTGTGGTTCTGTCAGTGTGATCATGTGATGTATCTGACCCCAGGAATGTGTCAATAAAGTTTCCCCTTCCTGGGACAATGAATTCACGCTGTTCTTATTTCAATTTCCAGGAGTGTATATATAACAACTAATAACTGTAGTTAAATTTACACATACAAATATGACCTGAATGTTGTCACAATTTTTGTTTTTACCACTACAATACACGGGTAATAGCAACCAAACCACATCAGGCAACTTTGCCACCTGGCAGTGTGAACTGTGAATACCGATTGTTTGTCTCACGGACTACAAATAAGTGGATATAGAGAAAACTCAGGACCAAGGATTTCCCATCAAGGACCAACACCTCAAATGTAACATAGCCATTCAGCTGAGGAATCTTTAACAATATCATATTCTCCAATACTAAGCCCAAACATTACTAAAAAATTACTTGGCTGCAGCTAAACAGACTACCTCTCTATAAATATAGGGTATGAATGAGCTCTAAGAAGCCAAAGAAATGAAGATCCCCTATCAAAGGCAGATCTTAGTACAAAATGCAGCTTAGCAAAATGACTGTACAGAATTAAGAAAAATTAATAAACACTATATGGAAAGGTAAGACCGAGCTGGCCTTGGGAGGCAGATGGACTAACAAACCAGTGTTATTTTCTATTTTCTAAACAAAAAGCAGAATTGCATATTTAATTAAAGCAGCAAGGAATATGCCAGAAATTAGGATTACACGAGGATTATTTCCTTCAACAAAGAAAATGTGTCCAGAAGCAGCCATTTACAAATATCAACAATTTTCACAAGGAAATATGAATAGCTAAAAGGATAATAAAAGCACCACATAATTCACACACATCCTTAGATGTCATGCAAATAAGATACAATGTATTAATTTATCACTGAAACACACTTACCTGTTTAAGAATAGACCACATTGTGGCCTTCAGCCTTGCCATGTCAACTTTTTTTGACTCTTTTGCATATGGTATGCTAATTTTTGTTGCCTATAAACAACACATAGGACATCAGTTACAAAGGAATACTAGGTTACCAAATAAAATAATTACTGAAGAATATGATGGTTCAGACTATTGTAAAGCTATGATTTCTTAACAACATACACGTGCCACACTGATCAGATCAACTTATAATTACACAAGATAAAAGCAAATATGAAGATAACGCTTAATATTAACACAAGACTAGTTTTAAAAACAAAACACTACTCAGAGATCAGTTTCACTTCACTAGCAACAAATTGCGAACAGTTTTCATATTTAAAACGTGCCACTAAAAGTGACCAGACAAGTCTAACCGTCTCAGAACAACATGCCCCACATTAACATAATTTCTCTACTAACACTGTCCCCATAAATCATATAAATTAGCCAGTAATTTATGTTTACTTAACACGGTAGGGGAAGGGGGAGAGAGGGGGGAGAGAGGGGGGGAGGGGGGGAGGGGGGGAGAGAGGGGGAGAGAGGGGGGAGAGAGGGGGGAGACAGGGGGGAGAGGGGGGGGAGAGGGGGGGAGAGGGGGGGAGAGGGGGGGAGAGGGGGGGAGAGGGGGGGAGAGGGGGGGAGAGGGGGGGAGAGGGGGGGAGAGGGGGGAGAGGGGGGAGAGGGGGGAGAGGGGGGAGAGGGGGGAGAGGGGGGAGAGGGGGGAGAGGGGGGAGAGGGGGGAGAGGGGGGAGAGGGGGGAGAGGGGGGAGAGGGGGGAGAGGGGGGAGAGGGGGGAGAGGGGGGAGAGGGGGGAGAGGGGGGAGAGGGGGGAGAGGGGGGAGAGGGGGGAGAGGGGGGAGAGGGGGGAGAGGGGGGAGAGGGGGAGAGGGGGAGAGGGGGAGAGGGGGAGAGGGGGGAGAGGGGGAGAGGGGGAGAGGGGGGAGAGGGGGAGAGGGGGAGAGGGGGAGAGGGGGAGAGGGGGAGAGGGGGAGAGGGGGAGAGGCGATCAGTCAGTGGCAGAAAACCAGCTGTTTGGGAAGGAAATCAGCCTTGCTTTTTTTAAAGCAACCATCCCAGCAGCTGAACACAGACTATGAATGAATGTTAAATGACTAAGTCACATAGAGTCAAATGTAAGATAATTTCATATCACTTTACTGGTGGGCATAAAGTATTAACTCAGCACTGGAGACACTCTGATACATTGCTCCTTTAATTGATTTTGAAGCACTGTGCCCTATATATAACTGTTGCTTGTCCAATGTAAAAAGCAAATCCTCTCTGTAGTTCAGCTGCGTTCACAGTGGCACCGACAACAGTTGTCAGACAGAGTCACAAGAGCTCGCCCAATAGCATACCCAACAGTTGCATCATGGCGCATCCAATCTCTTGTCAGTTTTCGGTCGAGTCGTGGAGATTAGATTAGCTGAGGTTAGCAAATCAGCTTTTCATGTTTAAGTGTGGTATGGATACTATCAAGCCTGTGATGGACACGAGTGTGCCGCAATGTGGCATTTGCTATTGAAAGGATGCCAAATGCACATAAAATGAGCTGTATCTGTCTCTCAGTAATTGACAAATTCATCAATTAAAACAACATTAATATTTGTTGTTCTCAAGCCAGTGTTATAGGCCCTCCGCTGTTCCTGATCTACATAAATGATTGAGGAGCATTTGAGTAACACTCTTACAAGGAACTCCTTGAGTGCGAGTTCGCAAAAGGTCAATGATGTTTACAGCTTCCAACACCCCCCCCCTCCCCCACATTGTCTACCATGCAACCACAATAATGGCTGCAAAGGGTAACAGGGGGCGGGACTTGATGTATCCAATGGTGAGCACAGCACAAGTCTAAGGAGCACAGCTGAACTGTTTAGTCAACTAGTAAATCACAACAGTGCTAATAGTATTGATACAAATCTGAGCAACAGTGCGGGCAATGTACATAAAGAATACAACGATTACAGTACATGCTTAACAAGTGAAAGCAATACTGAAACAGGTGTCAAGCCGTGTAGCTCATCATCCTTGTCAGACAGGAAACCACAAATCCTATCTCCAGTGTAATGTAGTAAAGGGCAATTGTTGCCCAAGCAGCATGTGCTAAACATAATTTGGAAGATTATCTGCAGCACAGTAAAAAAATAATTATTAACAGAATTCAAATAATTCTGCAGCAGTATGACCATGTAGGGCATATTCAAGGGAGAACAAGGCGCACTTGTTACAAAAACTGGTGGTTGCAAATTTCAAGGATGCTCAATACAATTTACAGGATGCGGATGATGGTGACCTACTGAGTTGTGCCTGACATAGATTACAGTGATTTTAAGGGAAGCAGTAGATGGTTGTGTAATTTCAAACAGTGCGACAGAATTGGAAGATTTTAGGTAACGAAATTTCAAACGAAGTATCAGTTTGATGATGCACAGAAAACTGTGGAATTTGCCCAAAAATTTGTTGATGCAATAAACAAACTTATCCCATCATACAGTAAGGAATTTGTTTTCAACTCAGTCTGACTGGGATTTGATGAGAAAATGCATATGGAAGGAGTCCTGAAAATTAGAGATACAAATGGAGTTGTATCAAGATCAACTAACACCAATGCCACACGATTGTCATATAAAATTATGCCAACTGTTGATCTGAATGGTAAATTGGCTGGAAAGTTATTTATTGTGCTGCGAGAAGTACGAGGTGCTCTTCCACCTACAATTCTTTGTCATGTATGTGTGATCTAGTAAGTGCTGTAGGGAGTATATACATTACAGCAAGATCGATTCCTGGTCGTGAAAAGGGTGCGACATTGCAATTCATACCACCTGAAACCACTGGACAAATTCACCCTCTGGATATTTGCTTTCTCAATGCCTATAAAACATTATTGCACTATCTGAACCTATGCCTTAAAGGATAGCTACACGGTGGATTGTTTGGCATTCTGTTGCACACCATCACATTCCATATCAGTTCTCATCAACCCATTACACCAATATGATTCTATATGTATTCTTTAAGAGTGGCTACCTAGCTGAACATCCTGCACGATTTGTAATTCTCAAGGTGGTCACCTTCAATTGTGATGGTGTGAACCTTTGTGATCACTGGGGCGTGCCAATTTTATTTTTTTTTTTTTTTTTTTTTTTTTTTTTTTTTTTTTTGGTGTTCATGGTGCAAGTTAATGGTTGGTTTTGAACATTTCTTGAATGTCGACACTATCCACCCTTTGTGACATCCTTTACATACAATCCCACAGAAGGTAATTCTCTGTACCTCCCGTACACTTACTCTATGTCGCCTTCCTGATGTGCATGGTGAGTCATTAGCAGCTAATATTTTACCTGTCATAATTTTTAACACAACTCTTTCAAATGAGTCTTACTGAAAATTGAACTTGTGACCTTCCATTGCAGGAGGTCCTTGTTAAGATTGTTTGCAGATAATGTTGTCATTAACAAACAAATAATCATCAGATGATCGAAACAAATTGCAAAATGACTTACACAAAATGTATGGCCCTATACACCATATTTTCACTCTTTCAAGAAGTAAAGAACTTTTCTCACAGAATTTTTCCTTTTGCGTTAAATTTCTCAGAATTGCCCACCTCATTTTGTTTTCTGGAAAACTGGCACATACCTACCTTTCTTGCCTATTTCATTTGACTCCACAACATACCCAGAGCCTGTTGCAAGTTAATAGAATGAAAACATACTAAACTTCTTTGCTCTACGTGTAATGTTCATCATATCACTTGCTCATTAATAATAAGCTACTTCACTTAGGATTCCAAGTTACATGCCTCAAGAACGGCATATTTAAATTTGACAAAATAATTTGCATCTAGATCTAAGTGATTAAGGCAGTTCTTTTTACCAAACAAAAGCAGTGAAGTGGGACAAAGTGTATGATTACACTTTTTTTTCTTTTCAACAGCTATTGCATTTTCTTTGAAAATCCTTCTCTCACATTACTGCAAACAGCTTCTTAATTATTCACAATTTTTTCATATGTTTTACTGGTTTCACTAGTAGCACTTCTGATTGCTCCAAAGCAGTTATGGCAGCAGGAATTAATCCAAAATTTGGAATTACATACAAAAGTTAGTCTGAAATATCAAAAGTAGACATTGACCCTTGGGCAAAGGGAATTCAAGCTGCTTCACTGCTACCAAATGAATCAATGATGCTTTTCACAACACCAAAGTTCTGGTGGTAATAGTTGCAGGCATCAATCCAGATCTCCATCTTTTTAAAATGGTGCATGGTGGTAAGGAAATGTCTGGAGCTAACAACTTAAATGCTGCAACACATGAATGGGGTTGACACACCCCCATAAATTTGTCAACGCCACTGAATTTACTACAAATCCCTTCTGCAACTCTGTGCAAGTCACACACATCATTTTACAACATAATGATTTTATTGAAACAGCATAGTTCACTGTATAAGGCACAGCATCCATTGCTAAGAGTAGTACACCATCATGCTTAATGCATTTGGTTCATATAGCAGCCATATATTTGCCAAACAATTGACTAATGGTGGGAAAAATTTACTTTTTCTAAATGTTCACTGAATTTTCCACCTGGAAGATCTTCTTCTGAACTTCTCACAATAACATTATGAAAAGGATAGTTGCTACTCACCATATGGTGTTTGGTTTCATGAATTGATACCTATATTTCCTTTCATTTGCAACCCATAGTCTTTTTGGTGCTTTCTTGAAACACGAAGGAATTGTAGCCACTGGCTGCAACTGGGCGGGCACTGATTGAAATCAATGGGAAAGTTGAAAATTTGTGCGGGACCAGGATTCGAACCCAGATCTCCTGCATGCTAGGCAGATGCCCTGACCACTAAACCATCCAGGCAGAGTGGTCATCACAAATGTAAGGACTACACTATTTAGCACGTCTCCCATCAGACCCAAATTATCTACTTTGGACGTGGTCAAAAGAACAGTCACAACACACATATAATTAATGAAAAGATGGATAATGATTTTTTCAGCGCACCACGCTCTAACTTTTGCCGGAATCAGCAAAATGCTGCAAGTAATGAGGATGCAGGGAAGGGGCACTACATTAGTAGTATGTGGATAATTTGAGAATTTGGGTCTCATAGGAGGTGTGCTAGAGTAGTCTGTGAAGATGCAATGAGCACTGAGTCCGGGTGACTTAGTGATCAGAGCATCTGTGTAATAATCAGGAGATCCGCATTCAAATCCCAAGCCAGCAAAAATTTATAACTTCCCCCATCGATTTCAATCAATGCCCACTTACACACAAAGGAATAACAGACATTGGCTGCAAGTAGGCAATCCTTTGTATTTCACATTTGTGTTTTTCTCCACAGTGACTTATGTCACACAGTTTACAATATAGTGTTTTATCATCAGTCACAAATGCTTTCTCAACATACTGAGGCACCAACTGTTGTAATTTTACTTGCATGCTTTGTTTCACTTTACACTCTCCCTCCCCCGAGCTATACTGCAAACATTTCTTACTTCAACAAGACTGAATAACCCAATGAGACATTGGCCTGCAGTCCAGGGTCTAGAATGATTTATCACTTTGGAGACCAACCACTTAGTAGAATACGGGGCCTAGGAAATTGGCCACTTATGCCGTTCTTTAAAGCATTACTGGCACAGGCATAATTGCTCTATCTTCAAGAGTAACACATACTAAAAAGTGCATCATGAAATAAAAGTCAAATATTTGGAGATAGCCAAGCACACAATGTTTCAAACTTTATATCAGACTCTGCATAGAGTGAAGTTCGAAAACGTGATTAGTGTTGTCGAAAAACAATGTGCCTCTACTGAGAGTGACTGTGTTGTTCTCATAGTGGGATCAAACGAGGTTACAGCAATGAGGCTAGTACATTTCTTTAAAAAAAAAAAAAAAAAAAAAAAAAAAAAAAAAAAAAAAAAAAAAAAAAAAACACCACTTCCTATCTTGTAGTTGCAGACTAGAAATGTTATAGTGACGAATCTACCCACGTGGTTTGATCTGGTGGACTGGTCTTGCGTAAAAAGTGAAATTCGATGAACGAATGAAAAATTAAAACACTTCTGTTCCAAAACGTAACACTTCTTGATGTCAACAATTGTGAAAAAGCTAGTTTCACAATGCATGGACAAAACTTGAATCAATCTGGTAAGAAGAGACTAGCATAAAATATAAACAAGGCTCTGACACAATAATGCACGAAAGCAGCTGCAAAAGCAAACAAGCCATCGCTTGAATTGTCTACACACAGGGAAACTCGTGAAAGGGGCCAATTTTAACTGGATTTGGTCCAACACCAAAAATACAGAAGAAGTATTCAATACACAAGTGGAAGTTCCTTTACCCTGTAAACAAACTAGTTTTAAAGATGCTTTACCCAATAACGTATGCAGTAGCACTTACATTACACATTTGAACATTGGAGGGCTGTCTGAAGGAATGATGATCAAGCTTTATGATATGCGAAAGTATGAAACAGTCAGTGGAGATAATAGGTCTAAATGAACATGGGCTTACAACTGGAAATATCAGTCTTATCGACAAACTTTCAGGCCACAAACTGGCCACCAGCTTTTGTAGAACAGCGACCTAAATGAAGAACTTACTTTTGAAAATAGTTGCACACAACTTAAAGAGTATTACATGTTAATCATCAATATATATCGCATCCCTGGGTACTATATAAGCTGTGTGTTCTTAGGTAAATTTGAACTCTGTTACATAAATTAAAAATTGAGTACTGTGTAAGAAACTAGTTACATGTGTTGACTTCAACATAGATGTAAGAATTAATGACAAACTTGCATCACATTTAAAGACTCTGATATCCACAAAAGCACTAAATCTAAATTTCAACCAATGCACAAGAGTTACAGAACTACTTCAACATATATTGATAATATTGTAAGTAGTTATGATTACATCATCAGAGTTACTTTAGATTTAGGATTATCAGACCATGTAGCACTATTTGTATCGTTACCATAATTAAATTTAGGTGACAAGTAATAGATGTAGGAACTTTAGCCAAGAATATGTGGAAGTATTTATTAAAAATCTTAGCCTCACCATATTGTCAGTGTCCAACAAGTGACAACTACAGTAACTTTTCAACTGAATTCATGAGCATATTCAATAAATGCTTTTCTTTTGTAACAGAAGCAACTGAGTCTCATAAAAGTATATCACGGGTAACAAAAGAACAATGTGTCCAGCATCAAGAAGAGGAAACTGCATATGGAGTCAAAGTTAATAGAAATCCTGAATCTCTTAAATATGTTAGCACATTAAGGAAAACATCTGACAAATAGTCAAATTAGCAAAGTGTACTGCAATCAATAAATTCATTTTAAATGCAAAAAACCAATCCAAAGCTGTTTGGTCTGTTATAAGAAGTGAGGTTGACAGTGGAATGGAGAGAAAATGTCCCTCTAACTAATGATAAATGGTAAGCAGTTACAGATTCCAGTGCCATATGTGAATCCTTCAATAATTTCTCCATTAATTGTAACAAAATTGGTGCCTCCCCACCACCAAGTAGAATTTCTATTATGGCAGAGAGAAATTTCTCGGATTTTAAGTTTTCACCTGTTTGAAGCTCTGATGTCATTAGAATCATAATTTCCCTAAAAAATTTAAACTCATTGGGTTGGTATGAGGTCCCCATTAAAATAATAAAGTCAATACATTTTAGTACTGCACATCAACTCTCCCTCATAAGCAACCAGTCTTTAGAAGAGGGAAGGTTTCCAGATTGGTTAGAATATGCCAAAGTTCTGGTAGTTCATAAAAAGGGGAAACAAGATGAAATGGGAAACAACAGGCTAATCTCATTGTTACGATTTTTTTTCAAAAATATCTGAAAGAGTTGCATGTGATCCGACAGAAAATTACAATTCATTCCACAATATCATTTTACGCAATCAGTAGGGTCTTAGGAAAGGCTCCAGCACAACCCACGCAACAAATGAATTGGTAACAGAAGTTAGCAGTTGTCTCAATAATAGAATGTGTATGTCGAGCATCTTTTGCAATCTTGCCAAGGCCTTCAACACTGTAAATCATTACCGACTTCTTCAAACACTGACTAGTAGTGGTTTTCAAGGAAATTACATCTGGCAAACAGAAAACATATAGTACTTGTTAATAACAGTGGCAAGAAATTCCTTTCTGGCTGGGAACACACAGAATTAGGTGTCCCACAAGGCTCAATATTATGACCACTAATATTTTTGTATTAGATTAATGATATGCCATGCCAGGTTGAGTGACACCATCCTCTATGCAGCTCACTCAACAGTGATAGTCTGCTGTAAAACCAATGACAATTTAATTCACTGCATTGATCACATACTTGGGACATGGAGGCACGGGTAAAAAGAATAATTTGAAATTAAACTTTGCAATAACAGAAATTACTCATTTCGCCATGGAAAAACCAGTACGATGTGAGAGAGAGAGAAGCTACACAGGCAAAAAAATTAGACACTGCAAGCTGTGTCAAATTCCTTGATATGTAAAAACATAAAAGAATGTTGTACGGTAATTGTGTAGACAGCATTCTTAGAATGCGTGTGTATATGAGATTCTCACTTTCACAAAGTAAAGCCCACAACTTTTTGAGGACACTGCTTCCTGCATCAGAATGAGACTAGACGTAGGGCAAGTTACATGCTACCTACCCACAGACTCAAACTATAAGAAAAAAACTCCATGCTACATGGGTATGAAATTTTTAAATAAAATCTGCTAGGGGAAAAGTGACCCCAATCTAAAAAAAAATACTGAAGAAAACATCATCAAAAAATATTTCAAAGGTAAATGCTACTATAGTGTAGATTTCTTGAATGATGACCACGTAATATAGTATTTCTCTAAAAAATAACACCATATATAGTATAACTACAGATTTTTAAAAAAAATTATAACCATGTGAAGTAATATGTATGTATGTATGTATGTCACCTTAGGTTAGTTTATTAGTCTGTATGAGAGTCTTAAAATTGACAAGTCACAAACTTTGATTGTATGAGGAATTTTACGTGATGATAATTTAATTTGATTTGCCCACACCTTCCCCATCATAAGGCACTCACAATGTTCAAACATTAAAATTATATTCTATGTCAAAACACAATTGTTGCAGCACTGAGGTTGTAGGTTACACATAATTATGTGAACATCGAAGTATCCTGACTACCAGAAGATGACATTTCTGCACTCAGGCCTCGCTACACAAAGTTTATTTAAATAGATAATTCATGTTATTGTCTTAGAAACACAACTGCTTCTACTACTATTAATTTAAGGTCATTTAATTGCAAAAATTTAGGAGTCAAAGCAAGGTTACTGTAGATGGGAGAATTAAATAAGGTCAGATGGGGTACAGTGTACTTATCAGAACTGCAGTGAAAGGAATCTCAAAGAAAACAGCAAGACTTGCTTTAAAAAGTACTCCATGGAAATCTATACCCAAATGTGATCACATTACCACAAAGAGGTTTCAAGATTTTAATGGGAAAGCAGGAGAAAAATTAAAACTTCTGCACGAAACTTAGAATACGATTTCAGGGATGCAAGCAGTCAAACGTCAATAGAATTTGCCAAGATGAACAACATGATTGTCCTTTACACATTGTTTTGGAAGAAAGCAAATGGAAAAATAGACTACTTAGTGACAAAATTGAACTAAAAATGAAATCAACTATGATTCTCAAATAATAAAGAATTTTGACAATATGTGATAGTCCTAAGCTACTTTTGAATTTTAGCTGATTACACCCGTTAAGATGCACATTCAGGGGGGGAGAGAAAACGAGAGAGAGAGAGAGAGAGAGAGAGAGAGAGAGAGAGAGAACTGAAAAAAAGGACACACACACACACACACACACACACACACACACACACACACACACACACACACACACACACACACAACCAAAGAAATTGCAGGGATGAAGAAAGCAAAAAGAAATGAAATGTTAAACGGAATGAAGAAGCTATATTACAGTAAATGCGAGAATTTCAAGTAAACTATAGTAGAACCATAGTGGAATAAGATGAATTAAACAAAAATGTTCAGAAATTTCAAATAGGTAATGATAAAGATTCACTGCGACATGCCAGATAGTCACATAGTGTGAGAATGGTCAGGTGTGCAAGAGCTGTACTGTACTGGAAGTGCTCTCTCTCTCTCACACACACACACACACACACAAACACAAACACAGAGAGAGGATTCACCTACCACGCTGGGCACCAAGAAGCAAGTCTTTTATTATTTATATTCCCTGTTTAAATATAATATTCAGCTCCAACCACACTGATGATGATCCTTGCATTGAGACCTTATTAACAATAATTTCAAAATCACTCAGTTCATTAGGAAATGCTAATGACAAATTTTAGTTACTACCAGCACTTAATGATGGAAAGGATGGACCAATCACAACTGTGTCCTGAAAAGGCTGCCGCCAAACTGGTAACACAGCTTGTTAGGCAGACTATGATCACTTTTTGAGGTGGTCACATGCAGATTAGTGTTCGAATTGCAACTCTGTAAAGACAAGCGGTTGTTAAAGTTGCTTCTGAAAATGTATTCGTGCAATATATTTGTGCGATATCATGCGGATTGTAAGACCACGTGAAGCATTTTGTGACTTTTGCAGTGCTCGAGAACTAATGATTAATGACTAGGAATGTTGTTATGAATATTAACAATAGACTGGTTCTAGAAATCTTTTTACAAATTTCACAATTGGTTAAATAAAACAAAATTAATTGGCATCCTAGCATTTTATGATTCTCATTATGCTTAAGCTTTTTAAACCTCCCAGGTACCACATTATTATGCATTGTTTCTTTCACAAGCATTAGAGCTCGCGACCGATGTATAACAAACCAATCGGTGCAATGCCTACAAGACATGAGGTAAGCAAACCGGCAACACTTCAGTTATGAGAAATGCGGTGGTGGCAGCAGGGGTGGGGGTGTTCACTGGACTTTGATATGTAAATCGCGCATAGCATCATTGTGCCAACTATATTTGAACATCCATTCCCCTATCTGCTGCGACAGCGTTACAGTTGGTCTCTTTGAGAGTTGACAAACATGGCAAATTATATTTTGAACAAGTGCTTTTGTATCCCTCATGGGTCAGTGTCACACCACATAGCGAGAAACCTGAAGAAATGAAAGTTCAACATCAGCTCTTCAATGACACATAAATTTGACTAGTGTACACAGTAAACAAACAAGATAAATTTAAGAGAACTGGAGCACATAAAATACATTGTACTTATGGAAATTTTCACGTTGGAAAGATACAGAGAGACTCCAACACATTTTGTGAACTCATGGCAGTTCTTCAACTAAAGAAATGACAACCAAAAGCACTCTGCAATCCAAGTGATAAATTTCAAACAATTTAGATATTTTGACAATGTTGGTTTTCCAGGAGCATCACACCTGAGCTAGACACCTGATATGCCACCTGATGAAAGGGAAAACTTCTGAAATGAGTTGTTAATAAAAACTAAGTTCAGTGATTGGTTACCTTGTGTTTTTATTTATGTTTCAATAGGGCAGGTTTGAAAATATGACAAACTCACTACACTACAACTAAAATAAGGACTATCCATTCTTTACAAATTCCAACAGATAAGAGAGGTAATGGATAGAGGGTGATACATGAAAACGTGCAGGAGTAACATGAATGCACACAGTTGAAGACTGCAAGCAGTCGAAAAGCCCAGGTGAGATTTATACTAACAGTGGATGTCAAATAACATATTTAAAGAGAGACATAAATAATAGATAAAAAATTTTAACTGTACTTTCTCCATACAACAACTGTTGTCGCTATATTTGAAGATGCTCACCACTGTAGGTGGAGTCAACAGTTTCCACTGACATACACTTTCCCTTTCATCTCTAGTTGGTGTGACTGGATGGCCATTAACTTCTTGCAATTCATGTCCATCATCTTCATGTTCTGATGACGATGATTCATCACAGTTCTAAAACAAAAAAAAGTAAGGATGTAATTGCTGCACTGACACTCATCACACTAGGAAAAAGAAATGGAAACTTTTACCAACTTTATGCACAAATTTGTTTCTTCAAATAGCATTTGTGATTAACAAATATATGATTCTAAGTTCAACCATGATTACTAAGCATCATGGATCATCTGATGCAGGTGAAGTTAGATGCTTTACAAGTTACATTTATTCATACATTTCTTTATAAATGAAATGACTTATTGTCAAACAGATATGAACTGGCTGTTCACAGGCATTTGACCAAGTAATTCCTACATCAATGGATTGAACACGATGGTCTGGTTCCCTTGCTACATGAGTGTCACAGAACAAGAGGCGACTATTATTGACACGAAGTACCCACTGCCATAGACTGCACAGTGGATTGTGGATTGTATATGTATATTTGAGAATATAGGAGTTTTGGCATACTTCTGGCATGGATGGGACAAGGGAAATGGCTGGAGTCGTTCTTTTAACAAGCAAATGAATGGTGTGATTTTCACTAAGGTTGCCTGGATCAGGATGCCAGACATGTTACTCTGAAAACGATTCCTATAAAAATGAAGATCAGATTTTATAAGAAAATTTGTAAAAATTGTTGCCTTTTTTAAAAAGAAATTATGTGATTTACCGAAGTCATAATTTATTGATTGGGGTAAGTGAAAGAGCCAACACATCGCACCAGGGAAAGGTAAGTGACAGGTCTAAGAACAGCATCTTTAGTTTATGCACTGTAAAATACGCATGGAAGTGCCCCAAAGCCCATGAAAAATATAATGGAATTTGCAGCCAACAATGTTGTTACTTAAACATTAACGGCAGCTTATACTATTTTAACGTAAGTTTTATAGAATTAATTCTTTAAGATTTTTCATAAGTATTGCATTTTTCAGTTGTATCACTGTTCTTGCCATGTTTTAATTTATATCCTCACGTGAACAACAAATTTTCTGAAATTTCTGAATTGTGTAACAAAAGGTATGTTTTGGTGGGAAACACATTTATTATTTCTTGCTGTTTCACAGCAGTTTCCAACGTAATTCATAAACCAAATCAGTACTAATCGTCAACTTATTTTCACTTATCATTCAGAATGTGTCCCCTTCTTATCAAATGTACACCATTTAACATAAAGGTAGAAAATGGCCAGAAACTGTGTACGAAACACTGTTATAAACATTACGCAATCACTGTTTAATGAACTGATGAGGATTTTCTGGTGCATAATAGTACGATATGCGAGCTCACATGCCCTGGAAGGATGAACCACTCTCCTGGAAAAATGAAAATTTAAAGAACCAAACTACTTGAAACCACTTCAATCACTGGCAGAAATTACCACACACAAGTTGATCTAGTAGCTTTTTTTTCCATGCATGACCAAAAATTTGTAAGGATCAATAAGCAGGACTTTTTGATAATGTTCTGACATAATGATATTGCACTTCCCCAGTTGCTTAACTAATAGGATTCTCATAACAAGTGGGAAACATTTTATGACCTAGTTTTATTTTTGCCACCCAACATTATACTCCTTATGGTGCAGCTATTTTGGAACTTAAGTGGAGTACACACTCCCACGTCTACACGTACAACTATTTAGCAAAAGACTGTCAGAGCAAAGAAATTAGTAACATAGTGTTAAATTCCTGTAACCTCTACTAACAGAATGTTTCCTAAAATAAACAAGATCTTTCATTTATTTATTTATTTATTTATTTAGTTATTTATTATCTTTTTAGCATAGAGTCACCAACTGGTGACTTTTAGCATTTACTACCTGAAAATTATCCTATATTTATTACAGACTGTTTTTATGTAATAACGTAAAAATGAAGATACTGCTGTCCCTCACCAATCATCATAGTTACAGGTGAGGTACAAAACCAAATGCAAAATAATTAGGTTCAATAATCTCAGAAGATAGAGTGGTTGCGGGTGGTGCCATTATTTACTGTCTTGTAAAGTTTTTAGGTGGTGAAAACCAATTGATACAGACAAGATAGCTGTATGTTGTGAAGAATAGCAACTAACGCTAAATAACCAAAAGTGTGAAATCATCCACACAAGTACTAAATGGAATCCGTTAAATTTTGGTTACGCAATAAATTATACCCATCTAAAAGCCGTCTATTTAACTAAGTACTTTGGGATTACAAATATGAATAAATGATGGGTTATGTTGTGGTCCAAAGATGATCTTTTATTGGCAGAACTGGTCTACTAGAGAGTCTGCTAAGATTACATTTTTCCACCTCCTCCTGGAGAATTGCTGTGCATTATGGGTTCTGCATCAGACAGATAAGGCAAAGAACATCAAAATCCAAAGAAAGACAGCCATTTTGCATTATCACAAACTAGAGGTGCGAGTGCCACAGACGTGATAAATGAACTGAGGTGGCAATCATTGAAACAAAGGTGTTTTTTGTTGGGGCAATCTCTCCTCCGATTGAAAATATTTTTTAGTGCCCACCTACACAGGGAGAAATGATCATCATAATAAAACGAGAAATCGAAGCTCACACGGATAGATTTAATTGTTAATTTTTCCTGCACACTGTTTGAGAGTGGAACTGTAACAAAACAGCTTGAAGGTGGTTCAATTAACCCTGTGCCGGGCATTTAACTGTAAATTGCAGAGCTATCATGTTGCGTAGATACTGGACGTTAATTTGGCACAGCAGGTCTTAGTATGTACAAGAAACATTAAATAAAGTCTTCTAACCCCCCTCGCCCCTTCGCCCCCTCCCTCTCTGCCCCTCCCCCCCCCCCTCCCCTCCCCTCCAACCCCCTCCTCTTCAATTTATGTTGTTTGAGATTTGGATATAGCTTGGCACTGTTGGTTTTCTGGCAGAATGTCCCATTACGAAACTATACATGACTTATCATGCTTTCAAGGTGAAACATTATTGATCCTTAATAAAATTAATTTTGTGATCCGCCCTGATGGCAGCACGAGGGGAGCAGTTGGGTTTGGGCAAGGTGTGGCAACAGAAAGAGCATCTGGCCACCCTTTACCACTTTCCCAAACCCACTAATTACCATGCTGACTGCTTGAGGATATGGAATAAAGGCCAGGAAATAGAAGGATAAAATTAGTTTTATCCAAATTGACATTAAATTCCCAGTTTCATAGTTTAAATAAGTTTTTCCTCTTGTGGAAGGCCACCACCAACCAATTGAAAATAATTTTCTTCTTTGAACATACTTCTTAATTATGGTACTCTGCATTCGGATGCAAGTTGAAAATACTTCTGTTTCCACCTTCACAGTTCAAAGCTTACTTTTTAAAACATCTGGTGCTACTCACGAGTGGAACAGCAAAGGAATAGTGACCCTTATGCCAAGAACGAAAGTGTGACCTGCAGGGTAGTCCTGGGGAGGTATATGTAGATATAAAAGGGACAAATTGTTTCATCGGTGACTCTACTGTAAGAGAGCAAGAATAAATATCACCAATAAACCACCCTGTTATATAATCTTACATAGTTGCCTATATCCGCATGCAAAAAGAAGAAAGCACAGCAAAAAGACATGAAAAGTACAACAGTTCTACTTAATATTTAACCAATACTACAGAAATACACAAACAGTCCTGTTTTGATCCTCCGAGAAGTTACAAAATTCATACATCTTTAAGTGGCAGTTTTATGCCCATAACTTCAGCAATAGCTATTACATATGCTCCAAAGCTTGCAGAAATGTGATTACTCACTATCTGAACAACAGCAGGGGCTGTAACTTTATTTACAACCAGGTTATCTGTTGTCAGTTCAAGTGTACAGTTCTATGCTAGTTCTTTAATTTCGTGCAAGTTTTTCTATGTGTCTTTACAGAGTTTATTCTCAAAAGATCTGGCATTATAAAGAGAAAAGTACATGTTTAATGCCACCAATACTGGGAGAAATGAATGGAGCATTATTTTCTTAACACATACAAGTATACATCTGTTTGCTTGCTCTGTAGTGAATTACTATCTGATGTGAAGGAATATAAAATAGAAAGGCAATTTTTGACAAAATGCATAGCTCAACAACAGCTTATTGTGGAAAGACAAAATTGCAAGTTATTTTCAAATTTGGACAAACAATGCCAAATGGACGTTATGCACCATAATTTGTTGACATGGCACGTTCAGAAAGGGGTGCCATTCATATCTGTGCATTAAGCCATAAACATTAACATCACAAATCTATTGTTTTGACTGTACGTACTATGAGTGCATTGTTGCATCACTGAGGTGGCCCGCAAGCTTAATTATGTGAATCAGGCCCACAGGTCAGCAAAGGTTACCCACACCTGGACTAACCCATAGGATTTTATGTTCACAGCTGTAAAACTTCAACCCTTCCACTGATATTTTGCTGTCTTATTGGAGAGCCAACTGACTGAAGCTACTAAATACATACGAGAGTGAGTCAAATGAAAACCTTAAATTTGTAATAACAAATCGAAATTTCATGCCGTCATCCTGTAAGTTGGTAAGCATGCTACAAACAGCATGCAGAATGGCCTGTAGATGGCAGCATAGTGCAGATCCACACACACACACACACACACACACACACACACACACACACACACACACACACACACACACACACACACACAGTCGCAGTATCAGGATAAAGATAGCCGCCCCATTTGCGACTTGCACCAGGGAAGAACAGCGTTCTGTTGTTCAGTTTTTGCGTAGTGAAAGTGTAAAACCTATTGAAAACGTACGAATGGAAGGCAGTATTTATTTTCAAATTCTATGTAACCTGAATTTTTTTCATGGACAGAATTTAAATTGTTTATTCTTGATATGGGAGAACATATCTCCAGAATACTGTAGGTATCAAACTTATAGATGTCAGCACCTATTCCACTTATGGGAACACATGCTTTAGCTTCAATCAACTCACTCTGAAGATGGCCAGAAGGTATATGACCAAAATCTAATGGATGAATCAATATACATTTAAAGTTGTCAGCTTAATTACTATTTAAAACAATCATATGAATATTTGGGTTTACCAATACAACTTGGCAGCTTTTTATTTGACTAGAATGAGTTGACTAGCTTGAAAGATGTTTTTGGTTCAAATGGCTCTGAGCACTATGGGACTTAACTGCTGAGGTCATCAGTCCCTTAGAACTTAGAACTACTGAAACCTAACTAACCTAAGGACATCACACACATCCATGCCCGAGGCAGGATTCGAACCTGTGACCGTAGTGGACGCGCGGTTCCAGACTGTAGCACCTAAAACCGCTCGGCCACACCAGCCGGCAAAAGATGTTTTTAAACTAGTTCAATCTGTAATAGCGTAAAGTTTTTAAATTTTAAGAAATATTCAAAATAAAACTTAACCACTTACTGGAACATTTGGACAGTACTCCAGAGTGTCATTTGGATTGCAATAGTCATAATTTACAGCGTCACCATCATCCACCACTTCTGCTCCTGACATTGGCAAATTTCGCTCACTTACAAATTTGATGAGGAAATTTGTATTATGATATAACCTGAGAAACAACAGAAGTAACTATAAATAATTGGCAAAACAACAAGCTCCAACATTTTTATATATTTTTTTGTAATAACACCATAAATACTAAAAAATTTATCATTTTTGGATAGTGTGTTCTATACTGAGAATAAGAACCCATTTTGCAATTGAGTGACGCAAAGTTTTTGGCTTTGCAAGCTTTACACTGAAATGTTGCCCCAAAAGCAGAAGATTTGTGATATTTTATCTTGTAGGCATGGTACAGCGTCATAATGTAAACAGCAAGGAGACCACTGCAACGACGGCCGAAATGTTGGCTTTTCTCCAGCAGCAATAGTTTTATACATTACGACACAGCACCATGTCCACAAAACTTTTATGTCAACTGACTCTGGCTGCAGGAGCCTACGCAATTATATGTTATTTTCTGTTTTATGTGTTTTCCTTAGCAATAAATGTTTCTTCATTCGAAAGTTAGGTTCTCTTGGATGCACCCCAGTGTGTGTGTGTGTGTGTGTGTGTGTGTGTGTGTGTGTGTGTGTGTGTGTGTGTGTGTGAGGAATGGCACACAACCTGCAGGTACCGTATCAGGCAGGCATCTAGCAGACCACCGCATTACCACAGCAGCTCACATTTTAGACTATTCAATGAGAAGTAGCACACATTTCCTGCCCTTACCTTTCCCTGACCTACTTCTGTTGGCATTCTAGCAGTAACCAGGTATTTAGTTTTGTCTTCACTTATCCTTAGACCTAGATCTTCACTAGCCTTGATTAACGCATTTGCATTTTCTGTTACAGATTCTTTCCTACTGCTAATGATGTTTAGATCATCTGCATACCCTAATATCTTAATGGTTTGAACTACCAGAGAAAATCTGAAAACACACACACACACTTTAATATTAATTTGGCATTACATTACTTTCACTGGATGTGGGATGATATTAACACAGTAGAAATGGATGACTAATACTATAAAGCGAACTACTGAGTAGGCATATGGACAACTAGTCCCATGCCAGAAAAAAAATAACATGCCATGACTGAAGGAAACAAGGAACAGCAGATAATCTAAAAATGTAATCAGACCCCAGTAAGAGCAAAATAGCTCTACACATAGCAGAGTGATAGTGGTGGACATAGTATTTGTACAGCTTAAAGTGAAGTATTAATACGAAAATAAACCCACACAAGCTACATGTTTTTATTTAGATAGGTCTTAATATGAACAACATACAGATAAGATCTGATGAAGCAAGCAGTGTTCATTTGCCACTAAAATATATATAAAAAGGTAGTGCTGCAGAGGTAACTCGGAATATCAAAGATAATGGACATTTATTTGTATGCCTTTTAATATCTGAAAGATTCCTCTGTACAAATCAAAATGTGTGTTATTTACATGATTTACAAGGACCAACATTTATGTAAAAATATCAGACATTAAATCAACTTACCCTAACTGATACGATAATTAAAAGTTACAAATATAACATTTTAGTGTTGCAGATGTAACTTATAATGAAGAACTGAAAGTTTACACTTAACAATACTAAAATCACTGTGTTGTGACTAACTTATGAATAAATGAAGAGCTTTCAAACAACAGAAAACAAATTATTTTAAGAGGTTTAACGTCATTTCAGCAAAAGTCAACCTTTTCCAATGATCTGTAATAGGCTCTTGTAAAGTAGACACTGCTTGGGAAATATCAACCTCATTACGATCACCCTTCTCTGACGGTACAAATTTATTCCCCACTGACGACATTTCCAAGACATTTGTGCAAATGTCATTGTTGAGATTCTAGTTTTGCAATAACTCACTGACCAAAACGAACTCAAAATTTTTGAGATTGCAGCTGTTACTGAAAAAATTTGAGTGCTGCTTCTTGATAACTCTGGTCTGTAACAGGTTTGAAATGGAAGTGTGTGTTATCTTCCTCAGACAACAAACCTATTTTAACTGTGTATTTCCCAATGGTGTGGACATTGTGGGCATGAGCAGAAGGGATCCCGGTATCACTCCTAAGTTGCTGAAATATGTCAGAATAGCTTTTTACTTCTTGTGCTGGAACTTCTTTTATAATCACCATCAATTACAGATTTTGCACAATGTACAAAATATGTGCAGTCAGTAAGGACAGCCTGTCTAGCTTTCACATTCTTCTACACACGATGCTTCAGCATCCCTCCAACACCATCAACAACTTTTTTCCCATGGTTTGAACAAAAGAAAAGTCACTTTAACAAAAGACGCAATTTCCTTTGCTGGAAGTTATATTGGCTGATGTGCACTTGCTATCTGAAATGACAACTAGCACCATCAGAAAATATTTCCTACACTTCAAGATTAGGAGATTTATTTTTTAGGTTACTAAGTATTTTCAGCTAGTCAAATACAACAGCATATGAAACTAGAACCCCCCATGAACTACGGAGCCTGACGTTGGTGAGGAGGCTTGCGTGCCTCAGCGATACAGGTAGCCGTACCGTAGGTGCAACTACAATGGAGGGGTATCTGTTGAGAGGCCAGACAAACGTGTTGTTCCTGAAGAGGGGCAGCAGCCTTTTCAGTAGTTGAAGGGGCAACAGTCTGGATGATTGACTGATCTGGCCCTGTAACACTAACAAAAACGACCTTGCTGTGCTGGTACTGTAGACAGCTGAAAGCAAGGGGAAACTACAGCCGTAATTTTTCCCGAGAGCATGCACCTTTACTGTATGGTTAAATGATGATGGTGTCCTCTTAGGTAAAATATTCTGGAGGTAAAGTAGTCCCCCATTCAGATCTCAGGGTGGGGACTACTCAGGAGAATGTCGTTATCAGGAGAAAGAAAACTGGCGTTCTACGGATCGGAGCATGGAATGTCAGATCCCTTAATCGGGCAGGTAGGTTAGAATATTTAAAAAGGGAAATCGATAGGTTGAAGTTAGATATAGTGGGCATTAGTGAAGTTCGGTGGCAGGAGGAACAAGACTTTTGGTCAGGTGAATACATCATTATAAACACAAAATCAAATAGGGGTAATGCAGGAGAAGGTATAATAATGGGGGGGGGGGGAAATAGGAGTGCGGGTAAGCTACAACCAACAGCATAGTGAACACATTATTGTGGCCAAGATACATAGGAAGCCAACGCCTACCACAGTAGTACAAGTTTATATGCCAACTAGCTCTGCAGATGATGAAGAGATTGATGAAATGTATGATGAGATAAAAGAAATTATTCAGATAGTGAAGGGAGATGAAAATTTAATTGTCATGGGTGACGAACTCGATATTAGGAAAAGGAAGAGAAGGAAACATAGTAGGTGAATATGGAATGGGGGTAAGGAATTAAAGAGGACCCCACCTGGTAGAATTTTGCACAGAGCATAACTTAATGATAGCTAACACTTGGTTCAAGAATCACAAAAGAAGGTCGTATACGTGGAAGAATCCTGGAGATACTGGAAGGTCTCAGACAGATTCAGGAACCAGGTTTCAAATTTTGACATTTCCAGGAGCAGATGTGGACTCTGACCACAATCTATTGGTTATGAACTGTAGATAAAAACTGAAGAAACTACAAAAAGGTGGGAATTTGAGGAGATGGGACCTGGATAAACTGAAAGAGCCACAGGTTGTAGAGAGCTTCAAGGGAAGTATTAAGGAACCATTGACAAGAATGGCGGAAAGAAATACAGTAGAAGAAGAAAGGGTAGCTTTGAGGAATGAAATAGTGAAGGTAGCAGAGGATCAAGTAGATAAAAAGACAAGGACTAATAGAAATCCTTTGGTAACAGAAGAAATACTGAATTTAATTGATGAAAGGAGAAAATATAAAAATGCAGAAAATGAAGCAGGCAAAAAGGAATACAAACGTATCAAAAATGAGATCGACAGGAATTGCAAAAAGGCTAAGCAGGGATGGCTAGTGGACAAATGTAAGGATGTAGAGGCACATATCACTAGGGGTAAGATAGATACTGCCTACAGGAAAATTAAAGAGACCTTTGGAGAGAAGAGAACCACGTGTATGAATATCAAGAGCTCAGATGGCAGCCCAGTTCTAAGCAAAGAAGGGAAAGCAGAAAGGTGGAAGGAGTATATAGAGGGTCTATACAAGGGTGATGTTCTTGAGGACAATGTTATAGAAATGGAAGAGAATGTAGATGAAGATGAAATGGGAGATACGATACTGCGTGAAGAGCACTGAAAGACCCAAGTCGAAACAAGGCCCCAGGAATAGGCAACATTCCATTAGAAATACTGACAGCAGTGGGAGAGCCAGGCCTCACAAAACTCTACCATCTAGTGAGCAAGGTGTATGAGACAGGCAAAATACCCCCAGACTTAAAAAAGAATATAATAATTCCAATTCCAAAGAAACCAGGTGTTGACAGATGTGAAAATTACCCAACTATCAGTTTAATAAGCCATGGCTGCAAAATATTAACACGAATTCTTTACAAACTAATGGAAAAACTGGTAGAAGCCAACCTCGGCGAAGATCAGTTTGGATTCTGTAGAAATGTTGGAACACGAGGCAATACTGACCCTACGACTTATCTTAGGAAATAGATTAAGGAAAGCAAACCTATGTTCTCATCATTTGTAAACTTAGTGAAAGCTTTTGACAACGTTGACCGGAATACTCTGTATCAAATTCTGAAGGTGGCAGGGGTAAAATACAGGGAACAAAAGGCTATTTACAATTTGTACAGAAACCAGATGGTAGTTACAAGAGTCGAGGAGCATGAAAGGCAAGCAGTGGTTGGGAAAGGAGTGAGACAGGGTTGTAGCCTATCCCTAATGTCATTCAATCTATGTGTTAGGAAATAAAACAAAAATTTGGAGTAAAATTAAAATCCGTGGAGAAGAAATAAAAGCTTCGAGGTTTGCTGATGACATTGTAATTCTGTCAGAGACAGCAAAGGACTTAGAAGAGCAGTTGAATGGAATGGATAGTGTCTTGAAAGGATGATATAAGATGAACATCAACAAAAGCAAAATGAGGATAATGGAATGTAGTCGAATTAAATCAGGTGATGCTGAGGAAATTAGATTAGGAAATGAGACAAAGTAGTAGACGAGTTTTGCTATTTTGGGAGCAAAATAACTGATGATGGTCGAAGTAGAGAGGATATAAAATGTAGACTGGCAATGGCAAGGAAAGCGTTTCTGAAGAAGAGAAATTTGTTAACATTGAGTATAGATTTAAGTGTCAGGAAGTCATTTCTGAAAGTATTTGTATGGAGTGTAGCCATGCAGGGAAGTGAAATGTGGACAATAAATAGTTTAGACAAGAAAAGACTAGAATCTTTCGAAATGTGGTGCTACAGAAGAAGCTGAAGATTAGATGGGTTGATCACATAACTCATGAGGAGGTACTGTACGGAATTGGAGAGAAGAGGAATTTGTGGCATAACTTGACTAGAAGAAGGGATCAGTTGGTAGGACATGTTCCGAGGCATCAAGGGATCACCAAGTTAGTATTGGAGGGAGGGCAGCATGGAGGGTAAAAATCTTGGAGGGGGACCAAGAGATGAATACACTAAACAGACTCGGAAGGATGTAGGGTGGAGAAATTACTAAGAGATGAAGAAGCTTGCACTCTCTTCCGTTAAACACAGTTTATGCACAAAAATTACATGTAAGGAGCATATTATGGGAGATTTGCAGTGTATTATTTCAGTGTGCTTAAAATTAAATGACATTTGAAGCTGTATTGCTCCTCTGCTTGTCTCTTTTTACGTGTGAACTGCAGCTGGCCAAATCACTGCAGGCTAGATGTACCAGCTGACCGGCCAGTGCTGTCCAAGTTAAATGCACCGGTAAAGCTGTTGTGCCATATTAACGCTATGTCAATGTGTGTGTAACTCACAGCACGGAACTTTCCTTTACTATCATACTTGACAGTACTCGAGACAGCTTTACTGCAGTCCCACGTGAAACAGACATCCAATGAGGTTCCAGCAAACGCAGAAGAATACATAGTACAATGTTTACATCAGGTTTATTCTTATGATTAATAGATTATAATGTCCTCTCAGATGAATACATATAACTTTTTAATGACAACTGCTGCTTTAAGGGTGCTCTTAGCAAACAATATTTTGACTGTCAGTAACTCACACTCTAGTTTCAGGCACAACTAAGTTGGAATCTACATATTTGATGATTACATGTTTTTAGTACACTGATTTCCAGTAACCATTAAAAGCACAACCCTCCTAAGACATTTGTTTGCTGTCTCTGCAGTCTCACAGCACCTTGGTTCACTGTACACCTGACAAATCTATCAAAGCAATCTCTCTTAATAGATCAAAAATTTACAATCTTTATCCTCTTCAATCACAAAATTCACACAGTAATAAAGGTAGGGGGCTTCCAGAGAAAAGCCTTTGAGGAAGGAAAATAAGAGGTAAAGAAAAGCACATAATTCCACTGTACTTTTCTTTCCACTGCCAAAAATTGGCAGACTGTTATACATATATAAAATGCAATGCTGTTTCCACATTTTCATGGAGGTACTATGATTTTATTACTGTTAAGGCCAGGAAATGTCATATCTGCAGCTACCATGACATTAGCATGATGTAGGTTTATCCCCTTCCTGCGCAAAATTTATCGTTCTTAGAACATTTCACTAAGTTGTGTTAATGTGGTTCTAGATGACCATCTATTCTACAACTATTCTGTGGCAACAGGTGTGACTCCAGTGCTGAAATTCACTCTGCAGATACTCAACTGGTTTTATCATAATAAGACACTGAGCTGATAACACACACACACACACACACACACACACACACACACACACACACACACACACACAATCAACAAACATACCTCCCTCCACTGGAGAAACGTTGAGTAATAATGGCTGTTTCTGCAAAAGAGTGATCTCTTTACCGAATGATTTAAAATTTAATGCTGACAAAAAAAAGTCAATACTTTCAAGTTTTCTAATTCCAGGTACAACCAATAGCGCTGCCAATATCACAGTAAACTAAAAATGCAAGGTTTCAGCCTTTCTTTATAAGTCACATAATAAAAGAAAAATTCTAATTTGTCCATTACAAATATTCTACTTTGTCTATTTCTTTATTTCACAACTGTTCTGTTGAAATATCTGATACTAGGATCACAGTGTATATACACACACTTTATATTTTTTAAAAAAAATTTAAAAAAAATCAAAATGTACCTTCGAAAGTGACTATTTTCATAGTGTACATCAGGTTGAGAAGTTACTTTACTCTCCTGCCATTTCTGCGTTGTTCTCTTTGTAAGCTTCTGTGATCTCCCCTTCTGCAACTTCTCATCAATGTTTTGTTCAGGTTCTTCTGGAAATAGGTTCTTCACTTTTTTCTTTGGCCTCTGTTTCCTTCTCACTTTCTCTGTGTCGTCAGTTTTGTCTGTGGGAAATAAGCTACCTCAATGGAAATATGAACAGAAGCAGGGCGAGGGTAGCCTTGCAATGAAACACATGAACTCAGTAGATAAATATAGCTCCTATGTTTTGTTTCTTTTCTTCTTCTTCTTCTTCTTTTTTTTATTTTTTTTTTATTTAGATGACATAGCTGTTGTTTAATTATATCTCCAAGGCTGTTACTGCCAGTGTTAAAACTATTTTTTACTCAAAAACACACTATAATACTGTAGTGTTAAGAAACTTGAGACTTTTGACAGTTGTGTGGAAAAAAGTGAAGGGGAACTGTGGCCACAATCTGCCAAGTTCACCACACAGAAGTTACTGATGTTTGACAGCATGTGCCACTGTTTGTACGGGGGAAGTGATGGTAGAGTGTACCAAATCAATAAAAGTGCCAGTGATGTGAGAGGGGCAGGAAAACATCATTATCTCCCCTCCTCCGAGTCAAAAGTCACAAGTGATTTAAATCTTACTAAAGTAAATCAGTACACTAGCTCAAAAACACTTCAAAATACCTTTTGACGCAAAAACTTTCCAATGTGATGGGCCTCGCCAAAGTGATAGTTTCTCTATATTAAAGTAAGAGTATTCCTGTGATTTTGATGACAGATGACTTCGAATATCAAAGTTATGGACCTCTGGACTATTAGATGGCTCCCTGTCACCATCATCTTCATGAGCTTCAAGGACTGAACCTTTAAGACAGAAAGTAAAGATTAGTGATAGAACAAAATGAAGTTCCAAGTCTTAACACATGAGATGAAGAATTTGACAAGCTGGAGGGAGGGAGGGAGAGAGAGAGAGAGAGAGAGAGAGAGAGAGAGAGAGAGAGAGAGAGAGAGAGATATTACATATGCAACATTTTTTTTCCAACTCAGTACCAACAGCAAAATACATCTGTTTCCATGTCTTCTTGAAAGGCTTCTGTACTATGATACTACAAAAACCTGACCTTATTATCAAGGAATGTGGTGACAAGAATCTGAGACACGTGGTTGTGCTTTCCTCCTGATGCAGTATATGAGTATGTAAGCACTAGGGCTAAGCTTATTAGTTTCTTTATTCGTTTTATATTCTTGTCATCACACCTTAAGTTCATGTTACTGAAAACATTACTACTTGATCTGATGTTACTAATTTATTTTCACTTTTCTTTTCTGCCCACCTAGTACGTTATTTAAGAATTCTTCATTTGCTTGCAGTACATTTGTAAGTTGAAATTTCATGAATTCTTTGAAAATTTCACGTTTTAGTTTACACACACACACACACACACACACACACACACACACACACACACACACACACACACTAAGACATGCATTACTTTCAGATAAATTGAAAAGTTAACTGGCTTCTTCATTAAATACACCGAGCGAGTTGGTGCAGTGGTTAGCACACTGGACTTGCATTCAGGAGGACGACTGTTCAATCCCGTCTCCGGCCATCCTGATTTAGGTTTTCCGTGATTTCCCTGAATCGTTTCAGGCAGATACCGGGATGGCTCCTTTGAAAGGGCACGTCCGATTTCCTTCCCAATCCTTCCCTAACCCAAGCTTGCGCTCCGTCTCTAATGACCTCGTTGTCGACGGGAGGTTAAAACACTAACCACCACCACCACCACCAATTACACTATGGACTTTTATGGCATTGCCCATAAAAAAGTTTACATAATTCTACATAAAAATCCTTAAAAACTAATGCTAATATGTATTATTTATTTCAGAAAATTATATTTACTCCTTAACTTCAGTTGTAAGGGCACAGTCCAAGCAGAATATGGGAGTTAATTTTAAAAAAATAGATCATTCCTCTTGTGTGTGCTACATGTCTTCAATAGCCTGTGTCTCATTAGATTTCATCTTTTAATTCAAATTATTCTTAAGTTCAACATATATGTAGAGTAGCACTGTAACTATATTAAAGTAGATAAAGATGACTGCAGTGCCCCTCAGAAGGAACTTTGCACATTCCTCTGCACAGTTGAATCATTCTCAAAATGTGAAGAATTGTTCCATTACAGCAGATCTTAAGAAATATGAAACTATAATAAATGAAGGCCTTCTGGAGACTCACTGTCCAAGGACCAAGCCCTGTGGCACACCTGTCCTAACTATATTCACGGCAGTATGCTTGCTTCTGTCAGAGATAAATAGCATGTTGTTACTTAAATAACAAATTACAGCTAAGGATAAATTATTTATACAAAAAATTCAAGTTTTGTGAGCAGGATTTCATAAAGAAGACAGTCAAGGGCTTTATTCACATCATTACCCAAGTACCACACATTGCCCGAGTATGTGTGTTTATTCCAATCTTTTTTAATCCAGCTCCCCTCCCCCGATCCTTCTCTTCCCCCTCTCTTTGTTCATTTCTTCCTCTTCCCCCTCTCTGTCCAATTCCCCCTCCTCCACCTTCTCACCCTCCCTTTTCCCACAACATTACCATATTCATCCGCACAGGAGGATGATAGTTCATACCCTACAGTATTTATTTCCAGATTGTAACTAGTATGTGTACCAAATTCGATTGCAATAGTTTTAAGTGTTTAGTATGAGCCTTTTACCCATGACTTTCCTCACATATGCACAAGCCAGATATATTTCACATGCATGTATAGCGTATTACACCCTGCAGTTTCGCTTTCAGGCAGCTCAATGTTTATGACATTGCATTTCCTGAACTATGTACTGTATAATGACATAATTTTGCAGGTACATCTGATGGTATATGTGCCTACTATCTATGAAATATGTTGTGAATACAGTTAGTAGTAAAAAAGTAATAAACTAAAACATCACACATAATCTGGAAAGTTTCTCATGCATTCAGCATTATGATGTCACATCTCCTGAACAAAGAGTTATACAATGATATAAATTTTGTGGTACATTCAGTGGTATATGTGAATACTGTCTGCTAAATTCTTCATACATATCATTAGTAGTAAACAAGTAATAAATTAAAATGGCATGCTGCATGTGTCAGTTTTACTGTATGAACAGCAAAAATGCAGTAATCAATAAACTTTTTGCTTTCATCACTTTGAGAGGATTTTAGCAAGAAAAATTTCACAAAGGTTTGAAATTATATATAAAGTTTGTTGCAAGCCTCTAAGTGCCTCATTTTCAAATTTCAATTACTGGATGACTGAAGTATGGGCATTCTCGCATCATGGGCTACGCTGCTTGTTCACACCCACCTCTTTGTTATGTGATCCTTTCCAGGCAGGAAATAAAGTTTGTACCAAGTTTGGCTAAAATCAGTCTAGTGGTTTAGGAGGAGATGTGGAACATACTTTTATACATTTTTATGATTTGTATGATATCACTCCACAGATACTTTACTCCACCTTTCAAATTCAGTTAACAATTCACCCAAAAGCTTTCATAGTTCTGTCTTGTTTATATGTCTTAATGACTCGGCAGCTCTACTCTTTGGTGATTTGTGACATTTATTCCTTAAATTATTTACATTTTATCAGGAGCTTCCATTGCCAAAACTACCCCACAAATTGACAAAAAACAACAGCTTCTTTCATCAGCAAGATGAGTAATGGTTGCTCCACTAATAAAATGGTTATAAAATAAAAGTTTGTTTTATTTGCACTGACTGGAAAACTATGTAACAATACACAAAGTAATGTGCACTTACAAGTAATAAATTTCAATGTTATACTGTTACACAGTACTCTTCTTGCTACTTGTTGTGACGCAGGTACTATCTCTAGACGATCCAAGATCACAACTAATCACATAAATAACAATTTCAGAAGCAGGTACTATTTGTTTCACCTTTCCCTCACATCATTAATAAGTCACCTCCTTCCCACTCATTAACATCCACCTCAGGTGGTCCCTTTAAAATTTACATTATTTTCAAACCTACCAATCACCAATAACACAATGTCAGAATCTGCCATCCCTCTCAACACTGTAATGTCCAATACAGTAACGGTAGCTGGCGAGAGAAAAATCTGCTGTAGCAAGCAACCTCACACTCTGAATGCTTAAGGCACTACACCAATAAAAACCTCAACTTGAACAATTGAACCACATCCTTCACCATGGCTTCGACTACCTTTCACCATGCAATGTAATGAGAAATGTCCTTCCAACTACCCTTCTCCCCACTCCCATAATGGTATTCTACTACCCACTCTACCCATGTAAATATCTTTCTGCCCGTAAGTTGCTACTCCTTTCAATCCCCTTGCCTATGGGTCATAACCATTCCACAACCTAGTTGCAACATCTGCTCCATACATTTGCCCACAATCTGTTATTCCAACATTCGCTGAAAGAGGCAGAGTCATGTTTCAAAGCAACATGAAACAAGACACAAACAAGATAACATTTACCTTGCCATAGACTACCATAATTTGATAATACTCCATATTACATGGCTTTGAAGCTTAGCAATAAAATGCATTCAAACTTCAATGACTGCAAGCTAGAACCCACAGGTGCAAACATTGAAAAATATTTAAAAATCAAATGCTACTACAGTGTGGATGATTTTATAAACAAGGAAGACAAGTTGGAGATATTGCTTTGTTTTCCCGTTTTTTCTACATTACGTTCTGTGTGTATGCTTATGTTCCCTTTTAATTGAGGTATTTTTTTCTCTTTATGTGTGTCCATACTTATAAACTATGTATCTAAATATCTAGATGCATACATATAGACTACTTTTATAAAAGTATGTGCTCTTTGAAGTATGTCCATGTTTATCAACTAGAGAAACAAACACGAAAAATACTTAAAAAGGCTGATTTTTAAACCACTGAGGAAATTTTAAGAAAAAGGAAGTAATCTAACACATAATTATCTTTTTATGTTGTAATGTGATTCTGGGAGCATCCATATGATTTATTTTAATGTATCTTGTTTTAAGGTATACTTAGACTGGTATTACACTCTCATATTTCTTTGTCAAAGTTGATATGTCAATGAAATTTGATGGTGTAATAGGGAACTTCGTCAAATGTCACTTATCATCAAACAAATATGATCACATCTAGGGCCTCGCCATAGATTTTATCACAAAAGTCATTTATCTTCTGTTCACTGCAATGTGAAATGTAATTGGTAGAAGCACTGGTGTTGCTACAGCTATTTGACACCTCCTTTAGTGCTTTTATTAATGTGGCTTCAAAGTTGGTGTGCTCCTTCATTTTTTTTTTTTTTTTTTTTTTTTTTTTTTTTTTTTTTTTTTTTTAATAATCTTGCCTCGACAAGGTTGGGGGTGAGCAAGGGGCACAGCGCATGCTATTAATTGTGTAGTGATTGTCAAGTGGAATATGGTGCAGGCAACTGTATGTCCACAATCACAGCTACAGCCATCCATCTCCACATCTGGAAACATCCAGGCAGCTTTTTAGCAAACCGGAATACAGAATAGAAAATAAAAAATTCTTTCTTAGCTTTCCATTATACTTCATTTATTCTTGAACTCTAGTTGCCCCAAGTTAAAAAGCACTTCACCTGTTTCATACTTTTTACTAATTTTATAGTTGTTGGAACACTAATTCCATTAATTAAATTATTAAAAATAAAGTTAGTTCTTACTGCCCACATAGTGTATTAAACATTTATTTACATTCACAGTGCTTTATAATTCCTTCACGCCTTTCTGGAATTATTGTGGTTAATGTGCAATGTGATATTCAAGTGCTGTGTTTTAAACTAGAGAAGTTCTCTCCTGTCAAGAAATCCAAGTGTGACAGTTTGCCTGTCTTCTGCATATATAGCTTTTCCCAAAGAGTATTCTCTTTTGTAATATGACAAGCCACTTTACGGAGCAAATACTGGAATACACTCTCATCCATTCGTAAGTAATTTACATCCTTCACTAGCAGCTCTCTTAACAAACCACAGTGCATAATACCAAGTTGTTGTCTGCCATCTTTAAATTTGATGAAAAATATGAAAAGAATAGCGCCATGTCAAATACCTTTGTCAAACAAATTTCATGAAGATTTGATCATATCTTTGTCAAAGAAATATGATTGTGTAATACCGGCCTTAGGTAGGCATAGAATTATGCATTGACGAGTCATCAATGTTTCAATCTAGTGATTGTATATAACATGCCATGTGACAATAATGATTGTGTTCTATTCAACTTCATCATCATTACTTACTTTGTTGTATACTGAATTTTTCCATTTTACATGGGTAATACCAGTAACAACCTATCATTGTGGATTAATGGCCACTGCCAAATTGTGGCCTAGAGCCAACTACACTGCTTACTTTCAGAGCACACTGATGAAATGGGATACTTCAATGACTGTTTCACTCAAACTCCAGCTTTTCTTAAATGTGAAGGTGAGCACTCCACGCCAGCAACACATCCTTCATTATCAGAACTACCATGCCTCAATTTCGTCAGTCCCATCCTCCATCTGCGTTACACTCTCTCCTGTAGCCACCCCAATCCATTTTCCTATACCCATGCCTGCCTCACAATCTCTCTCAGTTTTTGACTCCAGCTTGTTTCACGCATATATTCCTGCCCTTAACTATTTTTTGTTTTTACTCTGGATCCTCCACCATTGCCCTGTACTATGTCCATACCATTTCCACAAGCAGCTCCCTATCCTGACAGTGACTCGTATATACGCATCATTCATGTCCTCTGCAAGATACTATATTCTTGCAATGACATAATCTTTCCTAACCCCTAACAGTTGCCACTTGTTCTGGTAAAAATTCTCTGATGTGTATTGTTTCTTTCCATCTGACTTACTACAATATGTCACTATAGATGCGACTAGTTCAACTACTTCACAAGAGAGAACATTGCATTGAAATATATATTAAAACATTTTAGGCCATGCATATTTTGCATTTGCTTTAAAACAGCATGTAGAATTTCAAAGCATTAATTTTCAAAAATGACTATAAAACAGAGGATGGTAAAACATTTTGAAAAATATTCTATGAAAATAATGATGCAGGTTAATTTTCTATTTACAACTGAAGTTGAGCTCTCAAAAATTCTTTAAGCTCTGTTGAGACAGAAAACCTTACACTTACTTTCCCTATAAATTGGTTTGGATTAAAGTGTAGCCAATTCATTATCTAACATTGATATGAGTGTAGATTTCTGTCCAAGCAATAGTTTCCAACAATCACATCATGCACAGACCAGAAGTTCTGTCTGAGAAGCTGATTCTTCAAGTTCAAAATGTGGCCATAAACTGTTCAAACAGGGGCTACAGGTGGTTTCAAACCAAGAGGATTCTGTGAAAATTGTTCCAATGTCTCCAAACAGGGAACACCACACATGCAGAAAGCAGCCAGGCAGCTCTTCCATGTGTCAAAAACAAAACAGATGTGACTGGGTACTGCTGAATGAATTCACATAGTTCCAGCAGACTGAAGTGAACTGTTCGTAGAGAGACTTGTTTCAGTTTTCTGATTTGATTTTACTTCCACATTATTTCCAGAGGAAGCATTAATCATCTTGCAGAATGGTGAAGTTATATTTGTCAGTGTCCTAAATAAATTAGACCTTTATTTTTCCATGCTTCGACCCATTGCCACCATTAATAAACCAAAATGAATTATTCTTTTCTGTTGAAGCTGTCAGATTATTTGAAACAAGTTTTTCATTCTACACTCTTGCCTAGTTACAAATGTATGTTTTATTTCAAGGGCCCATTTTCACTTCCTCATACATATGCCATTAGCTGATCATACATATGATGCCATAAAAAAAAAAAAAAAAAAAAAAAAAAAAAAAAAAAAAAAAAAACCCACGAAGAAATACCTAGAACAAATACTCCAAGAAAACTGGCAACCTGCAAACGATAATACCACATACCTCATTACAAATCCAGTCATGTGCATGCACACTGTAACCCGAATATCCTATTTCAATACCAAGAAGTTGTGCAACAAACTAAACTTGGTGGGTGTAGGTGTGTTTCTAAATTTGAAAGACTGTCCCTATTAAAATTACACACCAGTCGCATTAAATGTGGTGCTAGTAGGACCACTATGAAGATGCAAATCAAGTTTGCTTTAAATAAATGCTGTATGGCCACAAGCACTAGTTACCTTTGAGATTGGACATGGTGAGCTGATTTTAGTCAAGAATGCTTTCAAAGTGACAAAGACAACATTATCAATACCTCAGAGGTTGAACGAGGGCATGCAATGGCGCTACAAGAAGTTGGATGTTCCTTCTACGATATTGCAGAAACACTTGGAAGCAATGTAGCCACCTGGCTCCAGACAGCCATTTATCACTATCAATAGGAAAGACCATTGTGTTCGGCACATGGCTCTGGTGCCTTGTACTGTTCTGCAGCAGCAACTGGAGCAACGGTTGGCACCACAGTGATGCAACGAACTGTTGCAGCTCTGTTACTTCAAGTACAGCTCTGAGCCAGATGCCTAGTAGTGTGCATTCCATTGACACCAAACGACCACCATTTGCAGCTTTAGTGGCATGAAGTGAGAGCTCATTGGATGGCAGGATGGAGGTCAGTTGGTTTTTCTGATGAGAGTTATTTCTGCCTTGAGGAATGATGGCTGTGTGTTGATATGGAAGAGGCCAGTTGAGGGCCTGCAACCAACCTGTCTGCATCTAGACACACTCGACCTATACCTGCTGTTACGGTCTGGGGTGCGATTTCATATGAGAGCAGGAACATATCATGGTTATTCCACATACCCAGACTGCAAATTTTTATGTCAATCTTCTACGCGGTGTTTTCCAACATAACGCTCGTTCACATACCACTGTTGTAGCCCAACATGCTCTACAAAGTGTTGACATGTTGCCTTGGCCTGCTTGATCACCAGATCTAACATTAACCATCCCTGTATTGACTGACCAAGTGCAACAGGCAAGGAACCCCATCCCACAAACTGACATTCAGCACCCGTACAACACAAATGCATGCATGCATGCATGCATGCATGCATGTTTGAATGCTTTTAGTCAACATTCTGGCAGTTACACTGGTCATTAATGTACCAGCATTTCACATTTGTAATGGCTTACTTGACACATACATTAACCTTTGATCTTGCAATCTTGATAAATATGTTACACAGACAAATATATTTCCAAAACTTCATTTATCTGCATTAATTATTCTTTGGTGTTGTGATTTTTTTTCTGTAAGTGTATTTGTTAATGTGATAGAGAATGTATGGACATTATTTCATGTTTATCTGAAAGTGACTAGAGGGTCCAAACTGGCTGGCAGAATGGGATACAGACTTTTGAACACCTGTGTAGTATCTTCTCTAGGTCTCACATGGTTTCTTAATTAGTGTAGTTTACATCTTAAATTTGGCAGATGTTATTCTTTAGTAAATGAAGGATTTGTCACCATAATATATTTTCCATGTGTGATATGCATGACATTTGGGGAACAGTTTTTCCTACACAATTATCCACTTCACTGTTATTGTGTTTTCATTTTTAAAAAACTTCAGGCCACACATTTTAGGAGTGTTATTTCGCTAGTGTCACTGCTCTACAAAGCTGACTGACATCCTATAGGAACACTGAAAATTTAATGCTACAGCCAATTAATTTCAATTTGAAAGTTTGTAGAACTGTCTTCCTGAACCCTGAACACAAGGCCTGAGAGTGATCTGAAAACTAAGTTCTGAAGTACATCCCATCTAGGAAAGTAGATTTTTATACCTGTGGATCCAGATTATTCTACTATGGCGAACAACAATCATTAAATTGTACTTGAGCAAAGTATACTACATTCAATGAATAACACAGTACAAATCCAGAGGCTGTTCACACTATGTCTGGCTTAGTAGTATAATACACCTTGTGGTTGCTCTCTTCATCTTCCTGAGGCACTGATATCACCCAGAAAACACCCATGATAGTAATCAACAGCACAAAGCCAACGAAGGCTAAACATGGAAGACACTCTTCCAATATTCACCTACTTCACATCATGGCAGTCACTACACATTTTATAAAATAAACTTAACATTAGCGAGTACAAGAAGAAGAGAGAGATATACACAATCATGCAAAATTTTTGTTAATAAATGAGTTTTGTGTGTACCATTTGTAGCCATGTCATTTTTTAATTCGTTTTATGGGATTTTAAAACATACTTAACTAACATGTTGACTATTCTCAATACAAATTTGAAAATACAAGTTTTCTAGAAAAACTAAGAGTTTAACAGAAATTTTTGAAAATTTAATAAAAAATTTTGAAACATGGTTTATGACAGCATCTTATTTTTAAAAGTCTACTTTAAATATAGTTATGCTGCATTTTACTTGCAACACAAGATTAAAGTCAGGGAAAAAGTGTCTGACCAAAAATTATAGTTCAAACATCAAACTGTTCCCAAAAGATATGTTAAAAGATGGAAAGCATTGCATAGATTTGCAATTCTTACTGTTAGAGTTACAGCATTTAGAAAACTGACAAATTTTTCAAGATTTTCCTTGTGTTCTTGTACTAGCCCCATAAATCAACACGATAGCTGCTTGGTTTGCCACTCTTGTCATTCTCCAAATTGCGTCATTTTTTAGTGCAGTTTGGTGTTAGTGTTGGGAAATGTCACACTGATGGCTGACAGCTAAATGTAGCAAATTCAGAAAACCTTTATTAGATAGTAAACAATGCTTGGAATGATACCACTTTAAAAACAATTTCTCACATTTTAAGTTTTCTTGTATTTTACACCTTTTATGTTCCTCGAAAATTGGGATTTCACTAGAATTATACAAAGTGATGTAAGATTACAATTTCTTGCAATTTCACATTCCCATTACCAAATTTATGTAATTAACTCACAGTTTTTCTTTAAAAATCTTTTGTTTTCTAATTTAAGTCATAAAAATATCCTACAATTTAGTTAAGTATGTTTTAATAAGGCATACAAAACTTCAGTGCTTGATCTTTAATAGGTTTTAACCAATGGGGACCAGATCATAAAAAAAGTGAACTTTCAGGAAACTCAGGTTAAGCTTCTTTCTCTATCTAACCTGCTTAACACTAACACATCCTAGGTCCATATTTTTCTTGTTCCTGGTGTGTTTCTTCCTTTCTTTCCTTTTTCAGGCAACTACTACTTATATAAGTTTCTTTGGTGGCTTCCAACAGGGATTTCTCTGCCTTGAAGGATCTCCTGCAGTCAATTGCAATTAACATTCTTTGCATATTTAGTCCACCAAGGACCCCCAGCATTTTCCATAACCTTACACCTTGACACTTCATCATCTAAACACAGCCGAGCATCCAGCAGACCTATTTTCAAGGTAGTTAGTCCTACCAGAATAGTTTTTTATATCAATTTCAATACAAAGTTGTTGAAACTCTCATCCAGGTTCTGAGTCCCACTTGTCTAATAATCTTGTGTCACTAAGATCCCTACATAAATGTTTTACAACCTCCATTACAGCAAATGGTAAAGAATGCTTAGGATGGTAGGTCTTATCTTTAATAATACTGCTCTTGGTAACAACACAATGACTCACTGTCACGTGGGCAGAATACATAACTTTATGAAAGAAGTCAGGCCAAGCTGCCTTTCTCAAATAATATAATTTGATAAATTTTAAAGAATTTCTTCTACTAATTCTACTACTTGTTGGGGTTAAATTCATTATTTGTGTTAAGTTCCTGGTCAAAGTCTTCTTGGGACACAGGGATAGAAAGGAGACTGTAGATCATGTGGTGGAATGTTGCATGTTTATAGGTTGTAGGATGTTGGGTGGAAGCCAGGATGAATGTGTCAGTGAAGGAGTCTTTCCAGTAAATTTTAAATTTATGGTTACTGTCTTCTACCTTCAAGCTAATGTCCATGACATTTATGATGGGACCCCCGAACTCAACGCTGACCTTTGTTAGTATGCCACTGGTTCATATTTTCCACAAATTTGTGGAGTTGTCTATTGGAACTTGTCCACACACGGAGTATCATCTACATATTTGTACCAATACACAATAAGTTTTGTCGGTGGTTCATAGGGAAGCCATGCTTGATGCTTGCACTGCCATGGAATAAGACAAGAATCTTTTTAACAAAATCCAAAAACATTTTCACAAGGTTATTGTGAATTGCATATTAAATCCATCCAAAATTTATCAGGGCGAGTTTCAGACCTGTTGCAGGTTCTAAGGACATCCTTTACATGCAGCTGACTACAAAAATCCATATATTCTTGTTTTACAGGGTCAGTATTAATGCCAGAGAGTCTAGCATTAAAAACTAGAATTTCTAAACATTACGATAGTTTTTCAGCGGCGTGCGGGGGCAGTGACTGATGGGTAAGTTTATACTTTAAAAGCAAACGTTGTCTTATTTTGCCCAATAGCCCTAAAATGCATGTTTACATTTCTTATTTCAGATGTACTATGTCCAACTCTGGTGGGCTATTCATTTCCTTCAGTGCTTCCTTAGTACTAACATCAAGATCAAACTTTCTTGCTGTAACTGAAACGTTTTCATTCGTAAGGTCTTTTTCCAATAAGAAAAGATTCTTAAACATCAGGGCTGATTACACATCACATCAGAGAAAGCTCTAAAGGTCGCAAGTCAGAGTACAAGAAAAGAGCCATGTGATTAGTTGTCTGATACTGTCACAGGAAAAACGGCTCGAGTAATGATGATGTGAAGTTGGCACAAATTTGTTTTTTTTTTTTTATTGAGACAGAAATATATTATTTCAAATTAGGCAAAATTTCCAATGTTCTTTGGGCAACATCAATATTCTCCGACCATCTGATTGAACAATATTTACTTATTTGGAAAGATTGTATGTTTAGTGTATTCTATTTATTTTGCTCTTCTAGCAGGAGAGTCTTTATTTAAATAAATAAGAAATCACTCTCAGAAGAACAAGAATGTTCCAATTAGTTTTTGTTGTACCAATCTTAAATGCTCCCTGTACCACACGAAGCCCACAAAAACCTATATACAGAAAACCCATCCCATTACCCATTACAGATTCCTTAATCTTTGCATATACATCTTTGAGTACCTCAAAGTCAACATTATGGCCATCTATAGATATTTTTATTCAAATTATGCATTCCAACAGAAGATTTTAGGCCTTCCAACAAATCATGAGCAGAAGTGGTGGGGGAAAAAGAGAATCAAAGTACCGTTCTGATACCCGAGATGATTCTCAATTACAACACCTTACACTGATGTCTATCTGTGCTTTTTGTCAACAGTGTTTACACTTTCATCAAATCCTAAAACTATATTCTCACAATGGGTAAGGGATGATAGCAGTTCTTTGGTAAAATGGGGAGCAATACCATGGACTGTACTATGTGCCAGTTTTGTTCTGTGTAACTGCATTCTTTGTTCTATTTTTGAATTGTAAATCATCAGTGGAAATATGGATGCACACTCCGAAGAACTACAGAATGGTTCCCTAAAGCACAAAGACAGCAGAGAATTTCTGACTTGGTAACATTATCTAATAAGATGAACGACTTCAGTGATGATGTTATTTCAGCTTTCAACAAACTAAGTCAATTGTAGAACTTCCAGAAGTTGAAGCATTTTCAGCGTCACGTGCAATAGTAGTGTTTCCTGGAAGGAGAGGGCGGAAAAAAAAGGCCCTCCACATTAGGCTTATCGCATGTGCTTAATGTGCAAAGTTCTGAATTAATATTTATAAACATAGTAACAGCGAGTGGTCAAACAGTATCTTGCAGACACTTATTTAAAGGAATTCCATAGTTGAAGTTATACAACCAGGGAGAAAATTTCGTTTTTTGCAATGAAAATTGTTTTTACTTTCTAAGGTAATAGGGACATACTCTTAAGCCTTGGCGAATTGGTGTTTTGCATAAAACTCATCACGTTTCTATCATTATGTGTATTGGCAACACTGAATTTGCTTACTCTACTGTCACTCATTTGTTTGTATGGTACCTTATTTATTTGGCAAATTTTTGTGAATTCAAGGGATCACGTACCCCACACTGGGTAGAAAAATGCCAATTAAATATGTTTTGCTGTCAAGAGAGCAGTGCATGAAGCCTTTAGTGCCTACTGTAGTAGAATATTGTCAAATGATATTTCACAAAACTCAAAGAAATTCAGTTAGTGGCACGGAAGTTAAGGTCCAGTCACTTGTGAATGAGACAGTAACAATCTGAGGGCAGCAAAGCAAAAGCTGATATGGTTAACTCAGTTTTCAAATGTTCCTTTAGAAAGGAAAACCCAGAAGAACTGCAGCAATTTAATCCTCATACCACAGAAAAGATGAGTGAAATAACTATGAGTATCAGTGGTACTGAGAAACAGCTGAAATTGTTAAAACTGAACAAAGTTCCAAGGCCCAAAGGAATCCCTGTAAGATTCTATCTAGGCAATTTGCAGCCAAGTTATCCTCTCTTTTAACTATAATCTATCATGGATCCCTCAATCAAAACACCATACCCAGTAGTTGGAAGAAAGCACAGGTCACACCCATTTACAAGAAGGGTAAGTATTTTGAATGGAGAGTCAGCATCAGATGTAGAATTAATTAAGTTTGGGTGTGTCCCAGCAAAGTGTACTGGGGGCCTTGCTGTTCATGTATATTACTGACCTTGTTGACAATATTAATAATAAGATCAGACTTTTTGAAGATGGTGCTGTTATCTGTAATTACGTACCTGAAAGAAGGTGCATAAATATTCAGCGAGACATTTATAAGATTTCGAAGTGGTGCAAAGATAGACAACTAGGTTTAATTGTTCCTAAATGTAAAATTGTGCATTAAAAAAATCCCATACAAATACCAGGGTGTAACACTTTGCAGAGATAGGAAATAGAATGTTCACATAGGCTCAGTTGTGGGTAAAGTAGATGGTAGACTTCGCACTTCCCCAGTGTACTACAAATAAATCAGTCTACAAAAGAGATTGCTTACAAATCATTTGTACGATCTATTCTAGATTATTGCTCCAACGTGTAGAACCCATATGACATAGGACGAAGAGGGGATAAGGGGATACTAAATGTACACAGAGAAGGGTAGCAGGAGGTCACAGACTTGTTTGATCCACAGGAGGGTGCCACAGAGATGCTTAAGAAGCATAACTGGCAGACTCTGAGATAGATGTGACTATCCTGAGAAAGCCTACCTACAATGTTTCAGAAACCAGCTTTAAATGATGACTTTAGCAATATACTACAACCTCCTACATATTGCTCCCACAAGTATTGTGAGGGCAACATTAGATTAATTACAGTGTGCACAGAGGTATTTTAATGAATTACAGCATGTACAGAGGTATTTAATCAACCATTCTTCCCGTGCTCTGTACATAAATGGAATGGGAAGAAACCCTATTAGGGAAATAATTCATATATTCAACACGTTACATTGTTTTAGGAACTTACCTTCTGAAGAATTACTGCAGTGGCTTCTACACTTTTATTCACTTCATGACTGTCACTCTTCAAAAACATGTTGACAGGCAAGGAGTTTTTTCTGTCTTCTGTTTCCTTGTGTTTGTTCGAATGTGCATAGCTGGTAGGAGCTGCTTGCCCCATAGGAATTTTTATGGCATTATTGCCCCATTTACACACAGCATCCGTGTCAACATTTCCTCTCTTGACCCATAGAAACTTTTGACCCACAGAAAATTGACTTCATAAGATGCCTGGTATACAGTAGTACCTTTTAACTTTCCCATGATGGTATCAAAAATATTGTCCACATTTTATAGTAAATCTGGACGGTAACTCAAATTGTATACCAACAACTGAACTTCACATTAACATTCATAGATACTAACAATGCATCTAATCTGACTATGCAGAACAGAATGGAATGGTTATATTTTGCAACCTTTCATTCTTATTTCATTAGCTTGCAATTAAAAAAAAAAAATTATATTTGCGTGTAAACAAATTAACAGTACACATTAGGTGCGTGATTTTGGGATGTGTGCACAGTCCAACTATTTATGTGCTCCAGCTCTGCTGCATGCCTTGTTCTTTACATTAGGGTCAGCCTTATTTTGTCAACTTTGGAAGTCATGTTGTGAAAAGTAACAAAAACACAAAAGAAAATTTTTTGTTCCTGTTTTAATACTTAGGACTAGCGCGTGCAGGTGATCTGTGCTACTGTGACCATGTACCCACATAATGGATAAGAGTGATAATATACGGAGATGTGCACATGCCGACTGTCAGCACAGTGGGCCATATGAATAAAACGAAAAATGCACTTCATTCTCGAAATTTTTTATGAATAAAGTGTGCCTAAGAATACACTTCACCTGAGACTGAGTGAAGGAACGCCAGGAAAATTAGTAACTGCTTAATTACAAACCCTGAGACGTTTCTCGTGACAAAACAGCACAGGTGACCGCATAGCAAGAGCACAATGGTGCGTCATATTTAACCAAAATTACCTTTTGTTAGAAAACTAGCAGTTCCAGTTTGGAGTAGATGAAAATGGGATTTTCTTCGCATTGCGTGTTCACCTAACATCAGTACAAAAAAAAGTTTCTCGCACGTTGAAAATTCGGTATCATCAGAAAGCACATTTTCGTAAACCATCCTTATATTGTCTTAATAATTTGTTGCGTAACATGAAACTAAAATCGAAACATAGTGCAACTCTTCCAGAACACACTGATGCCAATTCCATAACTGCACATTGAGTTTGTTTATTTGAGGGAGTTTAATGAAATTTCCGTCAATAATGTTAACATGCGAAGTAGTTCATCAAAACTTTCGACACACATTAGAAAATATTGAAAAAAAATTCTTTGGATGCTGTCAAAGTCTATGAAACATTGTATAAAACTTTCCACTTATTAGCCTGCCACTCCAATGACACTGTACCTAATATTCTTTTCTATATTTTCTTTTACGTCTAGTGAGTTTTCAATAACAATGGTTTCCTCTTCCTAACCTATATGGTGCTTGTCTCTTAGATAGCTGCCATTACCCACTGACTAGCTAAAATATGTGATTTTTTGTAAGTTACAACTCGTGTGTATAAATATGTTGGAATTACACAACATTTTTAGGTTCATTGTACTTTCTACCTTAAATATGCATGTTTTGGTATTGCTAGTATTAAAATTGGCTACACAGATGAAAACTTCAATTTAATACTAATAATCACAGAAAAAAATTATTGAAAAGAAGTTCTAGTACTGGAATACATACGCAAACACACGATCTTTATGTTTAATTTCCTTTACAGCTAATTTATGTCTACAGAAACACACAAAATCAAAGCAAAATTTAGCATTCACAGAGGAGTCCAGTGTGATACAAATAGATACATTGAGGGATACACAGTCTAACTTTACATTCACTGGACTCATATGCTGTGATTCAGTTCTGATGTACCTGCCAATAATCCTTCAGAACAACACAATCTGTGAAAATAATATTATAAACTTATGCAGCAACTCATCTTCAAAAAGTCTAGAACTGCTGCTATTTTCAGATGACATGTAATTTAAATCATCGTCAAATGGTTCCTTTCCATCATCTACAGATTAGTCAAGGACTTTGTAAATCACTAACTCCAAACTTTTCTCCTCCTCAATGCACATTTTGCAACAAAATCAGCACAAAACCACACAAAACACTCAGAACAGACAACTTTAATGTCAGCTAATGCCCACAAAGCAAGAGACAATAAGGAAGGTCTCAAAACTGAAGAATTTATGCACCAATACTGCTACTGCCATCTAGTAATCACAACAGAAACTACGAAGTGTGCAGAGCTCACGGAAGTTCGAGGGAGCTGTAAATAGACATTAAACACTGCAGAGAACCATAGTAACTGGCTTGACACAATAAAATATCTGCCTGCACATTTCCTTCTCACAAAAGTGCTGTAATAATAGTATGTCATCCACATGCTAAGTGCTAATAAGTAAAGAAAATATTGACTTTGTGTGTTTTTGGGGGGGGGGGGGGGGGGGGGGGGAAGAGATGCCTATTAATTACTCAAATTCTAGTGCCAAAATAATGACTGAACACTTTGTACATATGACAGTGAAGCAAGGAAACATTTTCTTATTCACAAGACTGCAGTGAATTTTTTTAAGATAAAATTAGAAAACTGATTTTTTGACACTCATTCATGTACCAGTCCACTTAGTGTTTGCCAAGTTAATGTGCCACTTCAGCAGCTTCCATATTTATACTTGCGCACTACAAAATTGTACAGTTTAAGTGTTGCAAGACATTAGAGAGTTCTTCAACACTAGTCACTTTTAGTGTAATTTGTTCTGCTCACATGCTGAGGCAAGTAGCATTATTAGTAGCTCAACATAGTACCCTCACCTGTCTAGTCATTTTAGATTTTATAATGAAAAGTGTGTGAAATACTGCGAAGTATGTTAGATATGGCACGCAAACAGAGATAAGGCTATGCTGCAGGTAAGTCTGTCACCACAGCCTTTATCTCATATTCACTATTTTATTCTCACCCCCACCCCCCACACTTTGAAGGATTAGTTCATCATGAATTTGAGCCACACGGACAAGCTGTTAATTGATGGTACTATTGGTATGTGTTGAGACACCTGTGAGAAAATGTGAGAAGGAAACAGCCTGAAATGTGGCAGTATAATTCATGGCTCTTGCATCATAACCCACCTGCACATTCATCCCTGCTGGTGCATGACTACTGCATAAAAATGAAATCACTGTGCTGCCTCAGCCTCTGTACTTCCAGACCTGGCCCCTGTGAATATATTTCTTCCTAAGTTGAGAACACCATTGAAAGGTCATATATTTGCAATGAATAGACAAGAAAAAAGAAAATTCGCAGACGGCACTTCGCGCAATCCAGCAAGAGGCGTACCAAGACTGTTTCTGGAAGTGGAAATAGGGTTTAGAAAGGTGTAGCAATTGTGGAAGAAAGTATTTAGAAGGACACCATGCAAAATAAGTAAAAGGTAAGTGTAGAAAAATTTTGTGGACGAAGTACGAGAATTTTTTGAACAGACCTCATATATACAACTTTTTTTTTTATTGTACCAAATTCACTGTTGTCTATCATGGCATCTCTCATGTCATAATTCCCCCGATACATACGTTCCAATATGTATAACTTTTTGGAAAAAGAGAAACAATAATACAAGGAATAAGCATTTTTGAATGTGGCCCCGGCCTGCTGAAACACCGTTCTCGTTCTACGTGTTTCATGTAGTTATTTTGTACCTGTTATATTCATAACAGCAAACAATTCTTGCTTCACAACTTTGAGAAGCAGCTTAGCTTGGAATTGTAAACACACAAACATTGAAGGAAACACATTTATAAAAACATCACATTTCCCACTTTTACTACATCATGATGAACCAAAAATGTGCTGCTGATAAACCTAACTTCACCTAAGCGTGGCATATTCTAAGCACTCAAATTATAATGCATAAACTAACAAATACAGAATTCTGGCCTCCAAATGTTGGAATCCAACATGGTGTTAAAAGAACTTTGCAATGACAATTAGTGCAGCAGGTGACCCAATAACAAAGCAGGGCAGGATGTGTGTTCGAAAAGTGTGAAATCTAACACTTTTTTTCTGAATAGTTTCTCTACAACTGCTTGAGCAATTGTATAGCAAAGAAATCACATTAATCCAAAAACACTTCAAAAATGGCTTTAGCTATACTTCATTTGCCCAGCACAGCTAGCAGCATGACGAAGCGTATGGTGTCCCTAGCAGCTAGGTTGTACTAACTGTTCTTGGTTCTATGAAGTGTATATGGCAAGCACTTCTACAAAACAATGCTTAAACCAAGCTAAAGCTATTAAAATTAAACACAATCATAAAAATTATAAGTAATGAATAATGAAATCTAACCTTGACAGGGATCATCCTCAAAATTATTTTCCAACTGCAGATCCATTTTCAGCTTTTCAGTCACCACAGACAGATCTAAACCTTCACCAATGACACACTGACCCATCCCTGTAGCTAGATCATCATCCAAAAAGTCAGCAGGTTCTATTTTGTGGGATGTAATTTTCAGATTCGTCAAATCTGGAAAATTAAATTATGCCATTCATCACAACAGTCTACCTTCAATATTACACAAATTACTGACACCAATAAGAATTTGGTATGTGTAAACTTTTAACTGCAACCACTGCACAGGCACTAATATGTATGACTAGACTATTATTATTATTATTATTATTATTATTATTATTATTATTATTATTATTATTATTATTATTATTATTATTTATTGAGTGGTTTAGGTGCTAAAAAGGAAGGTCATCAGCACCCTTGAATGAAATAGGGCAGTAAAAATCTATTAGAAATAACAAATTTTAAAGCTAAATTTTAATGACAAATAAAATTTAAGATACCACATTAACATTTTGAGATTCATAGAATACCAAGTATAAAATGCAGATAAAAGACAGCAGAATAACTAGATATGATTATGAATAAAATACCAGAACAGACACAGTAAAAATATGGGACATATTACTGTGGCTGAGTGACAGTGACCAAGCCATTCTGCAACACATTAAAATCCCACACGCAGTGTTTTGGGAAGGAATCCCTCTCTCTCACAAAACCTTACAACATGAACCATACTCGCCTCAGTGTGTTAAAATAGAGGGTAGGTCCAGAGCGAGACACAGATCTCCCCTCAGATCATCATAGACTGTCCAGTCACATTAATGCGACCATGTCAAAAGCCTGAATAACCACTTTTCGCAGTGCATACCATTGCAAGACATACAGGAAGAGTGTCAGTGAGGTTGTGAAAGGTACAGATGGGGATGTGGAGCCTTGTCGACTCGATGCCATGGTCAGCTGCACTAGATTACATGGATGAGCATACATGGGGGTGAACAACCTACTCAAGGAAGTCCCACATATCTCTGAGTTCAAACCCGAGGACTTTAGTGGGCACAGGAGAACGGCGCTCTTTAACCACACGCGTACACTGCAAGCTGTGTGACAGGTTGCATTGCCCTGCTGGTATATACCATCGTGCTGAGGCTAAAAACACTGCAAGTAGATGTGGACATGGTCCCCAAGGATAGGTGCATATGTCTGTTGATACGTGGGTTGATTCACTGTGCCTTCCACAATGACAGACACACCTGGTGGATGACACAAAAATTTTCGCCAGATCATGACAATCCCTCCTCCGGCCTGGACCCTTCCAACAATTGTTGCAGGATGTTAGCTCTCAGACATTTCACGTGACACACGCCAACAGCTTTCCATCCGATGGAGCGTAGTATGCGATTCATCAGTGAAAGGCCACTGTCACTGCACAGTGGACACCCTGTTGCAGTACTTGCAGGCAAATTCCAGTCAACAACACTCGGCAAGGGTGCGTGAGTCAGGTGCCTGCTGTGTAGGACCATATGCAGTAACATTCACTCAATGGCCATTGAGGAAACACGGTTTGTTCATATGGGCAGTCATATGCTCAACAGTTGCGTGCCTGTTCACCCACACACATCTCCACAGCCGTCGCTCATCCCTGTCACCTATGGCCCGTGGTGCACCAGTCTCCTCAGTGTCCACTTTGGTAGTGTCATTTTACCATGCAAGGTATACTTTAAGCATGGTGGCACATGAACAGTTTACAAACTTAGCCATTTCAGAAATGCTCCAAGAGTCCTATCCTAAAACAAAGTCAGAGAACATGATGGAGCAGAGAAGAAAGTCCCCCTGCTTAGGTCCATCAGTCTAAACATTAATAATTAATTTATAGAAAATGGACTACTGTTTTAAGCCTCTGTTGACTGCCCTCACCCTGAAGGCGAGCTGCAAAAAGCATCCGTAATCAAGCTGGAATGGCATGAAGGCTTTATAAATGTGGACTAGACATGCTGCAGGCTCGCTAAGACCTATGACTAACCCACTGAGGATGAGTAAATCCCTGAAGCATTGTAATTTCAGTTCTTTAAGGTGTGGCAGCCATGTTAGTCTCCATCAAAACTGAGACCCAGATATTGCACATTTTCCTGTGAATGTGAGGATAGTAGCCCCCAGTTTTAAAACAGATAAATTTTAAAAAAGCAGGGGCAATTAACATAAACGTAAATTGTTTCCTCCAAGGAGAACTTCGAATCTGTGGTATTTGACGATCTGGCGATCTGGGGGAGTGGGCAAATGCAACTGTTGAGTAATAGTCGCAAGGTTGGAGGATACATACAATATTGAAAAGTTGTCCACAAACAAGGAACACTGTACAGGACTTTGCACCATAGACATAATACTGTTTATCATGACGGCAAACGTCATTACACTTAAAATATTCTCTAGGGGGTCATCGTTCTCCTGCTTAAAATGCTTAGAATATTCTCGACCCTGTATCTAAAATACCTTTCCAAGAGGAAGGAATTTATGAGAGTGGAAACCCCACTAAGAGCTGCAACAAAATAATATTCACATAAGTAGTATTGTAGACCTTTTCCAAATCTAAGAATACTCTGACGAAGTGTTGTTTATGTAGGAAAGCTTGTTGAAATGCAGGGTCAAGTTACTGAGTGTGGAGCAACACCTCCTGAACTTGCAGTGGGAGTGTCTTAGCGGTGTCCTGGTTTCCAGTATCCACACTAGGACGAGTTGATGGTACACTTCAATGTCTTTCCCATGCAGCTAATGAGACTGACACTGTGATAACTACTGGGGTAGTAGGATCCTTCTCTGGTTTTAAAATTGGTATTAAAATAGTTTCTTTCCACAAGTTGGGAAATAATCCTAACACACAAATTTCATTAAATAATTGATGAAGGGCCTCTTCAGCTGCTTTAAACACATGTACAATATCAGGTCATGATCGAGCACAGTATCACGAGCTATGGGCAACATAGAATCCAACTCCAAAGAGAGAAAGGTCGGTTGTACTCCTCCATGTTGGTGAAACAGAAATCGCAACAAACCCTTCCCTGTGTTCCTGATAGCAAGAGAACACACCTTGAGCACAGGTTTCTTCACTAAGAAAGTGCAAGAAGTGGCAGAGATGAGATTTTGTTCTCATATTTATTTTTGGGTTCTGCACAAGGAATCTACATTCCTCAGCAAATACTGAGCAGCCCCAATTTAGACCAGGTGACTCCCAGGGCCTCTGATACACACTGCTGGAGGTGAGCAGTCAATGCCAGATTGATGAGCTGCCTTTCCACATTTCCCTCAGGTTGCTTCACTTCTGCAACTCAGTGTTGTGTGGCCGAATCGCTGCTCTTCATAGGATTAGGTGTTTCAGCTCCCAGATATCCATATCCGTAACATCATGGTATGGAAACACATGCTTGCTTGAGTTAAGGGTGTTGTTGATCTCAAGAACTATGTCACAATCATCCACCTGTTTTGCCCTGTTGGCTTCCACAAGCAAGGAAACATTTCACCATCTTTTAATAGGTTTTCAAGTACCAGCAAGCCCTTCTAATCTGTCTGAATATATAGAGGAGAAACCTTTTCCCACATCCCCTCCTTCTTTACCACAAGAAAAACTTCTGATTTAAAAGTTATTGACCCCCATTACTGAACGCTATCAGGTTATTAAGACTACCCTCCCTCAGTCTTTTGGACAAATGAGTGTGAATACTCCCAGACCGTACACCCACTGTGTTGAAAGGATTTTTGTGTAGTGGATTTTAAATGGAGTTCTTACATGCAGCTGCAATATGAAGGTCCACCAAGAGAGAGCCCCAATTTCCTCGGTAAACCTTATACAACTAAGTTGTAGTAGGTTAATCAGAGAATGCCCTTTAAAGACTATTCCACTTCAACAGCAATGCATCTCATCAGCATGCAGCTAACCTTGAGAGTGACATTCTTTTTATTGGGGTTTGTACCACCTTTACAATCTGGGTGATTAAACCAATATCCCTGTTCCCTGTGACCCACGAAAGTTCACCACTGTGCCACATGGTGATCACCAAAGCATGCAAAGAGCTTACAGTCACAGAGGACTGAGAGTGCTCACCAGTCCCCAGCTCAGTGTACCCAGGTTCACCACGCCCATACCCAAAAAAAAAAACACAGGGATCCCTAAAGTGCTCCCTATTTTGAATGGGGGAGGGAGTGGGTGCAGGGGGGGGGGGGGGGGGGACGACACATACCTTTAATGAAATACCACTGACACAGTGAGCTTTACCCTCTGTACAACTTTGGAAATGATGCAGTACCCCACTCAACACTCGCACCTCTCCATCTTGTTTTCCTTCTTGAGAATGAATTATCATGAGTGATAAACTGTAGCTGCAGGTTGTGTTCCATAGCTACAATGCTCTGCTTTAAAAATTAAAACTTTTATAAAAAAATTCTTAGTCTTTCATGTTTAATCACAGCAGACCATAATTTCAGAAATACTTTTACTTTTTAGTTAAGTTATCTCTCTCCACATGCCAATTACATCTAGGATTGCAATGCAAGATTCCTTCACATATAATGAGATTTGTGTCAACAGCTATATAAAGATGCAGAACTGGAGCCCTCCTGCAGTAGCTGAGTGGTCAGTGCGACAATATCAATCCTAAGGGCCCGGGCTTGATTCCCGGCTGAGTCAGATTTTCTCTGCTCAGGGACTGGGTGTTGTGTTGTCCTAATCATCACCATTTCATCCCCATAGATGCGCAAGTCGCCAAAGTGGTGTCAAATTGAAATACTTCCAACCTGATGGGAGGCCCTAGTCACACAATATTTACATGTTTATATAACTGGAAGGAGTCCTTTTTACAGTGTGCCTTTTTTATCTTGACTATGTCTGAAGTCTCCAACCATTGTAGAAACAACTGCTTCTCAGAACGAAGTTGTTAGAATATGGATAAGAAGATATCAAGAGAGAGGTGAAATAGGCCTTTGTACTCACTAAAATGCATAAATGTGTAAAACCACCACCACTGACAAGTATTAAGAATCCTTTGGTGTCAACTGCTAATGTGGACAGAAAACAATCTGCAACTGGGTTTCCTAAACCAAATCACTACATTTCCTCATTAAGAATCTCACACAGTGTTCTGTCTCCTATGCTCCCCAGTTGGCAAGCACTTCTGTGACTTGAGGTTATGGTCTTATCATTGAATAGTAAGTGATGACTCACTAGCTTTGCCATAGAGCCTAGAAAATGATTCTGTTCTGTTCTGTTCGCCCCAGTGGAAAGTATGATACTTTTTGCATGGTGTACAGTGTCCAACATCTTTAAGTGTAACATTTGGACTGAATCATAAATAATACAATCACAGTCCAGGTGGAAACAGATAAATGCTTCCTAAAATTGTTATAAACACAGCCTTTTACATCCCAAACTTTGCAACTGAGACACTTTAAATGCTTTCAATGCTCACAATTTAAGATTCTGCAAGTGGGGTACCGATGCGAGTTTATCCATTGAAAAAATTAAAATCTGTCTTTTGCACCCAAACATCCAGTCTCTGTGGCACCAGTTGCTTCAGAGGAGGAGCAGTAAAACATAAAATAATCGACAAAGAAGTTATCAGTGGATCTTTCATTGCATCAGCTACCCCGTTAATAACAATGGTGAAGAGGGAGAAACTTTAAATGTTCCCTTGAGGGACACCATTCTCTTGTATAAAATTGCTTCAGAGTGTTTGTGTACCCAGTAACACAATGATACTTCTGCAAGGGAAGTTTTTAATATAATTAGGTACCTTCCATGGAAGTTGCTTTCATGAAGGTGTTGTGCCTACATGTAATGTTATAGGTTTCTTCAATATCAAAGAATATTCACTTATGGTGCTTTTTGTACAGGAAAGTTTCATATAAAGCCACCTCGAGTAATCACATTATCGAGTGTTCGACAATAGTTCCTGGACCCAAATGGAAAATGGCTCACGAGTTTCTTCCCCTCTAACAGCCAACACGCAGCCTGTGGGAGCAACATTACGGTAACTGCTTGTGGAGGTGCTATCCTCCCCTCTTGTATGAGAGCTATCATCATGGCTTGCTTCCATAAAAATCATATACAATAGTATCTGGTCTTTGTCTGTAGCAGAAGACAATGCATTTTCAAATTCCCACACTGAGAAGGAACAGTTACATTATTCTCATCTGTAAGAAGCAAAGTTCAACTGTGCCCACTCTGCAGCTTCCTTCCAATGCACAACTGTGACATTTTTGTTGCCATCAGACATTACACTAAGGAAATGAAGCTTTTGGAAACAAACTTCACATTGTCTTCATTTTATTTACGTACCTTTCATTCTTGCTACTCATTTCTGGTGTCTTAGCCTCACTTTCACATGAGAATGAAAGAAAAATCAAGTAAAGAAAGCTGTGAAATGCCTATTTCCAAAACAAACATTTAATAAGTTATGGACCACCCACTGAAATTCTCCATGAAAAGTAATGGAGAATATCACAATGAAAGCAAAAGAAACAATTCACCATTACTTGTACTACATCTACATGGCTACTCTGCAAATTACACTTAAATGCTTGGCAGACGGTTCATTGAACCATCTTCACACTAATCTTCTACTACTCCATTCTCGAACAGTGCGCAGAAAAAATTAACACCTATATCTTTTTTTTCATCTATATATAAAAACGTTAACAGTCAAGTGGTTGCCCAAGTTTAATGCAAAAACCTTAACCAGGTTTCGATACCCCTAATGGTGTCTTCTTCAGAAGAAAGTCACCTATAATGTTTAAATCTATTATAAAATCAATATCTAAAATACTTAATACTTGACCACATTGAAAAGGAGAACATGGAATAAAACTGGTGCTTACATAAATTACATGATGTTAAAATTGTAAATGTACATGGAGATCCAGCAGAAAATGATGATATACAATGTAAGGACCACTTGCTAGGAAGAAAGGTACTAATGTTCACAATCATGGTTTCACAAAGCATTTATTAATATCGGCACACAATCCTAAGAGTACAGGACAATATGATTCTACATAGAGCCAACAAAGAGTGGAAACTTTCTCTCTTGGAAAAAATTTATCTTTATACATATGGTCAAAAACGATGGCATCGTCTTCAATGAACAACTACAGTTATGAAAAAAAGCTTCTTTAACACCTTTAAGACATTGCTATCAACTTCATGATGCTTTGGTTCTTGTTTTCATTCACTTCTACATCATCAGAACCGTTGTTTCTTCTTTCCTTTAAGGACTCTGTAGTTGTTACTGTTTGTACACCAGACGGCACTGCAAACCACATTATGTTTTGTAAAGTTCATGTATAGCATATTTCTCCCCTTTTTGCCTATTGTAACAGCTTTATAAAAAAGTCCTACTACAGTACATTCCTTATTCTCAGCACATATTTGTAATTAATCATTTTACTCATTTTGCTACTTCCTGCAAGTCATTTTTATAAATATTATTTTATTACTTTTAAATCTTTTCTAAATCCTGTTTTTACACCACATACATTTATTCCGCTGAAAACATGTCAATATGTATCACAGTGAGGTATCATTGTAACAGTTACGCATTTCATACAGTGGAGCATTTATCACGCTACTAGCAGCCATTAAGTGGTGCCCTCTACACCATGTTTACCTGGTCTCTTAACTAGCTGTCCAACATTAAGTCCAATGTCTGCTCTTTTAACAAGCTGTACTTTTAACAATCTTTATTGTTACCATGGAGGATTCTATTTCATATTTTCTTCTGTTTGACTTTAGCTCGTTAGCTCATCACATATTTACAATTTTAATGTCATGCAATTTATGTATGTACCAGTTTCATTCCACGTTCTACTTGTCCATGTGGTCAAGTATCAAGTATTTTACGCGATTTCCTTGTGAAGGAAATACCATTAGTGATATAGAAACTTGTTTAAGGGTTTTACATTAAACTTATGCATCTGTCAGCTGCAGCCCTTATACACTGGAAATTAATTTATAATTGCTGCTGTCAGCCATGTTTAAAATTGTGACCTATACCTTTCCACATGAACTCTGATTTCCCTTATTTTATTATGATGTTTGTTTCTCCCTATGTAGGTCGGCATCAACAAATATTTTTGTGTTTGGAGGAGAAAGTTGGTGACAAACTTTATGAGACGATCCCGCCCCAGTGAAAAACTACCTTTGTTTTAATGATTTCCACCCCAAATCTTGTGTCATGTCCGTGACACTCTCTTCCGTATTTATTCATAATACAAAATGTGCTACCCTTATAACTTTCTTGATTTACTCCATTAAATTATCTGGTAAGGATCCTGTACCATGCAGCAGTACTCCAAAATAGGACAGGCAAGCATACTGCATATAGTATCTCTAGCAGATCTTTTGTGTCTTCGAAGTGTTCTATCAATAAAACACAGTCTTTGGTTTGCTTTCCCCACAGCTCTTTCTGTGTGTTCTTTCCAATTTAAGTTGCTCATAATTGTAATTCCTAAGTATTTAGTTGAATTTAAGTCCTTTAGATTTGATTGATTCTTCGTGTGACCGAAGTTTAATGGATTCCTTTCTGCACTCACGTGTATGACCTCACACTTCATTATTTAGGGTCAACTGCCAATTTTTGCACCATACAGATGTCTTGTTTAAACCTTTCTGCAGTTGGTTTTTATATGCCAATGACTTTACTACACGATAAATAACAGTATCATCTGCGAAAAACCTCACATCGCTGCTCAGATTGTCTCCTAAACCATTTATATAGATAATGAACAGCTAACAGCCTATAAGACTACCTTGGGGAACGGCAGAAATCAATTCTGTTTCACTCAATGACTTTCCATCAACTATCGACTGGGACCTCTCTCACAGGAAATCACGAATTCAGTTACATAACCGAGACAATATTCCATAAGCATGTAATTTCATTATAATACACTTGTTATGTATGGTGTCAAAAGCATTCTGGAAATCTAGAAATACGGAATCAATTTGAAATCCTTGATAGCACTAAACATTGTGTGTTTAAGGAGCAAGTTGTGTTTCACAAGAATGATATTTTCTAAATACGTGTTGACTGTGAGTCAATAAACCATTCCCTTCGATGTAATTCAAAGTGTTCAACACAACGTACATTCCAAAATCCTGCTGCATATCAACATTAATGACATGGGCCCGTAATACTACGAGTTACTCCTATTGTCTTTCTCAAATATTGGTGTGACCCCTGCAACTTTCCATTCTTCAGGAACAGATCTTTAGTCAAGGGAGGGGTTGTATATTATTGTTAAGTATGGAGCTATTGCATCAGCATATACTGAAGGAAACCTTATTGGTGTACAATCTGGACCAGAAGATTTGCTTCTATGAGGCGACTTAAGTTGCTTCACAACTAAGGATACCCACTTCCAAGTTACTCATGTTGTCAGCTGTTCTCAATTTGAATTCAGGACTATTTACTTTGTCTTCCTTGGTGAAGGAATTTTGAAAGACTGCATTTAGTAACTCTGCTTTGGCAGCACTGTCATCGATAGTATTTCCATTGCTATGGCGCAGAGGAGATATTGATTATACCTTACCATCAGCATACTTTACATACGGCCTGAATCTTTGTATTTTCTCCCAGGTTTAGAGACAAAATGCATTGTGGAAGCTATCATAAGCATCTTTCATTGAAGTCAGCACTAAATTTCAAGCTTCTGTAAAAGATCACAATCTTGGGGATTGTGTGTTCATGTAAATTTGGCATTCTTTTTCCACTGCATCTGAAACAGTGTTCTGACCTGTTTGGTGTTCCTTGGGGAATCAGCTCCATCTTTAGTTAATTTATCTACTACAAATCTCTCAATTTTTGTTTATTCTATTCCTTTAATTCAAGTTGCATCTGGTCTACATGTACATTGTTAACTTGGAAGGAGTGGAGATTGTCTCGCAAGAAGGGGCCAAGTGAATCTTATTTGTGTTTTTGAATAGACCAATTTTTCCATTTATTTTTTGTGAATTTGGGGAGTTACAGTATTCAGTATCATCAACCCTGTGCTCATTATCTCAATTTGTTTTGATGCTTGTTATTAGCTCAGGATTATTTGTTGTTAGGAGGCGAAGTGCGTTTTCACAGATGTTTACTATCTGAATGGGTTCGTGAACTAATTGCTCGAAATAATTTTCAGGGAATGTGTTTAGCACAACTTTGGATATTGTTTTGTACATACCTACAGATGTATTTTTGCCAACATAGAGAGTAAATTTTCGTCAGCACTAGCTCTTAATTGTGCGTACGTGTTTGAAATTAGACTCAAGTTTTCTTTGAATCTTTGAGCAATCTAATCATGTGAGTTGGGAAGCCGGTAAAAGGATCCAATTATTATTTTATTCCGGTTGCCAAGTATGACCTCTACTCATGCTAGCTCACAGGAACTATCCTCTTCAATTTCGCACCAAGATGAAATACTACTAACAGTAATATTTATTTTACATTGTTGTTACCTTCTTTGGCCAAAATAAACAGGTACTCGTCTGAATTCAGCTTCTTTCTTCTTGTAGACAAATTAAACGGCTTGTCTGGAACCAAGGTACTATAAGGAACCTTAGCTAGTAGTCCTGTACTCTCCACTATACTCCTCGTCTTCCAAGCCAAAATGCTTGCATCAGGGAAAGCTTCAAGGCCACCACAGTCTGCATGGTTTCTCCACACAACAGCCAAGGTCAACCATGTACTGCCTCCAAAAACAGCACTAACATCACATCTGAACTGCATTCTTACGCCACGAAATACATCTGGACCACCAATAACCTGCTACTTACTGAATTGCTCAGCAAGGTCAATGTCTATTGCTTTCAAAGACTTGTACACAGGAACACTGCACCGCCAATGGTGACAATAACCATGTTGCAAAGGCATTGCAGAGATACGTTAACACACATTTTGGCTTGGAAGACGTGGAGTATAGCGAAGTGTACAGGATTTCTAGCTAAGGTTCCCTACGGTACCTTGGTTCCAGACAAACTGTTTAATTTGTCTACAAGAAGAAAGAAGCACCTGAATGCACACGAGTACCTGTTTATTTGGGCCAAAGTAGGCAACAACAATTATAAAATAAAGATTACTGGTGACTGTACGTTGTATTACAGACAGTACAAATTCCTTATCTCCTTTCCTAATTCCTTATCTTTCCCATCTGTATTTAGCCTATCCTTTCTGAACACAATTAGGTCCTTTGCAAAAATTGCAACTCAACTGGCTTTAGCAAGCTTTCAGTGCCTATAATGTTTTCAGTATCAGTGCGTTCTATTAGCGCTTGGAGCTCTGCTACTTTTCCCAGCACAGCTACAACAATTTACAACTGTTATACCGATATCTCCTAGTTCTTCTTCATACCTGTGTTTGACCTGCAACCTTTGAGACTGAAGCTTAAAATTGTATTTCCCCAAGACTGTCTTAACCCAAAAAGCTGCCCAGTTCACAGCACACAGAACCATCTGAGCCTCTGATTCAGACACTCCACGTGGCTCTGTATCAAAGGTCCGCAATAGGTCCTGTCGATTATGCTGCAAATGGTAACCTCTGTGTTCATCCCAAAAGCACGACTGGCAGCCTTTACCACTTCAGATTGGTTTCAGGTAAACCAGAGAGAATCTCTTCCGATCCAAAGTGACATACAATTTTGGTACCGATGTGAGACACTACCTGCAGTTGGCAGCACCCTGTGCTCTTCCTGGCAGCCGGAAGGATCCATACCCTGTTTGGAATGCACACTGGCTTTCTTCCACACCTTTGCCGCACACCATGTCCCTATGGGGCCCATTAACATGCCTAACACTAGAGCTCCCATCTACCAATAATCCCACCCTCTATGACTTCTTGGATCTTGCAGACTGAGATGTTACTTCTTAAACAGGAGAAGTGATTGCATCTGGCTAAGGGACACCGTCAGCCACTGATACAAGGTGTATATGCAGACAAGGAAAACAAATTCTCAAATTTTCCCCAGATTTCATGGTTAAAAAATACACTTTCCCATGTTAAATGACAGCATACTCTCCTCAGAACTGTAAAACTTATCAATTCTTTGAATGCTTGAAGTGTGTTTTTGCCGGCACTTTAGGGGGAAAAAAAAGTTTTGAAAAGATCTTTGAAGTACAGCAACATGTACACTGCATATTATTGTACTATGATACACTGCACATTTTCATATTAGGAAAGCATACATTCAAATTCCACCAAATACAGCATGTTGGTTTCCAAAGCATTTAAGTCAAGACTGCAGTGCCCTTTTGTAAGAATCATAATTCATGACACATGATCTCGCATGCCGATGACAGCAGATCTTCAGAGCACAGGGCATGTGATGTAGTCAGCTGATAGCAACATCACTTAAGTAGTGCAAACACACAAATAGGAAAAATTAGTGGTTTAAATTAATATACATAGCGTAGCTACAAGAGAAGCTAAGCTTTTCGATGTAATATTAGTGGTTTTTTTTGTGCAAGTTACACTTTAAGATACAATACACAAATGTGGTCAGTAAAATTTAAAATAAGGACATAAATTTCTGGTCTTCTGTGTTCAAAATTCTTCTAAGTGGCTGGTCCTCAAAATGTTAAGTTTTAAACGAGAGTCAAATGCTCTGTGATTTAACAAATTCATCGCCCATTTTCACACGTAACATAAGTCACCTTGGGTAAAAGGAAATTTAGTTTGAAAAGAATGCATTTCAAACCACCATTTGCAATATTTTCAGGAGACCTGTTAGAAATAGGCTCGTTTCAGTAGTTGCCAGAGTGCAAGAAAACAGGCGTTACTACAGGCGCACAGCTATGACGACCTAGGAAGCCCATATGTTCAAATATATAAAGGATTATTAAATCTTAAATTACATCATAAAAGAAACAGGCCATCAGAGAATATTCAAACAGCTTTGAAATTTCGTAAACCCTACTAAAATGCATAATTCAGCTTGAATTACACATTGGTATTTCCAGATTCACAATGAAGTCGGTCCCAAACTGATATGGGATGTAAATTTTCTTGGAGTGCCAGTACTGTATTATCTCATGTTTGGTGCTTTATTATGGTACAATGCCATACATGCCAAAAGATGAAAGCTTGCACTTGAAAATCAGAGAAAAGTTGGAACCAGTCAATACTGTTGAACGAAACCCTTTGTATCAAATAAACTGACTGCCTCATCAGAAAAGATTAATAAAAGGCAAATTTTTTTTTAGCAAACTGACAAAAATAACTTCATTGTTTTGCAAGGTGATTAATGCTTGACTGGCAAAAACATGGAAATAAAATAAAATCAGAAAACTGAATTTAATATTTTATTTTCGCCTTCCGTAATTAGGTGAATGTATTTTAATTCAGTCGATAGTTCCCGGTCTCAGAAATCTCTTTTGTTTTCATTTGACATGGGAGCTGTAAACAAAGAGGAAACAGCAAAATCACTAAATGTAAACACAGGTCACATGGAGACTACACCCCTCCCCACAAAAACGCAGACTGCTCCACACATGTGCGAATCTGGCAGCTTGGGGGTGCCAGAAGCAGGAGAGAATACTGCTCGTATGCGACTACTGCACAGGCATATAAGCCCGCTGGCAACTGCTCAGACTTGCCTAATGTAAACAGTTGTGATGTCACACTCACCAGAAGCAGTTTGTTGTTACAAAGTATTGCATAGTCTTCGTCCTATGGCCTTGTGGAGTGTCTGAATCAGAGGCTCAGATGGTTCTGTGTGCTGTGAACTGGGCAGCTTTTTGGGTTAAGACAGTCTTGGGGAAATACACTTTAAGTGTCGCACTTCCTAATCTAATTCCCTCAGCATCACCCGATTTAATTCAACTGCAATCCATTATTCTAGTTTTGCTTTTGTTGATGTTCATGTTACACCCTCCTTTCAAGACACTATCCATTCAGTTCAAGTGCTCTTCGAGGTCCTTTGCTGTCTCTGACAGAATTACAATGTCATCGGCGAACCTCAAAGTCTTTATTTCTTCTCCATGGATTTTAATACCTACTCCGAATTTTTCTTTTGTTTCCTTTACTGCTTGCTCAATATACAGACTGAACAACATTGGGGAGAGGCTACAACCCTGTGCTTCCCTTTAGTGCCCCTCGACTCTTATTACTGCCATCTGGTTTCTGTACAAATTGTAAATAGCCTTTTGTTCCCTGTATTTTACCCCTGCCACCTTCAGAATTTGAAAGGTAGCATTCCAGTCAACGTTGTCAAAAGCTTTCTCTAAGTTTACAAATGCTAGAAACGTAGGTTTGCCTTTCCTTAATCTAGCTTCTAAGATAATTCGTAGGGTCAGTATTGCCTCACGTGTTCCAATATTTCTACGGAATCCAAACTGATCTTTCCTGAGGTCGTCTTCTACCAGTTTTTCCATTCTTCTGTAAGGAATTCGCGATAGTATTTTGCAGCTGTGACTTATTAAACTGATAGTTGGGTAATTTTCACTTCTGTTAACACCTGCTTTCTTTGGGATTGGAATTATTGTATTCTTCTTGAAATCTGAGGGTATTTCGCCCGTCTCATACATTTTGCTTACCAGATGGTAGAGTTTTGTCAGGACTAGCTATAATAATAATAATAATAATAATAATATCATCATCAACAAGTCTTGTGACATGAGTCCACAGCTCGTGGTCTTGCGGTAGCGTTCTAGCTTCTCGCACGTGGGACCCCGTGTTCGATTCCCGGGTCAGGGATTTTCCTTGCCTTGCGATGACTGGGTGTTGTTGTATCATCATCATCATCATCATCATCATCATCATCATCATCATCCTCCATCCATCCATCCATCCATCCATCCCCATTACAGTCGGAGGAAGGCAATGGCAAACCACCTTCGCTAGGACCTTTCCAAGTCAGTGGTGTGGTATCTTTCTTACCTGTTATTCCTGTTTGTCATTTATTTCCACTCTTGTAATCTGAATCTACGGACTTCAATAGTAATCATAACAAAGCTGATCGTGCACAAACTCAGTCAACCACATAAACAAACAGCGACTGGCATTCACCTATTCGCTTTATTCTGCTCAGTACGCGTAGCCCCATCCCCTTTTGTCTGCAGCAAAGTTTAGATCCAGATGCGACCGGAATTCCCCTGGCAGTGACATTATATACTATGCAGGCATTCAAAAATCAACTTAGAATGTGTCCAAAAGTGTTAAAAAACCAACAAGGATGCATTGCAAAATAATATGAATAATCACAAGCCCAATTCCAGAATTACCAATGCAGGGTGCCGCGATCTTTTAAGTCATTTTCAGCCAGGTGTCAGGATACTTTTGATCACATATTGTACTTTGTTTAAATTGAAAAAAAAAAAAAGCTTTCTCAAAATCTATTAAACCTTGGGGCAAAGTGCAAAATCATACTCAATGATCCAGTCTAAAATTTCATTCACAACTTTCAATTTGTTATTGTGCAGTAACTACTTTTACTGCCAGCTTTTTCCTTTACTTGATTAAAATCCAACTTTTTGTCTATGTTGTTCATGGTAGCTATACTGCATATTTTGTATATTAAGAAGGAGGGGGCTGATAGGTATTTTGTTTGTGTCTGATGATGATGATGATGATAAGCAAGAAGAAGAAGTAGTAGTAGTAGAACATTATCCCAGTTTCTAAGAACTTTTCTTTCATAGACAATCTGTAAATAGTTTTGCTGGTCCTTTAGTATAATTTTTCCTTCACCTTTAATAATTTCTACTGAACTGAAAGACCATTTATCTCCCAGTGGCTTTGCCTTCTTCAATATGTCAAATGGCTTTTTACACCTTGTCTGGAATAACATTTCCATTTTTCATTATCTTTATTTCTGATCAGCACAAACATTTACAGTAATCTATGAATGCTTGCCCACTTTTGTCTTTGCTTTATGATTTATTTAGTTCAACATATTCTATTGGAAGACTAAACTCAAGCCTTCTCTTTAAAAGTTTCCTCATTCCACATTATTATTATTATTATTATTATTATTATTATTATTTTATTATTATTATTATTATTATTATATTATTTTTTGCCTTCATCAAACCTACTAATATCTTCCTCTCCTTACATGAATATTTTCTTCAAATAATCACTGTTTTTATCTGTATCCTAATATTCTTCATTTTACAAGATGTTGAGCTTTTTACTTATTTGATTTGGTATACCTTCGTAACATTAAGTAGATTTAAGTAACTACGACTTCATATTTCCTGCTGAAGGTATTCTCATCATTAACTTTTGGCTTATTTTTACTCTGGATCTTGCTATGCTTTGAAGTCCAAAGTGGCTTAAGACCATCACATCCTGTGTAATTTCCTTGTTGTTTAATAAAACACTGTCAGTTTCAATTTTAATTTCACGTCTTGCTAGAGAAGTCCATCTTCTATGTGTTTTCTAATGAAAAATCTGTCTTAAGAACACTACTAACATATGACCTCTCTTCATTTCTAGTATAATATCCAAAGTTTTCCCACAAAAGAAGTGTTTGTTAGTCATTGTCTCATTTTTGCATTTAAAACCCCTATTCAAATCCAGTAATAGCATTTGAAGTCACCTGAAAATTTCTGCAATTCTTTTCGTAAGTCTTCTACCTCTTCATTAGAGTATTAGCATATTTATGCACGACTTAAATGATCTCCATGGCATTCAATTTGTTCGTTTTTAAATCAAGTATTGTTATTCTGCAATGTTGCTGTATTGTATAGGTGAAAGATCATTTCAAGTGTTTTTAAGAAATTCTTTAATATCTACGACCAGTTAGATTCAGTGAACCAGGTGACAGGTCTATGACCTTACCAAGTGAATTGGTGCACAAGAAAACAGTTTCAGCAGCATATGGTTTTGTGCCAAACCTAATGATTGATTAATAGGAAGAACATGGCGGCGAGTAGAGAAGCAGTAGTAAGGGGGCTCCGGGAAAAACGTATATTTCACCGATATAAAATGTATTCTATGCAGTGAAAGTCTTCTAAATGGATTAAGACTGTGTTCAGCGAGCCAAAAATGGATTCATACAAAATGTGCCAAACGCTTCGTCGCAGTAAACATGAAACGTGACAAGGGAGAAATTAGCTACTGTTGTTTACAACCGACGTGTTTATCAAAACAAGAAAATGCACAGGAAGGAAACGCTGACTATACACAAGAACAGGACGTACTTCAAAAGGTAGGCACAATTTGTGACGGTGGAGTAATCAGTTGTTGTTTACGATCAACGTGTTTATTAAAACAAGCAAATATGCAGGAAGAAAACATCGTACAAACTCTAGCCCTACTGCAAGCTAAAGAGTATACAAAGAACCTAGAAAAATCGATCAGGGAACTAAAACAAAAACAAAAAGTGGAAAATGAGTCATTTGCTAGTCCTATAATAAGCTGACGAGTGAAACAAGGGGTAAATTGGGATCGTAAACAAAAACAAGAAGTGGAAATCGAGCAGAGTACTAGGCATAAAATAACATGGCGTGTGAAACAGTGTAAAAGTTATCACGATCTGAAAACGACGAATAAAGTTGAGCTTCCTGACACCAGTGAAGACTCGATCAAACAGGGAACTAAAAGTAAGGATCATATGTATGAGACAAGTGAGAATAATAGAAATAAAAGTGACATATACATCTTCTCTGACAGCCACAGAAGAGGCTTAGCAGAAAAAATGGCCAATATGCAAAACAAACTAAAAGAGGAAAAATAAGCAAGATCATCAGCAACAGAAGCTGACCCACTACCCCCACCCCCAAAAGAGGAACAGATAACGCAAACAACAGGAAAAGAAGTAAGGTCATCAGAGACCCGACACATAAGATATGGGAGGGGAGAAAGAAAAAAATACCTATCAGGGTTCAGGACTTCCTATATAATGAAGCCGGAAATCGGCCAACCTACAAGAGGCTGTCATCGAAGGACACTTAGGATTTTCACTGGCCCAGGACCAACAATGCCACAACATAGCAGACAATCTGAGAAAAACACCAGTACTAAAGTGTCAAAACCAGATGTACCCAGAGACAACAAAACCAGGAGAAAATGAAGGGAGAAAAAACATGAAGATAATGTTATGGAATGTAGAAGGATTGAAAAACACAGCATGCATAGCTCCAACAGACTTTCTCGAAGGTTATGACGTAGCAATATTCACAGAAACTTTTCTTACAGATCATTGGCAACACCCTAAATTCTATAGCATAAATATGCTGGCAAAGCAAGGAGAAAGGGGGCGACCCCAAGGGGGAATAACAGTCCTATTGCAACTGTGGATAACACCAATTATAGCGACAACAGAACTAAATCACTCCATTCTAATATAAGTAAAACACGTCACAATATTAGCAACCTACTTCCAGCCAAGTGAATCGGCCATAGACATAATCGATGAACTGGGCCAATAAATAAGACTGAGCAAGAAAGACATCCCTTTCTTATCGCAGGGGATTTAAACTGTCGGTTGGATGTACAGAATCACACAACAAAATTAGTAACCGAATCACTACAAGGAGGAGGTCTCATCCTGCTAAATGACACAAACGTCCCTATGTACTTCTGCCATAATGGCAAAAGTGCTATTGATATCGCCCTCATAAGAGGAAACATAAATGGGGACATAAGCCACTTTGGAATGCAAAACCACACGCCTATAAGAACACACATCTCGATGAACACAGTCATACAAAGTGATAGGAAGGCAAGAGAACCAAGAGAAGAGACTGCTCTCAAGGAAACTGGATCCAAGGAAAGTGGAAGAATACCACGACCAGATAGAACAAATTGAGTCCTTAAACGACAACTCAAAAGTAGAGGAGGCAGCACTTGAACTGGAGAAACTTTTAAAACGAGCATCTACCCCCAGGAAAGTGAGAAGAGCTAAACCATGGTTCGATCAAGAGTGTTATCAGCAAAGAAAAGAAGTACTCCAAGCTTTACAGCGACTAAAAACGGACACAGATAATCACTCACTACTACAAACATATGCTGAGAAAAGAAGATCCTACAAAACACTAACAAGGGAGAAGAGAATGGCACACAGGGAAGAAGACTAGCTGAAGAAGCCAGGAGAGACCCATTCATTGCAATCCGCCCCCGAAAGCAGGCACAGTCACACTATATAAGCATGGAAGAATGGACGAGACATTTCAAAGACATTCTCAACAAAGATGGTAGAGAAGGAGCACAGGTAGCAAGTCAAGAGGTCACACCGCAAGAGATGGCAGCCTCGTCCCCACTCACTCCGAATGAGGTCCGAAACAACATTGAATCAACAAAAAGGAAGAAAGCAGCGAGACCGGACATGCTTTACAACGAATACCTTAAAGAGACAGCCCATCTGCTAGCACCAACATGGACAAAACTTTATAACAAATGCATTGAAACAGCAAAAATTCCAGGCCAGTGGAGAAAATCAATAGTAAGGGTAATGTATAAAGGGAAGGGCAACCCAAAGGACACAAACAAATACAGAGGAATAGCCTTGGAAAACAACCCTTTTAAGGTATTCACAACACTAATCACAGGAAGAATAAGACACACTTTGGAAGACCACCTCCCAGAATCTCAATTCGGGTTCAGGGAAAAAAGATCCACTATCACAGCAGTGGAGCTGCTTTTAAAAAACATATGGGAAACCATCGATAAGAAGCAAAAATATTATGCTGTATTCATAGACTTCACAAAGGCCTTTAACCTCCTTGATCGATCATTAGTAAAAAGGATGCTCGACGAAACCCTGGGAAGAGACAGCGTCTGGACGAGGATTATAAACTCCATAAATGAATGGAATGAGATAAGGATCTCTGACAACCTCGACTTGTCTGAACCAATAAAGCAAACAAACGGAGTACTCCAAGGAGACCCACTAAGCCCACTCCTGTTCATTCTGGCAGCGAAGGACATTATGGAAATCGCTCATGAAGATGTCGAAGCATATGCCTACGCGGACGACATTGTGATAGGCTCAACAAAACTAAAGAAACTACAGGAGACTATAGAAGACGTGGAAAAATGGTGCACAGAACCCAAGTTTGTAATCAACACCGACAAAACGGAAATGATGGTATTCAGACCAGGCGGGCAAATCCCAAAAACGACAAGAATTGCACTACAACGAAAGCAAATATCTATCACAAAAGATTACAAATATCTAGGGATAACACTCCAGCCGTCCGCAAAGTGCTTCACTAAACACACAACAGAGAAAGTGACACAGGCCATCAGAGCGATAAACAAAATAAGTTCCATCAGAACACTAAATCTAGACACAGCACTCTTCAAATCAAAAACAATACCGATACAGGCTTATGGGATAGAAATCATATGGATACACCTAAATGAAAAGAACTTAGAAACATTGGAAAGAGTAAAAGCAACCTCTATCAAAAGAGCATTAGGGGTAGCAAAAACCACAAGATCAAGATTAGTCTACTTTCTCGCCCGAGAATCTTTCCTCATAGAGGATCTAAGGACAATGTTCTTACTTCCCAACACATCAGCATCGGAGAACCTACTAAGATCACCACTCAAGAAAAGAGAGGAAGTAACAACGGAATTGCATGGATCTGGGGCCATGACAGATCGCACTTGGACAGCAACAAATTTTGAGATGAGACACGTACTTGCAAGACTCGCAGTACACGGATTCCACCATGAAATTTGTGCAAATACAACATAACATGAACCGTCAAACCTTTGCAAGTGTACACTATGTGAACAGTCTTGTGAGAGATACCATATAGAAATATGCAACAAGAGGACCAGATCAATTAGAGACTATGCAATAAGTGGTTCAAATGATAATCTGTTATAATACCTGCACTGAATGTATCTACTAAGAATTATGCAGACACTCAATGCATCCTTTTAATTCACTCTCAAATGATTGTAATCTAATGTATAACTATAATGGCTATTTTGCTGCAATAAATCGTTTATTTATTAATAGTGTGTAGAAGTGCTACTGCAGCATAGTGAGGATGAGACAAGCTGAAGTGAGCCAGCTGTACATTTTATCTGTTCACAATCAAGTGACAAAACTTTGTTCTCATATATGTAGCAGGAGACTAAGGTGGACTCATTTACAGTTGTCTCGAATGTTTTAGGACACTGAATTACTATAATATTTGCTTTAAAGGTTGTTGAGTAGCCCATCCATATTTGTTCCCCACAAAGTGACATATTTAAATTTTTCCTTTCTTGGTATTGACAGTTGGACATCATGAGCTACTGGACTAGATACTGGGATCTATCCTGATTTGTCCCAATAAGCCTCACAAAAATTAAAACCATATGGTCAGTCGCAAAGGAAGTGCCTGGTCTGCAGAGACAGGTCGAGGATATTGAAACAGTGCGTAGTGGGAATGTCCGTGTTACTGATAAGTCGCATATATGTACAGTATTTAATAATCACTTTCTTAATATAGCAAGTGAACTAAATAGAAACCTATTCCCAACAGGGAATCATATAGCGCTCGTAGAAAAAAGTGTTCCGAGACTGTTACCTGAAATGCTCCTCCATGATACTGACAAGAGGGAGATTGAGTTAATAATTAAATCACTAAAGACCAAGGACTCTCATGGAAATGACGGGGTATCTAGCAGAATACTGAAGTATTGTTCCATGTATGTTAGCCCAGTACTTAACCACATCTGTAACTTTTCCTTTAGGAGTGGTCGGTTTCCTGACCGATTAAAGTACTCGGTAGTGAAGCCACTTTATAAAAAGGGAGACAGGGATAATATTGACAATTATAGACCTATTTCTATGCCATCGGTGTTTGCTAAAGTTATCGAGAGGGTTGTATATACAAGGTTACCACAGCATTTAAATTCACGTAATTAGCTGTCAAATGTACAGTTTGGTTTTAGAAATGGCTTAACAACTGAAAATGCTATATTCTCTTTTCTCTGTGAGGTTTTGGGCGGATTAAATAAAAGGACTGCGAACGCTGGGTGTTTTCTTTGATTTAACGAAGGCTTTTTACTGTATTGACCACAAAATATTTCTGCAGAAGTTGGACCATTATAGAGTAAGGGGAGTAGCTTACAACTGGTTCGCCTCTTACTTTAAGAACAGAAAGCAGAAGGTAATTCTCCGCAATATTGAGAGTGGTAGTGATGTTCAGTCCCAATTGGGCACTGTTAAGTGGGGCGTTCCCCAAGGGTCGGTACTGGGGCCACGGCTGTTTCTTATTTATATAAATGATATGCCTTCCAGTATTACAGGTGATTCAAAAATATTTCTTTTTGCTGATGACACCAGCTGGGTAGTGAAGGATTTGTGCGTAATATTGAAACATTATCAAATTATGTAGTTCATGAAATAAGTTCGTGGCTTGTGGAAAATAATTTGATGCTGAATCACAGTAAGACTCAATTGTTACAGTTTCTAACTCACAATTCAACAAGAACTGATATTTTAATCAAGCAGAATGGGCATATTATAAGCGAGACGGAACAGTTCAAGTTCCTAGGCGTTGTGGAAAGCCCATGTTCAGGATCTTATTCAGAAACTAAATGCCGCTTTATTTACCATTAGAACAGTATCTGAAATAAGTGACATTTCAACACGAAAAGTAGTCTACTTCGCATATTTTCATACGCTTATGTCATATGGTATTATTTTTTGGGTAATTCTTCTGATTAAAAAAAAGGGTATTTTTGGCTCAAAAACGGGCTGTTCGAGCTATGTGTGGTGTAAGTTCGAAAACCTCTTGTCGACCCCTATTCAATAGTCTGGGAATTTTGACATTGCCCTCACAGTATATATTTTCTTTAATGTCGTTTGTTGTTAGCAATATTAGCTTATTCCCAAGAGTTAGCAGCTTTCACTCAGTTAATACTAGGCAGAAATCAAATCTGCATGTGGAATGCACTTCCTTGACTCTAGTGCAGAAAGGAGTGCAGTATTCTGCTGCATCCATTTTCAATAAGCTACCACAAGAACTCTAAAATCTTAGCAGTAGCCCAAACACTTTTAAGTCTAAACTGAAGAGTTTCCTCATGGCTCACTACTCCTATTCTGTCGAGAAGCTCCTGGAAAAGCTAAAAAATTAAGCAAATTCCAGTGTCACATTCTTGATTTTCTTTATTTAAACTAACGACTTGTCACCCGAATATGTTTCTTATATTTCATTTTATCTGTTTCTACAATCGTATTATAATTTCATATATTGACTCTTTCCATGACCATGGAGACTTCTCCTTAATGTGGTCCCACGGAACAATAAATAAATAAAAATAAATAAATAAAAAGATGTAATTAAAAAATCTCTCTGTAGTTTTCAAGTCATCTTAGATAGAAACTGAGATATAAAGAAATCCAAAACATCAATCACTGAGTGTTTGTATGTACCATAAAATAACTGTAATGTTTCCTCAACCTTCACCTTTCTACATATACCTTACTGAGAAAACGTGTAACAATACATCTCCAGCATCTCATACATAACTTGTAATTATGAAACTGTGTCAAAATAAATCCATTGGCATTTAATTAAACACAACATAACCAGTCATTAAACTTTCATTTTTCAGATGAGACAAGTCTGGAGGCTTTTCTCTATCATAAGGTGAGAGTTCCTGTGTTTAGTGCAGCAGCATTGCTTATGGGAAACTGTGTATGTCTAAATATATAGAATGTTTTCATTTTATCACTTTGATAGCAAAAAGCGTTTTATAGTTCATCACTGACTGCTGAGCTAAACCTCAGAATTTTAACCTCATAATGAAGTAAAAGCTCCGAAAAACATTAAAACTGAAAATGTACAGTTTAGTGACTGGTTACTTTGTGTTTACTTATTTATATTTGAGATGGAGAGTCACTGAAGCAGCCAATAAAACATGGATATGTCTAAAGATCCATTGAATTTTCACACCACAGTCTAAAAGATTACGACTTACAGAATCTCATTCATTCTACTACTGTGTCCTATCTTTTAAATTCCAGTGGTAATTAAAATAAAAAAAGTAAGGGAAAATATAGAAGGAAATGAGAAACAGAATCTGCCGATACGACATTTTCTTTCTGGGCAGCCGAACTAAAAGTACCATGTTTCCAGCTGAGAGGCTGCAGAATAGGCACAGCATTTTGAGTTTATCATGTTGTGTACTTGATAAAATCTTTTTCTCGGCTAGAAAATAAATAATTTTATATCAATACCTGCAGATTTTGATGGCTGGAGGTAGAACTGGTAGTAAGCAGAAATAAATGAATTCTACTTAGCAAGATGATGTGTTTCTCAAATAAACTACCAAATTCCCAAAAAAGTGGGACTCTGACTTTAGTTGAACTACCTTAACAACCGAAAATGTTATCTGCGGCTATTCTTCTTGCCCAATTAATAAATAAAGTAATTTATATGCATACAGCAAAAAAACTAAAATTTGCTTGAAGGAAAACACTGACAGGTACACCACACTAGATAAAGTACATGAAGACAAGGCTACTCTTATGTATTAGTCTATTGTTAAGACTAAACAATCCTAAAGATACGCTTAAAAATTGGTTCAAATTTGCTTTTTAACTAAGTTGTCTGAACCTGATAATGTTGGGACGTCAGCAAGTTGATCCTCCATGCCTACATCAGAAGAACCAAGGGCAGGTTCAGAACACAGAAATTGCAGTTTTTGTGTATCTCCAACTACTGAAATCCTTGGCATGAGATTGACACAGCCCGGACGGCAATCACTAAACTTGGTATTCATGAATAGTAATGAGGGATGCAGTTTATAATTTTGCTGTAAAGGAGCATTTAAGGACTCTGGTTCCGTTATGATTTTTCTCACCTGTAATGAAGATAAAAGATTTGTGTGTAATGTAATTCAGAACAAAACTGTCATGAGACATTATACAAATTTATCAGCTTTTATAAGCAATTTTCTTTTTTCACTGAGAAAGTATGCTGTGGTTTTAACATTGACTCAAGAGGTCAAATTATTCACCCACTGAACATTCAAATAGTTAAAACTAAACAGATCAGACATTTAAACTAATTAAGTAGGCAGTTTTATCAATGCAACAAACTGATTTGTCTTCACAACATTATAGAGTAATGGACTATCCAAATAAGCTACTTTTTGTTTATAATTCATATCCTCAAATATAATCAATGTGGATTTATTGTGTTATATGTGCACACTTTGGCTATGAAGAGATAACATGTATGTTGTAAGTAATTTAATATACTTCCTAGACCGCTTACTGTACTGATGTGAAATTTTAGATACCTCAGTCTACATTATTTTAAAGAAAGCTTGGAATTGGCATGTTTGCAGCTGCAAATGTTACCAGTTGTTTAACAATTCCTAACATTTGAATTCTTAAATTTGCAATAAAAATGTTTTAGAAATATGAAAGCATTATTCAAGCCACAGAAAAAGAAAAATTTTCTTAGCACATAGCATAGGATGCCACTATTACCAGCACTACTAATAAAAAAGATTAGCATATCTTTATTCCCCACCCCAACCACACAAAGGAAAAAAAAAAAATTGTTTTCCAGTCCATGAACAGCATGGAGTGCAGATCAATCTTTCATACTATATCAACATGGGGCAATTTAAAAAAATAATTCACCACTGAGTAACAAAGGATCAGCTCTGATGTTCAAAATTTTACAGATTCAGAATACTGTGAAGTAAGGAACCAACAATTAGAAATGACTATTTCAGGCAGTACGATATGTTTGTGGCACTTCTTTCAAAGACGGCACACAATCATTTATATTGTGTGCATACTGGAGTTTGCCACTGTTTATAGTTCATGATCAGTCAGAGACTTTTAGCATTACTCCTTAAAAGGAACTTTCAAACTTGCATTTAGTGGATGGTTTAACATGGTGAATCGCCCAGAAAGTAAAAAGAGAGAAAGCTTTTAAAAGGTGTCTTCACAATCTAAAGAAATTTATTGCCACATATATAAACTTGTGAGAAATTAATATGTTCATGCACTGGACAGCTTGCAAAGGTTCTCGACAAAGACTTGTTTGCACAGTAGAACTTGAGATGGTGTTTTATACATGATTCATGAACGTGCAGCATGGAGCGGCAATTACACATCTCTCATAAACGATGTGTGCAAGCAATGGGGCCAAATGATTTTCAACCCATATTTCAGTTCTGTGAATGGATTTTGACATAATTCAAACAGTGAGACTGGTGGGCGTCACTTTTAACAGATATCATGTTCTTCAATTGTTGCTGTAATGTGTAAGCTGATCATATCCATAAAAACAAAATATTCATTTCTCAATGTTTTTAACTGTTTACAATGAACTGTATTATGTAATTAATAGTGCTGATATGTCTCTCAACACAGCTTTCATCTACTATTTTTTCTATGGAACTTTGTAATTAGATGACCACACATTAGAAATATTTCTATGGTCTTAGATTAAATCCAGGCAGAAAGTAATGAAATTCAATACAACGCATTCCCTTACCCTTCTGCGAGCCCGTTGCCTCGCTTTGCTTTCAGCCTTGTGCCCATCTGGTCCATCATCATCATGATCGTCTCCTACTGCACCCTGCTTTTCCTTTCTAACAACAGCTTTAAACAAACCACCTGCAATCTTCATACCATCTGAATGTACTTTGTCAACACGAGAGGCATATATCTTCGTACTAGCATCAAGTGTGAAACTTGCAATCTGCAAAAGAAGATTACCCATCTGAGTACAAAATTTTAACATTCCAATGAAAGTCATAAAGCAAATTTTGCTAAAACTGGTAACTAAAGAGTGGCAGCACTTCAACAAAAGGAAACAAACCATGATAATTAAGCATGATACTTTTTCTCCAACATAATGATAACATGAAAAGGAAAAAGAACAAAGGGAAATCAGTTGCAGTTCTGGCAGGTGGCAGTAATATGCATTGCTGTTCCAATGAATTACCACATTGATGGCATCCCTGTTTGGCGTGAAGGGGCATGTGAGACAGCGGGAGGGGATCTGACACCTCCAGGGACATCGAAGTGCTCTGTCATAATTCTTCTCTTTCACAACTTCTGGTCAAGATTCTTGTAAGGGCTTATCTGCCATGGGTGTAGAAAGAAGGGGAAATCTGGTGGTACCAACACCCAGTCAGCCACTGGCTAGTGTCGGGTCTGATCTGCAGATTTCCTGGTAGGGAGAGCCTTTCAAGGGTACATGCCAGTGGAGGAAGCTACTGCTTTGGTAAGGAGTCGAGAGTAGGAACCACGAGAGAGGAGATCCTATCACCTCCAATGGTCAAGGTCGAGGGAGCAAATACACCATGACCTGGCCACAGTAGTGGTAAATGTGATTATCACAGACTGAATACAAATGATCACATTTTTTCTCAGCTTCAAAACGTGAGAGACGATCTGAGATTTTGGTGCCCTACAGGTAGGTTAATACACATTGGAATCAAGGAGGGTGGTCATTCCCACAATTAACCAAAAGTTCTCTAAATATCTTTTCAATATTCTCCACAAAAATAATTGGTTTAGCACAGAGAAAAGATCCTCCACCTATTCAAGTGCAAAGTACTAAGAGGAGTAACTTTCCGCAAGTCGCTTGGTTTTGTTTTCCTCCCAATGCCTAGCCAAGGAGAGTAAGTTCCTGGGGTCTGAACAATTGACATTAAGTTGCGGTCTGCCTGGAGACACTGTTGAGGCCTCGTGGGAATCTGTTGTGACCTTTGGCCTTTCACGGTGATGCATCCTACTCCTAATGAGGGCTCTACTCACAGGTGCCACCCAGGCAGAGCAAAGGCGCCTGGTAAGACTGCCAGTGCCTGGAGTCCCAGTAACCCTCCGATATACATGCACCTACTCCTTCATATGTGCACAGACTTAACAGTTCTGACTTAACAGTGGGTCCCAGAATAAAGGTATCTGACGACCCAAACATGGATTGGCTAGCATGTGTTTAGTGGGTGACCTTCCCCACATGGTCCACATAATATGCAAAAAATTTAAAAAATAAAGAAGGTTAAGGTCACACTCTGAGGCCCAGTCATAAATTAACTGAAATACGCAATATAAAATGAGGTAACAAAGTGGAAGTAGCCAAAATTTACATCCCATGAGCAAGCTAGGTAGTCAGCAAGGAATCAGACATGCAGAAAAAGTTGGAGAAAAGGCATGGTCAGAGCAAAATTGCAGCACAGGAAAGGAACAAGTACTGCAATGGCTTGGGGTCCCATACTCACTAAACATACACTATAAAAAAGGTTGTGAGCCCCAGGAGGTGAAGTTGGTTTGTGCTGAAACTTTAGTGAAAAGTGTACGACAAATATGTTAAACTTGAGATAAAAGACAACCAGAGTCCAAAATTGCAGTCTAAACACAACCAACTGGAGCTCTCATGCCAGGCTTCTTCATTATATGCAGTTAGAAGCTGGGCTGATACTCCTAAGGCGCCCACTGGAGCGACATGGCAAGTAGCATGGTGGTTGGCGAGCCAGAAGGCATGTATCTAGTTGCAATTTCATATAGAACACACGAAGTTTAATGGAGCAGTGCCTACTAGGTTGACAACTTAACTGAGTCATATCAATGCACCATGCTCCACTTTCTGCCATGTGACACGTATATGCTACTTACATATTACAAATGTTTCTACTTTGGTTGTGCAATTGTTTCTGTACGCAGGAAAATGAGAAACAATTTCGAGTTACTTAATATTAATTTTTGTAGGTCTAGTGGAAATTATATATTTATGACTGCAACAGTGCTGAATAGAGTAACAGGAAAGTTCAAAAAATGAGTTTAGCAAAGGATTTCTAGTAAAATATACGCAGATAATTGGAATTCATTTAATTTATTTGTGGAAGATATCTAGATATACAAATAAATAGAATTATGTACGATGGTTTTATAGAAAACATTTTCCCAAACCTCCCCACCGATTTGCTGGATCTAATGTAATATCAATTCCTCCAGTAGGTCAATTTTTAACACGGCAGTCCACACTGTGTTGCACAGGTGACAAAATATACACCACCATGAAACTGTATATAGTTACAAAAGAAACAAATAGCTTGAACAATGGCCTCAATTTTATTCATGTCACAAGTTATTGAAGTATCAAACACTCTATTATTATTATTATTATTATTATTATTATTATTACTATTATTATTATTATTATTATTATTCTCAAATCAGAAACATACAAATTTACAGTAGCCATACACATCAATATAAATGTACATATATATACACAAATTGTATTTATATTACATGTGCCCAGTACTTTGCAACCTCCAAGGCGTTTGGAGTGGCTTGCAGGAGATCAATCTTCGTGTGAGGCGTCGACTTCATCCGTAACTCCAGCCTTGCCTTCTACATCCATCCATCCATCCATCCATCCATCCATCCATCTACAAGCCACCTCATGGTGTGTGGCGGAGGGAACCCTGAGTACCTCTATCGGTTCTCACTTCCATTCCAGTCTCGTATTGTTCGTGGAAAGAAGGATTATCGGTATGCTTCTGGGTGGGATCTAATCTCTCCGATTTTATCCTCATGGTCTCTTCGCAAAATATACGTAGGATGGAGCAATATACTGCTTGACTCCTCAGTGAAGGTATGTTCTCGAAACTTCAACAAAAGCCTGAACGAAGCTGCTGAGCGTCTCTTCTGTAGAGTCTTCCATTGGAGATTATCTATCATCTCCGTAACGCTTTCGCGATTACTAAATGATCCTGTAACGAAGCGCGCTGCTCTCCATTGGATCCTCTCTATCTCCTCTATCAACCCTATCCAGCAAGAATCCCACACTGCTGAGCAGTATTCAAGCAGTGGGCGAACAAGCATACTGTAACCTACTTCCTTTGTTTTCGGATTGCATTTCCTTAGGATTCTTCCAATGAATATCAGGTTGGCATCTGCTTTTCCGACGATCAACTTTATATGACCATTCCATTTTAAATCACTCCTAATGTGTACTCCCAGATAATTTGTGGAATTAACTGCTTCCAGTTGCTGACCTGCTATTTTGTAGCTAAATGATGAGGGATCTATCTTACTATGTATTCGCAGCACATTACACTTGTCTACATTGAGATTCAATTACAATTCCCTGCATCATGCGTCAATTCGCTGCAGATCCTCCTTTATTTCAGTACAATTTTCCATTGTTACGGCTTCTCCATACACCACAGCATCATCCGCAAAACGCGTCAGTGAACTTCTGATGTCATCCACCAGGTCATTTATGTATATTGTGAATAGCAACTGTCCTATGACACTCCCCTGCAGTACACCTGAAATCAATCTTACTTCGGAAGTCTTCTCTCCATTGAGAATGACATGCTGCGTTCTGTTATCTAGGAACTCCTCAATCCAATCATACAATTGTTCTAATAGTCCATATACTCTTACTTTGTTCATTAAACGACTGTGGGGAACTGTATCGAACGCCTTGCGGAAGTCAAGGAACACGGTATCTACCTGTGAACCTGTGTCTATGGCCCTCTGAGTCTCGTGGACGAAGAACGCGAGCTGGGTTTCACAAGATCGTCTTTTTCGAAACCCATGCTGATTCCTACAGAGTAGATTTCTAGTCTCCAGAAAAGTCTAACATAATACGTATTCCAAAATTCTACAACTGATCAACGTTAGAGATATAGGTCTATAGTTCTGCACATCTGTTCGACGTCCCTTCTTCAAAATGGGGATGACCTGTGCCCTTTTCCAATCCTTTGTAACGCTACACTCTTCTAGAGACCTACGGTACACCGCCGCAAGGAGGGGGGCAAGTTCCTTCGCGTACTCTGTGTAAAATCGAACTGGTATCCCACCAGGTCCAGCGGCCTTCCCTCTTTTGAGCAATTTTAATTGTTTCTCTATCCCTCTGTCGTCTATTTCGATATCTACCGTTATGTCACCTGTGCGACAATCTCGAGAAGGAACTACAGTGCAGTCTTCCTCTGTGAAACAGCTTTGGAAAAAGACATTTAGTATTTCAGCCTTTAGTCTGTCATCCTCTGTTTCAGTACCATTTTGGTCACAGTGTGTCTGGACATTTTGTTTTGATCAACCTACCGCTTTGATATAAGACCAAAATTTCTTAGGATTTTCTGCCAAGTCAGTACATAGAACTTTACTTTCTAATTCATTGAACACCTCTCGCATAGCCCTCCTCACACTACATTTCGCTGCGCGTAATTTTTGTTTGTCTGCAAGGTTTTGGCTATGTTTATGTTTGCTGTGAATTTCCCTTTGCTTCCGCAGCAGTTCTCTAACTCGGTTGTTGTACCACGGTGGCTCTTTCCCATCTCTTACGATCGTTCTGGGCACATACTCATCTAACGCATACTGTACGATGGTTTTGAACTTTGTCCACTGATCCTCAACACTATCTGTACTCGAGACAATACTTTTGTGTTGAGCCATCAGGTACTTTGTAATCTGTTTTTTGTCACTTTTGCTGAACAGAAAAATTTTCCCACCTTTTTTTAATATTTCTATTTACAGTTGAAATCATCGATGCAGTAACTGCTTTATGATCGCTGATTCCCTGTTCTGTGTTAACTGATTGAAATAGTTCGGATCTGTTTGTCACCAGAATGTCTAATATGTCATCGCCACGAGTCAGTTCTCTGTTTAACTGCTCACGGTAGTTTTCAGATAATGCACTTAAAAGAATTTCCCTGGATTCTTTGTCCCTGCCACCCATTATAAACGTTTGAGTCTCCCAGTCTATATCCGGCAAATTAAAATCTCCACCCAGAACTATAACATGGTGGGGAAATCTACTCGAAATATTTTCCAAATTATCCTTCAGGTGCTCAGCCACAATAGCTGCTGAGCCAGGGGGCCTATAGAGACATCCAATTACCATGTCTGAGCCTGCTTTAACCGTGACCTTAACCCAAATCATTTCACATTTCGGATCTCCGTCAATTTCCTTCGATACTATTGCACTTCTTATCGCTATAAACACGGCTACCTCTTCTCTGTCCAGCCTGTCTCCGCGATATACATTCCAATCTGAGTTTAGGATTTCATTACTGTTTACGTCTGGTTTCAGCAAACTTTCTGTCCCTAGTATTATGTGGGCATTGTGACCGTTTATTAATGAGAGCAGTTCTGGGACCTTTCTATAGAAGCTCCTGCAGTTTACTATTAGCACATTAATATTGTTATTGACTGTTGCATTTTGCCTACTCCTACCTTGCCGCGGCTCAGGAGGCAACTTGTCGGGCCTAGGGAGGGAATTCTCTAACCTAATAAACCCCCATGTGCACTCCACACATACCCTTGTAGCCACTTCCGGCGTGTAGTGCACGCCTGACCTTTTCAGGGGGACCCTACATTTCTCCACCCGATAGCAGAGGTCGAGAAATTTGCACCCCATATCTCCGCAGAATCGTCTGAGCCTCTGGTTTAAACCTTCCACTCTTCTCCAAACTAGAGGACCGCGATCGGTTCTGGGAATGATACTACAAATAGTTAGCTCTGATTCCACCCCGCGAGCAAGGCTTTCCGCCTTCACCAATTCCGCCAACCGCCTGTACGAACTGAGGATGACCTCTGAACCCAGACAGCAGGAGTCATTGGTGCCGACATGAGCAACAATTTGCAGTCGGGTGCACCCAGTGCTCTCTATCGCTGCCAGTGAAATGGTGAGCTTCTCGGATGTTCTCAGGAAGCTCTTTCGCGATCTCAGCCGTTGCTGTGGTGGATTATGTCTGTGCAGTGGACGAGCACTGTCCTGTTCCACTTTCAGTCTCTCCTTGTTGGCAGCCACAGTTCTGTGTATCCATGGTGGTGCTATTCCAGCCAGGCAGTAGAGCTTATCAGTTGGGGTAGGTCTTAAGCAACCTGTGACCAACCTGCAGGTTTCATTGAGAGCAATGTCTACTTGTCTCACATGAGATGACCTGTACAGCGAATAGTTTGTGGATGTGATCCCCACTGTGTCCCCACTAGTTTGCGAATTAGGTTGTTTCGAGCAGAGATTTTCATTTTGGTGTTCTTGCAATCAGTTTTGAATGTCAGAGTTCTATCGAGAGTGACTCCTAAGTATTTAGGTGCGTGATGATGGAGTTGGATGCCTGACCATGCAATATGTAGCTCACGATTAGCTTCCCTGTTCTTTAAATGAAAGGTACACACTTGTGTCTTCGAAGGGTTTGGTCTGAGTTGGTTCCGTTTGTGGTAGCTTGACACTCAGATCTCTGACACAAACATACCAAAAGAACTTTCTAGATACCTTCCCCTGGATAATACATACTGAAATATACGCCTTTCAGAAGTTAATTGTCTGTGAGGATAGTGTCTGATTACATATTTCAAGAGAGAAAAAGAACCCTCCTCCTGGCAAAGTTTTAGGTTCTGGAAGTGGGTGTGCGCCTAACGATGTTTCACTGAAACAGCTTTCTTTTAATATTCTCAGTCACTGCTGCAGTCATACTCCCCATGTCTACTGATAAAAATAAACCACCTGCATTTGAAAACAGCTAACAAAAACTGGATTGGAATTATGAAATTTTGACCCAGATTCAGCATGAGCTTCAACCTCCTTGTGCTTTCTGCTGAAGCTACTTATATAGACCAGTAAATCAGCTGGTTTCTTCCAGAATTATCGAGTTGGTGTTGGTAAATGCTGCAGATGTTCTCGTTTTGCCTTTCACATCAGTCGCAATTCCTTGGCTGTTAGTGTGTCTTCACAAAAAATACAAAGAAAGCAACATACATATTCAACACTGAAGACCTAAAGGTTGACAAGGGAAACCCACCATAGGTCTGACAGCCTAATATTTGCAGGGTGAAAACAGGGAAATGGGAGGGAGGAAAAGATGGACACATTTAGGCTTAAGTGCTGACACCAATTTTTGAGAAATGGCAGTCAAGGTTTTGAAGCCAATTCATGAGGTCACACAGTATCAAACATTGTGAGTCTGTATCATAGTGGCATAGTTTCTAATTTTTGTGTCTAATCCAATCTTATATCATGAAATATTCAATTATTGACAAAAGAAATAAGCATTTCAAATCTTATTAAAACAGATTTTGTCATCACAAGTCTTATGTAGTCGTACAAGATAAACAGTAACTGAAAAAACACAAAATTCCAGTATTTCTTCTTTTGCTTCGATTTTTACTTTTATACTTCAAGAGAACCATTGCATTCCCCATGGCAATATCTATTCACAATAACATTCAAAGCATAAAAATTTGTAGCACCACAAGCAAAGTGCGAAGGTACATATGCCACAGTCACATTTTTGGAGTGAATGTCATTAGGAAAAGCAGCCTCATTGATGTTGCTAAACAGCTTGTTAAGTGGCAATAATTTGGGGCAAATCACCAGGCATATCTAAACCTTTTCTCAGAAGCTGGAGCATGCAACTGGTGATGGAGGGCATGTATTTTAATTGCATCACTTCTACTTGATTTCTGTTTGCTGCACAATAGGGCACTTTTGCAATCACTAAATGTTATTCTCTACCGCCTGCAAAAGTAAACGTCGCACAATTGACAGAACAGTGACACTTTATAAGAATTAGTTTTAACAAACGTGTGTATTCATATTTCATTATCAAATAGCCTGTCTTATGAGGATACTGAAATACTAAAATTTCAGTTTTTTCATTTTTGATTACTAGACTATAATGTTATATAGAATTTGTAATGATAAAATCTGTTTTAATAATATCTTAAATGTTTATTTCTTTTGTCAATAACTTAACTTATTTCACAATGTCATAAAAAAAATACTGATGTCACATACTTCCACAGCAAGACGGGATTTCAACAAGGGATGCAAAAATGTGAAACTCTAGTGTTAACCACTATGCTACCACCTCAGTCAACTTGACCTCACAGAGCAGACAAAGTCAGGCCATAATTTTAACCGACATTTTCTCAGAAACTACTGAGTTTCGGCACCTAAACCAAAGTAGGTGTACCGAACGTTATTAAAAAGAAGGTTGGGACGGAAGCGAAATGGACAGAAATTGACTGACACAGTGACGACATAGTAGGAGCAAAGTGAAGCAACAGCTGGTGGAGCAAGTTACTTAAGCCTAACTAACTACTTATAACTGCAGTAAGCTCTCATAAAATTATTTAAAACAGATGATTTACCTATTTAGATGTTAGTAGTGGATGAAGAGTGCCACTGCAGGGATTTTCACGTTCATCCTGCTGGACTTAAAATATCACTAGACAGTGTTACCAGTGTATCATACTTCTTTACACGATGTGCAATGTAGGCAGCCAAGTATCGGAGTCCTTCTGCAGAGCAGTCAAGTCCCTCATTGACAGCTGATTCTTCTGGTGTAGGTTGAAGAGGAAAATTAATATCTTGCAGTTCTCTTTCACCAGCTACCACATCCAGTGCTTTGCTCATATCTGGCAAAATCCCTCTGGACGAAAGTTCATCACTGTCATCTGTTTCTTTGATACAGGAATATAGTCAACATTGTGTCCCAAGAGTCGCAGCCATAATTGATGTTTCACTTCTGTTGGAGAACAACTGAAGTGGAAATTATAAAGTCCTCTTATCTGTGAGAAAAAGTTTTCCAATGCATCTTGGATCAATCATGCAGTTAGTCTTATCTGCAGTGGTTGAAGATCTGAAAACAGTCCAAATAATGACCGAACAGTTGTCATGATACCTTTCTGGAAAGGGAGCAAATGATTTATGGCCTATACGAATTTTTTCAGCACATATGTATAGCTCCCTTAACATTATTTCGTGAACACCATTGTGCATTGCATAACCACAGGTAACATTCTTGTCATTGGATCTTCAAACAGTCAATGTCAAATGTGTTGTATGAAAGCTGAAAAAAATTTGCTGCTTCCTCTTCTTCAGGCATCTTATGGCTTTAGCCATCGTACTCCAAAAAAGTTGCATAGCTAAATAAACTCTCATGTTCTCTGCCTTGACACTGAGGTGAATTTGTGATAGTTTACAACAACTTCATTTCACTTCTATCTAATGCGAGTAGTCTTTGTACAACAGACTTATTAACAGTTTTCCCCCATTGCATTGTCCAGAAAGTAGCTCATTAATTTCAATAAATGTGGAACATCCAGAAACACCCAGATTTGTTTATTTTCATATTGTGGATTTGGAGAACAGGCATCAAGACCATTCCATACAGATTAATTTTTTGTGCCATTGTTACCCACCACCACAACAACATCTTAGCCAACATCTTGTATGGAGCAGATACTGTTACTGATCAGCTGTTATGTGTGTCAAAATCATAAGACTGGCTGAAAACAAACCGTGTACCATAACAAACAACATGTTAGTACACTGGTCTACAACACAATCTTCGATAGAATCTTATGTAACAATATCGTCTACATTCATTTCGTCAAATGAGAGCGCACATACATATTCAACTTTTGACAATACAAATTAAAGTGGGAAACCAACCTGATTCCTTAAAAACAAACAACACTTCCCAGATACAGCACGAAGAATAACTGCTTTACAAATGTATTCTGTTTGGCACTTTGACTCTCTCTCTCCATTCAGCAAGCATTTTGCATGTGTTCTTCAAAAGAAGTTTGCCTTACGTTTCAGTCAGCCTTCTCCTGCACTTTCTTCTTTTGATATTTCTGCCGCTGTTTTGTACTTGCAACGGAAGTTTTCACTTTTAGCTTGAGGCACTTCTTACTATACCTCAGTTTCGCACACATAGCTGTCAGTTTGTTGTTCCTATATTCTAATTCTTTGAGACATTTACAAAGTTCTCTGATTTGTTTGCTCAAGTGCAATTTGCATTGTTTTCCCTACCAGCAACCTGTCTGCCCTATTTCAAGAAACTGCATAAGCTGCACTCACGTTACCATGTACAGTGGGAACACTTCCTATAATATTTACTCTCTGCATTGCATCTGGTTTAAGCACTTTCCTTTGAGGTATATTAAGAAGTTCAGCTCACAAATCACAGACATAATCATCAGGTGTGAAATGCAAAGAACATATTGTTGATGTCATAACACTGAAGTGATCTTTCCAATGGCACTTCATAATCCAGACTTTCTGCAATTGTCTTTCGGGAACGAATGATAGATTACATCCACACCCTTTGTCTCCCTACTGTACAGCAGGCATCCCGTTACAGCACAGTCAGGCATTTTAAAACAAAATGCTTATCAAACAGTGCAAAGTACCACAAAAAAGGTAAACAACGTAACTCCATACACAATGGAGCTGCTCACTCCCACATGCTCCTATGACAACAACACGTACAGAACGACAAATTGTTCAGCAATCTGCACACCCCATATGGGCTCTTCTTGGGTGTACCTTTACTTTTACCATTCTTTCACTCTGTCTAGTTTTGTGTGTCAGAGAGAAACCTTTGATAGGTTCTGCTTTTGAGTCAACATCAGCGGAACTTTTGCGGAATGTCAGCTGCATGATAACCTTTTGAGAAACTCTCACATTTCTGTTATTGTTGACAAGGCATTTCACTAGTCTCTCAAAATACTCAGTAATTGTATCCCTGTTTTTTCATCTGACCCATTTCTTCTTCTTTAATCCAAATCTGTGGCCAACTCAAATCCTCTCACAGTAAATGTGTCCAACTAGATAACACACCCAACACAGTATATTTTAGTCATACTAGTAGCAAAACCCCATTTCACATTGACTTTAACACATGCCATTTGTTCGATAATATGTGAACACAGACAGTTACTGATTGTTTTATGGCAAACTGTTAGAACAGATGAAAAATTGTTGTAACAGTATATACCTGACTGACAATGGATATTTGATTGACTATCACCAGTTTTAAAACAAAAATAGCTCCAAATGCAATGTTAACTTTAAATTCGATTGAATCTAACTTTATAAACCACATACGAAAGAGAAACATGAGCCACAATTCCACACAGCCATAATGTCGAGTGCGGCATGTCATAGCTTGTCGCGGCCAAACGTCAAAATACATCACTTTTTTATGTGGGACTGGAAAAAGATATAGCTCCATTTCCAATATTAAAAACACTTTCAATATATTAGATCCATTTTGTTTGCAGCCCTGAAGGACCTAAAATGCACCAAACATAAACTGGCCACTGACTGCAATTTGCACTGCAAACTTTTCGAAATATGTGTAGTACTTACATCGTTTTGAAATATCAAAATAACTATAAGCAATGTCAAAAAGAGAGCCAGTTCATCATCAAGCTGCAATATCACACTACAAGACATGAAATCATTTTTTATCAAATAGTTACCTCAAAACTAAATTAGGAAGACTGCATAGCTGAGCACACTTGCGAGTCTCGAACTGTGGTTTTTTAATGTTTCATGTGAAAAGTAAAAGCTTCACTAAGAAACTAGTTACAAAGACGTATGTAGCTTTGGTTCATCAACACAAAACAATAATTAAGTTGACTAAAACCGGAACACCTTCATTGTCCAAAGATGATATGGTGCCACATTGCTTCTAATGGAGTCAAGTTGTGCATATGCCATGCCACTGCTATGTCTCCACAAAGCCACAGATCGTGATGAGTCACATCATGCCATGTCAGCTGTCACATCACTTATCACATTAGGTCGATGGGCGCCAAGTCTAAGACGTGCACTTGACCCTCCTTTATTCAACATATGCAGGGTCAGCTCTATCACTGTTTAAATCTTTTATGTCTAATTTATGCTGCAAACAACACAGCCCAGCATGTAGTATTAAGTGGGCAATGTACCATGGCAGTTGGTCACAACTGTAAACAAACGAGAGGTTAGACTGCCTGAGGAGAGAGGAGCGGCCTGCTGGAATAGGCTCCGCCTCCCTCTCAACTGGCCGCCACCTTACGTCCGTATTCTGAGCTTCCACAAAAGCCGAACTGACATTACGTTCATACATATTGGCAATTGCTTTTGTTGTGGGGAGAAATACATTGAAATCCCTTTATGCACCATTATTAGTCCCTCCAGCATTTCAAAACCAGAAAAGAAAACAATCAATCCCAAACACAATAAACTGAATTGCACAAAACATTTAGTACTGGCTACAGCACAAATGTTTGCTATTGCTGGCAGTGGTGGTTCAGACCCTACCTCTACCAGTATCTCATGCAACCATAGTTCAAAACTACTCCCACCCAAAACTTCCACAATATAGTGTCTGTATAATACCTGCTTGGCAGTGTTTAGACAACACTAGTGGACCCTCTTAATTACACCATATTTCCCAAATATTACTATGTAACATTTTGATGAGAACCTTAAATGTTGTGTAACTACATCCAACCACTTCAAGAGCTTTTGAATACTGTTAAGTTAACAATTCCAATCATTAGAAAAAAACTTGCTTCAGTATCTCAGTTAAGGTAAGGATATTAATGGGAAGGAAAATTGTGTGCCTCTGCATACAATCACTTGCACAAAAGCGGTTTTCAATATCTTGAACCATTCAGGATACAAAATGGATGTATCATCATACATGACTCATACTGTACGCTCCAGCATTATTATGGGTTTTTTTTTTATCAGCATTCCATGAATCATGTAGTGACTCATTCCATGACCAGGTATCTTTGGTTTCTATGGTGCCACAGAAATAGATGAATTAAAATTAACAACTAAAAATAATCATTTAAAATGAAAAAGAGTACACATCACAAAATGTTGAAGTCATTTACATAAAACTAAACTAATCCATTGCAAATAAACAAAACTTGACATATATTTCAATACACACAACAAATTCCTTATTCATTGTATCCAATTTTAAAGGAACATATGATAGCTGTAGTTTACCTGAAAATTGTCCATCTTACTATCCTTAGAGCTTAGCATTGATATCATATAATCAATCATCTCCAGTTGGAAAGCATTTCCTGGGTTAATTTTCTGTAAAATAAAACAAAATTTTCAGTTCAAATAAAGGAACAATCAATCTACATGAAGCATAGCTTTGGCCAAAGAAGGTAGTCAACATGAAGAGAAACTCTTCATAACAAAATACTCGGCCCTTCTTTTGCAAATACCAATCTCCTGCCATTGAGTCAAAAATAGGAATTCATTGATTTGTTTGATAAAGTGACACTGGGAACAAGATCAATTTACACAAGTCTCGGTTGTTGTACCACGGTGGCTCTTTTCCATCTCTTACGATCTTGCTTGGCACATACTCATTTAATGCATATTGTACAATGGTTTTGAACTTTGTCCACTGATCCTCAACACTATCTGTACTTGAGACAAAACTTTTGTGTTGAGCCGTCAGGTACTCTGTAATCTGCTTCTTGTCACTTTTGCTGAACAGAAAAATTTTCCCACCTTTTTTAATATTTCTATTTACAGCTGAAATCATCGATGCAGTAACTGCTTTCTGATCGCTGATTCCCTGTTCTGTGTTAACTGATTGAAATAGTTCGGATCTGTTTGTCACCAGAATGTCTAATATGTCATCGCCACGAGTCAGTTCTCTGTTTAACTGCTCAAGGTAGTTTCAGATAAGGCACTTAAAAGAATTTCCCTGGATTCTTTGTCCCTGCCACCCATTATAAACGTTTGAGTCTCCCAGTCTATATCCGGCAAATTAAAATCTCCACCCAGAACTATAACATGGTGGGGAAATCTACTCAAAATATTTTCCAAATTATACTTCAGGTGCTCGGCCACAACAGCTGCTGAGCCAGGGGGCCTATAGAGACATCCAATTACCATGTCTGGGCCTGCTTTAACTGTGACCTTCAGCAAAATTATTTTACATTTCGGATACCCGTAAATTTCCTTCGATACTATTGCACTTCTTATCGATATAAACACGCCTCCCCCTTCACTGTCCAGCCTGTCTCTGCGGTATACATTCCAATCTGAGTTTAGGATTTCATTACTGTTTACATGTGGTTTCAGCCAACTTTCTGTCCCTAGTACTATATGGGCGTTGCGACCGTTTATTAATGAGAGCAGTTCTGGGACCTTTCTATAGAAGCTCCTGCAGTTTACTATTAGCACATTAATATTGTTATTGACTGTTGCATTTTGCCTACTCCTGCCTTGCCACGTCTCAGGAGGCGTCTTGTCAGGCCTAGGGAGGGAGTTCTCTTACCTAAAAAACCCACATGTGCACTCCACACGTACTCCGCTATCCTTGTAGGCGCTTCCGGCATGTAGTGCACGGCTGACCTATTCAGGGGGACCCTACATTTCTCCACCCGATAGCAGAGGTCGAGAAATTTGCATCCCAGATCTCAGCAGAATTGTCTGAGCCTCTGGTTTAAGCCTTCCACTCGGCTCCAAACTAGAGGACCGCGATCGGTTCTGGGAACGATACTACAAATAGTTAACTCTGATTCCACCCCGCGAGCGAGGCTTTCCACCTTCAGCAATTCCGCCAACGGCCTGTACGAACTGAGGATGACCTTTGAACCCAGACGGCAGGAGTCATTGGTGCCGACATGAGCAACAATTTGCAGTCAGGTGCACCCAGTGCCCTCTATCGCCGCTGGCAGGGCCTCCTCCACATCTCGGATGAGACCCCCCGGTAAGCAGACAGAGTGAACACTGGCCTTCTTCCCCGACCTTTCCCCTATTTCTCTAATAGGCTCCATCACCCGCCTAACGTTGGGAGCTCCCAATAACTAATAAACCCCTCCCCCCCTCTGCCTGCTTGGACCTTGCTGAAGGAGTGGCCACATGTCCACTCACAGGCAGAGCAGGCGATGCCACACAGCCAACCTCCACATTGACCCTCCGCCTTGTGCGCCGCTAACGTGGCTGAACCCGCCACTCCCCTTGGGTAGAGGGTGGCCCAACCACGCCCGGTACCCGCGAAGATGTCTCGACAGCAGAGACAGTGGGTGAAGGATGTAACACCTGGGGTGTACCATGCGACGCACCAAACTCCCCACTGCCGCTACACTCAGAGGCAGCAGCCTGAAGACGGCTGACCGCGGCCATCAACACATTCAACTGTTCGGGAACAGTGGGCAGTTCCTCCTGCGTCTGTACACAGCAGTCAAACCTCCTATCCATCCTAAGAAATCAATTTACTGTAGAGAGTTAATCAACTTTTTAACTGGACTGCTAATTCACTAAAGGCGGCTGATTGTTGACTAAACTGTGGTTGCTAGCACTACCTGTCTCTGGACTGTATCAAAAACAAACACTAGCACTATTGGCACTATGGTTGACTAAAGGGACTCACTCTAACTGTATTCAAAACAAACACAAATTCTATGGAACACTATTATTAGTACTCAAAAATTAAAGCTTCCTAAAAGCAAAAACACACGAAAGAAGAAGTGACAAGTAAGAAAAACACAGTTAATACTTAAATTAAGGTAGCTCGCTGCACAGCAGACGTGAAGCAGATGGCAGTTACAATGGTAATTTTGGGATCGGAATTATTACATTCTTCTTGAAGTCTGAGGGTATTTCGCCTGTCTCATACATCTTGCTCAACAGATGGTAGAGATTTGTCAGGACTGGCTCTCCCAAGGATGTCAGTAGTTCTAATGGAACGTTGTCTACTCCTGGGCCTTGTTTCGACTCAGGTCTTTCAGTGGTCTGTCAAACTCTTCACACAGTATCGTATCTCCCATTTCATCTTCATCTACATCCTCTTCCATTTTCATAATATTGTCCTGTAGTACGTCACCCTTGTATAGACCCTCTATATACTCCCTCCACCTTTCTGATTTCGCTTCTTTGCTTAGAACTGGGTTTCCATCTGAGCTCTTGATATTCATACAAGTGGTTCTCTTTTCTCCAAAGGTCTCTTTAATTTTCCTGTAGGCAGTATCTATCTTACCTTTAGTGAGATAAGCCTCTACATCCTTACATTTGTCATCTAGCCATGCCTGCTTAGCCATTTTGCACTTCCTGTCGATCTCATTTTTGAGACGTTTGTATTCCTTTTTGCCTGCTTCATTTACTGTGTTTTTATATTTTCTCCTTTCATCAATTAAATTCAGTATTTCTTCTGTTACCCAAGGATTTCTACTAGCCCTCGTCTTTTTATCTACTAGGTCCTATGCTGCCTTCACTACTTCATCTCTCAAAGCTACCCATTCTTCTTCTACTGCACTTCTTTTCCCCATTCCTGTCAATTGTTCCCTAATGCTCTCCCTGAAACTCTGTACAACCTCTGGTTTAGTCAGTTTATTCAGGTCCCATCGCCTTATATTCCCACCTTTTTGCAGTTTTTCAGTTTTAATCTACAATTCATAACCAATAGATTGTGGTCAGAGTCCACATCTGCCCCTGGAAATGTCTTACAATTCAAAACCTGGTTCCTAAATCTCTGTCTTACCATTATATAATCTATCTGATACCTTCTAGTATCTCCAGGATTTTTCCACGTAATCAACCTTCTTTTATGATTCTTGAACCAAGTGTTAGCTATAATTAAGTTATACTCTGTGCAAAATTCTACCAGACGGCTTCCTCTTTCATTTTTTAGTCCCCAATCCATATTCAGCCACTATGTTTCCTACTCTCCCTTTTCCTACTACCGAATTCCAGTCACCCATGACTATTAAATTTTCGTCTCCCTTCACTATCTGAACAATTTCTTTTGTTTCATCATACATTTCTTCAATTTCTTCGTCATCTGCAGTGCTAGTTGGCATATAAACTTTTACTACTGTAGTAAGCATGGGCTTCGTGTCGATCTTGACCACAATAATGTGTTCACTATGCTGTTTGTAGTAGCTTACCCGCACTCCTATTTTTTTTATTTATTATTAAACCTACTCCTGCATTACCCCTATTCGATTTTGTATTTATAACCCTGTATTCACCTGACCAAAAGTCTTGTTCCTCCTGCCACCGAACTTCCCAGTATTTCTAACTTTAACCTATCCATTTCCCTTTTTAAATTTTCTAACCTACCTGCCCGATTAAGGGATCTGACATTCCATGCTCCGATTCGTAGAACACCAGTTTTCTTTCTCCTGATAACGACATTCTCTTGAGTAGTCCCCCACCCGGAGATCCAAATGGGGGACTATTTTACCTCCGGAATATTTTACCCAAGAGGACGCCATCATTTAATCATACAGTAAAGCTGCACGCCCTCTAGAAAAATTACGGCCGTAGTTTCCCCTTGCTTTCAGCCGTTCACAGTACCAGCACAGCAAGGCCGTTTTGGTTAGTATTACAAGGCCAGATCAGTCAGTCATCCAGACTGTTGCCCCTTCAACTACTGAAAAGGCTGCTGCCCCTCTTCAGGAACCACCAGTTCTTCTGGCCTCTCAACAGATACCCCTCTGCTGTGGTTGCACCTACGGTACAGCTATCTGTATCGCTGAGGCACCCAAGCCTCCCCACCAACGGCAAGGTCCGTGATTCTTGGGGGGGAATATAATAATAAACTTAAGAATAATATAATACACTGTAAGGGCCAACTGTGGCGCAATGTAGTCCACCTGATGGCGAGATTGCGAAAATGTAGCCGTCCAGGCAGTTGCACATCAGCTTCCGTTCAACTGGACAGAGATCGAACCCAGTGGCGGAATGGTTTTCCATTCAGTCATGATGAAAATTTCAGACTGCCCAGTTATCATGATGCTAAATGTACTTGCCCACATCACCAGGGTCACCTGGGAGACGTTTGTTAGAACTGTTCACACTGTCAGCAGTCAACTGTGTCGGTGTAGAGAACATCACAGATCTCGGATAGCACCATGCCGTCTGATGCCAAAAGTATGGTATTCTTATTTTACTTCTTTTTGAAAATGCGGCCTCAGTATCACCCCAATATCTATTATTAATTAACCTACATATTTCCAAATCAGGTAACCACCCTTAAATTCAGTGTTAGCCAAGTTACGGGCTTAAGCTCATGATGAAATTTCAACACTATGCCAGGTAGTTCTAAAATTAATGTATAATTAAGTCGCCAGAACCCTTTCTTTCTCAATAGTAGCACAACCCTCAGTGGAAAATAATTTTCGCCTGGATGTAAATACAGCCTTTGGATTCTCTATCCAACACTCAGGCCAAACAGAAGAATACAGTTACATCTGCAGAAGTGAGTTCTGTGTATCACCCTCATTTCTCCAGGCCTGGGAAGGGCTTCGAATCTTTCTGTCGACATTACATTAAGAGAGCTGGTACTGCCAACATTTTTCAATGCCCACTTGATACCTCTTTACCATTTTAGGTCAAGGGCAAAGGACTTGATTGCTTAGAGGGGTTAAAAATTCTGTCCCAGATTCATCACAGCAGAAAGGCATCACCTTTAATCATTGTTTGAAGACCTGGTGGTGCATTGTACTTTTGTGAGTAATTTAAAAATACGGTAAACACTCAAGTCAACTGTGGACTCTTACCCTGTCTGACGTCCTGATGAATCATTTTTGAAATTGGCAAGGGGTTTGTATTTATCTATGATGTATCTAAGATCTATCTTATGAAATCTTATTTCCAATTTTCTTTGGAAGGCTTCCAAAGCCATTCTGGTATTACGTACTCCTTACAGTCTCTTATCAATGTAACAGTTTACCTTGAGGCATATCTCACGCACTAGCAATATTTCAAAAATTTTTTAGGACAAACTACTACTAATATTTCATAATACATCAATTATCTGGGTGATACAATGGTCACAGGAAGCACTCAAGAGGAGCTTATGTCTAATCTCTAATGAGTATTATCCGGGCTGATATGCATCTTGGCGAAATGCTTTTTCTGTCAGCTTTGCATCACATATGTAGGATATATCCTTAGCTGGGGCAGCCACAGCCTTAAAGTATTTTCAAAGTATGTAACAGCAATTTCTCATATTCCTACACCACAGAACGTGAAGTAAATGCAGGTTTTTATGAGCAAGGTTACATATTATTCCCTGTTTATTGCTCACATTGCAACAATGGCCCATTCATTGAATCAACTTTAGAGAACAGGTCTCTCTCTCTCCAGGGGTCCGCAGATTGTCATCAAGCATTCCTTAAACTCGAGCAATGATTCTGAACTCCACCCTGTCTGACCTTATACCAAACCCATTTGCATCTCATATTGGCTAATGACATCACCATATGACATTGGGGCTATTCTACCACATAGAGGTGCCTGCACTAAACCTTTCTGAACCATTCATGCATGTAAGACATTTAAAAATTATTCCCAGGAAGAAAAAAGACACTAGCAATATCTTTGGTATCCATGAGTCCCACATTTTCCTGTAAGGCAACAAAATTCATCTGGTCACAGGTCGTAAGTCATCGTTTGCCATATCTAGCCCCTAGACAAAGTTGCCAGAACAGACATCTCAGGTGTTACACCAATGGGCTCTCCTTTCTTATCGAATTGTCAATATTACATTAATTATCATTTACCGGCCCTGCATGTGAATGCAAATTGATTGTCACTGTTCACTATAGGTCGGGACGAGGAATTTGATAAATAAAAAACTCTGCTTTCATATCAGTTCACAACTCTAACATTTGGCGAAAGAATTTCTCATCACTTCACAACACGTCACAGCTGCCACACTTAAAAATCTACTCTTAAGATCAGTTAACCAGTTTGTACAAACTGGCTAGTCACAGGCCTTTACTTCAGTTGCCCCTCATGGAACTTCACCGAGTTTTTCCTGCTAAGCCATGCCCTTCTTTTTTCAAGGGTGTCCTTTTAGTGAATCAAGATCACCATCAGTGTCAAAAGGTGATTGTTATGTATTTCCGCATATTTTGATTCCTACATCAATCTCACTGGGGCAGTTGTAGAATGAAGAATCTGGCCTGGTGTCACATGTATTGGCCAAGTGTCCATGAAGATTTAGCACATGTGTCTTAATAATGGCAAGCTTGTTAGAAGCAGCAAACAGAACCATCCCAAGCCTACCATCCATGGTTTATGCCTGCAGAGCCTTGAGATCGGATGCATGCTGATTTTGTGAGTCCATTTCATGGGGCAATGTGGTAACTGTAATAGACATGTATTTTCATTTCTCATGTATCATCAAAATACAACAGACCACAATGGAGAATACCACTAAGGCTCTGGCCAATGTTGTCTCTACTGGAGGTGCCCCACAATACATGTGCCACCAATAATGGAGCACAGTTTACAATCCCCTGGTTTTCAACAAGTATCTTAATGTCCCTCCATTGCAGCCAGTTCCTAATGGCATTACGGGACTTCTGTGCAAATGTTAAATGCTGATGGAAAAGCTGTCCAACTTTCCTTTTTATCCTCTTACTGCGTGATACTAATTAACCATCAAAGCCCAGCAGAACTCCTACATGGATGCCTCCATTGTTTCTTGTGAGGCCTGTTGCAGCCTCCATCGTTACAACAAGAAGAAAAAGCCATATCTTTTAAGATGGACATCCCAGTCCAGGCACACACATTGTTGCATATGCCTCATTGGATACATGGCTTCATCACTACCCAGCAAGGATGCCAGCTGGGTCCTGGTGGGTACACATTGAGGCATCATTAGATGACACCAGAATCAGCTCAGGTTGCATCATCCAGAGAAAGCTGCTTCTAGATGTGCCACTCAAGAGAGAGCCTGCCTTGCCCACCCCCAAAACCACTGACAGCAGACATGGGGTCCACTTCCAGGATGACATCACAGGCAATTTATGCCTCACATTCCTGGTTGAAGGGGAAATCATAACAAAACTCAGGAGCACAAGAGAGAGAGAGAGAGAGAGAGAGAGAGAGAGAGAGAGAGAGAGAGAGATCATTGATTGTAGAGTTAGCAACAGGAGCCGATGGGCTTTCAGGCAGTAGCTGCAGGACTCTGTTTTTGTCGTGTGGGTAATGACAGGCTTTCATTAGACAGTGTTTGCTAGTTACAGTCTCAGTACCAGACTTAGCCACTCTGTGTATACATCTCTGACAGAGCAATTAGTCTGGGTTGTTTAAATCTGAATGAACTTCAGCTTATTAACAGTACTGAAGAGCTTATTGCAGATACCTCCCAGTCATGTATCTTTAATACTGGGGATTTCAGCAGCTTAATCAGATCAAAGTCTCCCTCTCACTAGGCTCAACTAACTAAGCCCCTCCTTACAAACAGTCCAACATTTGGGACATAACTATACATCCAACATGGTCACTAGAAGGCTGCATCCGTTAGCACCAGGCCACCTGCAAAATACCCAAGGCAGATCTCACAGCTGCTGTGGACTGATAGATTCACTTTCAACCAGACAATGTTTACAGAAAGCTCTCTGCTGTATTTATCTACAATGACCCTGGGCTGTGATTTGAAATTGGTTGTTACCTTCCTTCTGCATTTGGAAGTCTCCCTAACACAGGACTGTCTTCACTCACCATTAAACTAACAGTTCCCCCTCTGCACTGAGAGAATGATTCTTATCCGAGTGCTTTCCAGTCAAACCTACAAACAGGGCTAAGATGTAAGGTATTATTCAACATGCTTTCAGAGTGCTGGATTCATCACAAGGTATTCACCTCCTGAAATTTGCCCCCCCCCCCCTTCCTCCTCTGGCACTTCCAGAAGAGTCAGAAACTATTACAATCTGTGATTTGATAGTGAGCAAGTTGTGCTGAATAATATTTGTGTTGTTCAAAAAGCAGATTGTCAACAAAAAGAACCATATCTCATTTTATTATTTACATATTCTGTCCAATGAAAGTGAAAAACACAAGAAAATTTTAAGAAAATATGTTTAACTATTAGCTGTAATTGTGGTCATTTTGAATTTTCACAGTTCAGATGAAAGCAAAAATGTTCACATGTGCATATTGTATGGAAAAATAATTACATTTTCAGATGACAACTTCAAGCACTGAGTAAAGTGAACTATCATATCTGATCCCAACACATGTGGAGCATCAGTAGACATCCGCTGCCTGCTTCTGACATTTGGTGATGCCACCGACAGACGGCGACTCTGCTCCAGGTTATCATCATTCTGTAAAATATAAAACAAAGTACCATAAAAAACTTTATCAAAACAACGAGAACAAACAAAACTCCAATGAAAAAATAGACTTTCACATGCATGCATTACCTCCCTCACGGTACCCAGAACATTACTTAATCGTTAAAAATACTTTGTGGTTCTGTGTCCAGCATTATTTGGCACTAATCTCAAGCAACTATACTTTGTGTTTCAGAAAAGTAATTCCTGAGCTTGCATTACAAATTTACCAAACAGAAGAGGAAGAAAAAAGCACCACAACTGTCACTGCTGCTTTTGTGTAGTACACTTAAGCAAACTGTGTAAATTATTTTCGTTATTAGTGTGGAATGGTCTCCCAGAAGAACAATTGTCACTGGAACACTTGACAGGGGAAAGAGGAAGAGGTTTTCCAAGTATAGATAAAAGAACCCACCATTTGTTGCATCTTGTGAAGTTCTCTCTCATTTTAATTCCTCTATGCTGTATTTGTTTGCAAACACTGTTTCAGTTTTTCAACAAAATTACCTCAAGATATGAAGTCTCAAAATCGATGAGCCCGTGAATTTTTTCCCTGCAACGTTTGATTCATTATCATTAACAGTTCAGCTAAACACTGACAGTCCCTGGCAGTTTATTTTACAGTCAACTTTATCTCTACAGATAACTGTCGCGGAATTATCTTCAGAGATTACGTTATGATCCTTAACAAGATTCTAATGAACACACTGAAACAAACTGTTTGTTTGCACTGGTAAAGTGACTGCGGGTATTTGCAAATATCCAGCAACTTAATTTTATCCTTTGGGTGTGAACTGCCACAACTGTTGTAATCCAAGTGACTGAATGTACGCATAAATTCTGATTCAGTCATAATATAGCTATTTAAATTGTACATTTCAACTACTTGAATCCTGTGCATCCCTCCTCAGGTGCTATATATATCATCTTCTACTGTATATTAATTGTTGTACTTGTTTGAAAATGGTTTTGAATGGTAAGTGAATATTGGATCTTCTGGGTTAAGTTGGCAACTTTATGTGAAATTTTAACAATATAGGGCATGCTGGCACATAAGACACTGTTTGAAAGATATTCTCATAACAAAGTTAGTTTCCTATCTGCTAAAAGAGTAGCTGATGTGGCTAGCTTAAGCCGTAACAAACAAATCTTTCTTGCTTACAATCTCAATTAAACTACTCCTAAAAGAACACATTAATATTAGGGGAGATACAGAAAAAAAATGTGTGAAGAAAGAAAGTTGTTAAAATATTTCTATCAGAAGCTCAGAGAGAAAGGGCACTGGTATTAAAAGCTGACAAAAGATACTCCACTGTGATCATGATGAACAGCATTATGTTAGCGGAACTTTGACATTTCTTCTACAGGCAATAATATTTATGAAGTAAAATACGATTCAATAGTAAAATTTCAAGAAACAATAATAATGTTCTGATCACATGTCACCATTATGTAACTGTTAAAACACAGCAGTATATGTACAATCAAGAATACCCTAATACTTTGATGTCAAACTAAAACCGCAAACAAAACTCTCCATCAAGAAATTTGTCACCAGGATAGTTAGCTGTTACACAACTTCCTTCACAAATATTCAAATATTACACATTTGAAAATTCTTATTCGAACAACATGTATGATCTTACTACATTGATTAAAGATGTAAAAGTATGATGGTAGGATAGACCTGGTCTTTGCTATACAATGATGGAAAAAAATTGGAACATCAAAAAACAATAGAGAATAATGAAATTTTGGGAATACCTTTGTCTAAGTAACATATTTAAGTGCAGGACCACATTGCAAGGTCACAGGTTAATGTAAACGTGAGATACGCTATTGCAAATGTGAAACACCAGTACATTAGTAACCCATGCAACTACCAGAATGTTGAATGCAAGCATGTAAACATGCATGCATTGTGTTGTAAAGGTGCTGGATGCCTGTTGTACTATGTCAACACAAGAATGGCTAATGCTGTTTGCGGACGACACTGGAGTTGTCGTCCCATGATGCCCCACCATATGTGCTAGATTGGAGAAAGATCTGGTGCCTGAGCAGGAAAAAGACATATGTCAACACACTATAGAGCATGATGGGTACAACAGCAGTATGTGGGCAAGTGTTATCCTGTTGGAAAACACACTTTGTAATGCTGTTCATGAATGACAGCACAAGAGGTCCTATTGCCAGACTGATTTACTAATTTGCAGTCATGGTGCATGGGATGGCCATGAGAATGCTCCTGCTGTCATATGAAATTGCACCCCAGACCATAACTTCTGGTGTAGGTCCAATGTGTCTAGCAAGCAGACATGTTGGTCCAGGCTCAACTGGCCTCCACCTAACCCACACACAGCCATCACTGGCACTGAGGGAGAACCAGTTGTCATTAGAAAACACAACAGAACTTCACCTTGCCCGCCAATGAGCTCTCACTTGACATTGCTAAGTCAAAAATGGCAGTGGTATGGGGTCACTGGAAGGCACGTTACATGGTGTCTAGCTTGGAGCTGTCCTTGAAGTAACCAATTTTTAACAGTCAGCTGTGTCACTGTGATGCCAACTGCTGCTGAAATTACTGCTGCAAATGCAGTACTATTGGCTAGAGCCACATGCCGAACACAATGGTCTTCCCTCTCAGTACTGCCATGTGGCCATCTAGAGCCCAGTCCTCTTGCAACCATACCTCCTTGTGACCACCGCAGCCAGCAGTCGTACACAGTGGCTACATTCCTGCCAAGTTGTCCTGCAATATCGCAAAAGAAACATCCAGCTTCTCATAGCCCTATGACACAACCTTGGTTCAAACTCAGTGAGGTGTTAATAATGGTGTCCCTGTCACCTTAAAGGCATTCTCAACTAACATCAACTCACCATGAAATCTCAATGGTAATTAACGATCATGACTGTTACAGCATTTATTTAAAGCAAACCTGATTTGCATTCTCATTCTCATAGTGGTGCTGCTAGCACCACACTTACACAACTGGCATGAAATTGTAATAAGCATCGTCTTTCTGATGTAAAAACATGCATACCAACTTTTGTTTATGTTGCACAGCTTACTGATGTTGCAATTTGTTTGCCACCATTGCAATTAATTAACAAATGTCGCAGTGTATGAAATAACTGACATAATCCAGAGCATTCTTTTAAATAACTGAAAGACGTTAATTCCTGAAATTTTGAAGACTATACATGTTGAATGTGAAAATTTCTTAAGAACGCATTTTCCAATAGCAATTAAAAACTTACACGCAAATAAACATTAATCTCCCTTTGTCAATATCAGTTGATTTCCCCATTTGTGGGCCATACTGCCACTAGAATAACTTCACATTCATCTCGGCCCTGCTCATTTTCTTTCCTTACAATGTCACATGCCCATAATGCCACAAGGCAGCATTCACTCTTGTGGCCAGCAGTTATCAATGTTTTCACTCACCATCTTATATTAGTTGAACAGCTACTTCTAGAAAACCACTGTTCTTGAGATCTTGCACTACTCAACTGCTATTTTCACCTAGTGCCTTATACTAAGCATTTACATAATTTTGCACTGAACACTACCAGCTGTCTATATTCTCCTCAAGTTACAGCCTGTTTAATATGAACATTATTGCTAACCAGTATTTACCCCCCCCCCCTCCCCCCAGTCAAAATGTTTGGCCCTTATTGACATCACCAGGTAAGGACAGCACTCAACAGTTCAAGGGTTTTGTACTTTGGGGTATCTTCTGGCACCTCGTTGTCACTGGGATCGCAACCCACTCACTCACAACATCAAGATAGACTTTGTAATTTGTTCTTGTTACAAACCATAACAATAACTGAATTAATAAAGATTGGCACACCATAAATAGAGAAGTTTTAAGAAGGGCAGGTGAAATCAAAGTAGCACACATCAAAGATAAGGAAGCTCTAACTGCAGAGCCATCAAAAATACAAAAGCAATGCTTGGCATAGCAGGAGGGAACAAAAAGAACACCTGTTCCACATACTACAGCACACAAGCCTCAGGAGTCACCACAAAACTTGAACCAAAATCCTCAGCAAAATAAGAATAGCAATCATACATAAAGGAATTGAATCAGCACTTTGAAGCATTTAAGGTAATGGACATTTATTTTTTTTCCTGTTGTATGATTCTAAAAGTATCCTTTAGCTTACAGATTTTGCCTAGTAGCAGGCCCAGTGTCAGTAACTTTTCAACAAATATGCGATATTTAAGGAACTTGCTATAAAAAAAGAACATTTCATAAAATTTCCATAAAAAGAAATTTCCATAAAAATAAATTTCCATAAAAATAAATTTCCATAAAAATAAATTTCCATAAAAATAAATTTCCATAAAAATAAATTTCCATAAAAAGAAATTTCCATAAAAAGAAATTTCCATAAAAAGAAATTTCCATAAAAAGAAATTTCATAAATCACAAAACCAGCCATATTATGTGAGGGTGACAGACCTTACGACCTAGTCCATATCAAACCTTGGCGCACTTATCTTTCAGATGCCATTTCACTTTTCATCAATGCCTGATATCTTTTATGAATGCTACTGAAGCATTATACAACCAAGTATCATGCACTAGCATGATACTAGTAGTGGCTCAACTGGCATCATAAACATACAGATGGAAATGGAAAATGTTACACACCATGAAGCACCAGTCCCACAATTATCAAATTTTGAGAGACGTTCGCCAAATAACTGGTATCCTTTCATGCATAAGGAATCTGAGGACCAGGAAGACCAGTGACGGCATCTGCGGTGTGCACTGCAGTGTCATATCTTTTGTTATCGTTTTGGAGTATGCCATTTGGTAATATGGCTATGAATGGTATGAAAAACTGTTCAAAAATCTTGTCGTATATTTATGAATGATCAGCCTCCATTCGACAGTTACCAAATAAGCCATTCTGCCCCGTCAAATAGCCCCCCCCCCCCCCCCCCCCCCGGACACCATGACCCCAACAGTTCGAGAGGTAAGGGTCTCAAGAATCATGGATTCCTGTGACCTATTACCAAGTCACCTGTGGACACAGCGTCGATCAGACCACCAGACAGAAGCAAGTTTCATGGCAGATTCCCACAGAATGCCACTCAATGTCCCAATTGACTCTGGTACTACACCACGTAAGTCCTCATAGTCCGTGGTACAATGTCAGCAGTAAACAATGCACTTAACTCGAAATCTCAATCCAGCATCCAACAACCTGTTACCAAATATTCACGATTACAGCTCTTTTCGTCCATCTATTCGTACGAGCCAATCTAACAACCCTATTATGATCTCTTGATTTAGTCACTCAAACACATGCGTATTCTTCTTGCCACATTGTTGCCCAATAAATATCATTACCATTCTTTGTTTATTCACTGCAATCTGTGTATGATGCTCCCATATCCCTCATGCCAATGATTACAGCTTTCTGAAATTATGAAAGATGGCAAGAAGCACCATGTGCATGTGGTGTGGGCATGCAGCGTTGTGATTTCTACCTGAAAACTTTCAGTAATGTTAGAAAAACCCCAATAGTTATCACGTACTAACATCATCCATCTGCAGGGATATCTTTTTCTGTACAAATAATCCAATTTCATAAGGATGAAATTACAATAAACATATCCCACACACATGAAAATACTGTATTATCAGTCCAGTAGCAATCAGCTGGTGTTCCTGGTATAACACTTTCCATTTCCAACTGTGTTTATTCAAGCTTGATGTTTTTCCTGTTTTTGAATTTGAAATACAAAGACTTTACAGCAACTACAAATTCTCTGTCAATAGAAGAATAATATGTCATTGGCTGGGATCACAATTCACTCACAGTATCAAGACTCTGACTTGTAAATGTGTTCTTCCTATGAAAAATATCAATGTTTGTGAACTGATAAATATCAGCAGACAACCAATATAAAACCTAAGTTCAGTACTGTGATTTTATGGTGTTAACACTATACCATTCTCTCTGTTATGGAGCTATTTTACATTGCTAACTGGTAGGAAATGCCTCCACACATAAGAAGTGCCTATTTATATTATAATATTCTTTGCATATGCTGTATGTAACTTGTTTTCATCAATGCCAGGTGAAAGAAAACATATGACAGACATGTGTAAATGGTGTAAGAACCAAAGCAGCTGAAAGTGGATCAGCAGGATATGAAATGTCACACTGCATCCTATAAATAAATTTGAACAAAATTATTTTATGACTTACGATGGAATCTGTGCACACATAGATCTGAATCTCTAGAGATATTAACATGTGGGGCAAATCCCTCTGTTTCACTGTACTGGTTCCCATTAATTTGACAGACATTTTCAATAGCTTTTAAGAAGAAACTGTTTGTATGTAACATTGCTGAGGATATAAAATATACAATATAGGACAAAAATAATAATATTCAGGAATATGGGATTGCAAGCCATGGGATACTAATAGTAACACACTTTCAGCAAATTTGGTAAAATCCTCCTGTAGTGTTTATTTTTATTCTGCCACTTACAAAGTTGTGGTTACTGAGGAAAATTAATGCCCTAAATACTGTGGCACAACACAAAATAATACAAGGAGTTGAAATCTCAAAATTTACAATTAAATCTTAATTTTCCAGTAGTAGTTTGAAACTACCAGTGAGAGACCACAATCACCTTGAGCTATAAGCAAGAACTATGCATTGCATGAAAAACTAACTAAATACCAAAAACATATCACAGGATTATGTAGTGCTGACCAGTCAGCACGTCCTTAGTATTCGTCACCATTCAGGTGCAGTATTGAGAAGCATAGTGTCAGCACACTGTTTTCACAGCCACTGACTAATTTTCAGACCTTTGGAATCACTACTTCCCTTTCAAATAAGCCCTCAATTGGCACAACAAAGCAGTGTGAACCCCATTCCAGTCCTCCCAACAAGGGAAAATACCTGTCAGTACCAAGACTAAGCCTGCCCAGCTAGCCGCACGGTCTAACACGCTGCTTCCTGAACGGGAAGGCGTACCAGTCCCCCCACGAATCTGCCTGCGGATTAGCATCTAGGTCCGGTGTGCCAGCAGTCTGCGCATGGTTTTTAAGGCTGTTTTCCATCTGCCTGAGCAAACGTGGGCTGGTTCCCCTTATTCTGCCTCAGTTACACTATGTCAGAGATTGCTGCACAAACACTATCTCCATATACACGTACACCATAATTACTCTACCACGCAAACATTTGGGGTTACACTCATCTGGTATGAGACATTCCCGGGAGGGGTCCACTGGGGGCCGAACTGCACAATAACACTGAGGTCAGTGTGGGGCAGCGATGGGGCGGGTGGACAGCTGTGGGTTTGTGAACCACTGAGGGCTACGGCGAGACGAAGCCTCACTGTCGTTTCTAGGTCCCCAGTTCAATACACAATATACAGAAAATACACCGAGACTAAAATCCAGGCCCTCCACATGGCAATCAGACATCTGACAACTCGTGTTTAACAACAACAACAACAACAACAACAACAACAACACCACACTACCTGCTTCAGATTCCGCTCCACTTTTCATGTACCTCTTACCATTAGGGTAATGATTCACTGCCGGTTTTCCAGGCACACAACAGCATGGAAGCCAGCATTCTGCACAAATGTAAATTTGGGCATTTTGTTAACTGGGCAAAGACCTCTCGTGTGATACCAAAATTGTGGTGTTGTCCAGAGAGCACTGCGTCATACCAAAGCTGGCAACATGAATTGACATCACAGACATTAACGAGGTGTCACCGCAATCAGCAACAACGTATGAGAGGCACCCCTGAAGACCACGCCTCTCCCCAAGCACTGCAGCACCTTCATACTGAGGTCAATGTAGTGTTGAGAATTCAAGAACTCAGCCCAGTTCGCGACCTCAGTTACAGTGGTCAGCATCATTGTCCAGGGCCAACGAGATGTTAAAAGTTTTAGATGAACTTTTACTGTTATAAATGTCAAACACTGTACCTCAAGGGAATAGGCTGTTACTCAGTGCATCAAGTGATGCTTTCACAAGCCATGACAGAGTTTAATTATCAAGCACTCCTACAGAAAAGAACTGTGGTAAACTGAAGTAAATCTTTTATTCATTTAAGTAAAAAAGTGAACTGATATTTCATGTGTTCTAGTTTGATGAGCCTCCTCCCAGAGCAATTAAAGAATTCGTAGTTATGGCTGGAAGAAAGTAGTTTCGTCTGGTCACAATAAATAAAATGATGATTGTGTAATGTTCCTGTTGCACAGCTCACTGTGAACATGTCACTCTATACAAATGCAATACCAGGGTGTTAACCACTGCGTCACAATATTCAGTGCAGGAGTGGGAAAAAATTTACCTTATGCTGAATGTGCATTATTACGGCTACTGCTTACAAGTTTGTCTTAAGACATATGCAGAATGTTAGCCACTGAGCAAGTAGCTTCAGCTTCTCCATGTCTCCTGAACCCATTAAAGTTTCACTACATATGACTACCCTTGCTAAATATAAAGTAGCTTTGCAGCAGCTTAGGGTTCAAGGAGGAACTAGTCAGTTTCTCTCCCGTAGAATTTGAAGTGCATTACTTCCAAGGCTGAGTCCTCTATGAATGACAGTAACAGTGATCAGACAGCTTTGGTGAAAAAAATTGCACTCTGTTGGAGATACCAGTGCTTTGTGCAAATGTTCTGCTTTCTGCTAGCATGGAAGTAAGGGTTTCTCAGCAAGTGCACTTGCAAGAGCACATGTTTGTGTCTAATGCTATTTTTTCTGTAACTGGGTAAGCATATCAACTTTGACAGTATGCTTCTAATACACGCAATGTAAGGAAGTAGTAAATGTGAGAGTCACCATTTGATTCTTCCTTCCTTAGCTACCTTGCCACACAATGCCTGTCACAAGCTAACACCACACAATCATATCGATGGCATTGGCTTGATCACTGACTAGGAAAGGATGAACCAACCACTATGGGGTACACAAAAATAACCTGGCCAGTAGTTTGGACAGGTGGTCTGACACACACACACACACACACACACACACACACACACACACACACACACACACACACACACACACACACACACACACACAGAGAGAGAGAGAGAGAGAGAGAGAGAGAGAGAGAGAGAGAGAGAGATAATGTTAAAGCCTTTTACACACACACCTCTTTCTTATTTAAAACAGTGGAACACGTTGTTATCAATAAAAATTACTACCGTCTTTTCAGAATATAGAATGCAAGAACTGCACAGTGGTGGGTTCTTTAGTCAGAGGAGGTGCCTGCATATCAGAGGATAGTGGCCTATTCTCAATCACATTCAAGCTACTTCTTTCCATCTACATTACTGGAACAGTGTGTGCCATAGCAAATTTGTAAGCTTCATCAGCCTTAATTGGTTATTTCATACCTCCAGCCTCACATTCTTGCAATAACACAAATCTCTTCCTCGATAATGAGTTAACAGCACCCTAAGGGACAGCCCAGGCTACAATTCTACTTCCCCTTGAAGTCTTAGGACATAATGTGTGTGCGTGTTGTGGATCATTCAATGCCAACTGGTCTAGAGGTTCCCCTATGACCGTCACAGATTTTGACTAAATTTTGAACATACAATTGTACATGTTCCCATGGAACATTTGCAAAGTTTCACGATCATTAATTCAACACTTCAGGAGATAGTCATTTGTTTAACCGCATAGCGCAGCTATAAACAGTGCACCTGTTAGTTTTCAACAACTTTGAAATGTAGTATCTCAGTAATATTTTCTTGAAAGAAACAAAACTTGCGTCATCTTGTACAACTTTTTGCACTCTTAAGCAAAAGAATAAAAGAGCTTTGCATATAGATAATTTGAAGCCAAAGTTGACCGAAACAGACACTCAAAAAATATTTTAAGTTCAGCTTTTTATATTTCTAGAAGTAGTTATGGGCTACGCCTAAAACCTTGCACGTAGTAACTTCCTAATACAAAGTCTTCGCAGGTGAGGGTGAAGAACTGCCTGGGAAGGGGGAGACGGAATATCAGCTTGAAGGCGAGGCGACTTTGCCACCACTGAACTGAACTGTAAGTCACAAGTTTGTGTAGCCATGTTTTTTGTGGGACAGGGAGAGGCTAACACAGTGCTGTAGCTTCCAGACGAAGGGACATTCGGTTTACAGCTCGCCAACAGTTTCCAGTCAACAGGAAAAGGTGCCTTCTCCTTCACCCTTATCTCCTGAACACACTGTTGGACCAAAGGCCACGGATAGTCCATTGTAAAAGGGATATAAAAGTTAGGAACACTGGAGAATGAAGAAGAAACACTCACCTCGACGGCCGCTTAGGGTGAGCCACCGAGGGAGGACGGTCACTGGAATCCACAGGTGCAGGACTTTGTCCATCAACTCAGCGGGATCAATGGAACTTCCCAGGTATAAGCCAGCGAACCGTCAATTCAGACAGCTGTGAACTTGACGTACGCAAGAAATCTTCCCAGAAATAATCCTCGCCAAAACAATCATTCAAAGGCAAACAGTCTTCACCCTCTCCGACTCGTCGGCTTGCATTCCCACACTTCCTACCAAGATAAAGGCAGGCTCTCTTCGACATGTTGGACTTTTTCAAGTCTTCTAACATAAAATTTCATTCTCTTACTGCTTTCCAATAGTGTACAAATATACAGAAAAGTTGGCACTTTTTCTAAAACTGCCAAAAAAAAACAACTAATTTTTCTCATTTTTTTACAAAAAGGAGTTTTTTGCAGACTCTTAAATCATTTTCATGAGGAAGATGACGTTCTCAACCACCGGAAAACTATATTTGGTTTTGCAATCCGAGCTTATGAAGCCCTAAGAATGGACAATGCATTGAAAATTATTCCCTGTTTCACTGGTACTCAAATCTGATGTCTTTTATTGTGTTCGACAAGTATTTAGTACTGTCTGGTGAAGGCAGTATCAAGAGTCTCTATGAGTAGGGAGCGAGATGAAGTGTGAATAACTAGAAAAATTTCAAAAATGGGGTGTCTTTCGTCTCTACTACATTTCAGACTGTTTTTCTGCTAACTACAAACTCAAACTGGTTATAAACTTCATAATCTTACTGTATATTACCAAGGCAGTGGAGATTATGGCAGTAAAATTGGTATATCACAGCTTCCACATAATCGTATAAATAGCCTGCTGGTTTTACAACAGACACATTGTGAATTTTGGTGACGTTCACAGCAGTCTTCCTGGCATTCTTTGGAATGGATTCGTGTTACAGAGAATGATTTGTACATCTTTCTATTGTGTAATGTTATTGATGTGCTAGTTTAATTCTGGTTTAATGTGTAGTGTACTGTTAGCATAGTTTGTGGCTAATGTGGAACATTAGTGTACACGAAAAATTGTATACATGTGACGGTTCGCTGGCTGCATTGCAACCATCTTCGCAGGTGAGGGTGAAGAACTGCCCGGGAAGGGGGAGACGGAGTATCAGCTTGAAGGCGAGGCGACTTTGCCACCACTGAACTGAACTGTAAGTCACAAGTTTGTGTAGCCATGTTTTTTGTGGGACAGGGAGAGGCTAACACAGTGCTGTAGCTTCCAGACCAAGGGACATTCGGTTTACAGCTCGCCAACAGTTTCCAGTCAACAGGAAAAGGTGCCTTCTCCTTCACCCTTATCTCCTGAACAGTCCGCTTGTCTTGATAGGCGGGACAAGAACGAGAAGAAGAAGCATATTCTCCATGACGATTAACACAGCGGGGGGAAGGAGGTGGACAGCTGCCCTCTTGTGCATCCCTGCTACAAGTGACACATTTGGCCACGTTTTGACACGACGTGGTTGTAATATTGAACTGGCAGCATTTGTAACACCTCAACGGATTGGGAATGCAAGCCTGCCTTTATCTTGGTAGGAAGTGTTAACCGATCAAACATCAGGAACAATGTGTGAGTGGGCACCAAATCGGCAGCTGCCTTCTTCGTAACTAACAGCAGTAATGCCCTGATCCGATAGATAATTGGTTATTTCGTCCTCTGTCAAACAATCCAACAGCCAGGTGTAGATAACACCGCGGGACGAGTTAAGTGTCCTGTGAGCCTCCACTTTTACAGGATATTCGGGGAGGATTTGGGCCTTGAGTAGTTTCTGGGCCTGGAGAGCACTATCAGGTCCCAGGGGGGGGGGGGGGGGGGGGTAAGATGATAGACGTGCAGATGCATACATGAAACACCCATAGCCTAGTTCCGAGTGGACAAAGGACCGATACAAATGGCGGTGGATGATTCGATCTACTCCCCAGGAAGTACCACTGAGGACACGCAGGACATTGAGGGACCGCTTACAACGAGCAGCCAAGAAAGACACGGGTGACGCTTGGGATGGAATCCTGAGGCACACCAATTTCGTGCATAATGGTGTCTGACAAGTCAGAACGCACATGTACCTTTAAGACTCAGTCTTAAAAATTCCTGAAGAAAATGGGGCGTGCGACCACAGAAGCCCAATACGTCAAGAGTATGGAGGATACCAGTCCACCACAGCATGTGTCTTGGGGCTTCTCCAAATCAAGAAACACAGCCAAAGTCTGGTATTTCTGCAGAAAACCATTTCATCACATGTTGGCAAAGTGACGAGATGGTCAACTGCAGAACGGTGCCCTCGAAATCCACACTGTGCAGTGGTTAGTAAATTGCGAGACTCAAGCCACCATACCAGCTAGGCATGAATCATATGTTCCATCACCATCCAAACAAAGTTGGTGAGAGAAATGGGGCAGTAAGTAGAAGGAAAGTTGCTTCACACGACCATCTGGGAAATGTGCCCTCTGCTCAGAAGAAGTCGTACATATGAAGCACGAAGTGCTTACCCGCAAGAGTAAGGTGCTGCAACATCGGAATGTTAACATCATCTGGCCCTGGGGCGGAGGATCAGAATGAACTTTAAGCACGATCTAGCTCCCTCATAATAAAGGTGGCATTGCAGCACTCCCTATTCTGAGAAGGGCATCACTCTAAACTCTTCCACTCATTTCTGATGGAGGAAGGCAGTTTAGATAGTGGGAGGAGCTCGAACTCTCTGCAAATGGCAGCCCAAGGTGTTAGAGTGGTGGTGGGTTATGTTTAACGTCCCGTCGACAACGAGGTCATTAGAGACGGAGCTCAGGCTCGGGTTAGGGAAGGATTGGGAAGGAAATCGGCCGTGCCCTTTCAAAGGAACCATCCCGGCATTTGCCTGAAACGATTTAGGGAAATCACAGAAAACCTAAATCAGGATGGCCGGAGACGGGATTGAACCGTCGTCCTCCCGAATGCGAGTCCAGTGTGCTAACCACTGCGCCACCTCGCTCGGTAAGGTGTTAGAGATAACAATAGTGTCAACTATGACATCGTCTACTACTGTTAAGCCGGAAATTGGGGAATGGAATTTGGTCCCAGACAGCTGTCAGAGGTTGGCCCACGTGACAGAAGAGGGAGTGTAACTGTTAAAAGAACTCATAAATGAAATCCAGTTAGCTTTTTTTCTATCCTAAACAACGTGACGACACTGTGCATGCAACTGTTTATAATGAATGCAGTTTCCCATTGTAGCATGACAGTTAAAAACAGAGACCACATCTCTGGAATGGAACGTTCTGCAGCGGTAAGAATAACGTTTGGTAAGGTATTCCACCTGGTCATCACAATTGGTGAAGAGTTGTTCATTGAAGGTCGTGAGAGAGGAGTAAAGCCTCCAGTCGGCCTTAGGATGCTGCCAATTGGGTGTGCATGTAGGTGGGGTAGGAGTCCAGCAAATTGATAGCTAACGGGAAATGGTCACTGAAGTATGTGGCCAAAGAGAATGGACCACTCAAGATGATGGGCAGGCAGGGCAGTGCCGAAGGATAGGTGCAAGTGGGAATAGGTGTATGTGGACTCTGAAAGGAACACGAGTGCTCCAGTGTTCTGGCAGATGAGGTTTAGTTGATTGAGGTCAGCCAAGACGGCACCACTTGGGCACGTTCTGGGAGAAACCAAATGGGATAGTGCGCATTTAAGTCACCACACAGCAGAAAGGGATGACGGAGTCAGTCAACAAGGTGGAGGAAGTCTGCTCTGGTGACATATGACGAGAGGGATGTGAACGGTGCAAAGGGAGGTCAAGTGAGGAAGGAAAATGCAAACCGCAACAGCTTGAAGCTGGGTAGTCAGGGAGATGTGTTGACTATGAACGTCATCCTGGATGAGCAGCATTACTCCCCTTGAGACGGAATGCCCTCCTCGAGGAAGAGATAGTTCAAAGTGGATCAGAAAGAGCTACAAGAGCTCGAAGTGGTCGTGAGAATGCAATTTTGTTTTCTTGAGGTAGAGAACAAGCGTACACTGTGATTCTAATAGCAGCTGTATGTCCTCTTTGTTGGCTCTAAGGCCCCGAACATTACATTGGAGGAGAATCACGACGAGGAAAGCGGAGGAGGGAAAAACCAAAAGGGTATCACTTCAGCAACTGCCAAATGCCAGCCTTCAAAGACTTGCAGGGCACAGAAGTTGGAGGATCCCACTACATGAGATCTACAGAGGTGTCAGCATTCTCCTGTTCATCTACAGAGTCCAAGGCAGAAAAACGGTTGGCGGTGTGCACCAGCGACATGGAGGTCACTCAATTGAGTGTACCACCTGGCAACACCATCTAAGAGAATCTGAGTCAGTGAAGGAGAAGACGTTTTCGCCTTTGTTTGACTTCTCAGAGCCTTTCCAGTTGGCAGAAGAAGACTCAGTAGGGTGTTGGCTGGAGGGACATAGGAAGTCTTCGTGGCAGTACTCCTCCTGTCCTTTCCACCCTGCCAGCTGTGCAGCACGTGACTGCTCCTTGACGCGTAAGTTTGGTGGCTTGTTGCGCAGCTCAAGGAGGAGAGGGGGATGCCACCATGACAGAGCAATTTCACAACTGCGGTGCTGAATCTGACATCTCATGTCTGCATGACCATGTCCTCCATGGTAGAACGCAGGTTTGCGACTAGCCAACAAGTTGCGAGCAACCCAGCAAAACACTTTTCCCTGAGATCCTCTGGACTGCCCACTCATTGAGATACATGGGACAATCTTGAGAGGCTGCAGCATGGCCAGCATTGCAGTTGATACGGCGGGAAGGAGGCGGACAGTTGCCCTTATGAACATCCCTACTACAGGTTACAAATCCGGCTAGGTGTTGACAAGACATTAAAGTGTGGTAGCAGCACATCAGATTTGGATTGTACAGTCTGACTGTGATAACTGCATAACCTGCTTTGATATTTTACAGAAGCACCACTCTATCAAAAGTGAGAAAGTGTGGGTGTGGGCAGTGAGAATGTATCTACCATTTTGATCGCCCAATGGACTGCAATGACACACTAATCAGAGAGGTATGTTTGGATTTCTGCCTCGGTCAGACCATCAAGCAGCCTAGTGTAAATAACACCACAGGAAGAATTCACAGTTCTATGGGCCTCGACACGAACAGGATAGCCACGGAGTGAAGTGGCAAGAAATTGTTGTGCTTGAGAATCAGAAGTATTCTCCACGAGCAAAGTCCCATTGCATAAACAAGAGCAGAATTTCACATGGCTGGCAACTGCGTCAACACCTTTCCAAACAACCAACAGATTTACTGTTGCAAAGGACTGACCGTCTACAGTTCATGAAACAACAAGGAACTGTGGTGCAGCTGGGAGGGTCTTTGAATTGGGAGCTTCATTCCATTTACATTTCGTAGACATGGACTGTGAAGATGATGATTGGCAGGTAGCAACTCAGGCACTCACCCCTTCCTGGGCCTGCCCTATACCAAGGGGTACATGCGATCCCTACCTGTCAAACTGGGGCTGGGAACTGTGTGTTACCTAGTCACATGTTACATGTTAGATGCATGAGCTGGTCTTCAAAGGCGCACAGGAAGGAAGAAGAAAAAGAGGAGCCTCAAATGCCGAAGCGGAGGAAGGGCAGGAGAAGGTTAATGAAGAAAGAAAAAAAGGAATGAGAAACAGTGGTGAAGACTGTTTCTATGTCAGCTACTGAAAATGCGGAACACATTCCCAAAAACAACCCAGACCTGTTCCTCAAGGGAGGGGAAAAGAAATAGCAAGAGGATAGACAAGCAACACAGAAGAGAAAAGATGCTGCCAAGGCTGGGGCCCTGTGGTAGCCAGGCACAAACCTGCCAAACAGCAAAAATACCCTAGATCTTGTGGTGTATCATGAGCGCACATATACAGCAGGCTCTAGCTGCTCTGTACAAAATGGGTGCTTTACAATCCAGTGTTACTGAAGCTAACTAGCCATGTTCTACCAGATAATTCCACCTTTGCTCCTGCAGGGGAGCTTGAATGGCAACAGATGTAATTTGAAGTATTTCGCCACTATGAGCCACAGATTTTAGTGTAATGCTTAAGTGCACTACAGTTCTGTTTGGCATTTGCTGTGCACACATCATCTTTCCCTTTGATCCTTTTCCTGGGGTCATATACCTTTGCTGATGCTGGGAATGATTAACAGACTTAGAAAATTCTTGCCTTGACTCCTAAAAGTGCGGAAAAGTCTCGCCAGAACAATATGAAACGCTGCAACATTGTAATCAGATAAATTACAGAGGAATTTCCGAGTACCACTTGCCTGTCCCTAACTGCACTGCTTGCTACTACCATGGAACTGTTCGTCAGCCAGTTTTACAGACAACTTTGGGCCAGACACACTGATAGCTCTATGGAATATGATAGCAACATGTTCTGTCGTGTCCTGAAAGGGGAATGGGAAAATGACCACTAGAGTGCAAGTACTCGGTCCCTTCAAAAAGGGCAGTATCAGGTAGAGTAGGAGAATAAAGTAACAAGTAAATGACTCTGGTGAGTCAGTCTGCAGAGCTGGAGTGTCACTTCCCACGTATTAAGGCACACCTCATTCCACCCCCGAGAGAAGAGTACGTAGAACTTCACTGTATGTAATGTGCACTGAAATCTTCAGGAAGAGAGAGGAATGGGAGAGTACTTGCACGAGGTCCTGAAGGACCTTATTATCCACATGTTTGTGATGTGGGAGATGCAGATAACACACAATTATTCTTAATACTTTGTCAACCTGGAAAGCTACTGCTTTGAGATGGGTTGTGAAGGTAACAGGCACAGAATGGCATGCCTTGTGGACAAATGCTACCTCTCCACCATAGACCCTCTCACCACCCTCATCATCCTACCTGTGGAGGAGTAGGCTTTAAAATACACGATTTGTTGACAGTTTGAAAACATCTCTTGTGGGTTGGTTTAAAAAAAAGGGGTCAAGGGACCAAACTATGAGGTCATTGGTCCCTTGTTCTGAAGGAAACAATGCCTAATGGGTGAGAATAAGACAATGATACAATGCAAAACAGAATGAAAGGAAAAACCACAACAATGACAGAAGGGCAACAAACACTTAAATGGACAAAAAGGGACAAGAAAACCACAAAAATGCAAAAAAACAGGTCGGAGAGGTTAAAACAAGAAAGCAGGCTACCATGGCTGGCTAACCACAAGGATAAAAAGAAAAGCCAGCCACTCTGCAACATATTAAAATCGCCACCACCCTTTGTACGCACAGACAAAAGGACCTATATGTTCTAAAAGCATTACTTCTTACATGTGTGTTCTCAAACTGTTCAAATTTCATTTAAGAGTACAACTCATTCCTTTACTTTCGGCATGTATCTTTTTGGCAACATGCAGTGAGTGGAGATGCAAGACAACTGCCTGTTTCACCAGTATATGTATATAGTTCAATTTCAGAGGGGTTATTGGCAGTTAATATAAACCTTCTCCTATGTGATGGTTTCATATCACATTCCATTTGATTACAACATTTTTGGGCATGGATATCACTCTTTGTTGTTGTGATGCAGAGTGGATAAAGTTACACTGCTTCAAGCATCTAGCTTTATGGTCAAGTGTTGTCTCTGCAGGTTCGTAGCAACCTTTTCCAGAGCTGCAGGATTAGTAATATGGATATTACTGCATTTCAGTTTACATGTGTTTGTGCCAATATCTGTGGCCTATGTATGTGCAGCAGCACTGACTCACTACTGCTTCTCTCAGAGTGGCAGCAAAAGAAGTAAGTAAAACAATAGGTTGCAGGCCTTAATTTTCTTTTTTGCCTCAGTATATGAAATTCTCAGTATCACTTTGACTTCTTAAATTTTCTTTTCTTCTGAAAACACCTGGCAATTCCTGCTCCAAGCAGTAATTTATTTAGACCTCTGGTTTTGAGTATGATCACCCTGTTTTGTTTTAGTCTTTCCTGCTTTTTGTATTAAGTTGTCTTGCCTTACACTATTGTTGTGTGAGTATATATGACATTTATAGCCTTGTACTGGATTAGATACATAAGATCTTACCTTCAACTGAGTAAATCTGGCCTTTATGTGCTCTGGAAGTAGAGGTGCAACAGAAGCTAGGATGAAAGTGGCATTCTACTGCAGCTCATCACTGACTTTCTTCATTAGGCTTCTAACTTCTGCTACACTTTCCATTTTCCATTCTCTCTTTAGTTTACCATTGTCCATGTCCACAATATCTCTACAACTTAAAACACCCTTACGGAAGTTGATAGTACTGCTTTCCTATTGCTATGGCACACTGATCAAAATGTTTATAGAGCTCAGAAGTGTGGTCGCTTCAGGGGACAAAGTAGTTTCAACTAAAACCATTTCATTGCAAAGTCATTTGACTTCATAGTACTGGCAATAATATCCAATGTTTCATGACATGCAAGCCCTTATTAGAGACATTCTAACACTTATGCTCAGTTACAAGTTTGATGGTTTTTTTTTTATGCAATTCCAAGAGGACTATTCAGCTGTCTGGGTGTTGGCGATTTCTACCAGTTTACCCATACCATTTATTGTTTTACTTTTTTTTAGGACCTATACTGCTCCCAAAAATAGTACAGAATCTATACAGGGCACCCAGGCAGAGCACCATTTGTGTGGAGAAGTCTTAAACAATTTATGTACAGCAGGCTCCTAAGAAGTTTTCCATTAACAACAGTTTTGCCTCAGCAGTCAGTCATCCAGTACACATTGAGGGTTTTCTTTTTTAATGGGGGTTTGTACCATCCTTATGATCCATGCAGTTAAGACAAGACCAGGACCACTACCACCCTTTGAAACGTAACGCTCAATGACAATCCCCCCCCAGTGGTCTGAGCATGTCCAGAGTTTATGGTAATAAAAAGACTGGAGCACTTCCCAGCCCACTGCTGAAAAATACAGGGTTCTTCATGCCCATACCCAGGCATCACTAGCCGAGACTCGGTGAGGAATATGTAATATGTAATCATGTTAGACTTGCAGCAACAAGAGAGAAACAGTGCTGCAAATGCCCAGTCTTCACCAATCATATGCAAGCAAAACAGTTTAAAGCCCCTGAGGGCTCTGTCTTCACCAATCATATATTAACAACAAGAGTTGAAAGCCCCCTGGGTGCTACTGCTTTACCTGCCTGTCAAGTGCCCAATGCCTAAATTATACAATGAAGTGCTAAGTTTACTCATTGCATCACTTTTATTTCACCCAGGACTTCACATACTAAATATAATGTGAAGTACATATGTACAGGATGGCAGTGGCAATGAGACATCAAAGTTACAAAATTCAGATACACTGAATGAATTGCTCAAGATTGTAGGAAAAGCAATAATTCAATGAATGTGACAGACAAGTTACATTTGCAGGATTCTGGGATTTCCTTTTCTTTTATCAGGTAAGTTAAGGAGACATAAAATGCAAAGAACAGTTGTTTATTCACGATAGGCTTCAGCCAGTGCAAAAAACATCACACAAGATAACCCATAGTGTGAATGGGATCTATGGCAACAGCTACTCTTGAAGTCTCTGACGAAAATGATACTCATGTGTTTTCTGTCCAGAGCACATTGATATTCAAATTATCATTATGCAAACTCGAGCTTTACACAGTGCAAAATGACAATTCAAATCATATATGAAGCAAGAGTGACATTTAGGAGGTCCAACAGCATCACTCACTCAGCAAGTAAAGCAGTTTGCTATTTCACCCAAGTAAATTCCACTGCTATGTAGTGTCACTTTCCATTCCATAACTCACCCTCTCGACGACTGTGTGGGGATAGAGAGAGCAAGTCAGTAAAATATCATCAATCACTGTTTAACACATTCAAATTCACCAAAAGTATCAATAAACACTACAATATACTTGGTCGTCTTATATCCCCACCTCAAACTGTGTATTTCCACAGTGTGTAATACCACATCATGCAAAAGTTATAAATGTCATATCTTGATTGAACTTAATGGAGACTCTGCAGTTCTTTGTCAAAATAAAACTTTGTTTATATAAGGTATCTTACCATCAAGAGTGTATTTGCACTGTTGAACAGGCAAGTTGAGACTTAAAACAAAGCCTCCACACAGTATAATTTGAATTTGCAAATGTATCCTTGAAACTGTGATAGTCATTCTTTCAATTATATCCTTCTCACAGAATCTTTTATTCCATAATACCACAGGCCAGTGTCGCCTCTGTTCGGAAGGAAGAGATCTAAGCTTTTAAACAATATGGAAGATTTTTTGTACCCAAAACTGAAATAATGTGAATGCTTTTAACCACACAGCTTACACGTACGTCTTCCAATACTAATATTTTTGAAAGTAGCAAGGTGGAACTACAACTAGTTGAATACAGCTTCCACTGTTTGCCCAGGTCTCAAATTAGAGCAATCTCTAAGTGTCAAATATTTACTATAAGTAGTAGTAGTAGTAGTAGTAGTAGTAGCAGTAGTAGCAGCAGTAGCAGCAGTAGTACCAGCTTTATTCATCCACAGATCTCTTTTTACAATGATATGACATGTCAAAGTATTTACAAATTTAGATCAATTTAAAATAACAGGGTGTATATGCAGACAAGGAAAAAAATATTCCCGGATTTCCCAGTTAAAAATACACTTTCGCCCGGGTGAAAACATACTTTTTCCCGGCACGTTCACAGGAGCTCAGTCCGTCAGTTCACCTGATGATGGTGACATGTTTGATCGCCGAAATATTGTGCCCGTTGGACACTATAGACCGGCAGTACACCCGTGGATATTTTGATTATCAAATACGCCGGGAGAAACTCAAGAATCACATACTTTTTCCCTGTTAACTGACAGTATATTTTCTCTCGCAACTGTATAACTCATCAGTCGTTTGAATGGTTGTGGTTTTCTACACGGGCGTAGTATTTCCCGACGCTTTAGAAAACTAAACACAGGAGAGAAAAAAAGCACGTTTTGGAACGATCTTCCATGTGAAGCAACATGTACGCTGCATATTTTCGTATTACGAAAGTATAAATTCGAATCCCACCAAACACCGTATGTTACTTCCTAAGCACTGAAAGCGAGCTTGCGATGCGCATTTGTAAGCTTGTCATAGCGCTCGTGTCTCGTGATCTCTCCAGCCGAAGACAGCGGGTATTCTGGGCTTATGACACGTGATGTAGTCAGCCAATAGCAACATCACTGTTACGTAGCGCGAACACAAACAGAAAAAGTTAATGGTTTAAATTAATATACATAGTGTTGCTACACGAAAAGCAAGGCTTTCACATGTGTCTGTAAGACTAACACGCTGCAAGAGAAGGTAAGCTTTCACATTTAATGTTGTCTTTTATGAGCGTATTACATTTTAAGATGTATAACACAAATGTGCCAGTAAAATTTTTAATAACGACATAAATGTCTGATCATCTGGGCCCGAAATTCATCTAAGTGGCTCGCCATCAAAGAGTTGGTTCTTAAACGAGAGTCAAACGCTCTGTGATTTAAGAAATTCATCGTACATTCTCGCACATAGTTCAACTAGCGTAAAAGGAAATTTACTTTGATGATAACGCTTTTCAAACCACCATTCGGAATATTTTCCCGCGACCTGTTAGAAATGGGTTTGTTTTTGCAGTTGCCAGAGAGCGCCAGATGACAGGCGTCACCACGCTTGCGCAGCTACTATGTCGTAGGGAGACCGTATGTTCGTACGTGTAGAACAGTAAAATATCTTACGTCATAAAAGAAGCAAGACATCAGAGGATACTCTAAGAGCATCGGAATTTCTTGACACATAATAAAATATGCACATTTAAAGTGACTGTTTAAAGTGCACACTCGTATGTCCAGATTCCCAGTGAAGTAGGGCACGACCTGATATTAAGCTTTTCAATGTGATTTTCAGGATGTAAATTTTCTTGGAGTACCAGTACTGTGTTATCTCATGTTTGGTTATTTATCATGGCCCTGTGTTATCTCATGTTTGGTTATTTATCATGGCACAATGCCTTACGTGCTAGAAGTTGAAAACGTGCACAATGCAGCGAACAGTGTGTGGAATTAAATACTTCGTTTAGAATACATTGTCTGCCTCAGCAAAATGATTAATAAAAGAAAATTTCTTTATAAACCGACAAAAAGAACTTCATTGTTCTGCAAGGCGATTAATGCTTGACTGTCACAAAGGTGGAAATAAAATAAAATCTGCAACTAATACCATATTTTAGCCCACTGAAATTATGTGAATGTATTTTAATTCACTTGATAGCTCCCTGCCACAGAAATCTGTTTTGTTTTCATTTGACGTGAGAGCAGTAAACGAAGAGGAAACAGCAAAATCACTAATTATAAACACAGGTAACGTGGAGACTACCCACTTCGCCACTATAACTCATCTACGATATTTCCGAACAGGGGCAATACCCCGCCACTCCCTCGAACGTTTGAGATAGGACGTCAAAAATTTAAAAAAATCTTATTTTCAAAAATATGTTCATTTTGTAGTGCACATCTTTCTGAAGAGTCATGCATAAAACACGTGTTCCAGGAAATGTAAGACATGTTATTTGGTCGTAAGTGTGCCAAAATGCGGTGCCATGCCTCTTCACACACCATTCTCCTATCGCACTTCACTGTATTTCGCTCTGTGGAACTGAAACGTGTATATTTTGTAATAGTTGCCATCAAACCATATTCAGGACAATGGAAATTAAAATGTCTTGTGGTGCCTCTCCTGCTTACAATCGGCCGGTTTGACATCCTGTCTTTTTTTTTAAAAAAAGAAAAAAAACTCTTCAGAAAATTTACACTCTTCATTCCCTATCAGCTAAGAACTTGATGCTTTGTGTGACATAAAATTAAATACAGAATACATAAACCCAGTAAATGGCTCTGAGCATTATGGGAAGTAACATCTGAGATCATCTGTCTCCTAGAACTTAGAACTACTTAAGTCTAACCTAAGGACATCACACATCCATGCCCGAGGCAGGATTCGAACCTGCGACTGTAGCGGTCGCGTGGTTCCGGACTGAAGCGCCTAGAACCGCTCGACCACACTGGCCGGCTATAAACCTAGTAAAGACATGACAAGCAAGACATTGCACATTTTTTCAATCCTTAGCTTCTAGAATTTCTCTCTCTTTAATCTTGCTACAGCTTTACATGGCGTGCTTTCCTTCTATTACCTCATCAAAGTTCGTCAAACGTTTTGCTACATGAAAAATCGAAATGTAGTTGTCTAACACTGAAAAAGCTTTAATACAGCAGGGATGTGTTTCAAAGTCATATGAATAATCGATAGACTAACGTACGCTGGATGCTAGGCTCTTTGTGAAAAGGTTTTATCCCTCAGGAATATGAAGGCTATTGGGAGATGGGCTACACCAGACACGGTCCACACCACAACATGACTGGGAAAGGGAGGATCTGTGAGTTAACTGACGTGAGTACAGGGTGGTCCATTGATCGTGACCGGGCCAAATATCTCACGAAATAAGTGTCAAACGAAAAAACTACAAAAAACGAAACTTGTCTAGCTTGAAAGGGAAACCAGATGGCGCCATGGTTGGCCCGCTAGATGGCGCTGCCATAGGTCAAACGGGTATCAACTGCGTTTTTAAAAATTGGAACCCCCATTTTTTATTACATATTCGTGTAGTACGTAAAGAATTATGAATGTTTTAGTTGGATCACTTTTTTCGCTTTGTGATAATGGCGCTGTAATAGTCACAAACATATGGCTCACAATTTTCAACGAATAGTTGGTAATAGGGAGTTTTTTAAAATTAAAATACAGAACGTAGGTGCGTTTGAACATTTTATTTCGCTTGTTCCAATGAGATACATGTACCTTTTTGAACTTATTTCTGAGAAGGCATGCTGTTACAGCGTGATTACCTGTAAATACCACATTAATGCAATAAATGCTCAAAATAATGTCAGTCAACCTCAATGCATTTGGCAATACGTGTAACGACATTCCTCTCAACAGCGAGTAGTTCGCCTTCCGTAATGTTCGAACATGCATTGACAACGCGCTGACGCTTGTTGTCAGGCGTTGTCGGGGGATCACAACAAATATCCTTCAACTTTCCCCACAGAAAGAAATCCGGGACGTTAGATCCTATGAACGTGCGGGCCGTGGTATGGTGCTTCGACGACCAATCCACCTGTCATGGCACATGCTATTCAATACCGCTTCAACCGCACGCGAGCTATGTGCCGGGCATCTATCATGTTGGAAGTACATCGCCATTCTGTCATGTTGGAAGTACATCGCCATTCTGTCATGTTGGAAGTACATCGCCATTCTGTCATGCAGTGAAACATCTTGTAGTAACATCGGTAGAACATTACGTAGGAAATCGGCATACATTGCACCATTTAGATTGTCACCGACAAAATGGGGGCCAACTATCCTTCCTCCCATAATGCCCCACCATACATTAACCCATGTCGCTGATGTTCCACTTGTCGAAGCCATTGTGGATTTTCCGTTGGCTCAATAGTGCATATTAAGCCGGTTTACGTTACCGCTGTTGGTAAATGGAACGCGTGCAAAAGAATCTGTCATCGTCCCGTAATTTCTCTTGTGCCCAGTGGCAGAACTGTACACAACGTTCAAAGTCGTCGCCCTGCAATTCCTGGTGTATAGAAATATGGTACTGGTATAATCGTTGTTGATGTAGCATTCTGAACTCCGACGTTTTTGAGATTCCCGATTCTCGCGCAATTTGTCTGCTACTGATTTGCGGATTAGCCACGACAGCAGCTAAAAAACCTACTTGCGCATCATCACTTGTGGAAGGGCGTGGTTGACGTTTCACATGTGGCTGAACACTTCCCGTTCCTTTAAATAACGTAACTATCCGGCTAACGGTCCGGACACTTGGATGATGTCGTCCAGGATAGCGAGCAGCATACATAGCACATGCTCGTTGGGCATTTTGATCGCAATAGCCACGCATCAACACGATATCGACCTTTTCCGAAATTGGTAAACGGCCCATTTTAACACGGGTAATGTATCACGAAGCAAATACCGTTCGTACTGGCGGAATGTTACGTGATACCACGAACTTACACGTTTGTGACTATTACAGCGCCAACCAAGATCGTAAGAGATGGAAAACAGCCACCGTGGTACAACAACCGAGTTAGAAAACTGCTGCGGAAGCAAAGGGAACTTCACAGCAAACATAAACATAGCCAAAGCCTTGCAGACAGACAAAAATTACGCGAAGCGAAATGTAGTGTGAGGAGGGCTATGCGAGAGGCGTTCAATGAATTCGAAAGTAAAGTTCTATGTACTGATTTGGCAGAAAATCCTAAGAAATTTTCGTTTTATGTCAAAGCGGTAGGTGGATCAAAACAAAATGTCCAGACACTCTGTGACCAAAATGGTACTGAAACAGAGGATGACAGACTAAAGGCCGAAATACTAAATGTCTTTTTCCAAAGCTGTTTCACAGAGGAAGACTGCACTGTAGTTCCTTCTCTAGATTGTCGCACAGATGACAAAATAGTAGATATCGAAATAGACGACAGAGGGATAGAGAAACAATTAAAATCGCTCAAAAGAGGAAAGGCCGCTGGACCTGATTAGATTAATACTTGTTCCATAGATCATGAATACGACACTTCGTAATGATGTGGAACGTTTCAGGTTAATAAAAGATGTCTGTACAAGATATTGCATTACACAAAATATTGCACGACACTAATGTTTAAGCTAGGTTTTTTTTCCCTTCTCCTCTCTTCATTTATATCAAAAAATTCAGCCAGTGAGTAGGAGTTGCCATCTAGAAATTCTTTTAATTTATTTTTAAATGTTGGTTGACCATCTGTCAGGCTTTTAATGCTGTTTGGTAGGTGACCAGACTTCTGTGGCAGCATTATTTACCCCTTTCTGTGCCAAAGTCAGATTTAACCCTGGTGTTATAGCTATGCACACTGCTATTACTTTTGAACTGGGTAGGATTATTAACAACAAATTTCGTAAGTGAATATATATACTGTGAGGATCCCTAGATCCTTAAATAGATGTCTGCAGGATGACTGTGGGTGGGCTCCAGCAATTATTCTGATTACGCGTTTTGGAGCAATGAATACTTTTCTACTCAATGATGAATTACCCCAGAACATGATGCCATACGAAAGCAGTGAATGATGGGATAACAGTTCGATTTTACACAGAGTATGCGAAGGAACTTGCCCCCCCTTATTCCAGCGGTGTACCGTAGGTCTCTAGAAGAGCGTAGTGTTCGAAAGGATTGGAAAAGAGCACAGGTCATCCCCGTTTTCAAGAAGGGAAGTCGAACAGATGTGCAGAACTATAGACCTGTATCTCTAACGTCGATCAGTTGTAGAATTTTGGAACACGTATTATGTTCGAGCATAATGTCTTTTCTGGAGACTAGAAATCTACTCTGAAGGAATCAGCATGGGTTTCGAAAAAGACGGTTGTGTGAAACCCAGGCCGCGCTATTTGTCCACGAGACTCAGAGGGCCATAGACACAGGTTCACAGGTAGATATGGTGTTTCTTGACTTCCGCAAGGCATTCGATCCAGTTCCCCACTGTCGTTTAATGAACAAAGTAAGAGCATACGGACTAACAGACCAATTGTGTGATTGGATTGAGGAGTTCCTAGGTAACAGAACGCAGCATGTCATTCTCAGTGGAGAGAAGTCTTTCGAAGTAAGAGTGATTTCAGGTGTGCCGCAGGGGAGTGTCATAGGATATTCACAATACACACAATATACATAATACAATATTCACAATACACATAAATGACCTTGTGGATGACATCTGAAGTTCACTGAGGCTTTTTGCGGATGATGCTGTGGTATATCGAGAGGTTGTAACAATGGAAAATTGTACTGAAATGCAGGAGGATGTGCAGCGAATTGACACATGGTGCAGGGAATGGTAATTGAATCTCAATGTAGACAAGTGTAATGTGCTGCGAATACATAGAAAGATAGCTCCCTTATCATTTAGCTACAAAATAGCAGGTCAGCAACTGGAAGCAGTTAATTCCATAAATTATCTGGGAGTACGCATTAGGAGTGATTTAAAATGGAATGATCATATAAAGTTGATCGTCGGTAAGGCAGATGCCAGACTGCAATTCATTGGAAGAATCCTAAGGAAATGCTATCCGAGAACAAAGGAAGTAGGTTACAGTACGCTTGTTCGCCCACTGCTTGAATACTGCTCAGCAGTGTGGGATCCGTACCAGATAGGGTTGATAGAAGAGAGAGAGAGAAGATCCAACAGAGAGCAGCACCCTTCGTTACAGGACCATTTAGTAATCGCGAAAGCATTACGGATATGATAAACTCCAGGAGAAAATTCTGCAGAAGAGACGCTCAGTAGCTCGGTACGGGCTTTTGTTGAAGTTTCGAGAATGTACCTCCACCGAGGAGTCAAGCAGTATATTGCTCCTTCCTACGTATATCTCATGAAGAGACCATGAGGATAAAATCAGAGAGATTACAGCCCACACAGAGGCATAGCGACAATCCTCCTATCCACGAACAGTACGAGACTGGAATAGAAGGGAGAAGTGATACAGGTACTCAAGGTACCCTCCACCACACACCGTCAGGTGGCTTGCGGAGTATGGATGTAAATGTAGATAGGTAATGCAGGGAGTATTATAAACTGAAGGCAGTTTCAATAATGCCTGCATTCTCAAAAATAATTCAGTCATGATAGATAGATTAATGAGTTACATGAAAAAATATAACCTTTTTAATGAAACAGTTTGGTACGAAAAGTGGTAGAAATACGAAGGAAGGAAGGGAGATTAGGTTTAGTGTCCCACCAACATTGAGGACATTACAGACAGAGCACAAGCTCTGACTGTGTAAAGGATGGGGAAGAAAGTCAGCTGTGCCCTTTCCAAGTGACTATCCCAGCACTTGCCTAGAGTGATTTAGGGAAATCACAGAAAACCTAAATCTGTATGGTAAGACACGGGTTTTGACCATTGTCCCCCACAATCCAAGCCAGTGTGCTAACCACTGCAGCCTCATTCGCTGGCAGGAGTACAATATTGGTCATTAATGAGTTCAGAGAAGTGGTAATTTACTCTCTAGACAAGGACGAGGGTGTTGCGGTCATATTCTAACATTTCTTCAAGGTCTTTTTATGCCCTGTTGAGTATGAAATACTACTAAACAATCCTGAAGCAGTGTGTAAGAGAAACAGCAAACTAGAGGTTTCAGTCTTACCTGGAAAAGAGGGTGCAAATAGATTACGTTCACCCCTCTGCTGACGATAAATTTTTAGTAAACAATTGCCAGACAAGAAACAAATATTCTCGAGGGCAGTGTATTAGTTCCAGTTCTGTTATTAATATATATCAATGACTTCTCAGACAGTATAAGACATGCATAAAAAGTTTGTTCTGCTGGTAACAGCAGCATCGTCGTCGTCGTCGTCATCGTCGTCGTCTTCAGTCCTGAGACTGGTTTGATGCAGCTCTCCATGCTGCTCTATCCTGTGCAAGCTTCTTCATCTCCCAGTACTTACTGCACCTACATCCTTCTGAATCTGCTTAGTGTATTCATCTCTTGGTCTCCCTCTACGATTTTTACCCTCCACACTGCCCTCCAATGCTAAATTTGTGATCCCTTGATGCCTCAGAACATGTCCTACCAACCGACCCCTTCTTCTTGTCAAGTTGTGCAACAAACTCCTCTTCTCCCCTATTCTATTCAATACCTCCTTTATTAGTTATGTGGTCTACCCATCAAATCATCAGCATTCTTCTGTAGCACCACATTTTGAAAGCTTCTATTCTCTTCTTGTCCAAACTATTTATCGTCCACGTTTCACTTCCAGACATGGCTACACTCCATACAAATACTTTCAGAAACGGCTTCCTGACACTTAAATCAATACTCGATGTTAACAAATTTCTCTTCTTCAGAAACGCTTTCCTTGAGATTGCCAGACTACATTTTATATCCTCTCTACTTTGACCATCATCAGTTATTTTGCTCAACAAATAACAAAACTCCTTTACTACTTTAAGTGTCTCATTTCCTAATCTAATACCCTCAGCATCATCCGACTTAATTCAACTACATTCCATTATCCTTGTTTGGCTTTTGTTGATGTTTCTCTTATACCCCCCTTTCATGACACTGTCCATTCCATTCAACTGCTCTTCCAAGTCCTGTGCTGTCTCTGACAGAATTACAATGTCATCGGCGAACCTCAAAGTTTTTATTTCGTCTCCATGAATTTTAATACCTACTCCAAATTTTTCTTTTGTTTCCTTTACTGCTTGCTCAATATACAGATTGAATAACATCGGGGAGAGGCTACAACCCTGTCTCACTCCTTTCCCAACCACTGCTTCCCTTTCATGCCCCTCGACTCCTATGACTGCCATCTGGTTTCTGTACAAATTATAAATAGCCTTTCGCTCCCTGTATTTTACCCCTGACACCTTTAGAATTTGAAAAAGAGTATTCCAGTCAACATTGTCAAAAGCTTTCTCTAAGTCTACAAATGCTAGAAACGTAGGTTTGCATTTCCTTAATCTATTTTCTAAGATAAGTCATAAGGTCAGTATTGCCTCATGTGTTCCAACATTTCTACGGAATCCAAACTGATCTTCGCCGTGGTCAGCTTCTACCAGTTTTTCCATTCGTCTGTAAAGAATTCATGTTAGTATTTTGCAGCTGTGGCTTATTAAACTGATAGTTCGGTAATTTTCACATCAGTCAACACCTGCTTTCTTTGGGATTGGAATTATTATATTCTTCTTGAAGTCTGAGGGTATTTCACCTGTCTCATACATCTTGCTCACCAGATGGTAGAGTTTTGTCAGGACTGGCTCTCCCAAGGCCGTCAGTAGTTCGAATGGAATGTTGTCTACTCCCAGGGCCTTGTTTCAACTCAGGTCTTTCAGTGGTCTGTCAAACTCTTCACACAGTATAGTATCTCCCATTTCATCTTCATCTACATCCTCTTCCATTTCCATAATATTGTCCTGTAGTACGTCACCCTTGTATAGACCCTCTATGTACTCCCTCCACCTTTCTGATTTCGCTTCTTTGCTTAGAACTGGGTTTCCATCTGAGCTCTTGATATTCATACAAGTGGTTCTCTTTTCTCCAAAGGTCTCTTTAATTTTCCTTTAGGCAGTATCTATCTTACCTTTAGTGAGATAAGCCTCTACATCCTTACATTTGTCATCTAGCCATGCCTGCTTAGCCATTTTGCACTTCCTGTCGATCTCATTTTTGAGACGTTTGTATTCATTTTTGCCTGCTTCATTTACAGCATTTTTATATTTTCTCCTTTCATCAATTAAATTCAATATTTCTTCTGTTACCCAAGGATTTCTACTAGCCCTCATCTTTTTACCTACTTGATCCTCTGCTGCCTTCACTACTTCATCCCTCAAAGCTACCCATTCTTCTTCTACTGTATTTGTTTCCCCCATTCCTGTCAATTGTTCCGTTACGCTCTCCCTGAAACCCTGTACAACCTCTGGTTCTTTCAGTTTATCCAGGTCATATCTCCTTAAGTTCCCTCCTTTTTGCAGTATCTTCAGTTTTAATCTACAATTCATAACCAATAGATTGTGGTCAGAGTCCACATCTGCCCCTGGAAATGTCTTACAATTCAAAACCTGGTTCCTAAATCTCTGTCTTACCATTATATAATCTATCTGATACCTTCTAGTATCTCCAGGATTCTTCCACGTAATCAACCTTCTTTTATGATTCTTGAACCAAGTGTTAGCTATAATTAAGTTATACTCTGTGCAAAATTTTACCAGACGGCTTCCCCTTTTATTTCTCTCCCTCAATCCACATTCACCCACTATGTTTCCTTCACTTCCTTTTCCTACTACCGAATTCCAGTCACCCATGACTATTAAATTTTCGTCTCCCTTCACTATCTGAACAATTTCTTTTGTTTCATCATACATTTCTTCAATTTCTTCGTCATCTGCAGAGCTAGTTGGCATATAAACTTTTACTACTGTAGTAAGCATGGGCTTCGTGTCTATCTTGGCCAGAATAATGCGTTCACTATGCTGTTTGTAGTAGCTTACCCGCATTCCTATTTTCCTATTCATTATTAAACCTACTCCTGCATTACCCCTATTTCATTTTGTATTTATAACCCTGTATTCACCTGACCAAAAGACTTGTTCCTCCTGCCACCAAACTTCCCTAATTCCCACTATATCTAACTTTAACCTATCCATTTCCCTTTTTAAATTTTCTAACCTACCTGCCCGATTAAGGGATCTGACATTCCACGCTCCGATCCGTTGAACGCCAATTTTCTTTCTCCTGATAACAACGTCCTCCTGAGTAGTCCCCGCCCAGAGATCCGAATGGGGGACTATTTTACCTCCGGAATATTTTACACAAGAGGATGCCATCATTTAACAATACAGTAAAGCTGCATGCCTGCATCATAGTTACTGATAAAATACCTGAACTTCTACGACAGAAAGAAAATGAAACATTAAAGGATGTTTATGACTGGGCAGTATGTAAGAAAACCAACCATGTGCACTTTAGCATAAAGAGGGAACAATTCTGTCGCATCAGGTGTAGACGATAAGTTTACAGATTGTCTAACACACACAAAGTTTAAGTGTCAATTAACATGGAGTGAACACACAAAGATACTGGCGAAAAGAATGTCATCAGCATGTTTGCTCTTACGATTCTAGCACGAGTTTGGAACAGCCCAGGTGTTGTGGTGACATACTATTCCTGTGAATACTTAAGTATTAAGCAGCCTCTAGCCTACCAATAATGCTGGACAACATTATGACAGTTGGCTCCATACAGTGAATTGATACTGCACAACATTAATCACAAATCTCAGACATGCAAACACGGCAGATACAGATACCAGCTGTTATACGGCTCTTGGGCTGGCTTTGCACTCACGGAAGAAGTGTAGAGGGATGAAGGAGTGCTACAAAAAGGAAGAAAGATTGACACACGAAAATATGGGATCCAAATTATTACCAGACCTGGGGATGGAAGCTCGCTCATTTGGTGCACTTCTACAAATTGTTAAAACTATAATTGTGATTATATACATATAATATGAACTGATTTATTTTCTTATTTAAATCTAATTTTAAAAACTAGTACACCCATTTTCATTTCAACTACACTAAAAACTTTCTTCCACTTGCAAAAAGTTCACAGCATCCAAATACCGAAGTGTTTGCTCCAGAAGTTCTGAAGCACCATCTCTGATTTTCATTGTACATACAGGGTGTTACAAAAAGGTACGGCCAAACTTTCAGGGAACATTCCTCACACACAAAGAAAGGAAATACGTTATGTGGACATTGTCCGGAAACGCTTACTTTCCATGTTAGAGCTCATTTTATGACTTCTCTTCAAATCACATTGATCATGGAATGGAAACACACAGCAACAGAACGTACCAGTGTGACTTCAAACACTTTGTTACAGGAAATGTTCAAAATGCCCTCCATTAGCGAGGATACATGCATCCACCCTCTGTCGCATGGAATCCCTGATGCGCTGATGCAGCCCTGTAGAATGGCGTATTGTATCACAGCCGTCCACAATACGAGCACCAAGAGTCTCTACATTTGGTACCGGGGTTGCATAGACAAGAGCTTTCAAATGCCCCCATAAATCAAAGTCAAGAGGGTTGAGGTCAGGAGAGCATGGAGGCCATGGAATTGGTCCGCCTCTACCAATACATCGGTCACCAAATTTGTTGTTTAGAAGCATACGAACACTTCGACTGAAATGTGCAGGAGCTCCATTGTGCATGAACCACATGTTGTGTCGTACTTGTAAAGGCACGTGTTCTGGCAGCACAGGTAGAGTATCCCATATGAAATCATGATAACGTGCTCCATTGAGCGTAGGTGGAAGAACATGGGGCCCAATCAAGACATCACCAACAATGCCTGCCCAAACGTTCACAGAAAATCTGTGTTCATAACGTGATTGCACAATTGCGTGCGGTTTCTCATCAGCCCACACATGTTGATTGTGAAAATTTACAATTTGATCACGTTGGAATGAAGCCTCATCCGTAAAGAGAACATTTGCACTGAAATGAGGATTGACACATTCTTGGATGAACCATTCACAGAAGTGTACCCGTGGAGGCCAATCAGCTGCTGATAGTGTCTGCACATGCTTTACATGGTATGGAAACAACTAATTCTCCCGTAGCACTCTCCATACAGTGACGTGGTCAATGTCACCTTTTACAGCATCAACTTCTGACACTGACATTAGGGTTATCGTTAACTGTACGAAGAATTGCCTCGTCCATTGCAGGTGTCCTCGTTCTAGGTCTTCCCCAGTCGCGAGTCATAGGCTGGAATGTTCCGTGCTCCTTAAGACGACAATCAATTGCTTCGAACGTCTTCCTGTCGGGACACCTTCGTTCTGGAAATCTGTCTCGATACAAATGTACTGCACCACGGATATTGCCCCGTGTTAATCCATACATCAAATGGGCATCTGTCAACTCCGCATTTGTAAACATTGTGCTGACTGCAAAACCACATTCGTGATTAACACTAACCTGTTGATGCTACGTACTGATGTGCTTGATGTTAGTACCGTAGAGCAATGAGTCGCATGTCAACACAAGCACCGCGGTGAACATTACCTTCCTTTAATTGGGCCAACTGGTGGTGAATCGAGGAAGCACAGTACATACTGACGAAACTAAAATGAGCTCTAACATGGAAATTAAGCGTGTCCAGACACATGTCCATATAACATCGTTTCTTTATTTGTGTATGATGAATGTTTCCTGAAAGTTTGGCCGTACCTTTTTGTAACACCCTGTATATGTTCAGTTCTTTCCTATAAATTGCCCACAGTGAACTAATTCAAGCTGATCTAGTTCAGGTACATTTTCTTACATTTGCTCCATAACCTATTGTATTGTTTCATTTTTCATTTACCGCACTGTACGGTTGACAAACTCCAACATATTTCCAATAATTCTCTACTGCACATGTGTTTCACTAATTTCAAAGAAATTTCCACTTCACAACACAACAAATCAAATCAAGCAAAATAAACAGTTTAGAAAACAAGACTGCGCTGATGAAGGAACACGACATTAGCCAGAGACTACACAATGTAAGCACAATTTTCTCAATAAAAACTTAATTTCAATTGATCTGTCAACGTATCGCACAACCTTCAAACTTACCCACAGACAGAGCATAATATTGCGCAATATGAAATATTGTGCAATATTATTGAGTCTAGGGGCTGCTTTAGGTAGGTAGGTAGGTTGGTTGAGGGACTGAACAGCACAATCACCACCACCAGTGTCTCAATCCAGCGGGTAGTTCATCCCAAATTAGTGACATCCATCAAGTACATGTTCTGATAATGAAAGTATCCTGCACATAATGCAACTGGAGCTTTAATCCTTATATCTGAAAATACACACTACTTTCACAGAGAGAACTGAGAACTATCCATGAATCTTATGTCAATATTTGAGACAAAGAATTTGGAGAACCATGCTTAGCACGGAGAACCAGAAGGAGGCATCCCACCAGGATATGAGCTACTGTCTGTAAAGTTCCACAACTGCAATGTGGGGGTGAGTTCATTATGTAAAATAAAATCATGGATTTGCTCTGATATATGACCAATGCAGCAGGTGACACAGCACAGTGGATTTGTTTTGTGAGGAACATAAGGAACAGTGGCACACAGTAGTGGTCTCCTCGACAGTGCTGAGTTTATAAGAAGGAGCAGTAGCCAACCAGATGTCATTCATCTCTGGGTGAGCAAAGGTCTATTTGTTGCATCTGCAAATTCATGAAGCACATCTGGGGAGGAAGTAATCACTCCTCTAGTCACATAGTCAGCCCAGTCACTCTGTGGGATACCCAGATGACCTCGTGGACCCACAGAAAGAAGGTTGCCAATTGAGTCATTACATAATAAAATGTGGTCCACAAAGGGCCATTTAATACAGTGTAGGGCTCTGTTGACAGCTATTAGAGCCACTGAAAAAACACCAGAAGTTCTGGCAACAAATGGTTTTCCTGGCCAGCAGTGGATGTCAAAGTATATCCTGTCTTACTCACGGTTTTAGAGTCATTAGTATGGAAGATAGTAGCTCCTTGAAATACATGAAGTATTGAATGTAACAAACACCAGAAGCTCATAGGGATGGCATACTTTAGGACCTTGAAATAAATTTGTCCTAATTTGTGACCTGAGCACCAACCAACAGAGGTGCACAAGAAAACATGGGGAACACATTCCAGGAAGGAGAGGCGCAGATCCTGGCAGAGGGCTGTGAGGTGCATACCAGACAGACTCCACAGTGATGGAATGGGTCTCTCAACTTCAAAGCCGAAGCCACCACAGAGCCATAAACCTGGCAACCATAGTCCAGCCAGGATGATACCTAGGCCCCGTAAAGAAAGGTAACAGCACCACAATCCACACCCCAAGACGTACGGTCAAGGAAGCAGAACGAGTTAAGCTTCCACAACCAACTAGTCTTCAGCTGCTGAATATGGGGCAGACAGGCATTTTATTTTTTTAAAAAAAGCCCAAAAAACGAGACTGTGCAACAACGTTCAAGCACTGGGTATACAAGATGGATTGTAGTAGAATGAAACATGCATGACCCAATTTTTTTGCAGGAGAGAATTTGAAACCATGGGAAAGGGTCCACACAAACATCTATTTGATGGTCCCTTGGCACTGGCATTCAGCCACAGCTACTGAGTGGGAACTGTGCCAAATGCAAAAGTTGTTTGCATACAACGTAGGGGTGACCAGCAGGTAGACACAGATCACTAACCTATTCATGGCTATGAGGAAGAGAGTTACACTCAGGACAGAGCCCTGTGGAACAACATTCTCTTGGACCCAAGAAGAGCTTGGAAACATACTAACTCTAACCTGGAACGCCGAGTGGCACGAAAATAGAAATAAAAAATTATTTAGGGGGCCTCAAAAACCCCAGTCAATGAGGGTAAGTGAACTGTGATGGCACCAAGCAGTGTCACATGCCTTATGTAGGTCAAAAAAATACTGCAATGAGGTCATAGTGCTTTTTTTGTAACACTTGTAGTGCTGCTGTTTCCAACCTGATCAGATGGTTGTGGATCATCCCACCAGAAATCTCACCGATAGTGTGGGAAAAAAGGCCTCAAAACACAAGAACCCAGCATAATCTATTGACAATTATTCTTTCAAGCAGCTTGCGGAGGACATTAGTGATGCCAGTTTGTCAAGGAAAGGGGGGGAGGGGGGGGGTTGATACATTGAGGATGTTTTCAATTTGTCATTTCTGCAGTAAAAAGGTAGCCGAAAAAAGAAAAGGATGCCTATGCTATTGCATAGTGGGTTGCACAGTGTTCAGCAAGAACTGACGCATCAGTACAAATACCACTCTGAAGGATAAGACCCGGAACATTTGTTGATCAATGGCAGCCCAAAAGACTACGAAGCTCAGCCCACACTTTGGGTCACGAGGAGTATGTTCCCAGGGAGGAGACTTAGCACTCTCAGCATTCCTTCTCAATGTGTTTAATTAGACAACAAGTCTTAGCACAAAGTCACTTAAAAGTGATATTTGTCTTGAAAGGATGTCAAAATGTTGCAGGACTCTGAGTATCCTGCACAGCTACTGCACTGTCTTGGGTCCACCATGGCACTAGTCGGCAGTGGAGAGGACCTGTAGAAAGGGAACAGAAGTTCTGGCAGCATGGGTGATCATGTCTGAAATGTCTTGCACACCTTGCCCATGCAATCTGACAGGCAGGGTAACAATAACAGCAAAGGCATGAAACTGCCACTACACTCTTAAGCACACAATATGTTAGTTATCTATCTGGCCGTGTCAACGAATTTACACGAAACCCAGAAAGTGGTTACTGTCACAACGATTGTCATGTAGTGACCAATGCAATGAAGCCACAGTATGGAGGAAAGAGATCGTTAGATCAATAGGTGCCTTGGCAGCACTGTAGTTGGTAGGAGTGCCTTCACTGAGGAGAGAGAAATCATGGTCAGTAATAAGCAGAACAAAAGGAAGATCCCTACCAGACAAAGTTGTACTCCCCCACATGAAGTAGTGTGCACTGAAATCCCGAAGTAGGGGAAAAAGGGGGGGTGGAGGCGGGGGGGGGGGGAGGGAGAGGAAGAGGAGTTGGATTAAGGTGGTCAACTCAAGGTATGTAAGTGACCAGCCTGGTAGTGTGTTAACATTACAAATGGTGACAGCTGAAGCCATTTGCAATATTACTGGTATTACTTCCAACACGATACGACAGGGAATCGACTTGCTGAACACCTCTGTGCGAATCAGTGTACAGATCGCCCCAGATGCTGTCTCAGGATGGGTGATGGTAATATCCATTAAAATTCCACTGAACGATCATGTTATGGGTGTCCAGATTAGGCGTGAAGGTGCCAAGAGGACTGGTAATGCTCCACAATCACTGTGTCACCAATGGTGGTGGAATCACATTTGATCTCCCCCCCCCCCCCCTACTCCCCCCAACTTCATTCTTCGTTGGCCAGGATTCTTGTGAGGGCATATCCGTGATTAACCTGCCATCAAATGATGAGTGGGCTTCCCAGGGAAACACAGGTTGTGGTTCCTTGAGCAACTGGCTGGCATCAGACCTCCGATTTATGAATTTTCAGGGACATGGGTCCTGGGAGGGAGCTGGATGTGGGAAGTGGTTCCCAAAGATGGTGCCCCATTGACCATGTGAGAGGAGGGCAGTGGGACAACCGCTTTGGAGTAAATTTCTGTCTAGCTCATTTATCTAAGTAAAATTTTATATTTTTCTAAGTCTTTTCGGTGTTGATCTGACATCAAATGACCTCTAATGGGATTGACTGCTGTGACATTCGCATAGTGAGACATCAAATCAACAAGCTGTAGGTGTTCATATTTATTACTTGCGTCTGTATGTGCCAGGAACTCGACAGATTTCTATTCCTGCATTTTCTTTTCTTTCTTGAAGACTGGGCAAACAGTGAATGAGGAGGATGGTGCCCCATGCAACTGACACAAAAAGGGGGTTGCTCACAAGGACTACCTTCATGGCATGATCAACCACAGTTACCACATTTTGGGGCCACTGTGCAGTGGGATGACATATGCCCAAAGTGTAGGCATCGTAAGCATCGCATGGGCAGTGCAATATAAGGTTTCACATCACACCTGTACACCGTGACTAACTTTTTCTGGGAGGACGTTTTCTTCAAAGGCTAAGATAAATGTGCATGTATCTGTTCTATTGTCCTTGAAACCTTTTGGGATATGTTGAATAAAAAGTATGTCTAACCACTCAAGATTAGCCTGTAGCTCCTCATGTAGCGTGTATGGTCTCAGTGGAAGACAATTTCTTTTTCTTTGACCATATTCAAAATCTTGAGTGGGGCAATGGTCATTGGTGTCACCCAGACTTTTTCATGCACGAAGAGCTGTAGAGTGCACAGCAGGCTTTAATCAGTAGTAATTGACTGTGCATGTTTCCTGATGACTCCTAAATTTATCTTCAATATACTCCACAAAAATAATTGCTTTGTTGCGGTCAAAGTATCCTCTTCATGTGTGAAACGTCTGCCCTGATGCAATCTACTCTGAAGAAGGGCTCTCCCCACGGGTGACACCCAGCCGCAATGAAGGCCATTTGGCATCATGGCTGTTGCCGGGAGCCCTGATGACCTGGGAAGATGGGCATCTACTCCTTTGCATGCCTGAGGAGATAGCAGGTCAGGCATCAGCAGTGTGACTCCAGTGTTATCAGGAGGGCTTGACCAAAAGGGTGCAGACTCTCTCCATCAAATCAGATTGGCTACCACGTTGGCTTTTACGCACAACAACAAAAACAAAAAAGTATATACAAGTACTGTGTACAGATGATCCTTAACACTGCATGCAGTAGGCACTATTTAACATGCTCTTCCGCCAGTCAGTTCACAATATGGAAAAGTTCGGAAAATGAAGATCAAACCCAAAAGGGAAGTGCAAATTATTTCAGCCAAAAGGTAATGAAAAAGAATATTTGAAGAAAGAAAGGCAGAACCTAGGTTACAGCCAGGTCGACACCAAACGCTGCCACGACGAGAAAGAACAAGAGAAGGAAAGATAGAGAACAGAAATTGAAACACAGGAAAGGAAGTAGCTGCTGCAATAGCTTGCAGTAGGGGCTACTTCAGCTGTGGATTCTTTTCTGAGGATCAAAGGCACAAAACATGCATACCATTTTTAAACTGCAGGAAAGTGCTATAAGAAGACTATCTAGTAGTAGTAGTAATAGTAGTAGTAGTAGGACTCACTGTGAATAATTGTTTAAGATACGGAGTATCCTTCCTGATCCAAGTCAGCACTGTATTTATATCAACTAACAGTGCACAATAGGAACCAACCAAATGGGGCAGTGCAGTTAGAAAGACTATGACCTCATACTGTGGAGATAGGAATATGCTCTGTCCAGCCATCCCGATTTAGGTTCCCCGGGATTTTTTCCTAAATTATTTCAGGTAAATGCCAGGACGGGTCCATCACCAAGGCACAGCTGACCACTTGCCTTTCCCCATACAGGGTGGCTACTCTAAACTCTGAAAATATATATAAAAATAAATAAAATAAAAATCCCTGAGAATTCGTGGTGTGCGGAGGAAAATGGTGTCAAGAAACTCCTGATAAATTAATAGTGATCAAGAGGGAGGGGGGATACATAATAATGACTTTTCTTTCCTCTTAACTGAGCTATATACCAGCCATAAGCAGCAGTCTAACCACAGTTTTAAACACTGATAACTTATATGGAATAACATCCATATATTTAGTACACTTTCAGATATTAAGTATTTCAAAATCTGTGATTTATGGAACTCAATAAATTTCAATTTCAATGCTATGTTAAAAATGGAGAATTTCCTGAGATTTCGTGAAGGTCTGGGGATTCTCCAAGACTTTCCCGATTTTCCTAGGTAAAATTAATTCCCTGAGAACTCCAGGTTTTTCAGAAGAACTACTAACCTGTCATAAAAGCATACTTGTTAATTCTGTGTGTTTGTATATTTTTGCTCTATTTGCACTGTACTGTGATTACAGATCTAGCATCATTTAAGACGATCTCGGGACCGATAAATAAATAGATATGCGATTCTTATTAAAACCAGTTATTAAAGCACTTCTAATGTCACAAAATTTCAGTTCCTGCAAGGTTCACACAGCATCAACAATCCATGTTGCTCACTGTACTTTGTGGCAAATACTGACATTAGGCACTATTATTATTTGGTCTTTGATCTCTCTCTTGCTCCAATTAGTCAAGACTGTCAGGGCAGTCCCTCCCATATTTGATTTAAATTGTTGTTTAAAATTATTCAATCAGTATCAATGACCTCAGCGATTCAGCACTATCTCTAAAATCAAACAAAAACAGGTGCTTTGGCAACTTGTCTGAAGCATCAAATCCAGTGGGTCAATTGAACCTACCAATACTGGATGCTAGCTTTGACCCACGACATGATGAAGAAGACGACGATGACATGGTGTGTGTGACATCACACATGTGAAAAGAGAACTAGAATCAAACAACAACAATATTTATTTTGCTTCTGAAGTATTTTAGAAAGTAAGGTTAAGGTGATGTTCCGAACCGTAGTGTACACTAAGGTTTAGCTTAAGTAGGCAGTTGGCACAGCCATCCAATGTGATGTCATGAGAATAACCATAATTCTTGTTATGGCACATGCACTCAGATGCCAGACATCACAGGGTACCTCATTTTGTCCAATGTAGTGCAGCAACTATGTGGTATGAACCCAAGTCACTGGAAGTCCCCAGCAGAAATACTGAACCATGCTGCCTCTACAGCAGTCCAAAATTGAAGTGTTGTCAAACAATTGTGGCCCAGTGACACAGCGCACTGTCATCGATAAGAATTGACGTCATTGTTTGGGAACATGAAGTCAAGAAACGGCTGCAAATGGTCTCTAAGCAGCTGAACCCAATCGTTTCCAGTCAATGTTCAGTTCAGGTGGAACAGAGGACCCCATTCATTTCCATGTAAAAACAGCCATACCATTATGGAGCCATCACCAACTCACTTGGTCAATGGCTTTGTGGGTTCTGTGCCAAACTCTACCATCAGCTCTTACCATATGACCAGGCCATAGTTTTCATCATCTATGGTCCAACCAACATGGTAATGAGCCTAGGACACGCCCTGCAGGCAACATCATGCTGTTAGTAAAGGCACTCGCATCGGTAGTCTGCTGCCTTTACACATTAACGTCCAATGTTGCCACATTGTCCAGAAGGATACACTCACCGTACATCGCATCTTTATTTCTGCAGCTGTTTCACACAGTGCTGTTTGTCTGTTAGCACTGATAACTCTATGCAAACACCACGGCTCTCTGTTAAGTGAAGGCCATCGGCCACTGCACTGGTAAAAGGTAATTCTGAAATTTGGTATTCTCGGCACTCTCTTAACACTGTATCTGTTAACATCCAATTCCCTAACAATTTCCAAAATGTAATGTCCCATACATCTGGCTCCAACTACCATTCTGCATTCAATGTCTTAATTCCTGTTGTGCAGCTATAATAATGTCTGAAACCACTCCACAAGAATCACCTGATCACAAATGACAGCTCCACCACTGCCCAATTATACCTTGTGTTCGCAAAAGTACTGCCATCTGTATATGTGCATATTGTTATCCCATGACTTTTACCACCTCAGTCAATTATATGTATATTGCCAGCAATGAATTGTTTGTCCACTATTTTGTTGATGTCGTGGGTCAAAGTGAACAGGTGAGGTTGCTAGCATCAGTATTCTTCATCCAGTTGTATAAGAGGAAGGGGGCTGGGGCGGCAGTTACGGTCACTACAAAACCTAATGTGTGTGTATTTCATCTGCAGGACATTCCATACCTATTAGTGTGACATGCAGACTAATTTCCAGTGATACAATTAAAATAATAAATCAACACTTTTCTTAATGTCCAGAACAGGTGAACACTGACAGTTCTTCGCAAAAAAGCAATCACATGCACAAATGTGTAATAGATAATTAGATTATCTATTAGAGATAATTAGATTATACCTTTTCATAACAGATTTTACAAAAATGAATCTCCTTTTGCCTGTTGTTGAAGACGACTTCAAATTTTGGTGAAACTGAGTAAGTACAGGTAATAGCACTAAGTTTGTAAAATACTAGAAACTGCACACAACTTTTGTAAATAATGAAATAGAATTTTTCTGTTTAAACATTTTAATAATACTACAGGTGTGACCAATATTTTAGTTTGGTGGTTCTTTAAATTTCCTTGCAACAACATAAGTAAATAGCAGCATACGCTTCAATGTAGATGATTTGAAACATTTTCTAATCATAGAAAAATGAAAAACATGAGGGAGGGAGCGCATTTCAGCTAAACAAAACTTTCAACACTTCACCACTGGAATCTCTGTTCAGTGAGCCAACAGGCACACAATCAAGTTCCACTGCAGGGCAATAGTTGAGAATGGTCTCCTGTATATTATCTATAAGAAGATTGCTATTCAATAAATACTGTTTTGTGGTGAGCGAAGTAAAAGCTGTGTTCTATTTACATTAGGCCTATTGCATTTTTTTTTCATAATATTGACTGACATAAGACATTCATTCGCCTGACTTATTAGCGGATTCCATATCAAAATAATCTATGAGGCACTTGAACTTAACCTTAATGGCAGCACACGGGATAGCTTTCAACAAAACTTTTGGGGACTGATTTTGTTGAATTTTCCACCCAATCCATCTAAATAATTTTCTTCAGCAATAATATATTGTTGTGTGGAATAAGAGGTGCAAAGACAGTTGTTTTATTTTAGATCTGGATAATATGGTGTGAACTTGGAGAAAAGGGTGTATTAGGCTAGAAATGAGAGGGGGGAAAAAGAAATATCACACAGGGCATGAAAACTGTCATATATGGCAAGTCTCTAGTAACTGCTGCAGATCTATATGGGATGTACTATTATGCTTTATATGACAGTTTAAGAAACGATAAGGTGGTGGATATTAAGTCGAGTGATACTAACCATACACCAACACCACGAAATTTTTAAATCTCTAAGTATACACACAACCAAGTTGTCACTGCAGATGAATGTCAGCTTCATACTTTCATTATTAAAAATTCAAAATACAAACTACAGGCTGACTTACAAATAAATATGATATCTTGCATACAAATATCGGCAGTAGGGCTCGAGCAAACAAAGTAGTTAAGATACGAACGAAACAGATGGAAATGACTACATAAAAGGCTTCGTGAGTCGGCATCAATATATCACCTTGCAGAAACACAAACACTAGTTCAAGAGTAAAAGCATTAATAAAGTAAATGCCACATTTTATTTTCCATAAGAGTGTGCAAAATTTTAATAGGACATAAGAGAGGATGCTCCACTGAACAATTTAAGGGACAAAACCTGGGGTCAGAGAAGCCACCTTAAGAAGGTAACAGGAATAAAACCACATTATTGTGTACTTTTTTGTTTACATTAGTTGCAGTTAACTGCAAATGCCGCCTTTGACACAATGAATGTATCATTTGTACTATATCTTACAAAACGTGCTGAAACTGATGGCCATCAACCACAATGCAAGCACATCAGCAAACAAGATTCTGCCCCACCTTAACCCTAAGATGCATGGTGCCGAAAACACACATGAATGCATATGCAGGGCCTCCAAGGCCCTGGCCTAATTTAAAACGTTTCCTCTTTTCCTATAATCATCCTTTAGAGTTAAATTTATTTCTGTCAAATTTAGTGTCATATTGAAAGATTCCTAAGATACAGCAAAAGAATCTGGTGGGCCTGATTAACATTTTATTAATTTCTTTAAAAAAACTTAAGAATGAATTTTTATTAGTTACATCCATTTACATACAAGATATGCAAACAATTATATTAATTCACTTATAAGTTGCACTTATACATTTCATAACATTTATTACAACCAATTTCTTCAATTAAAACATACTCATTATTCACAATATTATGTATATAGGCAATTGTTGTTGTTGTGGTTTTCAGTCCTGAGACTGGTTTGATGCAGCTCTCCATGCTACTCTATCCTGTGCAAGCTTCTTCATCTCCCAGTACCTACTGCAACCTACGTCCTTCTGAATCTGCTTAGTTTATCATCTCCTGGTCTCCCTCTACGATTTTTACCCTCCACAGTGCCCTCCAATACTAAATCGGTGATCCCTTGATGCCTCAGAACATGTCCTACCAACCGGTCCCTTCTTCTTGTCAAGTTGTGCAACAAACTCCTCTTCTCCCCTATTCTATTCAATACCTCCTTTATTAGTTATGTGGTCTACCCATCAAATCATCAGCATTCTTCTGTAGCACCACATTTCGAAAGCTTCTATTCTCTTCTTGTCCAAACTATTTATCGTCCATGTTTCACTTCCAGACATGGCTACACTCCATACAAATACTTTCAGAAATGGCTTCCTGACACTTAAATCAATACTCGATGTTAACAAATTTCTCTTCTTCAGAAAAGGTTTCCTTGAGATTGCCAGTCTACATTTTATATCCTCTCTACTTTGACCATTATCAGTTATTTTGCTCCCCAAATAGCAAAACTCCTTTACTACTTTAAGTGTCTCATTTCCTAATCTAATTCCCTCAGCATCACCTGACTTAATTAGACTACATACCATTATCCTCGTTTTACTTTTGTTGATGTTCATCTTGTATCCTCCTTTCAAGACACTGTCCATTCCATTCAACTGCTCTTCCAAGTCCTTTGCTGTCATTGGCGAACCTCAAAGTTTTTATTTCTTCTCCATGGATTTTAATACCTACTCCAAATTTTTCTTTTGTTTCCTTTACTGCTTGCTCAATATACAGATTAAATAACATCGGGGAGAGACTACAAACCTGTCTCACTCCCTTCCCAACCACTGCTTTCCTTTCATGCCCCTCGACTCTTATAACTGCTATCTGGTTTCTGTACAAATTGTAAATAGCCTTACGCTCCCTGTATTTTACCCCTGCCACCTTCAGAATTTGAAAGAGGGTATTCCAGTCAACATTGTCAAAAGCTTTCTCTAAGTCTACAAATGCTAGAAACGTAGGTTTGCCTTTCCTTAATCTTTCTTCTAAGATAAGTCGAAGGGTCAGTATTGCCTCACGTGTTCCAACATTTCTACGGAATCCAAACTGATCTTCCCCGAGAGGTCAGCTTCTACTAGTTTTTCCATTCGTCTGTAAAGAATTCGTGTTAGTATTTTGCAGCTGTGGCTTATTAAACTGATAATTCGGTAATTTTCACATCTGTCAACACCTGCTTTCTTTGGGACTGGAATTATTATATTCTTCTTGAAGTCTGAGGGTATTTCACCTGTCTCATACATCTTGCTCACCAGATGGTAGAGTTTTGTCAGGACTGGCTCTCCCAAGCCCGTCAGTAGTTCGAATGGAATGTTGTCTACTCCCAGGGCCTTGTTTCAACTCAGGTCTTTCAGTGGTCTGTCCAACTCTACACGCAGTATCTTATCTCCCATTTCATCTTCATCTACATCCTCTTCCAATTCCATAATATTGTCCTCAAATATATCGCCCTTGTATAGTCCCTCTATATACTCCTTCCACCTTTCTGCTTTATCTTCTTTGCTGGGTTTCCGTCCGAGCTCTTGATGTTCATACAAGTGGTTCTCCTATCTCCAAAGGTCTCTCTAATTTTCCTGTAGGCAGTATCTATCTTACCCCTAGTGAGTTAAGCCTCTACATCCTTACATTTGTCCTCTAGCCATCCCTGCTTAGCCATTTTGCACTTCCTGTCGATCTCATTTTTGAGACGTTTGTATTCATTTTTGCCTGCTTCATTTACAGCATTTTTATATTTTCTCCTTTCATCAATTAAATTCAATATTTCTTCTGTCACCCAAGGATTTCTACTAGCCCTCGTCTTTTTACCTACTTGATCCTCTGCTGCCTTCACTATTTCATTCCTCAAAGCCACCCATTCTTCTTCTACTGTATTTCTTTCCCCCATTCCTGTCAATTGCTCCCTTATGCTCTCCCTGAAACTCTGTACAACCTCTGGTTCTTTCAGTTTATCCAGGTCCCATCTCCTTAATTTCCCACATTTTTGCAGTTTCTTCAGTTTTAATCTACAGGTCATAACCAATAGATTGTGGTCAGAGTCCACATCTGCCCCTGGAAATGTCTTACAACTTAAAACCTGGTTCCTAAATCTCTGTCTTACCATTTTATAATCTATCTGATACCTTTTAGTATCTCCAGGGTTCTTCCACGTATACAACCTTCTTTCATGATTCTTAAACCAAGTGTTAGATATGATTAAGTTGTGCTCTGTGCAAAATTCTACTAGGCGGCTTCGTCTTTCGTTTCTTTGCCCCAGTCCATATTCACCTACTATGTTTCCTTCTCTCCCTTTTCCTACACTCGAATTCCAGTCGCCCATGACTATTAAATTTTCGTCTCCCCTCACTATCTGAATAATTTCTTTTATTTCATCATACATTTCTTCAATTTCTTCGTCATCTGCAGAGCTAGTTGGCATATAAACTTGTACTACTGTAGTAGGTGTGGGCTTCGTATCTATCTTTGCCACAATAATGCGTTCACTATGCTGTTTGTAGTAGCTTACCCGCATTCCTATTTTCCTATTCATTATTAAACCTACTCCTGCATTACCCCTATTTCATTTTGTATTTATAACCCTGTATTCACCTGACCAAAAGACTTGTTCCTCCTGCCACCAAACTTCCCTAATTCCCAGTATATCTAACTTTAACCTATCCATTTCCCTTTTTAAATTTTCTAACCTACCTGCCCGATTAAGGGATCTGACATTCCACGCTCCGATCCGTAGAACGCCAGTTTTCTTTCTCCTGATAACGGCATCCTCTTGAGTAGTCCCCACCCGGAGATCCGAATGGGGGACTATTTTACCTCCGGAATATTTTACCCAAGAGGATGCCATCATCATTTAATTATACAGTAAAGCTGCATGCCCTCGGGAAAGATTACGGTCGTAGTTTCCCCTTGCTTTCAGCCGTTCGCAGTACCAGCACAGCAAGGCCGTTTTGGTTAGTGTTACAAGGCCAGATCAGTCAATCATCCAGACTGTTGCCCCTGCAACTACTGAAAAGGCTGCTGCCCCTCTTCAGGAACCACACGTTTGTCTAGCCTCTCAACAGATACCCCTCCGTTGTGGTTGCACCTACGGTACGGCTATCTGTATCGCTGAGGCATCTGTATCGCTGAGGCATCTGTATCGCTGAGGCATGCAAGCCTCCCCACCAACGGCAAGGTCCATGGTTCATGGGGGCAGGATATAGGCAATATTTTGACCTAAAGTTATTATTCATTGTTCACATAAAATTGCATTTTTCTTAGTTTTCAACATATGACAAACAAGAAGCACAAATAACACCACTATGTTCCTTACAAATGTTGGTTTTACACTTAATGCATGTCATAGCACTTTTCCTGTGTTTATTATATGGACAATAATTGCATCTTCTTTTTCCTGAAGCAGGTAGTTGGTACAGCAATATGACATCTTTTTGAACTCAATGATTTTCTTTGGGAGATTATGGATGTGAATACAAAGTTCCATTAGTGGTTTTACCATTTCCTCTGCTAAATCTCTTAGAAACAAACGCCTTTTATCGCTTCTTCCACTATGGTATGTCAGATGTTGGGTGGAAAATAAAATTTCACTGTTCACTGGTGAGACATCCATCATTTTCATCCATAATGCAAATGGCCATCATCTTGTTTGTCTCTTGCAAGTGTAATAAGGAATTTTCTGGTCCATTTGATCTACTCCACCCTTAGTAGTGTTATAGAACTTTATTATATCTGCTTTCTTTCTTGCACGAGTTTCATCAATGTTTCTGTCGTGATGAATTGTGCTAATGAGAACTACAGACTTTTTCTTTTTGGGAACATAACTCACCATTGTAATGTCACCTCTAAATGCAAACAAAGAGGAATGAATTGCTCTTGAGGCAGATGGTTTCATCTCATTGGGAATCTGGTTTATTTTGTTTGATTGTTCCCACCACTGTAATTTGCTTCTGGAGCATCTCTTCTGCCAGCTACACACTAGTAAAGAAATTGTCAACAATAATATTTTTTGATGATCCTTCAATGCTTTTAGCAAGATCTTTCACCACATTCAATCCAAGGTTTTTCTGAATATGTTCATGGGGCTTCCTTCTTGTGTAAACAATTCCATCTAAAGCAAATTCAGCTGTAGCATCACGATAACCAAAATATTTTTATGCCATACTTGGCTGGTTTAGAGGGCATATACTGGGTGAAGCTGCATCTTCCACGGAATGGGATTAGCTGTTCGTCAACTGTGAGCGAATTTTTTGGGAATCATTTTATTTCTACAACTGTCAAGAAATAGTTCCCATACATAGCGAACAGCTGCAAGTGTGTCATCTGCAGATTGAGCTTCATGGGTTCGCCTGTCATCAAATCTTATCATTCTCCTTATATCCTCGAATTTATTTACTGACATGGTGGCCTTATATGTAGGATTTGCCTTTTCATCCAAGAATAATTCTCTAATAGGGACATGCCAACACTTCTCAACACCACAAAGCAGTAAAAGACGAAGAAAGCCCTCCATTTCAGCAAGCGAAATTTTTTCCGCGTTTTACCACGTAAAGCAGTCATTCTTCTGCCTTCAATATTTGTGCAGTTGATGATTTCCTGTAGTATTTCCTTGGAGATGAAATAGTCCCAGGTACCCTTAGGTTCACAGGTTTTCAAACCACGGGCTGGACCAGGTGCCTTTTTCACGATATTATGGACAGTTGTACGAGAAGTGCAGGAGGATCTAATTTCCAAATTGTTCCATTCTGACTAATGTATGTGTGGTCTTCTATACCTTTGTGGTGGTTCTTCATTTTCAGACTCTGATGAAGTAATATTATCGGAAGGTCATCTGCCTCAATATTCACACCTGCAGGTTCATTGGTTGATTCTTCACTACTTGCATCTTCAAAAATATTTCCTTCCTTGCATGAATCATTTTCTTCAAAGCACTGAGCCACAACACTTTCAAAATTAGCTGCATTTGCACGTACTGACTCTTGCTTTGCATGCAGAAGCCACGGCAAAAAGTCATGTCTCTCGAACAGCAGCTTGTGCAGCACTAAACGAGTCATATTCATAACAATATTGGCCACGTAGCAACAAACAAACTATAGTAACAATGAGACTGACAAGAGCAGCAAAGGACAACAATACTATGCAATAATAAAACATTTGCTAGCAAAAATATCAATAATACACCAACATCACAAATATGTGAAAGTAGTGTGTATTATTTTCTAGTTATACTATTACTACTACAGCTACTGCAGCTGTTGGCACTCCGGTTGCAGGAAATACCACTACAGTTATTGTCGAATTAATAACTGCTCCCAAATAAATGTTGAAGACAATATAGGCTAAAGAACATTTATAAATGTGTGAGGGCTTCTGAAGCCCTGCTTATGCATTCACGGTGTATGGGTAAACATATTGAATTATACAAAAAACTTAAAAGTTATCTCGTTCAGACTTGACAGGAGGAATGTCTCAGTCTTAGTGAAAGAGTACTGGAAAGCAGTTTGAAATCAAACAAAAAAAGTACAGAATTTCTTTAAAAATGAAGTCATACAAGGGCCTCCGAGGCCCTTCATATGCATCCTAGGGTTAACGAATCCTCCTGGTGTGTTTTGAGTCACGTCACAAGCAGGTTCAAATTCTGGCAACTAGTTCCTTCTACGTATCCACTGGGGTCTCATACACAAGTGACTTTAGATATCCCCATAGGTAATAATCAAGTGAATTCAGGTCAAGTGACCTTGCGTAGGATCTCCCCTTCCAATACAGCAAATAGGAAATACAGCATTGAGATGGCTGAAAATGTCCATGCTGAAGTGAGGTGGTGCATTGTCATGTTGATCCATAGCACCTTTTGTCGTGGGACAATGTAAATATGATACAACACAGCCACCTTATTGATAGCAAATTAAACAAAACCAGCATCACGACTTTCTAGTAATCAGGCTCATCCTCCTCGTTTCCTTGTAGAAAATAAAGAATGTACATGTAAATAGACAGCACAGTACATGCAACCTTGTACGAATTTTAGTTATAAATATGCTGGAGAATTGTAATGCTAGACAAAGCGGTAGACAAGTTTACTTCCAATATCCTTGTGCTGGCTTCTCTGACCCCAGGTTCCCTACCTCAAACCATTCAGTGGAGCATTCTCTATGTCCTGTTACATTTTTGCACACACTTACAGAAACACCTTATGTATTTTAGATCTCTTACACCAATAAAATATATGATTAGTTGATTTAAAAAATTGGTGTTTAGGTTTGAAATATTCACCATCCACCATTGAAAACTGCCCCCACGGGATTTTAAGTAAAATAGGCTTCAACTAAAGTTTAAGACTTCACGTTTCATACAAAAATCTGTAACCTAAAATTTGCTGAAATGCACACCCCTACTCATAATTACAAGTCTTTTCATAAATATTAACTGGTATAAAAAAAAACAAAGACGCGTATGTCAACTATCATCTTCACTGTTTTATCAGGTAGTGCGCCCACTATTTGCTCTAAATTAACGTAAGATACTTCATTTTCATCAATTTTAAAATTTTGGCGTCTTTAAGGCACATCACCTTAATTTCACTATCATCATCAACATTATCTTGGCATACAGTAATTTTTTGTCTTTTTTCCTGCTCTCCTCCTCATACTTCTTAAAAATGTGAGTCTCGCTGAGCATCACTTTCAACAGCTAGTTCCCATCATTTTATTTTGGGTGCTTTTTGTTTTGATGGATAAATCTGACCATAAAACCATAAACTTTTCTAGTGAATTCACACACAATGAAACTCAGAAGACTGGACACTACACGAACTACAAAATGTTTTGTTGGGTGCACTTTTATCACTTGTAAAAATCTCCCATTTTTTTAAATAGATTTCACAAAATTCTGATACTTTATCAATGGCACAAACAGGATTTCTGTTCCTTGTACATTAGAGTTAATATTTTTGTTGAATGATCCTGTTCTGTAAACATAGTTTTAAGGCACTTTAAACATCACATGTAGTTTAAGTGTATTAAGATAGTTGAAGACATTGTTTTATAGTGTTTCTTACATAAACTATTATAGTCTTCTTAATTTGTCTTGGTTTCTAGCTGTAATACAATTTTCATCAACACACTTCAGTTATCCTTCACGTTCCTACAAATTTTATTTATTAAAATGCTGTTTCGATTTTATAGGTGTGACTTTTTCACTGCTTTAAACCGATTTATAAGTTATTTCATGTGAATAAATGTATTCCTTCCACATCAAGAATGGTTTTCACCATTCATCTAGAAAATTATAGTACTCCTTCAGTTACTTACAATGCATTACTCTCTTTTTACAGGTGTGACAAATAAGTAGTAGCTATTTAACTACATCTACAAAAAAGATGATTCACTCCTTTTAAAAAAGTATTTTTATCACAAACGTCCCAACTCTCCAGCGATTGTTATCTCGTAAACAACAACGTAAAATTCACTTGGAGGGGAACAGTAATTATGACCATCACTTAATTATAAAATTTCCTACAGCTCTGTTCCCTCAGATTACGAATTTCCCTATTAAACTTTATCAGTTCTCCGCATTTCTAAAATAACTTAGTATTTCAGTAAATACTAAAACACATCCTTTCCCTTACGTCTTTTTTTCGTAATCAGCTACAAAATTTATGTTCTCAGTTTCAGGCCCACTCATCCATAGAATGACCCGTATACTGTGAACAGAACATCATTCTATGAATTTTGTAAAAGTTTTTGTAGTAACAAAGATATCATAAACAAGTAAGGGTGCAATACACATGACCAGGACATGGAAACTACCCACCTGATTAAAATAATTAAACAGGTTATATCCAAGAGGCTAAAAAGCCAGACCAAAGGGGCATGAGGCACCTACTTTATGCCAAATTGAAACTTCCACCCCAAAGATGTATACAACAATGTTTCAAAAAAGTATTCACTTTTTCTTCTAACTCAGTTGAAACAAAGGGCAGGAGTCAACTGAATTTAGTGATTCTCTCCTGCCACCCTGAAAACTTATCTGTTTTTAAATTATCTACTACAATCTTTGTACTTAGCTAAAACACAGAACAGGAGTCCATTTAATTCTTTTCCCCTGCTCATAAATGAAATTTTAAAATCAATAATCATATGTCATAAACACTACAAGGTGGAGTGGGGTGGGTGGGGGAGGAGTGGTGGTTTTCAAAAAAAAAGGGGAATGGAAAGAGGTATAAACAGAGGGGTTGTAAGTTACACTAATCACATTTATTAGTCTATCACCACCACTAGCCCTATTGATAACATAAGTAATTCAACAGCAAAGTAATGGCTTCCAGGTGTGCCACAACATATGAAAATGAAAAAAAAAAAGAAAGATCCTCAAGGGCTTTCTCAGTTGGGTACACCTACTGGCAACCTAGTGAGCACTTGATGAGGGAGAGCACATGACAAATTTATTTTTTTCACTCCTGCTCCAGTTCTGTCCGCATTATTAATGCTGATTACTATATAAAATTTATCTGGAAGGAAAAACATGATGATTCCTTGAGAGGGTAAAGACAATAGCCACTGTGTTCAGGACCATCACTGCAACCAGATATATAATGTGATACTTAACTAGCACACTGAAAAGTAGAGAGCTAGAAACAATGTTAGTTGTAATTTTCTTCCCTCCCCTTCCCAAGATCTTAAAACTCATGGGCCTCCAAAGAGGAAAAGGTGGTTTGCTGCAATCCTGGTATGGGAAATGAACTTCTGCACATCAATTTCCACACGACAGTTCCTTGCACAAAGCCCATACAACCTTGAAGTTATGTAATTGAACTGTCCTGTATTTATCTGTAATTATATACAACTAGTAATACACATAAAAATACTAGTTAGATTTGTCCATCACCTAAGACAGGTTTTCTGAATGTGCCTTACAATTTCAGTTTAAACAACAAAAAGTACACAAAATATTGCATTAACAAAGATGACAGGCTTCACTACAGACCAATCTGTTACCACAGCCTCTATTTCACATCCATGTTCATATTTGTTGGATTTGTCAACTTGCTGCTAAATTTTTGTCTATCATAACCTAGACATCAGTCTAAACAATAGATCACTGTCATCAACACATCCTAGGTTTCAAAGGAGGAATGGGTTGGGAGGGGGGGGGGGGTGGCACTATCACACTAGCCCCCAGAGTCTTTAGTCTTAAATGTTGTGTGTAATTTGTGTGCGAGCAACAGCATGAAATGCCAGCAAAATTTTCAATGGTTGTGTTCATGATGTGTTTATGGGCAGCTCATCACCCTCCACATAACTGGGAGTAAAAACAATTCCAAAATATGCTTGTCACTGGTGTAAATTTCACATGGATTGCAATCATTGTTTTAAAAATAAACTTCTTTTGCAACTATTGTAGAGTATTCAATAAAAAACTGTCAGACTGTGGTAGTAGATCTCAGTCTACAATCCATCCTCAAAGCTAAAGCATTTGACACAGAGTACTGGACTCTGTGTCATCTATAGTGAATCACCAATTGTGTTCTTTCTCAACATTACTGCATCTTCATAAACGATAAAACTGTTTCACATTCTGAGAACAGTAAAATTTAGGTAAAAAAGGGAGCAAACTGACAAGAATATAAAGATTTTCCATGTGGAACCTCAAACTATGTTCCTGTCTGATGCTCCAGTCTATTTCCTCTTGGAGAATGGTATGTTACAATTTTATAGCTATAAAATGATGGGAAAAGTCTAAAATTACAAATATGTATTAAACGAAAACTGCAAATCTGAATCAGTTAAAACAAAACAGCAAGGTTTATTTAACAATATTTCGACGTCAAGTTGGGAACACAGGAAACCATAACTAAAAGATACACAACAGAATTCCACAATTCTATTCTTTGTCTGTAAAAGACGTTTTCGAATGTGTTGTGTTCCTTCTGATTTATCACCCAAGATTAGAGGAAGTCAAACTGTACGCATATAAACATATCTTCATTATCTACTTGGCTCCAGAGAAAAAATTTAACATTCAAACACTATTTCAGCCGATCACAAATGAGCATGGAAAAAGCGGTGAGTACATGCAGTCCCTTCCTCTTTTTAAGTTTCGGCGAGTTGGCCTCCAACTTAACATACTCCTTGTCGATGCCGTAATAAAGTAACACAGCAATGTTTTATTAATTTACTGACTACTACTGTTGGTAGACTTTATAAATAATCATCACACACCTGTGGTAGGTCACTTATCTCCGCCGAAAACAATGATCGCCGCTTTAGCCGCATTCTGGTTGTCAAATTATTCACACGCTAAACCAAGCTATTCGAATACTTAAAGCTGTACTGCAAAACACAAAGTTAATTCTGTATGTAAAACTCTTTCAAGATCCAAACATCCTAAAAATTAAACACAGTAAAACAACGCACATTATACTACAAAACAAACTTCACCACTATGCCGCAGTTGACAATAGCTTTCGGTTATTCACATCAAAAGTGGCGGGAAGGTACAAGGACAAGCGTGCCTTTGGTCAGAGATCTTTTATAGATTTTTCTTTTGTTCCGAATAAAAAACAATAGCCACCATTATTTTTTAAAAAAATGACCAGTATATCAAAATAATATTTAACCTTCGCTAGACATACTTTGAGAAAGTATGTCCACACTATACGTCTTTCCTCGTCCGCAACTGCAGACGCACGGGAATAAAAGGTGATGTATAAATTTTTTTTGGAAAAAACGCATCACGTCGTAAACAGTCTGCTGTTGACTCCCTTTTATGCTTGGGAACTTGTCATGCGTTTATTGCAATGAAAAGGCGACAGAAAAAGAAAATGCAATAGCAATTACGAGTAAAGGAGTATCTAAAATACGAAGGTATGAGAAATACGAAGTGACGATAACACAGCGATGAGGATGGCAATACATTTCGTTAGCTAGTAACTGGCGACTTATATACCAGTTTCAGCTACTTATTTTGCATTGCAGAACAACGCATTTCAGTGATTATTCCTGAAACTGAGAAATGCGTATGGGAGGTTGTTAGTCGTTCTGTGAACGTTAATTAACCTTCAACGAGTCAGTTGTGCATATATGTTTCACATCTCCCCCTAAACCATTGGACTGATTTCAATCAAACTTGGTACACATTATCGTGCTGTCTGTAATCAATCGCTGTGGGGGTTCACGCCATACCTACCAAAGGGAAGGGGTTGAGGGGGGAAAAAGTAGTGTAGCTCACGACGCGCATGTAGGTAGACTATATCCATCCAGTCTTTGAGAATGGGAGCACTCAGAAACGTGCAAACAAACGTTACACACAATCTCAAACCTTTAAAAAACTTTTTTTGACAACCCCCACATAACGATGAAAGGAAAAAAAGTTAATCGCTCACTACATTTTTGATGTTCAACAGTAAAATTGGTACATGAAGCATGGGATTTTAATTTATTTCTTCTTCCTTACTGACTGCATTCACGACATATTTTACAGACAGCATTCACAAATACCACAGACGGTAGCAGGAGACTTATATCACTGTACGATACATAGTTCAAGAGATATGACATCATAAACGCTAAGATGAGTAGAAAACTGCTGCATCATGCATGACGTTTAAATTTATTACATCTTTGCTACTAACTCAGGTCGCAGACAGTATCCATATTTTCTGCTGAATGTCCCTATAAAATATATAGTTCTACAACACGTAGTTCAGGAGATATTGTGTTAAATACAGAGGGATTTCCGGAAGACTTTCGGCATCATACCTCACAAGCGACATCTAATCAAATTGCGTGCCTGTGAACTATCCTCTCAGGTGTGCAGCTGGATTCACAATTTCTTGTCAGAAAGATCACAATTAGCAGTAACTGACGGAAAGACATCGGGCAAAATAGAAGTAATATCTGGCGTTCCCCAAGGAAGTGTTATAGGCCCTCTACTGTTCCTAATGTACATAATGATAGAGGAGACAATCTGAGTAGCACTCTTACATTCTTTCCAGATGTTGCTGCTTGTACATCCTCTTCTGGAGTATTGCTGTGCAGTGTAGGATCCGCATCAGATAGACACAGAGGACATCGAAAAAGTTCAAAGAAAGGCAGCTCGTTTTGTACTATCGCGAAATAAGGGAGAGAGCGCCACAGATATGATGTGTGAATTAGGGTGGCAATCATTAAAACAAACGCGTTTTTGGTTACGGCAGGATCTTCTCATGAAATTTCAATCACCAACTTTCTCCTCAAGTGTGAAAATATTTCGTTGATGCCCACCTGCCTGGGGAAGAATGATCAGTAAAATAAAATAACAGAAATCAGAGCTTCAAAGAATGTTTTAGTCTTTGTTTTTCCTGCACACTATTCGAGAGTGGAATGGTAGAGACATAGCTTGAAGGTGGGTCGGTGAACTCTCTGCTAGGCACTTAATTGTGAACTGTCGAGTTATCATGTAGACGTAGATGGCGATGCATGAAAAATTGCCACATAATGCGTGACGATATACTTTATTACTTCTTTTCTACTGACTCTGTTCGCAACACATTTTGCAAACAGTATCCACATATGCTGCGTAATGTATCTACAGAAATATATCACTAAACGACACATAGTTCAGGAGATATGACGTCATAAAGACCGAGCAGTGTGAAAAATTTTCACGTCATGCATGACGTTTTAATTTATTAGTTCTTTATTACTAACTCTATTCACAACACTTTTCGGAAGATGTATTCACTTATAACACTGGATGTACCTACAAAATTATATCATTTTACGACATATAGTTCAGAATATACGACGTCATAAACATTGAACCAAAACTGCAGGAAGAATTTCGATCCAGAATAGCTCTTCCTAAACCCCTTTATCCATTTAAACCAAGCTTGGCACACATATTACTTACTGTCTGGGAAGCAATACTGTCAGGTAAGAACCAGTAACTTCCTACAGAGGTGGAGGCGATAACTTTGGTAGAGAATGGAGGAGGAAAAGGGGAAAAGACAGAGAGGGGATGGAGGGGTTGGACACATATAGCTGAAGGAAGAGGTGGACAGGGTGAGGGGGAGGGGGAAATGGACAGAAAGGGAAGAGGAGGAGATGGCAGACAGAGGGGAGGAGAAAGAGAAAGAAAAGAGGAGGAGGTAGACAGAGAGATGAGGGAGGAGGAGATGAACAGTGGGAAGGGGGAGGAGGAGATGAATTAGGAGAGGAGGGAGGAGATGGACAGAGACAGTGGGTGAAGAAGATAGACAGAGAGAGGGGGGATGAAGAGATGGACAAAGAGAAAGGGTACAAGGAGATGGATAGAGGGTGAGGAGGAGATGGGAAGAGAGAGGGGTAGAAGCAGATGGACAGAGAGAACGGCCGGAAGAGATGGACAGGGAGTGGGGGAGGAAGATGTTGACAGAGTAATGGGGGCAGGATGGAGATGTATAGAGAGAGGGGGAGGCGTTAATGGACTTAGAAGGGGAGCAGGATATGGACAGAGGGAGAAGGAGCAGATGAACAGAGGGTGGGGCAGAAGAAGATCAAGAGAGAGAGAGGGGCAGGAGAAGATGGACAGGGAATAGAGGTTGGTGGAGGTGGACATATGGTGGAGCAGACGAACAGAAGAGTGACAAGAGATGGGCAGAGCGAGAGAAGGTGGATGAGATGAAGAGAGGAAACAGAAAGGACTAGACAAAAAGAGTGGGTAAGAGGAGTTAGACTTAGAGTGGGAATAGAAGATGGACAGACAGAGGTGCAGAATTAGATGAGCAGAGAGAGGGGCAGGAGATGGATAGGGAGTGGGGGTGGAGGAGATGCACAGAGGAGGACAGGAGATGGACAAAGGGGTGTGTGAGATGGACAAAGAGAAAGGGAGAGGAGGAGGTGGACTGAGGGGGAAGGAGCAGATGGACATGTGGAGGAGCAGATGGACAGAGGGAGGGGCAGGAAGAGATGGAGAGAGAAATGAGCAGGATGAGATGGAAAGGGAGTGAGTGGTGGTGTAGGTGGACAGAGACGTGTGGTGGAGGAGATGGATGGAGGGAGCAGAAGATGTACAGAGAGAGAGAGGGAGAGGGAGAAGGAAATTGAGAGATGATGGAGAGGAGGAGAGTGAGCAACAAAGAGGGAGAAGGGGATAGTCTTCGTGTGGTGGAGGAGACGGGCAGATAGGGAAGTTGCAGATGGACAGAGGCGGGAGGAACAAATCGACAGAGGGAGGGCAGGTGGAGATGGAGGGGGGAGAGACAGGAGCAGATGGACAGAGAGTGCGAGGTGGAGGAAGTGAACAGAGAGAGAGAGAGAGAGAGAGAGAGAGGGTGGAAAAGAAGGACTGAGGGGGAGGGCGAAAGGAGAAGGTGGAAGCAGGAGAGGGACTAATAGAAGATAGGATAAGTAAGAACTTGGGCAATGCTGGGTGAGAGCATCTATAAACACACATGAAAACCAATAGCCTGTCGTCTGCTAAAATGCACAAAGATTCCCAACAAAGGCAGGAAGCAATGCTCTTTACTCATGTTCTCTGTTCCCAGGAAATTACACATGCACAAATGCGTACACGTAATTTCGCTGTCGGAAATTTATGCGCACCCACAAAGTTTAACAGAAAAATGGCATAATGTGAACGCTCCTTAAAGGGTGCATTCGTAAATGCATCCTCCGATTCTAACTGTGACATATATACAATTAGAGTACTAGATATAATTGACAGCAAGCCACTTGTTTGACAACAGGTAATTCAGTTCGTTAAGTAAGATCGATGACCGTCATTCCTTTTAAAATTTTATATCTTCATGAACTGTGGCATCATACGACTATGTGATCAAAAGTATCCGAACACCTGGCTGAAAATTACTTACAAAATCGTGGCACCCTCCATCGGTAATGCTGGAATTTAATATGGTGTTGGCCCACCCTTAGCCTTGATGACAGCTTCCACTCTAGCAGGCATACGTTCAATCAGGTGCTGCAAGGTTTCTTGGGGAATGGCAGCCCATTCTTCAGAGAGTGCTTCACTGAGGAGAGGTATCGATGTCGGTCGGTGAGGCCTCGCACGAAGTCGGCGGTCCAAAACACCCCAAAAGTGTTCTCTAGGATTCAGGTCAGGATTCTGCGCAGGCAGTTCATTACAGGGATGTTGTTGAGTAACTGCTTCACCGCAGGCCATGCATTATGAAAAAGTGCTCGATTGTGTTGAAAGATGCAATCGCCGTCCCTGAATTGCTCTTCAACAATGTGAAACAAGAAGGTGCTTAAAACATTAATGCAGGCCTGTGCACTGATAGTGCCATTCAAAACAACAAGGGGTGCAAGCCCCCTCCATGAAAAACACGACATCATAACACCGCCGCCTCCGAATTTTACTGTTGGCACCACACACGCTGGCACATGACATTCACCGGGATTTGCTATACCCATACCCTGCCATCGGATCGCCACATTGTGTACCGTGATTCGTCACGCCACACAACGTTTTTCCACTGTTCAATCGTCCAATATTTACCCTCCTTACACAAAGCGAGGCATTTACCGGCGTGATGAGTCCTTTATGAGCAGCCGCTCGACCATGAAATCAAAGTTTTCTCAACTACCGCCTAACTGTCATAGTACTTGCAATGGATCCTGATGCAGTTTACAACTCCTGTGTGATGGTCTGGATAGATGTCTGCCTGTTACACATTATGACCCTCTTCAACTGTCGGCAGTCTCTGTCAGTTAACAGACGAGGTCGGCCTGTACGCTTTTGTGCCGTACATTTACCTTCATGTGTCCACTTCACTATCAGATTGGAAACAGTGGGCTTAGGGATGTTTAGGAGTGTGGAAATGTCGCGTACAGACCCTGAGGGACACGGTTCTGCTTTGGATTGTAGTATCTGTATGTAGTTTGGGGGCGCACTACAATGCAGCAGCAAAATCTGCGTCCTTCCCCCAGTTGCCATACTGTCTTTTATACTACCTCGTGTTGCAGGAACAGGCTTCGTTTCCATCAAATGGTCGAAACACAGTTCTTTTGCAGTAACTCAGGTCACTCTGTTACTACACGGGTTGCAGAATGTGGTAGATACAGCTCTCTGCAACGTCTGCTCAGTTCCTACTTACATTGGAGTGATTACATGCGCAAAGCTGCAGAAATGCCTGTAATCATTAAAGGACTTTTCCATAGGATCCAACGCAAGTATGTGTTTGAGTGGAAAGACTTGATTCCAAATCATAAACATCATTTCTACCTGAAAGTGTAGCACTAGCACTAGAGATCATATATATGATCTCTAGTGCTACACTTATATATATATATATATATATATATATATATATATATATATATATATATATATATATATTCTCTAGTGCTACACTTTCTGGTAGAAATGATGTTTATGATTTGGAATCAATATATATATATATATATATATATATATATATATATATATATATATATATATATATACTAGGGTTGGAACTTAAATAGTGGAAACTGTTTATTCACAGCTGATACAAAGGAGTTACATGTTTGCACCTGTTACTGTCCATCAAAGTAGTCATCAGCATTGTGTAAAACCCGTTGCCAGTGATGTGTACACTATGATGAAATTCAGATAGTAATGCCTAACAACATGGTCACCAGACTAGAATACAAATGAGTCGCTGAGAACCATAAGGGTCTAAAGCACACCATCGTCGATCACACATTTAAGTGAATGGTAGAGAAATCAGTGAGAGAGCTTTTCTTGAATGTCCATACGCATATATGCAGTGTGGACCTACAGCACAGACAAACGTGACTCACCATAAGATCAACAGCTGTTAAAAGCATGAGTAAATGCTTCAGTCTCACAAGCGATGATGATGTGCTTTAGGTCCTTGTGGTCTTCAGTACCTCAAATGGATCACCGTACTATAAAATCCAAAATTTAATAAACTATAACTCATTCAGAAACACAAAAAATACGTTTTACTATTAGTATAACTATGACGTTTACTGACGTACGATCTAATTTTATAATAGAGTGAGCGAACAGGCATATCTGAGGAATGTGTTATCACCTAGCAGGTTTTACGCCAAGCGAACGAGGATAAAAGTCTTCTGCAGTGTGCTACAACTTGTTGGCATTGACGTAAACTTGTAGTTGAAAGGTGGGGTTAGTTGACAGCTGTGCACGGCGTGAACTGTGGGCGTTATTCATAAAATCCGTATGTATATGAAATTATGTCACGCCAGTTGCACATGCGCAAAAGCTCCTTAAAACATGCACAACTGACAGGAGCTTTTGATGGAATTGGTATTCACAACATTACATCTATAAATTGCAGTTGTTTCAAAGAAAATGCCTGTATTGCATGCTGCACATCTAAATTTTTATTTTTATTTATGCACCCAGCCGCGTTTCGCCTTTTTTACAAGGCATCTTCAGTGGGTGTCCTGAAATATTACATAATTTTTCCATTTTCACACATAGGTTATGGTTTCACATCTGGGTTATAGATTTAAAAACAGTTCCTTAACGTTTTTTTATGAAATGGAAAGGTACTTACAGGTATGTGTGTGTGTGTGTGTGTTTTAAAGAGGGAGAGAGATTTTTTAATAAAAATTATTTATATTATTTTTATTAGTATTTTTATTCATTTATTTATTCTTAAAAATAATAATTATTATTATTATTATTATATTTTCCTTTATATACTTATGAGAGGAATCAGATGTGTAATCATTTGTTGGGATTTCTGTCTATTATATGATCAATCACTGTAAACAGTGAGTTGTTAAAGTCATATTTACTTGGTCATTTAGTAGTTGTTCCGTTTCAGCCTTTGTTTTGTATATATGATAATTTTCTTGTAATGTTAGGAGATGTCTTTCTTTATTTAGTCTAATTATTTTCATATCATTTTCTCTTGTAGTTGGTTTCTGGCTATTTTCTCTCAAATGTTCTGCAAAAGTTGAGTGGCGCGTTCCATATTTCCATGCTCTGGAAATGGACAAATCTTGTAATATTTCAGGACACCCACTGAAGATGCCTTGTAAGAAAGACAAAACGCTTCTGGAAGCATAAATAAAAACAAAAATTTCGATTTGCAGCATGAAAAGACGGCATTTTCTTTGAAACAACTGCAATTTATATACAGCTGCTGTGAGAATGGCCACTACAAGAAACGTGTAACATTACATCTTTTCAAAAAATGAGTAGGCCTATGTATTTCTGCTTTGTATGGTGTTGCTTCTTCCAGCTGAGTATGTTTTGTAGTCTAGTGACTAAGATATTCTTCCTTGCAAACGCTAAAACTGCAACAATCATTATCTAAATGTGTTCGCACGTTATCAACAGATACTAAAAACAATGTATTTTAACAGAAAACTGTTCATTAGAATCATTCTCTCACCTCAATGAAAATTTAAAAGCAAATAGTAACACGGAGTCATGCAATCATCATTGGAACTACAGATGAATTCTATGTATCTACAGTAAACTAAATACAGTAGCATTCAGTATAGTGGAAGTATGTTCACACTATACCACACTAGCCATATCTAGCTGGGAACTCGTCGGAATACTCTGAGATTCTGTAGAAATGATGTAAAAATTTACTTAATATAATTACTTCTCATTTAGAACACAATTACATGGAACTTGTTGCGGCAGACGTAGTTGGTGCACCATATTTTTAGGAAGATTTCACCTTAAGCAAGTCTTTTTTTCCCTTTCACGTGTTTATAAAACTCCATGTAAGTCAGCTTATAGTTAAACTGACACTGTAAGATTGATTGCATAGTCCCTGGCAGCAGTCGATTTCTTTCGTCAGTCCGCTGGACCGACATCAGCGAAAATAATCTTTCCACAGTGGCGTTGTGTGCTGAAATAGAAAACAAATACTTGCATAACTTTAGTAGTTGGCATTTACGTTCAGGATTTTCTGTTTCCTTAAGAAAGTAAATCCACCTTTCTTCCACAGACTGCTTAGACTTCTCCTAAACGCTCTCAGATACTTATATTCCCGAAAACAATTGTCGCCTGAAATCTTCATACCATTTTTTGTTAGGTATATAATAGTCTTTTCAATCATCACCCAATATGGGGTTTCAGATGGCGTCATACAATCAAATACTTGATATTTATTAAAAGAAATCCCCCATTTCTCTAAATAATCAAATGCTATGGTATAGAAGTCCATTGTATCTTCCTCAAATTTCGCAATCAAATTAGTTATTTCCTGGTCAGGTTTCTCATTCTTTAATTTGCTCAAAATCATCTTGGTTTGCATGCAAATAAAACTGAGAGTCTTTCTTTCATTCATACATCTTTGAGTGTCGATTAATATATTTCTAATATCACTGATCGGATTACTGAAAAAATCTGAAGTTATTGTAGGTGGCCTGACTTTGACACCAAAAATTATTTTAAGAATTCTCACAACTACGGGCATCAACGACAGCCATCTTGTTTTTGAGTGAGAGAGAGGAATCTGATGAATGACATCAACGTATAAGCAGAACTGTTTCAGCTTCTCTGTCCTGTTCATGTATTATGAAAAATAATTAAATATTTTTGTGAAAATTCGACAGTTAAAACTACACCAGCGCTTGATATAGCATTGTCAATATGGGCAGGCCATCCAACCAATTCCTTCCACATTGTTTCCTATGTTGTTGTTGTTGTGGTCTTCAGTCCAGAGACTGATTTGATGCAACTCTCCATGCTACTCTATCCTGTGCTAGCTTCTTCATCTCCTAGTACCTACTGCAGTCTACATCCTTCTGAATCTGTTTAGTGTATTTATCTCTTGGTCTCCCTCTATGATTTTTACCCTCCGTGCTGCCCTCCAATACTAAACTGGTGATCCCTTGATGCCTCAGAATATGTCCTACCAATCAATCCCTTCTTCTAGTCAAGTTGTGCCACAAATTTCTCTTCTCCCCGATTCTGTTCGGTACCTCCTCATTAGTTATGTGATCTACCCATCTAATCTTCAGCATTCTTCTGTAGCACCACATTTCGAAAGCTTCTATTCTATTTTTGTCTAAACTATTTATCGTCCACGTTTCACTTCCATACATGGCTACACTCCATACAAATACTCTCAGAAAAGACTTCTTGACACTTAAATCTATACTCGATGTTAACAAATTTCTCTTCTTGAGAAAAGCGTTCCTTTCCATTGACAGTCTACATTTTATATCCTCTCTACTTCGACCATCATTAGTTATTTTTCTCCCCAAATAGCAAAACCCCTTTACTACTGTAAGTGTCTCATTTCCTAATCTAATTCCCTCAGCATCACCCGATTTAATTCGACTACATTCCATTATCCTCGTTTTGCTTTTGTTGATGTTCATCTTATATCCTCCTTTCAAGACACTGTCCATTCCGTTCAGCTGCTCTTCCAGGCCATTGCTGTCTCTGACAGAATTACAATGTCATCGGCGAACCTCAAAGTTTTTATTTCTCTCCATGGATTTTAATCCCTACTCCGAATTTTTCTTTTGTTTCCTTTACTGCTTGCTCAATATACATATTGAATAACGTCAGGGATAAGCTACAACCCTGTCTTACTCCCTTCCCAACCACTGCTTCCCTTTCATGTCCCTCGACTCTTATAACTTTTTTCCTAGTTCTTCTTTAATTTAGTGAAACACATTCCGCTGGCCTCGTCGATAAAGCACCTTGAAGTTAGTATTGATATTGTCCTCACAGAAAGCGATTAATTTATCTAATGGAATTTGGAGACATCTTATAGTGTCTAGACAAAACTTTATAATTGTCTCCGATGTTCCGTTATTCGTCAAACTTCAACAGCTTCTGCTGGATTCCGTCGGTTTCAGTGAAGTTTTGAACAACTAAAGGAAACATCTTTTCACCCTTGTGGTTCGTTGTGTCTATGGCTATGCTGTAAAATGAAACTACTTTCAATTGTTTAATGCATTCGGACACGGAGTGTGGTGCGAGAATATATGTAACAATCGCTGTAGCTTTTGTCCTGGCTGCAGACTGCTTTGCGGCGACTTTAGAGACAAGATACTTTGCGGCATTCAGTTTTACGGTACAGTCAAGAAAACTGAAAGAATGATGATGCTTGATAACTCCATGAGTTAAGGCAGATGTTTACCATTGTCGTCATTTACAAACCTTCGATGTATAAAATACGATATCGTGCTCTGAATCAGATTATTGGCTAGCTTCAAACGCCACTTCTTCTTTGCGTAGATTTCAATACGCACCACTCGGTGTGGGGCTGTGAATTAGATAGTGCGGATGACAGAGATTTGCTTACACTTCTCGAAAATCTCAATTTGATACTTTTAAACTTTTGCTCTCGTACCATGATAAATAACCGATACAGCGACCATCGGCCGTCGATTTGACATTGTGGTCCCTTGACTCTCACTGCGTAACAGAGTGGACGCTCAAACATGACTTTCTTGACTCGGATTATTTCCTACGCTAGATTTGCCTACAAATCCAGTCAATATTATATATCCAAACAGCAGCTGGAATATCAAGGGAGCTGACTGGCCAAAGTGCACAGCTACAGTCCAAGGGAATTTTCAATCTTTTAAAGTTTGTTAAGTCCGAAAGCGTCATATTAACAGCTCATTTTAATTACTGATGAAGATGCAAGAACTTCCATTCCAAGAAAAAACGAAGTCATCGTTTTGAAGCAACAGCCCCCTGTCTGGTGTACACCAGAGTGCTCCAAAGTCTCACAGGGGTGAAATTCATATGTGGACATCTGGTAACACGACCTTGGTTCGCTCGCTGCCAAGCCACTTGGCGCTCTGCACGTTTATCAGTCCATCATTCCGGTTTTTTATTTGGTGATTTAAAGTCGTCCATATTTGTTTTCGTTTCGTAGTGAAGAGAAGCTGCACTGTGTTCCCGGTTACAGCTTAATGCGTATTTCACTGCGAATCACATTCTGAATATATTGTTTGTATTCTGCTTAATTTTTGCTCACATCCGTAATATTGTATGCAGTAAATGACTCCAAATTATTGTTTTCTATAAAACAAGATGGTTTCGTCGGATATTTCAGAATGAGATTTTCACTCTGCAGCGGAGTGTGCGCTGATATGAAATGTTTCGTCGGATATTGTTCCGTGGAAATTTGTTCTTGTCTATGAATCGGTGTGTGAACTGATGAATTTGAATGTACTGTAAATATATTATTCGTATTTTATTTTGTTTTAGTTCACATTCGTTTTTCATACTTTCTGGCATTTAGTGGGAACTCCATGTTAGCAGCTTTTGACAGAATTGATATTCAACTGCATTTACATCTTTTCTTGGGATGAGTATGTATTTCTGCTTTAAATGGTGTTAGTTCTTGCAGCTGAGTATGCTTTGTAATATTAATGACAGAGTACGTTGTTATTGCGCCAGGTACGGGTACTGTTATCCGCCAACAATATTCTACATCGAAGTGAATATTTATACACGGGATTCTGTGTTATAGGGTTGCAATTCACCCCAATACATCGAGACTGTCACCATTATGGACCTTCTTGTCCCGGCAGCCCGACAAGATCCAATTTTCTCCCGAGTTTGCAAAATACTATTACGAGCTTGGCTCTAGTACAGAAGTAACGCCGTCAGTTAGCGCAAAGTGTAAATGCAGACTCCGTTAGTTTTATTTGTGTCAACAAGTTTATGTTGACAAGGTCGTACCGACAATTAAGCACCATCCAAATCTAGCACCATCATACGAGAAAATACCAGATTTCTCCAGCAGTAATGGGGTGGAACTATTTAAGCAGCGTCACGCAGCGTTAAGATCCAATTTTCTCCCGATTTTGCAAAATACTATTACGAGCTTGGCTCTAGTACAGAAGTAACGCCGTCAGTTAGCGCAAAGTGTAAATGCAGACTCCGTTAGTTTTATTTGTGTCAACAAGTTTATGTTGACAAGGTCGTACCGACAATTAAGCACCATCCAAATCTAGCACCATCATACGAGAAAATACCAGATTTCTCCAGCAGTAATGGGGTGGAACTATTTAAGCAGCGTCACGCGGAAAAATCGGGCACTTCCTACCTGAATAGGGATCTGATAAGACGACTCTTTCTACGAAGAATAAATAGTACGATCAACGAGTAGTTGGTTGACTTGGTGGTGGACCAAACAGCGAGGTCATCGGTCCTATCGGATTAGGGAAGGATGGGGAAGGAAGTCAGCCGTGCCCTTTTAAAGGAACCATCCTGGCACTTGCCTGAAGCGATTTAGGGAAATCACAAAGAGTCCAAATTAGTAATGTTTGAAGTATTTACTGCCAATGTATAGGGCGCGAAGTGTATAGTGACGTGTTCATCGATGACTAAAATGTTACTGTCGATTATTTACCGTCTTATAAACTTATCATAGCTTACAAAAATGCCAAAGGATGGAAAGAGAAAGCTCGCTTTTCGCATGATTACACAGAAGAGTGGTCTTTTGTCAAGAAAGTACATACGGATCAAGAAGGGTTGTGTGAGATTTGTAGGTGTGCATGTTGAAGTCTATGCAAAGAAGAAATGGCGTTTGAAGCTGGCCAATAATCTGATTCAGAGCAAGGTATCGTATTTTACACTTCGGAGGTTTGTAAATGACGACAATGGTAAACCTGTCTTTTTGGGAAGTAAATAAAAGCGCCCACTGATTGCAAGTTTGTCGTCCTGTGATTTATGTCATATATTTTAAACTGAGTGGCACTTATAAAATTGCTAAACCTCGTTTTTAATCGTCTCTGTGATGTCTAAGCGTTGCATAACCTTTGCAATGTGTTTGATGAGATGGCGTAAACCAAGTTTCCCAAATACAAGCTACCGATAAGTGGTTGTTGTTAAGTTTCCTACTGTAGTGGGAGATGCCAGGAGGTGCCATATTAAGACTCTTCTGGGCTTTACAAATGATTTATTTGTTTCCTCTACAATGCCCCGTTCACCTCGGTCCCTGTCACAGAGTCTCGCAATGCAGAGCCCACCGCGACTCAGTGCAACGCCCTGCTGTGTGTCAGCCTTGAGGGGCCGCATCGTCAGGGCTCCGCCGACAGCAAGCTCAGCTGTTTTCTTCCCCCCTGACTCAGCGCTGCTCGGTGTGAGCCACAGGCGCCCAGCTGCTTCTTGTTCTCGCCGGCGTGGCTCAGATCGTGACGACGACAAGGGCCCCCAACCCGGCGTCCAAATCTGCAGTCATCGCCTCGGGATGCCTCTGGCGTGTGTTGGAAGCCAGGGCGAATTTCCGGGGTAGCGAGCCATGGAGTGGCCCTCCACTGGCTGGCTGGCTACGGACCACGCATCGGCCTAAGGGGGTCGAACCAAAGACCAGCCGTGGACTCGAATGCTGGCACCCTATCTGCTAGTGTGTGTAGCCGGTGGTGTGACACGCCCCGCCATCCAGGAGAGCTGCTACGCTTGAATGACTCTCATTAGAAAATGGCACCTATTTATACTCGGCAGTGCGCCCCTGTTTTGCTAACGTGCTGCTCCGAGTCACGTAGTCACCACACCTAGGTTGCGCCAGTGGGCCCCTTCTGCCTGTAGCTTGAGGCATGCAAACCGCTCCATTTACGCTTTTCAGTGGTTCGACTGCCTTGTGGCCTCCATTCCACTTCACAATCGTTGGTATGCGCAACTCACTGCAATCCGGCCCGCACCTGGCTGTAACTAGTGGGTGGTGGGTGGTGAGGATTATAAAAGCTATGGTCAAATTTTCAATATTCTGTATAAGAGGCTGTGCCATTAAAAATCTACAGTGTTAAAGCACAAAAGCTGTTAACAGCAACTTCTCGGTCTGGCTGAGATGTGGTCAGAGGAGAGAGAGGATAGGTATTGGTTTGTATTGAAATCTGTGGACCTTAAAATTCGTATAACATATCAGAATAACCATGCTTGTAGGCGTGCAAGTGAATATCTCATTTTTGTAAGACGTGGGAGCTGGAACCGATATAACTGCATGCTTAGCCCCCTGCTGTAGCCTGTTTTCTTTCACGTTCAAACCCTCTTGTTTCCCATGTACTTTGGCAAAGACACTAGGATAGAGCACTCTTGTTGCAGAAACTGTAAGATGGCAAAAACTATGCCCCTTACATGAAGTCATTAAAGATCACCAAACTCATGTTGAGCGAACAGTAGGGCTGAACAAAAACGACTGACCAGGCACAATGCATCTTGTAGAGGGTACAGTATGGACGTATTGGAACAATTAATCTTAGGTGATGGTTTTGAAGTAATTCACGTGACATGAAAACTTTGTGGAAATGTGTCAATTTACTGGAGGTTAGTTTATCCCAGGGAAGTATTCAGAGTCGACCGTAGCCGGGTGGTGGCGCGCGGCTGAGGAGCGGCGAAGGGAAGCGACAATAGGCAGCTTAGGGCGGCTCAAACTCTGAGAAAGCGGTAATGGGGCACGGCCTCCAGCTGCCTTAAGATGAGTAACAGTGAGGGCGTGGTTTACCCCATGCTGGTGTACCAGGAAGTAAAAAAAAAAGGTTTAAATGGCTCTGAGCACTATGGGACTCAACTGCTGTGGTCATCAGTCCCCTAGAACTTAGAACTACTTAAACCTAACTAACCAAAGGACATCACACACATCCATGCCCGATGCAGGATTCGAACCTGCGACCGTACTGGTCCCACAGTTCCGGACTGCGCGCCTAGAAGTAGACAGAGAACTTGTACAACTGTCGATAAATGTGCATTATCCCATTTTCAGTGAAACATGAGCGGAAGCCGCGCAAAGCTACAGTGGAGCGGTCAACAGAGGCCGAAATATGTGTATTCGTGACTGTAGCAACTTCACACTGAATCCAAGGTCTGCAGAGTCTGAAGTAAATCAGGTGAAGCGCAACAGAATGAAATATGTCGGCCTCTGATGGGAACGTAGGACCAAGGAATTCGAAGTACTCTCCTGGGAGTCAGAATTTCGGAAAAATTGGTGTTTTATGCAGATGCTAACCTTGATGGGTGGCTTGGGAGGAGATAAATTGCAGAAGTTCAGAGGAAGGAAAATTTTGTGGGAATTTGTTCACTTCTCAGAGCAGGCATTGGTCAGCGCTGGGAAGCGCCACATAATTAACGTGACTTGCACTGCAATTGGCGTAAGTGATTTTGCTGGAGGGGAAATAAAGTTGAAGAGTAAACTGGCAGAAGTCTCTGTAGAGGTCTTCCGTTCCCAGCTTGCCTAGAGTGCGGACGTGGCGTTATTTACTCAGCTTGCCTGAGAGAGAGTGAGCATCTCTGCAGTTTATGACTTAGCAAATGGAACAATTGAGATAGAAAGTTTTCGTTCAGCTATATACTGCGCAAGATAGCTAGGAGTGAATAGATGAGTGCAGCCTTGCAGCACCATGAGGCAAGCCGACGTCCGCACAACGACGACGCCCTGCCATGTTGAATTCGGTGATATTACGTTCGCTCCAGCTTGAGTTAGGCCACTGACTAATTCCTTAGATCACGCAGGCAGTCTCTGTGAGGGTTTCATGGGATGTGTATTGTAGAATCCTTCTCGCACTTTGCATTACGCCTGGGTCAGTCGATAGGAATAAATTTTGATTTATCGCGTTTTACTCCATGTAAACGCAATTTATTCCCACTACCTGTTAGGAGAATCATGTAATGTGCTGATTGAAGGTCGTGAATTAAAATAAATTTGTGCTAATTGATGGCATTTGTTTCCAATCAAGTAGTTGAAATACCAAGTCACTTTCTTAATTAATGTTATGTTCAACATTTGCATCTGGTGTTCAACAGCTGAATATAACATCAATATGCACCCCTTTTTAATTAAAAGGGATCAACTGTGAAGCAATTAATATCAATACTGCCACCGCAGTTCAATCAGGAGCCACAGGGCCTTATTACTTTCTTCGCGTTATCCGATATTGCGGCAGTTTTGCACTCTCTGTTGATCTGTTAGTCAATTAGCTGGGGTGAACACACGCCAAAACTAGCTAATTGATGGGTGGGGTGTTACATATGGCGACCCTGCCAGGATACGCTAGGATTTGCTAGGAAGGAGTAGGGAAAAAGGAATTTTTTTCATGTGATCCATTGCTTAGCCCCTTTTATTTGAAATACGGGTAGCATTAGATACAATAAGTTACATTGTCTTCTTGATGTGCTGTCCTTTCAAACTGAGATTTATAGGTGGCTATGCATTGTATTTGTGATTTGTTGGAGTAGTTATGATGTGCAGTGCTGTAATCAGCTATTGCTGATCACACAGAACACAGTCATTGGTACTAGCCTTTTTGGGGGAATTCTTCATGAACTGTTTGTCAGGTCACTGCTCACACCCAGTGTATCAGTTTCTGTCCTGGTATATGTTTTGCGTTATGTAATTATTGAGTGTAAGGAGTACCTTGGTTCCGAGTTTTCGTGTAACATAAAAATGCAAGTGGTAACGAGGGGAAAAGCCAAGACAACGGCACAATATAATCAGATTGTTACTCTGGAGAACATGGGTGATAGTAGGGAAAGCTCTACCGATGAGCGTGACGAACGCGAGTTGCAACTTCGTGAAAGTGGGTCTCACGACCGGTTTAGTCGGCTGAATAGCAAGGACGTTGATTCAGGCAGTGATACTGAGGGCTTGGAAGACGCAGGGAGTACAGGATTAATCCATAATGATGGAAGATCCAGCCTAAGAAGCCAGAGTGTGTTGGAACAAAACGGTGTCCGACCATTATCAAACGATTTATTCACAAGTGATCTGACGGGGGCGCGGAGACGGTATTTGTCTAGATATCGAAGGGTTCCTTAGAACAGAGGAGAAAAGTCGCATTTTCAACCACAAAAGAACGAGGATCAAAATGCGGCTACTCTCAAAAATATTACGGACCTGTTGCAACAGATGCAAACGGTGAACTTAATGCCGAAATTAAAAAGGCGAATTCGGAACTGAACTATAGGCTCACAGAAGTTCATAGGGAAGTAAAAGAGGAGGTAAAGAATCTCGGCGTCAAAATAGAGAAAGAGATGGCCATCATCAAAACGAACGCCAATTGAAGCCAAATTAATTGCGAAAGGTGCAAGGAAAATAGTGAGAGAAACTCGGGCCTCCACGCAAAGCATGGCAAAAGTAGGAAAGGTCATGTTATCAGGGCTACAAAGCCGGATAAAACGTGTCGAAGAAAAGCAACAAGAGCAACTGGACACAGGGCCTAACGAGATGTTGAAAGAGGAGGTGGCGATATTAAAAAGAAATTTAGAGGACGAGGTAAAACGTCTCATTACAGAGACATCAGGAAAGCACAAGGGTGTAATTACTGCGTAGACTGAACCGTCACTTGCCGGAACACAGATAACCGCTTCACGGTGTGACAAAGTTGACACTATAAGCAGCGGGAGCCAAGCCTTGATTCACAGCTCTGAGGCAATGACCGAGGTAAACACGGACGGCGCGCAGCAGTCCAGTGAACACAATTGCTGTAGGCTGATTAGATGTACCGAACAACTGTCGAACATACAGAGGGGGAGAGATGACGATAGCGTGTCGGAACGAATTAGTCCACGTCCCGAAGTTGATATCAATCGTAAGAACGGACGAAATGATAACTGCCGGCCGGGGTGGCCGAACGGTTCTAGGCGCTACAGTCTGGAAACACGCGACCGCTACGGTCGCAGGTTAGAATCCTGCCTCGGGCATGGATGTGTGTGATGTCCTTAGGTTAGTTAGGCTTAAGTAGTTCTAATTTCTATGGGACTGATGACCACAGCAGTTAAGTCCCATAGTGCTCAGAGCCATTTGAACCATTTGAAATGATAACTGGAATGATGACCGGTTTGACTACAAGCATTATGTATCATTCCGAAAGTTCCATCACTACAAGCACGAAGGTAATAGCTTGCATCCAAAAACTTTTAAGGGACAGCTCGAGTTTACCTTGTCCCCACACTGGCCATTGATGTACCAGCTGGATTTTGTGTGCTCCCATATGGAGGACGCGACCGCTGAGTACATGAGAAATGTAGCGAAGACGAGCGTCTCGTTCGAAGAATTCAAAAATGCCTTCTTGGACAAGTATTGGTCTAAAGAAACCCAAGAAGGTTCAAACAAAAAATTATGATGTCCAGTGATATGGAAGGGGAAGGGTACCGGAGTCCGGTCAAATTTTTTGAAAATATGACAAAAAGGAACCAGTACCTAGACAACCCATGTAGCGGTGCGGAATCATCAGATTATGCTACATGAAACTTCCCATCTCGTATCAACAATCACTTGCCGGTCCTTGTGGTAGCGATACTGAGGTATTTAAGGGTATTTTGAGCGAAATAGAATTCGCATTTCAAGAGGAACAGGCGCGGGAGAAACGCCGACAGCGTGAAGAAAACAACAACAGTCGCAATAATGGACCCCAGTGGGATAGTAGGTCAGTACTAAACTACAACGGCCACAATTAAGATAAGAGTAATGGCAACTCGAAAAGAAGGTACATGGAAGAAGAGCGACACTCTCCGGTGCAACATAGTAAATCACAAAGGACCTGAGGCGGTAATCAGCAATCGGGAAGGAACAGAAAAATCACTGGGAGCGCATCCGATAGCACAAAAGGCATTTGTGGAATGATGAACTGCAGACTTTGTACATGGAATTGTAAGTAGTAAATATAGGCTGAGAATAAGGATTTTTATTAAAGTGTCTTGTTTGTTTGTGTATGTACTGATCTTAGTGGTAGAATGTCTCGTTTATATGTGCCTATATTTTGTGTTTTTTATTATTAATAATGATATCGCGCCTCTCGATGTTGTGAAAGTGAAGTGCACTAGATTATTTTGTAGAAACACCCGATTAAAGAATGGTAAACAAGTATTTCTGAGCGTACCCCTAGAAAAAGATAGATTAGGGTTCACCGTAATTGTATCTCCGTCATTGGAGAACATATTTAAGGTGGCCAGTCCCGTAGGTCGTTACGAGGACGCACCGACGCATTTCGCATGCCCCTGAATACGTAAGAGGTGGAGAGTTATGCCCAGTTGAGTGAATTAGCGCACCCATTGCATGTTAAAATGAACCGGATGTAATCATCTACAGAGCGAACAGCAGCATTAATACGCCAGAAATAATTGTTGATACCTGGATAGTGTAACAACTGCAAGCGTGAGCAGTGATCTATATTTGTGTTGTGCCATTGTGACACAGCTAATCTGAAACATGTTCACAGGCCTTATAAAACCATTCGTGACAAAAGAAGAAAACGGGAAGAACATAGAGGAGAGAAGAGGTATCGCAATAGAACACGATAAAGGACGCTATCCAAACTTCCAACAAAAATCTTGGTAAGACTGACACATGTCTAAGTTTGTTGTGTTTTATACATTTTCGCAGGCACAATAAGAGGGACGTCTGCCACATAGGGAATTCAGGGGAAAAAACAAGATTAGAGATAAAAAGTAGTAAATAGTAGATATGTAGTCGGGTTGGTCAACACTGTGTTAGTCGTAGGAATTGGTACTTAGAAATGGTGATGGGATCCTGTCCAGATAATCTCGATTCCCTATCCCTTGATTGTGTGTGTGTGAATGACTGTGAAGCAAGTTGTCTTGTACATTTTTATGTTTATGTATAAAAAAGTTGTTACATTTCTATTTTAATTGATCCTGAAGTTGATTTACAAACAAGAAAATCATTCGTTTTGTAATGAGACAATTTCATTGTCTTCAATCAAATGTAAAAAAAAATTATGGTACTGATGGTTAAACATGAGCACTTTCCATGTACTAAAATTAGTTGTCTTAGTGTGTTAAGGTGGCGTAACTGAGCAAGAGGGAGTTGAAGCTACGACACCTGGCACACCACACACAAGCTGACAAGGAACGAGAACGACAGCAATGAGGGGAGCACACAGCTGACGATGGTGATTGCATGCAGAGCACACCCTGAATCGACGGGGTCGGTGGTCCACTCAGCAGCCAAGGAGATGTGAGATCCAGCATCTCTGTGTACAACAAGAAAGTCGGTTCTGGTCTCTGTACGCGGCGCAGATCGGGGGCAGCAATGAAGAGGTCCAAGAAGGTTTCTATATTTGTTGCTCACCATGTCAGGTGGAGCGACAGCCCAGCTGACCTTTTGTGCCTAATGACACCAACTTTGAGGACCTGAGCTAAAAATAGCCTCTCGTCTGATCACGGTCCCTCCCTTGCCCTAAAGCGTCTATAGAAGGAGCAATGACCTGTGGCTGAGCTGCGAGAGATCACCGATCATAGATGCACCGATGGGGTCTTGTGCCTGTCGGACAAGATGTCAACAACGAGCTCTTTGGTGAGGGCCATCCTGCCTCAAGAAGATGCGAGTGCCTGTGGCGCCATCTCGGTAATCGACGTTGCTCTCTTCTCAGCTGTCAGCCATCCCTCAGCTTGCTAGTCAGAACTAGTGTTACTTGTATTGTGTGTGAGTGTGTCAGTGTGGATTCAAATGAATAACATGCGCCACAACGAACGTAAAGTACTCATTTGTTCTGTTTATGAATTATGTTATAAGAAGGTTATGGTTCTATAAATGTGCCATTTGTTAAAATGTCATATGTTTGTCATGCCACGTCTCTTTGTGTTAGAATAAGATCTCATACTTATACCTTGTTACAAATAGGCAATGATTCTTGTCATTTTGCCTGGGTTATAAATATATAAAGGTACATGTGCGTACACAATCCAGACACTGGATTGGGCCACACCTTGTTGAATTGTGTAAAGATGACACTTACACCATGCACAATATAAACGCCCAGAGACAATGAGGCACAAAAAAACCTTTATTTATAAAATATCAAAAAATAAAATATCAAACGGGCGTTCAAATATAATTGAATGAGAGCAACCACTATCAGCTTCACAAAATGTTACACGAATATTATTCATGCATGTTTCTAGTAATTTAAGTCGAGTAGGGATGGATAACTTAGAGTGAATGGACCTTAAGTTATAATTGCAGGCCTTTCCATTCAAATGACAAGCACAGATGTGCTTAAATATGTGTATTTGTCCTTTGCGACGTGTGTCCTTGTAATATAATTGTAGTTTTCTTTTGAGTACTCTGACCAATAATTGTCTCAGGGATCGGCAGAGATTAAAGTAAAATTAAGACTAAATAATGACCATGCCTTTAACATTTAATCCAGTCATTGAAGGCAGGTATCCTAGAAATGAGTGGGAGTTTGCAACAGAGAGGAGGCAGTGGTAATCAATCGCCAGTAACTAATCAAGCAAGCAGATTAAGATACCAGTTATGGATTTATTAATTTCGTACCACAGGTGGTAACACCATATGAGTCATCACCTGTACTAAAAAAGTGATTTGAAGAGTGGGGCTATGTAAGATGGCAAAGAGTTATACCCCTTACATGAAGTCATTAAAGATAACCGAACTCATGTTGAGTGAACAGTAGGGCTGAACAAAAATGACTGACAAGGCACAATGCATCTTGTAGAGGGTACAGTATGGACGTATTGGAATAATTAATGTTGGGTGATGGTTTTAAAGTAATTCACGTGACATGAAAACTTTGTGGAAACACATCGATTTACTGGAGGTTAGTTTATCCCAGGGAAGTATTCAGAGTCGACCGTAGCCGGTTGGTGGCGCGCGGCTGAGGAGCGGCGAAGGGAAGCGACAATAGGCAGCTTAGGGCGGCTCAAACTCTGAGAAAGCGGTAATGGGGCACGGCCTCCAGCTGCCTTAAGATGAGTGACAGTGAGGGCGTGGTTGACCCCATGCTGGTGTACCAGGAAGTAGACAGAGAACTTGTACAACTGTCGATAAATGTCCATCATCCCATTTTCAGTGAAACATGAGCGGAAGCCGCGCAAAGCCACAGTGGAGCGGTCAACAGAGGCCAAAATATGTGTATTCGTGACTGTAGCAACTTCACACTGAATCCAAGGTCTGCAGAGTCTGAAGTAAATCAGGTGAAGCGCAACAGAATGAAATATGTCGGCCTCTGATGGGAACGTAGGACCAAGGAATTCGAAGTACTCTCCTGGGAGTCAGAATTTTGGAAAAATTGGTGTTTTATGCAGATGCTAACCTTGATGGGTGGCTTGGGAGGAGCCAAATAGCAGAAGTTTAGAGGAATGAAAATTTTGTGGGAATTTGTTCACTTCCCAGAACAGGTATCGGTCGCCACTGGGAAGTGCCGCATGATTAACGAGACTTGCACTGCAATTGGCGTAAGTGATTTTGCTGGAGGGGAAACTGAGACGAAGAGCAGACTGTCAGAAGTCTCTGTAGAGGTCCTCCGTTCCCAGCTTGCCTAGAGTGCGGACGTGGCGTTCTTTACTCACCTTGCCTGAGAAAGAGTGAGCATCTCTGCAGTTTATGACTTAGCAAACGAAACGATTGAGATAGAAAGTTTTCGTTCAGCTATGTACTGAGCAAGATAGCTAGGAGTGAATAGAAGAGCGTAGCTTTGCAGCACCATGAGGTCGGCCAACTTCCGCACAATGATGACGCCCCACCACGCTGAATTTGGTGATATTACGCCCACTCCGGCTTGAGTTAGGCCACTGATTAATTTGTTGGATCATGCCGGCAATGTTTCCATGAGGGTTTCATGGGCTGTGTATTGTAGAATCCTTCTCGCACTTTGCATTACGCCTGGGTCAGTCGATAGGAATTAATTTTAATTTATCGCGTTTTACTCCATGTAAACACAATTTATGCCCACTACCTGTTAGGAGAGTCATGTAATGTGATTACTGAAGGTCATGAGTTAAAATAAATTTGTGCTTATCGACTGCATCTGTTTTCAATCAAGTAGTTGAAATCCCAAGTCACTTTCTTAATTAATTTTATGTTCAACATTTGCATCTGGTGTTCAATAGCTGAATATAACATCAATATGCACCCCTTTTTAATTAAAAGGGATCAATTCTGTATCAATTAATGGCAACACTGCGACCGCAGTCCAATCAGGAGTCACAGGGCCTAATTACTTTCTTTGTGTTATCCGATATTTCGGCGGTTTTGCACTCTTTGTTGATCTGTTAGTCAATTAGCTGGGGTGAACACACGCCAAAACCAGCTAAGTGATAGGTGGGGTGTTACAAAACATTGACAGTAACCTTTGCAAAATTATGTTCGTAGGTTTCGCTGTGCTTCGCTTCCATGTGGTGCTGATGAATTGGGCAACAGGGGCGATGGCGGCGTGGTTGCTTGCAAAGGAAAACCTGAGCTCTCTGCGAAGTGAGCACTGTAAAGTCTCGTGGGCTCCCGTGCATTTGCGCAACAAGCGCTACTACGACAATGAGTACTTAAATGGAAATATCTAGGACAATTATGGCTTTGCATAAATGTTAGCACATACCGCACATGTAGACCTACTGGGAGAGTTGTCGAGATTTGAATTAATACTGTTGATATTTTCAAAAATATCGTAATCTGATACATAGGTATAAAAAATCATTACTAGCTCACGATATATCGAATAAAGGCATCGATATATTGATGGAATAATATAAACATACCTGCCTATAAAAGTATCGGCTGCACATTGTAAAAATACTGCCGATTTTAGAGCAGTATACTTAAGTACTGATTTATTATCAGATGTCCTATACATCAACAAGCCAGCAGCCTGCTATCCCCTTCAGAGGAAGAATTGATGCCTATCCCCCTCAGAGCAAGAACTGAAAGGAAAACGATGCAAGTTCACGATTGGCGACAACCAATTTCCTAACAATGCTAACTGCATTTAAGTAGCACAATAAAGGTGACAGATGGGTCCGTCGTTTAATCTGATTCGAACACTTCACGTCGACTTCGGTGTTTTTTCATTTCTGCCAGTGCCAGTGACCAAGCAGTTGTTGCGTCAGTATTGTGTGCTAGAGCTAAACGCTGCAGTTTATGTTGTTAGCGCCGAGCGCCGATTACGTCAGCATTCCCCTCAGACGTCTCAGATCACCGTAAAGACCCATCTTGTCATTTACATTTTTGTTCATCATTTTCAGCGACTGATTTTGAAGAATGCCAATGTGAAAAAACAGCACACTAGTTGCGTTAATTTTTTTTTAACGTAAATGATGTGGTGTTTCGTCACATCAGAACTCGATGTTGTTCCATTCACACAGACACCTCCCAGTACAATCGGACTACTTATTTTGTGCTACATATACTTGCTTCACACAGTCAAAGAAAAAGATTGGACGTGATGAAAGCTCAAAAAGTAGTAAGACTCCTTCACACAGTGAAAGTAAAATTATGTTCTACTACAATTTCAAAAGAACAACTTCAAATATTTACCGAAAACTGTGAAAACAATATATAAGATAAAAATATCGGCACTCGATATTGCCATTTTGATATCTATATATCGCTTGAAGAAATATCGCCGATATATAGCGACATTTTTCGGAGAAAGTATCGGTGCATCTATATTTTATCAACAGTCTTAATTTAACTTTTGTGACACATTTAGGTGTGGAAAATACAGTCTTCATTACTTCCTTTCTGAACCTTCTCATGCCGTCTACTGAAAATTCATATTTTATTTCTGCAAATGTGTCACTGATAGATAATTCAATATCAACATCAAGAATAACGTCCCGCCTCTTTGTGAGATAATCAGACACTTAAGCCCAATGGCATAGCGTATGGCTGTGCGGGGTGGAGGGGGGGGGGGGGGGGGGGAGGGTATGGCGCGACGCAGCGCAGGTGTGGGGTGTGGCACGTAGCTGCCGTGCTGTTTTATGTATCAAAAACAAAAAAAAAACAAAAACGTGCTGAACTTCCAAGGATGTAGGGTAAGGGTTCAAGTTTCTCTTTATTTGTTAACTTTTGTAGGATAGTGGGCTATTAGGTTCGTTTGCCCTCATTCCTTTTATTTATTGTGGGACCTCTATTATTTCAGGAGGGATCCTTACTTTCTGTCAGATTTGTGGTTCTTTTGTGGTGATGTCTTCTACTTGTCTAGTAACAGGGCTCATTCCATCGATTTTCTCTAGTAAGTTTTGCGTCTTCGTTCTAATTAGTTGGCCTACCATTTTCATGTTACATTCGTTGTGTATGGTTTTTAATGTTGTCCACTTCGAGCTTTCAGTATTATGCTGAGATATCTGTTTTGGATTAATTGTAGGTACTTGACATTGGATCTACGGACTGTGTCCCAGGAGGAACAGCCATACAATATCATGGGTGTAATAGGCGCTTGATAGATCCTGAGTTTGGTCTTGATGAGCACATCAGTGTTACTAAGCTCTTCTCGTTTGGCTGTTATAGCTTCATGTATGTTTGCTTTTTGTAAGAACGACATGAAGATACCTAGTTTCTTAAGTTTATTCATGTCCATTGATTACCAGTTTTCTGTCTAGTGCTGGCCATCGGTGAGTGAACAGGATAGCTTTCTGTTTTAATCTTGATCTTTTTATAAGCTGCCATGAGTTGAAAAATGTGTAGTTGATGTTCAAGTCTTTTTATGGTAGTGTTGGGTTGTCTGCTGCTGGACGTGAGCACTGTGTCTTCTGCAAACTGAGCTAAGAATATGCTCTGTAGTTTTGGGAGATAATTCACATAGATGGTGAACAGAACGAGCGAAAGTACCGAACCTTGCAGAGTTGCTTCAGTTTGTGTCTTGATATCCGATCTTTTCTCATCAGTTTGTACATAAAACCTTCTATCCGTTAAAAAACTATCCATGATTTTTATACAGCACTCCGACCAGTCTATATTGTCTTTCAGTTTTTTGAGTAGTTCATTACTTCACATCTTATGGAACGCTTTTTCTATATCAAGGAATGTAGCAGCTGCGTACTTTGAGACATGCACATTATAAACTAGATATTCGATATACAGAGGAGATACTCGTATATCTCTACTGAAAGTTTCTGTTGATATACGAATTGTTCGGGGGTATGGTACCGTTGACCAATAATGGTGATCGGATTCTTGCCAGTAGTACTCTATGAAGGAATTCTCCCAAGGTTGAAAATAGCCCTACAGGCCTATAGCTCCTTGACTCTTTGACGTCTTTGTCTGATTTGAGAACTGGCGCTACATTTGTCGTTTTCCAAGTAAAGGGGTAATATTCATCAATTAAACAACTGTTGCAAATTCTAGTTAGCAACACTAACGGGCTCCGTGGCAGATATTTGACGTAATTTTTAGTTACGCCATCAGGGCCAGATGCTGAGTTGGTATTGAGGTCCTCCTTTGATGATTCGTTTCAGTACATGTGGTGTGATCAGTTCCGGCTAGTCTATGCTTCTGGCGTTATGTATTAGGCTGATTCTCCTGTTCCATTGTCCTCAATTTGGTGATTTTGGAAATCGATTAGGCTAATAATGTTTTGTTCTTCGTACGTTGTTCCGTATAATCCGACCTTTTCCAGGGGTCAAACATGAGTCTACTGTTGTCCAATAGAGCTCGTTTTGGTTGTCATGAGTTTCGAATGGAGCGGATAAGCCGGCATTCATCTCGTCATCGTAGTTGTTGGTTTGACATTCGATGCTCCGACAGTTCAGAGCGCCATTCCGTGGCCCCTCTAGTCAGTTCTCATGACAACTGCATCAGTTCTCTTCTTTAAGCCGGAATACGGGTTTGCAGCCATTGTTTCCTGCCTCTGTTTTTTTTTTTTTTTCAATATTTGCGGTCTTGGAGAGCAGGCAGAAATGCTTCGTAGTATGGATTCTCAAAACCTCTTATTGTTGAAGCTTACCTGGCTGCTCTTTGGATTTTCGATGATAATCTGTCAATCGTTTGGTCAATAAGTTCCGTTGTGGTGACGTTTCCGGTTGGTGTAATGGCTCTGATCACTGTGGGACTTAACATCTAAGGTCATCAGTCCCCTAAACTTAGAACTACTTAAACCTAACTAACCTAAGGACATCACAATCATTCATGCCCGAGGCAGGATTCGAACCTGCGACCATAGCGGTCTGACGGTTCCAGACTGAAGCGCCTAGAACCGCTCGGCCACTCGAGTTGGTGTAATACTGTTATTAAGCCAACGCTGGAAATGACCCCAGTCCACTGTTGTTTTTCTTAGTGGCATTGGTGACTCTCTTTCTCGTGAAATGTGGCCGAGGACCGGGTAGTGATCTTGTGTCAAATCATTGATGGTTCTTAAGCTGAAATGGGGGTTGATGTTCTTGACGATCACTGTATGCAGCACATCTGGTCTGTGGTTCTGCATGACGGGTATATATGTTGGTTCTTCTGGTCCAGTAGTTATTGCTTGGAGCTGTTCTTCAAGGTCGTAAAGTTGCCTTCCTTCTATGTTCTCGCGATGTGAATTCCATTCCATGTGCTTCACATTTAGATCTCCGCAAAGCAAGATTTTGTCGAAATGATCCAATGGCGTGATAAAATCATAGTCTTCAAGATGAATACCCGGTCATAAGTAGGCAGCAATCAACGAAATTTTCCCTTTAGATGTGACTATAGTTACTGCTGTTGCTTCCAGGGACGTTAGCTGTGGAATGGTTTCATAAGGACGCAAAAATATTTTGGTACGTCCTCCTCCCCTGTCAGGTCTGTCACTGTGGCAGCCAGTAACGTTTCTAATTTTTAATTCCTGAGTACAAACATGGCACTGACTCTATGGCATTCAGTGAAATCTGTGGTTTCTGTTTTCTTATAATTGTATTGTATAAGCAAAATGTGAGCTGTCTTTTCAGTTGAGGCGTAAGATCCACTACTCGTCGAAGAAGATCATCACTATACCTTCTATTAAAACTAGAATTTTTGAGAGAATATAAGTTGAATTGTTGAATTGTCTTGCTATGTCCGTTATTGTAGCTATGAGGTTGTGCCTTTTAAAGAGGGAAACAATAGATCTCATGTTGGAGACTGCTTTTATAATTCCGATAGTCACAGCGATTGTTCAAATTTTTTGATTATCGGCTTTGGCTATTGTCTAAAGTGGTTGCCAATGGCTGAAGTGGGTGGTTCTGGCTGAGATTTTGCAGCATTCGTATCTGTTATGTCAAGCGGTTAAGATTTATTTGCTGTTGGTATTTGCGTGACTTTCTACATCTACAACTACATCTACATCTACATCTACATCCATACTCCGCAAGCCACCTGACGGTGCGTGGCGGAGGGTACACTGAGTACCTCTATCGGTTCTCCCTTCTATTCCAGTCTCGTATTGTTCGTGGAAAGAAGGATTGTCGGTATGCTCCTCATGGTCTCTTCGCGAGATATACGTAGGAGGGAGCAAAATACTGCTTGACTCTTCGGTGAAGGTATGTTCTCGAAACTTTAACAAAAGCCCGTACCGAGCTGCTGAGCGTCTCTCTTGCAGAGTCTTCCACTGGAGTTTTATCTATCATCTCCGTAACGCTTTCGCGATTACTAAATGATCCTGTAACGAAGCGCGCTGCTCTCCGTTGGATCTTCTCTATCTCTTCTATCAACCCTATCTGGTACGGATCCCACACTGTTGAGCAGTATTCTAGCAGTGGGCGAATAAGCGTTCTGTAACCTACTTCCTTTGTTTTCGGATTTAATTTCCTTAGGATTCTTCCAATGAATCTCAGTCTGGCATCTGCTTCACCGACGATCAACTTTATATGATCATTCCATTTTAAATCACTCCTAATGCGTACTCACAGATAATTTATGGAATTGACTGCTTCCAGTTGCTGACCTGCTATTTTGTAGCTAAATGATAAGGGATCTATCTTTCTATGTATTCGCAGCACATTAAACTTGTCTATATTGAGATTCAATTGCCATTCCCTGCACCATGCGTCAATTCGCTGCAGATCCTCCTGCATTTCAGTACAATTTTTCATTGTTGCAACCTCTCGATACACCACAGCATCATCTGCAAAAAGCCCCAGTAAACTTCCGATGTCATCCACAAGGTCATTTATGTATACTGTGAATAGCAACGGTCCTATGACACTCCCCTGCGGCACACCTGAAATCACTCTTACTTCGGAAGACTTCTCTCCACTGAGAATGACATGCTGCGTTCTGTTATGTAGGAACTCCTCAATCCAATCACACAATTGGTCTGATAGTCCGTATGCTCTTACTTTGTTCATTAAACGACTGTGGGGAACTGTGTCAGACACCTTGGGGAAGTCAAGAAACACGGCATCTACCTGTGAACCCGTGTCTATGGCCCTCTGAGTCTCGTGGACGAATAGCGCGACCTGGGTTTCACACAACCGTCTTTTTCGAAACCCATGCTGATTCCTACAGAGTAGATTTCAAGTCTCCAGAAAAGTCATTATACTCGAACATAATAAGTGTTCCAAAATTCTACAGCTGATCGACGTTAGAGATATAGGTCTATAGTTCTGCACATCTGTTCGACGTCCCTTCTTGAAAACGGGGATGACCTGTGCCCTTTTCCAATCCTTTGTAACGCTACGCTCTTCTAGAGACCTACGGTACACCGCTGCAAGAAGGGGGCAAGTTCCTTCGCGTACTCTGTGTAAAATCGAACTGGTATCCCATCAGGTCCAGCGGCCTTTCCTCTTTTGAGCGATTTTAATTGTTTCTCTATCCATCTGTCGACTATTTTGATATCTACCATTTTGTCATCTGTGCGACAATCTAGAGAAGGAACTACAGTGCAGTCTTCCTCTGTGAAACAGCTTTGGAAGAATACATTTAGTATTTCGGCCTTTAGTTTGGCATCCTCTGCTTCAGTACCATTTTGGTCACAGAGTGTCTGGACATTTTGTTTTGATCCACCTACCGCTTTGACGTAGGACCAAAATTTCTTAGGATTTTCTGCCAAGCCAGTACATAGAACTTTACTTGCTGGCGGGTGGCATTTCCAAGAACTCCTTCCATTTTCTATCGCTTGTCTTATGACAAACAATTTGAAATGGTTACTCGGTTCCTGGTTGGTCATCTTGGAGCTCCGTGGGATGTGTCTGGTCAGTGTCTGCATTGTTCGTTTGGTGTTTTCCATCTGAAGAGAATTCCGCATCTGATGTTGGGAGACTTGCTTTAAGTCTTCTTATGATCGCTGATTCTTATGCTTTAATGTCCCGTTCTTTTCTGAGTTTCATGCCTTTTTTCTTGAATCAATTAGGAACGCAGGTCTTCCGTCACATTCGTGTTGTCTGCAGCATTGAGCTGTTAGGCTGTATCCTGTGTAGTCCTGCTCGCGTTTTCTGGCTCTGCCCTGATGCTCTGGCCTGGCCTACACAACGCGCACTGGCCACCCATAGGTGGAGCCCTGGCTTCTCCTCCTCCCCTGAGCTACCCATCCTATTTGTGCGACTAACCCGCACAATTGCACCTACTCTATGTCGGCCTTATCAGACACGACAGTTCTGCTTATTTTGGTTCTGAAAAACATAGATTAATGGTGCAGAATGCTCAAAAAGACTTTGTGATTCGCGTCTGACTGGTTCACACTGGTCAAGCAAGCTATAAGCTCGGAAAGCGACCGCCAATCTGGATAATCCTGTCCCCATGGTTATTAGATTAGATAACTGTATTGTCTTCGGGACTACACAGATACTTAAGTAGACTTTCGAGGCAAATGGACAAGAGGAAGTGGTTAAAAAAAAAGTTCAAATGTGTGTGAAATCTTATGGGACTTAACTGCTGAGGTCATCAGTCCCTAAGCTTACACACTACTTAACTTAAACTGTTCTAAGCACAAATACACACACCCATGCCCGAGGGAGGACTCGAACCTCCGCCGGCAGTGGTTCAATTTGCCCTTAACAAATCTACCGTAAACTATGGTTACTTGAGCCTAAGGGCTAACTTTAGGCCAAAATTAAAAAAAAAAGTTTCGACCTGTTATCAGAGACAACAGTTACTAATGAGAATGTTTGATTTTCCGATAGTTAGCAGCAGTGCCTGTAGCACGGATAGATTTGTAAGTTCATATACTGGCCACCAGAGGTTCTGTTCCAGCCCGTTTGTTACAGTAAAAAATTGTTTCGTTTACTCCTCAACTTCCGTCTAAACAGGTACCATCACAGATAGATTTTTGGTAAGTGTTCTTTTTCAAATTTCACACTTTTACAATTTTATCCATAGTGAGTTTAATATTTTTATAAAGTTAAACCATATAAACGCGTTGGTTTAAAAACTTGTCAACATATGCAAAAGTGGGCTACTTGAGCGCACTGTTTTTGTAATGAGCTCAGGGTTTAAGTGGTCCTGAATCACATTATAGCCCTCAAATGCGACATTACTGTGAGCTCAAGTTGTCTGTAAAATACATCCATTTGCAAAACTAGATAGCTGTTTGTAAAATGTTGAACCCCAAAGAAGCCAATCATAAATCAAGTGCTACACACAACAAAATTTTAGCAAGTGTCAGGAGTTGAAAGCAAGTCTTCAAATAGTACAGGCTAGCGGTAAAAAATAGCGAGAAGTAGTGGAAAAAGCGGCATGGAATTGTAACCAGAATGTTTGATTTAATAAGATTCCTGGCAAAACAAAATTTGGCCTTGCTTGGCCACAGGAAAGATGACACTAGGGCCAATAGAGGCAAATTTTTAGAATTACTGAAACAAGAAACAAAGTACCCGTAGGTATTAGTGAGACGATACGAACGTGGAAAACACGGCAGGTACCATAACCCGATTTCGCAGAAACTTCGTTTACAGGAACAGGGTTCAAATTAAGCGCACATGAGTCTCGGCTCATCTATAGACATTCGACCGTTGCTGAGAAAACGACGGACAAAGTTTTAGAGATACTGTATGGTTCACCCGAAGCAGTGGTACAGTGGCTAGATTCGCCGCTACATACTATTGTGCCTAGTGTCCGGAACATGACTATTATTTTCATTTTTGTTTTTCTGTAGAAGATAGCTGCACGAATGCTTTCCAGTGTGTGCTGTAATAACGTTGACCTTATGTCCGGTGAATTAAATAAAAAAATAAACAAATGGAAAAAATATTTAAAATTGTTTTCGGTGAAATGCCTGTAGTGTTCCTTCATCCGAAATCAATTGTAAGGGCCAGTTTTCGGAAAAGTGATCCGTTATTCGTTGTTTGGCGCATAATTATTGTCAACACGTGGGAAATCTTCAGCAGTGTTAACAACGCTTCTTTCCCCAGTCAGATTTACACGAAGAAATGTCACTGTGGCAAACCTGCATTTGCGCGAAGTTCTACGTTTCGAATGTTTCTACGATCGGTATAATCCATATGGATGTACATAATCTTCCTGAGGAATAAACACAGGAATATACACTACTGGCCATTAAAATTGCTACACCAAGAAGAAATGCAGATGAGAAACGGGTATTCATTGGACAGATATATTATACTACAACTGACATGTGATTACATTTCCAGGCAGTTTGAGTGCATAGATCCTGAGAAATCAGTACCGAGAACAACCACATATGGCCTTAATAACGGGCTTGATACGCCTGGACATTGAGTCAACCAGAGCTTGGATGGCGTCTACAGGTACAGCTACCCATGCAGGTTCAACACGATACCACAGTTCATCAAGAGTAGTGACTGGCGTATTGTGACGAGCCAGTTGCTCGGCCACCATTGACCAGATGTTTTCAATTGGTGAGAGAGCTGGAGAATGTGCTGGCCAGGGCAGCAGTCGAACATTTTCTGTATCCAGAAACGACCGAGCAGGACCTGCAGCATGCGGTCGTGCATTCTCCTGTTGAAATGTAGGGTTTCGCAGGGATCGAATGAAGGGTAGAGCCATGGGTCGTAACACATCTGAAATGTAACGTCCACTATTCAAAGTGTCGTCAATGCGATCAAGAGGTGACCAAGACGTTAACCAATGGCGCCCCATACCATCACGCCGGATGATACGCCAGTATGGCGAGGACGACAACACGCTTCCAATGTGGGTTTACCGCGATGTTGCCAAACACGGATGCGACCATCATGATACTGTAAACAGAACATGCATTCATCCGAAAAAATGACGTTTTGGCATTCGTGCACCCAGGTTCGTCGTTGAGTACACCATCGCAGGCGCTCCTGTCTGTGATGCAGCGTCAGGGGTAACCGCAGCCATGGTCTCTGATCTGAAAGTCCATGCTGCTGCAAACGTCGTCGAACTGTTCGTGTAGATGGTTGTTGTCTTGCGAACGTCCATATCTGTTTACTCAGGGATCGAGAAGTGGCTGCACGATCCGTTACAGCCATGCGGATAAGATGCCTGTCATCTCGACTGCTAGTGATACGAGGCCGTTGGGATCCAGCACGGCGTTCCGTATTACCCTCCTGAACCCACCGATTCCATATTCTGCTAACAGTCATTGGATCTCGACCAACGCGAGTAGCAATGTCGCGATACGATAAACTGTAATCGCGATAGGCTACAATCCGACCTTTATCAAAGTCGCTAACGTGATGGTACGCATTTCTCCTCCTTACACGAGGCTTCACAACAACGTTTCACCAGGCAACGCCGGTCAACTGCTGTTTGTGTATGAGAAATCGGTTGGAAACGTTCCTCATGTCAGCAAGTTGTAGGTGTCGCCACCGGCGCCAACCTTGTGTGAAGTCTCTGAAAAGCTCATCATTTGCATATCACATGAGATTCTTCCTGTCGGTTAAATTTCGCGGTGTAATAAAAGTTAAGAACTGACATTAGGATGAAATACAAGAAATTGAGAATTTAAAATGATCGTAATCCCTGAAGATACCATACACACATGTATTATATAATTAATGTATGAGACTTACTGAGAGCCGGCCGCTGTGGCCGTACAGCTCTAGGCGCTTTAATCCGGAACCGCGCTGCTGCTACGGTACAGGTTCGAATCCTGTCTCGGGGATGGATGGATGTGATGTCCTTAGTTTAGGTAAGTTTAAGTTGTTCTAAGTTTAGAGGACTGATGACCTCAGATGTTAAGTTCCATAGTGCTTACAGCCATTTGAACCATTTTTTTTAACTTATTGTGAAATCCAGCTGTAATTTTACAATTTATATAATGCCCAACACTCCCCGAACTTGATAATACACATTCGTGCAGTAATTTTCTATGGACATGAGTAGATGCTGCCGACTCGTAATAAGAGAAAAATATCTGTAAATGAGTTTGTATTCATTTGGGTTAAAGGTAAAGGAGTATGTGAATATGTAAAGTTTGTTGGTGACTGTACTTTGTATTTTCATTCCCGGCCGCGCTGGGGATTTTCTCTGCCTGTGGGCTGGGTGTTTGTGTTGTCTTCATCATTTCATCATCATCATCATTTGTGAAAGTGACTAGACTGGACTGTGAAATAAAATCGACTGTGTCAAGATTCGGACTTTGTACGGGTGCTGATGACCGCGTAGTTCAGCGCTGCACAAACCAAACATCATCATCATCTCAGACACGGATAAGCCTAAACAAGTGTTCGTTTATTTTGACTCCCCTTCCATTGAGCGAAGTTCCTGGCGATCGAGTTATTGCACCCGCTGTGTTCTCCACGCAAGTCAGCTCAACGCTGATGGACTTAACATTATGAATTGCAGAGGGGAATATTTTGATAATCTACATCTACATCTATATCTACATCCATACTCCGCACACCACCTGACGGTGTGTGGCGGAGGGTACCCTGAGTACCTCTATCGGTTCTCCCTTCTATTCCAGTCTCGTATTGTTCGTGGAAAGAAGGATTGTCGGTATGCCTCTGTGTGGGCTCCAAACTCTCTGATTTTATCCTCATGGTCTCTTCGCGAGATATACGTAGGAGGGAGCAATATACTGCTTGACTCTTCGGTGAAGGTATGTTCTCGAAACTTTAACAAAAGCCTGTACCGAGCTACTGAGCGTCTCTCTTGCAGAGTCTTCCACTGGAGTTTATCTATCATCTCCGTAACGCTTTCGCGATTACTAAATGATCCTGTAACGAAGCGCGCTGCTCTCCGTTTGATCTTCTCTATTTCTTCTATCAACCCTATCTGGTACGGATCCCACACTGCTGAGCAGTATTCAAGCAGTGGGCGAACAAGCGTTCTGTAACCTACTTCCTTTGTTTTCGGATTGAATTTCCTTAGGATTCTTCCAATGAATCTCAGTCTGGCATCTGCTTTACCGACGGTCAACTTTATATGATCATTCCATTTTAAATCACTCCTAATGCGTACTCCCAGATAATTTATGGAATTAACTGCTTCCAGTTGCTGACCTGCTATTTTGTAGCTAAATGATAAGGGATCTATCTTTCTGTGTATTCGCAGCACATTACACTTGTCTACATTGAGATTCAATTGCCATTCTCTGCACCACGCGTCAATTCGCTGCAGATCCTCCTGCATTTCAGTACAATTTTCCATTGTTACAACCTCTCGATGCTGCTGCAGTAGCGAGAAGACAGACAGATGAGCAGCAACGAATAAAATATATCAGTCCTAATGCAAATTTTATCCTCATGGTCTCTTCGCGAGATATACGTAGGAGGGAGCAATATACTGCTTGACTCTTCGGTGAAGGTATGTTCTCGAAACTTTAACAAAAGCCTGTACCGAGCTACTGAGCGTCTCTCTTGCAGAGTCTTCCACTGGAGTTTATCTGTCATCTCCGTAACGCTTTCGCGATTACTAAATGGTCCTGTAACGAAGCGCGCTGCTCTCCGTTGGATCTTCTCTATTTCTTCTATCAACCCTATCTGGTACGGATCCCACACTGCTGAGCAGTATTCAAGCAGTGGGCGAACAAGCGTTCTGTAACCTACTTCCTTTGTTTTCGGATTGAATTTCCTTAGGATTCTTCCAATGAATCTCAGTCTGGCATCTGCTTTACCGACGGTCAACTTTATATGATCATTCCATTTTAAATCACTCCTAATGCGTACTCCCAGATAACTTATGGAATTAACTGCTTCCAGTTGCTGACCTGCTATTTTGTAGCTAAATGATAAGGGATCCATCCACACAACGACTGGAGGTTCTGATTGCTGTTGTGGGCAAGAGTTTGAAGAGGACTCAGGACACATGTTGGAGCTCAGGAGGCGATGGAGTAAACAGGGCAAAAAGAAATTTTTGACACTCTAGAGAAGTTAACAGAAATAGATGAAAGCCTGAACTCACGGACGGACACTGGAATTTTGCTAATAGCGATGCAATCAACTGCTTCTGTGTTCACGGGTTGCTGGCAACCGGTGCTGCGTGAAGTGAATGATGTCCAAAATTATTTGCAACAGGACATGAGTGTGCTCAAAAAATAAGCGCCTTACAGATGATGTTGGTAGGGAAATGAGAGGAATTCGTAGACGAGGCATTCAGTTACAATAAAAGCTTGTGTGAAGAACTTGGCGTTTCGAAATGGTTCAAATGGCTCTGAGCACTATGGGGCTTAACATTAGAGGTCATCAGTCCCTTTGAACTTAGAACTACTTAAACCTAACTAACCTAAGGACATCACACACATCAATACCCGAGGCAGGATTCGAACCTGCTACCGTAGCAGTCGCGCGGTTCCGGACTGAAGCGCCTTGAACCGCTGGGCCACAGGGGCCACCTTTGGGGTTTCTACTGAACCTCCAAGACCAATTATGAGGAAGCACATTCCTGGCGACAGAGTAGGGATGCCGGCTTTTCGCACGAAGACGATTTAAAATGAGAATTTTTTTCTTCATTAGATAGAGTAACTGCGGAAATTCGAGAAAGATTCCACCAGCTCTATAATTTGGCCGAAAATACACTGAAGCGGCAAAAAACTAGTACAGGCATGCGCAATCAAATGAGGAGATATGTAAACGGGCAGAACACGGCGCTGCGGTCGGCAACGCCTATAATTATAAGACCACAAGTATCTGGCGCAGTTGTTACAATAGATCTCTTACTGCTGCTACAATGGCAGGTTATCAAGATTTAAGTGAGTTTGAACGTGGTATTATTGTCGGTGCACGGACGATGGGAAACAGCATCTCCGAGGTAGCGATGAAGTGGATATTTTCCCGTACGATCATTTCACGAGTGTACCGTGAATATCAGGAATTCGGTAACACATCAAATCTCTGACATCGCTGCGGCCCGAAAAAGATACTGCAAGAACGAGACCAACGACGACTGACGAGAATCGTTCAACGTGACAGAAGTGCAACCCTTCCGCAAATTGCTGCAGATTTCAATGCTGTGCCATCAACAAGTGTCAGCGTGCGAACCATTCAACGAAACATCATCGATATGGGCTTTTGGAGCCGAAGGCCCATTCGTGTATCCCTGATGACTGCATGACACAAAGCTTTACGTCTCGCCTGGGCCCGTCGACTGTTGATAACTGGAAACATGTTGCCTGGCCGGACGAGTCCCGTTTCAAATTGTATCGAGCGGATGGACGTATATCGTTCGCCACCAAACTCCCCAGACATGAACATTAGTGAGCATATCTGGGATACCTTGCAACGTGCTGTTCAGAAAAGATCTCTATCCCCCCGTACTCCTACGGATTTATGGACAGTCCTGCAGTATTCATGGTGTCAGTTCCCTGCAGCACTACTTCAGACAATAGTCTAGTCCATGCCACGGTATTGCGACACTTCTACGTGCTTGTGGGGGCGCTGCACGATATTAGGCAAGTATACCAGATTCTTTGGCTGTTCAGTGTATGTCTTCCCAAGGCCTGCAGTAATGTTGGGCATCGATTATGCGAATTGCAGCCTCGATGAAGGTCCTCAAGATATCGACAGAGAAGAGTTTTAAGTGCTTACGTCTACCAGCTCTCGTAGCTATAACAGACTGTAATGAAGTTTTTGATTCCACTCCATTTGGTTTATTAAGGTTAGTTTTGAGGCCATAAGTTGAATAAGTGTTACCTAACATAGTTATAATTCTGGGAATATTCGTCACAGTTCCAATAAGTAACGCCAGCTGTGAGAGAAGCCTCTGAAAATTGAAACCGATCAAAAATTATTTAAGATCTGCAATGTCTACGTTAAGATTAATAAACGTAGCTATTTTGGCAGTCGAACAAGTGGTACTAATTGACACTGACGATGTATTAAAGAGTTCGCATTGCAAAAAAACACGCACAATAAAATTATAATTTTTAAAAAAGGCGTTCTGGTTGAAAACCAGATTTTTTTGCCTGCATTTTACAGCCATTATAAGCTTAGATAGTGCTTCTGTGAACGTCGACATATACAGGATCTTGCTGATCCTGTATACGTTTAGAGTGATTACCGTATTTCAAGTTCATTTGTGAATACTTTCTAGGGTTTACAAAGTGACGTCTTTCACCCTCATATCGCGTGTCCTTTCTATTAGCAAAAACACAAAGACATTTATAGATTTTCCATGAAGTTTAAAGGTGCGATCATAATGTTTCATTCAGACAAACGTACGTTCGAGGTCCCCTAAATATGCAAATCAAATCGAAGTCGGATCGCGTGATATTCACTCTCGAGTAAAAATTCTGTGTAAAAAGGGGAATAATTTCACGGTATTTTCATTGAGATCATGTCAGTTATGTACTCAGTTTAGTTCAAAAAGGAGTGGGAGGCTTTCAGACTTTAAAATGTATTTACGGAATACAACTGGAATGATGTATAAAGCACACTTGGCGACAGTGAAAAATGTAATGTAATCTGTATGGTGGCTTACAGTTCCCTATACAAGCGTTCCAAAACAAGTTTAATAAATTTTATGCCGTTTTAAAATCTTGAACATAGCCATCAACAGCAACTGTAAACTGACAGTTTTGGAAATGATAAAAGAATCAGCCAGCCAGTTGTATAACATATGTTTATTAGAACCCTTGACCCAGGTTTCGATAATTATAATGTAATCTTCTCCAGAAGGGGATTGAAACACCTAGAAATTCCACATTGATTACAAAAGGTTCAACATAAACACAAAGGACAAAAGCAGAACAAAGTACTAGAATCCAACAGTACACACACACACACACACACACACACACACACACACACACACACACACAGTTACATATACTGTTGAAAAGGTATGTTATGACAAAGCCGTTTCGCTCTTGTTAAGTAAAAGTTCACCTCAGAATCAATAAAATAACAAGTCATGGTGATCAGACAAGAAAAAGTGAACTTCTCGGATTGAATTTGCCAACTGACTACCGTACTAGGCTCGTATGTTTAGGTAACTTCATTATAGAGGGCACTACGTGTGTACCGCACAAACAATGAGCGAATAAACTTGCTGAGTGGCACACATAAAATATTCGACAAAAACTGCGAGCGATTGGGCGCGAATAATAGCGCCGAGCAGCTTATGTGTAAAAATTTACGAAATTAATCGTGACAACAAACATTGTTAGCCTACTTTTAACAGTGCAAATCTATTACAGGAAATCTTTTACACATTAAATGACACCACTAAAGTTACTTAAAAGCTACTGTCGTAAACTACAGTATAACAGAATATAATATAAAAAGCATAACTTCGTTAGAACAATTCCAGGCACAACTGGATAAATCTTGCTTTTCTAGGAACAAAGATTGATGCTTCAAGCAGGTGAAATGTAATAGCTAAAATTATATTTAAATTTTAAATAAAAAACTCAGGCGATCTAAAATAAAACATGACATATGAAAATACTCAAAAGTACCCCGCAAACTTAAATCACAACAGCATAATTTATTGGTGTGAAAGCCCATTCTATATAAGTCCAGATGTTACAAATTATTTACACTTAATGCACGAATGTGTATATTTTCTTTTTTGAAACTGTTCTTAAATATATGATGTTTTTCCTTGCTGTTATGAACACATCACACAAGAATGTGTTTCATTGTGGTATGACAGGTGGACTGCACTCTAAACACACACGGAGGTGACACAAGTCATGGGATAGCGATATGCACATATACAGATCGCAGTAGTATCGCGTACGCTAAATATAAAAGGGCAGTGCATTAATGGAGCTGTCGTTTGGATTCAGGTAATTCATGCGTAACGTTTCTGACCTTGACGCATGGGCCATTCCATTTCGGAAATCGTAAGGGAGTTCAACATTCCGAGATCCACATCGTCACGAGTGTGCCGAGAATACCAAATCTCATGCGTTACCTCTCACCACGGACAGCCTTCACTTAACGACTGAGAGCAGCAGCGTTTGCGTAGAGATGGCAGTGCTAACAAACAAGCAACGCTGAGCGAAATAACCGTAGAAATCAATATGGGACGCACGACGAACTTATCCGTTACGACAGTGCGTCGAAACTTGGCGTTAATAGGCTAAGGCAGCAGACGATCGACGCGAATGCCTTTGCTAACAGCACGACATTGCCTGTAGCGCCTTTCCTGGACTCGTGACCATGTCCGTTGGACCCTAGACGACTGGAAAGCTGTGACCTGGTCAGATGAGTCCGCCGGCCCATGGTGGCCGAGCGGTTCAGTCGGCTCTCAGCCGTGGCTGCGTGCTGACGGCCCCGCGCGCCGGCCCCGTGCTCCGCTGCAGGCGTTGTTTACTTCCGCGTCGTAGCTTTAAGGCTTGTGTCCGTCTATCGTGAACATGTCGAGCGCTTACCGCCGTGCGACCCTTAAAGTTTCCTTCCCAGCTGAACATGCGCGACCTCGTGCACATGAAGTTGAAACGTTCCTACGTGAAGAAGTTCGTTTAGATCCTACCCACGTTCTCGGAATCCATTTTTCGATCACGAGTAGTGTCGTTCATATTAAAATGACAACACCGAGGTGTGTGAAGAAGTTATTCGCCGCCATGCCAATGGACTTAAGTTCAAATACTCTGATGGTCACGTCGGAGCTGTAACACTTGAACTCGCAGAGTACGGTCAACGCACGATTAGGGTGTTTGAACTACCTTTTGAAGTGCCGAAAGACGTAGTTGTCTCTGCGTTACAACCATACGGTAACGTCATCGGTTACGTCGAGGAAAAATGGCAAACCTTCACGACCTACCATGTCCTTAATGGTGTGCGTCAGATCAAAATTGAACTGAAAAAACATATACCATCATACCTGACAATTGGCGGGGTGCGAGCCATTGTCATGTCCGACGGCCAACCCCGAACATGTGCGGGTTGTGGACAAGAAGGCCACGTCAGATCCGCCTGCATGCGACGCCGCCTGATCCAGATGCCGGTCGGCGAGGAAGCGTCCCTAGCGGTGATCACTCAGATCCCTGTCACATATGCCAAGGTTGCCCAGGAAGGTAGCACCTCTACACATGGTCTTCCTGCTCCGTTGACGTCGTCTGATCAGGTAGATGCAACCGCTACTGAGATTCCTTCTGAGGTGCCACAGACGCCAGATCCTGACCTGCCGCATCATCGCAGCACTGTGACTGAAAATGCTACTGAGATGGACGTTGATCCGGGAGTGGTACCTACTTCTGCTTTCCTTCAGACTGGTCCGGAATCAGACGAAAGCCACCCGCAATCAGACTCGGAACGACCTGTTCGAAAACAAGGGTCGACACGAAAGAGAAAGAAACGTAGCCGTACACCCCCACATGAATCCATTCTACAGATGGATACCGGGGATGCAGAACCGAATAAGAACGACAAACCGCTCTATGATGACCAAAAGTCTGATGCAAACGACCCGCCACAGGCGACCACGGGCAACGAACACCCCTACTTACTGGCGCCGTCGTCCCCACAGGTCGACGTTGAAGAGAGTCTATCCGCTGAGCCGAAAACTACGCCTCCTCTCCACATGGATGATGTACACAGCCGGTACCCTACCGCAGTATCAGTATCCTGGGCAGACAACGTGGAGATCGAAGGGACTGGGGTGGACGGTGTTGATGATGGGGCGCCCCCATCGGTTGCCCCCTCGCCCGCAAACTCTCCACAATAGCAACCTCTTCGCCGGACCGACAAGATGGACGACCTCTCGCTCCTGAAGAAGAAGCCCCACCTGTGCCTGTGGGACTCCAACACCTGCATTATCGTGTCGCAACGATTAACCTCGCGACCATTCGTGCGCCCCACAAACTAGCGCTGCTCCGCGATATGATTTATGATGCGGACATTGATATTGCGCTTTTTCAGGAAGTGCATGTCGGCGATTTTTCACCACCACATGGCTTCACGGCGCATCTTTCTCCCGCTTCGGACACCGGTAGTGGTGTTGCCATCATCTTACGAGAAGGTCTTCCTGCCGAAAATGTCCTATACCTCCCCAACGGCAGAGGTATGGCCCTTACTCTCTTTGGTGTACCCATCGTCAACATTTATGCGCCGTCGGGCTCCAGCTACCGTCGTGAAAGCAATGCCTTCTTCGCAGATGAAGTTACACCCATTTTTATGGGACCACACGATGACTGGGTCATGGGTGGAGACTTCAACTGCACCCAGCGACCTCAGGATCAATTGCCGCGTCACTCACCATGTGCAGCTGATCGCATGCCTCATGAACATCCATCTATGTACCATATCATCCAAGAACGCCAACATCGACACCGAAAATTGATTCCCGTCCTAACAGACCAAGAAGGGCGTCGCTACGTAACCCAATCTGCAATAGGGAATGTGCTTCACGCCCACTACCAGCAGCTCTACGCCGCAATTCCACATTACCCAGAGTTGATCGAGGAAGTCTCACAGCTCAACTTCGGCGGTATCCCGGGAGATGCGGCGATTGACTTGGTGTCAGAGGTGACATGATGAAGTCCGCGATGCGTTCCGGGCAGGAACCATCAATCGCTCCCCAGGACCCTACGGTCTTCTCCTCGAATTTTATCGCACCTTCCGTGATTTGTTAGAGGCCACCTTCACCTCCACATGTCGGGAACTGATGTCTCCGGAAGTACCTCTGCCGGAAGCTTTCATGGAAGGAATTATTATTCCTGTATATAAACCACATGGTGGCAACAATATCAGTGATTATCGGCCCCTCACCCTCCTTAACAGTGATATGAAAATCTTCACTCGCCTTTTGACGGCACGACTTAAAAACGTTGCCCGATATGTTGTGTCGCCAGACCAAGCATCTTTGGGAGGGGATAATAATATCCGCACGGCTTTATGCCGCTACAGGGATATGACCGCCGTTACTCAGGCACAACGCCTCTCTGGGGCACTTGCGTCTTTGGACTTTAGTCAAGCTTTTGATAGGGTTGACCATTCGTTCCTTACGGCCGTTCTCCACCATATGGGTTTCCCAGTCGCCGTTATCACGGTAGTGATGCGCCTTCTGCGGGGTGCCTCTTCCAGGATTTCGTACAATGGCAGACTCACTCCTCCGATAAAAATAGGTCGATCCGTACGTCAAGGTTGCCCTCTATCAGCGATTTTGTACACCTTTTCCTTGGAATCCTTGCTATGTGGACTCAGACAACGTTTGGTAGGGTTGTCCATAGATCGATAATGATTCTGTTGCACTGCCTATGCTGACGATGTAGTCATCTGTTTACGTAATGCCGACGAGGTTTGATCTGTTTTGACGTGGGTAGCGACTTATGGTGAGGCGTCGGGTAGCTCTTTAAACGTACGTAAGTCACAAGTTATGTTCATTGGCACGGGACTCCCTGTGGAGTGTGTTACACCTCTCTCCACCGTTGATACCATTCGCTGTTTGGGAATAGATTTTTCATCTGATCTCCAGCGTTCAGCCGCCATCAGCTGCCAACGCCTCCTTTTAATGATACCTAGATATTCTTCAACGAGCTCGATATGTCAATATATATATCGCATCCCGAGTTCCCCATGTAGCACAAGTTCTACCTTTCCCGCTTACTGTGGCACGTCGCATGTTGGCAGCGATGGCATCTTTCGTCAGCTCTGGGCTATTGTTCAAAGTTAACTATGCAACCCTTACTCTTCCCCGTGAACGAGGTGGGATAGGTCTGTTTCACGTGCCGGATAGAGCTCGCGCCCTATTTGTCAGCTCCCAGATGATGGTATGGACACATTGCCCAACGAGCCTCACTGGTCTCCTCCTGTCGGCATATTCGCCGGTCTCACTGTCAGCCCCAGTGATGATCTCGGATGTTCCGGCCCAGTTCCATTATATACGATACTTCTTCCTTGAACTCAGTTATCTACGCCTCACCTTACCAAGACAGCTTTTACTCAAGACAAAGGCAGTATACAATGTCCTCCAATTAGGTCGTCCACCTAACCCGATTGAACAAAAGTTCCCCCAAGTTGACTGGCGTCATGTATGGCGCGCGGTTTTCGCCCGTTACCTTGACACGAATGTTCAATCTGTCTGGTACCTGTCAATGGTAAGCAAATCAACCAATTTCGCCTTCATCGTATCCACCTCACCCAATCACCTCTCTGTTCCACGTGTGGAGTACCAGACAATGATGAGCATCGGTTTGTTTGCGGACCGGCGGCGGAGGTTTGGCATTTGATTCGTCGTATTGTCGCTTTTCTAACGCGGGACATTCCGGATCGGATTACTCCCCTTTCATTATTATTTCCGGAACGTGAATATTTTCCTCGGACAAAGACCACTGCTGCGAATTGGATTCGCGGACATGCCATTCACTACCTATGTGGACAAACTGTAGACTCTGTACTCGATTTTTGGACATACCTCAATGACTGTCATTATGTCGTTGTCCGTCACCCAAAATACAGACAATTTTTCTCGAACTTCCTTGGGAGTGCTTTCCACGACCCGCCTCGCAGCTGGAATGTGTTAAGCCAAGAGAGAAGAAGTTTTCCTGTTTGAACCAATGAACATTTCTGAACAATTGAACAGAACACATCAATTTCGAGAAGACGTGACTCAACATATTACCAGCGGGGCGCAGAAGGCCTCTGATCAATTACACACAAAAAAATTAAAAAATAAAAAATATCAGAAAAAGGAAGATTTTGTTTTGTTTGTAAGGATAGCCCTAACCTTGATTTACCATTTTTCCCCTGGTATATAGGCAGCTCTCTGGGGTACGTTTAGTCAGGAGCCAACGCCTGAAGTGGACCAGATTTTTCTTCTTATAGGATGAAAAGTGGCGGTGGCACTTAGTATTTTTTAGTTCCATTTTATTAAAGGCTTTTAAAAAAGAACAAAAAACAAAAAAGTGGTTATAAAAAAAGAAAGAAAAAACATAAAAATAAAAGAAGTGGTAAAAAGAAACAAAAAATGAAAAGAACAAAAGAGCCATTTGAACCATTTTAAAAGTGAAATTTGGAATTTCAGCTTTGCTTTTGCTATCTTCTATTGCCAACCCAGACGTTGTGACGAGTAAAAAAAAAAAATTGGTTAGTTAGGTTTAAGGAGTTCTAAGTTCTAGGGGGCTGATGACCTGAGATGTTAAGACCCATAGTGCTCAGAGCCATTTGAACCATTTTATGCTATTCGCATTATATATAAATGACCTTGTGGATAATATCGGAAGTTCACTTAGGCTTTTTGCGGATGATGCTGTGGTATATCGAGAGGTTGTAACAATGGAAAATTGTACTGAAATGCAGGAGGATCTGCAACGCATGGTGCAGGGAATGCCAATTGAATCTCAATGTAGACAAGTGTAATGTGCTGCGAATACATAGAAAGAAGCCGGCCGCGGTGGTCTCGCGGTTCTAGGCGCGCAGTCCGGAACCGTGAGACTGCTACGGTCGCAGGTTCGAATCCTGCCTCGGGCATGGATGTGTGTGATGTCCTTAGGTTAGTTAGGTTTAAGTAGTTCTAAGTTCTAGGGCACTAATGACCACAGCAGTTGAGTCCCATAGTGCTCAGAGCCATTTGAACATAGAAAGAAAGATCCCTTATCATTTAGCCACAAAATAGCATGTCAGCAACTGGAGGCAGTTAATTCCACAAATTATCTGGGAGTACACATTAGGAGTGATTTAAAATGGAATGATCATATAAAGTTGACCGTCGGTAAAGCAGATGCCAGACAGATTCATTGGAAGAGTCCTAAGGAAATGCAATCCGAAAACAAAGGAAGTAGGTTATAGTACACTTGTTCGCCCACTGCTTGAATATTGCTCTCCAGTGTGGGATCCGTACCAGGTAGGGTTGATGGAAGAGAAGATCCAACGGAGAGCAGCGCGATTCGTTACATGATCATTTGGTAATCGCGAAAGCGTTACGGAGATGATAGATAAACTCCAGTGGAAGACTCTGCAGGAGAGACGCTCAGTAGCTCGGTACGGGCTTTTGTTGAAGTTTTGAGAACATACCTTCACCGAGGAGTCAAGCAGTACATTGCTCCCTCCTACGTATATCTCACGAAGAGACCATGAGGATAAAATCAGAGAGTTTGGAGCCCACACAGAGGTATACCGACAATCTTTCTTTCCACGAACAATACGAGACTGGAATAGAAGGGAGAGCCGATAGAGGTACTCAAAGTACCCTCCGCCACACACCGCCAGGTGGCTTGCAGAGTATGGACGTAGATGTAGATTTTTCAGATGAGTCCACATTTCAGCTGGTAAGAGTGCGGCGCAAACTCCGCTAAGCCATGGACGTTGTCAACAAGTCACTGTCCAAGCTGGTTATGGCTCCGTAACCGTGTGGGCTGTGTTTACATGCAATGGACTGGGTCATGGCTGGGAGGGACAACTTGAAGACCATTGCTGCCATTCATGGACTTAATGTTCCAAGATGGAGTTTTTATGGATGTCAATAAGCCATGTCACTGGGCCACAATTGTTTACGACTGGTTTGAAGAACATTCTGAACAATTAGATTCGTGATTTGGCCACCCAGATCGCCCAACATGATTCCCATAGAACATTTATGGGGTGCACCGGCAACACTTTCGCAGTTGTGGATGGATATACACTTCTGGAAATTGAAATAAGAACACCGTTAATTCATTGTCCCAGGAAGGGGAAACTTTATTGACATATTCCTGTGGTCAGATACATCACATGATCACACTGACAGAACCACAGGCACATAGACACAGGCAACAGAGCATGCACAATGTCGGCACTAGTACAGTGTATATCCACCTTTCGCAGCAATGCAGGCTGCTATTCTCCCATGGAGACGATCGTAGAGATGCTGGATGTAGTCCTGTGGAACGGCTTGCCATGCCATTCCCACCTGGCGCCTCAGTTGGACCAGCGTTCGTGCTGGACGTGCAGACCACGTGAGACGACGCTTCATCCAGTCCCAAACATGCTCAATGGGGGACAGATCCGGAGATCTTGCTGGCCAGGGTAGTTGACTTACACCTTCTAGAGCACGTTGGGTGGCACGGGATACATGCGGACGTGCATTGTCCTGTTGGAACAGCAAGTTCCCTTGCCGGTCTAGGAATGGTAGAACGATGGGTTCGATGACGGTTTGGATGTACCGTGCACTATTCAGTGTCCCCTCGACGATCACCAGAGGTGTACCGCCAGTGTAGGAGATCGCTCCCCACACCATGATGCCGGGTGTTGGCCCTGTGTGCCTCGGTCGTATGCGGTCCTGATTGTGGCGCCCACCTGCACGGCGCCAAACACGCATACGACCATCATTGTCACCAAGGCAGAAGCGACTCTCATCGCTGAAGACGACACGTCTCCATTCGTCCCTCCATTCACGCATGTCGCGACACCACTGGAGGCGGGCTGCACGATGTTGGGGAGTGAGCGGAAGACGGCCTAACGGTGTGCGGGACCGTAGCCCAGCTTCATGGAGACGGTTGCGAATGGTCCTCGCCGATACCCCAGGAGCAACAGTGTCCCTAATTTGCTGGGAAGTGGCGGTGCGGTCCCCTACGGCACTGCGTAGGACCCTACGGTCTTGGCGTGCATCCGTGCGTCGCTGCGGTCCGGTCCCAGGTCAACGGGCACGTGCACTTTCCGCCGACCACTGGCGACAACATCGATGTACTGTGGAGACCTCACGCCCCACGTGTTGAGCAATTCGGCGGTACGTCCACCCAGCCCCCCGCATGCCCACTATACGCCCTCGCTCAAAGTCCGTCAACTGCACATACGGTTCACGTCCACGCTGTCGCGGCATGCTACCAGTGTTAAAGACTGCGATGGAGCTCCGTATGCCACGGCAAACTGGCTGACACTGACGGCGGCGGTGCACAAATGCTGCGCAGCTAGCGCCATTCGACGGCCAACACCGCGGTTCCTGGTGTGTCCGCTGTGCCGTGCTTGTGATCATTGCTTGTACAGCCCTCTCGCAGTGTCCGGAGCAAGTATGGTGGGTCTGACACACTGGTGTCAATGTGTTCTTTTTTCCATTTCCAGGAGTGTAGAAGCAGTATGGGTATGGCAAAAGGAGGTACGACTCGATATTGGAAGGAATTCCATAACTTTTGGCACATGAATATATTGATCTGGATAAGTGACATAAAGAAATGTGATTGATGAAAATGTCATCCTCGACACAGTAAGTGCAGTCGATTAAAAGCCTTCAAGTGGCCGTGAGCAAGGGCTTGAAGCCGCCGAGTAAATTCTTATTTTTTAGCTGCAGTAGTCCCTTCATGATAAAATCATAGTACTATAGTTCTTCCCTCTCTTCTACTACCAATTTTCTACTTGGTGTCGTTTCCTGGCATAACTGATCGGTACTATTACTTTCATCGTAACGTTGCCCCCCCCCCCTCCCCCTGTAGCTGAGTGGGCAGTGCGACAGAATGTCAATCCTAAGGGACCGAGTTCGATTCCCGGCTGGGTCGCAGATTTTCTCCGCTCAGGGACTGGATGTCGTGTTCCCCAAATCATCATCATTTCAACGACGTGCAAGTCGCCGAAGTGGCATCAAATCGAAAGACTTGCACCAGGCGAATGGTCTAGCCGACGGGAGGCCCTAGTGACACGATCATTTTTCATCGTAACGTTACGAAAAGTTTATAAGTCAAGGTAACCCTGTGTGAGTAGTGGCATTCTTCTGAACCCAAAAAAGTTTGGTTTAACTGAATTCATTTCGTTATATAGAGCTAAGCCGATGAAGTGGAGTGTGCCTCTCCATAAACAGACTAGATGGACCTTATGTAACAGGCAGTGGAAATACCTTCTCAAGTCACACTGACAAGAGAGTATTATAGAATTAATATACGACAAAGTACTCTGAAAACTTAAATCTCAATAGCATTCTTTATTGCTATGAAAGCCCATTCTATGTAGATTCAGATGTTACAAATTATTAACACTTAATGCATGAATGTATGTATTTTCTTTTTTGAAACTGTTCTTAAATATACGATCTCTTTCTTTGGTGTTATGAACACACCACATAAGTAACTCATCTAAATAATCTTCGAAAACGATTTGTTCAGTATAACGGAAAGCATAGAAGATAACCAAAAAATTATGTTCCCCTCTTCTTTTGATCAGCATTAAGCAAGTATGAGCACGTGTCATGAAAGGTATCTTTTATTTTTTTGCTTAGTTGTGAAAATGGGGCGGCAAATTTAGGGCTCGCATCGGGTGGCGGAAATCCACTCTACGCCACTGTGTAAGCCTCCATACTTTTCTGCCGAAAGATATCAGGCACTTTTCACCTGTTTGCTTACAGCCCAGTTTTGGTTTCAGTTTATACCTGTTTCTGTCACAACATTCTTCACAGGGCCACTGGATGAAACTTTCCCATGTTACAATTTATGCCCTATCGGTTAATGATATGTATTATATCTGGTAGCACATTTCCTGTTGCAAGGGAACGTGTTACTTCCGCAGGAGCGATCGCTGTGGGCATTGAAGTATCCAAGTCCTTATTACCTGACTGTTGGGGAGTAAGTCGCCCATTGCAATGGCCGTTTACTGAATTAGCACACATGTTACTGTTTCTAGGCTACAACTTGAATGAATGGTTCAAATGGCTCTGAGCACTATGGGACTCAACTGCTGTGGTCATTAGTCCCCTAGAACTTAGAACTACTTAAACCTAACTAACCTAAGGACATCACACACATCCATGCCCGAGGCAGGATTCGAACCTGCGACCGTAGCAGTCGCACGGTTCCGGACTGCATGCCTAGAACCGCGAGACCACCGCGGCCGGCCGGCTACAACTTGCACAGTGGAGGCGACATTTACAGTATCAACCAAATCCGCTTCACAACAACATTATTACCATGCAGTTCACTTGGCTTTGCCTTGTTTGGTGCATTTTTGCAGGAGCCGGTACCTGTTGTGATGAATAGTGTTACACCTCCATCTGATAATTCTGAGGACAGCGACCTTGAAAGCACATTTCAGCGGTATCCAACCGACACTGGTCTGTAATTGGCACTGTTGAAGGAGATTGCGTCATGACCGGGTCGATGGTGTGTCCAATATGCACTTCCATAGATGACCCCTGGCTGGTGTCGGCTGGGTACACCGGCTAGGTTCATGTCATTAGTTTACGTTTTAACTACAGCCACTGACTGTAATTTCCCAGCGCCTCACTTAAACACCTGTTGTGAACGATTTGCTAGCTTTAAAGACGAGCGTATATGTAACACTCGAACCTCAATACACTACTGCTAACCAGGAAATATATACTGCCATGAGCTAAGCTCGCTGCGATGTTGACTCTTCCGTGTCTATTTGTCAAATGACATTTACAGAACCATGGTAACCTTCAACCACATTATGTCGATAATGTATAAGCCTGGTTTCCACAGGTAACGAAAACCTGTCCGTATAAGTCCGACTCCTACTTTGCCTACGCCTGAGCCAATAAACCGATTCAAAAATGATATCAGCGAAACAGGTGACGTCACAGTCAAATGGCAAATAGTTCACACTATATAGAAAGTCAACACGGCCTCAATTCGCTTAGCCCCGTACGGAACGGCGAAAATGTACAAACGAGATAACATCAGCGATACAAGAAGTCAGAGTAATTAGCTATGCATGCATGTTCTAGATGTTAAGGGGTGCAATTTAGAGGGACGTGATTTAAAGAAACAGATAACCTAATTTAAAGGGACAGTAGGACAGCATTGTTGGTAAGTACCAAGATAAAGATCATAGCTCAAGGTCGCTGATAAAGACTTCCAGTGTCAGGTTACTCACATGGGCTAGTTATATTGAAAGTACCCCCTACCACCCTCCCCCAGGGTACCACCAGCAGCTGTTCAAGGTCAGCCAGGGGAACCCCTACATACCCATAGGTATAGTCAGGGACATGATGTAGCTCGATCCTGGTCATGTAGTCTTGTGTGTTACAAAAATAGAGTGAAACACCTATATCTCTCAGCCAAAGGGAGCAAATTAAAATGATGGGAAACCCCTCCCCTCCCTGTACCAATAAGATTCAAGTTCCCTCCCCAACATCACAGCTCTTATAACTACAATTGCGTAGCCTCCTTCAGGCGATGTATGCACATGATGTGGACAGCTTTTAGTATGTTATAAACAAATTATTACTCACAATGATTCTGTAGTGAAATGACTTTTTAAATAATAACAATGAAAGAACAAATTAACTAACGGTGAATTATCAACAATTTTTTGCAATACAATTTCTTATCAGCATTTTTATTAACAATTTCTTCTTCTATTGATTTATTTACAAAGCTATTTTTTATGACTTATATAAATTACACTAAAAACTTAAATACTATGTTTCCCATTTTAATTCGTTGTTTTTCATTCTATATAACATACACTCCTGGAAATTGAAATAAGAACACCGTGAATTCATTGTCCCAGGAAGGGGAAACTTTATTGACACATTCCTGGGGTCAGATACATCACATGATCACACTGACAGAACCACAGGCACATAGACACAGGCAACAGAGCATGCACAATGTCGGCACTAGTACAGTGTATATCCACCTTTCGCAGCAATGCAGGCTGCTATTCTCCCATGGAGACGATCGTAGAGATGCTGGATGTAGTCCTGTGGAACGGCTTGCCATGCCATTCCCACCTGGCGCCTCAGTTGGACCAGCGTTCGTGCTGGACGTGCAGACCACGTGAGACGACGCTTCATCCAGTCCCAAACATGCTCAATGGGGGACAGATCCGGAGATCTTGCTGGCCAGGGTAGTTGACTTACACCTTCTAGAGCACGTTGGGTGGCACGGGATACATGCGGACGTGCATTGTCCTGTTGGAACAGCAAGTTCCCTTGCCGGTCTAGGAATGGTAGAACGATGGGTTCGATGACGGTTTGGATGTACCGTGCACTATTCAGTGTCCCCTCGACGATCACCAGAGGTGTACCGCCAGTGTAGGAGATCGCTCCCCACACCATGATGCCGGGTGTTGGCCCTGTGTGCCTCGGTCGTATGCAGTCCTGGTTGTGGCGCTCACCTGCACGGCGCCAAACACGCATACGACCATCATTGGCACCAAGGCATAAGCGACTCTCATCGCTGAAGACGACACGTCTCCATTCGTCCCTCCATTCACCCCTGTCGCGACACCACTGGAGGCGGGCTGCACGATGTTGGGGCGTGAGCGGAAGACGGCCTAACGGTGTGCGGGACCGTAGCCCAGCTTCATGGAGACGGTTGCGAATGGTCCTCGCCGATACCCCAGGAGCAACAGTGTCCCTAATTTGCTGGGAAGTGGCGGTGCGGTCCCCTACGGCACTGCGTAGGATCCTACGGTCTTGGCGTGCTTCCGTGCGTCGATGCGGTCCGGTCCCAGGTCGACAGGCACGTGCACCTTCCGCCGACCACTGGCGACAACACCGATGTACTGTGGAGACCTCACGCCCCACGTGTTGAGCAATTCGGCGGTACGTCCACGCATCCTCCCGCATGCCCACTATACGCCCTCGCTCAAAGTCCGTCAACTGCACATACGGTTCACGTCCACGCTGTCGCGGCATGCTACCAGTGTTAAAGACTGCGATGGAGCTCCGTATGCCACGGCAAACTGGCTGACACTGACGGCGGCGGTGCACAAATGCTGCGCAGCTAGCGCCATTCGACGGCCAACACCGCGGTTCCTGGTGTGTCCGCTGTGCCGTGCTTGTGATCATTGCTTGTACAGCCCTCTCGCAGTGTCCGGAGCAAGTATGGTGGGTCTGACACACCGGTGTCAATGTGTTCTTTTTTCCATTTCCAGGAGTGTATTTACATTTTACTTCTGATCAATTTATGTATAGTATTTAAATTTTAATCACTGATCAGTCCCTATACAAATTTCCGTACATATACACATACATGGTGTGCAATCAGGCATACATGCTCACACACATACAACTCTGACAATTGATTCATCCAACTATTCCACACATATATCCATTATTTACAAAAAAATTAGCGAGCCAAATGAAAAATGTGAATGCAGGAGGGTCCCGGAGCATAGGCTACAACCCTGCCTCACCCCCTTCTCAACCACTGCTTCCCTTTCATGCCCCTGCACTCTTATAACTGCCATCTGGTTTCTGTATAAATTGTAAATAGCCTTCAGAATTTTAAAGAGGGTATTCCAGACAACATTGTCAAAAGCTTTCTCCAAGTCTACAAATGATAGAAACATAGGTTTGCCTTTCCTTACTCTACCTTCTAAGATAAGTTGTAGGGTCACTATTGCCTCGCGTGTTCCAACATTTCTACGGAATCCAAACTGAACTTCCCCGAGTTCCGCTTCTACCAGTTTTTTCATTCGTCTGTAAAGAATTCGTGTTAGTATTTTGCAGCCATGACTTATTAAACTGAAAGTTCGCTAATTTTCACACCTGTCAACACATGCTTTCTTTGGGATTGGAATTATTATACTCTTCTTGAAGTCTGAGGATATTTCATCTGGCTCGTACATCTTGCTCACAAAATGGTAAAGTTCTGTCACAGCTGGCTATCCCAAGGCGATCACTAACCCTAATGGAATGTTGTCTATCCCCGGGGCCTTTTCTTGACTTTGGTCTTTCAGTGCTCTATCAAATTCTTCCCGTAGTATTATATCTCCCACCTCATCTTCACCTACGTCCTCTTCCATTTCTATAATATTGCCCTCAAGTACAATGCCCTTGTATATACCCTCTACATACTCCTTCCATCTTTCTGCTTTCCCGTGATATTCATATAGGTGGTTCTCTTTTCTCCAAAGGTCTCTTTAATTTTCCTGTAGGCGGCATCTATCTTACCCCTAGTGATATATGCCTCTACCTTTTTACATTTGTCCTCTACCCATCCTTGCTATGCCATTTTGCATGTCCTGTCGATCTCAGATTTTAGATGTTTGTATTCCTTTTCGCCTGCTTCATTTACTACATTTTTATATTTTCTCCTTTCATCAATTAAATTCAATATTTCTTCTGTTAACCAAGGATTTCCACTACCTCTCGTCTTTTGACCTAGTTGATCCTTTGCGGTCTTCACTATTTCATCTCTCAAAGCTACCCATCCTTCTTCTACTGTATTTATTTCACCTGTATTTGTCAATCGTTAAATGGTCTCTCTGAAACTCTCTAAAACCTCTGGTTCTTTCAGTGTATCCAGGTCCCATTTCTTTGAATTCCTAGCTTTTAGCAGTTTCTTAAGTTTTAACCTACAGTTCATAACCAATAAATTGTGGTCAGGGTCCACACCTGCCCCTGGAAATGTCTTACAATTTAAATCCTGGTTCCCAATGCTCTGTTTTAACATAATATAATTTATCTGAAATCTTCGAGTGCCTCCAGGCCTCTTCCATGTATACAACCCTTTTTCATGATTCTAACACCTCGTGTTAGCTATGACTTAAGTTACACTCTGCACAAAATTCTACCAGGCGGCTTCATCTTTCATTCCTTACCCCCAGTCCATATTCACCTACTACTTTTCCTTCTCTTCCTTTCCCTACTATCGAATTCCAGTCCCCCATGACTATTAAATTTTCATCTCCCTTAACTATCTGGATAATTTCTTTAATCGCATCATACATTTCTTCAATTTCTTCATCATCTGAGGAGCTAGTTGGCGTATAAACTTGCACTACTGTGGTGTGCGTGGGCTTCGTGTCTGTCTTGGATACAATAATGCGTTCACTAGCCATGCTCCTATTTTTTCATTCATTGTTAAACCTACTCCTGCATTACCTCTATTTGATTTTGTATTTATAACCCTGTATTCACATGACCAGAAGTCTTGTCCCTTCTGCCACCGTACTTCGCTAATTCCCACTAAATCTAGCTTTAACCTGTCCATTTCCCTTTTTAAATTTTCTAACCGACCTGCCTAATTAAGGGATCTGATATTCCATGGTCCCATCCGTAGAACGCCAGTTCTCTTTCTCCTGATAACGATGTCCTCCTGAGTAGTCCCCGCTCGGAGATCCGAATTGGGGACTATTTTACCTACGGGATATTTTACACAAGAGGACGCCGTATATCATGTAACCATATAGTAAAGCTGCATGTCCTCGGAAAAAATTAGGGCTGTAGTTTCCCCTTGCTTTCAGCTGTTCGCAGTACCAGTGCAGCAAGGCTGTTTTGGTTAATGTTACAAGGCCAGATCAGTCAATCATCCAGATTGTTGACCCCGCAACTACTGAAAAGCCTGCGGCCCCTCTTCAGGAACCACACGTTTGTTTGGCCTCTCAACAGATACCCCTCCATTACGGTTGCACCTGCGGTACGGTTAGCTGTGTAGCTGAGACACACAAGCCTCCCCACCAATGGTGGGGTCCATGGTCCATAGGGGGGATCTGGACACCTGGCTGAAAATGACTTACAAGTTCGTGGCGCCCTCCATCGTCAATGCTGGAATTCAATGATTCAGTATGATATTGGTCCACCCTTAGCCTTTATGACAGCTTCCACTCTCGCAGGCATACGTTCAATTAGGTGTTGGAAGGTTTCTTGGGGAATGGAAGCCCATTCTTCACAGAATGCTGCACTGAGGATAGGAATCGATATTGGTCGGTGAGGCCTGGCACGAAGTCAGCGTTCTAAAACATCCCAAAGGTGTTCTATAGGATTCAGGTCAGGACTCTGTGCAGGCCAGTTTATTACAGGGGTGTTACTGCCGTGCAGCCACTCTACCACAGGCCGTGCATTATGAACAGGTGCTCGATTGTATTGAAAGATGCAATCGCCATCCCTGAATTGCTCTTCAACATTGGGAGCAAGAAGGTTCTTAAAACATCAATGTAGGCCTCTGCTGTGATACTGTCACGCAAAACAACAAGGGGTGCAAGCCCCCTCCATGAAAAGCACGACCACAACATAACACCACCACCTCCGAATTTTACTGTTGACACTGCACACGCTGGCAGATGACGTTCACCGGGCATTCGCCATACCCACACCCTGTCATCGGATCGCCAAATTGTGTACCGTGATTCGTCACTCCACACAACATTTTTCCACTGTTCAATCGTCCAATGTTTACGCTCCTTACACCAAGCGAGGCGTCGTTTGGTGTTCACCAGCGTGATATGTGGCTTACGAGCAGCCGCTCAACAAGTAAATCCAAGTTTCCTCACCTCCCGCCTAACTGTCATAGTACTAGCAGTGGATCCTGATACAGTTTGGGATTCCTGTGTGATGGTCTGGATAGATGTCTGCGTATTACGCATTATGACTCTCTTCAGCTGTCGGCGGTCTCTGTCAGTCAACAGACGAGGTCAGCCTGTAAGTTTTTGTGGTTTACGTGTCTCTTCACGTTTCCACTTCATTATCACATCGGAAACAGACGTATGACACCAGTGACACTCAATCACCTGACCACGTTCGAGGTCTGTGAGTTCCGCGGAGCACCCCATTCCGCTCTCTCGCGTCTAATGACTACTGAGGTCGCTGATATGGCGTACCTGGCAGTAGACGGCAGCACAATGCACTTAACATGAATAACGTATGTTTTTTGGGTGTCCGGATACTTTTGATCACATAGTGTACCGCCCGCATCTCGTGGTCGTGCGGTAGCGTTGTCGCTTCCCACGCCCGGGTTCCCGGGTTCGATTCCCGGCTGGGTCAGGGATTTTCTCTGCCTCGTGATGGCTGGGTGTTGTGTGATGTCCTTAGGTTAGTTAGGTTTAAGTAGTTCTAAGTTCTAGGGGACTGATGACCATAGATGTTAAGTCCCATAGTGCTCAGAGCCATTTGAACTATTTTTGAACATAGTGTACCTTAAGAGTTGTAAGCAGATGTTCAGTAGAAGAGGTGTATTTCACAGTAACGAAGATGAACAAGTGCTCATAGCTCTTAAGCTATGAACTTTCTTTTTCTGGTTCATACTACCACCTATAAAAATATGGAAAGCAAATAACTTTCAGTAGAAGAAATTTTTTTCACAGTATCGAAGATGAAGTGCTGATAGCTCTTTAAGTATGAATTTTAGAGCCCATGATTAATAGGTTCTCTTGCCTCGAATGATCGTTCCCGTCACATCTGTGAACATTGATCACTCCTCCTGGGGTGCCCTTTACAACAAACACACAATTTCCAACAACGCAAAGATTAGGCACTGTACCTAAGTTGTTAAGGTAGGGGCACTTTACTGTTCAGAATGGCTGACACCGAATAAAAAATTAGAAATGAAAGAACTAGAGAAGAAGTAAAGAAAAATTTTAAGTAAGATCCTGAGATCACAAAAAGGAGACGATGGTGCTCGGAAATAGGTGAAAATTGAAGATTATTATAAACTGACCGTGAAGAACTCAGACGCTATACGTGACAGAAGGCTGAAATTTTATGGGCACCTCTTCAGAATGAGCAGTGCAGATTGACAAAGGAAACCTTCAACTACAGCACCAAACTAAAGGTGACCATAAAATGGGCTGAGGAAGTACGAAAGTATCTGGAGGACACCGTGATCAATCAGAAAGAGATCTGGGATAAAGAGATATTTCGAATGAAGTCTGACAAATTTAAGGGGTTCCACGGAAAGCGAAGTACAAGAACCAAGATCATCTGGACGGGATAAAGGAGGAGAAACCTCAGCGAAACAATGAAGTGGTTGTGAGATAAGAAGAGAAAACTAACCTGTAAACCAATTGTTTTGCATTATCCACAGCAGACTGAAGTCAAAAACATAAAAGAAAAAAATTTACATCATGAACAATAAGAGTCCCAGCACATTTCTTTGAACCAGAGAAATTTGTTTTTGTAGTCATTATTTGGGTAGTCCGTTTTCTCTTTGTTATCATTAATGAGGGAGGTGGTGGGGGCATGCACGTACAAGTTTTCGTTGCTTACGCTCGCAACTAAAGTGACGCAACAGCTCGCAGCATCATGCACTGACACCATGAGCAACCGTTCACAAACGGAGCCACAAATTCTATGTAGTGGCATACGTTCCAGTACAGTGGATGAGTTGGGAGGGAATAATTTTGAGTTGGCACTGTTGGGTGTGGCTGGCGCTTGGATGGGTGACCATCCTAGCCGCCATGCGCTGTTGCCATTTTTCGGGGTGCACTCAGCCTCATGATGCCAACGGAGGAGCTACTCGATCAAACAGTGGCGGCTCCGGCAAAGAAAACCATCATAACGACCAGGAGAGCGGTGTGCTGACCACACCTCCTTCCTATTTGCATTCTCATCTGAGGACGACACCGAGGTCGGATGGTCCCGATGGGCCACTTGTGGAGAGCTTTTAATGAAATTTTGGGAATACATGGGTGTAGGTAACACATTTAAGTGATTAACATTGCAAGACCACATTTTTTATGTAAGTGCGAGATAAGCTGTTGCAATTGTGAAATGCTGGTACATTTATAACCGGTGTAACGATCAGAGTGTTGAATTCAATCATGCAAACATGCGCGCATTGTGTTGTACAGGTGCCAGATGGTAGTTTGTGGGATGGAGTTCCACGCCTGTTGCACTTGGTTGGCCAATAGAGGGACGGTTATTGATGTTTGTGGATTACGCTCGAGTTGTCAACCGATGATGTCCTATATGTGCTCGACTGGAGACAGATCTGGTGATCAAACTGGCCAAGGCAACATGTCCCCACTCTGTACAGCATATTGCGTTACAACAGCGGTATGTGGACGAGCATTATCCTGTTGGAAAACACCCCCTGGAATGCTGCTCATCAATGGCAGCACAACAGGTCGAGTCACCAGAGTGATGTACAAATAGGCAGTCAGGGTAAGTGAGATGACCACGAGAGTGCTCCTGCTGTCACACGAAATCGCACCCCAGACTATAACTCAAGGTGTAGGTGGAGTGTTTCTAGCATGGAGACAGGCTGGTTGCAGGCCCTCACCTGGCCTCCTTCTAACGAGCACACAGCCATCACCAGCACTGAGACAGAACCAGATATTATTTTTAAAAAATTTAAAAACCAGACCTCCACCCTGCCCTCCAATCAACTTTCATTTTACACCATTGAAGTCCAAACGGCCGTTGTTTGGAATCAGTGGAGTGCATGCTACAGGGTGTCTGGCTCGGAGATGTCCTTCAATCAGCCAATTCATAACAGTTTGTTGTGTCAGTGTGGTGCCAACTGCTGCTCAAATTGGTGCTGCAGATGCAGTACGCTGCACCAGAGTCATACGCCGAACTCGAAGGTCTTCCCTCTCGGTAGTGCCATGTAGCCATCCATAGCCGAGTCTTCTTGCGACCGTACGTTCCCATGACCACCGGTGCCACCAGTCACCTACAATGGCCACATTTCTCCCAAGTCTTCCTGCAGTATCGCACAAGAAACATCCAGCATGTCATAGCCCTATTACACAACTGAGTTCAAACTCATGAGGTGTTCATAATGGCGTCTTTGTCGCCCTAAAGGCATTCTTGACTAACACCAACTCATCACAACCAACTTCAAAGGTAACTAAAGCACACAACTGTTACAGTGTGTATTTAAAGCAAACCTGATTTACATCTTCATAATGGCGCGGTTAGCGCCGCTCTTATGGGACTGGTGCGAAATTTGAATAGACATCATCATTCAGATGGAGAAACAAATCTACCAACTTTCGTTTATGTTGCACAACTCCCTCTTGGTGTTACGATTTTTTCCTGTCAGTGTAGTATCCTATAATTAGTCATAGGTGAACTGCGTTTCATGTTTAAAGGTCGCGTCTTACATTGCAGAACGAAACAGAATGTGAAAACATTCCACAACACATTTCAAATGACAGCATTCACACAGGTCATCAAAGAAACGGGATGAGACAGGGCAGAAGAGAAAGTTGTAATGTTTCTGTGGATGGTTAATTATAATTGAAGGCAAAGGTAAGGTGGAGCAATCCTGTGATACCAGACGCCCAAAATTCTGCTCATAGAAACGCCTGCTACACACTAGAGAACTTCATTGCTAATGTGTCTCCCTCCAAAATCCTGCAGTTTGAAATTTAAATGTAACTATAAAATCACTTTACTTTTTGTGGCTTCAATATAATTGGAAAAGCAATGGTATTTTGTCTAAGACCTCGAATAGGTGAAATGATATGTATTAGTGCATCCCAAAGAATTAACAAAAATTAAAAGATACAGAGGGCTAAGAGTCAGGAGCCAATGCTGTGTTTCTATGACGTCAGCGAGAGACAGCTATTTGGATGGAAGGCAGCTAAGAGAAGATGCAAGCAGGATGCCAGGCGATGCAGAGGTATGGCTGGAGAGCGAAAATGGGGCAAAACAACGTTGTTTACCAGCGGCTATTAATACTGAAAGTATAATTTTATCTCTGTGTGTGTGTGGCAAAAGGACTGGCTGTCAAGCCCAGCAGCAGCTAACCAGGTACTGGGAAGTACAAAGTTACCGTGAATATGATGTGTGACATACTGATGTGCTGGATACTACAAGAACAATGACTGCACCTGTATGGTGTCAATTGAGTATCTATAACTTTTACAGGCCTAAATAATTAAAAGTCAAATGGAGATTTGTTATAAGTAGTATAAGAAGGACAATTTGACAACAAAGGATGCCACCACTCCCTCCCCCTTCCCCTCTACTGTTCTCAACATCAAGGTTGCTCACTTCTCATTCTCCTCTATTGTATTGGAACTAGGGTCAGGTCACCCCCGCCTTCCTGGGTTTCCCAATTCTGGGACGAAGGACACCACCACCCCTTCCCCTTCTCCCTAGGCTTCCCAGTTGTGAGACAAAGGGTACTTTCTCCAGAGGTCAATCCCCCTCCCGACACCTCTGCCATTGGCCAATCCCTCTAAGTATGAAATGCTGGGAAATTCAAAAAAAAAATGATGGGAAATTGTCACACTTGTAAATGTTGTGAGTGAGTTTTTTTATTACGTGTTCTATGTGGATTAAGATATTCAATGCTTTCTGTTTCAATGTTCACGACAAATGAAATGTTTTAAGTGATTTTCGTACTAGATGATGGCTTGCAGTTGAAGAAATAGTACTAATAAAATCCAGTTAATCGAGTTCAGTAATTTCTTTTCGGTGTTCTCACTTTAATACTTTCAAATAAATACGCATTTTGTGCTTCATAATTGCCTAAGGCCACAATGCAGCAAATATTTCTGATTCTTACCCATTTATACACTGTTGACATCTAGTTTTACAGTGACGTGGTTGACCTAAGTAAGGTGTGTTCTTCGTGTAAGTTTTATTCTTGTCACTAGTGTAACAATATCACTTATTTCGACTCACCTCTCTATTTTGTCTCATGGTCTTGGAAGAATGTTTCAATTTCCCCTTACTTGGTGATATTTCTGCTTTTCGAGAAACGGATGATTCAACCTGAAAATATAACAACAATTTGTTAGTATACGCCATATTTTCTTTTAATTCAGTATATAAGGAACGATAGAAAATTTTATGTTTGAAGGCCGTACAGTCCATAATTATTACGCCAATCAGGCAAATCCGCCGTCAGCATTGAGATACGTATCTCACTGCCGCACCAGGTGAAATATATTAGTTTGTTAAAACACTGTGTCCTGCTGCTTGATGTCCGTAACTACCTGCTGCACATTCTCGTCGGACAGGAATCGTCGGCCCCCCAATGCCTTTTTTTTAAGGACCGAAGGCGTGGTAATTGCGTTAGGAGAGATCAGGAACATGGGACGGGTGTTGGGGTGTCTCCCACGTGATTTTCCGTAACTTCTGCCTTTCGACATTTGCGATATGGGGAAGTGTGTTATCATGAAGCAGCAGCACCCCTTGTCACACCCTTTAGATACGGTAGTTTACGACAGAAATGCTTCCCCATATACATTGTTCATTCTCCGACGGACATCTACTGTTGTTTGTGCTACGGCAGGCAAGAAAAGAGTTACATGGTCCTCCTTGGATGCATTTGGTAATAACGTCGCCATAATTCACGTTTCCACATTTACCGCACCCCCGTCGGAAAGACACGAATGCCACTCTAATCCCTTGGCGGTGCTTATATACTCGCATCGGAGTCGCGCTACATTGCATGCACGTTGCAGTAACGCCCTAAAACGGAAACTTTTTGATCGCCCCTTATGCCTCTGCGAGTTGTACTACGACCATGGTCTTGATATTTAGCATGTGCTAATCAAATGAATGTTTTGACGTAACAGTTCAAAGTAATTTTCAGTAACAATATATGAAGCTATAGCACCCTACGGAAGACCGAAGAACAATTTGCACAGAAAACTTGCTATGTCGCTATTTATAATGAGCTTAAAATATTTACCAAACCATTAAGCCACCACAGTTTGTTAAATCCTAGTCTTCTGAAAGCACATATTCTGAACCAGAATACTCAGATGGTTTTTCACTGTAATCATCATCGTCAACATTTCGTTTTCTTTGAGCGCTAAAATTTAGATGTGCGTATACAGTGTAGGCCATCTTTGAATAACTTTGCCGTAGCAGTTTCATTTTGAAATGTTTCCTTTAACACACAGTAATGAAGAAAATTCATTTGTGGGTTACACTGCCGCCCCACGGTACATCTTTAAAATGAACGCACAAAAGCAGAAGACAACTATATGACGCTGAAATTAACTAATATTTCGATTTTATAATAAATGTGGCATAGCAAGTTTTTGTCCCGAGGTCTCCATTTACATAGTAACGTCCCTGTAATGCTCTCTTGGAGCACTCCCAAAATCACCTTAACATCTGCTAGTTTTATACCGTTAAGAACTAAATGTTGAGTGCTATGTGCAAGTAAGTCCTGGATCCAGTCAAAAATCTGGTCCGTTACTCAGTACGCCCGTATTTTATTTGGTAAGTGGTCGTGCAGAAATGTATCGAATGCCTTCCGAAAACAAACGAACACGGCAACAACCTGGCCTCTCTTGTCTCCGTCGCTTTGGATCACACAGAAAAACAAAATTAGATGAGTTTCGCAAGACCTCTATTTGCAGAATCAATATTGATTATTATATCTGTACTGATTTTTAAATATGAGATTTTCTGTTTAAAAAGAAACTTCATAATGTGTGAGCATAAAGCATGTTTCATAATTCTACATCAAACTGTCAGCTATGCAGGCCTGTCCAGGACCCTTCTTGATAATGGCAGTGACGTGCGCGTTTTTCTAATTACTCGGTAGTTGGTATCTCTTGTTGCTCCAGCGATGAACTACTACTAGAAGGTGAGCAAATTCTTTCGCACAATTTATGTAGAATCACACTTGTATCTCATCTGGTGCCGATGTCTATCCACTTTGTTTGATTTCAGTTAATTTTCTATTCTGCGATCACTTACCTCAATCTCTGCCATTTCGGCATTCGTGTCATGATTGAAAGCACGAACCCTATCACTATCATTCGCTGTAAAATAATTGCAACATACTGAATTCTGTATTTTGACCTCGTCGCAGTCACCTTCAGTTTCTGTGTCAGTATAGTCACTGAGCGACTGAACAGTTAATTTAGATCCGTTTACTGATTCTCTGTAATAACAAAACGTCTTGGCATTTTTATTCAGATCGATCGGCAAAATGTTACTTTCGAATTCACTATGCACTCTTCACGCTCATTCTGGCTTCGTTCAGTTTCTGTTTATTAACTAGACATAAATCTTATCTCATTCTGGACCTGAAGAAAGAAAAGAGGAAGAATAAACTTATGAAAAATTCTCAAATGTTTTCTATTCATGAAAAAACTGAATTGAGTAAAAGAGGAATACAAAAAATTAATGAGAAAACGTTACTGTTGGAGAAGTAAAACAAAGAATTGTATATGAGCCTATTGTCTACAGATGCTACTATAATGGTTAACGTATACCTATTTTCTTCAGAAATAACCGACACAGTAGTCGTCATTGTGTGAGAAGCTGCAAAATGTTTACCGATTTTCTTACATGGAATCTCCCAACATTCCAGCTCTGATATTAACTGGGTAACTACAACTGGCTGTCCTGTTTGAGTGTCATTGTCTTTCTATTGTCGAATGTATACTTATTTACTTCACTTAGATACGATGTTTTGGTTCCCTATGTATGAGATGCTATGAAATATTTTCAAAGTTCCTGTTTAATTAATCAGAGAAGGCAGCTAAAGTTATTAGCAATGTGGTATGCGCTACAATACTATCAGGCAAATATTTTACCCGTGTATATTTTACAGGAGTGTAAGCTAAACATTCTAGTAGTCACAAAACACGGGCTTAAAGAAAATCAGATGGCTGCGTGAAACTTCAAAAATTATGCCGATGTTGTAGAACATTAGAGAAAAGTAGTGGAGCTCCCATTTTCTGTAGCTACGAAACAACTGAAGCCATCCAATATGCTAATAAGTATGCTGGAGAAGTGAACTTAGAAGCTACAGCAGAGTAAAGAAAAACTGCACGGAAAACGTGCTACTGTGTATCAGATCCGTACTGATCACCGTATGGAGAAATAAAAGCGTTTTTTGCCTGTCTAGAAGGTACAATACAATAGCTTTCAAAATAAATAAACCCCCAAGGGTAACTGAGAAAATTCACCTAGTATAATAGCAACGCTACTGCGACACTCAGGTAATGAACTCTACACTAGAGATCGTTTTCCAATCATGAAAGACGTTAACATAGTCTGATTGAGCTGAGCGAAAGATATTAGAGTAGAAAAGGCAGGTTAATTCACAAAATACAATACTGTTAAGAAATATCTTAATGGCAGTAAAGTAAAGTATAGATGCAGACAGTGTTGCGAGTACCAAATAGGGCCATTTTTTCTTTATTTAATTATTGTAATGCTATGTGTCCTGCAAACATAAAGCTCGTAAACACGTACAAAAAATGAAAAACTGGTTGACTGAAGAGGTAAGCCGTCTAATAAATAAACTGAAAGTGTATTATGATCTTTCTAAGTATAAAAAAGGTTCATCAAATGCATTATTCATTAAGACAGCTATAGATAGAGGAGAGCATTATTCAAAAGATTTATAGTCCTTCATAAGTGAAGTAAGAGGTAAAATGGCAAAAAAGACGGAGGTCATCTGCCCACTAAAGATGGTGAAAGTAATTTAGATCTTCTAACAACACCAAAAATCTTCGACAGGTATTTTGTAACTGTAGCACATGAAGTGAAAAGAAAGAATAAAACAGATGAAGTAAGTACAGTGCCAAAAACCCAAAACATAAATCATGTAATTGCATTCATTTCAGCACTTCAGACAGAAGTTTCAAATTTAGTGAAGTACCTGCAAGTCAAACATTCATCTGACTTAGGTCACACTTCACAATGGAATTCACAGCAAATTTGCTAAGGCCCTTATCATGTACATTGAATGCTGAAATAGGGGAATTACTTTTAAAGGTTCTCTAAAAGCAGATAGAGTAAATACTGTTTGATGGACATTGCATTAGTCGTCGATTGTAGAGATTGTTTATTTCACAGCTGCAATTTTGGCCTTAAGGTCATTATCAAATGATACTGTGAAAGTTAGAATTACAAAAAATAAAGCACAGAGTGTATATATGAAATTGCACAAGCACACCATGTACACACTACTACAGTCCAAGAAGGTCAAAAAGAAGTACATCACTTATATGTTGTTTCAGCACGTGTGAAACTTTAAAACACTCCGACATGTATATATGTGTTCGTCATAACTGAGCTTTTTCACTTTAAATATGCAGCAACACTGAACGAACACGAAGCTCCATATTTAGTGAAATGATGTAAATTACGTGAACTATTGCCAATCTTAACATTCTTAACACAAATCAACGTAAAATAATGTTTTTATAGACTGCTTACATGTGAATAGAGTCGGTTGGCGCGAAAATACGTTCAGTAGTCGTTTTCACTTTTCTCATGTCAGAGATCACACATTCCAGCAATAACAACGGTGAGCTTAGTATTATAATGTCATTTTAAATTTGTTGACATAATACAGCTTTCTATGTGATGATACAGTCATACAGTACGAAGGGACAGGGCAGAAAAATTTATTTATAACAGAGTGGCATAAAAATACATATGTTATTTGTGCTAAAGAACTTACAGTGTCTTGAGTGCTCATACAAAAACGGCAATAGTAATCTCACATATCACTTCACATAGATATACATTGCACATTCCGAATTTTTGACGATTCAAGCGCTACCTTCAAAGTCCGATACTTCACGGAATCCTTTTTTACCACCAGTTACCTTCTCAACGATGGATATCTGATCTTCAAACATAAACACGCCGTTGAACCTTCTAAATCTCAACCTCAAACCTACTGTTGTGAAAGATGCCTCATGTATAACGGCCACCTGACCTCTGACTGTAAAACACCCCCCCCCCTCCCCCGTCCTCACTGTAAATACAACAATTTGCTGAAGCAGTGTCCAAATCTCATCTGTCCTCTCGCCTGTAACCTATACTGCCCAACCTTTTCTTCAAATTGCAAACCCCAACCAATACCTTCGAAACCAAAGCTGACAGTTCCCATAAAACCCGTTGACAACCGCCTCCATCCCAAAAACTCCCTCCATCTACCTCCCACAGCTGAAGGCATAATCTGTTTCATGATCATAGTCCTTCACAACATCCATCTTTCCCAAAGGCCCCACCCCCTACAACAAATTTCCGCTGCTGTTCATTCTGTCGTCCATCTCAGCACACAAGCCACCTATTCCTGTAAACAGATCCATTTTCTTTTCACCATGGTGTTATCGCCATTCTCCCACAGCATATTCGCCCTCAAAGAAATTCTCTCTGGATGTTATCCTCAGATCTCCTAATCTCCTTGGGAGCGTTATTGCAGAAATCCTTGGCACAATTGGATGTGACCATATCGCTATCCTACTCTCAATCATCCCCTACGCAACATATCTTACCCCTGCATCCAAATCTCCTTCCTTTCCCATACATATCCACACCATCATGTACCAACTGGGATTCATGCAGAGAATCAATTGCTACCCAAATCCAAAGCCATCACTTATGCTTCCAACAATGCATCCATAAACATCTACACCAACACCTTCCCATTCCTGTCCGTTAATATGACTTCATTCCTAACCTCTCTTCTGATGACCAGTCCCTGTACCTTACTCGTCTCCTGTCCTGCAAAATCTACAAACACAGATCCACCATTTGTGTCTCTCTTGATCTCGAAAAAGCAAATAACCACATATGCTATTCTGTCGCCTTTTAAGTTCCAGACCTATGCACTCCCAATAAATTATGTCTGTCTTATCACATCCTAACTCTCCAACCTCTTGTCTTTCTTATATTACCAGCAACAACACTAACTCACATATCTTCCATCCCACTACAGGTGACATGTTCGCCCTCCACTCTTATATGTCCTACGTGCAGCTAATATGCCAAAGCCGCTCCTCCTGCAAATCTACTCCAATGTGCTGATGACACCTCCTTCCTTGCCCGTTACCCCGTCTACTACAAATCACAACAATCCCTCCAGCTCCATCTCACTCAGTTCACGTATTGCTGCCACCAGCGACTCGCCAAAATCATTCCTACCAAAGCCCAAGCAATAATTATAGGTCAAACCAGCCACAGGTTCCACCTCCACAATTTTTACTTTACCATCTATGATCGTGTTACCCAATTTAGTAACACACTAAAAATACCTCGAATTAACACTTGCTTGCCAAACAACATGGTAGTCTCATCTACTAACCTTGAACAGAAAGCCCACAGTAGACTAAAATCATTAAAACTGCTAACTGGGCGAACATGGAAATAGAATGTCAGTGAGAGTTGCGTTCCTGGTATTCTGACATCAATGCATCTGGCCATGTACACCAAGGCCAAGACCTCACCATTTCCAGAATTCTGACATTATTGTATCTGGCTACATGCACAAAGACCCTGACATCATCACTCCATGAATTATGTCATCATCACATTACTGCCTGTGAAAGCCAATCCCACCCCTTGCCTCAGCACCGTCGCCCAAGGACCCATCGTGCCCTGTGCCCCAGTCATCGCTAAATTTGCTTATGATGCTACTTTTCTGCATTGTAAAGAAACTTTAAGTTGGCGAAACCTCTAATTGTGACATTACACCTATTTAGCGTTAATATGTTCTGAGGTGATCGACGTGTGGGTGCTATTTTGTCATTCTGCGCAACGGATTAATCTGAGATGTACCCTTTACCCTGTGGCTCCTGCAAGATGCAATTTCCACCCCCACACTACTACAGAAGTCAGACAGACGCTCCTAACGTTCTAAAGAGAAATCCCTGAAAAATTGCCTTTCAGCAATAAATATCTTCTGGAGTCGTCTGCTGTCAGGAAGTGACACAAAAATTCACAAAATTTCTTATGTAACTAGTGGGATACTTGGGTACTGGAGTAGTGCTAGTTAGTGTAAGAAAAACATGAAACTAACGAAAATTATTATTTTTTTGCAAAAGTTCTGAGAAATCACAATGGCACTTTTAGTTATGAACTGAACAAGTTATTTCCGGGTTCTTTTCGGAATGTGAAGTTATCTCTTAAGGATAGGATTCGCTAATGAAATTTCTATACAAAGTTTAAGATTGTTATTCACTAGACAGAATGGCTGAGAGCTGCGCCTACTCAGCTTGAATAATTATCCGTTAGAATGTTGCTAGGTGCGGTTGAGGCTGTCGCATGTGAAATGCAGTGAAGTGTACAGTTGTGGAGGAAATATGGGGCTCACAAGAGCTGTAGCGCACAATACCATAAGCTGCGATTACTGCTGTCTGCGCCACACGCTGCTGACAAATAAGATAACTCTCGTTCTATCTGGATTGACCTTCGCCAATCAAACTCTCCCTATGCCTTGATGAAATCAATGACTCCTATTCGCCCCTAGTCTAACTATGGGCGTGTTACACCTGTCAGATAACCAGTCCACCGCAATGCCACTCAAAAATTCGCTCGCAGGCGTTTAACTATGACTCTGTCCATTCACACCACACAATAAGTGTGGCAGCCATCACAGTGAACAACACTTAATCGCAAGGACTCAATATAGAGTCGCACTCCAATTCGCTCTCGACAGAGGTGCTCTCCTAGTGAAGTACTGAGGAGAGACTTGTTCCTCGCTCTTTGAGCACACGCTCTCGTTACGTGTTCTCGCTCCAAGAGAGATAACGGAACGGCCCCTCACCACGCCAGAAGTCTCTTCCATTACTCCTTCAGCTCAAGGCATGAGGAATATCGTCTGCCAATCAGCATTGCTCCTCTAAAATGGGAGAATGACGTTTCGTTTAAGGCGACCAATCCGGGAATCTGTAGCATCGGCGTTTGGCGTTTGCTGTCTCCCTGTGAAAACCTCTGAAACTGCGTGCTGTGTTTGTAAAGAATGTGTAGGGTGGGCGCTCCCACACAATGTAGCTGTCTGCTCTACGGGCAGTCGCCGGCCGGCGTAGATAGGTTCACTCGTCCTCTGAAGGGAATGGCCTCCTGGCGTGCGATTTGCCCCTCCTGAACTAAAAACTGTTGTGACCGCCGTGTCTTGAATGTGTGTGTGTGTGTGTGTGTGTGTGTGTGTGTGTACACCAGCCTCGAGTATTTCAACCTCGGTGCGCACTTGCGATTTAGTTGTTATTTGTTATTTGCATATCAATATGAATTCATACAACATTGACTTTATCTTATCTATTTTGGGTTCAAATGAAGAGCCTTGATGTGCGGGATATGATTGTGAGTGCGGAATATGTAAGCAATGAAGGTCAGGAGACTATGATATCTTACAGTATGTGGTATTTGTAAAACGCGTATCCCGGAAGGAACACTGTCAGTCCTTCACTGCTGTATATACAAAAAGGTTTCATGTGTTCATACAGGTACAAAATGAGGGTTACTGTACATTCAGTCACTTAGTTTCGACTACTTTTCAAGGTCACCAAACTACCCTCTTCCTATACACATACACTGAAGATTCAAAGAAACTGGTACATCTAATACGGTGTAAAGCCCCTGCGAGCACGCCATAGTGCCACAACGCGAAGTGGCAAGGTCTCTACTAATGTCTGAAGTAGTGCTGGAGGGAACTGATACCGTGAATCCTGCAGGGCTGTCCATAAATCCGTAAGAGTACAAGGAGGTGGAAATCTGTTTTGAACAGCACGTTGCAGGACATCCCATATATGCTCAATAATGTTCATGTCTGGGGAGTTTGGTGGCCAGCGGAAGTGTTAAAACTCATAAGAGTGTTCCTGGAGCCACTCTGTAGCAATTCGGGATGTGTGGGATATCGCACTGTCCTGCTGAAATTGCCCAAGTCCGTCCAAATGCACAGTGGACATGAATGGATGCAGGTAATCAGACAGAATGGTTATGTACACGTCACTTGCCACAGTCGTATCTAGACGTACCAGGGGTGCCATATCACTTCAACTGCATACTGATCACACCATTACAGAGCCTCCACCAGCTTGAACAATCCCATGCTGACTTGCAGGGTCCATGGATTCAGGAGGTTTTCTCCACACTCATACACGTCCATACACTCGATACAATTTGAAACGAGACTCGTCCGACCAGGCAACATGTTTCCAGTCATCAACAGTCGAATGTCGGCGTTGACGGGCCCAGGCGAGCCATAAAGTTTTGTTTCGTGCACTCATCAAGGGTATAATATCGGGCCTTTGGCTCCGAAAGCCCATATCGATGACGTTTCGTTGAATGGTTCGCACGTTGACACTCGTTGATGACACAGCATTGAAACCTGCAGCAGTTTGCGGAAGGGTTGCACTTCTGTCACGTTCAAAGATTCTTTTCAGCCGTCGTTGGTCCCATTCTTGCAGGATTTTTTTTCCAGCCGCAGCGATGTCAGAGATTTGATGTTTTACCGGAATGCTAATATTCACGGTACAATTGTGAAGTGGTCGTACGGGCAAATCCCCACTTCATCGTTACCTCGAGATGATATGTCCCATCGGTTGTGTGCCGACTATAACATCACGTTCAGATTCACTTAAATCTTGATAACCCGCTGTTGTAGCAGCAGTAACCGATCTAATAACTGCGACAGATACTTGTCCTATACAGGCGCTGCCGACCGCAGCGCCGTATTCTGCCTGGTTACATATCTCTGTATTTGAATACATATGTCCATATCACTTCTTCAGTGTAGATCATTGTAAATAAGACCTTTTTTAGGGGGTTTGACAGGGTATACGGCATGTAAACTAATATTCTTGAACAAAATCTTTATTAAATTCTACGTAGATATTCACACATAGAAAACAACAATTTCATTATTTTTCCTTGGTATGGTTTTAGTAACTTCCAGCTTAATTTTTAACTTGTACACGCATTATAACGTGGAAGCAGCAATGCTGAATTGCTGTGTGGTATTAACTAAGCAAGCGACCACACCACCAACAAATACAGGCAGACGAGTCGCGCCGCACTTTTAAGTGCCGCCACAGTGTTCAGAGTACAAATAAAGAATATCCTGCAAATCAGGCGACGCTAGTAATAAGACAACGCAAGGTAAGTGAACAAAGCGCATGTCTGAGAGATTTTTTTCTTCCTACATTCCTGTGTATGGAGGTAACAGTTCAGCGAGAGAATGGATGTCTAACAGTTTACGCCACAAAAGAATCTTACTGATGGAAACAGAATTGATCATGTGTTTTGACCCTGTGCAAGACTGTTTACGTGTATTAGACACCAAATATTATAAAGTACTTCCCTGTACTCTGTACCATTCACTTCCATGTCGTATCAGTTAATTAATAATGTACGGAACAGCTATTATATGGTGGTAACTCGCCAGAGTGCTGCCAGCTTGTCTCTTTAGAGTACAAAAGGAGGCTTCACAGCCGCAACTGATCAGTCTTGTGTGGTAATGGAGAGTATCAACACGGATTCTCCCAAACTGCTAAATATCCCTCAGCCTTTAGGGAGAAGACGAGACCAAGTGACGAACGCTTTGGTTTGTAGTTATCACTGGAAACCCCCCAAAATCTTGTTACTAACATTGGCAACATAAATTACACCGAAAATCGTACAGTCCTTAGCAAGAAGAATTAAAATGTTTTTACACTCATTAGAAAACCGTTTTTAGATAACATTATGGTAGTTAAAATCTGTAATCAAGCAGACTGTCAGGAGCAATTAGAAAATGGAGGGTCTGTAACGTTAAATAAGGAGATGTGTGGTTCATTAAACTATTACCTCTATAGTAAATTCTCCAAGTTCGTTACTGTGAGACCTGGTGTCGAGGCGAAGGGGCCGTTTCTTCTATGTGGGAATTACAATGTGATAGACATAGAAATATTGACAAAACTCGACATGAAGACAATGAAAATAATTATGGGGGAATATGGAAATCATCTGAATTACCATTTCAAGTGGAATTATCCGACATTAAAATGGACGTTGTAATGGAATATCTGCCTGGAATATTGGAAATAATTCTTGTAGATTACTGTTACCTAATGGATTTGGACGTAACACAAGATTTTGATGGGATTTTTAATGTAATGGAAATGTTTAACTATCTAATATCAAACCACGCCCTCTGCATGGAAGAAAATTACCAGGGAAACAGCAATATGGTTGTGGACAATGATAAGACTAAGTTGGGAGTGACTGCTTAACGTAGTTGATCTCCAGCTGTAGAGTAAAAATGTATAACAAATTTATATGTCAAATCACAAACGCCAGAGTGAACAAAGTTATTGGTAATCACTTTATAGATTTTATAAAGTGCCAAAACATGCGATAATGAGAAGCTGTTACGTCCTCCTTGTCTAAGGAACGTGGTATTACCAGCCTGAGGCTACACAATACAGCAATAGAATCGATCGTGTGTTGGACCCTGTCCAAGACTGTTTAAGTGTATTAAACACCAACAAACAGTATTTACAACATGCTACACTCTACTCTTTGCTAATTGGTTCCACGTAGCGTCCGTTAACGGATAAGCTGCTGTGTTGTGTTTAACAACGTTCTGCAATTTGTCTGCCAGAGTAATAAGAATACACAAAGATTGGCTGATATTCTAGCAAGTCTTCCAAACACCCAAGAGTGATAAAAAGCTTAATAACAATCCTCTGTCTGCATATAGCTCTTAATTATCTGCCTGTAAAGTACGTGGAGCTTCTTAACACAGACACCAAGAAAGATGGTACCTGTATAAGTCTTACACAGAAATGCTGTATTAAGGCAGGAGAAACACATATATCTCAATCTGGGACATTGTTTTCCACAAGACCATCAAATATAAATATCCCCAAACTACTACTCGTTTTTACCAGCAATCCTATTTAACAAGTCTGTTACTCACTTTGGAGGAGGAGGGGGGGGGGATGGGTGAAGTGCATATGACTTACTGTTTCCCTTTGTCTGGTAGTGCTGCTCTTTCTGGGTTTTTTTCTGTGGGCTAGCAGTCTTATTCAAACGCCATAGGCTCCTATTTTAATACATCGAGCTTTTATTTCAAAATAAAGGTTTTAAACTTAAAGCTCTATATGATAATTGCACACAAATGTGCAGCAGAAGATTTGGTAGCATACACCCTGGAATATGAGGGTACTATAACAAGAGTGTAATGCAGGAAATAAGGGGTAGAACTGAACTCACTGAATGTCCACAGCGAGAAGATTTACAGGAAGAAACGAAACTAATTGTTAAAGCCATAAAACATATATTTTAGAAGAAGAAAATATATTCATGTTGATTTCAAGAACATATCTCCTCTGTGCTCGTCAGATTACTAGCTGGAGAAATAACTGAAAGATTCCAAAGTAGATTTAAATTAGAAGTTAAAAATTAAAATGGATGTTATGAAAACTACGCCAAGAATTTAATAAAGATTTTGTACAAAAATGTTTGTGTTTGTCTTCTCTACCCTGACAAAAATCCTAAAAATAGTCTACTATTTATGATGATCTACACTCCTGGAAATGGAAAAAAGAACACATTGACACCGGTGTGTCAGACCCACCATACTTGCTCCGGACACTGCGAGAGGGCTGTACAAGCAACGATCACACGCACGGCACAGCAGACACACCAGGAACCGCGGTGTTGGCCGTCGAATGGCGCTAGCTGCGCAGCATTTGTGCACCGCCGCCGTCAGTGACAGCCAGTTTGCCGTGGCATACGGAGCTCCATCGCAGTCTTCAACACTGGTAGCATGCCGCGACAGCGTGGACGTGAACCGTATGTGCAGTTGACGGACTTTGAGCGAGGGCGTATAGTGGGCATGCGGGAGGCCGGGTGGACGTACCGCCGAATTGCTCAACACGTGGGGCGTGAGGTCTCCACAGTACATCGATGTTGTCGCCAGTGGTCGGCGGAAGGTGCACGTACCCGTCGACCTGGGACCGGACCGCATCGATGCACGGATGCACGCCAAGACCGTAGGATCCTACGCAGTGCCGTAGGGGACCGCACCGCCACTTCCCAGCAAATTAGGGACACTGTTGCTCCTGGGGTATCGGCGAGGACCATTCGCAACCGTCTCCATGAAGCTGGGCTACGGTCCCGCACACCGTTAGGCCGTCTTCCGCTCACGCCCCAACATCGTGCAGCCCGCCTCCAGTGGTGTCGCGACAGGCGTGAATGGAGGGACGAATGGAGACGTGTCGTCTTCAGCGATGAGAGTCGCTTCTGCCTTGGTGACAATGATGGTCGTATGCGTGTTTGGCGCCGTGCAGGTGAGCGCCACAATCAGGACTGTATACGACCGAGGCACACAGGGCCAACACCCGGCATCATGGTGTGGGGAGCGATCTCCTACACTGGCCGTACACCTCTGGTATTCGTCGAGGGGACACTGAATAGTGCACGGTACATCCAAACCGTCGTCGAACCCATCGTTCTACCATTCCTAGACCGGCAAGGGAACTTGCTGTTCCAACAGGACAATGCACGTCCGCATGTATCCCGTGCCACCCAACGTGCTCTAGAAGGTGTAAGTCAACTACTCTGGCCAGCAAGATCTCCGGGTCTGTCCCCCATTGAGCATGTTTTATACTGGATGAAGCGTCGTCTCACGTGGTCTGCACGTCCAGCACGAACGCTGGTCCAACTGAGGCGCCAGGTGGAAATGGCATGGCAAGCCGTTCTACAGGACTACATCCAGCATCTCTACGATCGTCTCCATGGGAGAATAGCAGCCTGCATTGCTGCGAAAGGTGGATATACACTGTACTAGTGCCGACATTGTGCATGCTCTGTTGCCTGTGTCTATGTGCCTGTGGTTCTGTCCGTGTGATCATGTGATGTATCTGACCCCAGGAATGTGTCAATAAAGTTTCCCCTTCCTGGGACAATGAATTCTCGGTGTTCTTATTTCAATTTCCAGGAATGTACATATATGGGAAGGAAGAAACTATTGCAAATTTACACGCAATGTTTACATATTCCTTTAAGCACAGGTAGATAGCACTTTGCTTTAAACAGCAATGGCGAGTTGGCATACGTTGGGTATGTTTATAAAGTTCCACTCACATCTTTACCTTCTTAGGTTTCGTGCATCCAACAACATGAGTTCGAGTTCGAGTCTCGGTCGGGCACACAGTTTTAATCTACCAGGAAGTTTCATATCAGCGCACACTCCGCTGCAGAGTGAAAATCTCATTTTGGGAACACAATAACTGTTTGCAGAGCCGAAAACCGATGGAATAACCACTGTTAACTCTATTTCAATTGCAAAAGAAAAATGTTAATTTAAATGCTGTGCGATGGAAGCAGAAGTCTTCCACAGCAGCCTGTCGTCATATTCCAATCGGGAGACTCTCTGCATAGAGTAAAATTATCAATCTGTGCGCCTTGATTAACAGTGTTCTGCAGTTTGTCTGCTAGACTAATAAGTCCACACTATCAAAGAAAACCACTGGGTAGGTTGTATTTTTACCAGCCATAGTACCAGCAAATACATTGGAGTACACTGGAGTACTCAGTGACTCCTTTAAGTATTTATCTCTTCGTCAGCATGACAGTCAGGTCTCTTCTAGAGATGTACAGTTATTCTTTGTATTCATCTTAAGAGATTTTGTTCTTATTCTTAACACTAGCAAAAAAAAAAAAAACCGCTGGCAAGATGGTGCTTTTTCCAGCCATGGTAAGCACAAAGAGACATTGAAATACTTGTAGAAAATGTTGGAATGCAGACCGTTTATTGCATTAAAGGACACACGAAAAAGTTTCTGCGTTGAAAAGCTCCATTCGCATTTGGATCTCCTTAAAAAAGCACGGTTACATTGCATCTAAATGTTGTGGTTCAAATGGCTCTGAGCACTATGGGACTTAACATCTGTGGTCATCAGTTCCCTAGAACTTAGAACTACTTAAACCTAACGAACCTAAGGACATCACACACATCCATGCCCGAGGCAGGATTCGAACCTGCGACCGTAGCAGTCACGCGGTTCGGGACTGAGCGCCTAGAACCGCTAGACCACCGCGGTCGGCAAATGTTGTGGACTAGTTGCTTTTGTGCGTCTAATTCTATGCATAGCAAAGGAATAGATGCCTACCAGTTTATTTCTAAACAGAATCTTATAATTAGGAACAGAATTGATCGTGGATTTGACCCAGTGCAAAGACCAAGAAACAGTATTTACAACTGTACTCTGCGCCCACTGAAAAGTCAGAATCGATACCGCTAAATGCGTTAAGGAACATACAGGCAAAGTCTGTTTTCTAAATCTCCATTCACATCTGGATTTGCTTAAAAATGCATGGTTACTATGTATCTAAATATGGAGGACTAGATGTTGTTTGTTGTACACAATGTTCAATGTATGCCTCTAACTGCTGTAAATGTGGCACGTATACGAAAAAGAAAACTGAAAATGGAGGATACCAAAGTCAAGAAACGAAAAACTCGAGTATATAACGTAGAAAACCAGAGATTCCCTAGTTACTGTCATGGAGACTTGGATCTTACTATATTTTGTCCTTATTATTAACACTAGAAAAGGAAACCGCTGGGAAAGTGAGTAAATAATAACATCGGACACTTTGGCGTTGTAGTATGTGTGAGATCTGCAAGAAACGTTAGTCCTCTAGGCGAATTGTGTGTGTGATGGAACCTAAAAATGGCACTTGATATTACTATAATCAATGCCTTTTGTATCTAGCAGTAAAGTACTGGAGATATTCTATAAGCACTCCACAAGTATCGAGACTGTCACGCATTTACATTAAATACCAGGTGATCAAAAAGTCAGTATAAATTTGAAAACTTAATAAACCACGGAATAATGCAGATAGAGAGGTAAAAATTGACACACATGCTTGGAATTACATGGGTTTTTATTAGAACAAAAAAAAAACAAAGTTCACAAAATGTCCGACAGATGGCACTGGACAGAAAACGTCAGTGACTGCGCATGACAATAGTGTATAAAAGGAGCTGTAATGAGAGAGAGAATCAGATGCACCAGCAGTCACAGCATGTTGACGTTACCTGAAAAGGCGCTTTTAGTGAAGCTGTATTATCAGAATGGAGACTGTGCTAGTTCAGCGTTACGATCCTGATTTCGAAGTTCGAAGCCACGGATTGTTTAGACGATAGACCCCGTAGTGGCCGACCGAGCACAAGGCATAATGCTGCTGAGACAGTTCAGGAAGAAATGGAGACTGTAGCGGGTTCGTCTATGCCCGGGGAAGTCAGCGCTCGTGCAGTCGCACGTCGCACCGGCATTCAACACACTACTGTTTGGTTGCCACTCAGGCGTACCCTCCGATGCTGTCTGTACAAAATCCATCGGCATCATGATCTGTTACCTGACGATTTAGGGAAGCGGAGGGCATTTGCGGCGTGAGCGTTTCAAAAGATGGCGGAAGATGACGATTGGTTGAGTAACGTGTTGTGGACAGACGAAGCTCATTTCACTTTCCGAGGGTCTGTCAACGCCCACAACTGCAGAATTTGGGCTATCGAAAATCCTAGAACTGTCGTGGAAACTCCATTGCACGACAAGAAAGTCACGATATGCATTGGATTTACCACATCTTCCGTTATCGGTCCTTTTTTCCTCGAGGAAATGCGTGATTCTGGTTTTGTAACTGCTACCGTGACGGGTGAGAGGTACGCCGATATGTTACACAATCCCATCATCCCCAGCCTGGCTGATAAACACGTGCTGGAACGTACGATGTTTATGCAGGATGGCTAGACGCGTGAAAGATCTTGGTAATGATCGTGTGCTCAGCCGCCACTTTCATCATGCTTGTCCTCCCAGGTCCCCAGACCTCAGTCCGTGCGATTATGAGCTTTGGGATTACCTGAAGTCGCAAGTGTACCGTGATCGACCGACATCTCTAGGGATGCTAAAAGACAACATCCGACGCCAATGCCTCACCATAACTCCGGACATGCTTTACAGTGCTGTTGACAACATTATTCCTCGACTACAGTTATTGTTGAGGAATGATGGTGGACATATTGAGCATTTACTGTAAAGAACATCATCTGTGCTTTGTCTTACTTCGTTATGCTAATTATTGCTATTCTGATCAGACGAAGTGCCATCTGTCGGAGATTTTTTGAACTTTTGTATTTTTTTGGTTCTAATAAAACCCAATGTCATTCCAAGCATGTGTGTCAATTTGTACCTCTCTATGTACATTATTCCGTGATTTATTTAGTTTTCAAATTTATACTGACTTTTTGATCACCCGGTATTTGGGCGCTATGAATCTGCGTTAGCGGTCACGTATAGAGTATCTGACGTAATATCTATATTAGGCAGCTGGCATTTTTGCTGTCCCCCTACACACTCGCATTTCTACCGATTCGGTAATTGCTAAAAGTATTGACTAGATACTTATGAAAGTGGCAGACTGTCAGGACAAATATTTCGTCTACACGAATCAAATATGTGTAAACCAACACCTATGCCACTACTAAAGTGTTATACTGAAGCAGCAGGAGAAACATATTTTTCTCAACAGTACCATCAACCAGTGCTATTCCGTAGGTCTTCAGAAAAAAATTACCAGCGTACCAATCTAAAACTATTATCTACCTGTCTATAGTTTTAATTATGTAACGAGGAAATCGAGACACTGTTGAATGACGCTTTGCAGCATGTGATTGATCTATTTCGTGTGCTGCAGCACGTACCCCATAAATAAGTGTTTAGCGCGGACTGGTACTGAACGATCTCGATTTTGGCGTTTTCGAACAGATCTGCTATGAAGAATTTCTACGCATTACAGACTTAAATTCTCCAGCCAGTAACTTGGCACGTAAAAGAAGATATGTTATTTTATGTATTATCTCCTGTATGAGGCTGTTGTTAGAGATACTCCACATCCAATTCGGTGTACGCCAACCACCTCTCTCAGTCTACATTCTTGTGAAATTTCCATATAGAACTTTAAGTTAACAATTTCTGCTAAAATCTGTTATTCCGTCAGTTTAAAACTCTGCAAAAATGGTTGTTATGTTGCAATCGTATGTATAGGGCAAAATACTGTAGTTATAAATCGAAGCTTTACACACAAAATTAATCAACCATATGTTGCAAGACGTGATAAAACAGTGACTCAATTTCCACGTTAAATAATTAAAACTATAGCCAGGTAGATTATAGTTTGCGTTTGATACACTGTTTCCTTTTTTTCTTAAGACGTATAAAATAATATTGCTTGAAGGTAATGAGGCGAATAATATGTTTCTCGAACCGCTGTAATATAACACTTGCTTAGTGGCATAGGCATTGGTTGACACTGAAATTTGATTAGAGTAGATGGAATATTCGTCCTCAAAGTCTGGGGCTTGAAGAAGTACCTAGCCAATGTTGTTCGCGCAAACAAGGTTGACACTCGGCGCGGTGGATGATGGGATCGACTGTAAATGGGAAATGCCTTAAAGGTCGCTCCCATCAGCCTCAGCGCCGAGTGTCAACTTTGTGCGTGTAATACTTACTTATCAGTTGCCGAATCGGTAGAAATGCATGAGTTTGTAGAGTCAACATAAATGCGAGCTCCCTAATAAAGATTTATTACTTTGAACTCCAAGGTACACGATTGCTATTGTATATTGAAAGCACTCGAATATTTAATGTAAACCCGTTACACAGTCTCGATATTTGTGGAATGCGTACAGAAATTGTTGCTAGATACAAAAGGCATTAATTATGCTAATATTGACTAGCATTTTTAAGATTAATCACAGACATAAATCGCCTAGAGGAATAACATTTCTTGTAGACCTCACACACACTATAATGTCTAAGTCTCTTACATTAACACTTACCCACTTTCTCAGTAGTTTTTTCTTCTTTTTTTCCTATTGTTAAGAATAAGCACAAAATCTAGCAAGGTGATTGCAAAGAACATAGAGCACTCGTGTGTATGGCTATTTGCTGTTATTATGGCTGGTGATAGCACCATCTCCCGAGGAGTTTTCTGTGTTAGTGCCGGCTTATTACCCCAGCAGAACGGATGGAGAACAGTATTAAACACCATACACAGACTAATAATTTTAATGTACGCAGGGAGGGTCCCCACTGGAATGTGACAGCAGGCTCCTGTGGAGATCTTCCGCTTCCAACGTCGCATAGTATTTAATTAACAACGCATTTTGCAGACTAATTATCTTTAAAAGCTGTTGGTTTTAAACACTGCAAACGGTTGTTACATTACTAGATGTACAACATCTAACCAGATCCAGGTGTGAGTGGAACATTACAAACATATTCTTTTCGTGCATCATTTAATACTATAAACGGTGTCAGTTCCAACATTATCCACCAGAACTCCAAATGTGTGCCTACTTACTATTGATATTTGCAGTAAAATGCTTTTATCCCCCTGTTTTTAAAGTAATATGTAAGCCTTGCTTGCGCATTTGCAATAGCTTATTCGCTTATTCCTTCCCATACATGTGGATCATAATAAATAGGAGACATTTCTTAGTATTTTTGTGGGGGATAAAAGGCGAAAACAAATATTCTTGCACAATATCTTTATTAAATACCACTATAGGTTTACACACGGAAAACAGCTCTTTTTTATTTTTGCTCGGTATAGTATTAATAATATCGAGCTTAATTTTTGACTTATCCTTTAAATCCATACTCGAATTTCCTAGTTATTTCTCTGGCCATTAATCTAACAAGTACAAAGACAGTATTTCTCGAATTGTAATGCATATCAAATTTTATCCTTTGAAATGCGTTTTGGGGTAAGATAGATACTGCCTATAGGAAAATAAAAGAGACCTTTGGAGAAAAGAGAACCACTTGTATGAATATCAAGAGCTCAGATGGAAACCCAGTTCTAAGCAAAGAAGGGAAAGCAGAAAGGTGGAAGGAGTATACAGAGGGTCTATACAAGGGCGATGTACTTGATGACAATATTATGAAAATGGAAAAGGATGTAGATGTAGATGAAATGGGAGATGCGATACTGCGTGAAGAGTTTGACAGACCACTGAAAGACCTGAGTCGAAACAAGGCCCCGGGAGTAGACAACATTCCATTAGAACTACTGACGACCTTGGGAGAGCCAGTCCTGACAAAACTCTACCATCTGGTGAGTAAAATGTATGAGACAGGCGAAATACCCTCATACTTAAAGAAGAATATAATAATTCCAGTCCCAAAGAAAGCAGGTGTTGACAGATGTGAAAATTACCGAACTATCAGTTTAGTAATTCACAGCTGCAAAATACTAACGCAAATTCTTTACAGACGAATGGAAAATCTGGTAGAAGACGGCCTCGGGGAAGATCAGTTTGGATTCCGTAGAAATATTGGAACACGTGAGGCAATACTGACTCTACGACTTATCTTAGAAGAAAGATTAAGGAAAGGCAAACCTACATTTCTAGCATTTGAAGACTAAGAGAAAGCTTTTGACAATGTTGACTGGAATACTCTCTTTCAAATTCTAAAGGTGGCAGGGGTAAAATACAGGGATCGAAAGGCTATTTACAATTTATACAGAAACCAGATGGCAGTTATTAGAGTCGAGGGGCATGAAAGGGAAACAGTGGTTGGGAAGGGAGAGAGACAGAGTTGTAGCCTCTCCACGATGTTATTCATATTCAATCCGTATATTGAGCAAGCAGTAAAGGAAACAAAAGAAAAATTCGGAGTAGATATTAAAATCCATGGAGAAGAAATAAAAACTTTGAGTTTCGCCGACGACATCCGACAACATTGTAATTCTGTCAGAGACAGCAAAGGACTTGGAGGAGCAGTTGAACGGAATGGACAGTGTCTTGAAAGGAGGATATAAGATGAACATCAACAAAAGCAAAACAAGGATAATGGAATGTAGTCGAATTAAGTCGGGTGATACTGAAGGAATTAGATTAGGAAATGAGACACTTAAAGTAGTAAAGCAGTTTTGCTATTTGGGGAGCAAAATAACTGATGATGGTCGAAGTAGAGAGGATATAAAATGTAGACTGGCAATGGCAAGGAAAGCGTTTCTGAAGAAGAGAAATTTGTTAACATCGAGTATAGATTTAAGTGTCAGGAAGTCGTTTCTGAAAGTATTTGTATGGAGTGCAGCCATGTATGGAAATGAAACATGGACGATAAACAGATTGGACAAGAAGAGAATAGAAGCTTTCGAAATGTGATGCTACAGAAGAATGCTGATGATTAGATGGGTAGACCACATAACTAATAAAGGAGGTAGTGAATAGAATTGGGGAGAAGAGGAGTTTGTGGCACAACTTGACAAGAAAAAGGGACCGGTTGATAGGACATGTTATGAGGCATCAAGGGATCACAAATTTAGCATTGGAGGACAGCATGAAGGGTAAAAATCGTAGAGGGAGACCAGCAGATGAATACACTAAGCAGATTCAGAAGCATGTATGTTGCAGTAAGTACTGGAAGATGAAGAAGCTTGCACAGGATAGAGTAGCATGGAGAGCTGCATCAAACCACTCTCAGGACTGAAGACCATGATGATGATGATGATCTGTTTTGCGCCTTTAACAACTACTTTCATTCCTTCCTGCAAATATTCTAGCAGGGAGCGTTTGGGGAGTTTAAGTTTACCACTTACTTCCACCACAGAACTAGTGTTACAATGTTGTACATCTTCTGCAGTACATTCATGTGGAATTTCCATACACAGGACTTTTAAGTTTACGGTTGTTTTATTGCTAGGTGCGAAACAACCAGTCCACTGTATGTGGATATAATGTAACCATCGTTTTTAACCAGTTTCACGTCGGAATGGAGTATTATAAACTGGTTTTTCGCATCTCTTTTATCGTATTAAATCTGCTGCAATCTGCCTTTTTTCGTCAAGGCTCCAACACATGGTCACTTATTTGTGCTGTTTACAGTAAATGTTTGTATTTTGTAATCCCCGGTTGTAGCCAGATTTCTCCATACGCTATGGCCAAAGCCACATGTAAATCTTGCTTGCACACTTCGATAGTGTCTCCTTTTTACAACTGCAATTTATATTCTTCCTTTTGGCAGTTGTTCCAGCTGTATACTCCAGTTTTTGTTTTTTGTGTTCAATCGCTTCCATTTTTACTTGTCTTTTTAATGAGTGTAGCACATTATCTACACTTAAAGGTGTAACTTCCTTAATGGAGAACGGCTTAAGTCTGTGTGATAAATTTACTCTTTTTCTTAAGTATTATGAAATAACATTGTTGGTAGCAACTAGTCCTAATCTGACAGTGTCCATATTTCATGATATTCTGAGGAAAATGTCCAAGATTGAAAACAGTATGTTTCCCTGCTTCAGTATAGCACTTCCGTGTAACACTAATATTACATAGGCCAACAATGGAAAAACCTTTTTTGCTGGAAATACCTTTTTCTTATTTTTTACGGTGGGAAATCCAAATATGATACTCAAAAAAAAACTCAGTTTTTTTTTTCGTACAGACGGCAGATAACCTTCTGACTGAACACGCTGAGCTACCATGTCGGCACTGAGCTACCGAAGCACGACTCAGGCCTGCTCCCCACAGCTTAATTCTGCCAGTACTTCGTCTCCTACCTTCCAAACTTTACAGAAGCTCTCCTGCGAACCTTGCAGAACTAGCACTCCTGAAAGAAAGGACACTGCGGAGACATGGCTTAGTCACAGCCTGGGGGATGTTTCAAGAATGAGATTTTCACTCTGCAGCGGAGTAATCACTGATATGAAACTTCCTGGCAGATTAAAACTGTGTGCCCGACGGAGACTCTACCGACTGAGCTACCGAAGCACGACTCACGTCCAGTCCCCACAGCTTTACTTCTGCCAGCGTCTCGTCTCCTACCTTCCAAACTTTACAGAAGCTCTCCTGCAAACCTTGCAGAAAAAAAATGGTTTAAATGGCTCTGAGCACTATAGGACTTAACATCTGTGGTCATCAGTCCCCTAGAACTTAGAACTACTTAAACCTAACTAACCTAAGGACACCACACACATCCATGCCCGAGGCAGGATTCGAACCTGCGACCGTAGTAGTCGCGCGGTTCCGGACTGAGCACCTAGAACCGCTAGACCACCGCGGCCGGCTAAACCTTGCAGAACTATGACAGTCGGTAAAGCACTTGCCCGCGAAAGGCAAAGGTACCGAGTTCGAGTCTCGGTCGGGCACACAGTCTTAATCTGCCAGGAAGTTTCATATCAGCGCACACTCCGCTGCAGAGCGAAAATCTCATTCTTGAAACATCCCCCAGGCTGCGGCTAAGCCATGTCTCCGCAATATCCCTTCTTTCAGGAGTGCTAGTTCTGCAAGGTTCGCAGGAGAGCTTCTGTAAAGTTTGGAAGGTACGAGACGAGATACTGACAGAATTAAGCTGTGGGGAGCAGGCCTGAGTCGTGCTTCGGTAGCTCAGTGCCGGCACGGTAGCTCAGCATGTTCGGTCAGAGGATTAGCTGCCCTCTGTAATACAAAAACTGAGTTAATCGATCAACAACGAACTTTAACGGGTGTCTTACGACGCCCGCCCCGAGCAGACTCAACGAACAAAAGCGAACAGAATGAGATTAAAAAAAAAAAAAAAGGTCGGTAGAGCAGTTGCCCGCTAAAGGCAGAGGACCTGAGTTCGAGTCTCGGTTGGGCACACAGTTTTAATCTCCCAGGAAGTTTCATGTCAGCGCAAACTCCGCTGCAGAGTGAAAATCTCATTCTGGAGGCTTTTATATAGTTAAAATAATTTAAAAGGGTGGTGTAATGAATGTAGATGATGTTAATACCACTGCTGAAAAACATTTGCTGGCAAAAATGGTGTGTCCTATTTTTGTTTTAACAGATAGGGTTTTGTTTACTGTGAGCCTAACCTCACGTTCTCATTTCTTGTACATATATTCAATACAATGTCTAATCGTGGTTGTAAAAACTGTGCTCACAGTTTTTGTTATATTTTTGGTGAATTTGTGATTAAAACCACCAAATAAACATTACAAACTTTGTGAAAAAAGTTTATCTGTCATACTTTGGATTTAAACTTGGTGATCAAGATAAACGTTGGGCGCCGCATAAGGTATATTATTCGGGTGCTGGAGATCTGACAAAAAGATCCAAAAAGGAGAAAAAAGAATCTAGATTTGTTGTTCCTATGATACGGAGGGAGCCAAGAAATCATTCCAATGATTGCTACTTTTGCAGTGTTGATATTACTGGCCATAATTCGAAAAACATGGTAATAAGCTGCCCTAACCTTCCTTCCACCATTCGACCAGTAGGGCATGGTGTAGATTTGCCGGTTCCTGAACCACCAGATGATATAAATTCTATTTCAACAGAAGTATTTTCTGATGTACAATGTGATTTAGATGAACCAGATGATGATGAATTCCACTGTATTACAGAAAGTCTAGAGCCAAATTGTCTACTCAGACTGATCTTAATAATTTGATTATTTTTTTTTTTTTTTTTTTTTTTACAAGAAGGTGATTTAGTGAGCTGCTAAGACATTCCCAGTCTGATGAATTAGTTTGGTATTGACTACAAAAACGAAAACTGGAGGCTGTTTATTGATTCATCCAAAACTAGTTTAAAAGCTGTTTTATTACACAATGGTAACATGTATGCATCTATACCTGTCGGTTACTCGATGTGTCATGTAGTGCAAGCGAAACAATCAGGTTCTGCTACATGAAGCTACCCATTAGCTATCAGCAGGTACTTGCAGGCCAATGTAGAGATCACGTGGAAGTTTCCAGAGTGTTCTCCACGAGCTTTAATTCGCGTATCAGATTCATAACGCATGATGAGAATAGGAAAATTTATAAAGGAAACAATCATGGGCCAACACACAGAAATAATGGGAGTAGGAATTATTGGGATAACAGAGTCATGACTGTCCACAACCAGAGCTAAAAGGCAATTGTAACAACTTTACTAGGAGAAAGAACAGTCATTCGTCGATTTAAGCGTAACTGGCATGAACCTATGAAGTATCACCAGCTAGTAGAAATTGTGGAGATTTGACCACCACATTCAACAAACAAGCATCATAACAGTAGCCCTTCCTGCAATTGGCACAACATAGATGTGGGAAAGGCTTGTGATAACTAGCGCAGCAGTAATCAGAATGAGCTGAATCAATGTGCTGGACTATGAAGATATGGCAGCTCTGCTACTAGAAGAGAAAGATGAAGTTGTATAGCAGGACCTGAACCCTGTCATATTAATCACAGTAGGATTTGTCCAACTAAAAGGAATTTTAGACAGCAGCAACCACATTACCGTCATATCAGAAATGGCATACCAAATGTGTACTGAAAAACGTTGTTGGCTCATTCTGTCTCTTAGTCGAGAATAAAGAGGCATTTGTGGGCGAATATACAGAGGTAAACCTCCATATTACGTTAGAATTGGAAGCAAACTTTCTGGACGCACTGTTAATATGATGATTGGTACGGACTTTCTGAATAAACAATAAGCAATACTTGACCTTGAGAGAGGCGAAGTCATATCACAGAAGGGCACAGTCGTTCATATACACTTTGAAGAGCACACTACCCGAGTGCAGAGTCCACAGAGCTATTTAAAGCTAAGTTATGTTGAGAGTCGGGAGGAGGGCAAAGGCAGGTACTGATGGTGGTACCAGGAAACATGCAAACAAGACGGGACGCAAATGTGGAAATAAATAAATGATGTGATCAAAGAGGAGGTACATACCCAGCAGAATTTTGCCCAAACCTGGCACACTAAAGAACTTCCAGTACGAATTCAGAGTGCAGGAACACAAGAAATTCTTTGTCTCATTATTCCCCAGTCCACTCACATACAGGTTAAGGTGTTCCTCAGAATTCGTGGGATGTTAGACGACAGCGTAATTGGACCTACCAGTTCGACGTATATTAGTCCGCTCAGGGTGATTGCAAAGAAGGATGGTTCCATTCATGACATCCTAGACTTATGGCAAATAAGTCAGTAACAAGATTTGGAAACAGCTACACCTCAGAAACTTGAGGAACGTTCATAACATTTTCACGGAGTGACTACCTTTTCATCCATCGGCTTACACTCCAGTCTCTGGCATACAGAACTGTGCACAGAATGCAGAAATGACAAGACGTTCATAGTGATGATTTGGTGGTCGAACCTCCACGATCTCTCCTGGTTGGTAGTTCTTCTCAGGTTCGGGCCAATTCCGCTCAAATCGACGAATGTTGTTCGCCCATTAAAATTGTTCCATTTACTTCTGCACTCTAGTTGCGGTCGGTCATGACTGTGTCTTCCCAATGGCCAATTTCTATCATTCCTCCACTCATTATCTCTGTGTGGTAGCTGACAATTGTCTCCTTTGTAATTTCTCCTCTTCTCTCTTACATTATACAGCTCATACACGAACTTTAACTCATGGGGAACGCTCTTGAAAGCTCCCGTATAATCGCCACATCACCCAGCAGGTATCTGCTGATAGTTAAAGGGTAGCTTCATATCGCTACACAGTGCAGCTAGGAACTGATTTTTTTTAAACTTACGAGTCAAAGAGTTTCACTTTGCTTCAAAATCTGATAATTCCAAATCTAAATACATCATTATCTCATGTTTAATTCGGTCCTGCGTCTCACGTGACCAATAGTTGGCAGGGAATGCTTCTTTGAACTTCATGTATGATCTGCAGGAGGCCACAATTCCCCACACTTTCTTCGCTACCAACCCTTACACGTGTCCACAAAAAAACTCTAATTGATTTTGCAATGGCCAGACTGGTGGTATTGACCTATCAAACAGAGTAATTCAAGGCTTTGGCTGTATTTTATTTCCATTATCCCGACAGTTTTGGAAGTTATACAAGTGTTTGACGTCGAATGATATGTCTTTCCTTCTGCCTATTCATGTCTCTGACTGATGACCTAAGATGTTAAGTCCCATAGTGCTCAGAGCCATTTGAACCATTTTTTTAGAGCCATCTGAACCATTTGAATGTGTGTATCGAATGTTCTGAGGAGGACACAACTGTCTGACAGGCAGCTCTCTGTGTCGCAGCTTCTGGAGTGCTGACTTGTGTGTGACATGCATGTACAGATTGACCTCCTGGGGACTCTAGTATACACAGCAGTTCTGTTATATCGGATTGCCACCCTCCCTTTTGTCATTTCCCGCTCGAATCATATCAGACAGTTGCTGTTCCCTTAGAACGTTTTGCCAACTAGATTTTCCATCCGTTTTGCTCGGTCCCTCGTTTCTTTAATGTCGTCATGTACCTCTTTTTGCTCTATATCTGTCCCATCTATTACCTTTGTATTCCTGGATATCTTTTCCCTAGTTCTCTCCACTGTGTTTTGACCGTGAGTTTGTAGTGTAGCTAGAAATTTCGAATTTGGACTCGCTACTTTCCCAGTCAGAGCTTCCTGGTTCTTGTCTACTAATACGACTTTCATGGCTCTGATTGCACCCATCCTAGCTACTCATGCATCATTCGTAGTTTCTGTCGCTACTTGTTTCGACTCAGCTGACATCTTCCTAATGTCCGTCACCTCGTCTTTGATATCGTTCAGGTATCCTGTCAACCCTTTTCCAAGTCATCAATTTCTTTCTCCCTTCTCCAGTCTTATTCCTTAGCTTACTTCTGTCTCCTCCTTTCTAAGTCTTTCTGTCTCCTCTTTTCTGACTATTTTAGGAATTCTAGGAAGGTGTCCAACTGGAAAAAGTGCCAAAAGTTTTATCTGATTGCAAATCAGTCTGATATATCCCGATTACTGAAGTATTTTTGTTCTGGTTCTCCTGACTTATACGAGACTATGCATCAGAATCTTTCTACAAAATCCAAATCTATGGCAATTTCTACAAGATTACAATATATTTGGTAATGTGGGAACTACTTTTGATTAATTTCTGCCTTGGAATGACTCTTGACACAGACCCACTCTGAAGAAACACTACTGACATCTATGAACAATGGACTATCTGAATGCTTATTAACGTTTTCTAGCGCTAGTAGTGAAACCTAATTTGGCAATATGTGACAAAACAATAACTAATATGTAATGTCGCACAAGTAGAAATCAAAATTATTAAATGATAAGGGCATATTCCCTCACGAAATAAGAAAGTTCAAAGTAAATAATACAGAAAGTAAATCCTACATAATATTTGTAGATTGCAGTTACCACAACAGTAACGCTTGGTTGACAAAGTTGCATGAAAGGATGGGATTCTCTATGTAACGCCTCCCTCCTTGTGTGACAATGGTATTGTTGTGCGAGTGACTCTGTCTAGCATAATAGTGATTGTGAACCACAAAAGTGAAAACTGTACATCATGCATTAATTGATTAACTGCTGCTGTAAGTTGAAAGAACACGCCACTGAGAGTGTAAAATAATATGGAAAATTCCCTACGTGGTGAAGCCACAAAGATGCTCAATGTAGACAGCTGCCCGTAATGGATGAATCATGTGCTCCGCACTACAAAGAATCTGCAGAGCTCAGGCTCGAATGTTGGACTTCGCCTAGATACGACCAGTAGACCCCTCTCTGCGATGTGTACACGACACCATTTCTGAACGAACTTCTGTTCTCAGAGTTCTGGGACGAATCACCACACTTAGTCCGAATCATCCTTAAATGAACTCTCCTCCTCCTGTGTTCTGAAAAAAAAACCTCTCCCGATCTCCCTCTAAAAATTCCGACATCCAAAAATTTGTTACTCTACATGGCGCGCCGGTGAATCTGATCCTACCAGTTGCATGTGGAAAGATTCCTCTACGCCAATTGCATAATCAAAAATAGCTGCGGTGCATCCCTCCAGTAGACGTGCAAGATACTCTCCCAATGGAAAGGCTTGCCGCCAAAAAAGACTGAGGCCACAGGTATATCCTTTATGTCACCACGTGATTCTCGATCATTGTATTTGTTTTTTAGTGCTCATGAGTATTCACTTAGCGTGATATCCCAATTTTCCAAAAATTACACAGGCTGCATCAGTGACAGACTTTTGGATTGGAGTGGGACCATCCCAGATTCAGAGGAGAACGTTTTATCGTGTTAGCTGATATGCTTCTAGCAAAGAACAGATCCTCTACCATGTGGCCTACAGATAGCTTCAGATTCCAAAAAAATTATTCTTCCAACTGGGAACAATTTCGGTGGTGCTGGCCCACATGGCAGAGGGCCTGAGAGTAAAAAAATCACTGAAGTGAGCACTGGGGACAGTACGCTGGGCTATGTTAGCAGCAGGCCACTGCTGGTCACTTGGCAAACCCCTGTGGTGTCTCCCCCAGCCCTTGCATAAACTCCCGCTACATGAAAGCAACCACAAGCCTCCACATGATCACCACCATTCTATCTGTGGCTTTCCCAAATTCGATTTATTAAGGTGGCCCTCGGGTAGGACACCAAGCATCACGTTTCTCTCCATGTAACGGCTTAGTCAACACAAGGCTAGACCTAACACTTCTAATTACCCAGTGCAACTAGATGCCGAGACACGCAGTATGCAGTCACTGTCATCCTATCTCACTAAACGTCACAACAGTAAGAAAAATGAGAGGGAGGCAAGCCCTCAGGATTTTCTATCTTTCAAAAGAGTGCAAATGTTGTGATACTGGGAAAATATTTGTTCTGGTTGTCTAGATTTGTGTCTGAGATGGTTCCAGAGACCAGGAGATCCTGTATTAAATGATAGCAACATGCAACATGGCCTTAAACCTTGTGTCCAACAGCAATGTGACTTTGTGAATGACTGTGTAGGTGTTGTTGTTGTCGTCTTCAGTCCTGAGACTGGTTTGATGCAGCTCTCCATGCTACTCTATCCTGTGCAAGCTGCTTCATCTCCCAGTACATACTGCAACCTACATCCTTCTGAATCTGCTTAGTGTACTCATCTCTCGGACTCCCTCTACGATTTTTACCCTCCACGCTGCCCTCCAATGCTAAATTTGTGATCCCTTGATGCCTCAAAACATGTCCTACCAACCGATCCCTTCTTCTAGTCAAGTTGTGCCACAAACTTCTCTTCTCCCCAATCCTATTCAATACCTCCTCATTAGTTACGTGATCTATCCACCTTATCTTCAGTATTCTTCTGTAGCACCACATTTCGAAAGCTTCTATTCTCTTCTTGTCCAAACTAGTTATCGTCCATGTTTCACTTCCATACATGGCTACACTCCAAACAAGTACTTTTAGAAACGACTTCCTGATACATAAATCTATATTCGATGTTAACAAATTTCTCTTCTTCAGAAAAGCTTTCCTTGCCAGTGCCAGTCTACATTTTATATCCTCTCTACTTCGACCATCATCAGTTATTTTACTTCCTAAATAGCAAAACTCCTTTACTACTTTAAGTGTCTCATTTCCTAATCTAATTCCCTCAGCATCACCCGATTTAATTTGACTACATTCCATTATCCTCGTTTTGCTTTTGTTAATGTTCATCTTATATCCTCCTTTCAAGACACTGTCCATTCCGTTCAACTGCTCTTCCAGGTCCTTTGCCGTCTCTGACAGAATTACAATGTCATCGGCAAACCTCAAAGTTTTTACTTCGTCTCCATGAATTTTAATACCTACTCCAAATTTTTCTTTTGTTTCCTTTACTGCTTGCTCAATATACAGATTGAATAACATCGGGGAGAGGCTACAACCCTGTCTCACTCATTTCCCAACCACTGCTTCCCTTTCATGCCCCTCGACTCTTATGACTGCCATCTGGTTTCTGTACAAATTACAAATAGCCTTTCGCTCCCTGTATTTTACCCCTGCCACCTTTAGAATTTGAAAAAGGGTATTCCAGGCAACATTGTCAAAAGCTTTCTCTAAGTCTACAAATGCTAGAAACGTAGGTTTGCCTTTTCTTAATCTTTCTTCTAAGATAAGTCGTAAGGTCAGTATTGCCTCGCGTGTTCCAACATTTCGACGGAATCCAAACTGATCCTCCCCGAGGTCTGCATCTACTAGTTTTTCCATTCGTCTGTAAAGAATTCGCGTTAGTATTTTGCAGCCGTGGCTTCTTAAACTGATAGTTCGGTAATTTTCACATCTGTCAGCACCTGCTTTCTTTGGGATTGGAATTATTATATTCTTCTTGAAGTCTGAGGGTATTTCGCCTGTCTCATACATCTCGCTCACCAGCTGGTAGAGTTTTGTCAGGACTGGTTGTCCCAAGGCCGTCAGTAGTTCTAATGGAATGTTGTCTACTCCGGGGGCCTTGTTTCGACTCAGGTCTTTCAGTGCTCTGTCAAACTCTTCACGCAGTATCGTATCTCCCATTTCGTCTTCATCTACATCCTCTTCCATTTCCATAATATTGTACTCAAGTACATCGCCCTTGTATAAACCTTCTATATACTCCTTCCACCTTTCTGCCTTCCCTTCTTTGCTTAGAACTGGGCTGCCATCTGAGCTCTTGATATTCATACACGTGGTTCTCTTCTCTCCAAAGGTCTCTTTAATTTTCCTGTAGGCAGTATCTATCTTACCCCTAGTGAGATAAGCTTCTACATCCTTACATTTGTCCTCTAGCCATCCCTGTTTAGCCATTTTGCACTTCCTGTCGATCTCATTTTTGAGACGTTTGTATTCCTTTTTGCCTGCTTCGTTTACTGCATTTTTGTATTTTCTCCTTTCATCAATTAAATTCAATATTTCTTCTGTTACCCAAGGATTTCTAGCAGCTCTCGTCTTTGTACCTACTTTATCCTCTGCTGCCTTCACTACTACATCCCTCAGAGCTACCCATTCTTCTTCTACTGTATTTCTTTCCCCTATTCCTGTCAATTGTTCCCTTATGCTCTCCCTGAAACTCTGTACAACCTCTGGTTCTTTCAGTTTATCCAGGTCCCATCTCCTTAATTTCCCACATTTTTGCAGTTTCTTCAGTTTTAATCTACAGGTCATAACCAATAGATTGTGGTCAGAGTCCACATCTGCCCCTGGAAATGTCTTACAACTTAAAACCTGGTTCCTAAATCCCTGTCTTACCATTATATAATCTATCTGATACCTTTTAGTATCTCCAGGGTTCTTCCACGTATACAACCTTCTTTCATGATTCTTAAACCAAGTGTTAGCTATGATTAAGTTGTGCTCTGTGCAAAATTCTACTAGGCGGCTTCCTCTTTCATTTCTTAGACCCAATCCATATTCACCTACTATGTTTCCTTCTCTCCCTTTTCCTATACTCGAATTCCAGTCACCCATTACTATTAAATTTTCGTCTCCCTTCACTATCTGAATAATTTCTTTTATTTCATCGTACATTTCTTCAATTTCTTCATCATCTGCAGAGCTAGTTGGCATATAAACTTGTACTACTGTAGTAGATGTGGGCTTCGTATCTATCTTGGCCACAATAATGCGTTCACTATGCTGTTTGTAGTAGCTTACCCGCATTCCTATTTTCCTATTCATTATTAAACCTACTCCTGCATTACCCCTATTTGATTTTGTGTTTATAACCCTGTAGTCACCTGACCAGAAGTCTTGTTCCTCCTGCCACCGAACTTCACTAATTCCCACTATATCTAACTTTAACCTATCCATTTCCCTTTTTAAATTTTCTAACCTACCTGCCCGATTAAGGGATCTGACATTCCACGCGCCGATCCGTAGAATGCCAGTTTTCTTTCTCCTGATAACGACATCCTCCTGAGTAGTCCCCACCCGGAGATCCGAATGGGGGACTATTTTACCTCCGGAATATTTTACCCAAGAGGACGCCATCATCATTTAATCATACAGTAAAGCTGCATGTCCTCGGGAAAGATTACGGTCGTAGTTTCCCCTTGCTTTCAGCCGTTCGCAGTACCAGCACAGTAAGGCCGTTTTGGTTAATGTTGCAAAGGCCAGATCAGTCAATCATCCAGACTGTTGCCCCTGCAACTACTGAAAAGGCTGCTGCCCCTCTTCAGGAACCACACGTTTGTCTGGCCTCTCAACAGATGCCCCTCCATTGTGGTTGCACCTACGGTACGGCCATCTGTATCGCTGAGGCACGCAAGCCTCCCCACCAACGGCAAGGTCCATGGTTCATGGGGGGAGGTATCCCTGAGAATCTCTGTGTGTTGGATGCTGGTTTACTATATCTTCCACATGTTGAGATAGGCAAGGATGACCTTCAATTTTGACTGTTATCTAAAACAAAATGAGTATCAGATTTATATTACATTATTTATATAATTTTTGCTTGATCATGCCATACAATTTAAGTGTGACATTCCCTACACAAAAATTTACTGTGAGTGAGGGGTAATGAAAGACAGCAAGTCTTGAGGGTTTGCATCATTATCATCTTTGTTACCGTTATGACATTTAATGAGATGGGTTAAATGTGATCGCATACTGCATACCTTGGCCTCTAGTTGCACTGTGTAACTAAAGGTGATACATCTTTCCTTCTGTTGATTAAATTTTGTGATCTAGCTGTGCTGCCGTAATGTGAGGAGAGTCACTCTGCTAAGAGTGGTACTGGAGTGCCAGCTTAATGAGTCAAATTCTTGGAAGACAGAAGTGCCCGGCCTCAGTAGAATGGCAGAGAATACATGGGGGCCGGTGGCCACTTTCAAGTCACGGAAGAAGTCTGCAAGGGGGCCGCCAAGCGAGCAGCAGTGTCCTGCTGCTAACACAATGAGGCATATTGTTCCCAGTGCTAAGTGGAGTGCGTTTTACGATTTTCAGGCCCTCTTGTACGAAGCGCCAGCACCCTCGAAATTGTTCCCTGTTGGGAGAAAAACGTTTATGGAATCTGTAGGCCACATGGTTGAGGACGCTTCTTTCAGAGAACTGTACCTACTAGCATTGTAAAACATTTCTTCTGTGAATCTGAGACAGTCCCACACTGCTGGATGCTCGACATTTTGTTGCTGGTGCAGAGAGCGTATTTTTTTTTTGGAAAGTTGGGTTCCCATGCCAAGTGATTTTCCAAACACGTAAAAAAGAAAAAGGCGTCACGATTTGGAATCAGAAAGCGAAATCAGAGCTGTATCAGTGGCGTCAGTAACTTCTGGCCGCAAGTCATTCTATTGGGGATGTGACTTTTGACCATCTCCTGGAGGGAAACAATGTGCTAATATTTGATTATGCATTTGTCGTGGAGGAATCTTGCCATGTGCAATATATATTTTGAACTTAAGAATTTTTCCACGTGGAGTATTGCTTGGAAGATTTTTAGGGAGTTTGTATGGGGACTATGTGATATACCCATTCGCGAGTTGATCTGGAGACACTTAGTGAGGGGGAGGGGGTTGTTCAGGGACGCTGAGCAAGGGAGATCGTCCATTGACGGTAATCAAGGGGAAGTCCAGTGTGCAAGCCTGAGCATGGGCGCCCTGCTCGCGAATTTGAGATTTCTTGCAGTGCTGAGCATGCGTTTCATCTACGATGAGCAACCATCTATGCTGAGCATCTTTGCAGTGTCGGCACATAGGAAATTTTCCTTGTTGCTTTATAACCTCAACAGCATGTCCTTTCGACTTGGAGCAACAGTTGTTTAATTAACACATGTTGCGCATCCCTTCAGTTTATGGGTTCACAACCACCGCCAAATTAAGATAAAGTCAATCAGATAGCGTTATCGTTGACACACAAAAAGGGAGGTATTGTGCAGAGAAATCCATCCCTTCAAGAAAATTTGCCAAAATTTTCTTGAAGGGATGTATTTCTCTGCACAATGCCTCCCTTTTTAAGTGTCAACGACATGATCGTGGTTTATACATGTTTTGTTGTACCTGTTTTTCTATTTTCTTTAAGTAGCATGTCATACTCAATGCATGTTTCCCATGCAGTAAAACAACCGTTTCAATTAACAGCTTTTCCTATTTCAATAGAGAATATATATTTTTCATTGATTAATTTTGGTTTTTTGTGCGATGTTTCACGTTAGTTATCATTTTGTCACAAGTTGCCAACTTAGGGTCTACTACAAGAACCAGATAACATCAATAAACGTTCATATAGTCTGTTGTGTACAGATTTCAGTAGTGTATCTTAAGGATGGATCTGTGTCAGTGGTCATTTTTTTGCAGAAATTAATCACAGCTAATTCTCATTTACTATACCAATGTGGAATCTTATATATGTCTTGTCACATTGTAATGGAATCTGAAATAGTTGGCCTTCCACAAACCGGATCATGTTTCACATTCCCCAATAATGCCCGTGTTTTATTGGGCAGGCAAAACAGTGCGCTGGTGTATGGTAAAAAGGCAGTGGATAACTCTTCTGCCCGATTTCTTTCGTTTCCACTGATTGCACTGTAGTGGTGAACCTAATCTGCCAGCCTTCAGAATACAGTTCTGAGATTTTCGAGTTCCTGGTATAACCCTACCGGCTACTACTAAATTAGCAATACTCCGATAATGTTACTGCTGTGAAAGGATGCTTTATTTGACCATGAAAAAGCATAATGGAAAGGGATCAGACTTGTTTTGCTTCTCTAAAGATTTCTATAGAAAGGTAGCGGTAGAAGAACAAATGAAAATCGAACTAAAGTTGTATTAGTAATCAAATAAGCAGTAATTGCATAAAGGGATATGATCGCCAGCCCAATTAGACAAAGTTTTACCAAGAGCTAGCATGGTTCATAAGGAAAGTTAACCATTGAGACTGACTTGACTTGATACTAAAATCTGTTTTGCTGATACGATTCAAGACAGTAGCGCAATTTTGCAATTAATGTATCAGTATTTGATATGAATTACTCAGGATGAATATTAATACGTTTAGGCAACAACTGGCTCTCAATAACACTTGCTACCTTTACATCACAGTAGGAAGCAAGTGATCATTTTAGGTAAATGATTACTAATGGTGTATCGCTACTAACTTGGACAAGGGTTTCTTCTGTCAGTTTAATTACAGGAAGTTGCTACCACTGAAATAGTTATAAAGTAATTTACATTTTATACAGATTACTTTTTGTATTCTGAAGGAACATTCACTTCCTTCTACTATTTAGCTCAGGCGGAACATATGATACCTTAATCAAGTATAGTTTGAATAGCTGTAGCTATTTGCTTACTATAGTACACACAAGTTATAAGAATTAAAGTTGTAATTCTTGGGTACTGTTACTGTAATGTGAAAGTTAAATCTGGCTCAACTATTAGCATGGGGACCCAGAAGCTAGTGTATCATTAGTTTCACATATAGGCTGAACATTTCAGTCACAACACAATATTAGAAACAGCAGCAACTATATAGAGCATGAAATAATAAACACTGTTATTCCAATAAGTGTATCTTTATACTGAACACTTTAAACCTTATCTTAATATTCATACTTTGATGAAACTTTAAGTATCCTTTTAATAACATTGTGTGGAGAATTTGAAAACTAATGCTCACTAAATAATTATGTTCTTTAGAACTCCACAAAGTTTATTAACATTTGTTAAAGTAGATAACTGCTTTTCACTTCAGTAAAATGGAATAGGCCTACTCAGAATTATCATAGCACTTAGGATATGACCCTGTCTGGGTAAACGACTAAGTATAAAATATGGGTGCTCAACACAAAGTTTACAGAATACAAACTTATTATTGAAAAGGAAACCATGTAACTGGCCCACTGAATTATGCAGTACTTAACTGAGAATTTGAGATGTAAGTGGTGAAAAAGTCGATCTCAGGTGTTATTCAAGATGCAGCAAAAGTATCTATGGCTCTTCATGTGTAACAAGAACTAAAAATTCTCTTATTAGCGTCGGATTTTTGCAGTATGGTGCTAACCAAAGTATGCCATGAATATTAAGCCAAACTACGTTTGCATCTGAGCAATATTAACTAACCTTCTTGCTTCATTCAGTTCGAAAGATGCACACACTATGCCTGCTAGCCACAAACTGACACACACCAACCAGGGGCGTCTCAAGCCATACAGCAGCCTTGCAATTCGAGCTCCAGATCCATCTTTTCCATTGTGGAGATAGTTTCCTCCAAGTTTTAAATAATTACATACAAACTTACTTTCCCTATGCATTAACGAGCATTACAAGTAATGTTTTAACATTTTCAGTCTTTTAAAATATACTGCTTTTGAAATTACATCCATTGATTAATTACAATCACATAAATTATCATAAGTAAAGTTTAACACAAATACATGGATGTTACATCAAAGAGCATGGTTATACAGAAGTGACATTATGCAAAAAACAGACAAAGAAGTTAGTAATGTCGATTATAGTGTAACATATACCCATGGAGGTAGAATAAGGGGAGATGGCGCTACAGACTTACGCTGTACGTTGTTTTGAAGCCAGTGGGCGGCGCCTGCCGCTATCTTGGATCCCCCAAAACATTAGCAGACGAGTGTTTACATTTGCTTCTTGTTCGTTATTTCTGTCGTGTGGGCGCGATATTTGTTTTAGTTGGTAAATGTTACACTGTTTAAGTGTTTACGTAGCGTAAGGAACGCAACTTCAAACGTTTTTCTCGTCTTAAATGCGTATTGGATACAGTAATACGACACGAAAATATGACGCTTCTATCCTCAGTACTGTAATTCCTTTTTGTTTATACACTTCGAATAACTGAGAAGAGAAGTATGTGCTGTGAAAAGCGTGCTTTCGTAATCCATTTCTATTCACTTTCATTGTGTTTGTGTCGATAATTGATAATGCCAGAACTCCAAAAGAAATGATTGATAGTTTAGGGGCACCGACTTGTATTCGTTGCATTTTTAAGTCAAATGCAAATTTTAAATGTTCAAGTTTGCAAGAAACGTACCTTATTTCCTTTGGTGTGCCATAGATGTATGCAAGGATGATATAAACAAGCCAGCTGTCATGTCAACATAGTGAAAGATTCGTTAAATTATGAAGGAAAAGAACTGAATTTAAGATTGTCAGGCCCATTGTAGTTTACACATTTGCTTTGTTTTTAAATTGTACCTACCAAGTGCCATTCATTGTGGCAAACAACAGCAATTCACAGGGGAACACGACAACACAGCGATTAATGTAATGATCTAAATAGTCTGAACTTAGAGGTACTTATAATTTAACCACTGTAACAGGTGTTCCACACATTTTACTGAAGATTTAATTAACTAAATGTAGTTCATTACTTTTATATTAAATTATTGCATTTTAAAACATTAGTCCCCATTTCCATGATATTTCTTGCCATGACTTTTCAGTTACTTGGGAATAACCAAAAAATGAAAACCAAGTGTAATGCTCACCTCCACAGAGCTCTTCGCATTGGACTGATAGGAAATCTCAAGTCAAATCTCAGAAATAAAAACATGCAGTAAAACTTAACAATGCATCAGAATTTCAAGTATATATAAGAAAATAGCACTTAAATAAGTCAATGTGAATTGTTTAAACTTTAGAATACAATCAGAACGATTAGTACACCCGTAAGCGACGCAAGCTGGCACTTTTTATCAAAACACGTCACAACTACACAGAATCAAACCACCAGAAGCTAATGTTTTGGGGTAGCTAACATGGCGGATCGTCACTTGGATCGGCTTCAAGTTTGTGACGTCATGACATCTCCTCTTATTTTTACCTGCATGCATATACTCCAAGTTTCACTGATGTTTCCTGTAAGGGATACATCACTGAAAAATTGGTAACACCTCAAAGATTGTTGGGAGAATGAAAAAAAAATTACAAACACAACACAATAGTATTCAATTTACATTATTAGCAATACAAAGAAAAAATATCATTTTACATTATCTACACAAGGACAATATTAGTTACATTTACATAGTGTTTCGCCATGGGGAAGAAATTCTGTATTACATAAAACATTAGCTAACAATGGATACAAAAACATGAGAATGATATGAATATAAGACAACACATAATACATAAATAACACATGAAAAATGGTACCAGCTTTTACATTAATATTATTTAAAATTTAAGAATCATGAAAGAAGGTTGTATACATGGAAGAACCCTAGAGATACTAAAAGGTATCCGATAGATTATATAATGGTAATACAGAGATTTAGGAACCAGGTTTTAAATTTTAAGACATTTCCAGGGGCAGATGTAGACTCCGACCACAATCTATTGGTTATGTCCTGTAGATTAAACCTGAAGAAACTGCAAAAAGGTGGGAATTTAAGGAGATGGGACCTAGATAAATTAAAAGAACCAGAGGTTGTACGGAGTTTCAAGGAGAGCATAAGGGAACAATTGACAGGAATGGGGGAAAGAAATACAATAGAAGAAGAATGGGTAGCTCTGAGGGATGAATTAGTTAAGGCAGCAGAGGATCAAGTAGGTAAAAAGACGAGGGGTGGTAGAAATCCTTGGGTAATAGAAGAAATATTGAATTTAATTGATGAAAGGAGAAAATATAAAAATGCAGTAAATGGAGCAGGCAAAAAGGAATACAAACTTCTCAAAATTGAGATCGACAGGAAGTGCGAAATGGCTAAGCAGGGATGGCTAGAGGACAAATGTAAGTATGTAGAGGCTTATCTCACTAGGGGTAAGATAGGTACTGCCTACAGGAAAATTAAAGAGACCTTTGGAGATAAGAAGTCCATTTGTATGAATATCAAGAGGTCAGATGGAAACCCAGTTCTAAGCAAAGAAGGGAAAGCAGAAAGGTGGAAGGAGTATATAGAGGGCCTATACAAGGGCGATGTACTTGAGGACAATATTATAGAAGTGGAAGAGGATGTAGATGAAGATGAAATGGGAGATACGATACTGCGGGAAGGGTTTGACAGACCACTGAAAGACCTGAGTCGAAACAAGGCCCCCGGAGTAGACAACATTCCATTGGAACTACTGACAGCCTCGGGAGAGCCAGTCCTGACAAAACTCTACCATCTGGTGAGCAAGATGTATGAAACAGGCGAAATACCCTCAGACTTCAAGAAGAATATAATAATTCCAATCGAAAAGAAAGCAGGTGTTGACAGATGTGAAAATTACCAACTATCAGATTAATAAGCCACAGCTGCAAAATACTTACACGAATTCTTTACAGACGAATGGAAAAACTGGTAGAAGAAGACCTCGGGGAAGATCAGTTTGGATTCCGTAGAAATGTCGGAACACGTGAGGCAATACTGACCTTACAACTTATCTTAGAAGAAAGATTAAGGAAAGGCAAACCTACGTTTCTAGCATTGGTAGACTTAGAGAATGCTTTTGACAATGTTGACTGGAATGCTCTCTTTCAAATTCTAAAGGTGGCAGAGGTAAAATACAGGGAGCGAAAGGCTATTTACAATTTGTACAGAAACCAGATGGCAGTTATAAGAGTCGAGGGGCATGAAAGGGAAGCAGTGGTTGGGAAGGGAGTAAGACAGGGTTGCAGCCTCTCCCCGATGTTATTCAATCTGTATATTGAGCAAGCAGTAAAGGAAACAAAAGAAAAATTCGGAGTATGTAATTAAATCCATGGAGACTTTGAGGTTCGCCGATCACATAGTAATTCTGTCAGAGACGGCAAAGGACTTGAATGAGCAGTTGAATAGAATGGACAGTGTCTTGAAAGGAGGATATAAGATGAATATCAACAAAAGCAAAACAAGGATAATGGAATGAAGTCGAATTAAATCGGGTGATGCTGAGGGAATTAGATTAGGAAATGAGACACTTACAGTAGTAAAGGGGATTTGCTATTTGGCGAGCAAAATAACTGACAATGGTCGAAGTAGAGAGGATATAAAATGTAGACTGGCAATGGCAAGGAAAGCGTTTCTGAAGAAGAGGAAATTTGTTAACATCGAGTATAGATTTAAGTGTCAGGAAATCGTTTCTGAAAGTATTTGTATGGAGTGCAGCCATGTATGGAATTGAAACATGGACGATAAACAGATTGGACAAGAAGAGAATAGAAGCTTTCGAAATGTGGTGCTACAGAAGAATGCTGAAGATTAGATGGGTAGATCACATAACTAATGAGGAAGTATTGAATAAGATTGGGGAGAAGAGGAGTTTGTGGCACAACTTGACCAGAAGGAGGGATTGGTTTGTGGGACATGTTCTGAGGCATCAAGGGATCACCAGTTTAGTATTGGAGGGTAGCGTGGAAGGTAAAAATCGTAGAGGGAGGCCAAGAGATGAATACACTAAGCAGATTCAGAAGGATGTAGGTCGCAGTAGATACTGGGAGATGAAGAAGCTTGCACAGGATAGAGTAGCATGGAGAGCTGCATCATACCAGTCTCGGGAGTGAAGACCACAACAACAACAACAAAATTTATTTGGGGTATACTGTTGTTTATTAGGAATTTCATGCAGTTCATTTATTTTGCCTTAAAACAGATATTCACTTTTACATTTTTATCATTTCCAAAATATTAATGACGATTTTACTTTCAGTTCATGTAGAAGAAAAACAATGAGTAGTAGTAGATTAAATTTTCGGGTTCTAGCGAATTTTAATCAAAAGCATATTTTTTTAAATTTTTCGATATGAAACCCTGCTTTTAAAATTTCAGTCCTAATGCTATAATACCAATGTGTTTATACTAAGAGATAACAAACATTTAAAAATTAATCAATTAAAAATTTTAAAAAAAGCAAATATATTATAGAACTAAAGAATTAAAGAGAAAAATATAAAATAAAAATTGTGAATGGTAAAAGATAAAGTTAGTTTTCTTACATTTTTATATGTCTTATTGTTATATAAACCTTATGAATTTTTTTAAAAAATCCAAATAATCTTTTCACTATTTAAAATTAATAAGCTATTTCTTTACAAACATAAAATCGAAATGACTTCCTTACAAGATTTGCATAATTATTGTAAAGCAAATAAACTTAAAAATTAATCAAAATCAAGGAAAGGAGAGCTTTGGTTATACATTAATTATTAGAAAAGGAAAGATTTCAAACATATGACTACAAACAAACTTCGAAAAACTCGTAAGTAAAAAAATTTAAAAACTATTGTAAGCTTGATAAAAAACTATTAATTTCTTTCATTGAAAATAATAAGGATAATTGTAGTAATATGGATAATGGACTGAAGAATGAAACTTTAAAATAACTTCATCATATTAATAAATTAATAAAATTAAAAACTATTCTAAACTTAATAAATGACAGTTAATCAGTTTTCCTGAAAATAGTAATGCAAATAGTAATAATAAGGATAATGTATTGGAGAATAAGACTTCAAAAGGTGTTGAAAAAATTTGTAGAAGAAGGAATTTAAGAGTATATTATAAACTTAATAAAACAGTTAATTAATCTTATTTAAAATAATATTTTCAATATATTACAACGAAATGTCTGATAATTATTTCAAAAGCTTCTGGTAGATAAGTATAATGAAATTGAACAAAAGGCCTATCAGAAGAATTTTCAGTCTATAACTTTATAAATTTCGACAATAACGATCTTGATGATTTCAAAACAACTAGATGCATTAATAGAAAAGATAGAGCTTTTTAAATATGGAACAACAACTAAGGATATTTAATAATGCAGGTAATATTGTAAAACCACCAATTTTTTAAGAAAATCAAAAAAGAAGTAATTACTACATTTAAAAATAATTTTGATACATACCAGAAAATTTATAGTTAACATCAAATTTCATTAGTTTTAAAACAAACAAGAAAGTTTTATTAAGAACAACAGACTTAAATGTTTATTTCCAATGACCAACAAATAAATTATTAACCAAAATGAAAGAAATGCAAAGGCGCAAACCAAATTGAGCTTTATATTCTATAAATAATTTAAAATTATGTGCTAATGACACAATTCAAATTTGGTTCATCATATATCGATTTATAAAAAGTAATTAACGTTAAAAACCCATTATTAATTTTAAAGTAATGACCAAAAATGTTTTTACCCACATCAAAATAAGTTTTGCAACACCCCAGTTCCCAGAACTCCTGAAGATAGATGTTGACTGCAGATATTGTATCGCAGATACAGTCCCTTTGACTGTTCAGAGAGGTCACTAAACCTAACAAAGATGTAAACAACCATGCATGAGCAGCGCCAAATAGACAGTGGGGCTCCAGCAGCAAACTAGTTCCAATCATTCCGCCAGCAAGGAGTTACACGGTTCATGTTTTCTGTAGTTCAACCATGCCTAGACGGTCAATACCGTGCTTCGATCGTGTTCGCATTGTTACTTTGTGCCAGGAAGGGCTCTCAACAAGAGAAGTGTCCAGGTGTCTCAGAGTGAACCAAAGTGATGTCGTTCGGACATGGAGGACATACAGAGAGACAGGAACTGTCGATAACATGCCTCACTCAGGTCACCCAAGCGCTGTTACTGCGGATTATAGCTCGAAGGAACCCTGACAAAAAGGCCATCATGTTGAATAATGCTTTTCGTGCAGCTACAGGATGATGTGTTATGACTAAAAACTGTGCGCAATAGGCCGCATGATGCTCAAATTCACTCCTGACGTCCATGGCGAGGTCCATCTTTGCAATCACGACACCATACAGTGAGAGGTGCTCATGGCTAGATGCTGATGCTGCCTTCAGCGAAATATGAAATCCATGCGAACTACAGTCGGCTTACGCTCCCACAAAAGTGCGAAAGCGGCGCTGCACTTTTTGCATCATTGGCTGCAGAGCGAAAATATTCGGGGTGAGGAGAGCTTCATGCAAACTCCAGGAGCGCAGTGACGAAAATGTCTACATTTTTAAATACTATAGTAGTTTGATTATTAAAACCAGTGTAAGAAAGCGAAAATAATCTGTCAGAAAACTCAATGTCTTTCCTAGTTTAAAGCACAGACCCATGCTTTTAAAACATGGAAAATGCAGGAAACCTATTACTTTACAAGAACACCCTCCAAAAATTCACCTCGCGTAGTTTTATTTTACTGAGTAATGTGGACAAAACCTTGGTGGGTAAATTGCTAGCATATTGTAAACCTTTCTGAAGGGAAGAATGAATGAAAATTAATATTTGTAGAGCATAATGTGCTATACGCTGTACATTTAGATTACTTTTAAGAACACTTGATAATTTCCGATAAACTAGTTGTTCTATTATGTTGTAATGGTAAAATTGAGTAAATTGGGATACATTTTGTAATAAACATTCCTTACCATCATCCCCTTGGCTTTTAAAAAAAGATAGTATTAATAAATTGCCTTGAACTTTCTTCGCAGCAATTCCTTTGGACACATGCATTGGCTACAGCTTTACTATCATACCAACATGGACGGTAAGTGATCATCACGTGATGTTCATTTGTTTGCTGCCTGCCTCCTGGCCACCCCTTCTACAAAGTTCTACATCTACATCTACATCCATACTCCGCAAGCCACCTGACGGTGTGTGGCGGAGGGTACCCTGAGTGCCTCTACCGGTTCTCCCTTCTATTCCAGTCTCGTATTGTTCGTGAAAAGAAGGATTGTCGGTATGCTTCTGTGTGGGCTCTAATCTCTCTAATTTTATCCTCATGCTCTCTTCACGAGATAAATGTAGGAGTGAGCAATATACTGTTTGACTCTTCGGTGAACGTATGTTCTCGAAACTATAACAAAAGCCCGTACCGAGCTACTGAGCGTCTCTCCTGTAGAGTCTTCCACTGGAGTTTATCTATCATATCCATAACGCTTTTGCGATTACTAAATGATCCTGTAACGAAACGCGCTGTTCTCCGTTTGATCTTCTCTGTCTCTTCTATCAAACCTATCGGGTACAGATCCCACACTCCTGAGCAGTATTCAACTGATTTAACAACGATCAACTGTATATGATCATTCCATTTTAAATCACTCCTACTGCGTACTCCCAGATAATTTATGGAATTAACTGCTTCCAGTCGCTGACCTACTATTTTGTAGCTAAATGATAAGGGATCTATCTTTCTATGTATTCGCAGCATATTACACTTGTCTACATTGAGATTCAATTGCCATTCCCTGCACCATGCGTCAATTCGCTACAGATCCTCCTGCATTTCAGTACAATTTTTCATTGTTACAACCTCTCGATACACCACAGCATCATCTGCAAAAAGCCTCAGTGAACTTCCGATGTCATCCACCAAGTCATTTATGTATAATGTGAATAGGAACGGTCCTATGACACTCCCCTGCGGCGCACCTGAAATCACTCTTACTTCGGAAGACTTCTCTCCATTGAGAATGACTTGCTGCTTTCTGTTATCTAGGAACTCTTCAATCCAATCACACAATTGGTCTGATAGTCCATATGCTCTTACTTTGTTCATTAAACGACTGTGGGGAACTGTATCGAACGCCTTGGGGAAGTCAAGAAACACGGCATCTACCTGTGAACCCGTGTCTATGGCCCTCTGAGTCTCATGGACGAATAGCGCGAACTGGGTTTCACACGGCCATCTTTTTCGACACTCGTTACAGTAAAACCAAGCATATTCATTCTTTTCTAACCTGTACCTTCATCACTCATAGTCGTACGAACAAAATTCATTAAAACATGAAATATTGCCTTTTTAGGGAATAGTATAAATGGATGAAACTTACTGGCACATAATAAATCCTACAAAGTATAAAATTTTACTGCGCAAAAGATTTTAGTATGTGTAATTAGTTAAATTTGGTTATTGAAATGAGTTAGGCCATAGCCAGTCTCCTGTTTCACTCTTCTTTTGCTCAACAACTTAATCCATCGTTAAGGCAGGTCTGGTCTAATTAATCAATAAATTCCGATACATATGCACAAGAGCGGTATTATTTGTGGGAGTGGGTGATGATTGTAGAGAACTTCCATTAACGTCTCTTAATTCTAAAGTGAATAGTGAATTCCTTCTGGTAGTTAGCGGGGAATGAAACAGTGGCCCTTACTGTTTCCACTCGGATTGGCCTTTCTTCACCGGATGAGACGGCCGACTGGAAATGTGCTGAATGGTAGCGCCGGCCACCTACTATCGCTTCCCCACGACAGAGGCCAGCGTGCGTCTTTGACAAAATTAGCAAGGAAGACTGTACTTGCGTGTTGAGCTTAGCGAACTCGCCCTTTTCTCGCCAGTTGGCGAATATTAATAAAGAGGTAACTCTGAAGGGAAATGGCATGTCGGGTGCGATAACATCGCAATGTCGTGCAGTTGTCACAGGGAGCCTCAACACGCAAGTCTTTTGCCTAGCGACAACAAGCTATTGATGCTTTGAGTGTAAACATTGATAAGACAAAGTTACGGAAAGATTTTGGTGGGATTATGTTTGATAGATTGGAACGTCGATGTGCCATAGAGTGGCCTCCAAGTTTATGGATAGAGGAGTCAGGATAGGTCAGCTTTCGGAATCTTCCAAAGAACAGACGCTGAACCTTCCAGAAGAAAATCATTAGGAAGTTTCAGATTATTGAAATGGAGTATATGGTTTCAGACTGGACAAAATGGGAGTTTTGGTGGGCTCACACAGCGAAGGAATGGGAGAAAAAAGTACCAGAAACTCCTTCGCCAGCAGCCACAGAAAATGCTTCGTGGTCGAGATCTATAGTAGACACTTGGATCGCCAGAAGCAGAGGACACATGGTCACTGAACGGTTTAGAGAACAGAACCCTTCATCGCGAAAGAAACATTCGATTAACGGAGCCGATGGGCCGCACCACGCCAGCATCCATACCTACCTGAGACCTCACTGCACCTCGTCTCTCGTAATTGATGTACACTACCGACCATTAAAATTGCTACACCACGAAAATGACGTGCTACAGACGCGAAATTTAACCGACAAGAAGAAGATGCTGTGTTATGCAAATGATTAGCTTTTCAGAGAATTCACACAAGGTTGGCGTCAGTGGCGACACCTACAACGTGCTGACATGAGGAACGTTTCCAACCGATTTCTGACACATAAACAGCGGTTGACCAGCGTCGCCTGGTGAAATGTTGTTGTGATGCCTCCTGTAAGGAGGAGAAATGGGTACCATCATGTTAGCGACTTTGATAAAGGTCGGATTGTAGCCTATCGCGATTGCGGTTTATCGTATCGCGACATTGCTCCTCGCGTTGGTTGAGATCCAATGACTATTAGCAGAATATGGAATCGGTGGGTTCAGGAGGGTACGGAACGCCGTGCTGGACCCCAATGGCCTCGTATCACTAGCAGTCGAGATGACAGGCAACTTATCCGCATGGCTGTAACGGATCATGCAGCCACGTCTCGGTCCCTGAGTCAACAGATGGGGACGTTTGCAAGACAACAATCATCTGCACGATGGTGTACTCAACGACGAACCTGGGTGCACGAATGCCAAAACGTCATTTTTTCGGATGAATCCAGCATCATGATGGTCGTATCCGTGTTTGGCGACACCGCGGTGAATGCACATTGGAAGCGTGTATTCGTCATCGCCATACTGGCGTATCATCCGGCGTGATGGTATGGGGTGCCATTGGTTCCACATCTCGGTCACCTCTTGTCGTCTTGGTCACCTCTTGTTCGCACTGACGGCACTTTGAAGAGTGGACGTTACATTTCAGATGTGTTACGACCCGTGGCTCTACCCTTCATTCGATCCCTGCGAAACTCTACATTTCAGCACGATAATGCACGACCGCATGTTGCAGGTCCTGCACGGGCCTTTCTGGATACAGAAAATGGTCGACGCTGCCCTGGCTAACACATTCTCCAGATCTCTCACCAACTGAAAATGTCTGGTCAATGGTGACCGAGCAACTGGCTCGTCACAATACGCCAGTCACTACTCTTGATGAACTATGGTATCCTGTTGAAGATGCATAGGCAGCTGTACCTGTACACGCCATCCAAGCTCTGTTTGACTCAATGCCCAGGCGTATCAAGGCCGTTATTACGGCCAGACGTGGTTGTTCTGGGTACTGATTTCTCAGGATCTATGCACCTAAATTGCGTGGAAATGTAATCACACGCCAGTTCTAGTATAACATATTTGTCCAATGAATACCCGTTAATCATATGTATTTCTTCTTGGTGTAGCAGTTTTAATGGCCAGTAGTGTAAGTGTGTGTAAAAACGGTGTATGAGATTCTGCGACGTAACGCGCTCTTTTGCAGTTCGATGGCGGTTCTGCAACATAAATTGTCCACCTACCCTGATACTGCTGCAGATCTGCACACGTAACTCCTGACTGCAGCTACTTAAGAGATCTCAGAAAAGCAGGGTTGAAGAATCTGAGACTTCATAACCACACGTCGGAGGCCGCTATCAGTACAAAAAGCTGAAAATAGTCTTGTGAACTCTAAACAATAAATCGGAGATGGGCTACTGTTCAAATTTCTAGGTTCAAAGGTGCTTTTAAACTTGAATTAGGATTTTTTTATTGCTATTAAGCAAGGTCATTAGCCCACATGTGTTCAAATCATTAAAGATCCTGTTCACAGTCCTCGTCACACTCAAACAACCAGACATTTTCCTATCCAATTCCAAAATCATTTACGAGAGTAACACAGTCTATAAACTGCTATTTAATTTTGCACTCGGCATTCAGTGGTTGTCATTAAATAAAGTTTTTTGCTCGCCATAAATACTCAGTAAAAAAAAATTACTTAGTACCGCCACGCTTTTAGTTCAAAGTTTACACACGCGATTTTCTGCAAAACAAAATATTTCTCGTCTCAAAATTTCACAAATAGTTAATGGTAAACACCAGCTGCCTTTATCACTGTACCGAAACGCGGAAGTCACAATATCACTTCATTTTACACATAATGCGTTCGGACACTTTCAGCACGACCGGCTCCTTCGAAAACTAGTCCACTACTCCTTCTTCTCTCCCTGCCTCTACAACCACCTCTATCTCCTCCGTTAGGTGTCAAACCGTCTCACTTCTTATTGGCTGTACAGAATTGTGGCCAACCAGAATTGATTTTCAGGGCGCGGCTCGCACCAAAATCTAGCAAGAACCAACGAGTGCTCTCAACTCATTGACGCCATTAAAATAAGCAACTCAAAACTCTCTTGTTAAACAAATAAAATGAAATAAACTTTAAAGTGTACTTTACGTCTGGAATTTAACCATATAGTCGCGAACGTTCTGGCTGTCTCTTACACATTCAAACATGCTTGGACATCCGTCATCCACTTGTAGGGGAGCCACTGGTGGATTAATTCCCTCGATAAAAAGCTGGAACACTTGCAAGATCCTATAGAGAATTACAAACTGAAAATTTAATATTGGCGAATGTCCCACATACACTCAAACACGTACTCTCTTTCACACTCACCCTAACACAAAACATAAATATCAACTTGAAATTCTTAAAGTTATTACTACAGCAAAATTACGAAAGGTTTACTAAAATTATTTAGTTTTTTAAGTGTCGATAATTACGTTTTTTACTGACTTTTCATTTTTCTTTAAGATTTTGACAGAATGTTCCTTTACACAACAGGAGGGTATGTACCTAATATGAAGTTCATCGGGCTATTTCTAGATGAGTTATTAATTTTTATAGTTCCAGAGAATGTAACTCCTGTGAAAGCGCCACTCCGTAACTTTCTCACGCTGCAGTCACGCCATATGGTCATGACGCACGTCTGCAGGACACAGCTCGCCCGTTGCAGATTGTATAAGATTCTGACTGCTTACACTGCAGCCCACATACATTCATGCAAGAAAGCTTTAATAGACAAATTGGCGATCGCGACCAAGCTGCGACGCCTCAATTAGTATGGGATGATAGGCGGGTCGGTTCAAATCAGTCTGCCAGTCACTGTATGGTGACCTATCTCTTATGATTTTACTCTTTGGGACTCTGCTACTCTTTATCCACTACCTTCTGATGCAGTTATCACCAACAGTTCATTTTCGCCATTAGTTAACACGTTTTATTGTTTGTGAGACCTGGTAGTCAAGGAAGGCAGGATTCAGTTACTATTGGTTCCCTGTTGCAATTACACACGTTTATTTTAACACGGTAATTCCAGACTCAGCAATAAATCTAGATATCACACGTTATTAATGAAGGAGTGAACAACTTTATAGTTAATACTGCTTTCAGTGCCTTACAATATACCAAATGAGCATACAATACAGAAACAGCAAATAATGTTTTAAAAACAAGCCAATGTAATCACAATTAGAATTTTAAGGCAAGTAACTACAGTCTCAGCTGAAGGCCTTTAACGCCAAGAACGGCAATTATAAAAAATTTAACAAACATATTCTACAACAAAGACAGGCAACTGATCACCAGACCTGTGAGACAAAAGATGTTAACATAGTAACAGCAAATACAGTAATATAACGCAAAGGCCAGTCACAGATGCTGCACAAGGAATCGACCTCTGAATAGGTCCGGCAAAAAACACTTTCGCGAGCGATGAGATAGGCAGCCAAGAGTTGCATTCACTTCACAAGATGGTAACTCAGACTAGTGGAAGTCTACCCAATGAGTAATGACAATCTTGCTGAGGCTAACTCACGTCCAATAAACCAAATGCAAAGATGTAAAAATACGCCAAAGCCGGAACCGGTGGTGTGGACTCCGCTCACAGAATACTGTGCTTAGAGCGCCCAGAACGAGAAAGGAATCACTACCACCATAGTTGAAGAATCGCCAACCAACCTACAATCAAGAAAGCTGTCAAACTACACGCCTCACCAGACAGCAGAGGCTAGGCGAGGATATATACACTGCCGTTACATACACTAACCCCCAGGGCAGGTAACTGGGGCATTAGCGGCCACGAGGCAGGAAAAATAGCGCTGGTTGAGCTTAACACATAGTAACAAACTGAACGCAATAAATAGTAATGAGAAGTCCAGGAAAGCTAATCAGGTCCCCCTTACCCAAGTACTCCATTCGCTTCTCTTCACCTCGGCAACACTACGAGCAGCAATACAAACCCAAGGCATTGGAAAATCGCAAGATCTCTCAATGGTGGAGGTTTCTCTACTTTAACCCAAATGCACTCAACTTAAAGCTTTCAGGATCCGGTTTACGATGAGGTCGTGCACCCGCGTGTCCACAGGCCTTCGATTCGGCACTCCGTGCGTGCCGCCAGTGGTCCCGGCATGTTCTTGCACTGCACGGACCTGTCTCCTTCTGAGTCCTCAACCGAACTGCACACTGACACGACCTGGAAAAAGAACATCGTCGCCCCAAAGGTAGGGCCACACTTACTACATGTCCATAACCGCCGCCGCTGCCACTACCGGATAGGCAACGCTTGTGAAACCAATTGACGCCAGTCAACACGAGAAGAAGACAAACAACCGCAACCATGTCAGTTAAACGATATGGTCTGGCCTCCAACAGAGGACGGAAACCTACAAACAGCACCAACGCGAGCTGCAGCACGGCTCAGTTTGTTAGGTCTATTTTATGACAGATTTTCCAGTCCTTTCCCTCCAGTATATGCACTAGTAGTAGGTCAATGGTTTACGAGCACATTTTGTTAGTGAGGGTTGCAGACATTTTGGACAAACTTGATCTATTGTTCTACTGATTGGTTTATGACCCTTTGGGATTGGTTTACGACCCTCTTCAGTAACCTATCCTTTTGAAAAATCCCCCATTCATCCTTCCATCTCCTCATCTCCCACCCATCTGGAAATCTCCAACCTCCAACGTCGCCGATACAAGCACATTTTCAGGCCTGAATCATTCGAATAGCCCCTTACCATCCCATCAGTCTGATTGACTAATTAATTAAATCAATAAATTAATTAATCTCTCCCCCTTTGGTAAATCCCCCAGCCCTCTCCTACCCTCCCCCACCAGGAAATTGGCATGTGTGTGCTGGAAAGGAAAAATGCCATGACAGGAAATTCAGTTACTCAGCAGAAGATACTCTGTTTATTTTCAAAAGTCAATAATTCTCATGGGTTGGACCTCACGTTCTCATCATTCTCTGCTGTTTGTGAAGATGCAGGTCTTGTAAAATACATCGAAAAGAGGTAATTAAATAGACTGCTTTTATTATTATGATTGCACAAGAGATAGTGTCAACATAACTCACCCCACATAATTACACTGTTAAAACCTTTCGAGTGTGCAGCACACTCTGTCTGCCGACTGCTGAGGTGCATCAGCGCCAGCCACCTTGCGTGTTCCCACATGTGCAGGCCCAGCGACTGCTGTTAGTTGCCACACAACCAGCCAACTTTTGCAGTGCACAACAGGGAGTCACACTAATCCCACAGACAAAAGCTTCAGGCAATATTTGATACCTGAGAAATTACTGTTGAAACACATGCTCTCCCCCCCCCCCCTCTCTCTCTCTCTCTCAAGTGACAGCATTCTGTCATATGTCACAGCTGTGCCCACACATGCCGTCAGTTGCAGCCACACCCAACCACAAACAAAGCATTGTTTTCCTGGGAAACCCCCAAGCCTTCCATTGTGGTATACTGTTGCAAACGAGAACTCCTTCCAAGACAAACGCCTGACTGGCACTCGATTCAGAAATATTTCTGAAGTCTATAAACGGACTAATTAATAATTTCCAGGCATGTGATAGTGATGCAGGAGATATAAGGTGGGCGCGATAGCCCATCAGTCCCACCTGCAGCCAGTCTCTGGCTGAAGAAGAACCATGACTTGGATGCCACCAGGCACCGTACTCAGGAACCATCTGGCAGAAAACAGCATCAGGGAGGTGTTGGAATTTCCACCCGGCAGACATTACTGCTGTAGAGAGATAATTACCATCGCTGTAGGGAGGTACTGGGATAATGGCAGCATGAGGACACTTTTGATATCAAATTAATATGCAAATTAATCAAACTGATCAATTAATTACCCCCACCCCTGGATGATAACATGTGTTTTTCCTACCCAGCACATGGGTCCCTCTCTCCCAGTCTTCATCCCTCCCACTCTCACTCTCCCACCTACCCTATTGGTGGGTATTTCGATTTTTGGCGGGAATTTCGAATTTTGGAGGGAATTTCTTCGTCCCAGGGCTGTGCTAACGTCCCATTCCACACCCTACCCGGGAACTGGCGGGAAGTAAACATGGTGGTGCCCTTTCTGGGACTCAAAGCCCCGGTCCTTGTGGATGGAGAGCCCAAGTAAATCCTCTAACACACAGAAACTGTGCAGATGCAGGAGAGGAAGGTTACATGTCGTACTTTATTTAGTTTTGTTGGGAAACAGGGGTAAAGATCGGTTCTAATTACATAATTAATCATAAAGATCGGCTCTAATTACATAATTAATCATAAAGATCGGCTCTAATTACACAACTACATGCATAGCGCTACACAAGGAGCGCCTAGAATCGAAATACAGCTCAAAAATTGACGCCATACAATTGTTGTTGTCTTGCTGGGAAAAATTTCACTGTACCACTCGAAACTAGTGGCAGATGTAATCAAACTTTACCCTCTACCTACAAGCTGACAGAAAAATGCTGGAGTGGAAGATACTACCTTTATTTTTGGTAGGAAATATGTTCATCTGGCGAGATGCTGGTGTTGGATAGAGGGGAGTTCAAGAAAAGTGTATAATCTGTAAGCATAGAGATGAGTACTGTATCTATCGTTATTTTAAATCAGATTTCGCTACAGGTGCCTCCCGCTGCATTGCTCGCCAGTCACCCTGCAGCCCAGGTAATCGAAATTCAGGAAGGCCAATACATGCTACCACAACTAATGGAAAATGCTTCACTGTTCTAATTACACATCTAAATTATTGTAAAAACACCAGCACTTGTAATCAACGGGTCATAATCCAACACAGCCCTACAAGATTTCTCCGGTACATCGAAAACAAATACCATCCATGTGCTTACATTTGATATTTTTATTACATAATCCAACACAGCCCTACAAGATTTCTCCGGTACATCGAAAACAAATACCATCCATGTGCTTACATTTGATATTTTTATTACATAACTCTCCTATGCCGACCTGCGTGTAATGTTTCTGTCATCCAGCAGACAATCATGCACTACAGCAGCAGGTTCTATCAATGCAGTTTCATAAGAAATTTGATCATCACAGAACAGCCTTTTTCACACAGCATACTCACATGTTGGGAAAAACACTATTCTAGGTTCCACAACGAGCTATAATACAAGTAGTGTCTTTCTTTAATTAGAGCTAATGAAGTATGAGATAACACTGGACTTGTGGTAACACTTGTTTTTTAAATAAGCGATCGTAACAATAATAATTAAAGCAGTTATGATTCCACAAGAGTAGATACAGTCGATTTCTATTAGTTTTATCGGTAAAATCGATGCACTTTTGGAGTATTCCGCATGTTCAAATCCCAAATTGCCATACATTCATTTCAGACATACATAATACTTATACAGATCAGCATCTATACAATCACTTAGTACGTTCAAGAGCACTCCTCATCTCTATTTTGTAACATCCAGAGTAGGTAAAAAAAACTGCAAACTGTCTGCATCTAAAGCTTAACCAGTCATACCACTCCTTCTAACAGAACCTGCTATAAGATTTTACTGCATTCCTCTCTTCCGATATATCGAAAAACAAATACCATCTGCATGTTGACATCAAGCATATTATTATGCTGACAGTATATGGCAGTTGGCCATGACTATAAACAAACAAGAACTTCAACTGCCCAATAGGCGATGAGTGGTGCAGGGGCAGAAACCCCTCCTACCTCTCAAAGGGCTGTCATCCTACATCCACATTCCGTGCTTTGACGAAAGCAGTTCCGACATAATGGTCAAAGGAATTGCTGATACCTTTTGTTGTGGTGAGAGATGTATTCGAATCCTTGTAAGCACCAGGATTAGTCTCAGCACTCATTTCTAAATAAGAAGAAAAAGAAAACAAGCAATACACAAGACAACGTAAATTGGAGTACACAAAGAATTTGATAGTGGCTACAGCGCAGTTGTTCACTGTGGTTAGTAATTGTTGTTCAGACCCGACCTCTACTGGTCCCTTATGCAAACATAGTTCAAAATTCCTGGCAGGGTCAAGGATTTTCACCTGCCTTGAGATGACTGGGTGTTTGTGTTGTCCTCATAATTTCATCATCATTCATGAAAGTGGCGAGATTGGACTGAACAAAGATTGGGAATTTGTATGGGCGCTGATAACCGCGCAGCTGAGCGACCCACAAACCACACATCAACATCATCATCATCATCATAGTTCAAAACACTCCCCACCTAAAACTGCCATGATATAGTGTCCACATAATACATACACGTGTACTGTTTCATTGGAGCAGGTCGCCTGTGGTCGATGTTGCTTGCACAGACCTGTGTAAAGCTTTGTTACCTGTTATAAAGGAAGACTATATCCAACAGACTGTCAGTCACAAGAGAGGGTTCCTGTGTTGTTCTTTCACAAACAGTTTAATACATTGTTTTTCAGCTATAAAACATCCAAACAGTGTATGAGTACAGCTTTGTACATAGCCATATACTTCGTTTATCTACCATGACTTCGAGGTCTGTGTCAGTTACTAAACAAACTTTAACCATTTTCAGTCCATTGGCTCTCACAGAGAGCTGAACATCGCATAGTGTAAACTATGTTGTTCCCACAACAGACAGAATGGTAGAAATAAAACACAGAGGCATTGTTTCTCATTGACAATAATGTTGAAAGCATCACAACATACAGAAAATGGAAGAGTTTGTGACATTATAGAGTGTTTCCAAACAGCTACCCGAAGGCGATGACTTGTACAGTTAATCTTCCACAGAGATAGGGTAACAATTGTCTCAGTATTCCATTTCAAAGAGCATAGTCTCCTCATTTTGAAGTCACATACATGATCACAGTTCCTTTGTTCACCATCGCCGGGAGGTGCTGTTCACAATATAGTTGGGGTAATAAGAATAAAAAGAGGAACTGATATCTTATCGGCAAAAACAAAATGTGGAGGGAGTCACAGCATATACAAATGGGACGAGTCTGCAACACAGACGAACACTTCCAAACAACTGTCTGCAGGTGCTGACCCCTACATGCTCCACAGTAACAAATAGCAGATGTCCATTCTTCTGCCAAGACTCTCCATCTCAAACAAGTGGTGTCAGTCAATCATTATGTGGTAATCAACAGCATACCAGTGGATGGATGGGATAGGAAAGACATCGTGGATATGGGGCGATGTGCTGTAATAAGCACCTCAGTTGATAGAGTGGTCAACTTTAGCAATTTTACCAGTTGTTCCATCCGCCACTCCACTATTTTACAAGTACCATATACAAGATTGCGAAAGTAGATAGATGACTGTGCAGTAAGTCTATTCGGTCATATACATCAAAGTACACTAGACAGCGGCCTATACCAATGCAGTTATCTACATATTTCTAGCACATAGATCATTCTGACTGGCCATCTTTCCCTGTGTCAATGGGAGTCACAGAGTATTCTAGCATTTGTACGATAAATTCGGAGACTGATAGATTCCTCGGTATTGTCCTTCGACCAATTCACCCTGCAACATGGTCGGGAATTTAACCTGTAACTGACCAGAAGTATGAGGCACTATACCCACTACATTCCGTGTCTCATGAAGGAACAGAGCGGGAGATCTTGTGCACTTTGATAGGTGTCACGGGTAAGATCGGTACAGAACAGTGTTCGCTGAACAGCAGTTATGGATACAGCTCATTCTGTTCCTTCATGAGGCGTGGAATATAGTGGGTATCGTACCCTCATACTCCTGGTCAGTTGCATATTAAATTGTGGACCGTGTTACAGGGAGAATTGGTCAAGGACAATGCGGGGGAATCTGTCAATCCCCGAATTTATCCTATGAATGTGAGAATACTCAGTGGCTCCCACCCACACGGGGAAAGATAGCCAGTCATAATCGTAAAATCTGCACTATGATCGATGTGCTAGAAATATGTAGATTACCTAACTGCATCGGTATAGGAAGCTCTCTAGTATATTTTGGTATATATGAGCGAATGGAGGTACTGCACAGTCATCTATCTACATTCGCAGCCTAGTATATGATAGTGCAAAGTAGTGCGAAAACATTCTGTGGGAACCCACCTATATAGTGAGAAATGATCATTACGCTAAAATAAGAGAAATCAGGGCTCGCACAGAAAAATTTAGTGCTCGTTTTTCCTGCGCGCCGTTCGAGAGTGGAACGGTAGAGACAACTTGAAGGTGGTTCGTTGAACCCTCTGCCAGGCACTTTATTGTGAATAGCAGAGTAATCACGTAGATGTAAATGTAGTCCATTAAACAGAATTTTAGGCTGATAAAGAGCACTCGGCATGTGTGAATTTCCCTATTAAAACCGTTGCTATTTCTGGTTTTGTAGTTGTGGACTTGAATGTTTAACACAGAATGTTCCAGGTGCTTTCAGAAAAAATTTACTTTCATAAATATACATACATGATAGGGTCATGATTTTTAGCTCCCTGACAAATTTTTACATGATCTCTATGTGTCATCCCTTCTATTATTCTCATTGCTCTCTTTTGGAGCATAAAAGTGTTTCGCCATACTCCTAAAAATTTAGTAGGGTTTTCTCTGTCTTGCGCTGCTCAGGTTCTACATCTACATCTACATCTACATGGTTACTCTGCAATTCACACTTAAGTGCCTGGCAGAGGGCTCATCGAACCATTTTCATGCTACTTCTCTACCATTCCACTCTCGAATGGCGTGTGGGAAATGGGAACACCTAAATCTTTCCGTTCGAGCTCTGATTTCTCTTATTTTATTATGATGATCATTTCTCCCAACGTAAGTGTGTGTCAACAAAATATTTACGCATTCGGAAGATAAAGTTGGTGATTGAAATTTCGTAATAGATCTCGCCGCAAAGAAAACCGCCTTTGTTTCAGTGACTGCCACCCCAGTTCGCGTATCCTATCAGTGACACTCTCACCCCTATTGCTCGATAACACGAAACGGGCTGCCCTTCTTTGCACTTTTTCGATGTCCTCCGTCAATCATAACTGGTAAGGATCCCATACCGCGCAGCAATATTTCAGCAGAGGACGGACAAGTGTAATGTAAGTTGTCTAGTGGGTATGTCGCATCTTCTAAATGTTCTGTCAACAAATCGCAGTCTTTGTTTCGCGTTCCTCACTGTTAGGTTAGTTGCTAGTTTGTTATTGTCTTAAGTTTACCGAAACTGTTTTTGGTCATTCACGATTAATTTGTTATCCCTAAACCATATATTTGCTTCTTCTGGAGCTAATGTGAAACAGACTGGTGTTATCGGCAAAGAATACTGTATTTGCTACTAATATATGACTTGGCATGTCATTTATAAATATTAAGAACTGCAATGGTCCCAATACAGAGCTCTGTGGCACCGCATACCTGACTCTTTGGTATGCTGATGAGTAAACTTTACCTGAATGTTGTATCTCCACCATTTGATATCTCTTAGTAAGATTGGATTCGAACCAGTCATATGATAGTCCACAAATGCTATAGCAATATAGTTTCCTGAGCAATAAATTATGGTCAATGGCATCAAACGCCTTAGACAGATCCAAAAACAGGTTGCAGTTTAATTCATTTTTGTCTATGGAATCTATTATCAGTTTTAAAAAGTTAAAAATTGCTGTGTCAATCGACCTGTTCTTCCTAAAACCGTTTTGTCCATTAACTAATATTTGATTTTTATTAAGAGAATGAGGGTCTTTCATGCATTATTCTTTCAATTACTTTTGAAAATCCAGATAACAGTGATATAGGTTGGTAATTGATAACATCAGACTCGTCATCTCTCTTATAAACTGGCTTGACAACAGAATGTTTTACTTTTTCTGGGAAGATTCGTGTGCTGAATAATACACTAATTATGTCAGAAAGTTGGGAATCTATGTATCTTCCACTGTACTTTATTACTTTGTCTGGAATCCCATCATTGTCACATGACTTTTTATTTTTTTAAATATTTACAGCATTTTGTACCTCTAATGCAGTAACATGCTATAGAAACGTGGTTTTATTACTAATGGGGACTTGCACTTTCGAGCTGAAAGTATATTTACTCAGAATTAGTTTTGTCGCTATATTTGTGGAATGTTTGTGGAATATGTTGGTTATCTGCAGGAGGTCCTCAACAGGCTTCCCTTCATTTTTAATTATAAATTTTTTTTGTTTACATATATTTCTATTTATTACCTCCCAGGTTGCTTTTGCTTTGTTCTTACCTTTACTGATATGTGAGTCATTAAGTTCCTCAGATCCTATTATAATGTTCTTATATAATTTCCTGTACATTTTCACAAGTAGCTTTAATGCGGTAGTATTTCTGGTAGATTTGTTTAAGTGCTGATTTTTTTCATTCCCTGGGTTGCCCATGTCTTTGGTTTAGTTATAATTCTGACTCGCCTGATAGGAAATGAGACATCGTAACAACGCCTATAACTTGCAAGAAATGAGTCACACTTTTTATGTACGTCACAGGTTGATTCTACGTTCCAACTTACAATTTTTAACATGTGATTAAAAAGCCTTATGCTGTCTTCATTAATAAATTTCTTCTCTCTGTATTTATTTCAGACCACTGGACCCTTATCACACATATTATTTAAGGTCGACATGGTTGCCTTGTGATCCGATAACCCAGTGCCTGTTACTTCAGTGATATGCTCACACTTGTTCTTATTGACAAATTCGTGATCAATTATTGTTTCATATCCATTCATACATATAGTGTCTTCAAATACTGTTGCTGTCACGTTATACGATAAGAACAAATTGATCTGTTGTTGTTTAGTACAGTTATTTCTAAAATTAATATTAAAATCTCCAAGAACAATTTTACTTTTTCGCTGATGTTTTAGTTCATTTATCAGCATTTCAAGAGTTTGCTGCATAAACGTCAAAGACTTTTTCCATTCGTTTTACAGTATTATATTTAATTTCCTTTGAATCTAGTCCTGTCCTAGCACATATTGTATCTACCGTCCGCCTCTTTAGCGTAGTGGTAGCGTTACTGCCTACCCGAGTTTGATTCCCGGCAGAGGACTGTGTATTGTGTGTCCTTCATCATCATTGACTCCAAGTCGCCGATGTGGCGTCAGCTAAAGAGGACTTACAATACGGCGGCCGAACTCCCCCGCTTGGGGCCTCCCGGCCAACAGTGCCATACGATCATTTCATTTCGTGCATGTATTATCTCTTTTACTGTAAATTCTGCAAAACTTCCTTATCATTTCAAACTCATGAATAACAGTAGTACATGTTTGAATCTATTTTAGCCAATGCTCATTTATACATAAGACTGCAGTTTCTTTTAAATATTCATTCAAGAGGACTTTCGTTTCACCTAGCTTACTGCCTAAACCCTGTACATTTTGATAGAAAACAGTTAACATATTTTTGTTTACTGACTTTGGTGCACCATTTACCTTATTATCTGCGTGACACTGCCTACCAATAATTTTTTTTTTTTTGAAATGTATTGGTAGAGCTGTTTTCCTTCTGAGTCTAATTCTAACAGTGCTTCCTGACGTTGATGGTATGAATGCTGCTTTGTTTTCCTCTTGTGGTGGTTTTTGTCCTGCTGTTGCTGGTGTGGGAGAAGTATCCTTTTCTGTGAACTTTTCTGACATTAATGACGAAGCTGGAACAACATCAAGTAAGTTATCTTGGCTGTAGTACATAATTAAGACGATAAATTGTTTCCAGGGTCATTATCTTTTTGAGGAAGTTAATCTTGAAGAAGGTATTAGTGACGATAATGTCGTTGTGGCTTCTATGTCAGTAGAAGTTGCAAAAAAACCAAAGCAAGAGGGTAGAGTTTTCTTGTTTGTGAAAGCAAATAAAAGTGTGATTAATGAATATCTTCATAGCCAGCTCCAAGCATTAACTGCGGGACAAAGATACTAAGCATCGGAATTTAAAGGTATTGCCCACCACGTGGTAGAGAAGTATGTGCCTAACAAAAATATAGGGGAGGTAAAGGATCCACCTTGGTACAACAAACATATTAGGAAGTTGCTGAGAAAGCATAGAATTTTGCACAGTCGTTTTAAGCGTAGTTACTGCCCCGCTGACAAACAGATATTATGCGAAATGAAAGCAGCTGTCAAAAGGTCAATGAGAGATTCTTTTAACGAATTTGAAAGCAATATTTTATGTGCAGATTCTAAAAATAACCCCAAAAAATTTTGGTCGTTCGTCAAATCTATGAACGCTACAAATAATTCAATATCTTCTGTTGCTGACAGTACGGGTAATGTAACAGATGATGATAAACAGAAGGCCGAAATTCAGAACCTAGCTTTCATAAACTCGTTTACGGAAGAGAACTGCAGCACCATTCCCCTTTTCAACTATCGAACAAACGCAAGGATGGCTGACATAGTGGTTAGTGTATCTGGGAATGTAAAACAGTTAAGATCCTTAGATTCCAGGAAGGCATCTGGCCCAGACGGTATCCCCGTAAGATTATATGTTGCCTATGCTACAAATATAGCACCATTCTTATACATTATCTATCAGAGAGCATTAGAACAGCGGGAAGTTCCACGGAACTGTAAGAAGGCCCAGGTCATAGCAATCTATAAAAAGGGTGGAAAATCGGATGCACATGATTACCGACCAATTTCATTGACGTCGATTTGTTGTAGAATCATGGAACATATTTTGTGTTGAGACATAATGACCTTTCTAGACTCTGAGTAGCTCATCTGCAGAAACCAGCACGGTTTTAAGAAACAGTGGTCATGCGAGACACAGCTGGCCCTCTTTGAGCATGATATACAACAGGCTCTAGATACCGGCTCCCAGGTTGATGCCATATTTCTCGACTTTCGAAAGGCGTTCGACTCAGTTCCGCACTGTCGCTTGTTCCAAAAAGTGAGCTCTTACGGTCTATCCGATGACATATGCGGTTGGATAGAAATTTTTCTATCAGACAGAGAGCAGTATGTGGTCCTGAATGGGGTGACTTCAACAGAGGCAAGCGTAACATCAGGTGTGCCCCAGGACAGCATAATAGGTCCGCTGCTCTTTACGATTTACATAAACAATCTGGTTGATGGTATTGACAGCGGCATTAGAATGTTTGCTGATGGTGCTGTAGTATACAGGAAAGTAGTATCACACGAAAGTTGTGAACAAATCAATGAGGATTTGCAGAAAATAAATGCGTGGTGTAATAACTGGCAGTTATGTCTCAATATTAGTAAGTGTAACCCTACTACGTAAAACAAGGAGAAAATCTCCATTGATGTGCGAGTACAAAATAAATGCCCAGTCTTTGGAAGCACTATCATCCGTCAAGTATCTTGGTGTCACTATTTGAAATGATCTGAAATGGAATGATCAGATTACACAAGTAATGGGCAAGACGAATCTAGATTGCGGCTTATTGGTAGAATCCTGAAGCGACGCAGTCCTTCAGCAAAGGAAATTGCTTACAATACGTTAGTTCGTCCAGTCTTAAAGTATTGTTCGTCTGTATGGGATCCTTACCAGTTGGGTCTGATTCAAGAGATTGAGAAGGTCCAAAGAAGAGCGGCAAGATTCGCGGCTCGTACATTTAGCCATCGCAAGAGCGTTAAAAATCTCATTGAAAGTTTGAAGTGGGACACCCAGATAGGAGACGGGCAAAAACGGAAGGGGCTGCTCACTAAATTCCGAAATCCGATCTTCGCCGAGGACGTAGAGTATATATTATTACCACCAACTTCCAAATCGCGCAATTATAACCATTCAAAGATAAGGGAAATTAAGAGCTCGTACTGAGGCGTTTGGGCAGTCGTTTCTCCCACGCGCGATCCGCGAGTGGAACAGAGGGGGAGAAATATGACTTTGGCGTGAATTGTACCCTCCGCCACACACCGCTTGGTGGCTAGCGGAGTATATATGGAGATGTAGATGTAGATATCTACGTTCTGCATTTACCTCTTCCTAAGTGACTTGCCAATATCGTTATGCAAAATGATCAATGATCAAGTTATGAATAAGATCATTATTAAAAACAAGAAGACAGAAAACACAATCAACAAAACCAGAATTAGCAGCAAATGCCTTCAGGGAAAAAGCTGCACTCTTCCTCCTACAAAGAGAAGAACACGGATTGGCACAAGAAAAGATTATGACAACAGACGTTCGACAGACTTTAAAAGCCGTATTAATGGTAGTCGTGGGTGGCCATTAGGAGCTGGCATTGCTAATACAGTAAACAGTTGGAGAAGACTTATAAAACGGAGACATGAAGTCCAAAAATTAAATCTGCTAAGATGTTTGGCATTTCCTTCACAAATTTCCGTCTCGATTATCTCTCTTCTCTCCATATACACACCGAAGTCGCCTTATCTAACCATCTATATGTGCATTCTAATCTCATGAATTGCTGTAGGATTTTGATGTTGTTTTGGCTAATAGATGCAGTGCTTAAGGGGGAAGGTTTTTGTATGTGATTTATAAATATCTCATTAAACGTGTCTGGATGATGAATTAAAAATAACTTATGAAAACGACGCCGTTGCCACCTAGCGAACACTCGCCATACTTCGACAGAACAGCAGAGCCGCGACTGTGCATCTGGTGTGGTGGTTTAGCTGCGGCCAGCCTTTGGCTGTGGTGAGGCAGTTACTTCTTGTTTGCGTCTCGCCTGTTGTGCTGCTCGCGAGCGAGCGCGCGTTTGCTTACTTCCGCGTAGCGGCTTGTCTCAGAGTCCGACTTAATTGACCATCATGGCGTTTTCTTACGGCCAAGCCACAATTAAATTAACATTTCCATTAGATCACGAACGACCGAAGACGTTCTCGGAATACATTTTTCAGTCCTCAGTACTACTATGTACATAAAGCTGGCGAATGACGAGCTGTGCGGTGACGTTGTGCGGCGCCACGCTAACGATCAAGTTTCGATACCGTGACAGACATACAGGGACTGTAGTGGTTGATGACGCTAATTTTGGCCTCCAATCATTGCGGGTTTTCGAACTCCCATTTGAAGTACCGTCGGACGCTGTGGTGGCTGCTTTTAAACCTTAAAGCAACGTCGTTAGTCACGTGGCTGAAACGTGGAACACGTTCGAAACGTACCATGTCTTCAATTGTGTCCGTCAGATAAAAATTGAATTAAGGAAACACGTACCTTCCTACTTTGTTATTGCCAGCTACAGGGCTGTCGTCAAGTACCATGGCCAACTGTGCTCCTGTTCAGAATGAGGCCAGGAAGGCCATGTCCGTTCTGAATGTCTCCAATGTAGACTGTTCAGACGCCGATCGGAGATGTCGCTGCTCCTGAGGCGATCACGCTGTTATCTCTGTCTTACGCGTCTGCAGAGGTGCTGCCTGCTACGTCCCATCTGAATCAGTCTGTATCCGTGTCGGCTCCTCTCGATAATGCGATGGACGTTTCGCCTGTCTTTCCCACATTCCTGCTGGAGGCAATACAAATGAACGATGATCGTCAGCAGGCACAAGCTGTCTGTCCCGACCCCATGGTTGTTGATCATGGAGCTGTACCTACATCTGCCTTTCTGCCATCTGGCCACATGTCGGACGATAGCCGCCCGCTATCCGACTGACGCCCTGACATCTGACAATGTGATGTCCTTCCCTGCCTCCTTCTCCAGTCAGCATCCACTTCTGGACACCAACCTCCCCTGCCTCTGTCTGATGCGGTCGCCGCCCTTTCTGTGCCTGACGGTACATGTGGGCGCACCTCTGATATTGTTCCACTGAACTGGCCCAATGACACATTTATCTCCCGGGTGGACGATGTCGATGCTGGGGATGGGCATTCTGTAGGTGTACTGAAGGATGGACCCTCCTTGGTGGAGGGTGGTGTGCCCTTCCGTGGGGGCATAACAGTGAGTTCACAGTGCTTCTCCCATGTTTGAATCGCCTGTCCTCCTAGCAATGGTAGCTTTCCAGACTTACAGCATAGTCACAGTCAATGTCAACAATATTCGCATACGCCACAAACTAGTCTTACTTCATGTCAAGCTGTATGCTGCGGACATTGACGTAGCTTTCCTTCAGGTGGAGCATGTGCTCCCCATGGTTATACACCACATTCTGTCATGCTTCCCCTAGTGGGGTGGCGATCCTCTTACGTGATGGTATCCTCGCTGGTGCAGTTTCCTATCTCCCTGATGCCAGAGGTATGACTGTCACGTTTAGTAGCATCAGGATCATCAATGTCTATGCGCCATCTGGTTTGGGTCACGGCCATTAACGTTCCACCTTCTTCTCAGAGACAGGCACGCCTCTCTTCTTGGATCGGCAGGATGCATTGATCATGGGAGGTGATTTCAACTGCACCCAGGCACCCATAGACCAACTACCAGGTCACTTTCCGTGCACAGTGCTAGTGGCAATTCTCCAGCACCTCAACCTAGTGGATTCTTGGCAGCATGTTCATGGCGATTATCCAGGGTTTACACATTTCACTAGCCATTCTTCCATCCAACTCCTGCAATATTGTCAGTGGTGTGCTGCCTGCTGAAGTCTGGCCCACTGTGTTCTCTGACCATGACACATATATCTGTGCCGTCAGTCTCTGCCTCCAAAGGGTGTAGTGCAGCTGTCGACCATGGAAACTGAACACAAAACACCTTACTTCGCCTGACTGCCAGCAGTTCGTCAAGACCACGTGGGAAGCTTCTCATCATCGCCGTGATGCCTGTTGGTCTGCCCTGTCGTGGTGGGTGGGTGGGTGCTGTGTACAAAGTCTGCTCTCCACAAGGCCTTAATTGGTTATGGAAGGGAGGCTGCAGAGTTGCAGTGATGGGCGCAGGAATTCTATTTCACCATTCTCTGGGAATGTACTATGATGCCGTATTCTCCAGAATGCCAGGCTATGGAGGATCGTGAAAAGGCACAACTCGCGTCCCTCTCTCGCCGCCACCTTGAAGCAGCTATGGTCAGGGCATGCACACACAATGGTTTAATGCAAGAGCGTCCATCTATGTCCCATGTCATAGTGGAACAACGCCACCATTCGAGGCATTTGGTTAATATTCTTACGAGTGATGATGGGCTGCGTATTGATAGCCAATGGGATATCGGTTCTGCCCTCCATGCACATTATGTCATGCTGTACTCTGAACAACATCACTGCCCTGAAAACATTGCAGCGGTCTCCAGACTCTCCTTTGGCTCAGTTCGCATGGATGTGATGATGGAAATGATTGCTAATGTCATGGAGGATGAGGTCCATGATGCTATCCAGGCAGGTTCACTGAACAGGTCGCCTGGCCCTGATGGAGTTTTATCGGACAATTCGCCTCTTTCTGGCGCCAGTGTGGTGGGAAATTTGTCAGGACCTTATGTCTCCTTTCATGCCATATCCAGACGGTTTCCTCAATGGTTTCCTCATTCCTCATTCCTCATGCCCTCACGGATATGCAATTACTGCCCCTTGACATTACTCAACAGCGATACAAAGATCTTTACACAGCTGATAGCTGCGTGGCTTAAACAGACAGCTCGCTATTTGGTTTCCCCAATCAAACTCCTTTGGCAGGCATCAATAACATCCGCGCTGCCCTGTGACAGTATCAGGACATAATCACTCTTGCTCACACTCGTCATATGCCTGGACTTTTAGCAGCTCTTGACTTCAGCCAGGCGTTCAATTGCATCGATCATGACTTCCTGGAAGGGGTGCTCCACAATATGGGCTACCCTGATACTACCGTAGACGTCGTAATGCGTCTCTTTCGTGGAATCCGCCCCGATAGCTGAATGGTCAGCGTGATGAACAGTCATCCTAAGGGGCCCGGGATCGATTCCCGGCTGGGTCGGGGACTTTCTCCGCTCAGAGAGTGGATGTTGTTTTGTCTTCATCATCATTTCATCCCCATCCGGCGCGCAGGTCGCCCAATGTGGCGTCGAATGTAATAAGACCTGCTTCAAGGCGGCCGGACCTGCCCCGTAAGGAGTGTTCCCGGCCAATGACGCCAAACGCTCATATCCATTTCCTTCGTGTAGCTACATCTCATGTACTCTATAATGGCCATCTTACTCCTCCCATCTCTATCCGTCGATCAGTGCGCCAAGGCTGCCTGCTCTCTGCAGTGTTGTATGCATTCGCCACAGAACAGCTGTTATGTGGCTTCCATCAATGCTTCTCTGGAATGTCTCTCAGTGACCATATATTTAGCTGCACTGCATATGCAGACGATCTGGTCATCGTTCTTCATAGCAGTGCTGAGGTCAGGGAGTCAGTGGCATGGGTTACCACCTGTGGCAAAGCTTCTGGTAGCCGCCTTAACGTCCGCAAATCGAGCGCTTTGGCTATAGTTGCGGGACTTCCTGCGGACAGTGCTGCTCCTTTGAGTGTAGCTGATACTCTCCAATGCTTAGGACTCGATTTTCCAAGTGATCTTGCCTTAACTGCCAATGTATACTTCCCCCGCTACGAGTTGGGCTCTTAGATCACCGATTACGACCACTTGGTCTTCTGAAACGTACACAATACATAAATGTATATTTGGTGTCTCATATCCCCTTTGTGGCACAGACACTTCCTATTCCGTCATCCATGACCCGCCGCATGCTAGCAGCATTGGGTTCATTTGTTTGCCACGGCTTGCTATTCAGGACAAGGTATGAAACCCTCATCTTCCCACAGTGCAGAGGCAGTTTAGGTCTGTATCATGTGCCTGATAGAGCGGTAGCCCTTTTCATTGGCTTTTACGTGACATTGTGGTGCTGTAGTCCTACATGCCTTACCAGCTTATTGCTGGAAGCCCTTACACCACACTCTCTCTCAGCACCTATAAAACTTTCAGAAGTCCTGCCACCTTTATTTTACTCCCGCCACTTTTTCCTTGAACTGAGCTACGTCCATACTGTGATACTGCCGGTGCAATTGACATCCACGAAGGCGATCTGTGATTTCCTTCAACAGCACAGGTCACCGAATGTGCTTGAGGGGAAGTTTCCCCATTTCGACTGGTGTGCCGTTTAGCAATAGGTGTGCCCTCCTTATCTTGACACTGATGTCCAGTCTGCATGGTACCTTACTGTCAATGGGAAGCAAGTATGCTGGTCACGCCTTCACAGGATCCACCTCATAGTCACCCTGTTGTGTGTCGACTGCGATGTCATGGACTGTGATGTCATGAACACAGACGAGTATCACTTGGCGTGCAGATCGCCGAAACGTGTTTCGTTCTTGGTGCGACAGATGTTGTCCCTAATTATCTGTAAGACTCCTCATCAGATATCCACTCAACTGCTCCTCTTTCCGGACAGGGGATACTTCCCCTAAGCAAAGATGTACTCTATGATGTGGATTTGTGGACACGCAACACATTACTTGTTTGCTGATAGCGAGAAAAGTATCCTTGACTTTTGGCAGTTCCTTAATGAACGCCATTGTGCAGTTGTCTGCAATCCAAAATACAGACAATTTTTCTCCAATTTCCTCCCAGTATCTTCCTTAACCCACCCAGAGCTGGGGTGTTCCTGTCGTGAAGAGTTGGTCCCTGCCTCTTCCATACTTAGAACCGATATATTCACTGGTAATTATAACTTTCTTCTTAGTCTGACGTCATGCTGCACCATCCTCCTCGCGTGACGCCGGTTTCCTGATAGTCTCAGTGGTATTAAAGACAAAAATAAATTAAAATAAAATTAAAAAAATAAAAAAGAATGAAGAGAAAAATAAATAAATAAATGATGTTCATTGTAGCCCTACTCCACATTCCCTACACTTTCCTTGGTTCCTGGAGGGTGATAACGGGACTTGGTGGCCAGGCCTTGGGTTGTAACCCCTGTTCACTTTGCCCCCACACCTCCCTTTGGGCGTCAAGAAGGTTCCTCTTTGTTTTTCTTTTTTCCTTTTCTTTTTTTTTTTAAATGCGGTAAAGCGATTAGCTAAGAAGCGAAAGATTGAGTCTTGGTTACATCACTTTTTTCTCTACTCTGCCTTTTTAACCAAGCATACACGTCTCAGTGACATGGAGATTCGCCAGAAACAGAATGTGGCTCGGACTTCATGTTACCAGTACACTGTAACTGTTCATTTCCTGGGTGGATAACTGGTCAGAGACGTGCAAGTCACCTAAATGACATCCAATTGATTACAGTCGTTTCAGAACAACTGTGATTCAAAACTTGTGCATCTTCATGGATATCGAGTGGCAAGTCATTAATATATATTAAGAACAATCAGGGACCCAAGACTGAACCCTGTGGCACATCATTCTTGACACCTCGCCAGTTAGCGGATTCTGCTGTTTTTCACAGACTGTCTGTACTGTTAATTTAAACCGTCTGCATTCTTCCTGTTAATTATGAACTAAGCCATTTGTGCGCTGTCCTATTCATACCACAATACTTAAGCTTATCTACAAGAATTTCATGATCCACAGAGTCAAAAGCCTTTGATAGATCACAAAATATCCCAATGGGTGATGTTCAGTTATCAAATGCATTTAATATTTGATCAGTGAAAGCATATAAAGTATTTTCTGTTGAAAAGCCTTTCTGAAAACCAAACTAACATTTTGTTACTACTTTATTTTTACAAATATGTGATGCTACTCATGAGTATGTTAGTTTTTCAAGAATTTTGGATCAAGCTGTCAGAAGTGAGATTGGGCGGTACTTGTTAGCATCAGACCTATCCCATTTTTATGCAATGGTTTAACAATAGCATATTTCAGTCTATCTGGAAAAATGCCCTGTTTCAGTGAGCTACTGCATATGTGGCTGAGAATCCTACTTATCTGTTGGGAACAAGCTTTCAGTTTGGTATTCTGTTGTAAATGCCATCAATTCCATGTGAGAAATCGTTAATTGAGTGCATTGTTTTGGAGGACTGTTTTGCATTACTGTATGGAGCTATGTCATGTACTGTAACTAGCTATGCATCATGATGAGACAGATAATTCTTAATAGGAAAAGTTTTTATTTGATTAAATTTATCTTGGTCAATAAAAACATTATCTATTAGTGTGCTGGTTTCCTTTACCACCCTTGCAGGAAAACCAATAACTGGTGTCAAATTGAAAGAACCAAGTAAGGTCAAGCTATCTATTGGACTCTTTCAGAAAATATACATTGAAATCCCCACAAACAATAATTTGCTTCTGTCTGTCTGACAGATAGCACAACAAAAAATCCAAGTTTTTCAAAAATAGCTGAACATTTTCCAATGGGGACCTATACATGGCTACAATTATAAAAGTACCATTATTTAGTTTAAGCTGACACACACATGCTTCTATATGTTACTCTGCACAAAAATTTTAGTTTTCAAATTTTTCACATTATGACAGATTTTAATGTTTATGGCAACTTCTCTTCTCTCCATAGAGGCTCCATTTAAATGAGGTGAAAGCTTATATCCCCCTACATTTACTATTTCCATACCTGTGACTACATGATGTTCAGGCAGGCATAGTAGGCTCCACCCTCAGTTTCTAAATCTTCCAAACAAATAAGAAGCTCATATACATCGTTTTTTATTCCTCTGATGTTCTGATGCAATATACGTGTTGTAAAAGGTATAATGTGCTTAAATTGTAAAACGGTTTTTCATTATGCGTGTGTTAATGTCAGTCCTAAAAGGAAACTATGGTTCTGCAACAGCTGTTTCAAAGGCGACTTAGGCCAAAAACCTAATATGAGAAACACCAAAGACGAAGTTATCAGTGCTCTACTGGAAAAGTTTTCAGCTATAAAACATCACGAACACGAACAGTATGAAAAAGAAGCAAAGAGGCTTAGCGTTTTACCTCAAGATACTGTAACTTTTGTTAACAACAGTTCTGTTGTTTATGTTTGTAGAAAGTGCGGGAAAAACACAAACAGTGGTGTAACCTGTTGCGAGTGCGAAAGAAAACATCAGTCTAAAACTCCCGACCATGTTGCAAAACTTTACATTTTAGGCCATAGCCACAGCCGCGGTATTGTCTCACGCATAAATAAAGCTTCAAATGTGAAATCGATGAGCTTTGTAAAGCCTGGGGCGCCCGTCTCAGAAATAAAAAAGCTGTCTTCGAAAGATTTTGTTGTCCTCTTTGGTGGATCTAATGACATTTATCAAAATGATACATCTAAATCCTGCTGCGAATTAAACAAGTGTTTATCTGGACTAAGTCATACAAACGTTATCCTCGTAAATATACCACAAAGGTACGACTTGATGTCCTGGTCGTGTGTCAACAAGGAAATTAGTGCCGCCAATGAACATTTTTCCAGTATATGCAAACAATATAGAAATGTTTCTGTTGTTAATATTAATACCATTGGACGCAGATTCCACACTACTCACGGGCTGCACTTAAATGGCCTTGGAAAGCAACTTGTTACATTAAATCTAATGGAAATTATTCAGAGACTGCAATACTTACCAACAACATCATCAGTGGTACCTGTATTATCATCACAGAAAGTATCTCTAGGAGTGACTAATGCAGAATCAGATACAGTAACAGAAAATGCAGCAGAAGTACCTAAAGAAGCAATACTATCAGAAGTAGAATCAACAGCAGCGTCAGAAGAACCCCACATTCAGTAACAGCAGAAGTAACTCTTCCAGCATCAGAACCAGCTCCTACAGCAGTAACACCATCTCCCTCACCAGCAGTAGCAGTAGCAGCACAAACTACTTCACCAGCAACAACAGAAGAAACACCATCAGCAACAGCAGAAGCAACTCCTCCAGCAGTAGAATCAGTTCCTATAGCAGCAGCACCATCTCCCACACCAGCAATAGCAAAACCAACTCCTTTACCAGTAATAGCAGAAACAACTCCTCCACCAGCAGCAACTAAACCAACTTCACCAACAGCAGAAACAGTACCAGCTCCTCCTCCATCACCTTCAAGAGTAGCAGAAAAGAATAGACCAGTCACAGTAAGTAAAGTATCATCTTTGTCTCATGATGAAGTGATACCAAATGATTTGTGAAAACATGTTCCTATAAAACTTGTGGACAGTAAAGTGAAACAAACTTCCAACCGTGTTTCAAACAGACCCAAAAAATTACCAACGAGAAATGAAGAATTTTTATGGTTTATCCCAAGGAAGTCCAACCGCCACCTAACATAGATTCCAGGGCTGAAAAAACAATTAAATGTTCTCCATTGCCCCATAATACTGTACTCCTCCCCTCCTGTGACAGTAACTCTATCTTATTTCTGCACTTAAATGTCAGGTCTCTGAAAAATAAAGCTGATGAGCTTGGTATACTATTAAAAAGTAACAAAAGAATGGTTTTATGTATAAATTAACATCGGTTAAAGGAAGAGGATATAAAACTGTATGTACCATCAGGTTTCAGATTAGCTACATACTTCTGCAGACCCAGTGAATCCTATGGGGGTTCATCCATATATATTAGCAATGATCTAGACTTAAAGTTTTCCGTTCTTGAAGTTAGTGACCTATGCATTAAAGGTGTTTTTGAAGCAGCTGCTTTTATTATATTTAGTATACAGCTCATAACTGTGTCTTTATATCACACTCCTGAAAGTAATGTAGAACAATTTATAGAACGTTTAGAAAAACTTGTGATCAGTATACAAAAATTTACTAAATACAAAATTTTAATCTTTGGGGGTCTAAACATAGACATTAGGAAAATGACAGCCAGAAACGTTAATTTAGTAAACATGTTAAGATCCTATAATCTCTTTTGTCCTAATGAAAGTCCTACAAGGCACTACTCCTGTCTTGACAATCTAATAACAAATGTATACAAATGTGATTTTGAGCTAGGCTTATTTAATGTCGATTACCTGTCAGACCATAGAGGTATATGGGTGAAACTAATTACTAAAAAACCAAAAGAAGATGAGGAACAAACTCAGTGTGTCAGACTATCTACAGATACAAATATTAGCAAGTATTGAGAAGACCTTAAGTCTATAGATTGGAATACTGTTATACATTCCTCCAGAAATGTTGATGAAGCCTTCAGCACATTCCTCAAAATCATATCTGAACTCTTTCACACATGCTGTCCACTGGTTAAAAAACAAAAAAACAAAAAAGTTAGGAAACCTAGCCACTCAACTTAACAGAAGTGGTTTTCACCCCAATTACAAAAACTGAGACTATTGGTAATTACTTGTCACGATAAGGTCAAAAAGGGAGCAGTAGATAAAGAAACTTACAAAAACCTGAAACGAAAATATAGATCTGAAATTAAAATAGCCAAGTGTAAGGCAAATGGTGATTTCGTTAAAAAATCACACAATAAATGTAAGGCTGCATGGAAAGTAATAAAAGCAGAGCTAGGTATGGATATAAACTACAAAGACAACACAAATGCTGCTAACGTCACTGCTGATGATTTCAATCACTTTTTTGTCAACTCTGCCAATCTTAGCCTGCCAACCCACAGCAACCAGTATTCCAATTCAATACATACACCTATTTCTCACTCCATATCTGGCAGAAATTTTCAACAAAACATTACAAACATAGTGTCAGCTTGTAAATGGAGAGAAGTACAAGTAACTGATATAATTAAAGCAACCTCTAAATTAGGATACTCTAGATCTGAAGATGTGTATGGCCTGTCAAACTATGTAATTAAAAAAGTTGTAGATCTCATATCATATCCTCTTTGCATACTGATAAAATGGATGCTCTCGAGTGGACACTTTCCAGAATGTCTAAAAAATAAAAAAAAAATAAAAAAAAAAAAGTTGTCATACCATTATACAAAAAGGGTGACAAGTCCTGTATCAATAATTATAGACCAATTTCACTTGTGCCTGTTATCTAAAAAAAATAGAACATTGCATACTGCAGCAAATATGCATACACCTATCAGACAATAACATATTAAATGATTCTCAGTATGGATTCAGGTCAAACTTATCAACAGTTAAAGCAGTTGAAAACCTTATCTCTTTTGTACTAAGCACATTTGAGTCAGAATTATCTGCTGAAGTCATTCTAATTGACTTGAGTAAGGCTTTCGACTCAGTTAACCACAAATTATTATTAGTTAAACTGTGTTGCTATGCAATCAAACACTTGGAACTTTCACTATTTGAATCATACCTCAGCAATAGAAAACAAATAGTAAAGCATAATGACCAACAGTCACAGACTTTAAGTGAAAACGAGGTGTACCTCAGGGCTCAGTGCTTGGGCCTCTACTATTTATATTGTTTGTAAATGACTTTCCGAATAACTTAGCCTGTAAATCTGTCCTCTATGCTGATGACACAACATTAGCTAATTCTGGAAAGTATATAAATATATTGAAGGAGGAAAGTGAACAGTGTCTCAAAATATCAAATGTCTGGTTTAAAGCTAATGACTTATCTATGAACCATGAAAAGACTGTCAAGATAATCTTCAGTTTATCAAACAGTAACATGGAATTATCATCTGTTAAACTACTAGGAATACACATTGACTCAAAATTAACTTGGGACACACATACAGATTATGGATGTCGAAAGCTATCACGAGTTATCTACCTTCTAGCCAAACTACACACATGTGTTACACAAGATTTATTGCTTCAGTCATACTATGCCTTCTTTCATTGCCATCTACAATATGGCATTCTTTTATGGGGTAACTCTCCAGGAGCCAAAAAAATTTTCACTTGGCAGAAGAAAGCAATTAGATGTTTTTGCGGAATCACTGACAACAAGCCCTCATGTAGACCTTATTTTAGAGACGTAAACATTCTCACAGTCCCATCTCTTTACATATATTGTTGCCTATTTAACATAAAAGAAAACTTAAACCACTACGCTATGAGGAAATCAGTTCATCAACACAATACTCGACAAACAAATATGATTGATATACCCACAACCAGGCTTAAGAAAACCCAATCTAGCTATGAATACATAGGCATAAATTTATTCAACACTTTACCCGTACAGGCTCAATTGGTTTCAATGGATATTTTCAAAACTAAAACCAAAATGTGGATGAAGAAAAATACTTTCTACAGTGTAGAAGAATTTCAGAATAGTTGTAAAGATGATCTAATTTATTGATAAACTAAGGCTTACTGTTATGTATAGTTATGGATGTAGAGGCAGCTAGCTATAAGCTAATAGGGTACAACACTGTCATTTTTTTCCCATGTAATATTTTTGCTATATGAAACATAATGTACAAATACACTCCTGGAAATGGAAAAAAGAACACATTGACACCGGTGTGTCAGACCCACCATACTTGCTCCGGACACTGCGAGAGGGCTGTACAAGCAATGATCACACGCACGGCACAGCGGACACACCAGGAACCGCGGTGTTGGCTGTCGAATGGCGCTAGCTGCGCAGCATTTGTGCACCGCCGCCGTCAGTGTCAGCCAGTTTGCCGTGGCATACGGAGCTCCATCGCAGTCTTTAACACTGGTAGCATGCCGCGACCATGGACGTGAACTGTATGTGCAGTTGACGGACTTTGAGTGAGAGCGTATAGTGGGCATGCGGGAGGCCGGGTGGACATACCGCCGAATTGCTCAACACGTGGGGCGTGAGGTCTCCACAGTACATCGATGTTGTCACCAGTGGTCGGCGGAAGGTGCACATGCCCGTCGACCTGGGACCGGACCGCAGCGACGCACGGATGCACGCCAAGACCGTAGGATCCTACGCAGTGCCGTAGGAGACCGCACCGCCACTTCCCAGCAAATGAGGGACACTGTTGCTCCTGGGGTATCGGCGAGGACCATTCGCAACCGTCTCCATGAAGCTGGGCTACGGTCCCGCACACTGTTAGGCCGTCTTCCGCTCACGCCCCAACATCATGCAGCCCGCCTCCAGTGGTGTCACGACAGGCGTGAATGGAGGGACAAATGGAGACGTGTCGTCTTCAGCGATGAGAGTCGCTTCTGCCTTGGTGCCAATGATGGTCGTATGCGTGTTTGGCGCCGTGCAGGTGAGCGCCACAATCAGGACTGCATACGACCGAGGCACACAGGGCCAACACCCGGCATCATGGTGTGGGGAGCGATCTCCTACACTGGCCGTACACCTCTGGTGATCGTCGAGGGGACACTGAATAGTGCACGGTACATCCAAACCATCATCGAACCCATTGTTCTACCATTCCTAGACCGGCAAGGGAACTTGCTGTTCCAACAGGACAATGCACGTTCGCATGTATCCCGTGCCACCCAACGTGCTCTAGAAGGTGTAAGTCAACTACCCTGGCCAGCAAGATCTCCGGATCTGTCCCCCATTGAGCATGTTTGGGACTGGATGAAGCGTCGTCTCACGCGGTCTGCACGTCCAGCACGAATGCTGGTCCAACTGAGGCGCCAGGTGGAAATGGCATGGCAAGCCGTTCCACAGGACTACATCTAGCATCTCTACGATCGTCTCCATGGGAGAATAGCAGCCTGCATTGCTGCGAAGGTTGGATATACACTATACTAGTGCCGACATTTTGCATGCTCTGTTGCCTGTGTCTATGTGCCTGTGGTTCTGTCAGTGTGATCATGTGATGTATCTGACCGCAGGAATGTGTCAATAAAGTTTCCCCTTCCTGGGACAATGAATTCACGGTGTTCTTATTTCAATTTCCAGGAGTGTAGTTTACAACATTGCTATATTTTTACTATGTAATATTTTGGTATGTAAAACATAATGTACAAATAGCTGTAACTCTTCTGACGACATTGATTGCATGTTAATGCTGAAAGATGGATAAAATAAATAAATAAATAAATACTGTGATTTTATGAGAATTTTGTGATATTTTAACATATCTAGTACCTGCCTGTCTGAGCGTCTCATTATACTTAATTTCAATAAATGCTATCAACAGGAAACAATCCTATGCTTGACAAAGTAGTCACCCGTAGCAGCTGATCCAGCTGCATATTGACCTTATATCATGACTGCAATATTTCCCTAGCCTTGCTGCACATATGTTGTGCTTTTTTCTGCAAATGTGGTGTCAGGCAACAGCTCTTTGAGATGCCGCTGGTGTGCAATTTTGTGAAGACATTGAGATGATATCCATGGCATCATTGTTTTACCAAGCAAGGCATTGAGTGATGTGCCTGGCATCACTTTTTCTCTCCATTCAGGCCTGTGATCGGCAGGGAGATGTAAACTGGGGAACCCCAATGCTTTCATGCAGTGTTTGCTCTGAATTAAAATAAAAATAAATAAAAGGAAAAAAACAATGCTGTTATTATCACAATAACAAAACTTGTAACATATCTGTAGAATGACAGCTGAGTAGATTTTTATTTCCTCACAGTGATGTGTCTAGACTTGAAACATATCACCTGCTGTCCTGCTGTCCACGTGATTGTGATTGAAACATTTCTCCAGCACAAGGACACTGTAATGACCTTTGTGTATACACGTTGCAATTTTTTTCTGTGGACATAATATCACATGGCAGCTCTTCTCAACTCGAGAGAGAGACGCCGCTGGCACATGCCATGTCAGTTGGATGCTCAATGGAGTGACATCTGACAGCAATGCTTATTCCTCTTCATGTTGTATGTGAAGAAGCATTATCAATAACCTGCCTCCATAAAAAGGTATGTAGGATCAAAAATTCTGGCCTCTTGTCTTGGCATTCACAATGTGTATATTCAAACACCACACACCATGATGATGTGTAAGATACAAAACCAAAAATTCAGGACCACTGTGAATCTTTGAATATTCTATACTACAGCATAGCAATATACATTCACCATGACATACTTCATCTATGAGAGTCGTCCCAAAAGTAAATGCCTCCTATTTTTATTCATGGGAACTACAGGAGATACATAAATGACAACAGCACAGATAGAGCAATATTTCAGCTGCAGACTGTTGTTTTCCCACATAGTCACCTTCACTTTTGCCAATGATGAAGCGGAGCCTGCATGCTGTGCTTGTGAAAATCATAACCAACTGAGAGGAATCACTTCCTTACAGCTTTTACAATGAGTTGCATAGTCACAAAACTGGTAAAGGGCCTGGTGTTGTCATGTTGTAGGTGAAAGTTAGACTTCTTCTCTGGCCTTACCTTGGGAATTAGGGCTTTCAGCTTAGTCAGTGTCATCTTGTAGCATGCTGAACTGATAGCTTCTCCAAGCTACATGACATCCAAAAGACCCACATCCTGGCTCTCTCAGAAGACTGGGCACACCACTTTGCCTGCAAATGGCTGTGTCTTGAACTTCTTCTTTCACAGAAAATTCACATGTTGCCATGCCATGGACTGTCTTTTGCATTCCGTCTCATAACAGTGACACCTTGTCTCATCTCCAGTGACGATGCTATTTCGAAACTTGTCATCTTCAGCTTCATATTGGTCCAGCAGGTCCTGGCAAATTTCCATTATATGAGTTTTTTGTTCTTCTGTAAGCATCTGTGGGACCCATCTCGCACAGACTTTGCAATATCAAAATGTTCCAACAACGTTTCCAAACAATTACAACTGACATTCAGGTTTGCACATAATTCTGTGGGCATTATCTGCCAGATGAATTGATCAAGACACTCTTCATTATGAGGGATGACAGCTGTGCAGGGTTGACTGGGCCATGGCTTGTCATGGACACCCTTTTCCCCATCTTGAAAATGCTGTACCCATCGCCTCACATTGCTCATATCTATTGTATCATCTCTATACACCTTTAGCAAGTGTTGGCCCAATTTCTTCAGCAGTGAGGAATTCAATCACGCATCGCTGTTTTATACATGTGTCCATATCAGACTCCATTTTGGATCACTCCTCTGTTAGCGCCAACTACCACAGGGCAACAGAACCACCTTAAAATGAAAAAGGAAGGTTCAAGCATTAGCACTACACCAAAAAACATCTGGCATGATCATCCAAAGTCACCACAAAAAAATAGGAGGCATTACTTTCGGAATGACCCTCATATTAAGGTGGTGTTATTCAGGGTAATTTACAATTTGAATGCATGGTTCATCTTCTGATTGAAGGTTCAACATAGTGGTGATAACTGAGAGTGTAATGCTTTCATACAATGAATGGTGTGCAGTGTTCAATAGTCCAACACCTCCTGTCCTACTAGACTAGATGAAACAGTTAAGGTATGTAGCAACTGGGAAACTGAGGAGTGCACTCACATTCAGGGATCAAACCTAGCCCAGCTACACAGAGTACTGTGAGTGTGTGTATGGAATGTTTTTATGAAATATATCATATGCACATACAGAACTAACTCACAACAACGTTTTTTTGCAAAGCATTTTGATGTGTGTTCTGCCTATGTATTGATCATCACTACCTGACATAGGTAAAGAATTATGAGTACCTGATGTATAACACATTATGTAAATATACTAGTGGAATAATTTAATTATATTTTGACAACATGGCAGTTGACAAGTTACCGAAGGTTGGGCCTAAGGCCTTTGTACAGTTATCAATATTTATTTTATAAATTTGTGTCATGAAAGAATATATCATCAAGTTTCTTTGCAGATATTGAATACTATAATTGCTGTTGTTGTAAAATTATAACACATGAGGGGAAGGTGCAGTGTGTTTCGTGGAATCACAAGACAAAATGTAAGAGAAGAACCAATATTGTTGTGTGGTTTGCATGATACATGAAGTTTAATGTTGGGTCTTCTGAAAACAATGTGTCAGAGCTGTGAAACAGGCTACCTTGCAAATCTGCTTGACACACATCTCATTAATTAGGGACTCCTGTGAGCATATTGCAAAGAATTCTTCATATAAGTTCCAGATAATGGAACTTCTCAAGCAGCATTTTTGGCTGTGATATTGGCACCAGCAGTGAGCATCTTTAATGATTTTTTTTCTTTCTTTCAAATGAGATTACATTCCACATGTCAGGTAAAATTATCAAGCACACTGTGAGGATATAGGGTTCAGAAAATCTATATGTTGTGTTAGACTTTGTTCCTCCTAAAATGAATGTATGGTGCAGTTTAATGATCAATGGAGTCATTGTTGTTGCTGATGTTATGCAAGGAATGTGTTCAAACATATGGTGCATATGTTGAAATTTATTCTTTCATTTGTCAAAAACCACAAATACATAAAACAAATAGGTATTGATAATTGTAGTTTATTCAGAGCAATATTTGCATCTGAATTGTGTAAGTGTTAACACTTTCCTAACAATCCATAATATCTTCATGTCATGTGCCTGTGGGATATCTCATCTACTGACAAAGCCACACCGCAGTCATAATGGCCTTGGTTAGGACGTCTAGTTCACGCAGTCAGTAAATGTCCCATCTTCCACCAGTGGCAGTACAGTGAGTCAGACAAAAAAATCGTTTGAAGTAAACTGTCAAAGTACTCAAATTATTTGTTATAAATAATGCTCTGTGGTGGAGTGATTTATCTTTGTTAAATAATAATATGTTCTCATAACTATTCATCATATTTACTTATGCTCCACTTGATGGGTGCGTGTCTGTGAAGCAACACATGCACACCCCCTGACAGCACAATGTGACGCCCAGTTCACATACTGAAGTGATAAGGCTTGCTGCACTTCACTTGTTCTACGTCATTATGCAAAAAGGAAAAAAATTGTACCAGCAGACATCAATAAAAGAAAGGCACTTATCTTCTACACAGGCTCTCCCTCTGCACTGAGTAAACATATCTTTTAATATTACCTCCAGTGGCAAACAAAAGTATTTTACAAACAAGTGGCATATACAATTTTGTATATTGTAGTGTTAACTTAGTCAAAGCACACTGTAATACTGAGATCTATTGCTACAACTACTGTACATCTGCCACATGCTGTTGGCATATTTGCTCTTCACCCCTGGAGCACAGTACACAGCAGTATGGATAGGTTTCCAAAAAATCAACTTATTTAGCTACCTGCTACATCACAGTACTTTCACAGCAATGCATTGTTGCCTATGTGAAAACATTACCTCTCGTATTAAACAACAGAAGCTGCAGCCAGCGGACTTCTCATGTTAAGAGATTGAGTCCTACTGCAATATGTAGAATACCACAGTTCTTTGTCTTCTTCTGCTTTCATACTGTTTGCAACATAGGGTGTGTTCAAGAGAATAAATAGCTATCTGTGGCAGAACATAAACTCTATGGCATAAACTATATGTGATCCGGACATTAATATGAGATCTGCCAACAGAAAGTATTGCTTGGGCATTCAAACAGTCAATATGGTGGATGAGGACCATACATGTATAGGTATTGACCAACTATGCAGGGTGTTAAAAAAAGGTATGGCCAAACTTTCAGGAAACATTCCTCACACACAAGTAAAGAAAATATGTTATGTAGACATGTGTTGGGAAATGCTTAATTTGCATGTTAGAGCTCATTTTAGTTTCATCAGTATGTACTGTACTTCCTCGATTCACCACCAGTTGGCCCAATTGAAGGAAGGTAATGTTGACTTGCGACTGGGGAAGACCTAGAACAATGAGGACACCTGCAATGGACGAGGCAATTCTTCGTGCAGTTGACGATAACCCTAATGTCAGCGTCAGAGAAGTTGCTGCTGTACAAGGTAACGTTAACCACATCACTGTATGGAGAGTGCTATGGGAGAACCAGTTATTTCCGTACCATGTACAGCGTGTGCAGGCACTATCAACAGCTGATTGGCCTCCATGGGTACACTTCTGCAAATGGTTCATCCAACAATGTGTCAATCCTCATTTCAGTGCAAATGTTCTCTTTACGGGTGAGGCTTCATTCCAACGTGATCAAATTGTAAATTTTCACAATCAACATGTGTGGGCTGACGAGAATCCGCACGCAATTGTGCAGTCACGTCATCAACACAGATTTTCTGTGAATGGTTGGGCAGACATTGTTGGTGAGGTCTTGATTGGGCCCCATGTTCTTCAACCTACGCTCAATGGAGCACGTTATCATGATTTCATACGAGATACTCTACCTGTGCTGCTAGAACATGTGCCTTTACAAGTACGACACAACATTTGGTTCATGCACGATGGAGCTCCTGCACATTTCAGTCGAAGTGTTCGTACGCTTCTCAACAACAGATTCAGTGGCCGATGGATTGGTAGAGGCAGACCAATTCCATGGCCTCCATGCTCGTGCTCGTATTGTGGACGGCTGTGATACAATACCCCATTCTCCAGGGCTGCATCAGCGCATCAGGGATTCCATGCAACGGAGGGTAGATGCATGTATCCTTGCTAACGGAGGACATTTTGAACATTTCCTGTAACAAAGTGTTTGAATTCACGCTCGTACATTCTGTTGCTGTGTGTTTCCATTCCATGATTAATGTGATTTGAAGAGAAGTAATAAAATGAGCTCTAACATGGAAAGTAAGCGTTTCCAGACACATGTCCACATAACATATTTTCTTCCTTTGTGTGTGAGGAATGTTTCCTGAAAGTTTGGCCGTACCTTTTTGTAAGACCCTGTATGTATGTATGTATGTATGTACTCTCTCGATCATCCATGATTCTCCAGTAAATCCGATGTTACTTTTACAATATAGGTGTAAGCCACCCACCTATAAAAATGAAGTTCATTCACATTCTATGGGCTTTTCTCTTGTATAAATTTCATAATGAATGAGTATATAACAACAACCATCCCATACATATGTTTTGGTATTCCATGGAAGAAAGTCAACATAATTCCCATGACAACTCTACCATCAATGTTGTATATCTCTAACAAACACATCTAAGGTGCAATATGCCCCACACAGTGAGGTCTATAGCACTTGACACAATATTATGACAACCAATCTATGGAAGAAAGTCATACAACTAACTAAAAACCTCACATGTTGCTCTTTTACCTTTTTATATAGCTGTGGACTTATAGTGAGACCAATGTCAAGGGTGGAACAGAGTGTGTGCATGCACATTCATGCATGCCCCCACCCCCCTCTTCTTCCCCCCCCCCCCTCCCTCGACACACACACGCACATATACACACATCAAAAAAGTTTTGCATCACCTCGGTTCCGAGAGTTCCGGAACCTGTACAGAAAATTGGAACAGAGATCAACATAAACATCATTTCTGCCCTTTTTATTGCTAATGAAAACCACACATTGCATGTTGTACCACCATACAGCAAGACCTTCTGAGGTGGTGGTCCAGATTTCTGTACGCACGGGCACCTATAATACCCACTGGCATGTTCTCTTGCATTGATGCATGCCTATATTCATTCTGGCATACTATCCACAAGTGTATCAAGGCACTGTTGGTCCAGATTGTCCCATTCCTCAATGGCAATTCGGTGTAGATCCCTCAGAGTGGTTGGTGGGTTAAGTCGTCCATAAACAGCCCTATTCAATCTATCCCAGGCATGTTCGATAGGGTTCATGTCTCGAGGACATGCTGGCCATTCTAGTTGAGTGATGTCATTATCCTGAAGAAATTCATTCAGGAGATGTGCACGATGGGGGTGCAAATTGTCATCCATGAAGACAAATGCCTCACCAGTATGCTGCTGATATGGTTGCACTGTTGGTCGGAGGATGGCATTCCTGTATCGTACAGCTGTTACAGCACCTTCCATGACCACCAGCGGCATACGTCACCCCCCTCATAATGCCACCCCAAAATAGCAGGGAACCTTCATATTGCTGCACTTGCTGGACAGTGTGTCCAAGGCATTCATCCTGACTGGGTTGTCTCCAAACATGTCTTCAGTAATTGTGTGGTTGAAGGCATATGGAACACGCATCATGATGTCAATCCTGAGTGGTCCATTCGGCATGTTGTTGGGCCCATCTGTACCATGGTGCATCGTGTCATGGTTGCAAAGATGGACCTCGCTGTGGACGTTGGGAGTGAAGTTGCACATCATGCAGCCTATTGCTCACAGTTTGAGTCATAACATGATGTCCTGTGGCCGCACAAAAAGCATTATTCAACATGGTGGCATTGCTGTCAGGTTTCCTCCGAGCCATAATCCACAGGTAGTGATCATCAACTGCAGTAGTAGTCCTTGGGCAGCCTGAGTGAGGCATATCATCAACAGTTCCTGTCTCTCTGTATCTCCTCCATGTCTGAACAACATTACTTTGGCTCACTCCGAGACACCTGGACACTTCCCTTGTTGAGAGCCCTTCCTGGCACAGAGTAACAATGTGGACATGATCGAACAGCGGTATTGACTGTCTAGGCATGAGCTGTGTACCTCCTTCCCGGTGGAATGACTGGAACTGATAAGCTGTCGGATCCCCTTCATCTAATAGATGCTGCTCATGCATGGTTGTTTACATCTTTGGGTGGGTTTAGTGACATCTCTGAACATTCAAAGGGAATGTGTCTGTGATACAGTATCCACAGTCAGCATCTATCTTCAGGAGCTCTGGGAACTGGGGGTGATACAACATTTTTTGATGTGTGTATCACTATCTCTGTACTGATGTGGAGTTAGTACCGATATTACAATATTAATTTTCTATTTAGTTTCATACATAAAAAAAAAACATTCATTTTGGAGAACAACCCTAGGCTTTTTTCACATAGTAAAGTGCCCTTTAGGTAAGTGTGAGAAGGTGACTTATAAACAACAGCAGCTCAGGTGGGGTTAGGGAGGGAGGGACTATATGCATACAGATAAACCCACCAGTCTGCCTAGTCATTAGTGCAATGCTGCTATTCACAATAACTTTTTATTTGAGAAAATATGGTTTGCAGAGGATCAGTGTCCGCATCTAAACTGTCATTGAGTTATGGCAGGTGGTGGTTGAAATAGAGGATTTGGTACATTGTAGGAAGGTTCAGCTCACACAAATACAATAGTATATCTTGTGTGATAGACTATTGTACACTGAGAGTCAATTAATCAACTAGATCTGGCCAGACAATGTCAAAACTGACATAAATGTTTTCACCATCAGTGACAGTCTTAGTGCCTCAGTCATAAGTGTGTTTAGATAATCTTTTGGATTGTGTTATGACATATAGTGTATTATTCAAATTATAAAGTGTTGCATCAAATCTGGGTGTTATGTGATGCGATATGTTTCACAGTCGACAGATATATCGTTAAGTGACAATGTGAAGAAAGTGTTTGATGTCACTGTTGAGGTATTATACAATATAGCCTGTGTGAAGGCTCAAAGTTGGGTGATTTTATAGGAGCCTACAGTTGGGATTACATACATGGTGAATTTATTGTGCCTAAAATAATTATTTGGTAAATATTGTATATTGCAACTGGTTTTGATGTAGGAAAGACAAGCTGAATTTAAAAAAAATTACATACCTGAAAAAGTGTAATAAATTAATATTGTTTAAGATGTGCAATACATGTAAAATTTCCACCACTAAAAAAAGATTATCGGTTTTAAACTCTGAGTTATAACTATGGAATGGATTGTCCAAATTTGACTCTAAAAAGAGTAATCTAAATGTATTTGCATAGAGGATGAAGTTGTAATAAATAATTTTTTCTACATGCTGGAATATATATTTCTACAGATTATTATTAGTTTCGATTGGAGTAGATGCATTTTTATTTTCCACAATACATACAATAAACTGATGTTAATTGCTACAAGAATGGCTTACTGTAGGTGAAACAGATCTCTGGTGCACATCACACATTGAACTACACAATGGTGCTGATTTAGGAGATGAAAGTGGAGGTATTTCCATTCTGTACAGGCCACATACACTTTCTCACAAGAATTTACTATCTTATTATACGCCCCGTAAGGGGTCTCCCAGCCAATGACGCCAAAAGCTCATTTCCATTTCCATACACTTTAAAGATCCAAGATGATGACACATCCAGTAACATGATTATGGTCTTAAACATTCTTGTAGATGTAATCCAATTGTATTGCTCTACATTCTTAACATCTAACATACTTCACCATATCTCCAACTGATTCTCCAGTGCCTGTGATTGTGTGAGTGCTGCCAGGACTTGATTAGTTGGTTGGAACAGCAGCAAACCCTGTTACTCACCTCGCTCTTCCACTGTTAGTTATTTTTGGTTATTGGAGTCCTGAGGTACTTCATCCTCTATGTAGCAAAACAAAAAGATGTTTTTAATTAACTTAGGTCACACCTACATTAAACATGCAACTCTCTGTCTAGACAGTAGTGTTCTAGCTTAGCTTTTTGCTACCCTAATGTACTTGTAAGTAGAAGAGAACAGTAGCTGATTACTTATCTATTTCTATTAGTGCTATTTACTTTTGTTGTAAGGGGTAGCAGATTTCGATAGCTTCTGCTCAGTGAGTTTACTTTCTAGTGCAGTACACAGTTTGTATACATCATTTGCCTTGTTTGTATTTTTTGAGATCTTATTAAGTTCTTATATGTGGATAGGGACTGTGCTTGTTGTGGGCAGACACAAGAAGCATTGGCTGCTGCCCATAAACAGCTGAAAGCTGCAGTTGCCATGGTAGGCTGTCTTCTGGCTACTACTCAGTGCTGCGGCAACATCAGGGTGCCAGTGATGAGACCTGCACTACCTCTAGTGCTATTGGAATCCCATGATGACACGTTTGTTGCTGTGTCTGCAGATATGCAACATCTGACTGGTCTGTCTCCAGTCGATAGTGAGACGCAGACAATGGTGTGTTTGCACATCATTGGGTGGAAGGCAAAAGAGGGAATGGGCTGCACAGTTGACTCCTTATGCCTTATCACCAGGTATGGGGTGCTACCCCGTTTTGTTAATACTTCTGAGCCAGAATGGAATTGCCTTTCCTTCTGGGCCAGCGGCCGATTTTCCTATCCAGCCAAGACAAGTGCAAAGGGCAGATATGCTAGTGATTGGGAGTTCCAACATTAGGTGGGTACTGGAGCCCCTCAGAGAACTAGCAGGCAGGATGGGAAAGAATGCCAGTGTGCACTCGGTACGTTTGCTGGGGGAATCTTGTCTGAGACATGGAGGAGGCCCTACTGGTGTCTATCAAGTGCACTGGGTGCAACTGGCATGTCAGCAAAAATGACACCTTCTGCTTGGGGTCTGAGGCCATTCTTGGCTCCTTTCGGCAGATGGCTGGTTTAGTGAAGGTAACTGGAATTGCATGCAGGCTGCAGACTAAGCTGACTATTTGTAGCATCATATCCACAGTTGATCATGGTCCTAAGGTTTGGAGTGGAGTGCAAGGTCTAAACCAGAGGCTCAGACATTTCTGCAATAGCATTGGATGCAAATTTCTTGATGTCCACTATCATGTGGAGAATTGTAGTTTTCCTCTTAACAGATCAGGCGTGCACTACATGCAGGAAGCATGTACTAGTGTAGTGGAGTACATGTGGCATGCACATGGGGGAATTTTAGGTCAAAGGAATCCTGCCCCACTTTAGAACTGCCTGAAAAAATGGAAGATATATCAGGCACAATGACCTGAGAGAATGCTCGTCCTCACAGATTGGATATTGGTAAATTATAGAAGCATCCAAGGAAAGGTCTCAGAATTGGTATCACTTATTGAAAGCCGTAATGCACAGATAGTGTTAGAAACAGCAAGTTGGGTGGAACCTGAAGTGAATAGCAAAAAAATTCTAAATTCAGACTGAAATATTTATCACAAGGTTAGGTTAGTCACTAGTGGTGATGACGTAGTTATTGCAATAAAGAATCCTATGATATCTAGCAAAGTCACCATCGATTCCAAATGTGCATTAATATGGGTGAAGTTAAGTGTCAAATGTGGGTCAAAAATGATAATCAGATGCTTTTATGGACTGCCTGGGTCAGGAGCTGTAGTGGTAGAGTGCTTCAGAGAGAACTTGCACAGTATAGTTGATAACTTTCCTGATCTTTTTGCTGTGATAGGGGGAGACTGCAACTTGCCAAGAATATATTTGAAGGGTCATGCTATCAAAACTGATGCCAAACATAGGGATTCATTTGACATTATTCTGAATGTCTTGTCCAAAAATTATTTCAGTCAGATAATTAGAGAACCAACTCTCAAAGGAAACTTCTTTGGTCTCCTAGCTGCAAACAGGCCTAAACTTATCAAATCAGTTAACATAGACAAAGGTATCAGTAATCATAAGGCAGCGATAGCAACTTTGACCATGAATATTAGAAGGAATGTTAAGAATGGTAGGAAAATATTTTTGCTTAGCAAAGATGTGAATCACAAATGGAAAAAAAATAAATCAAAAGGATCATTCAGTATGTCTGAGCGAAGTATCCACCGAGCTAGGTCCTGAAGAATGGGAAAGACCCACCATGATTTAATAATCATGTTAGAAAACTTCTGCGTAAACAAAGAGAACTTCATCACAGATTCAAGAAAACTGAAAACCTAGCTGACAAACAAAGGTTGAGCAACGTCCAAATGAGTGTAAGGAGAGCAATGAGGGAGGCATTCAATGACTTTGAAAGTAAAATTTTGTCAACCACTCTGACTAAAAAGCCCAAGAGATTTTGATTTTACATAAAATCAGTAAGCAGTTCAAAATCATCTATACAGTCACTGAGTGACCATACAGGCACCTAAACGGAAAACAGAGAGAAGGCTAAAATACTGAATTCGGTTTTCCAAAAATGTTTCACCACAGAAAATGGAAATATTGTCCCTCCTTTCAATCATCATACAAATGTCAAAATGGCAGATATTGAGATAATTGATTGTGGAATACAAAATCAGCTACAGTCTCTTAGTAGAGGAAAGGTATCAGGACCTTCAAGATTCTACAAAGATTGTGTGAAAGAATTTGCTCCCCTTCTGGCAGCAGTTTATCATAGTTTGCTGGAGCAACAAAGACAGCCTAGTGATTGGAAAAATGTGCATGTCATTTGTATTTTCAAGAACAGCCGTAGAACAGATGCACGTAATTAAAGGCTTACATCGTCAGTGTCAATCAGTTGTAGAATTATGCAACATGTCTTATGCTCAAGAATTATGTTTTAGGAGAACAAAAATCTCTTCTATAAAAATCAAATGGATTCTTCAAACAGAGATGTTGCAAAACTCAGCTCACTCTGTTCCTCCAAGAGATCCATAATGCTGTAGATAACGACACTCAGGTTGATGCTGTGTTCCCTGATTTCAGGAAGCCATCTGACATCATCCTAGCAAAAACATTGTGAGCTTACCAAGTATAGACCAGATTCATGATAAAACTCAACACATTACTCTTAATGGAACCAAATTAATGATGTAACAGTAATTTTGGGGGCACCAAAAGGAAGTGTGATAGAACCATTACTGTTTATAATGTATATAAATGATCTAGCAGAATGTGTCGGAATCTTTTTAAGGATGTTTGCAGATGATATGGTCGTCTGCACAAGGTAGCAATGCCAGAAGACAGCAATGATTGCAGAAAGACCTACAGAGGTTTTATGAATGATGCAGGGACTGGCAGATGCTCCTGAACATAAATAAATGTAGCATATTGCTCATTCATAGGAAAAGAAATCCACTACTGTACAACTACACTGTTGACCACAAATTTCTGGAAACAGTATATACCATAAAATATCTAGAAGTAACTATCCAGAGTGATCTTAAGTGGAATGATTAAATAAAACAAATCAGAGGAAAAGCAGATGCTAGACTGAGATTCATGAAAAGAATAGTAAGGAAATGTAACTCATCCACAAAAGATGTGGCTTACAAGGTGCTTTTTCTACCTATTCTTGAGTACTGTTCATCAACCTGGGACTTTTAAAAGATAGGAGTGATAGAAGGGAGAGAGAAGATCCAACAATGAGTGGTGCTTTTTGGCATGGGATTGTTTAGTTAGTGGGAGAGCATTACAGAGGTGCTCAACAAACTCCATTGGCAAACACTGAAAGGAGGCATTATCCATCATGGAGAGGTTTCCTATTAAAATTTTGAGACGGTACTTCCAGGGATGAGTTGGACAACATATTACTCCCTTTCACACACATCTTGTGAAATAACCACGATGAAAAAATTTGAGACATTAGAATTAATACAGAGGTTTGCTGACAAGCATTCTTCCCATGCCTCACTTGTGGGTAGAGCAGGGAAGAAGCATCTTCTGCCATACAACATCAGGTGGCTTTTGGAGTATTGATGTAGTCAACACAGAGTTATAAATCAGTTCTGTATATTGAAAGAAGTATCGTAGGTGAGGCACAGTGAGTGAGAACGTATGATCTACTAGGTTGAACATGCTGTTTAAAATTACCGTCATCATTATTAAATTGCTAACAATTCTTACAAGCAAAAACAGTTTATTCTTTTTCAATTGTCCCTTTTTTTAACATATTGTAGAAATGACTTATATCTCAATGTTTTCTAGATGGAGAGTTGCATGTTTACTGCAGTTATGACCTAAGTGAATAAAAAACTTTTTTTTTCTTTTTACTGCGTGGGAGATGAAGTACCTCAGAACTCCTGTGGGCAATAATCAACTATAAATGGAACAGTGAAGTGGGTAAGAGGATGTTTGGATGTTCCAGCTGATTTACCAAGTCCTGAAGGTGCTGACATGATTACAGGTAGTGGAGAATCGGATGGCTGTATGGTGAAATATGTTAATGGTAAAAATATATATAGCAACAGAATTGTATTATATCTGCAAAGACATCTGATTCCATAATCGTGTGACTAGATGTGTCATCATATTGGATCTTCAAAGTATATAATAAGGTAGCGGATGCTTGTGAAAATGTATTTGTGACATGTGCAGAATGGAAATACCTCCACATTTATCTCCTGAATCAGTGCCATAGTGTAGTTCAATGTGTGATGTGCACCAGAGATCTGTTTCAGCTGTAGTTAAGTCCATACCTGTAGGAATTACCATGAGTTTATTTGCCATATTGTGGAAAACAAAAATGCATCTATTCCCAGGGAAACTCATAATAATCTGTATAATGGAATTAAACTTGTATTACAATGTGCAGAAAAAATTTATTTATTACAAATTCATCTCATAGACACATACATTTAGACTACTTTCCTCAGAGTCAAACAAGGACATTCCATCCATAGTTATAGATTACAGCTTAAAACCTATAATCTTGTTTTAGTGACAGAAATTTTGCATGTGTTGTCGATCTTAAACAATATTAACTGATTACACTTTTTTCGTGTATGTAGACTTTTTAAATACAGTTCTTCTTTCCTCCATCAAAGCTACTTTACATATGCAATCACTAAATAATTTTGTTATTCACACTAAATTCACCATGTAGGTATTCCCACCTGCGGACTCCTATGAAATCACCTGATTCAAAGCCATCACACAGCCGATGTTACATATACCTTACACAATGTCATCAAGTACATTCTTCACTTTTTCACTTAATGGATATATCTGATTGTCAGCAAAATATATCACATTGAAATTAGCCAGATGTGATGTAACACATTGTTGTTTTAATATACACTAATGCTGGTGAAAACATTGATGTTGCACAAGCAATATGACTGTAGTTGAATGAGCTGAAACCTCCTACAACATACCACATCCTCTAATTCAACCACCTCCAGCCATAATTCAGTGCCAGGTGAGATGCCAACATTGACATACTGCAAACTGTAGTCACTCAAGTAAATTGGTTTTGTGAGCTGCAGCGAGCTGATGGTTTATATGTATGAAAGTAGCCCTCATAACCCCCCCTCCGAGCTGCTGTTATTTACCAATCACCTCCTCACACCTACCTGAAGGTTACACTATTGAAACAAACATAAGGAACGGTTGTTGCAATTATTAATCTCTAATCACTTGGATAGTGCTAGCATTGTGGAATTTAAACTAGTGAAAAGCCCATCAAATGCAAATGAACATAATTATTTTAGCTGGTTGGCTTACATCTACATTGTAAGACTAACATCTGATTGCTGGGAGTATCATGGATGATTGAGAGACAGCATACATACATATAGGTGATCATTATCTATACATGTATGGTCCTCTTGTGCCATATTAAATGTCTGAATGCCCGAGCAACACTTTCTGTAGACAGATCTCATATCAATATCCAGATTATTATAGTTTGTGTCCAAGGCTTCACATTCTCCCGTAGATAGCTATTCATTCTCTTGAACACATCCTATGTTGCAAATAGAGTGAAAACAGAAGAAGATGAAGAACTGCAGCACTCTGCACACTGCAGTGGGAATCAATCTCTCAACATGAGAAGACTGCTGAGTGCAGTTTCTGTTGCTTGATATTAGAGGTAATATTTTCTCATAGGCTACTATGTGTCAGTGTGAAAGTACGGTGATGTGGGGGACAGCTACACAACTTGAGTTTTGAAACCCATCCATACTGCTGTGCATCATGTTTGAGGGGTGAAGTCTGTATTTACCCCATTCAGTAATTCAGGTGTGCGCTGTGGTGTACAGTAGTTGTAGCAATAGTTCTAAATACTGCAGTGTGCTTTGACTGAGTTAACACCACTGCATTTGTTTGTAAAAAAAGAATTATTCAATGCTGGAGGTAATATTAAAAGATATGTTTAATCAGCAAGGAGGGAGAGCCTGTGTAGAAGATAAAAAAACACCTTATTTTTATTAATGTCTGCCGGTACAATTTTTCCCTGTGTGCTGTATGACATGGAACAAGAGCAGTGCAGTGGCCTTATCACCCCAATGTGTGGGTTGGTTATCAGATTGTGCTTCCATGTGCTGTGCATGTGTCACTTCAGTGAGCTTGTGCAGAGCTTATATAAATATGATGAGCAATTGTGATAGCATATTGTTATTTTAAAAAAATATCATGATGTAGCCCTTCCACAGAATGATATTTGAAACAAGTAACTCAGATGCTTTGAAAGTTATTTAGAATGATTTCCCCATGCCCCCATCACAAACACAAAAATTGTATGATGATATTATGGAGGTTTTAACAATTATGTAGTTCAGATGCAAATGTTGCTCCAATAAAACTAGAATTATTAATATCTATTTTTTTACAAACTTGTGGTTTGTGACAAATGAAAGAATAAATTTCAACATTTACACCATACACACACTTGATGACATTCCTTTTGTAACACCAGCAACAGCAATTGTGCATTAAACTGCACCATATATTAACTTTAGGGAGGAATCCCTAATGCAATCTAAGACAACATATGGACTTTCCAAATCCTATAGCCTCACATTGTGGTTGTTAACTTTACCTGATATGTGGAATGTTGTCACATATGAAAGAAAGAAAGGAAAAAAGAAAAAAAGAAAATTCATTAAAATACTCAATGCTGATGCCAATATAGCAGTCAAAAACTGCTCAAAAAGTTCCATCATCTGGATATTATATATAGAATTATTTGCTCTGTGGTTCCAGGAAATCCTAATTAATGATTAATTAATCAAGTAGACTTTGCAGAATGCATGTTGCTCAGCTCTGAAACATTGCTTGCAGAAGATCCACTACACTGCTCTCCTGTTTATACTTCATGTACTAAGCAACAATACTGGTGCTTTTCTTCTGCATTGTCTCATGATACAACAGAACACATTCAACTTCTCCCCATGTCACATCATTTTGCAACAACAGTGATTGTAGTGCTCTTTACCTGCAAACAAACTTGGTGATTTATTCCAGCACTTGGGTAGCTCAGTCAGTAGAGCACTTGCTCACAAAAAGAAAAGGTCCCGAATTCGAGTCTTGGTCCAGCACACAGTTTTAATCTACCAGTAAGTTTCATATAAGTGCACATTCCACTGCAGAATGAAAATTTCATCCTGGAAATATCCCCCAGGCTGTGGAAAAGCCGTGTCTCTCTCCCCAGAGTGCATGTTCTGCAAATTTCACAGGAAAGCTTCTGTGAAGTTTGGAGGATACAAGATGAGGTACTGGAGGAACTAAAGCTGTGAGGACAGGTCATAAGTTGTGCTTGGGTAGGTCAGTTTGCCTGTGAAAAGCAAAGGTCCCAAGTTTGAGCCTCAGTCCAGCACACTGTTTTAATCTGCCAGTAAGTCTGGTGACTTATTCCTTCATATCACAAATTTGTAAAACAAATATTGATAATTGTACAAAGGGTTTAGGCCCAACCTTCAGTGACTTGACAACTGTTCTGTTAAGGAAATATAATTATGTTAGTTAAACAGTGTATTCGCACACTGGCTGTGTCGACGTGTTCTACTTCAAGTACATGTAATTTTCTACCTATGTCAGGTAGTGACTAGTGACAATATGCTATACATAGGCAGAAAACACATCAAAACTCTTAGCAAAAAAACGTTGTGGCAAGTGAGTTCTGTAAGTGTGTACCATGTATTTCCTAAAAAGTCCATGCACATAATCACAGCACTCTGAATGGCTGGGCTAGGTTTGATTCCTGAATGTGAGCGCATTCCTCAGTGTCCCACTTGCTATATATCTTAACTGTTTTTGGGTAGTCTAGTAGCAGAGGAGGTATCTGACTGTTAAACAATGCACACCATTCATTGTGTAAAAGCATTACATTCTCGGTCATCACAACTACATTGAACCCTGAATTTGAAGAGGAACCTATGCATTTAGATTGTATGTTATACAGAGTAACATCACCTTAATAGACGAAATATTTCATGGTGCTGATAACAAGAACAGTTGATGTATATCACTATGCTGCCGTGTGGTTTAGTCTGAGATTCATAGTGGTGCTGTATTTTAAGTGGTGTATTTTACACATCATCTTTTGGTGGCATCTTATCAATAATGATTCTCATGTACAACATGAAGAGGAATAAGCATAGCTGTCAGATGTCGCTCCAGCAAGCACTTATATGACACTGTGTGCACCAATGGCATCTCTCTCATATGTTCAGGTGGGCTGCTTTGCGACACTATATCTGCAGAAAGAATTTGCAACATGTAGACACAAAGGTCTCTGCAGTGTTCCGGTGCTGGAGAAATGTCTCAAACAATATCATGTGCACAGCAGGTAATATGCATCAAGTACAACACACTGTTATGTGAAAATAACACATTGCTTACCTGGCATTCATACTGTTTCATAGTGTTTGTAAAATCACACACTGGCAGCATCTCGAAGAGCCACTGTGCAACACTGTATTTCCTGAGAAAATTACATCTTCTCTGTGTGTTGCAAGGGCAGAAAATGTGTCATGATTCAACACAGGCCGCAGTGCTTAAAATAGGAGCAGAAAATGGGCACACAAATGTGGGGTTTGTGGAGGTCTTTCAGCACCATGATCAGCTCTGGGAAAACACTGCTGTAAGGCATGGTAACACTGAACTGAACAGGATGCTCCAGACACCAGCAAAATCTCATGTAAGTGTTGTTCCAGATGATGCTAGTGGTAGGTGGGGATACAGTACACATGGCCTGCACCTAAATAGAAAGAGGAAAGGTAAGTTAGCTGCTCTATTAGCAGATACTGCAAGGGAAGCCACAGTCACACAAGGAGCGATTCCTGTAGTTAATGTGACCAGGCAGACAGGTTCTTTAGGTTAAAGCCAAAGTCCAGACAGACAACAATCAAGAAAAACAGAATAGAAGAAGCTTCATGTACGGTAAATAGGGATAAAGCTAAGGGTGGTATCAGTTTACTTCATCAAGACATCAGAGAAATAAAAAATAAAGTAGATGAGCTGTTAGTGTGTTTAGATGATCTCAAAAACAAGAATGAGATTGATATACTGTGTCTGACTGGACACTATGTCGCTGTGGGGATGGAAAGTGTCAGTATAAATGGGTATAATTTAGCTACTTACACTTGCAGATCTAGCATGAAGAAAGGAGGAATTGCCATTTACACAAAACAAGGGTTAAATACAAAACTATAGAAGTAAGCAGATTTTGTGTTGATCAGCACTTTGAAGTTTGGGCATATGAACTCATCTGGATAACGTAGTGTTTATGTTAGCAACAGTGTACAGGTCCCACTTAGGAGATTGGGAGCTATTCATAGAAAAGTTTGACTCCCTATTATGCTGTCTGTCAGACAAAAAGAAGAAGTTATTAATCTATGGTGATTACAATGTAAACTTTCTAAGCAATTCTTATAGGAAAAGCAAACTTACAATCAGTAATCAATATCCCTACACATATAGCTAAAGACAGTAGCACTCTAATAGATAATGTATATTTACAGCAAGAGGCTGTAAAACTAACACATGCTTCCCCTGTGATAAATTGATTATCAGACCATGATGCACAATTGATTAACTTACAAGTTAGGTGTACAGTTCACAAACCTTTAAGTAAAAGTGCAAGACTGCTCAACCTGATATCTACAGAGCAGTTCAGAGAAAGTTTAAGAAATGTTAATTGAGAAGATGTATATAATGAGCCAAATGCTAATGATAAATGCAACATATTTCTTGAAAGATTTATACCCCTTTTTGAACATTGTTGCCCAAAAAATTACTAAATGTAACACCAAACCTTGGCTAACTACGGGTATTAAAGTGTCTTCAGAAAGAAAAAGAAAACTGTATGAGACAGCAAGAATTAGTAAAGACCCAGAAGTAATTTTACATTATAAAAATTATTGTAATATACTGAGAAAAGTCGTCAGAAAATCAAGAAATATGTATATTAGCGTTGAAATTAACAACACAGGCAGTAAAATCAAATCAATATGGAATGTGGTTAGAAGGGAGAAAGGAAAAGTAACCACTGGGGTTGGTAGTATTACTATTAAAGAGAATGAGTCCATCTTAAAAAAAAAAAAACAGTAAACAAGTTGCTAATGTATCTAATAACAATTTCTTAAGTGTAGGTGAAAGAGTTGGTGAGAATAGTTCAAAAGAAAAAGCAAGCAGTACATGGAAGAGTCAGTTCTGAGAAATCTAGGTCACATTAATTTTCACCTAACATCATCTTGTGAAATAAGGAAAAATCATTAAATCTTTAAAAAATAAATGTTCTTTGGGGTAGATGACATCTCTGACAACATATAAAAACAATTTGGAGCAGTTACAGCTGATGTTCTGCATCAAATATTTAACACATCACAAACACAAGGTATTTTCCCAGACAGGTTAAAATATGCCACTGCCAATCCTCTCTACAATCAAGGGGACACTACAGATGTCAATGATTACTGGCCAGTATCCTTGCTTACAGCATTTTCAAAAATCGGCGAGAAAGTAATGTACTCAAGAGTGGTTAGCCATCTCAACAGTAATAGGATACTTAGTAAATCATAGTTCGGATTTCAAAAATGCTGTTCCACTGAGACAGCAACATACAGTTTCCCTGCCCACATAATAGAGCCTTTAAATAGCAAAATGTCACCAATAGGAATTTTCTGCAACATTTGATTGTGTGAACTATGACATTATGTCACAGAAATTATTATTCTATGGTATAAATGGAACAGAATATGAGTAGTTTAAAGTCATATCCACAGAACACAAAGCAAAAAGTTTCTTTAAATGGTTTAAGTGATTTAAGGAAGTTTGTCACTTCATCTAACTGGCGTGAAATTACATTAGGTGTTCCACAGGGTTTGATCATGGGTCCCCTTCTGTTCTTGATATATGTGAATTACCTGCCTTCTATCTGAAACAGGAAGTTGAACTGACACTGTTTGTTGATGACACAAGCATCATTATTAACCCAGTAAAAGAAACTCCAATGGAAAATTATACAAATAATGTCTCTGGAAAAGTTATTCATTCGTTTTCTGTGAATGGGCTTACTCTGAGCTTTGAAAAAACACAGTACATCCAATTTTCTGCCACAAGGAGTACAGTTCCTTCAATAAATATAACACATCAACAGAAGTCAGGGCCAGGGTAGAGAATGTTAAGTTTTTGGGTCTACATATCGATGAGAATCTTAATTGGAAAATTCATATTTTGGATCTCCTAAGCTGACTAGGGTCAGCAACGTTTGTAATCAGGATAATTAACAATTTTGAGGATACAGAAATTAGTAAGCTAACATACTTTGCAGACTTTCACTCTATGATGTTATATGGAATAATATTTTGGGGTAACTCAACACAAAAAGTACTGACTGCTCAAAAGAAAGTGGTTAGGATAATGCATGGGGCTCATAGTCGCATATCTTGTAGGCATCTGTCTAAATGATTAGGAATTTTTACAACAGCCTCACAGTACATTTATTCACTAATGAAATTGCTTCTCAACAACATGGACCAGTTTGAAAACAACAATGACATTCATGATTATAATACCAGAAGAAAGAAAGACTTACATTATCTTCTGCTAAACCTACCTTTGGCACAGGAAGGGGTAAAATATGCTGCTGTAAAACTTCTCGACAAGCTTCCAGATACCAGCAGTAATACTTTCAAAAATAAATTGAAAGCATATCTCTTTGACAACTCTTTCCATACCACAGAGGCCGGCCGCAGTGGTCTAGCGGTTCTAGGCGCGCAGTCCGGAACCGTTCGACTGCTACGGTCGCAGGTTCGAATCCTGCTTCGGGCATGGATGTGTGTGATGTCCTTAGGTTAGTTAGGTTTAAGTAGTTCTAAGTTCTAGGGGAGTAATGACCACAGCAGTTGAGTCCGATAGTGCTCAGAGCCATTTGAACCAACCATTTGAACCACACCACAGATGAATTCTTGAATATGAATGAATAATACTATAGTTATATCATGTGCATTTTGTGCCATTTAAGGTGAAGGGGTAGGTAATAAAAATTTTAAGCTTTTTTTCTTATTTTTTAAAAAAAATACCTTGATTCATGTGTGCATTTCTTATGCACTTGACATCTTCCACATCATAACGGTTCCCGTGAGATTGAGCAATCGAACACATAAATAACAATCTAACTAACTAACTAACTAACTAACTTGACACTGACATTGATTGGTATGATGCCAGCTTTGTATAATTGGAATAATTTGTTACACCAATAAAAAAATTGACCAAAGGGTCTCTTCGCTGCAGAGCACAGAATTCTAATAACTCCTATTGGATGGAGAACAGAAGGAAGCTCGATTCCCATTGGAAGAGTTCCCCCTCCTCTCTCCTGAGTGAACTTTCTGCATGTCAGCATCGACCTTCAATATGACATGCACAGATGTAATATGCTACCAGCCAAGAAGTGCTAACAGACGCTGTGTCAGCAATTTCAGCCAGTTCTCTCCCATTTTACCAGAATGCAGGCATAATACAGGATGTCCCACGAAAGGTGCCTAGGAGGGATCCACAGACTGTGTGGTACATTTCCCCGCTGTTGCTGCTGCATCTCCCAGTTGTTGCTATGGGTAGTTCTTGGACACCAGCACTTTGTGCATGCCCCCTACACTGTGTGACTGAGTTTTTTGTCAATTTTAATCACTTCTAATATTGTCACTGGATGTCTTTATAGCAAATGCACCAAGTCTGGGGCTTTCCCTGCCCCTATGTCGATGAGCATAATCATAAGTGGAATGTCGGGTTGACTCATCTGAAAATTTCCCAGTGTGCATGTTCCCAATGATCTGATGATACACAGATTAGTGAAGAAATTTCAAGAGGCTGGAGCCATGTTATACAAACAAAAGCATAAAGAACCTAGTGTTTTAACTGAAAGTAAACTAGACAAGATAGGGTATGCCTTGGTCAGAAGTCCAAGAAAATCTCTGTGCCCTTTGGCACTTCACACTGGTTTGTCAAGAGTATCTAAGTACAGAGCTGTGCACAAACTGAAACTGAAATCATATAAAATAATGGTAGTGCATCAGCTGAGGAGCAGAGATACTGTTGCTCAACATCGTTATTGCAACTGGATGTTACAGTCTGTGCATAGTGAGGAAGTTAATCCTGAGATGCCATTCTTTTCTGATGAAGCATGCTGCATTTGTCAGGGTACGTACATTCTCAGAGCATTTGACATTGGAGTTTTGAAAATCCTCATGAATTATATCAACAAACTCTGCATGATGTGAAAATAGGAGTGTGGTGTGCAATTAGTGCAAAACAAATTATTGGACCAGTCTTTTTCCACAAAACAGCATGTTCTGGCAGGTATGTGAATAATAAAACAATATAAAGCATTTTCCCCCTTCTCCCCTCCCTCCCCGAGAACTAGCACCTAACAAAAAGATATATGGTTATTTCATGCAGGACAATGCAAGACCACACATCACCAATGCTTCTATGACAGACAGAAATACAAAGTGTTTTTGATGATAGGATAGTTGACTGGTTTTCTTGTCCTCCAGATCTAAATCCATATGATTTTTATCTTTGGGGAGTGTTAAAAGACATGGTGCATGTAACCAATCCACACACATTCGAAGAGTAGGATGACAGGGCTCAACTAGTCACTTTCCAGATTTCAGCACCTGAAATTCGTTGAGTGCTTGCTGATGTGTTCAGGATGTGTCAGGATGCTCTTGCCACAGAGGGACATCATTTTGAGCAGCTACCATAGAAAAGGGTAAGCTGAAGTTAATCAGATGCCAATGTAGTGTGCACGAAGCCGACTAATGGCAGATTAGTGTCCGATAGTTGGTCGCAATGGCAATCGGAAGATGCGGTGGTGGCTGCTGGTGGCTGTGCCACGTGATCCATGGAACCCTCCCGGGAGCCTTTCATGAAACACACTGTATTTTCATTGGATGGAGTTCCTAGACCCTGGGAGATTGGAGCTTCAAATTTGTGAAGCTACTTCATTAAGTTCAAGCAATGACAACTGCTCTGGGCAGTGTTTACTAGTGCTGCACGGTTATCCCAACATCATCAAAACAACTTTGAGTGAACATCTAATACGCTCAGTTAAATTTTGATGCTCTAGTCAAGTGAAAAATGTATTTGTGATGATTAAAACCATCACAAGCTGATATGGTAGTCCCTAGGCCACCAACTACTGTAAACAGCTGATCCTTTTCAGGGAGGTCAGGCCACTGCCTTCAGCAGAGAATCATGCTAATCACCATCAGCCAAACTAGTCTGTGGCTGCTAAGGAAGAATAACAGAGAGGGTTGACTATACTGAATGATTTTCTGGGCAGATTTGCATCTGATGTGGAGAAAAGGCAGACCACACAACCCAGTGTGATCCTCCACTGTGGACTGCATGAAGAAGAAAGATGGCAAATGACGTTTTTATCTGTTACTGGTGACTGCACAAAATCTCGAAAAACAAAGAGTGACAGTACCCACCAGCACAAATTGTATTCCTCATGGACTGTCAATATTCAGAGTAGCTACTAGCAGATCTAATTTGATGAGGCTGACTGATAAATCATTGCTTTTGCAACATCTAATGGCCTTTATGAATTTTAAGTTATGCTGCTTGGTGTGTGCAGTGCTCCAGCAACCTTCAAAAGCATAATGGACAACCTGATTCCACACCTTGAATGGACTAATCAATTTTGTTACCTGGATGACATTGTCGTTTTGTCAAAAACATAATGAGAGTATCTACACCACCTGACAACAATGCAGAAGGGTGTCAATGATACAAGTCTTCTCCTGAATCTGTTAAGTTGATGTTTTGTCACTTAAGGAATGGAAAAGGTTATACACTGCCAAAAATGCACCCTTTTGAAGATTTCAAATTCATTCAAGACTTAGTGTTGCAACAGTGAGCCCAGACATGTCAACACAAACTGTGGCAAGCCAATTATTAGCACACATGCCTGTAGCCTGTCTTCCATTCATGTCACAGCATCAACATACACCGCTGGACTGGTGCCATCAGAGGAGTGCTTGGCAAATGAAATGGCATGTCGAGGTCTTCAGTGATGAAAGCAGATTTTCTGCATGCAGACCATCATTGCACAATTGACGCAGCACATAATGGATCTTATAGCTACAGATAGGCCATACCATATCGGTGATGTTGATACAGAAATGGGGATTAGCGATCATGATGTCATTATAGCAACTATGATTATGAAAGTTAATAAATCAGTCAAGAAGGCTAGAAGAGTGTTTCTGCTAGGTACAGCAGATAAACAGTTATAAGCATCTCACTTAGGCAGTGAACAGGCATCACTTAGTTCCAGTAAGATGGATGTAGAGGCATTGTGGGCAAAGTTTAAGCAGATTTTAAATTGTGGTCTGGAAAGTTATGTGTCTTGTATGTGGATTCATGATAGAAAAGACTCATCATGGTTTAATAATGAAATCTGGAGAATACTGAGGAATCAGAGGCTGTTGTACTCTCAGTTCAAAAGGAAACACACAAATAACTACAATTGAAGGTTAGCAGAGATTCATGCATCTGTGAAAAGATCTATGTGTGAAGCATACAACAGCTACCATCGTCACAGCTTAGTAAAAGATCTGGCAGAAAACTGAAGGCAGTTCTGGTCTTATATAAAATTGCTACATGGGTCTAAGGCTTGCATTCAGTCCGTTCTTGACAACTATTGTGGGGCAGTTGAAGATAGCAAAATGAAAGTCGAAGTTTTAAATTTCACATTCAAGAAATTGTTCACCCAGGTGAATCATACAAACATACTGTCATTTGACAATCAGACTGACTCCTGTAAGGACGACATAGCAATAAACATCCCTGGTGTAGAGGAACAACTGAAAGATTTGAAAGCAAATAAATCACCAGGTCCGGATGGAATTCCAGATCAATTTTGCAAAGAGTACTTTACGGCATTGGCTCCTTACCTAGCTTGCATTTATCATGAATCTCTCACCCAGCACAAGGTCCCAAGTGACTCCAAAAAGATGCAGGTGACTCCAATATACAAGAAAGGTAAAAGACTGGACCTGCAATATTACAGACCAAAATCTCTAACTTCTGTTTGGCGCACAATCCTTGAACATATTCTCATTTCGAACATAATAAACTTTTTTGAGTCTAAGAAACTCATGTCCACGGATCAGCATGGTTTTAGAATGCATTGCTCATGTGAAACTCAGCTTACCCTTTTCTCATGTAATATTCTGAAACTATGGATGAAGGGAAACAGGCAGAGTCCCTATTCCTAGAAAGCACTTGACATGGCGCCCCATTGCAGGCTGTTAACAAAGGTGGGAGCATATGGAATAAGTTCACAGATATGTGAGTGGTTCAAAGCCTTCTCAAGTAATAGAACTCAGCATGTTGTCCTCGATGGTGCTTGTTCATCAGAGATGAGGGTATCACCAGGAGTGCCCCAAGGAACTGTCATAGGACCGTTGTTGTTCTCTATATACATAAATGAGTTGGCTGACAGAGTGGGCAGAAATCTGCAGTTGTCTGCTGATTATGGTGTGGTGTATGGTAAGGTGTTAAAGTTGAGTGACTGCACTTAGATACAACACGACTTGGACAAAATTTCCAGTTGGTGTTATGAATGGCAGCTATCCTTAAATGTGGAAAAATTTAAGTTAATACAGATGAGTAGGAACACAGCCAAGTTGTTTAAATATGTGGGCATAATGCTGCAAAGGGATTTGAGATGGAATAAGCATATGAGAACTGTGGTAGGGAAGGCAAATGGTCGACTTTTGTTTAGTGGAAGAATTTTAGGAAAGAGTGGTTCACCTGTAAAGGTAACTGCGTAGAGGATGCTGGTGCAACCTATTCTTAAGTACTGCTTGAGTGTTTGGGATCCATACCAGGTCATATTAAAGGAAGATGTCGAAGCAACTCTGAGGTGGGCTACTAGATTTGTTATAGTAGGTTTGAACAACAAGTAAGTGTTACAGAGATGCTTAGGGAACTCAAATGGGACTCCCTCAAGGGAAGGCAACATTCTTTTTGAGAAACACTATTGAGAAAATTTACAGAACCAGCTTTTGAAGCTGACTGCTAAATGATTCTGCTGTTGCCAACACACATTGTGGGTAATGACCATGAAGACAAGATATGAGAAATTGGGGCCCATAAAGAGGCATATAGCTAGTCGTTTATCTCTTGCTCTATTTGTGAGTGAAACAGGAAAGGAAATAGGGAGTTGTGGTACAGGGTACCCTCCACCACGTACTGTATGGTGGCTTGCGGAGTATCTATGTAGATGTGGCTCTTGTGTTGCAGTTCTCCAAAAGGGCAATCCCGCCATTCAGAAGGCCACAGTTGAAGTCCTCTCAAACTTGCTCAGTTGGCTGTTGAAAGCATGAATGCATCTCTGTTGCATGGTTGCCGGCTTGCTTCACATCATTACCTATTAGAGGGTAGTCACAGACGGCGCTTTGGTAGCTATGCCACTATGCTACCCATTTGTGGACGACATTGAAATCATTAACAGTACATCTACTATCCCCCAAGTGGAACATGTCATCATGGGATCAAAACTGATGTTATTTTTCCAGGTGTACTATTCTCCCTCCCCTCTGGCAGTGTATTTCCCAACTCCTTGGCACATTCATGATGTGATAGGTTTCCTCGGAATTTGCTCCTACTACATAAACTTAATAAAGTATCACGGCATGTATGAGAACATGTTATTTGTAATCATCCCTCCACACACACATATATCTTCTCACAAGTGATATCATTTAGCATCCCCTCCTCATCCCTCAATCATTAATACATATTTACCCTTGTTGATTTTCACTTCTAATTATGATACAGCTTCTATAAAGATTTTGCACTTGCATGCCTCTGTTGCCCCTCTCAGCTTGGCACCCCAAGCAACTGCTTGTGTGGCTTGGGCCTTAAACTGGCCCTGCAAAGAATGTCAATTGAAAGACACTGCCACTACAAGAACTGCTGCAAACAGATGAACAATTCTTGGAGCGAGGAGAAAGAAGGACATTTCTACATCTTTATGGGACACCTTTTACTGACAGTGCTATTGTTAGTCACACTGACTCAGTTTCTCAGTTCAACATCAGCATACATTAAGAAAATATCTGCCAATGTATTATTCATACAGTCGTTGAGGCCATTCAACTGCAGATGTTAAACATAGTGCTCCATACTTTATGGAGCACTGGCAGTCGGTACAACACTGATGACAGTGTAGCAGGCTGAGTGGTCAGAGCACACTACTGTCCACTGGAACGCTGCCACTCCAGTTGCTCCATTTCACCTGATTAAAACTGAATTCTTGAAGAGGTTTCTGATGTGGACAAATGGGAATAAATGGATAACAGTGTGCACTAACTACTGAGACTGCTACATGGTCACCACTTCTGTACCAACTGCTAAAGCTTCACGAACCACCAGGTCTCTCGTAGAAGACATACTTTTGAAGCATGGAGCACCACATTTAACATCTGCTGTTGAATGGCCTCAAGGTATGTGTGAATAAGACATTGGCATATTTTCTCAATGTGTGATGATGTTGAACAGAGAGACTGGGATATGATACTGCCTATTCAGACATTCGTGTACAATATAGCAAAGCAGGGCACTACTTATTTCATGCTGTTTTCCTGATCTGCACTCAAGAGGCTGAAACAAAAATGGATACTTTTTTTCTGTTTCAGCTCAACAATTGTCAGGATAATTATGTCAAACATTTCATCATCTGAACTGAAGAACCAATACAACTGGTGTGCATATGAAACTTGTGGATTAAGGATAAGTCTGCAAACACTAAACACCATCCTGTAAGTTACAATCCAGGCAACCTCATATGTATTTTTACACCTGTGCAGAAGGAATTGCTGTAGGTAAAATTTTAGATAACATGGTTTGGAGATGACAGCAAACTATTACTAATTATCAATTAATAAAACAGTTAGGATCAAAATAATAATTTATTTAGAAATGACGACTGATTTCAGCCTTTATGTGGGGCATCTTCAGACTTAATGCACCATATGATTGCTACTGGAGGTGCATGGAACACTTGCGTGAACTCACAGGCTTCGACTATGGAATTGTTCTGTGCACCACTAGATGTAGTCATATACTTTGTTGGATCTGAAAATGGCCAGCATAAAGGCCAAAACCAGTCATCATTTTTAACCCTCTGCCAGGCATGCATTTTTTTATTGCACGAGCAGTCGCACAGTGCATTTTGTGCTCCACTTTCACTGCTCAGTTCTATAGTTATTTTCACACACTATCACACTAGTATTGATATTAACTAGTTTATTGTTTTTAAGAGTAGATGTAGTATAACTCAAAATGATAATAATATCAAAATAACAAATTTTGTTATGTAATTAATACAAATAATTTATTATGGTCACAGTGGAAAATACTAAGAAATAATGTTACTTATAGTGGGAAAAATTCTTTCCCACATATAGTGGGAAAGAATTTTTCATGATTTAACATGGCTGTTAATTATGCTTTATTTAGAAAAGAAGATATACGTCAAAACACATAAATGACATAATTCTAAAAAAATCTATATTTCACTATCAGCTTTGAAAATTACTATGTTCTTAGTGAATGCCTACAGAAACTGTATTATAGCAGATTACAGGCAGGTCATGTTCATTACTTAGTAATTTAAGAGATGTCAAGATTCAGATCACTAGTCATCTGAGTCTGCAGGTGTAACTTGACACTTTTCACAGGTGTAACTAACACTCATATGCTTCCTGCTAACAAAACTATTACAAGAATCACACTTTATTGCTGTGTTAATATTCTTGGCCCTTCCACAAATAACACAGCATAGCTGTTTCTTAGCCAAATGCTTCTCAACTTGCTGAGATGTTTTCCGGTACCATTGAAGGAACAGCAATAGTTCCTTGGGAAGGTTCTGAATTTTGGCTCTTTCTATTGGATGCGGTTTCATGTAGTCATGAGCCAGGGTATTCAGAAATACTCTTCTTGTATCCTTTCGATTTTGTCCATTGGAGTAAAAACGGATCTTGGCTTTGATACCTGCAATGTCTATCAGACTGAAAAAGATTACCAAGGCCACCTTCTTGTTATGTGCGCCACACATCTAGTCGATTGTATCAATGCCACACTTAGTGGCATTGTAATCTAACACAATCTCTGGCTTTCGAGAATCTTCATCGATAATACCTGAATCGTGTATAGTTGAAAATAATAAAGCCCCCTTTTCCTTCTTTGGTACATACAAAACCAACAACAAATCGTTTTTATATCCAAAGAGCGATGAATCAGGTACTCAATTTTTCTTAGGCAGGAATTCCAAGGGAATTTCTTGTTTATTCTTTCTGAATGTCCCAATACATGTAAGCCTTTTATCTAATAGCGACATAGCCAAGGGGCAACTTGTATACCAATTGTCCATAGTTATATTCCACTAAATCCCTCTATATGACTCACAGGTCTGTGAAATATTTCTGATGCTGAATTTGAGACTGCTTTCCACAATATACCTCAAGGTTGCTTGTAAAAAATGTTTTTGCATCACAAAGTGCAAATATCTCAATGCCATATTTGGCAGGTTTGTTGGGGATATATTGCACAAATCCACAATGACCATGAAAAGCTTGAAGTTCCTCATCAGTGGTTACAAACTCACCAATGCTGTACGTAGTTTTGCAATTGGTTGCAAACTCATCCAGAATCGAATGTATGGTGCCAAACTTATCAGCTCTTCTCTTGTGCTTTTATCGTTGAAACGAATGCAATGCTACAAGAAGGAAAACTGCTTGTAGCTCATCACAGCTCTCCCAGTTTGGATTCCTGATCCATCAGTATTCCATAGTTCCATTGCATTTGTGTGGTTTGCTTTCTTAATTCCGAAGAAGTAAAGTAACCCAAGGAGTGCGAGTATTTCACTTCTCTTCATTTCATTTTTGTCTCTTTCTCTCTGATAGTCAGACAGTTCTGGTTTGAGCTGAATATATTTGTTTGTACATTTCACAATAGTATCAATCATTTCCATGTTAATTATCATGAGCAATCCAGAAATCTTGGTTGCTACATCCCTGGCAATAGCCTTGGGTCCAGGAAAAATATTTACAATATTTTTCCTTCTCGCTTTGCTTGTGACAGAGCTAGTACTTTTCCTCCATTTAGAAGTTTTGTCTCTTCCCACAAACCAATCATGAATAGAACCTGGTTGACAATTATTGCCTTCATTTTCATCTGACTCATACTTATATTGAACTTGGGCCATTTTCATACAAGGGGCTGAAAGACATTTGATTTAGGATATCAGCACCATCATTGGCATTGGTGCTAGGTCAACACTGTTTTTTATGTCTTTTTGCAGCACAGTATTCTTGGTACATATTAGTCTGAGCATTACATAGTCTGCATTAAGTTGTTTTAGTCTGATGTCTGTTGTACTCTTCCATCTCGGGGTTAGGGAACTCCTGCTATGTTAAATGTTACAGGATTCAAGTTGGCTTCTTACTTTGGTAGAGAAAATATGGAGAAAGGAGAAGTTGCTACATTTGTCTGAAACTGTTTTGATGTCAAGAGCATTGATATTAATAAATTTTGCTCAGAGCAGCACTTATAAGCTTGTGCAACAGAAGTAGTATCTCATAATAAGTCCTTAATAATAGTAGATATATACAGATCACCTTCAGGAAATTTTAACCTCTTTATAAAACATCTGGAAGCTTTGCTGTTCCATCTCTATGGTAAAAAAAAAAAAAAAAAAAAAAAAAAAAAAAAAAAAAAAAAAAAAAACCAAGGAAATAGTGGTTGCTAATGTAAATGCTCTGTTACTGCTATTGATAATATCTTTGTTGACAAATCTAGGGAACAAAGTCATATCACAAACCCAATAGTAAATGTGCTATCTGATCATGACATGCAGCATCTTGTGTTAAGTGTTGAAACTTATCAGGATAAAAAATCTATTAAATCTGAGAACAGGAGGGTAATAAACAAGTCAAAAATTCAGAAATTCAGGAAACTGCTCAAAGACATGAACTGGATAGATGTTTACAATACTTCTGACTCAAATGGAAAATACAAAGCATTCATTAATAAAGGTACCTCAACTTTTGAAAATTGTTTTTCCATAAAGGTAACCCAAGTCACATAGAAGTCGAAAGATAAAACATGGATTACACAAGGAATAAAGACATCATGTGGGATAAAAAGAAAACTGTATCTACTATCTAGGAACAGCTCTGATGTTAGAATCATAATGCATTACAAAGAATACAGCAAAATATTGAAACAAGTAATCCAGAAATCGAAGCAGCTTTATTATAAGAAAAAGATAATTACATTAGGCACAAAATAAAAAACTGTATGGGATATAGTGAATACAGAGACAGGTGGGGCCAAAAAGAGAACAAGTACGTGTAGTGTTGCAAACCTCTTAAACAAGTACTTCATTTCTGTTACTGACAGTTTGGAGTTATCATATTTGGTGAACAGTGCAATGGAGCATCTGAGGTCCGTCTTTAAAAATAACTTCAGTAAAATGGAAATGACACTCACATCTCCCACAGAAGTAGCATCCATCATAAAATCCTTAAAATCTAAGTATTCTAATGGGTATGATAACATATCAACTAAGTTAATCAAAGAGTGCTCTTGCAATTCGAGTTCTATCTTAGGTTATTTGTGTAATCAATCTCTTATCAGGGGAACATTTCCAGACTGGCTAAAATATGCTGAAGTTAAGCCTCTTTATAAGAAGGGAGATAAAGAGATACTATCAAACTATCGACCAATTTCACTTTTGCCCGTTTTCTCAAAAATATTTGATAATGTTGTGTTCAAGCAGCTCCTTAGGCATCTGACTGCAAATAATATACTGTCCAAGTCACAGTTTGGATTTCTTAAGGGTTCTGATATAGAGAAAGCTATTAACACTTACAGAGAGAATGTACTCAATTCATCAGATAATAAATTAGAGGCTACTAGCATTTTCTGTGACCTGCCAAAAGCTTTTGACTGAGTGAACCACAGCATTCTCTTAAGTAAATTAGAATATTATAGTTTCACTGGCAATGCAGTTCAGAATCTGTAAGAGATTTCCTTCCAGCACGTGTATAACATATGAAGACATGCAGATCGAAGAGGCTGACAGTGTTACATTTCTGGGATTACAGCTCGATAATAAATTCAGTTGGGAAGGGCATACCACAGAATTGCTTAAGTGCCTAAACAAGTCTGTATTTGCAGTGAGAATGATGTCAGATGTAGGAGATACAAATATAAAAAGACTTGCATATTTTGCTTACTTTCGTTCTATTATGTCATATGGGATCATATTCTTGGGTGTCTCATCAAACTGAACAAAAGTTTGTAGGGGGCAAAAGTGTGGGATAAGAATCATTTGCAGTGTAAATTCAAGAACATCACGTAGAAACCTGTTCAAGTAACTTTGTATTCTAACTACTGCTTCTCAGTATATTTATTCTTAAATTCTTAGTAAATTGTTGCAAGTAATACATCTCTATTTCCAACAATAGCTCAATACATAGTATCAAAGACCTAAAATCACTAACCTTGGTCCAAAAAGGGGTCCAATATTCAGGAACACACATTTTCAATAAATTGCCAGCAACAAGTAAAAACTTGGCATAAGATAAAGCACAGTTGAAACAGAGTTTGAAAGACTTTTTGATAGGTAACTTCTACTCCATAGATGAATATGTTAACAGACTGTTAAGCCAGCTTAAATAAAAATGTGTTATATTAAATTTTTCACAGTACTTGGTCACAACAGTCAAGATTACATATTTTGTGTATGATAAATGTATTAATGTGCATAACAATGTTTCATTCTGACAGCATGTTAATTTGTTCCAGTTCACCACATTGTGTTCACGTATTTTGACAATCTCCTGACCAGTGATCAGGGTAGTAAGTATTATATTCAAACATTTTATATTTTTATGTTATACTTTTTGACATGTTCCACACCTACAAGAATCATCTAATATTTTGGGTGTATGGAACGAGAACTGAACCTAATGTAATCTAATGAAGACTACCACTGTTTACTTTTTGGAGTGATAGAGATTCTGTGTACCAGAGACACTAGAAAACTTGCCAAATGCTTAACAGAGGGTATTTTGCCACATGGCTACTTTTCAGCAGAAAGGTCACAAGTTCACAGCTAACTTCCATTTGCTAAACCAGAAGAGGAATCATTTACACAGTATCACTTATTGTGTAGTAGCTTTCCACTGCTAGAAAGTGGTGAAAAAGAGGAAAAAAAGTGCAGAACCACTAGTACAACCAGCAAAATAACAATAAACACAAAAGTGAAGTCTTTTGTGTAAATGTAACATACTAACGATACATTTCCAGAGCTGGGAGTAACGTACCATACAACGACACATGGTAATACGACTGAAAGTACAATACAACTCAAACCATAAAATTGTATATGGCCCTAATGGTTAGACTGATGTATACCTGTTACACAAAGCCATAACAGCATTCTGTTGACTGAGTGCCAATGCAATGACTATGCTCATATCAACCACTGAATGTCTTTCAGCCTCTCATATATTAAGTACTCATCTCTCATTTTCTGCTCAGGATCTATGTTTCTGCTGGACTCGTTTTCATGAGTAACACTACCTCTCAAAATATGTGAAACTTTTTCAACTCCCTGTATATATGTCACACCATTCATCTATACAGGGTGGAGAAAAATTGTGTCACGAAATTTTAACCCTGGATAGTTGATGCCAGTAGGAACCAAAATTACTAATGTTGTGTAGATTAACAACACACCATTTTTAAACTACAGATACTTGGTACCACACACTCCAATTGGCCGCAGGATTGCGCTGTTGCCAGATGCTCTGGACAATGCATGACTGCAAATGCTTTGCCTGCTGCAGATCGTGATGTATCCAAGATGGCCCGCATACTCGGTGGAAGTGTGCCAGCCTTCTGTTATGGCGGTGAACCCGCCGGGGTCCCAACACATTCATTGTAGTTTCATGATAAGACGACCGGGAACAAACATGTCAACAGCTGTTAGTTTGTGTACAGAAATTGTGATGGCCCTGAAAGGGTCTTTTTTGTAGCTAGGGCATTGTTTACTTAAAGGAACTGCTCGAAATGACGACCCTCTGATGCGACACAAGCTTGGTAACATTCAACGGTGTTGTGTCGAACTCTTTCTAAGATTACTGGCATTGCCCTGATGTGTTTGGTGGCATGTTGAATGTGATCCATTGATTCCTCTTGGTTTCTAGGTGGTTTGTGTCTGGGTGGGTGAACTAGAACCTTGAAGAATCCCCACAGGAAAAAGTCCGGTGGCGTAAGGTCTGGTGATTGCAGGGGCCATGTCCTATGAGGAACTCTGCCAATTACCCAGCCGTCGAAGAGTTCATTTAAATATCCGAGCACAACAAGACTCTTATGTGTGGGCGCCACATCATGCTGCAACCACATGTGTAGCCTTATGTCCAGGAGAACATCTTCCAGCAGGCCGGGTAGAGTTTCTTGCAAAAAGTGAAGGTAATTTGCCCCGGTACATCGAGAAGGTAGATGGACCAGCCCAGTCAGATAGTCACCCACATATTGAGCAAAAATCATTCCTGGTGTCTGTGGATGTACGTGACATGAGGATTTCCCCTTGCCCAGTAATGAACGTTTTCAGTGTTGTAAAGGCCATCCCAATGGAAGGTGCACTCATCGGTACACAACACCATGGCGGGGAAGTCAGGACCTTGTACAACATGTCACAGAAACCACCAGCAAAACCCTAGCTTGTGTTCATAGTCCGCCACAGGATTTAGATCTTGGACAGGGTGGAAACTAAATGGATGCTGGCTCTCATCCCTCAAAACCTCCCAGACTAACTGATGAGTGACCCCCATGTCATGTCCAACCACTCTAGTACTTGTCATAGGTGCTTCCTTGAAATGCTCGAGAACAGTCTCTCCAAATGCAGCATCCTGTAGTGTTTGAGGTCTTCCAGCATCGCCATGATATCCTACTAACGAGCCTCTTTTGCCAAGTAAACATTTTTGGGTGTGAGTGGTGTCATGCTGGGGTACCATTCCTCATACAACTGTCAAGGTTCACACACATTACTGTAGGCTACTCCATAAACAAGAACCATAACTCATTGTTCTTCAAACGAATACTATGCCGCCATGCTTACTGCATGACTAAATCACAGGTGACGTATGTGTGCTCCGAAGTGAAGCTTACATTTGAACGCCTCTGACGTGAGGTACAGACAAACAGCAAGACCTATTCAACACATGTGCATATCACGTTGGGGCAGTGACAGGGTGAGGGACATTTGTATGTGTGAACCGACAACCATAGTGCTGCTTGTGAACCGACAAATGGCAACAGGGTAATCCCATGGCCAATCGAAGCATGTGCGCCAAGTTTCTGTAGTTTAAAAATGGTGCATTGTCGACCTACATAACATTAATAATTTTCGTTCCTAATGGCATCAGCTATCCAGGGTTAAGATTTCAAGACACAAATTTTCTCCACCCTGTATAGTCATTTATTCCATCCCTCAGTGACCATAATGGTACCAAAAGATGACAGAAATAAATCTGAAATACTGAATTTAGTCTTCTGAAACTGTTTGACGGTGGAAGATAATAGTATGTTGCTTCATTTGAAGAACTGCATGAATGCTGAAATGGTAGATATTGAAATAAGTGATTGTGGCATAAAAAATCAACTAACACAGCTCAACAGCAGAAAGTCAACTGCACTCAATGAGATACCAGTCAGATACTAAGGATTATGCGAAAGAACTTACTCACCTTCTAGTAGTAGTTTATCTTACATTCCTGGAGCAATTAAGGCTACCTAGTAATTTGGAAAAAAAAGTAGAAGTCATTGCCATTTTCACAAGGGCTCATTGTGCAGATGCTTACATTGCTGACATCAATCTGTTGTAGAATGAAGGAACATCTTTTATGTTCAGCTGTTGTGATGTTTATGGAGAACAAAACTCTCCTCTATAAAAATCAACATGTATTTCACAAACACATAGGTTGCAAGACTCGCATTCCTCTATTCTTTCAAGTTCCAGTAAAAAGAGCAGTGCATTTCATCATCGGATTGTTTACTTTGTGTGAGTGCATTTTGGAGAGGTTCAGAAAACTCCTGTGACAGATGCCACAAGAGAGTCATGCATCACAGAGATTTAGTGTTGAAATTTCAAGTTTTAATGTAAACAAAACAGGAATGTCTCAGACAGATGACAGCCTGCTGGTATGATAAGGATGAACATCTAACCATGCAGAAGAGCAGGAAAGAGGGAAAGTCACCATCTTTAGTACTTGCAGGTATCATCAACACATATACCTTCTACAGCATGCTGTGAATTCCAACCAACAGTTGTAGTTCACCCCAAATGGATATTAATATTGACAGTAATTAATTATTACTACTGATTGTATACAGGGTGGTCCAGTGATCTTGACCGGACCAGATATCTCACAAAATAAGCGTCAAACAAAAAAACTACAAAGAACGAAACTTGTCTAGCTTGAAGGGGGAAAACAGATGGTGCTATGGTTGGCCTGCTAGATGGCTCTGCCATAGGACAAACAGATATCAACTGTGTTTTTTTAAATAGGAACCCCCATTTTTTATTACATATTCGTGTAGTACGTAAAGAAATATGAATGTTTTACTTGGACTACTTTTTTCACTTTGTGATAGATGGCACTGTAATAGTCACAAACATATGGTTCACAATTTTAGACGAACAGTTGGTAACAGGTAGGTTTTTTAAATTAAATTACAGAACGTAGGTAGGTTTGAACATTTTATTTCGGTTGTGCCAATGTGATACATGTACCTTTTTGAACTTATCATTTATTAGAACACATGCTGTTACAACGTGATTACCTGTAAATACCACATTAATGGAACAAATGCTCAAAATGATATCTGTCAACCTTAATGCATTTGGTAATACGCGTAACTACATTCCTCTCAACAGCGAGTAGTTTCCCTTCCGTAATGTTCGCACATGCACTGACAATGCGCTGACATATGTTTTCAGGCACTGTCGGTGGATCACGATAGCAAATATCCTTCAACTTTCCCCACAGAAAGAAATCCAGGGCATCAGATCGGTGAATGTGTGGGCCATGGTATGGTGCTTTGATGACCAATCCACCTGTCATGAAATATGCTATTCAATACCGCTCCAACCGCATGTGAGCTATGTGCTGGACATCCATCACGTTCGAAATACATCGCCATTCTGTCACGCAGTGAAACATCTTGTAGTAACATCGGTAGAACATTACATAGGAAATCAGCATACATTGCACCATTTATATTGCCACCGATGAAATGGGGGCCAATTATCCTTCCACACATAATGCCGCACCATAAATTAACCTGCCAAGGTCACTGATGTTCCACTTGTCGCAGCCATCATGGATTTTCTGTTGCCCAATAGTGCATATTATGCCGGTTTACATTACCACTGTTGGTGAATGACGCTTTGTAGCTAAATAGAACGCGTGCAAAAAATCTGTCATCATCCCATAATTTCTCTTGTGCTCAGTGGCAGAACTGTACACGACGTTCAAAGTCATCGCCATGCAATTCGTGGTGCAATCGATGTTGATGTAGCATTCTCAACACCGACGTTTTTGAGATTCCTGATTCTCCCACAATTTGTCTGCTACTGACGTGCAGATTAGCCGCGACAGCAGCTAAAACACCTACTTGGGCATCATCATTTGTTGCAGGTCATGGTTGACATTTCACATGTGGCTGAACACTTCCTGTTTCCTTAAATAATGTAACTATCCAGTGAACGGTCCGGACACCAGGATACCGAGCAGTAAACATAGCACACACCTGTTTGTCATTTTGATCACAATAGCCATACATCAACATGATATCGACCTTTTCCGCAATTGGTAACCGGTCCATTTTAACACAGGTAATTTATCATGAAGCAAATACTGTCCGCACTGACGGAATGTTACGTGATACCACGTACTTATACATTTGTGACTACTACAGCACCATCTATCACAAAGCGAAAAAAGTGGTTCAACTAAAACATTCACATTTCTTTACGTACTATACGAATATGTAATAAAAAATGGGGGTTCCTATTTTAAAAAACGCAGTTGATATCCGTTTGACCTATGGCAGCGCCATCTGGTTTCCTCCTTCAAGCTATACAAGTTTCGTTCTTTGTAGTTTTTTCGTTTGATACTTATTTCGTGAGATATTTGGCCCGGTCACTATCAATGGACCACCTTGTATAATCCAAATAAACAAAGTCATAATATTGACACCATTTATTAACTTTTAACCATAGAGTAATATTATTGTGAATATTTGCATGTATAACCACAGATAACTGCAATGCCATGGACTTATACTCGGAAAGTAATTATTACTGTGGATAGCCAAACTTGAGCAAATCTCTGAGCATCTTGGGTGCCAGAATGATCCCATGATCCCTACCCCATCCTAATCAATAACAGTTTCAGACTTACACTACTTTCACTTCTGAAGATTTTTTGGTTGTTTCAATTCTCTCAATCACCCTCTAGCTAATATGAATTCTGAATATGGCAAGGTAGTTTGCATTCACAAAAATGATAATTTTTAACAAATACTGTTTATTAAATAACATGATTGTTTTATACAATTTTATTCTCTCCTCATTCCATTTTAACTTGCTGTATAACATGGTTAATGACAAGTCACAGTTCCTGTAGCTAACATGCATATCATCACAGCAATAATGAATACAGGCACATACTATTAATCAGAGAAAGAGAAAAGCAATATGCTGTGAGAAAATACCAGCTGAAACTTTAAAGGAAATTGAGCAATATCATGACTCACCACTCTTACCAACAGAACATATCATGAAGGCATCATCTTCGAAAATGTATTTAAAACTCTTCTACTCCCTTTACCAAAGAAATACAATGCCAAAGAATGCGAAGACTACAGGACAGTTAACTTCATATTGCACATTACAAAGGCTACATGAACACATTCATTCAGAAAATCAGAAAGAAAAATTGAGCAAAAAATGGGAGAGGATCAGATTGGACTTAGGAAATGAAAATTAAGATGAGATGCCATTGGATATGTGAGATGCCATTGGATATGACGATGATACAACAAAGAATTCTGAAAGTCAACAGGGATATGTACATCTGCTTTGTTGACTGAGAAAAGGTGTTTGAAGAGCAGACTGGGGTATCAACTTGAAGATCTTAAAAGAAACTAACATAAACTGAAAGGACAGAAGACTTACAAATAAATTCTATTCAAGACAGAGTATGGTGGCACGGATTGGTGATAAAACAGATGAAATGATCGTCAGAGAAGGTGTAAGTCAAGGGTGTTGTTTGTTATCAATATTTTTCAATATTTATACTGAGGAACTAATAGGCAATGGATTATAAAAGCAAAACAGAAGGAGAAGAAAGAATAAATACAATTAAGTATGCAGATGAGCAACACTGTTCACTGAATCAGAGAAAGAGCTACAATTTCTGATTGAGAAGATAGTAAAAGTGGGAAAAAGAATATCAAATGTGGTGAATGTGGGAAAGACCAAAGTAATGAGACTCAGGAAACCTGTAGTCTCTGCCAAAATATCACTGGAAGGATGCAAAAATATCACTGGAAGGAAAGACCTTGGAACAAGTAAAACCTTTTGCGTACTTCAGAAGACTAGTGGCAAAAGATGGAAGATGTATGAAGGAGATATGAGTAGAACATCTATGTGTAAAAGAGCTTATGAGAAGGTAAAAGATTCATTGATGACATCAGAGTGTCTGATGTAATATTATATGACAATGAATTATCAGCAGTACAACTGACTGGGGTAAAAGGCTTGGATAGTTTTACCATGTAGCCATGGAGAAAAATGCAAATAGTGAAATGGACTGACAGAATCATTGCGAGGAAGAGAGGGAGACAAAGATGATCACTTGAAATATTTGGCAACATTAAAAATTGGCAGAGGACAGAGGAAACTGGAGAGCATCCAACATATACCTGTCATAAGACAAATAATGTATATCAAATTCAACAGCAGGGCACCCAAGAAAGTGAGAGTGAGTTTTTTTATATCAAGAATCCAACAGTAGAACATTTACAATGCTTCAAAAAAAATTATATATATACGTGTCTGTGTATGTGCGGATGGATATGTGTGTGTGCGCGCGAGTGTATACCTGTCCTTTTTTCCCCTTAAGGTAAGTCTTTCCACTCCCGGGATTGGAATGACTCCTTACCCTCTCCCTTAAAACCCACACCCTTTCGTCTTTCCCTCTCCTTCCTATTTCCTGAAAAAGCAACCGTTGGTTGTGAAAACTTGAATTTTGTGTGTATGTTTGTGTGTCTATTGACCTGCCAGTGATTTTGTTTGGTAAAAGTCACATCATCTTTATTTTTAGATGTGTTTTTCCCACGTGGAATGTCCCCCCCCCCCCCCTCTCTCTCTCTCTACTGAATTCTTACCAAAAATAGTGTGTACATGATCTGAAACCTTTAGGTCTCCTTTTTAAAGTAAATTTGTAATATTTTCCAAAGCAGTGTCTCCTAAATGTTGTACTTTAAATAAGTTTTTATCTAGAAAACTGGATATAAGGGAGCCACATACACTATGTGATCAAAAGTATCCGGAAACCTGGCTGAAAATGACTTACAAGTTCGTGGTGCCCTCCATTGGTAATGCTGTAATTCAATACGGTGTTGGCCCACCCTTAGCCTTGATGAAGGCTTCCACTCTTGCAAGCATACATTCAATCAGGTGCTGGAAGGTTTCTTAGGGAGTGCTGCACTGAGAAGAGGTATCGATGTCGGTCAGTGAGGCCTGGCACAAAGTCAGTGTTCCAAAACACCCGAAAGGTGTTCTGTAGGATTAAGGTCAGGATTCTGTGCAGGCCAGTCCATGCACAGACCATGTATTATGAAAAAGTGCTCGATTGTGTTGAAAGATGCAATCGCCATTCCTGAATTGCTCTTCAATAGTGGGAAACAAGAAGGTGTTTAAAACATCAGTGTAGGCCTGTGCTGTGACAGTGCCATACAAAACAACAAGGGGTGTGTCGTATCAGCTGCCGCACAGTAGCCATCAACTCGGCGCCGCGTGCTACAACACGCGCGGCACACAGCGAGTACCGCTGGCACCGCACACGATGTCAACAACTGGCGCAAGTTAATGCGTCGTCACGGGGTTAGCGGCAGCGTACACACCACTATTGACACGGATTACCCTTGTGGCGCTGCCCTTGCCACCAGAGTGAGCAACCGTATAAGGGCACATCTACCAACACTCTGATTGGCCGAACCTGTGGATTTAAGCGAGCTCCCTGAGCCCGTTTAACCAGTTCAATCTTTACCAATGACTGTGTTACTACGCGGCTGCTGGATTCACGACGACCGAGCCGTACTGTGGCCTCCCTGGCTGGAAACTTGCGACGAGTTGGTATCGACTGGTTGGCAGTGGTTTGGACTGGTATTCTCTACTAGTGACTCTGATTTCTCCTTGGTGCTACAGCCAGCGAAGTGTTGTGTAGTCGAACTTAAGTTTTGTTTTGAGTGACAGAAGGTCAAATAAATTTGGTTATCACGGAATATTTGTTGTGTTATAGTGCACACATATGCAATGGGGTGCAAGCCCCCTCCATGACAAACATGACCACACCATAGCACCACTGCATCTGAATTTTACTGTTGGCACTACACATGCTGGCAGATGACGTTCACCGGGCATTCACCGTACCAACACCCTTCCATCGGATCACCACATTGCGTACCGTGGTTTATCACTCCACACAACATAATTCCACTGTCATTTATGAGCAGCCACTCGACCATAAAATCTAAGTTTTCTCAACTCCCACCTAACTATCATAGTACTTTCAGTGGATCCTGATGCAGTTTGGAATTCCTGTGTGACGGTCTGGATAGATGTGTGCCTATTACACATTATGACCCTCTTCAACTGTCGGTACACAGCCGAGGTCGGACTGCACGCTTATGTGCTGCACGTGTCCCCTCATGTTTCCACTTCTCTATCACATTAGAAACAATGGAGCTAAGGATGTTTAGGAGTGTGTAAATTTCATGTACAGATGTATGACACAAGTGACACCCACTCACCTGACCACATTCTAAGTCTGTGAGTTCTGCTGAGTGCCCCATTCTGCTCTCTCACAGTGTCTAGTGACTACCGAGGTTGCTGATATGGAGTGCCTGGCAGTAGACGGCAGCACAATGCACAATGCAATATGAAAAACACATGGTTTTGGGGGTGTTGAGATACTTTTGATCACATAGTGTATGTGCAATACTGATAGTTGTAATTAATCATACTGCAGTAGTGACTAACAAAATCAGAACATCATCTCATTGAAAGGTTAAGCAGAATTATGAAGAAATGGTCTAAAGAGACTGCAGCTTCTGAAAAAGAGATGAACTTTTTTCATGTTTTCTACAGAATGTTCTGCATTTCTTTGCAGATAATCAACTGGAGCATTGGCAGAACACTTTCCCTGCTCTTTAATCCAAATTTAAATTGAGTCATTTACAAGTTTCCTACATGATTTTATGGGAAGTTAAGTTTATTTTTAGTTTATGAAACATTACACTCCAAGCTCAGACTTTCCAGTCAGCTAAAATTTGCAATACAGGTAAGAGAAATCAGTACGCTGCAAGTTTGTTAATAAGTCTCCATGGAACTACAGTAACTTAGTCCTTGATGCAAAAATATTCTTTCACTCTCACTCAGAACACATTTCCATCACTTTTTATAAATCTTTTGATAACAAGATCCTCTTTATATGTTATTTAGCTTCACAACTGAACTGGGTGAAATTGCATAATCTTCAGCCAATGAATAAGCATTTATATGGAGAAGTGTTTAAATCCTTGCTCAACCTTCCCAGTTAATCTTATATGGTTTTCCTGTGGGATGTGAGGATTATGGTTTCAACAAAACCATGATCAGTTTGTTTCCTCATCCTTGTTCAAGTTAGATTTCTCAATGACCCTGGTCTCATAAAGCATTCAAAGGACATTATTCGTGGAAACTGATACTCAAGCATAATGTATGCCTCTGTTGCAATGATTAAAAATTCAATTGTTAAAAAAGTAGTGCAAGAAAATGCATTTATTGCACAAGTTGAGTACATCACACATTGTCAGATATACAGGTCAAAAATATGTACAATACTTAGAAACACTACTATCATTCAGTGAGTACAACAACAATATGCAACAGGTACAAGGTGACACATATAGCAATGATGGAAAGTTAGCACACTTCATCATTATGTCATTTATCAACTAATATGATAGCTACATGATTGTTGTACACAATTATACATTACAATGAAATGCTGAGAGGTATATTCTGAGGAACAAGATATTTCACAGACACAAGTGTATTAATGAACTTTTCTATAAACTTTTCAGTTTGGGATGCAATTTGGAAGTTAGCAAACAACTATTATATTAAACTAGATGATGACAAATAATATTTTATAGCACATAATTGAAATACAATCGCTTTATATGGTCTAAGAATTAATATATGGGCACTTTTACAAATTATGCTTTAGTCTGCAACATGAAATATATCAATATCACCAACACTTTAAAAAAAAATCCATGGCAATAAAAATATATGTATGCATTTATATATGTTGTATCATTCTCTTCTTGAGACTATGGCTTCTACTATGTGGTAACATATTTTCACATCATATTCCTTTCACAACTCTGCTATCACACTAATTGCATATTTTATTGAGACAGTGTCTCATTTTGTAATAAAAGGACAATGGGAGACAAAACAATAATTTCCATCAATATATTCTGGCCCCTTCACATTGTACATGAGATATTATAGTATGGAATAGCACATATGTCAGTTTCTGAAATAGGAAAGTAAAGAGTAATGTGTGTAAAAGCAGTGTTGATAAATATTGTGTAATGAGTAACAGAATCATGGTAACATTCTTATGGAACTGTCTTACACCAATAAGCAAACTCAACCACTACTATCAACACATTTTGTGTACGAACATTGTTTACAGTTTTAGATGGTGTAGCACAACTTGGATGCCCTAGTTTGAAAAATACATGTTATCATGGTATCACAAGAGGAACAAACAAATATGTATAATTATTACAAATAAATCTTTATATTATTGATATACATCATCGGAATTTCATTAATAAAAAAGCTGCATGAACATTATTTGTGAATTAGCTGCAAGAATATTCATAATGAAAGACAATAACTAGGGCAACTATCTTTTGTTAACTCCATTGTACTTATTCACATACATGATTTTATTATTTAAGAGGAAATAAAAGTAATATGAATGCAAACAGTGCACAGTCAAATTTTTATATCCCACCTGACAAGAAACGTTGACCCAAAGAAACTTTGCAACAAATTAAAACAGACCAGGACTCAAACTTGACACTTAACTTTTGTGGGCAATACTTTTCCTTTACTACTAAGACATTCTCAAAGTCAAATAATATGGTAGTGACTTAATCTGAATGAATAATCAGACTATGTCAATAAGTTTATTCTGTGCTAATGGAGATCATAAAACATTTTACACAACAATCCTGAAAGATACAGTTATTCTAATAATCAGAACCACTTGCTCTGCAGTTGTTCACTTAATAAATTACAAAGGAAAGAAAAATGAGATTATTGAAAGTGGCAATCCCGCCACATTTCTGCAACCCAGGACTTGTGATACAGTTGTAATATTACTATTAAAGGAGTCTTCTGTGTTATTCATTAGTTTATGACAAAGGAAGAATAGTAATATTGAGTGCATCAGCTGATTTAACACACAAATCACAACTATTGCAAGTTATACAATTTCTCAAATACTGTTGCTTTGCAGGGTATTCAGCCATTTAACAAGGTACTGCATTTTCCGTGTACACAGTATATGGTTCTTTGCAAATGGAGAACTTATCTCCACAGATGGGCAGTTCGGCACAGACAAATGGTACTATTATGATCCTCATTGTAACTGCCTTCACTGCTCTATCAGATGAAATGGTTTAAATTTAAAATTAGCTCCAAACTACAACAATGCTGATAAAATTTATTACTACAGTTGCTTTGCTGTTTCCCAACACTTGTCAATATGTCTTGCATTTGCCTGATAAAATATTAAGACATAAGGCAGACATCTCAACATGTCTTGTAAATGTGGTTTTGTTTCTAGAAATTCAAATTCAGCTGTACCCTACAGCAATTATCATTTTTTTCCATTTTTTATTAGCTTCTTTCATTAACAGTCCATACATCCAAATGTTGAGTCAACTGTTGGAAATCTCATGCAAAAGTAGAAACATTATAGTCAAACAGAGAGTTCATCAGACAGAACAAATAATTAAACATTCATACATATAAACATGTTGGGAACCATCATATCTTTGATTCACATTCCAAGGAGGATACTTTGTTTTCCCCGTATGGATCCACTGACATGAACTGATGTACTCAAGGTTTCTCATTCAGCAGTGGCAGTATAAATTTTATTCCTCACTTTCCTTACTCCACTATCCTCAAACTATATTTTTACCCAAACAATGGAAAGTCCAGGATGGAATAACAACAATATTATGAAAATGATAGATTTCTACTCATCACAGGTGTTTAGTCACAGACAGGCAAAATGAAAAGACAGCTAAACATTAACATTTTCAGCCACAAAGCCCTCTTGGACCCAATTTTTTATGCTGCCTACTGACTTAAAATGGATGGTTCTCACAAAGTACAAAACTACAGTCAGTCAAATAGTTCCTCATGAATGTCAGGATATAATGCAAGCCTACATCAAAAGTAAACTATTTTACTTAATTTCAATTGGATATGATTCCCTGAAGAAGTTGTTAGTAGCAATTGAGAGCTGTTTTACTAACATACAATAACATATTTTTATAGTTGCATCTGATATACATACATCACATATTCTTATTTTTGAAGGATTATTATAATTAAACTTTCTGTGAGATTTTACTTGCTTTGGAAGTCATAACCACAAGAAATTGCAAAAGGGGTTTTAGTCTACTGTTTGACTGAAGAAGAAAGAATAGCACTGTTCCCCACAAAAATATTCATTTATGCTTACATACATGGTGTTGACACATGTGTCACAAGAATTGAGAACTCTATTCTCTCTCTACCCCCCCCCCCCCCCCCCCCCAGTATAGGAGAAATTTTTGTATGTATTGTGGACTAAAAAAATGGATTTGTGATAATAGCTAATGTTCTTCTTGGTGGGTTCTTTTTCCAGTTTATTTATTTGTTGTTAGTGTTAATGATAACTAACACATGAAGCAGTGTAGGGTCTGTTTCGTGTAACACAGGGAAAGAAATAGGCTATAGCCTTGTTAAATAAATCAGACTAGCAATCACAGTATCTAGTATCCCAACTACATCACCACCTGACATTGGTCATGGTATACTGCTTCCAGTGAAAGTAAGATGGGTACTGTTCTTCAAGGCATTTCTGACATTGATATTATAATCCTCTTCATTAACTAAGTGAAGATCTTCCAGGCAGCAAGGAACAGAACATGTTAACTCCTTATTCTGCAAATAATAATATGTTTGTATCCTCTTCATTAACTAAGTAAAGATCTTCCAGGCAGCAAGGAACAGAACATGTTAACCTCTTATTCTGCAAATAATAATATGTTTGTATCTATTCTGTGTTTACATTGTCAATGAAAATGAAATAAAACTAAAATTGAACGATGCCTCAGAACATGTATACTTTGTAATTTGTTGAATTCCAGAGTACGCTTGCTTTGGCCCCTTAGTAACCACATTTACTGTCACCAAGTGAGGAATGCAACAGAACTGCAGAGGAAGAATACTGGCATGGCTATCCTAACAAAGGGTTGCCTCATTTTCTGGTGAATGCCATAAAAGTTGTAACAAGGTCAGATAAATTTCTTATTAGTATTTCCAAATTAGATACTGAGCTTATGATTCTCTTCAACAACATTACCCACTATACCCCCTACATTGGTCAAATTGCTTGGTACCATTTAATATTTTGAACTAAATAAGAAAGATGGCTGTAAAGCACTATAATTTTCAACGCAAAACAACATCTGATTTCTAAAAACATAGTTCAAGCCCATTTCATCACTTCATTCCTATAAATAATAGAAAGAGATTCAGGCATAGGGAAAAGTTGAAGTTTGTAATTATAAGTTATAAATTGCATGTGATGGGTGTAGTTCAAGGTATATTGGTCAAACTGGTAGAAATTTTGAGATACATTGTAAGGAGCACAATAAAAACTCACACTCCAAATCAGTGTAAGTACCCACCCACAGGAAATTGGGAATTCAATTACAGTTCTCCCCTCTAATCTTCAGATAATGCATCGAGAAACAAAGGGCTATACATTTAATAGTTTGGAAGAATTGGAAATTTATTACTCCTGAAAAAAATTCCTGGTGAAATACTCAAAGCACATATGAATTTATGCCACAGACACAATTTGGCGAGTTTTGATTGTTTAAATAAGTAGTTTATAGGTTACCAGAAGCATATTCTCTTCACATCACCTTTAGATGTCAGTATATGCATCCCCTGGCTCATTGGAGGATTAGTTTATTAAAATTATACAGCCACTTTTCACCCTTCTCATTGACACACACCACTCGGCCACTCTCTAACTTCGCGCATGCGCTATTTTCCGCACAGCCTCACAACAGCATTCTGCCAGTTTAGCTCAGTTTGATGCCATGCTACCTGCATAAGCAGTCTACATATAAGGTATGTGTTGAGCCTTGCTTCTTTCTTTCTGGTTTCTGTTTGAAGTTAGGCTATGTTTATTTGATTTTGTTTATTTGGATGTTCTTACGGCACCTATGGTTTTTCCAGTTTCTTTCGTTTTTCATATTTAATGAGATATGCGCTTCTTTTACAGGTTGCTTTTTGGGCCCAGTCATTTTAACTTGGACCACCGCTTTACAGCGAGTTACTTATTTTTATTGATTTGATGATGAATAATGGGACTTGTCTACATCTGTTTTTCCTGTACACTACAATGACTTAAAATAAAAGATAAGTATACTATTCATAGCAGCATTATGTGATTCTGATCACTTATTTTTATAAATTGGTTATTCTGAAGAGTAAATAGGTTATTCCCCCAATGTACAGATTACTTGAAGATGCATATTGAGAATGCAAAACTGGTCATGGCCTTTCAGTAGAGGACTTTAACAGCCTGATCGTAAGACCATTTATTCAGCATTATAATTTTCAACTGATCTGATGCTGATGATTGTTAACTAGTTACTTACAAGTAAATTATTATAAATGAAAATGATGGTTTCACATTGCAATTAATGTTTGCTGTTCTGGAACTTCCCAACAGGTAAGAATGGCTCATGAGGATTTCCGGCAAAAGATAAGGCTCCAAGCTGGCGGAGTCCCAGTCAGCACACAGTTTTTATCCACAAGTAAATATCAAAGTGTAATGCTGATTGCTTATACAGTTTCAGAATAAATTTAAAAAAATAAAAATAAAAAAATAAAAATAAAAACATAAACTAGAACTGAAACATACTTTTAAGAAAGTGCTTGAAGGGTAGTATGTGATGATGTATTAAATAATTGAAACAGTCTCCAATTACTTCAATAGAATGAAAAAGTTCAAAGTGATATCATTTTCACTTTCTGCTGAAATGGTGGCAATTACTATTTACAGAGCCATTTGTAGCTGTCATAAAGCAGCTGGTGGTAAGTACAGGCATTCATAATTCTACATACAGTGAAGTCATCTACCCCAGAAATGTTTTGTAAGGCACAATGGCATGTGTGGTTCATGAAGAACGTACTACATTTCACCAGAAGTAAAAATTACTGTACTGACTTTAACAATGTTAAATTTTATCACTTTCTAAGAGGTGCTATGGGAATTTTGAAGAAGCCAACAATTGAGTCAACGAACTTATGGATACATAAGACTGAAGGATGAGAAGTGTTGCAATAGCAAACACAAATAATGGAGTCACCTGCTACATACATGTCAATGATGATTAGTCTGTAAATGATTTCTCAGTTCTCTCATTCCCTGATGGGTATTAACTTGGGGTCATTCTTTCGTCTCCCACAAACAAAAATGGAAATTTTGTGAAAGCCAGTTTAACACACACACTACTGAAACATGTAGAAGCTGCTTTGTCGGAGAAATTTTCAAAATAACCTGAAAGAATATAAACTGAAAATTTCTAAACATAGAGATCCTTGAAAATATGTTTACATTTTTGGTCAATAAAATATCCCTAATGATTTTGGTGACAAAAACTGTGTGTATTCTTGAATATTATTTTTTTGAGATATAATGTTGTTGCACAGAATGAAGCAGATTAAAATGAGAGCTGAAGTTTCAATCAAACTTTAAAAATTCAAGGGAGCAAATGTAGTAAATAAAATGGCTGAAAGCTGGTCAAAATATTGGTTCTTATTTAATTTCATTTCTAAATATCACACTGCACTATAGCCCAAGAGGATTTCTTTTATGCCGACACTGGCTGCAGAAATGTGTTGAGTTTGATTTACAAATATTTATGCATTTCTGCATAATATTCCTAATTTAATGTTTGTGATACATAAGACTAATAACAAATGAGGCAAGCTGCCAAGGATAATTTCTGTTATCAGGAACTTTTCTGTTATCAACAACTTTTATGGAGCTATTCTTAAACAACAGTCTAGGTATTACAGGCTAACTGCTGGGCCGGTCTTACAGATATGTGGAACTAACGTGTGTTGTCTACCAGCATTAAAGAATAAAACTGAATATTATAATCATAACAATTACTGGTTTATGTCTGTATCGTTGCAACAAGCCTGTGAGTAAGAAGAACAAAACATTGGTGGGCATATAGAACGAAAATCTTATTACAGTTATTTTGCATATTATAATTTTGATAATATAACATGAATTTTTGACATTTGATTGTTTAAAATTCTATCAATCTTGACTGGCTTGTACAGTGTTCTGTGTTTCAGTGATATCTATGTCACTGTAAATATAAAATATGTTGAAACATCTATAACTGGTATTGTCAACACAACACATTATCACATATGTAATAAGAATATAACATTTTATAAACATTACAAAAGAAGAACAGCATCTGCTTATCATATATTGAAACAGTTGGTACAAGCCTGCCCCCCCCCCCCCCCAAAAACACACACACACACACACACACACACACACACACACACACACACACACACACACACACAGAGAGAGAGAGAGAGAGAGAGAGAGAGAGAGAGAGAGAGAGAGAGATGTTAAATCTCTAGCTTTCAGAACGTTTCAAGCTGCTTGTCATACAGGGAACAGAAATAGGTAAAAGAGAGTTTTACAGATATCTGAAGGAAGAATATTTCACCTTTAATCCTAGAGGTGAGAGCTAAAATTTTACAGTTTCTCTTTATTTCAATTTTGTGTGTGCCTACTAATGCAGGAACTGTTCGAATAGCTTTGAAAGATAAAGATTCAATACAAATTTCCCCATTTGTGCATGAACCAGTAGTGTTCTAATTTGAGCTGTTGCAACCACTGGTAAGTTCACACTTTTCTTCAGTCTTAAATAATGCTAACACTTACATTTAACTTTATATTTTTAATTTAAACACATGAAATGTTACTTTCTCACTCAATACAAAAACTTACTACTACAAAGGGTGAGTGCCAAAAGACACATATTTATGTTTTCATTCTTATTTCTGGAGTACATTATGGAGTCAGCAATTATAAATGAGACTTGTTCTTGAATCAAAATAGAAAAATCAATAATTCAGTACCACACTTATGGGTATGCTCAGGACCTTTTCTACATAGCACCTTCAACTGTCCACGAGTTCCTTCTGTTTTGTTTTCACATACACAAGAAAGCTGGGTAGTAAGCAGTAATGCACAGTTTCTTTCGCTGGTTTCCTAGCTTAAGACTTTCACAGTAGGACGATTGAGAGAGTTCAGAATGAGCAGTAGCCTCAAGCCATTATATGGGGAACTATGAAAAGCATTCAACACACTACAGATGATTACTTCCATTCTCATTTAAATTTTCATTAGTGCTAAATGATTTCATAATTAATTTCTCATACAGTTACAATAAGAAAATTACTTTTTATGGTTATGGCTACAAACCAATACTTTTCTGTGTATTTAGATAGAACATGACAGCATTGCCCGCTTCTGTGGTGGAGGTCAACAAATTGTAGAGGACTCATGTAGTTCCTTTACCTCATGCTGATAGGGTGGCTCCATGAGAGAAATCATTTTCACTGGCATATTGGGTTTGCTGCACAGGAAAGGTAATGTTCCAAAGACAAATTGTTTAACTGTGTTCTAAGCCAAAGCAAAACTACCCAGCAATATCTTACCAAGAGAAGGTCACTAGTAAGTTCTTCATTCAATGGAAACATTAAATTAACCGGTGTTCTACTGATTTTAAGTTAATCCCATTTCCAACAATGCAAACATTATATTATGCTTAATATACACACACAGCCACTGGTTTTTACAGTAACACATTAGGTACAAATAAACTTACGAACAATGCAGTTCTTCGTGGCTATAGTCGTGGATAAATATTTCATGCATTTGTTGCCACTTCAATCTCTGAAACATTTACCCACACACGTAAGAAGTTGTAAGCTGAGATTAAATAATGGCCTACAAGATGTCTAGTGCTGCACTTGTAAGCAAACTGTGTATGTACAGCTACATGAAACAGCCTGAAACGGGGAGCAAACATTATGATGAAGATTTCGTCACTGAAATGTATGCTTTCATAATTTGAAAAACTATGCACATGAAAATAATAATTTTGTGTTATGTTATAACTCTACATATTTGCTGTTTAGTAGATACATTGTGGTAACTAATGATCAGTCAAATTCATTAACTACTAGTGTAAGTTAATCAACTGCCAATGGATCCATTAACTGTTCAATGAAGTAATACAACACAGTTAACTGTTCTGTTCCAATAACAACAATCAAACATGTCTCATTTGTATTTGCACTCCATTCCCTACAAATTAAATAATTTAATCATGGCCTAAGACTGAATTTGTCGACAGTCTGCATATTACTGAAATTCTGTGTAGGTTGTCACCATTTGCTTGGAAATGTACTCTTACACCTATTCTTCTGAGCTACTTAGAATTATCAGTTCTTCTCTCTGTCTTCAGAATACACAAATACACTTTGTGTGTGTTTTCACCACCCACACCCCTACAGTTTTTCTATTTCATGTATAACAATAAATCTAAGCAGAAGTACTAAGTAACAAACAGATTTGAATTAATTATATAATTGTACTTAAAAACTGCATCAGCATGTGTTCTATAGGTACACTACTTTAAATATAACACAAATAAGACCAAGACACGAAATTTTTAAAAATGTCTTTGTTTTACAATCGCTAGGACAGTGACAAAGGCATACTACATTCATTAAAAAATTACTTAAGAGCTTTAAAACTTGTTTGGTGTAGTGAACATAGATGTTTCTGAAAATAAAATAACACATTTAATGCATGACAATATTTATCACAAACATGGGAGAAGTACTTTAGCCTATTATAATTTTCTATAAAGTTAGCTGTTTCACAACTGACATTTCAAATACTCTATCTTAATACTGTTGTTTTGTTTCCACTTTACCCTGTACAAGCCAAATTCTGATCACAGTTTACAGCCACATTTGCACATCCTGAAAGTAAAAACTTCAATGCAAAGAATGTGTCTGAAAAAATGTTACAAAACAGTATTGTATGTGCACATTAAAAGTACATCTATCCACACAAAACATATTAATTCTCTGTTTCACTCTTAACTTACAAAATAATTTTGTCAAGCAAATCTAGCCTCTCTCCTGTGAAGTATGAACAGTTTAGTCACTGTAGTTTTAAGAAACACTGGACTTTGTAAGAAACAGAAGTGGGCCATCAGTCATCAGGCAGAACATAAGGTACAATGCTAGGGAAATGTTCCCCTAAGAACTTACGTAAACACGAACAAGTACACGTGGGTTCCCTCCCCCCCTCCCCCCCTTTCCCTCTTCCCCCCCCTCCCCCCCCCCCCCCCCACACACACACACGAGAGAGAGAGAGAGAGAGAGAGAGAGAGAGAGAGAGAGAGAGAGAAAACAGCAAAAATTCAGTGAGATGAAACACATAAGCAAAACATTGACTGTAAGTGTACATTTTAAATGACTGAGTGTGGTAACAATGAAGAAATGCTCAGGGTTCAAGTTGCTGCCATGGCCAGGTACTAGTAAATAGAATCTGTCACTGCTTTTTCTTTCAACTATGTTGTGTGTGTGTGTGTGTGTGTGTGTGTGTGTGTGTGTGTGGGCGTGTGCAAGTGCATAAACGCACACAGGAAAGGGGAGGAGGGCACAAATGCAAGCGCACACACACACACACACACACACACACACACACACACACACACACACAAAGCACATTTGCTCATATATATCCAGGGTGTTCATAGTTAAAGTTCCAGAACACTGTAGAAAAAGAACCACTGCTCAGAATGACATCAAATTTGAACAGAATATTATTTGTGCAGAGGGAAACACCATGGAATAAAAAAGAAATTAACAAAAATTTGACTGATAGAGAGTGCTAAAAGCATCAGAAGTTGTTCACCAATGGACGTCAAACACGCAGCTGTTCCTCATTTTGCATCTGAGATGTCTAACATAACTGTCTACATGAAGGATCGCACATTGCTGGTAAAGCTCTTTTACAAGAATGGTGACTGTACGCCAGTAACCCTGCGGAAGTTCCAGATACTCAAGGATATGAAGAAGGTTCTGCAGAAAATGATTACAAAATTCAAAAAGACAGGTACTTTTGAAGTGCAATGTGGCAGAGGGAGGAAAGCAGTTGATCCTACATTTGTCGAAGATGTGGCCACAGCACTGCAGGAGGGGTCAGTGGTATCCAAATATGCATTGCATGGGAAACCGTTCAAACGTTGGACATGCTTGTGAGCATGTTGCATAAAATACTACAAAACATCCCGAATTGCTATCCATATAAAATCATATATGTTCAGGAATTGCTTCCTGCTGACCTGCCAGCAAGACAAATGTTCGCTCTGGAATTTCTTGCTTGCATGGAAGTGGACAATCAATGGTCATGGAACATTCTTTGGACAGACACAGCCTGGTTCCACCTCCACAGACATGTCAATATGTAGAATTGCAGAATATAGTCAACAGAAAATCTGCACAGAAATCAACTGGTACCACTTCATTCTGCAAAGGTGACTGTGTCATGCAGGTTGACTGCATTATTTATCGTAGAGCTGCAGTTTTTCGAGGAGATGAGGCCTGCGGATCCTGTTACTTGTACCATCACTGGTAAATGCTATGAGAATCTTGTGGCACCAACATTATTCCATTACCTCTGCAGCATGGATGCAAGAGTCGGATAATTTTTATGCAAAATGGCACTCCTCCACACACTGAACAAAAAGTGAAGTGGCTGCTGCAGAGGCATTTTGCAAACGCTAGAATTATCAGTCACCGTTTCCTACAGCCTGGCCATCTATATCACCTGATCTTAATGCGTGTGACTTCTGGCTGTGTGGTTATCTGAAAGATGATGTGTTCAGTGCTCCAATTATGAATGTAGCTGAAATGGAGGACCACATTTTGCACTACCTTCTGAATGTGACTCCCATCACACTCCAATCTGTTGTGGAACATGCTGTATTTCTATTTCAACTTGAGGCAGAAAAGAGTGGACAGCTTATTGAACATGTCTTGCGCCAGTCTCACAAAAATTATATGTCACTGTCCTTTTACTCTTTATGTGGTTTCTGGTCCCAGGACAATTAAAAAGTGACATAGTTTTGCTTTATATGTGGTTTTTGGAATCAGGACAATAAAAAACAGATTTTTTCCATCAAATGTAGTATGACTTTGCCACATTGGATGGGCTTACCTAACTAGCAGTGCCACAACTGTAGACTGCTGAGCTTGTACAGACATGCACACTGAACAGTACAGATGGTGTAATGTGCAACTCAAACTACAGCTGTCACTTTGCGATTCATCTGTTACTTTTACCTGACACCATTTATTGGTAAGATGATGAAATTTTCATTACCCCCCCCCCCCCATGGTGATTCTTCCTGTGTCAATAACATGCTGTTCCAATTTAATGTCATTCTGAGCAGTGGCTTTCTTCCTATAGCACTTCGAAACAGGAAATTTAATTATTGTGAAGTTTATTAATTTGTTTGTAATGTCACACATAAATAGACAGTCAGGATGATGAAATCTAAAAAGGATAAAGAGCTTATTCCTCTTAAAAGGTACCAAAAGGATTTCTGAGTTTAAAACGCCAATTTATAACTATCAAAAGTAGCTTATAATCATCTTTTACTGAACTTTAAACATATAATTGGAGTTCAATTCAGGCCACTGGGCAAAATACAACAGTCAGCTATTATATACCAACATCTCTCTTTCTTTTACTGGACAATGTGTGCAGACATAAATTTCTTCCGGGATGAAGGGTAGGACATAGAAAGGTGTCATCATAATTTGATGCCTATGTCTTAAAAGCAGGTGTAGATAAGGTTGCATATGAAAAATACAAAAACTAGATGGGTGAGGAAGTCACAGGGGGTCACCAGAGGAGAGGGAACAGAAGCTAAAATTTCAAAGAGACTACGATGTGGAAATATGACGATGAAAAAGACTGTAGTGTTTGCACACACAGATTACTGTAGCTCTGCAACACTCAGTTAGCATCTAAAACAAATGTAAATGACAAACAGGCAGTAACAAACAGAAGGAAAGTGCACAATGGCAATGACAAAGAAATATGGCAAATAGTAAACAAAAATGAGGGTGGAAAAAAAGCAGAATTTTCAGAGTGAAATTGCTTATGAAACATTAGTGAAAGATGTTGACTGGCTATAACAATGAATTTATGGAACTAAGATGGACCACAGCTAGGATATACAAATTAAAAGCTGGGAAAGAGTGAGACTTTTCACAGACTGCCAACCAAAGCCAAAGCAATTTATATTTTTATTCTTTTATATAAAGAATGCTTTCACTCCCCACTCCTCCCTCTTCCTCCCCCCCCCCCCTCCAACAAATTTTCATTCTACTTGAAAAAGTTTTACATACACTAGTAACTTTGTCAAACTCCTCTTCAGGGTGTAGTATTGGGTACTTCACACAGGCATTAGTTCCTTTCCTCCTAGCTCCACTTTGTGACAGGAGGACACACAATACAAATGTGAACAAAGGTTTATAATTACAATTATCTGTTTCAACGAGTAATTATGAGCAATTCACAATAGTGTGGTACAGACAACAAAACCAAACTGCTTTTAATGAGGTGTGTGCTCTCTCTTTTAATATTAGTTCCAAATATGAAATCAGCATGTACTTCAATTTAGACATCACTGTCAACACTTTGCTGTGATGGAATTCCCACAAATACAAAAAGTACTAGGGAATGGGTGACATAGTTTGTCACAAATAAGTACTTGCACTCACTTTTTTCAGTGCTGAAAACTCTTGTAGAAGGTGTTTACTTTATTAGTAAATCATTTAAATAGATTTAGAACATTGGCAGTCTTTTTTCATTTCTTGTGAGATGTTCAACATAATCTGTACTGTTATCTATCAGAAAATCTTTTATTTTGAAGATTATTTTAGATGATTACTCGAATATTACCCGTGAATAGCGATGGATTAGACTTTCCCACAACATTCAAACAATAAAATTTACTTATGATTCTGTCATGATATAACTTTTTTAAAAATCTACATTTTGTTTCTAAGTAAAGGTTTTTCTTATTCAACTAAATACTCAATGAAATTAAGCAGAGTGCCAAACTACCATCCACTAAACCAAAAATGCAATGGTAACATACTGTTCTCCATATTGTGATAGCCGATTGATAACAAATGTTTGCTGTGAAAGAAAGTCATTAAAAATAAAGATGCTCTGGCCTCAACACTGTTGAGTCTCAATGCAGCACCACAAAACAATAAAAATAAGCAAATCAATAATTGTAATTTAGACATGGAGTTCATGCAATCTGAAGAATTGTTTAGTATTGCCAAGTCCTGAACAGAATGTTAAATAAATTTGAGAGTGAAGAGAACTGCTAGGCAATTTCCTATGATTGAAATCTTTATTGTTCCTAAACTAGCATGTTCAAAATAAGACAGAAAAATCTTATGAGAACTCTGTTTTAATAAGAGAACTGTGGCACTACTAGCCATGAATATTTGTTTACATCATCAATCAAGCATTATGATGAAAATAAGGACAGCTGTAAGTACAGGCTGTGATAATTAAAGCTGACGGGAACAAAACTTATTGAAATTAGCCCTCAAACACATAAAATTTGTTATTTTTGAATATGCATGCAATATATGCATTAGGACCATGGTAGTATAAATTCCACATAATGACGACACGAAAATGAAGTTATTCAAAATATACTAAAGATATATCTAGTCAAGAGAGGCAATTTTTTCCTAAATGGGGGCAACTGCGACCATAAATTATATATTATATTTTCTGCTCTAAGTGAGAGAGAGAAAAATGGCAAGTTTTGTCATGTTTTGTACTGAGAAAAAAGATGTGTGTTCAGGTTAATTAGGATTAGTGCTCCTACAGTATATAAAAGAATACTTCAAACTGTATTCCGCAAAAACCCTTTTTTTGTGTGTACATTTATGTACACATAGTCGAAGAGTGCAGTTTCATGGGAAAATGTTACATATATTTAACTACATTAACAAGCTAATGGTTTCAATTTCACATTAATTAATTATATAGCCACCAGCTGAAATAAGACCCAGTACTTTATACACGGTGTGAAAATTGTAGTAAAATAGTGCATCGTAGATGCGAAAATGGAAAGAGAATAATTTGAAGTGTACAGAAATGAAAGCACAAAAGTTAAGCTAATTCAGAATGAAGCACACCTATTTTTCCTTTGCAAAAGATGTAAGATATGAATAGAAACACTTTCTCAAATAATTACTAGAAGAGGGACACACCATACAAATTCTAAATCAGATCTATATTACCAGATAGAACTAGCTGAAATACAATCTAATTATTTGCCAAAGAGAGAGAGATTTAGTGATATACTTCTGACATTCAGCAATGAATCACATACAAAAATAATGTGCTGAATTGCAAACATACAATACGTGCCCCTAACAAAGAGACAGATCAGTATTTAATTAATAGAAGAAGTATGAAGCTGTAAATTTACTGGATTTTGTAATGACACACATTAATGACCTCCTTAAATGGTTATCTGCTATAACCAATTACAAGTATACATGAACTCATTGCTTTAATTAAATATTCTGGTAAATAGTATGTGAGTGGTACTTATGACATCTGCTCTAATGTACAGGCTACGAATAGTCCACTCCAGAACAGGTGTATACATCACCACTTGAAGAAACAATTAACCTAGAACTGTAGCTGTATGTTTCCTCAACGTCGATCGCATAAATCCACCCTAAACACAACAAATTTGTCAACTAATGAAACGACTGCTAACTACAGTTAATTACATTCTTTATTTCAGGTAAGCATTTCTCTGCCTTGGTGTCCTGCATTTATCTGATGAATGAGGGTCCACTTCTATTTTCAATGTTCTAAAGAACCAATTTACTTTTGAGACAATACTTGCAACACTTTCACTCTCTAGAAGTTTTCACGAAGGTAATACTCCGTGAACTGACAATGTAAGTCAAAGGTACACTGAAATGCAACATAACAGTCATAAAAAACACAAACAATATGCATTTGTCACTTCTGCTTTCAAACTCTAGTAGTGTCCATTATTATAAATTATTTTCACAGTGAAGTTAAGATTTTAGTTTAATGGAAGATACTTCTCTGTTTTTCAACCATTACGTCATGACAGAGAAAAAATGTAACAATGTTCAAAATTATAAAAATTACAACAACTGGGGAGAGACTCACAATGACAACTGGAATACCTGAAGAAAGGAAATGAAGAGGAAATAGGGTATTATTTAATATATAAATGAAATTTAGAGCTCTGGTTTAACCAAGAACACTTGAAAAATACTGGTGATTCCACAAATGAGAAATACACATGAAGTGCCTGCAAAAAGAATTTACAGAAATGAGTTATTCAGTCAGGTACTACAGTTATCTGATCATCATCTCTTGCACTACTTAAGTTATTCGCTTTATCAACTAGTTGAGCCTGTCTCGGATCAGGGTCAGTAGTTTCAACATTTTCAGGTGATTTTACAGGATTACACGACTCTTCGAAAGAAAATGGACTATGGCAATCACTGTCACTTTTTTCACCAGTTGCAGGAGATCCAGCTTCATTCACATGAAGTTTCATCACTGTCCGTGCATCATCAATCACACTCAAATTTCCACACTGAAAACCACAAGCACTTTGACTGAAATCTACATCAGCTGAATCCCACAATTTAATACCACTGCCACAGACTGATGTTACGGGACACCACATTCGGGTATCACAATCATCATCATCATCATCATTATCACGATCATCCTCACCTGTAACAACTGGTAGGCAAGGTTTGGCTAGATTAAAATTTTCATCCTCATGATGCCTTATTCTCGGCTGGTTGCCTTTCTCATATGATACTGGCGAAATTTCCTTTTTATCATCACATTCACTAACCTTGGCTTCTCCAGTTTTATTGTTATTGATGAAATCTGGCACTGGAGATTGTGATGCTCTAACTTCGGGACCTTCTGGGATTAGCTTTCCAGATTTCTGAAGCATTGCATCTTTAACTGCATTAGCCAATGGCCCTGCAGTCAAAAGAAATGCTGCATCACTATTTGATGTAGGCTGTTGATTTATGATAGCAGTTGTTGCTTTGTACTGAGGCTGGGATTTGTTGAAGAAGCTGCCTGGTTGTTGAAACAATCCCATAAGTTTTTCTAAATTGGAAGTTGCTTTTTGGTCACTGACATGGATGTCTGGTGGTGCAACCCATGAAATCTTTCTTTGTGGTTGAGGAACTGTGCTATGTCCAAACCTACTAACTAATTTCGAACTATTTGAATGAGTTTCATTTGTTGGATTAGAACTGACTGTAACTCCTCCATCTGAAGGGGTTGTCACTTTTGGAACTGGAATTTCAAAATTTGTGCTCTGAAGAGAAGAATTACTTTGGATATCTGTTACAAGTTGATTATGCTTTTCAGTGAAACTTTCTGGATCCATAAGTCTCCTAACCTCCATGTCATCATTATCTTCAGAAGTGTCAGAAGCTAATGACAGTAAACTTGCACAACTGGACAAACTTTGCATTTGTTTTGCAATGTTCTGAGATATTTTGGATGTATCGATGAGTTGAGTCGGCATAACTGGAGAACTCTGGGTTGCGTCACCTGTAATTATTGATGACGATAATGATGAGCCAGACAATTCACTTGCTCTAAGAGCAGCACTTTCATCCATGAGGCCACCTACAGATGGCTTCAAAGGTGTTTCTGATTTCTTAGATTCATCTGACGTTTCTAAATGGTTATTTGGAGATACATCATTGTCATTCAACTTGAAAGAAAAGCCAGGTGTGACAGTCCTCCCAATCCTCCTGTTTATATCTGGATTTAAAACACTTGGTTCAACGGAAGTCACCTGGAACCGGGATGATGATGCAGATGGTGATGCTGTTACTGGACATGATGATGGAGATGGTGATACTTCGAAGAAAGTTGTCGGTGAAGACATCTCGGATACTCTTGATACCTATAGACACAGTTTATTTTATCAGAATTTAATGTAAAGTTTGTTGCATAATTCACACATTTTAAAATGATTAAAAATATGTCATTTGTAAACTAACAATTGTAAATATTCCTCATCATACACTTAGTACTTGCATATTTCTCTTATGAGTATTTTATTCTCAGCCACACAATTAGTTTTGAAGATAATACAAGTACGCACAGAAAATGTTAAGCTACAGAAAAGATCTGTATTAATAATAATAATGCAGTAGATAGGTGGCACAATAGTACTAACATTTTAAAACTGGAAAACTGCATCATATGCACGGATCTATTAAACAGGAGCATGCATTGGAGAGATACTCATACTTATTCCACGGATAGTTCTGCTCATCAAGAAACAAAAACATCGGAACAACAAAACAGCTTTTCTAAAAAATAATAATATATTTACACTTTCAGAACATTTTTTATGAAATATTTATGATGAACAATACTAATCTTTCTTTATTTTCCTGACTTTAGCATTCTATTCACAGCGAAGGATTAAAACTGCTCCACAGTGTTTCATGGAATGAGAACATGTATCACTGTGGAAGGTGATTTGTTGATCAGATGGGGGTGTTACTTTCTGTGATCCCCTTGGTGCTATTCAAGAGGAGTACATTATGTGCAGGCACCATGGGTTTCATCCTTTCTCTTCCATTCCTCATCGTCAACGACAACAACAACATAATGCCAGAATGTTGGTGTCCTTATTTTGTCAACAAAATTGTGTACTGCATAATGATTTATATTTTTATTTCCCAAATGTGTGCATACTTTGGTAGTTCATCAACAGGTGCAACACATACCTGTTAAGTGGCTGACCCCATTTAATTTGTGCCGTTTGTGCTCAGTAACAAGTAAAGCATAAGCCTGAAAACTACATTCACAGGTGGCAGGCAAATCAGTACATTTAGTTATTACAATACATAAGAAGGAGAACACATTTTTCAATAAACGTAGAAAATATGCTAAACATGTGCACTGTTATTGACTGGGTATCATGACTATCATATGAAATAAACTTCCTGACAGATTAAAACTGTGTGCCGGATCAAAAGTTGAACTTGGGGCCTTTGCCCTTTGCAGGCAAGTGCTCTACCATCGAGCTACCCAAACATGACTCATGACCCATCCTCATAGCTCTACTTCTGCTAGTACCTCACATCCTACCGCCTGAACTTCACAGAAGTTCTGCCTAACTTGTAGGACTACCACTTCTGGAAGGAAGAATACTGCAGGGACTAGGCTTAGCCACAACCTGGGGTATTGTTGCCAGAATGAAATTTTCACTCTGCTGTGGAATGTGCGATGACGAGAAATTTCCTGATAAATTAAAACTGTGTTATGGACATGGACTCAAACTCAGGAACTTTACTTTTTACTAGCAAGTGCTCTTCAATTAAGCTACCCAAGCATGACTGTCCTGCCGGTTAAGCAAGGGAACTGTGAAGTTTGGAAGGTAGGAAATGAGGTCCTGGCAGCAGTAAAGGTGTAAGAATGGGTCATGAGTTATGCTTGGGTAGCTCAGTGGTAGGGCACTTGCATGCAAAAATCAAGGGTCCTTGGTTTGAGTCTCAGTCCAGCACCCATTTTAATCTGCCAAGAACTTTCACATCAGTGCACATTCTGCTGCAGAGTGAAAATTTCATCCTGGAAACAAACCCCCAGGCTGTGGCTAAGCCATGTCTCTGTAAATCCTTTCTTGCAGAAGTGCTAGTCCGGCAAGTTAGGCGGGAGAACTTCTTGTTATGTTTGGAAGGTGGGAGATTAGGTACTGGCAGAAGTAAAACTTTGAGGGTGGTTCAGGAGACATGCTTGGGTAGGTCAGTGGTACAGCATTTGCCCACAAAATGCAAAAGTCTTGAGCTTGAGAACCAGTCTGGTAACATAGTTTTAACCTGCTAAGAAGTTTCATATCAGCACACACACTGCTGCTCTGTGAAAATTTCATCCTGCAAGCACTTTAAGTGTATAAAAAATAATAAATCAGATTAAGTGGAGAAATTTTTAAATTTCTGAGACTTTGAGAGACTACAGCATTTCATAGGTAATTAGCCCCTACTGGTATTACAAGCATTGATTTCTGAACACTCACAAGTAGCCATTATAGGAGATGGTGGAACAAAATGAAAATGATTCTGCAAATGAACAAAGTTGTTCACTAATATAAAGCTATGGTTGACAACCTTGATAACCTAGTATGCTTGGGGCTGTGTCAATGCTGGATTATCAAATATGCCAGATAATGAAGGTTATTTATAAAAACCTGGTTTAAAAAAAGGGATATAAGTAAAACCTACAGTTTTAATGTACAAAAACAAGTGACTGTTATTTGTTTAATATAACAGGAGAGACTACAGTATAAAAAAAAGTAGGTATTACTTTTCTATAAAAATAACACTGAATTAAAAGCCGAATACTATAATGCTCTATTAAATCAATTTAAGGCTCAAAGTTTTAGAAAAGTTCAATATACACAATTTTTTTTATTGTATGCCAGTTATGAAATACAATAGGCACCACTGGTTTGAAAGGATAAAGAACTAGCTAATTATAAAAACTGTTACCAAGGATTTGGTGGAGTTTAATTGAAATACGTTGGACTGGTATTTAACCCCAGTGGTTAAGCTGAAAGTTTGTTCTGAGCTCTCCTGAACATTGGAGGAAATGCTAACTTGTTTCTTGGAATGAGCTCCTCTTTTTTTTCTTTCTTTCTTTCTTTCTCTCTCTCTCTCTCTCTCTCTCTCTCTCTCTCTCTCTCTCTCTTTTTTTTTTTTTTTTTTTTTTTTTTTTTTTTTTTTTGAGAAACATCGTTTTGTATAATCTGCAAATTTATAACTTCAGAAGTGCTGTATTGTTGGATACTCTCAGTGACTTTCATAACAATGCTTCTGAAACCTAAGCCCAGGAGATATGAGTTTTAGCCATATCTCCTTTATCACTCTCAGTTTCTGACAGCTCCTGTGGGTTGAAACCCCTTTGTAACATCAGATCATCAGTCTGCTCTTCTTTGATTGCTAAATATCTATCAATATCTATCAATGTCAATCCATTTGTCAACTTCTTTGGCTGAAAATGCACTCAGTTCATAAGTGGATGCAGAATTTATCACTTTTACAATTTCAGAGCGATCAGTTCTCGACTCCTAATTATTTACATCACTTTCCATCTTGGCTTCTTCGAGCAGTTTACGCTACAGTTTGCTCCAGGACATGTGCAATGTCGCATTTTTCACACAGGTCCAAGCAACTGCAGCAGTTAAAATAGCATCTTTGATGTTAACATTGCATTGGAACTTTTTGATGATGCAGTAGCTTAGCAGCTTTTGCACAAAAAATTCACTGTACCAGCACCTGAAATTTTGTTTGTTCCCTCGGTCCGTGGGTTGAATTAGTGCTGTAATACTGGCAGGAAGATACATGAAAAAAATTCTACATGAGACAAAGTCAGATACTGGAGGGTAACCTCAACAGGTGTCAGCATGAGAATCACCTTACAATTTGTAGATAGTCCAATTTTTTGAAAGCTTTCTTTCACAGCTGGACAAAATGGTGAAAGAATCAATCTTTGAACAACTTGGCTTTCATCTAGGAATTAATCTGTGCACCGTAAATATCTGGGATATGCGTTATATTTTTTCAGGTTTAGGTTGTTGATGTTTCCCACTCAAAAACAAGGGAAGTTTATGATCATCTTGACACATTTTCACACAATAAGACAGTTATTCTACCTTTATTCTTTTTCAAATGCTTTGCGATGGACCTCTCAGCTTCCACTAAGGTTGAATTTGGCAAAACATTGCCGTAACAGTCCAGTCTCATCAGTGTTGTAAATTTGATGTGGGAACAACTTATGCTCATCAACAAGCTTTTGAAACATTGTTTTGTACTCATCTGCAGCACCCTCATTAGTTTATTTTATTTTATTATACCAGAAACATCTAGTTTACGGATGGCCTGACAGATTTTGAATTATGAAGCAACCCTTTCAATAATGGAAGAACTTCATGTGCGGGCAAAATTAATTCCTTGTAAAAAAATTTGGCTTTTCAAATAACATATGCCTCATTGATGCATTTACCTCTGCTCTCTTAGCAATGAAGCACTTATGCAAAAATTCATCTACAGTTCCTTACTTAGGTATTTTTAGAGTATGCCTCATGTCCGGGCATTTAACCGAAGTAGATTGTGACACAAATTTCTCTAGCTGTTGTTCTTTTTTTCTTTAATATCATATATAGTTGAATATGTGATACTAAATTTACTCATAATATTGTCTCAGTTCTTGCCTTTTTCCAGGATTCATATGATGTCCAGTTTTAAGTGAATTGTTACAGTTTTGCTCTGGAAAACGTATTAATTGTACATATGAACTTTTTACTGCGTTGTAATCTTCTGACAGTCATCCAAGCAGCTGAATATCGATATAGTACAATGATTTTATTAAATAACTACTACATAAAATCTCGCAGCACTGATTCAAATGTAAGTACTGTAAATTTAGGTCTAGTGAACAAAGAATCACTGATACTAGCACAAAGCTAACAATGCAACTGGCTTATCTAGACAAGAAAATAATCGCTCAGGGAGGCAGACAACTATTGCTGATGACACGCTGAACCAAACAGTTCTAATGTTTCTCAAAGGCATCCGAGTGTACTGCCAATTGTGCCAAGCTAAAAATATGAGAAAATTTCTGATGAACAAGTTGTGATAAACAAGCAACAGGAATTATTTTACTAATTTTGCAGGCTTTATACATTCAATTTTCAAATTTTTTAAAATCTTTTTGGTACATGTGTTTCTGATGTATGTTTGCATTTTCAGCAGATCTGAATATTTAGTTTATTTTTGACAGTCAGAAATGTATAAGTGTTTGTGAGTACTTGGTGAATTTTTACTTTAGAAAAAGATGGATCAAATAATTTGTATTACATTTTGCTTGAAAAATGGAATAAAGTGTAGTGCTGCATTCAAAACGTTGACTGTGGATTTTGGTGAATCTGCTATGAGTAAGACCAGAACTTACAAGTGGTATAAACATTCCTAAGAGGTGTGAGAGGACGCTGAACATGACGACCGTCCTGGATGCCCTAGCACATCAATTACTGACAATTGTGTGGAAGAAGTAACAAAAATAATTCTGGAAAATCACCAAATCATCATCAGAGAGGTAGCTGATGATTTTTGCATATTTTTTGGATTATACCAAGCGATTTTTTCAGACTTTTGGGCATGAAACAAGTTGCAGCAAAGATTGTTTTGAACCTGTTGAATTTTGAGCAAAAAGGACATCATGTAGACATCACACAGGAACTGCTGAATGAAGCTGACAGTAATTCAGAACTTCTCAGGAAAGGTGGCAAAACGTGAGTATACAGATAAGATGTCAAAACGGAGGCCCAATCATCCCAATCAAAGAATGAAGAGCCAAGACTGAAAAAAATTTGACAATTTCGAACACATGTGAAGGGTGTTTCTCACTGGTTTCTTCCATTACAATGGGATAGTGCACCACGAGTTCCTGCCTTACGCTTGTACAATCAGTAAGGAATACTAACTGGAAGTTATGCACTATGTGTGTGAATCAATCTGAAGAAAATGACTACAATTGTGACAAAACCACTTATGGAAATTGCATCATGATGATACTCCCGTTTACACCTCAATGCTTGCTCAGGGTATTTTGGCAAAAAACAAAACCATTATGTTGCCTCAGCCACCTTATTTCCAGGACATAGTCCCCTGCGACCTCTTTCTGTTTCCAAGACTGAAGTGAACTATGAAAGTCTATCGTTGTGCCACCCTCGATGAGATAAAAACAGAATCAGTGAAGGAGCTGAACACCATAATGAAAAGTGAAGGACTTACAATATCAGAAAAAGCACTAGTGAAAGTGTATTATATCTGAGGGGGATTTCTTTGAAGGGAACAAAGTTGATGTTGACCAATAAATAAAAATTATTTAAGAAAAACAAACATTCCTGTTAGTTTTTGATCACACCTCGTGTGCTGGACTATTGACACTGCCGGAGTATTGAGTGCCAGATTGACGCAGTCTTACTGTACATAAAACTGAAAACAATGAGTTGATGTGCAGCAATGTGAGGAAAAGCGAGTAAAGACAAACAAGTTAAGAAAGTTTAAAAATGCATAAATGAGAATCGAATAGTGCTCTTGAATAACTAGCACAATTTGCGAAGTAACTGAGAGTTTTATACTTCCTATACAGACTAGGAACGTCTCATCCTTAACTATTCTGGTGCAGCAGAAACATTGTTTTGTCATTCATTGTCAGACCTTAATGAGAATAAAAAATGAATTAAAAGAGCAAATGAGAATTTAAAAAAAGAGACTGCAAAGAACTCTTTATCTTACACACATGTATCCATGTTAGATTATAATCTGAATCATCGTCTGTGATGAGTAACGAGTCATTTCCGAAAAGCACAAATTCATTCTCAAAATGTGTTACTGTGAACAGGTATCTGTGTTGCATAAACCATAACTTATGACTTAATGTTTTTAAAAAGGAACTGTACCTGGAAGCGATTCCGAGATGGACTAGGGATAGGACTCGAGACAGGACTAGGGCTTGGAGATGGAGCAGGGCTGCGTAGACGACCACCACCTCCACGTGGTCGCGTTTCTGGCAAGAGGTGATGTGGCTGTGGCTGCTGGTGATTAGCTGTTTCCACATTCCGCATCAATGTTTCACAGGTTAACGAGATTTTTCGAGAAACAGATTTTGGAATACGTAGTCGGCGCTCTGGCACTTCAGCTCCAACTGTGTCTTGATGTTCCGATGCTTGCTCTTGATTACGAATGCAGAATCTACGCACTTCAGCCACCAGTTGTTCATATTGTTTATCGTCATCTTCCTGTACAACCATGAAGAAGTATTAAAAAATGAAACACTCTCACAAGTTCCACCATAAAAAAACTTAACAGGTAATAGCATAAATTCATTTAGAAATTACACATTGGGGTATTTTGAAAGTCTGGTATCCAAGTGAAGGACATCACTGGTTCAAGTATATTAAATTACATGTACTATTTATTCCAGTAGATACATAGTGAGGAGGTCTGCCAGGATGCAGAACATGTCCAAAAACAAAAACATATAATAAATATTTACATAGAAAAAAAAGATATGCTAACGTACCTTCCACAGATCCCAAGTGAAACAGTCCTTATGAGTGTGGAATAAGTCAAAGAATCTTGAACACATTTTCACTTCAAAGATAACAACATGTTTATCACTACACATGTAAATTTTCAATACACTGTGGTAATTATTAGGCTATAAATACTTTTGGATTAAAGGAAAGCATAAGTATTGAGTTGTTGACAGGCTCACACTAAAGAAATAAAATTTGCTATTTTTTAGAGCCATTCTTTGATCAGCTAGAGTAAAATACACACACAAAACAGACACCTATGCACCTACATTGTGCTAGACTAATGCTGTATTTTTGGGAGTGAACTGGTTGCAGTGGGGACGGTAGAGGGAGAGAAATGCGGGAGGCAGGGAGAGGGATTGGGAGTGAGTCGCTAGAGGCTCGTATGGAAGCAGCTTGTTTGGTGGATAGGAGTGTGGATAGCAGAGGTGGCAAGTATATGGGCTCAGCAGGTAATTCACATTGTAGGGTCCAGCGGGAAGTTTTGCAAACTGAAGATGGTATAGGGACATGAAGTGGGACAGGGTGACAGGACAGAGGAAGGGGAAACTGTCAGGTGAAGGGTCAGTGAGTTACCTGAGACTGAGGCCACAACAATTATACGAGTGGAGGATGTGTTGTAAGGATAACTCCCTCCCAACTATGTAATTCAGAGCAGCTAGTGGTGGAGGGAAGGATCCAGACGGCCTAGGTTGTGAAGCACCCACAGAAACTGAGCACATTCTGCCTACTGATAACTCAACATTTTTCCTTCTTGCTGAGTGGTCTCCTTTAATCCAAAATACATAAATTCTACAAGAAATTTCCTACAACATTTATACCACATAGGAGCTCTCTTCCTTCCAAACCTTGAGCCATCCCTGCTTTGTTACTGCCCATAATCACATCCTCTTTGTCTCCCCAATATTGTCCGTCCGCATCTTTTCCTATGTTTTCCCGCATGCCTTTGTTACATACACGCATTGCCGATGCCTAACAATGTGGTTGCACTTGACATTTGTAACACCCTATAGCACCGGGCATGGTCATTATAACTGCACCACATGCTGTTCTATGTACCACCCATCCACGGGTTCACAGTTCTAGCACCTGCCAGCAACTAACCACTACATTTCAATGCAGAATCCACTCACCATCCCTGCTCCCATATTGCTCCAGCCAGATATTCAGGTCTTTCCTTTCTTTTTCCTGTGTATGATTACAACTTCTGCACGATCAAATGTCCTCATGCCACAAAACCATTCTATTGCTCCAACACCATTTTTTTTTATCCTTTTCACTCCCCGAACTACCGCTATATTATCTGAGTCCCCTTATACCCACATAACACTTTCCACTGACTCACTTCCCACGTCACTATCTCCTAACACCATCCCTACCCCAATAGATGCCAGCTCCATCTTTCTGCACCAGTTCAAAACAGTATTTTTTCCTTGGCTAAAAACCAGTCCCAAATCCTGTTCCTTAAATGCTGTCTGGATCATGGTACCCCTGTCCATCAATGGCCTAACCATGAAAATCCCCTTCTCTGGATACTATCTATCCTTTCACAACAACCTTCACCTTTTCAGATTACACCAGTCTCTATCACTCACAAACCTAGTATTGCAGAAACATCTTTCCGTGATACAGGCATCCCATAACCACCTCTACTCCCTCTACAAGATACTATTACTGTGCAATTCTTGGTACATAAACAAAATCTTCAAAACAGAAACCTGTGCACATCAACACCTACAGCAGTATTCCAACCACCACCTTCATAAATTGTCAAACCTGTTGACATCACAGCACCCAGACCCTGCCTAGCTGACCTCTTCAACTTACCACATCTTCTAAAACTCCCTCCCAGTGCCTCAAAAAACCCAGAACCTCTAATAAACCAAAGAAATTGTTTTTAACCTTTCCACCAAAAACCTCAGCCCCATAGAAGTTTCAGCCCTATGCAAAGGCCTCACATCAGCTCTACACCCAATTTTAACCCATGTTGGGATTGTCAAAGACCTACTTTCCTTATCGCAATCCCTACATTGGAAACACTTCATTGCCACCAATCCCTTCAATCAAAGCCAATCTAATCTGAACACTCAACCAAGCCTCTCCCAGTTCATACCACCATCAAAATGTGACCCCCTCCAATCTTCCACCTTGTGCTCCCACTGAAAGAATTTCTGCTCTTGTCGACCAGTACCTCAAGCAATTGCCAGAAACCTAGCCTCCCACATCAAAGATACCAACCACTTCCTTCAGCAATTCTCCATCCTTTAACTCCTGGATCCCTTATTGTCACTGTTGACTCAATTTCCCTGCACAACAACTAATCCCCTATGTCCATGGTCTTGCCACTATTGAAAACTCCCATCCTCCTTCACGCTCCAAACCCACTACCTCATTCTTCATACACCTTTCTAACTTTATCTTGATACGCAACTACTTTTCCTTTGAAGTGGAGGTATAGAAATAAATCCATGGCCCAGCCATGGCCACCTGCATAGAACCCTCCAATGCCAACCTGTGTATGAGAGATCTTGAGGAATCCTTCTCAGCCTCTCAAAACTCCAACTCCTAGTCTGACTCTGGTTCACTGATGATATCTTCATGATCTGGACTCAGGACCAAGACATCCAACTCTCATTCCTTCACAACTTCAACAACTTCCTTCCCATTTAAATCACTCTGTCCTCCTCAACCCAGAGTGCCAATTTCCTGGATGTTGTCCTCCTCCTCTCCGGTGGCTCCATCCACACATCTGTCCACCTTAAGCCCCTCAACAACCACTGGTACCTGCATTTCAACAGCTGCCATTCCTCCCACACAACCTGGCCACCTGGATATGGTGTATCTGCAGTGACAATATCTACCTTGTCCATTATCCTGAAGATCTCATAAAGGTTTTCACAAAGTCACTATTCCCCAGACGTAGTCCACAAATGTATTTCCTGTGCCATATCCCCACACAACCCCAATCCTCCCATCAAAGGCTGGAACAAATGAACCACATCCTTTGTCAGGATTTTCATTATTTATCATTATGCCCTTAAATGAACGACATCCAATATCCTTCCCATCCCTCCTAAGTGGTGTTTCAGTGCCCACCCAACCTCCACAACATCCCAGTCCATCCCTCTGCCACTCCTAATCCCAACCCCATGCCACAAGGATCATATCCCACCTGTCCACCTGGATGAATGGCCACTGCCAAACTGTGGCTAAGAGCAAAGTGAGCCACTCTGAGGCACAACATGCAGTTGAATATACAATGCTTCATTTCAATGGCTGCTTCACAATGGCCAACTGGCTCCTCCCCTCTTTTCTGAAATGCGCAGATGGAAGTTATCCCTACAACACAGTCTCCATTCCCAAAATTATCCTGGCCTCAACCTATGGTAACCTACTATCCCCACACCCTCCACAACCATTTCTGTCCCATCATATCATCTCCTCCCAATTCACATTCCGCCACATCAGCCCATAGAGGGCTCCGCCTCTGTGGCGGCTATTCCGCGCAGCGGCTCTCGCGCAGTGAGGGCGCCACTGCTAAGCCACGTGCAGACAGTGGCCAATAGCTGCTCCCTCCGGTTTCGTATATAGGGACCTGCTCTGCCCTAGTCCAGCCAGTCTGGTACTCGCTCTGGATTTGGTTTCTATCTCGGCGGTACTGCGTTCTGGTTGTTGCTCATTGTTGATATTTGCCTGGCTCTGGTTCCGAGTGGATTTACGTTTGGTGTTTGGTGTTGTGGTTTCCACAAGCCTCCGTTGTTTATCCCTTCCTTGTTGTGTCACTCATAGTCGGTTGTGGTCGGTTGTTGTCAGTTGTCGTTGGTCTGTCGTCCGACTCATCCTGTGTTTACCCGGTGGTGCGTGCTCCATTGCCGGTGGCTTCTCCGCCTGGCGGCTCCGATCCGCAGCCCAAGGCGTTCCCACTGTTGGTTGTGGTTACTACATTCCCCACATATCACACAACAGTTCTAAATCATCATCAAATCGGCGATTGAGTACCCTGAAGATCATGCACCGACCTCACAATGCTATTCCATAGATGGCGATTGTGTGCAGTTTGGATCCAGTTGTCATGTACTCCAAGCTGGCTAAGATCTTTCTGTAGTTCATCCTCCCATTGCTTCCTGGGTCTTCCAATTGGATGGGTCCCATCAGGTCTTCCCACAAGTATGGCTTTTACCCAAGAGGTTTCTGGTCTTCTACCAATGTGGCCTGTCAAGCTTATTCTCCGTGCTTTCAGTTTTTGAACGATGTTCAGTTGCCTCATCAGCTCATACAATTCTTGGTTTTTTTCTACGTCTCCACAAGCTCCCTTTCTGGACATGTCTAAAGATTCTTCCCATACTTTTTCTTTCGAAGACCAACAAGGTTTCTTCATCCTTATTTTTGTGCTTATGGTACAGTTTTGAATGTTTTGTGGTCATAAATTTGACCTGTTGCGCTTCACAGCATGAGAGTAATTAATAGTATTCACCAAACACGCAAATAAATACGCGTGGATATTAATGTTTTCTGGCTGTCAGCTGTAACTAGTTAGTAATATTAACAATATAATTTTATGTTCATAGTCTCTGAATACTATTAATGTATACATTAATAAAAGTACTTACAGTAGGGTATGGCATGTTTCTTATATCCTTTCAATTTGCATCAGAGAAATTATGTCACGTTATCTGTGACCATAGTGAACAAGTACCAGAATAAGGTAGAAAGGGATATTTACATATTGCAACGACTGTCTGCTGTACTGTTTGTAGCTCTGTGTAAAATGCCTGTCAGCATTTTCCACCTACTACTGCTACTACACTGGGGCACTTTTCAACAGTTTCCTTTCTTCTCAATTATTTGAGATAGAAAGCACAACTGATAAAAGAACCTCAATCAAATGGTAATTTCTTATGTAAAACCTACATTTAATAGACATTATGGTACCATCTGCACAGTTTCCTTACTTACTGATATTTCATTATTTCTTTATAAACTCACAATATTCAGTATTTATGAAACCATTAACACAGCTACTTTACATTTCTTTATTCATGCAATACCATGCCAGATGTTCAAAAGAATGTAAGCTGTTTATCATATACAAAATTTAATTTGATGAATATTATATATAGACAAGTAACTGTAGTGATATATGAAAATAGTAGTATTTCATACCATCTTTTCCTTTGGTCTGTCATCCAGATCCACTTGCGTTACACTATGGTTAACTTTCAAGGAGTGCGTAAGTGCTAAAAGGCCAGCTAGTTGGATGTTGTTATCTCTCAGATCAATCCGCTGTAAAATATTTGATAAAGAATCTCATATCACTGGATTGCAATGTAAAACTGTAGTTCTGCTACACAAATTCAATAAGAAATCTATCAGGCAACCTACATATGCATTTTTTCTATTACTAGTATTCAATTAATAAAGCTACAATTTCTTTAACTGAAACTAATCCTCTGTTTGTCACATACAAACAGAATGATAAGTGAAGCATGTACATAATGACAATTAAGGATACAACTCATTGTGCTCAGAGAGTTCTACCCATGTTACTGAATTCACATAATAAGTCAAGAGGTAGTTCAGCTTTACCAATGCTGTACGTATGCCACTGAATTCTATATCACTACAAGACACACTTTCTATTTACAGTACATAGAATAATAGCACAGAGTACATAATTAAAAAAACTGCTCTCTCTGAAAACTATAAAAAATTGCAATATATTCACTTCTAGTCATCTAAATGCTATCCTGACAGTAAAAAAAGGATATTAAGTACCCAATAAGACAATTTCTTATGTATTTTTGGACAGTATAAGTGTCAACTGTTGAATTACATGTGGCACAAACAGTGGACATGCAAACTGACAGTGCACCACATAGAAAGTCAAAAGGCTTTACTGAAATTTCAATACAATTTCTATTACAATCAAATCTCAATATTCTTAATAATTATGTATTCCATTAATGATCCACTTTCACAGCATGTGAAATATCTGACAATCTGTAAGCCTTACCTAATGTCACCACCAGTCTTATCATGGTACATCATATTTAACACTTACACTAATTTACACACTACAACTGCATAAGCAAAGATGTCCCTGGTGAGACATGTAACTCTGTTTTCAGTTTATAATGGTTTACATTGTTCTCCGGGAAAGAATATGCCTATACTGCTGCACTACAAGCCGATAATCTGAGTTTAGGGTTATGATTGGACATTTATCATTTGCTTGTTGCATCAGACAAAATACTTAATACAGGTAGACATTCTAGCAGCCAACTGTCATATTTGAATGCTTCACACAAGACTGTAATCAAAATCTGTTAAGTTACAGGTGAGATAAATTTGAATATTTGTGGTTTGTATTCACTGCTGTACATGGCATGCAGAAGCTACTCTAAATCTTCCATATGTAAGGACCGCAAAATTAATTTATGTCTAGTGTAATGTTTCATTTAAAAGTGTTGACTTATCAAAACACTGCATAGATAAAATATCTGAAGACTGTGCAAGAGAGTTTCATTTCTCAAAGAAAAAACTTTTCACTACGGCCATCTGCAAATGACGCTGTTCAGACTAGAGTTCTTTTCTTCAGACCTGACCCAGCATTAGGCTTGGTTCTTAAGAAAGACATTAATTTGATTTTGTATGAGGATTTCAATATAAACCTTCGGACTGATTCTCAAGAAAAACAAATGCTGACTTACTTGAATCTTACAACTTAGTGTAGGCAGTATAGTTTCCTACCAAAATTCAGAGAAACAGTAATAAGTCACAAATTGTTCAGCACAAGAAAAATTAGTAATGGCTTGTCTGATCCTGAAGCACAGGCAGTAATACTGACAGGAATAAAGGCAGAATCATATCTCAAAGCACTGAACAAAATATTTAGAGATACGAGACCACTTGTAATGCAGACATTTGAAGCCAATCTCAAAGGGGAAACTTGGTAAGAAGTATGAAATACAAACAACTTGAATGATAAAATATATTTCTTAAGACTTGTATCTCATTCTTTGACAGATGTTTACTATCAAAAAATTGTAGCCAGTCACACAGTACTAATAAGTAACCGATTTGAACAATGTATAGTATTATAATATCATGTAAGAGGAAATGGGAGCTGTTTATTTATTTAGTCATATGGCTCACAAGCTGTATAAAAATACAGGTGTATAACATCAGTATATGTATATAAAAAGAATACAGCAAGACAGAAACTATATGTAAAACTATCTAAATGGCAATATATAAGTTTCTAATCCACATAAGATCTGTATCATCAGCTTTCAGCTTTCATGAGGTCACTCCAGCTCCCTTGATAGGAACAAAAGGGGCATTCATCCCTAATAAGCTTGACTGACTGGTTCTGAGTCCCACAGTCACAAACTCAAGACTCTGTAGTGCCCCACTTGTAAAGTGAGTCTCTGCATTGACCATGCCCAGTGTGAGTTCTGTTCAATTTGGCCCATAGTTTTCTGTCAAGTTCTGTGCCAGCAGTATCACAGTTATACTTTCAGAACCACTCATGCTGTTCAGGATTTTCAATAAGTTTACAGTTCTGATTTCACAGGACTCTCACCTCGATATTACTGTCATCTAGCTGTTCTGCTTGCCACAGCAGTGGGTTTCTTGAATTTCACTGTAGACTTGGTATGTCTTCCTGTATGGGTAATTCCAGGTTCTCCTGTAACTTGCGGTATTCCCTAAGCAAGGCCTCACTTTTATGGATTGCGGATGGATAGATGTTGCTCAGCAGATGAAGCCAATAAATGGGAGTTGGTTGTATTGTTCATTATTAACTGGATAGTGTGGTTCAGCTAGACACTGATAAAGTTGGTGTGGCAGCTGTGTAACCACACAGGAGCATAATACTCAGCTGCTGAGAAGACCAGTGCAATGGATGACGTGAGCAAGGTATCTGCTGAAGCTCACCATGTCACTCCACACAATTTTTAAATAATATTGTTATGAGTTATCTTCAGAGCAGTATTTTCAAGATTTTTTTATATGAAAGAGTGCGGTCAAGGTTGACACCAAGGTACTTAGAGTATTTGTTATGGCAAGAAGTGTTTTCATGATGGTTCACTCTGAGCTCCTTGTTAGCTTGTTTGTTGTTCAGATGGTTGGGTTGTTTGGGGGAAGAGACCAAAAAGCAAGGTCATCAGTCTTGTCGAATTAGGGAAGGATGGGGAAGGAAGTCGGCCATGCCCTTTCAAAGGAACCATCCTGGCATTTGCCTGGAGCGATTTTAGGGAAATCATGGAAAACCTATGCAGCATGGCCGGACGCGGGATTGAACCAGCGTCCTCCTGAATGCGAGTCCAGTGTGCTAACCACTGCACCACCTCGCTCGTTGTTGTTCAAATGGAATTTACATACATCATTTTTACTTGTACTGGGTTTAAGTCACCACTTAAAATGGGATCTCATAATGGCTGGATATTCTGTGACAACTGCCTCCACTTGTGTACATGATCTTCGGTTTTACAAGCAATAGTGATATCATCCGTGTAGCACAATTCTGTTGACCTGTTACTGGGGAGATTGGAGATATATAGGTTGAATAATAGGGGACTAAGACAGAGCTGTGGTAGACCATTACTTAATTTCCTCTCCTTGCTCACATTTTCTCCCAAGTAAATGTGGAAATACCTATTGTTTAGCATGGTGTTGATGGAAGTTATAATTATTTGGTATCAGATTGTTTTTAGTAATTTGTATACCATTCCTTCTCTCCAGACTGGGTCATATTCTGTGGTTAGGTCTACAAATGTGACAAATATCTTCATGTTTTCTTGGAAACTAGTATCTATGAAAATTGCTAGGACCAATACCTGATCACAGCAACTTCTCTGTGGCCTGAAACTTGCTTGTTTAGCAGGGATATTTTCCAGAATGAATCCACTAATTCTATTAAAAATGAGTCTCTTGAAGAGTTTGTAAGTATAGCTAAAAAGGGAAATTGGCCTGAAACTTTGAGGTTGGTCAGCTGATTTACCTGGTTTCAAAGCTGCCACTATTTTTGTTCCCTTAGCTCATTGGGCAGTAGTTCATTATCTAGGATGTTGGAGAAGAAGCTGAACAGCCATTTTTTTCCACCATTACCCACGTTTATCAGAAATTCTATGAATGAATCCACTAATTCTATTAAAAATGAGTCTCTTGAAGAGTTTGTAAGTATAGCTAAAAAGGGAAATTGGCCTGAAACTTTGAGGTTGGTCAGCTGATTTACCTGGTTTCAAAACTGCCACTATTTTTGTTCCCTTAGCTCACTTGGCAGTAGTCCATTATCTAGGATGTTGGAGAAGAAGCTGAACAGTCATTTTTTACCATCATTACCCACGTATATCAGAAATTCCAGGTGCACATTATCCAGACCAAGTACTTTATCATGTTTAGTTTGTTTCAAGGCCTCATCCAATTTCATCAGTGTAAATGGTGAAGAGAAATTAGATTCTTTTGGGCACTGAGCTTTTACAGAGGTGAATTCTAGATGTTTCTACTATATGGTTAGCGATTTGGTTACCTGAAATACCAGATTTCTGACTGGGTTTATTGGAGGCTCCGCCAAGCTTACACAGAAGGCTCCATGCCTTTCAAGTTAAATGTTTTAAGTTTACATTTTCTACTGTCTTGCACCATCTTACTTCTCTAGCCATGTCAAGACTTCAGAGGAGGTCACCTACAATAATATTGCCACCAGTTTTGCTATATTCTTCATAAAATTGTTCGCCATGTTCATTCCCTGCTGGTATATATTCCTTTCTGCATCTACAGGGGATAAGTTTCTTAGCAGCAGTAAGAACAGCCCTGACAAATCGAGGGTAGTTTTTGGGTGGGTTCTAGTGGAATAAAACAAATATATTTATCGATGTGGTTGGCAAAACACCACCAATTAGCCCTGTGGAAATTCCATCTTGGAAGCGATAAAGGGACAGAGAGCCCCATATCGAGCATTACTGGCCTGTGATGACTGTGTGGGAAATTATGTATGACTTCTCTGCACATAGGCAGTGGATGCCCTCTACAGTCCCAGTACACAAAGCAGAAATCTTCGCCAAGCAGCCATCTGAACGTGGTCAAATCCTTGGCATCATAAACCAGGTACAGATTTTTATGTTCAGCCCAATCACTGACTGTAATACCACATTAACTGTCACATGCATAGTCTCAAATGACCATGGTGAATATTAAATTCTAGCATAAAACAAATGATGGGCAGTAATTGGTAGAACATATAGTGGCTACAGCACATTTGATGGCTTACAAATATTATTTATAACGATGTCCTCCATTTGTACCGAGACATATAGGATCTCATTTTCTGTGTTTGTTGAAATAAGGTGAGCATGCTCAATATTGCTCCTTGAACAGGTGGCACCACCATACACACTGTGATATGTAGCACCCACAAGATCGTAGCCATGGATTCTACCTCTTTTACGCAGGTCTTTTGAAGCTGGAGTGTGTGTTTCTGCATTAGAACTATTTAAATATCATTATTTACAAGGAGTTTACATAGGTACAAGCTTTTAGCTTGGCCAATGTCTTCTATGTTTAAATGGCATACTTGGATTGAAGGCCAAGTCTTTTAATCGACTGGTCTGGAGAAGGCCCATTTTTTAAAGCTTTTTGATTTTGATTTGTCTGCATGTTTGTAGCCAGGAAAGCCAACATTTTTGACCTTGCTGCTGATTTGTTCTAGGTCATTTACTGTTACATGGGGTCCACATGTAGTATTCTACTATGGGCGCAAGAAGGGAGCTGTACTTCAAATTATGATATGGGATCTGTATCATAATTTGAAGTACAGTCAAAGACGAATAACAAAATTTTGCTACAAACTATACTGCAAATTGTTGAGGATTACTATTAGACAGGGTAAAACAAAGAGAATGAATAGCTTTCAGAGCAGAATTGAAACTGTATGGTCAACTGTGAAAGAAATATTGGGGCAGAATGTGGGTGTTCGACAAATTTCAACTCTCTCACATGAGAATAAACCAAAGTTGTGCTAAATATTTAATAATCACCTATAATCAATAGTCAGAAACATATATTTTATTAGTAAGCCTACAATTAAATATGAAGAAATTTTAAAAAGCTGGTGTTACAACACTAATACATCACATGCATTCTGCAGGAAGCAAGAAAAGATGAAAATGAAACAGTTATTATGCCATTAAAGAGTAAGGACTCCCTTGCGTTTGATGCAATCTGAAGTGGGATTATGAATAAAAATGCACCACACATCAGTTCTGTACTCAGTCAGCTGTTCAATGTCTTTCGGGTGTGGCCAATTTCCTGATGGACTGAAACACTTGTTAGTAAAACCACTTAATAATAAAAGGGTGAGTGAGAATATAAACAATCAGTGTCCAGTTTCACTGATATTAGTTTTTCCAAATTTTTGAGAAAGCAATGCATAGCAGAGTGGTAACATATCTCAGTACACATAATTCGCTGTCATACTCACAATTTGGTTTCAGGAAAGAGGTATACACAAAAATGCAATTTATCCTTTCGTGTGTGAGGCACTGGCATGGCTAAACAACAGGTTGAGGACAGCAAGTATTTTCTCTAATTTAACAAAAGTATTTGATTGTGTGGGTCATACAATACTTCTGCATACACTAGAATGTTATGGGAATAGGGAAAAACCAACAACTATTCACTTTATATCTGAAAAATAGGAACCAGAAGCAGTTTCCCAGTGTCAATGTGATGGGGGTCATGTAAAGTGTGCGTTGTCTTGGAATCTGTTCTGGGTCAATTGCTTTATCTTGAACTCTACCGACAAACTTTAGAATTGGTGGTATAGACCAAAACAAGATAAAATGGGTAAACACGGGCTCTAAAATGCATACCTTCAGGGCTATGAGCACTTGTTCAGTTGAAGAGAAGTGTTTCAGAGTAGCAATGATGAGAAAGTGCTCATTGCTCTTGAGCTATGCATTTTAGACTTTTTTCTTGTTTTGGTCCACACTACCACCTTTCAAAATATAGAAAGCAAAGAGCTTTCAGTAAAGAAGATGTGTCTCACAGTAATAAGGTCAGTGGAGTTCTTGCTCATCCTGCATATCAATGACCTTCCACTAAACATGACAGATGACTCAAAAATATTTATATTTGCACATGACCCAAGTGTTATTTTCAAAGACATGGAATGTAATATAAATGATATAACTAATAGGGCAGCCAGTAACATCAGTATGTGGCTTTCAGAGAACAGATTAACTCTTAACAGCAACAAAACCAGTGCATTCAGTTTCTAACACAGAACTCTTTAGCCAATTTTTATTGTCGCAAACTGGCCAATGATCAATGAGGTCAAACATTTTAAATTATTAGGACTGGAAGACTATCTTGGAAGTATCACATTCAGGAGTTGCAGAAACTGAATGCTTCTATCTTCACTTTAAGAATGATCTCCACTGTCACTGGCATTGAAATGCAAGGACTTGTTTACTTTGCTTACTTTCCTTCTCTTATCTTGTATTTTTGTGTATTTTGGAGCAACTCTTTGCACTCACGAAGAGTATTCCCAGTATAAAAAAAAGGGGGGGGGGGGCAGTTACACTGATCTGCAGTGTCAGTTTGTGAACTTCATGTAGGCTATTGTTTAGGTGTCTTGGAGTTCTAACTCTGTCATCCATGTACATATCCATCATGGGAGTTTGCTAACTCATTCAGAAGAAACAGTAACATTCATTCAGTGACACCAGATGTAAAATGATGTGCACTAGGATAACACTTCCTTAAGAACTATGCAGAAAGGTACGCACTATTCAGCAGGTTTCATAAGTGATAAACCCCAAGTATTAAAATTCACATTGAAAGGTTTGATTGTGGCATGATGTTTCTATTCTGTACAGAAATTCATAGCAGTAGTTTAGATTTTTTGTGTGTCATGAGTTATGCATTTGCATACTCTCTTGTAAGTTTTTATGTGGTTTAATATTTTGTTTACAAATTTTCTAATTAGCATTCTTTAAACTGTGTGCTAATTTATTTTGCAACCAAGCAGCTGAATCTTGCATAGTGCCATGGACTCTGATAAATAAATAAAATTAAAAACTGTCTTACTAAGAAATAAAAGAATTACTGGTGGTGCTCAAAGTACTATGCAGATAGCTTTAAGAAGTTATTACCTTTGCAACTAATGTAATATCATCCTCTATTCCCCCTGTCCCATTTCAACTTTGTAATCTAAATAGTGATTATTGTGCACTACAATTCTTATGCTACCCATATCAGGTAAATACTAAATCAATTTAGATCAGTGTGTCTTAAAATGTCTCTCACACTGCCAAGGTTTATTCTATACATTTGTTTTCTGTGCTGTTCCACCGAACATCTTTTTGTTCATTACACTATGTAACGGTTTTGAAATTTAAAAGGAATTAACTTTATATACAAGAAATAGCAAACGTATTATCTGTCTTTTACCTGAATAACATTATTATCTGCGATGCATTCTGCCAAAGCTATGACACCCTCACATGAGAGGTGTGTTGACTGCATACCCAAACGTAACAAACTACGGTTCTGCTGAAGTGGCTCCTTTATAATATGCAGGCATTCACTGCTCAGTGTGTTATGGCCTACATTCAGTGTTTCCAGTGTTTTACTGTGAGACTGTAAAAAAAAAGAACAATGTATGTAAATTCACAACAAATCAATTCACAACATGCTTCAAAGTGATAACAGAAATTTTGTGATAGCCATAATCTGAAGGCTGTTGATTAGTTATCACAGTGGGAAGACTAACCTAAATACATTACAAGGCATTCGTATTTCATCCAGTATCTTACTGTTGATACTAAAACAACGGTATACTTAATATATACTATTTTCAGAGATGAAGAGTTTTAAAAATATATAACAGCGTTTTTAACAATTAAGCACATATTACTGTGAGAACGGTAAATTTGAAGAACAGAACATGGAAACTTATCATGTTAGCAGCCATCAGGTAGGCGCTCCTGTTATGGGTTACTACTTCCTCGACTCCTTCTAGTAGTACTACTGTAAAAGGGAAGCGTTAGTGTTGAGAGTTTCCTGCAGCAAGTTGCAGTTTTGAACTGTGCTTTGTGTGCAGCTAAAAGATAGTCAAATAGACACCAGGAAATGTTTCTTCATTATATGTGCAGTGTTTTTCACTTCAAAAATACATTTTTGTTGTTAAACAAACAAATATAATTTATCATTACGTGAGAAATGGACAAGCTACAAGTGCTGCACTGACCGCGACATTTGTTCGATATAATTAACCACTCAAAGGGCAAGAAAAGGGCAAGAACCAAGTCACTCACATGTATAGGATCTGTGCACAGTAACAAACAATAAAAGTATAATATGGCACATATCAGTGCTGTGGACATAATGACAACTCACAAGCAGCACCAAATGACAGTGAGGCAAAGAGTGTAGGGAATCTTTGAATAACATGATGGACAGCTCTAGCAAAAAGATGAGACTAAGGGTAGTGTGAAATCATGCCTTAACGTATGACAGCACTGCACACACACACACCACACACATTTGGGAAGGAAGCGGTGCTCCACACTTAACTAAACATGCAAGTAGGCTTTCAATTGACTTTGAACACTTTCCTGGTGTAAAAAGTCTTGAAAGTCTCCTTGGCTTTGGTGTGGGATCCTAAAATCAACATGAATCAATATTTTGGTGATCTAACTGTCCAACATCTTCAGGAGAACACTGCTGGTCCTGAGTCCCACTGAAAACTGATGCCACGGCTGCAACTCATCATCCTACAAAGACCTCCATACTGCACACAGAGCATGCTCAACCCATCACAGACATTATTGATGATAAATTGCTGGGAACAGTAGCTACTGTAAAATATACTCTCACATATGTCTTGCAAAATGACCCAAGACTGGGCTGGTGGCATCACCCTTAGTAGAGCACTGGCGGCAACAATATATCGCACTCAGTCAGGCTGGCCACACCAGAGAACGTACTCTTTTGATGTGGGATGGCATAGGATGCCATGTCCAAGTGGAAAACTGCTGTCTCTATTAATAAAACTGTCTGCCAACCTAATTTCAATTGCTTCTTTATAAACACTGTTCCAAAGACTGGAAGTGTTGCCAACCATTACAGTCTCATCAAATTTCATTCCATGTCTCTCGTTTAGGCAATGAGCTGCTACCGCCAATTTTTTGAGCTGTTGTAGCCTCGTGTGATGGCGATGTTCCATGCACCTGTCCTAAACTGTGCAAACTGAACAGCCGATGTAAGCCTTCACACACTGACAAGGAATTTTATATATGCCAGACTTTTTAAGCCCCAAATCATCCGTCACAGAGCCCAGTAGTGCCCTAATCATCATAGATGGGCAGAACACACTATTCATGTCAAAATTCATTAAAATTATTCCAGTCTTAAATGATATGCCCCCAGCATAAGGAATGAAGGCCACAGACCTATGTTCCTTTTCATGCACCTCTGAGTATGGTCCAAACTCCACACCCAGACAAATCTGCTTCCTAGAGTATCTATATGCCTTAGAAACAGCCAGTGCAAGTTCTTGGGTTAAACTGTTTGTGTCAGAAAAGGCATATACTCTGTGTACCAGAGTCCAAAGCATGCCTGGCATGGTTGATGGCAATTCTTAGCATGCAGATACTGTTCAGTGTGTGTTGGCTTTCAGTGAATATTATGTCCCAGAGTACCATATTGTTTTTGTAAACCATGATTTCCAAAAACAGAAGCCTCCCATCACTTTCAACCTCCATGGCAAATTTAATTCAGGGATGAAGACAGCTGAAATGATCCCAAAATCTGTTGACAGCATTACATCCATGATGCCAGATGAAACAGGTATAATGTATGTATATTTTGAAGCATGCTGGTTACAAATCTGAAGTCTTCAGTGTCATATCCTGACTATGGGAGTTGAACTGTAGCCACTCTGTCATTCTGTTCTGCAATTCTGCCATTACATGGAAAATACATGGATGTTGACACATGACAATAAAGCTTCTCCAAACAATTTCAAGGGCTTTCAACTGTCATGGAGGTGGGAAAGAGCAGCATCATAGTGGATGAGTGACTTGTGAGAATGCATAAACAATGAGAGTGGTGCCTTACATATATGGGAGTGCAACAAACATATCAGACAAGCAGTGTGCAGGGGGCTGTAACAATAGTGGTTGTTATGCGATCTTATGTTTTCCCAGTGTCTTTCTAACTTGTAGAATTCTCTGGTGTCCGGTCAGGTCACATTGTAACTACTACACAATACTTCAGCAAACAGATCTCTTGTCATCTTCAGGTGGTCCTGAACCACTTGAAGATGGTAAGTCTGTTGGAGTAATTACAGTATGACCTAGCCTGGCACCTAAGAATTCTACAAAATAGTGGCTGTGTTTACAATAAGTATCGGCATGGATATTTTGAAAGGTATTGGTGAGACTGAACAGCTGCAACCAGTAGTAGACAATCACCTGAAGATAATGTTTATGTCTGCAATCTATTCAGAAGTGGCCAAACCCCTGTAAAGATCAAAGGGAGAAGTATAGCATCTGCAAGGGATTTAAATGAAATCATTAAATGTATAGGCTGGACAAGTCTTGCTTCAATCTGTCCAACAGCAATTGCTACCTATGTCTCAAAACCTATGATGGTGATAATAATATAGCAGCATGCATAGTTGTACAGCACAGTAAACAGAAGCTAAGTTTGATGATCTGGAAAGTCACTGGATAAACATGTGATCTCAACTCCTATATGTTGATGGTGGCTTCATAGCCCAATTTACTGCTCCCTTATCAGACAATTGCCATGCCAAACTGGTCGTGAACCTGACTTCTCTGCCAATTACCTACATCTCAGTATTTGAAAAGGTCTATTACTGCAGAAATCTTTCTTTTTTATCATTTACCAATCCAGTCTAGAACACAGTTAAGAAAAAAGTGTTATGATTCATTATAAGAACACATAGCAAAAAGAAGCAATTGGTTATAGTAATGGAGAAATTAAGCAGAAACATGTACTCCTTACTACAGCACATGGTAGGCCACTAAAACTACAACACCATGAAGGCAGCATGAAACAAATCTCAAAGACAAGATGTGCACTACTTACTTCAACATGCAAACAATTAGCATTTTAACGCAATTACACCAAGTAGGTAGGAATAATGCCATATACATTCTGCATATAAGTCAGCATCTAACAGCACATGTCGGAATTCGACAGTGACAGAAGATCTATTGAGACTGCGGTTTTCTGTTCTGTCATATTGTTGCTTGCATTGGTCGAGAGCACACAACTGTCATATGAATATGAAATTAACAGGTTCAGGGGGGACCATACTCAACACCACACAGGATGTCAGTGGCCCCACATCTACATCAAAACTCTGCAAGCCACCTGACAGTGTGTGGCAGAAGGTACTTCTGGTACCATTACCTGATCCCCATTCCCTGTTCCATTCACATATGATGCATGGGAAGAATGAATTTATCAAATTTTATCATTGTGGTGATTTTGCAAGACATATGTGAGGATATTTTACAGCAGATACTGTTCCCAGCAACTAGCCATTAATAATGTAGTTGTACAGTAATGGCATTTTTTCCTATGTATGCATAATAGATTATATTTATCTATGTTCAAGATCAGCTGCCAGTCCCTGTACATTCATCAATCCCCTGTAGGTGCTTTTGCAAATTGTTACTGTCTTCTGGTGCTGCTGCGTTGTTATAAACAACTGCATCATCTGCAAACAGTCTTGAAGAGCTTCCGACACATGGTACTAGGTCATTTATAAACCGTGTAAACAGTAATGGTCCTATCACACTTCGTTGGGGTAACCCAGAAATTACCTTTACATCTGTCAATTTTGTTCTGTTAAGAGCGACGTGTTAAGTTCTATATGCCAGGAAGTCTTGAATTCAGTGGCAAATTTGGTTTGATACTTGGCAAGTTCATATTTTTGAAGTTGAGGAACATGGCACCAACATGAGTACCAACGTCTAAGCACTGTGGATATCATAGAGGAACAGAGTGAGCTGAGTTTTACAAGATCTCTGTTTGTGGAATCCATGTTGATTTTTATAGACAAGATTCTTGTTCTCCAAAAACATCATAATACATGAGCATAAAATATGTTCCATAATTCTACAACAGACTGACATAATTGATACAATTATAGGCATCTGTCCTACAAACCTTCTTGTAAGTGTGAATGACCTGCACTTTTTTCTGTTGCTAGGAATCCTTCCTTGCTCCAGCAACCTACAATGGTAATGTTAGAAGGGAAGCAAATACTTTTACATAATCTCTGTAGAATCTTACTGGTATCTCATCTGGTCCTGATGCCTTCCCACTACAAAGTGATTCCATTATCAGTTATCTCAATATCCGCCATTTTGATGTTCTTACAATTGTTGAAAGAGGGACCATATTGGCAGATATACTGTATGCTCAGTCATGCAGAATTGTACAGCCATGTCATATACCTAGAAGTAGGAAGTAGGCTTGTTTGCTGCATGGCACACAGTGCAACAATGGAGCACCACTGACTTTCGGCCACTATTATCACTTCACTTGTCACGGCAACAGAGAGAGGCATGCTGACAGTGGTGCGACCAAAGACAACACTGTACACAGGACTGGCACTTTGTTGTCTTTTCAGGTGAGTCCCCGTTGTAACATACAGCCTTGGAACAAATATATATGTATGTCTCTGACCTCTGAGGAGAATGGTTGAAGATTGTATTTGTCACCATAATACAGGCCCAGCACTTGGTGTGATGGTATGGGAGTATTACTTGATACACAACACAATCATCTCTAGTTTGTTTAGCGGGTAATCTGGACAACAGATGTTCCATTTCTGACATGCTACGGCTAGTGGCTATGCCCTACATTACAAGTCTCCGTGATGTTATGAAGTTTTTAAACCTGGTCAGAAAACTGGTACCAAATGTAGACATGAAGTGGTCCAAAAAGAATCATTGCATCAGCATAAGCAAAGATCACCATCCACTAATGACACTGATGTTTTTGAAGCTTGCTTTACTGCTGATACTTCATTCAAAAAGGATTCAGTGAGATACATCAACCACAAAGTTATGAAAGCCCAAGGCAGGAATATTAAAGTAACTGCCACAGATGCTGTTGTGAGCTAAGTAGATATTGCTCAAATACAAATGGAAGAGTGCTAAAAATGTAAAGATATGGGCATCTTAATTGAACAACTTTAGATTAAGCTTCAAACTTCAAGCAATTGCACTAGTATCTCAATGTAGCGAAGTGTAATGTGATGCGAATACATAGAAAGATAGGTCCCTTATCATTTAGCTACAAAATAGCAGGTCAGCAACTGGAAGCAGTTAATTCCATAAATTATCTGGGAGTACGCATTAGGAGTGATTTAAAATGGAATGATCATATAAAGTTGATCGTCGGTAAAGCAGATGCCAGACTGAGATTCATTGGAAGAATCCTAAGGAAATGCAATCCAACAACAAAGGAAGTAGGTTACAGTACGCTTGTTCGCCCAATGCTTGAATACTGCTCAGCAGTGTGGGATCCGCACCAGGTAGGGTTGATAGAACAGATAGAGAAGATCCAACGGAGAGCAGCGCGCTTCGTTACAGGATCATTTAGTAATTGTGAAAGCGTTACGGAGATGATAGATAAACTCCAGTGGAAGACTCTGCAGGAGAGACGCTCAGTAGCTCGGTACGGGCTTTTGGTGAAGTTTCGAGAACATACCTTCACCGAAGAGTCAAGCAGTATATTGCTCCCTCCTACGTATATCTCGCGAAGAGACCATGAGGATAAAATCAGAGAGATTAGAGCCCACACAGAAGCATACCGACAATCCTTCTTTCCACATACAATACGAGACTGGAATAGAAGGGAGAACCGATAGAGGTACTCAGGGTATCCTCCGCCACACACCGTCAGGTGGCTTGCGGAGTACGGATGTAGATGTAGATGTAGATGTAGATGTAGTGAAGTTCAAATTTAAGCCCTGAGCGCAAACAGCTGGACTATTGAAAAAAACGGCTAAAGAACTCAATGTTTCAACTAAAATGGTGAAGAAGAGCTCAATGATGACGCAAAAGCTCAGTGATAAAGTAAATTAAAATTTCCTCACTTTTTTTGAAGGCAATGAGTTTTCTTGCTTATGCCCAGGGTGAAAAGATTCACTAGCAGAAATGCCTGCTCCTTTGTAACCTGAAAGAATGTTCATTCAGTATGTGTATGCACAAGTCATCAAAATGTCAAATTAATGCTGGCTTCAGCAAACTTCCACCGAAGATGACTACAAGCATTTGATGAAAAAAACTGTATGCAGTTTGGAATCAAAATATTGTATGCTGCAATGTTGTGAGGAATGTAAAGGAAAAATACATCTAGAGGCCTTCCTTGAAGATGACCCTGAAGAGACAATGGAATACAAGTAATCGGCCCATACTGAGACACATATTAGAGACATGTTAGAGAACTGTTGAAGATTTCATGGAGGCACTGATTTTGAAAATTACCGGTTAAGAAGCCATCACTTTGTGTCAAAGCACCAAAATTTATACCTTAAGCAGCTAAAAAGAAATCTTGCAGAAAATGAATTAATTATTTTCATGGATTTTGCTGAGCATTATTCATTTGTTGTTCAAGATGCTGTGCAAGAATTTCATTGGGAGAATAGTCTGGCCCCATTACATCCATTTGTTGTCTATTCTGGTGGCAAAAAATGTCCGAGTATTACCATTTGTATGATCAGTGACTGTCTCTGTCATGATACCATTGGTGTCCACACCTTTCAAATAAAGTTAATAGCATATTTAAAGACAATGATTGAAAACATTAAGAACATTTATCACCTTAGTGATGGTTCAGCTGCTAGATTAGATCAATACTTGTTCCATAGATCATGAATACGACACTTCGTAATGATGTGGAACGTGTCAGGTTAATGAAAGATGTCTGTACAAGATATTACATTACAAAAAATATTGCATGACACTAATGCTTAAGTTAGTTTTTTTCCCTCCCTTGATTTATATCTAAAAATTCAGCCAATGAGTAGGAGGAGTTGTCATCTAGAAATTCTTTTAATTTATTTTTAAATGTTGGTTGACTATCTGTCAGGCTTTTGATGCTGTTTGGTAGGTGACCAAAGACTTCTGTGGCAGCATAATTTACCCCCTTCTGTGCCAAAGTCAGATTTAACCCTGCATAGTGAAGATCATCCTTTCTCCTGGTGTTATAGCTATGCACACTGCTATTACTTTTGAACTAGGCTGGATTATTAACAACAAATTTCATAAGTGAATATATATACTGTGAGGTTACTGTGAGGAACCCTAGATCCTTAAATAGATGTCTGCAGGATGACTGTGGGTGTGCACCAGCGATTATTCTGATTACACGTTTTTGAGCAATGAATACTTTTCTACTCAATGATGAATTAACCCAGAATATGATGCCATACGAAAACGGTGAATGAAAGTAGGCATAGTAAGCTAATTTACTGAGATTCTTATCACCAAAATTTGCAATGACCCTAATAGCAAAGGCCCTTAGATGACCAAATACTGACTCCATATAATTTGTTCAAATTCTGTAATGATAGTATTCCAGACAAAGTTCTTTTATGCACCAAGAGAAGAAATTGAAGAAACTCAGACTGACCAAGAAAGAAGGTTTTCCATGGGACATACAATGTCTGGAACAAGAGAAAATCATCAGTTTAAACCAATTAATTGTAATCAGCTCAAAGTAAGCAGAGTTTCCAATGATGCTACAGCATTCACAGATGCTGCCTTCAAAGCAGATGAAGAAATTCCAGTAATCTCAATTGCAAGTTTATAACCAGGACAGTATTTGCATGTATGTGTGACAGTTTTTGGCAGGTTGGAAAAGTGTGTGAAGTTTCACATGTACTACAAGGTTTCCTCCATCTTTTTTAAGCACCCCCAAGGTTCTGGTCTCCCTTCAACTGACCAACTTCTCAAGATACCTGCTGGACTCCTAACCAACATATTTACATGACTTCAGAACCACCACCACTACCACCACCACCACCACCACCACCACCACCACTATCATCATCAGGAAGACAATACAGCTATCCACAATCTGCCTTAACAAAATTGTTGAACTGTTTAACCAAAAATGGAACTGACTCTTTAGTATTTTTGTTTTGCAAATTTTCTGTGTTGTGTATTATGCTTGCTTTTATGGCCTGTGTTAAATTAATGATTGAACAAATTTAATTTTGGGAGTAAATGAGCAAAATATTTCACTTTTCAGTCTTCTCGAAGTGCTAAAATAATAACTTTTGAAATGTATTTTTACTCATCAAAATGGAAGACCTAGAAATTAAGCAATATAGCTTTTAAAGCTTAAAGCACACTCTTTTCAGCTGTGGCAAGAAAAAAGGGTTGAACAACACACAGGTGAGATACTGCCCCCTAAAAATACCCTAAAATTTGCACACAGAAAATTTTGGCCAACTATGCAGATGCATATTTATTCATCTAGGCATCCAATGTTAATTAGATTTGTCCATATATAGACATAATAGGTAGAAATAACCCTCTAATGTCTTGTAGTTACTGGTTCAATTTTTTAGCCACTTTAGAGGCTTGTATCTACATTTACATGTGGCTTAACATCTTAATTTTTTCCAGGTGTGATTCAGTATAAAAAGTTTCCTCTGTGTATTAAACAAATGACCAAATGTCTGGTAGAACTTTAAAAAAGCATTGCAAATGTGGCACATTTATATGGGATGCAAAGATGAGTAGCCTCTCTTTAAAAGCTCCTAAAAATTCAATCACTGAAGATATTGGACTGAAAATTTGTATATAACCATCAAAGGCCATATAGAACCATCAAACCAAATTTTATTAGATTTGGAGATGGTTGAGTGGGGACCCATGGTCCCCTTGACGTGGGGTTGGGTGAAGAGACCAGACAATGAGGCCATTGGTCTCATCGAATTACAGAAGGGCAGGGAAGGAAGTCGGATGTGCCCTTTCAAAGGAACCATCCTGGCATTTGACTGGGGCGATTTAGGGAAATCACGTAAAACCTTAATCAGAATGGCCAGACGTGGGGTTGAACCGTCGTCCTCCTGAATGCGAGTCCAGTGTGCTAGCCACTGCGCCATTCTCACTCAGTTGACATGGCATGACCCTTTTGTAAGTTGAGGAAATCTGCTATCACATGACACCGAAGTACAAAGACCTACGTGATGGTAGACTCCAGTCATAGAAGGTAGCCTGTTGTGATTTGGACCTTCAAAGTTTGCACTGAAATGGTGGAAGTAAACTTCTTGCTTCCAGACACCAACAAAGTCAGTGATCGATAGTCGATCACTCTTCTGGGAGTTTGCATATGGCCGCCATTAGAATGATTGGTCTATATTTGTCTATATTGTGAGGTCTGTACAAGGTTTTGATATTGGTAGAATGATAATTCTTGTCCATTGGGTGGAAAAAACTCCCTCTTGCCAAATCTTGTTATTAAACATCATCACGAGACTTTGTTTGCTATAGTCACTAAGGTGGTGAAACACCTGGTTGTGTATGGTATGTGAGCCTGGAGTGTTATCTATTCATTTTACTAGTGCACCCTTTGAATTCCTAGCCTGTACAAGGAGCATTATATGTCTCTACCTATCAGATGTTAAAAGAGAGCATGCTACATTGTGTTTAAATTAAATGTAGAGTAAAATTTGGGAGAAAATTTTTTGAAGTTGATATTTTGGCAGAATTGCCAGTAATTTGGCTATATGAAAGTGCTTCTCAGTCTAAAATCCATGTATTTCAGCTGGAGCATACTTCACAGTTTTTCCCACACCTGGGCATGTGTTGCATGTGCAGTCACTGAAACAATGTATAGTTCGCAACAATCTCACTTCCATGGTTTTATTAAATAATGTGATTTTGCTCTTAGCCATTAATATAAAATTAGATTATTAGTGAAGAGTTTCTCGTTGGTTATTGTCATGGTTTTTGTCCATTTGTGATGGCCTCACCCATTTCTTGACACCAGCATGGTATGAAGATGAGTCAAGATGTTCCAGAATAATAGGTTTTGCATTATATGTTGCTAAGGTAATCACAGTCTTTGCTTCTTGCACTATCTTGTCAATGTTCCTTTCCTTGGGCTATCGTGACATAGGCTTCCGACATCTAGGTATCCCAACTGGCTCTCTGTAGAGTTGACCTTGGAATGACCAGAATAATAGGTTATCTATTGCATTACATGCAGTATAGGTAATCACATTTGTTGCTTCTTGCACTATCTTGTCAATGTTCTATGTGCAGAATAGTAAGTTATCGCAATACTTATTGCACAGACAATTACATTCATAGGTTCTTGTGTTACCTTGTCTGTGTTCTTTTCTTGGGATATCATCATACAGGCTTCAGGGCACTAGGTAACATAACTGGATTTCTATAGGGACCACTTTGGAATTTGGCATTGATAAAATGAAGGGGCACTGATAGCTGTTGCAAAAATCACTGTGGGCACACCATTCTATCAGAGTGAGGACAGCAGAGTGATAAATCAATTGGAGAACAGGTGCCTAGACTGGTAGTAAAATGCATGTGGGTACATGCATTAATTAGACAAAGATTACAATCCATGAGGAGTCATTCAATTAACTGAACTATGTTATTTGTATTCTCACTGCTAAACAGATAATTGTGGGCACAAAAATCATCCATCTGGATAATAGGGAGGGTAACTATTGTAATAGTTCTTTCAGCTCTTCATAAGATACATCCCTACTTGGCAGAATATATAAGTTGCAAATCGTTACCACAGTAAGCAGTTGGATTCTAATCACTACAGTCTCAAGTGTGGTGTTAGAAGTACCTGTTCACTAAACGTGGATGATAGACCAATGTGCAAATGCCACCTGAAGCCCTTATTGTGAAACTTTGATTGTGCTCAGATAACTGAACTTGTTAAGACGACTGCTTGCAACAGATGGGAAATCCAGGTTTGAGTCTCAGCCCAGCACAAATTTTCATATATCTTCATACCTAATTTACCTAATGTCAGAAAGATTTCGCAACTGTGAATAAATTTTATATGTTACTAAAAACACGGTAGTTTCTGGTTAGTGAGTGGTAAACTATCAATAACTGTGATTCCTACAGTGCTACACATACAGTGGAGAAGAGGGACACTAACAGCTATTGTTCACCCAGGTGACAGTAATAGCTGCAACAATTCCATTGTGTCATTGTTAAAAGAGAGGGTGTTAAGATGGCAAAAGTGAAAGACAGTTTCTTTAAGTCGCTGTTCCTTCCCTGTCTTTCTGTATGACTGGTATAATATCCATATTTACATGTAGTTCTTCTATAGGAAAGATTTAAGGCTGAGCAGTACCAACAAAGACATATTTTATTTACATTTTCTTTTCGTTTCCTTCTGTTTCTCTTTCTTATTTTCTTTACAAGATTTTAATTCTTATGATGGTATGGGGGATTGTACATCTGGTTTAATAATGAAATTCAGAAAATGCTGAAGCAAAGGCTGTTGCACTCTTGGTTCAAAAGAGGACACACAAATGATGACAGGCAAAGATTAGTAGAGATTAGTGCTTCTGTGAAAAGATCTATGCTCAAGCATACAATGCTACCACTGTTATACCTTGGCTAAAGATCTGGTGGAGAAGCTGAAAAAATTCTGGCCTTATGTAAAATCGTTAAATGGGCCTAAGGCTTCCATTCAGTTACTTGTTGAACAGCCTGGTTTGGCAGTAGAAGACAGCAAAAGGAATGCTGAAGTTTTACATTCTTCATCTAAGAAATCATTCCTGCAGGACTATCGTACAAATGTATGATTGTTCGACAATCATACAGAGACCTACATGGATGGATGGAGAAAAATGTAAGGCAATGTGAATGAGTAGGGAAAAAAACCTGTAATGTTATGATACAGCATTACCAGTATCACACCTGACACAGTCACGTCATTTAAATACCTGGGCATAATGTTGTGAAGCGATATGAAATGGAACAATCATGTGAGAACTGTGGTAGGGAAGGTGAATGGTCAACTTGAATTTCTTGGGAGCATTTTTGGAAAGAGTGGTTCACCTGTAAAGGAGACGACCACACATAGGTTGCTAGTGTGACCTGTTCTTGAGTACTGCTTATTTCTTTGGGCTCCAAAACAGGTTGGATTGAAAGAAAACATCCAAGCAATTCAGAGGTGAACTGCTAGATTTGTAGGTTCAATCAGCATGCAAGTGTTACAGATATGCTTTGGGAGCTCAAGTGGGAATCCCTGGAGGGAAGAAGACATTCAATTCCAAGAACACTACTGAGAAAGTTTAGAGAATCAGCAATTGAAGCTGACCACAGAATGATCCTACTGCTGCCAACATATATTTTGCATTGGGGCCACGAAGATAAGATACCAGAAATTAGGGCTCATATGTAGTTGTAAAAGACAGTTGTTTTTCCCTCACTCTATTTGTGAGAGGAACAGGAAAGAAAACGACTAGCTGTGGTACAGATACTCTCTGCCATGAGCCATACAGTGGCTTGTGGGGAATGTATGTGGATGCAAATGGGGAGTAGGATGATTCTATTCTATGGTCTTCTTTAACCTTTCTCCCAATGATTGTTATGTATAGGTGGGTCAGATGAAAAACAGGATGAGGATGCCCCAGGGAGATGACCTTCTCTTTGGTGATGCTAAAGGAGGATGGAGAGCCTCTGGCTGCATCAGCTGAGGGGTATGCATTGACAATGCATGGGTGGGGTTGAAGGTAGGTGATAACTTTTCCTTCAGAAGGTTTACAACTTTCTTCAGAGGAGGTGCTAGTTGTAACTTTTGCAAAATTTGTCATCGTATCTACTCAATGAAGCCGTTCATATTTTTTTCATGCTTCAATGTATGACTTGTGATCGAGGTCTTAAGTTCCTCAGTTTTCTTTTACTTTCTAAAAATTGGGCAAAGTTATGACCAGAAATGGTGGTGGATCAAGCAGTTTGTGCACAGAGAAGATGGTTCACAAGGGTGACCACTGTGAGGAGTTCTAGGACGATTTGCAGAGATAGGTTCTAAAGTACAGGAGGATGATATGTGATCAATACAGAAACACTAGAAGAATCTCATGAGTGGTGGGAAGTATTGTTTAACATCACATCTATATACCATTAGCTTTACTTTTTCTGGTAAGATGTGTCCTTCAAATGCTAATATGACTGCAACTTTGTCAAATGGTTTTCCTTGGTCACTCTCTATACACATCATACAAAATGGATGCTGCAATGTTCCACATTTTCTCCGAGTTCTCCATTAGATTAACGCATTAGACCTCTGTGAAAGATAATGCTCTGAGACTTATTAAGGCTTTTGTGTGGGGTAATAGTGACAAGGATATCTCCTAGCTTGGTACAGGTTTGGAGCACTTGAGGTTCCTTCACTCACTGCTTTAATTAATACAAATAAGAAGAAGAAGAAGAAGAAGAAGAAGAAGAAGAAGAAGAAGAAAAGATACTGTTCGCTGCCCAATAAAAGGAGTAAAAAAATTTGAATCCCCTACACTAGCTATTAATTTTGTGGTTTTCAGTACTACTTATAGTCTCTGTACCTTGTATAATGGCAATTTATTTCTACCATTTTATCTATGTATTATACCACAAATTTAAAAGTTGTAGATTTAATTGTTATCTAAAAAATATACACAATACATTCTTATCATCTCTCACACCACTTTATTTATTATACAACTTCACAAGATACACATAATAGCGTGACTAAAACACAGTTTTAATTTATTTATCCTCCAAATTTCCTTCAATTCAAGTTATGAGTTAATTCACTTCTGCATGTGAGTAAACTGAGTAAATGTGTGTGCTTCACATTCCCTAAATTTCAGGCTACGGGTTAATTCTCTAGTGCGTACTAGGAAGAGTGAGTGAGTGAGCATACATGGTGTGTGTGTGTGTGTGTGTGTGTGTGAGTGTGTGTGAAAGAGAGAGAGAGAGAGAGAGAGAGAGAGAGAGAGAGAGGTATGGTCCGAACTCACTGGGAAGTGACAAGTAACAGATGTTTCCACACATCATGCAACTCTGTAGTTTACAATGAAGTGGTTAGCGAGCTGACTGTATTAACATTCCAGAAGTGTCAAAACTGGATTGGTGTCTAGCAAAGGAACAAACATAGTTTAGCACACTGTCAGCGACAACTTCATATGAGTTTGAGGCTAATTCAAGTAAGGATTCAGGAAGGAGACAGCACAGGCTTTGCAGAAAACCACATCCTGGCGTTGAACTGAAATGTATTTAACAAAACTATGGAAAATCTAAATCAGGATATCAGGACCGATATTTGAATCCTACTCTCCTCCCAAACACGAATACAACGTCTCAATCTTTGCATCACCTCCTTTGGTGTTAGATGGTAGATTTGAGTGCTAGTGCATTGCCTGGAATTCATTAACATGCTCCTTGAACCACTGTTATGCACAATTTTGGCATTGAATTATGGATGAATGACCAATTGCAATTCACTTCTATTCACGTGTGGAGTACGAGAAGAATGATAGCTTAAATGCCGCTGTGTGCATGGTAATTAATCTTGTCTTCACGATTTCTTAGAGAGCAAAACATAAGGGGTTCTTTTATATTCCTAGATTCCTTGCTTAAAAGTGTACTTGAAACTTTGTAAGTAGGTTTTCGTAGGATGGTTGCCATCTATCTTAAGAAATATGCGATTTTAGGTTTTTCATCATCTTTATGATGCTCTTCCATGGAATAAAGAAAACTATGATTATTCTTGCAGCTCTTCTTTGCATACATTCAGTATCCTCCATTAGTCCTATTTGGCACAGACTTGAATAATAGTCTAAGGTGAGTCACTTGGGCATTTTGTAAGAAATCTCCTTAGTAGAGCTAGTGCATTTCCCCAGCATTCTACCAAAGAATGGAAGACCATCACATGCTTTACCTATGAATGAGTCTATGTGATCATTCAATTTCATATCTCCACTAACTGCTACACCATGGTATTTTTGTAAGTCAGCCAATTCCAATTGTGACTCAATGATGCTGCAGTCAAAGTATATAACATTTTGCATTTTGTGAGGGGCACAATTTTATAACATTTTGCATTTTGTGAAGTGCATAATTTTATGTTTCTGAAAATTTACAGCAAGTTGGCACTCTTTGCACCAGTATGAAATCTTACGAGGATATGACTGAATATTAGTGGCCTTTTTTTTTTGCGGTAGTACTTTACTGACACTTGCATCAACTGAGAAGAGTCTGAGGTTATTATTGACACTGTCTGCCACATCATTAATATGCAACACTAAATAGAAGGATTCCAACACAATTCCCTGGGGTACACTTGAAGTTGCTTCTACGCATATCAAGGACTCTCCATCAGAGATAATATTCTGCGTCACTGCTACTGAAAACCTCAATCTAGTCACAAAATTTTGTACAATACCCTATATAATTGGACTTCCATTAATAAATGTTGGTGTAGCACTGAATCAAATGCTTTCCAGAAACGAACAACTTCTGCATTCATCTGACTGCACCAACCCACCATTTTCAGAATGTCATATGAGAAAAGCTCAAGGTAGGTCTTGCACAGTCGATGTTCCTGGAGAGGACAGAGGATACCATTCTGGTTGAGATACCTCATTATATTAAGCTCAGAATATTTTCTAAGATTCTACAACAGATGTCTATGGTACTGGAGGATAGTTTTGGGGGTAATTTCTTCTATGTTCCTAGTGTCTGTGGGGCATGAACTCAAGAAAATCCTTCAGAGATATGTTCAGGGAACTAAGGATACTATTTCCCAATATATTTATTCCTTAATGAAATCTGTCATAAAATATTCCTTTTTATCAAACCAACAGCTCAATTAATGGAATCAATACTAAAAATAAGAATAATATTCATAAATATATGGAATCACTTATTTTATTCCACACACTTATCATTTATTCAGGAATAGGCATTTTCAATAACTTGCCAGCAGCCATAAAAGATGGTTATGAATAAAGTTCAGTTTCAGAGGAGCCTAAAAGATTTTTTGGGCACCAAATCCTTCTACCCTACTGATGAAGTTCATAGAAGAATCAGTTTATGTAAACATTATTATTGACATCAAATGTCATGACTGTTCATAAAATCTGACATCTTTACATCTTCGGTGCAATAACTTGATCAATCTAAATACGTGTCACAAACTGAATTTTTTTTGTTTGATGATGTGTGTCTGTAATAGCTTAAGAATCATCACATGCACCTCTGTGTATTATACAATTACAAGTTCTGTGACTAGTTACCACTTAACTGAAAACATATTTAAGATTTGTTGATTTATTTCACATTTATGAGTACCATTTAACTTAGGAACTCAGGAAGGATATTGGTATCTCTCTTTCTTTGTAAATATGTATTATTGTCTGTTCTTGTTTTATGACATGTTTTACATTCTTGAGGATCTCCTGACTATGGATACATGGAACAAAAAGTTCATCTAATCTAATTTAAGTCATGAGCATCTAGACATGGATTGGATTGGATTGTTGGGGGGAAGAGACCAAACAGCGAGGTCATCGGTCTCATCGGATTAGGTAAGGAAGTTGGCCGTTCCCTTTCAAAGGAACCATCCCAGCATTTGCCTGGAGCGATTTAGGGAAATCACGGAAAACCTAAATCAGGATGGCCGGACGTGGGATTGAACCGTCGTCCTCCCGAATGAGAGTCCAGTGTGCTACCACTGCGCCACCTCGCTCGGTATATCTAGACATGAACTCCAGTGCTATGGACTGTGTTGGGTCATGTTAGATAACTCGTACAACTCTTGTGGTGAATCTTCTTGTGAGTGGGACAAATTACTACTACCACAGGATTCATTTCTGGGAGCATTCTTGTTCTTGCTATATATAAATGATTTTCATATTCCACTGATAAAGCAGAAATGGTGCTCTTTGGTGATGATACACATATAGTGAATGAGCTCCACAGAGATGCAACAGAAGAAGGAATAAATGAAGATTAATTGGTCCTCGATAAATGGCCTATCAATTAATGCTGAAAGTGATACGAAATGGATCAAGCACATGAGGTTGCTAGTAGGGAAGGGGAATGGTCAACTTCATTATTTTGGGAGAATTTTAGAAAAGTGACAGTCATTTATGAAGTCAACCACATACAGAACACTAACGCAACCCACTTTGGAACACTGCTCAAGTGTTTCAAAACCACACCACGTCAGACTACAGGAAGACATTGAAGCAATTCAGACACATGCTGCTAGATTTGTTACTGCAATCAAAACACGGGTATTACAGAAACGTTCCATGATCTGAAATGAGAGTCCATGGAGGGAAGACATTCTTTTTGTGAAACACTTTTGAGATAATTTAGAGAATAGGCAGTTGTGATTGACTGCAGAACAATTCTACAACTACCAGTGTACAATTCGCATAAGGGCAGTGAGAACAAGACAAGACAAATTAAGGTTTGTATGGAGTCACACAGTAGTTGCTTTTCCTTTGCTCCATTTATGAAGTGGAACAGGAAAGGGAATGACTAGTACTGGTGTAAAGTACCTTCCTCCATACATCATATGATGGCTTGAGGGGTATGTAAGTAGATGCAGATTTCGAATAGGAACTAATAATAACAATAACAATAATAATAATGTTAATCTGTACTACTATATAAAGACATAGTTTAAAACTGCATCAAAAATTTTGAAAGACTCTTGACTGATCTACTTCAGATTTTTATGCAATACTTGGATAAAAGTTTGGACAGACATATAATACGCATTTTTTTTAATACATATGGTATATAAAATGTATACTACTATACAAAGGCAAATCATTGTTCACCATTGTTACCAAAAATCTCTCTACATTTTTTTAAAGCAACACTGCACAGATTTCCTGTTACAACTGCCTGTGAGAAAGTAAATGCTGTGCAATGCTCTGCTGATGAAGTGTGGTTTCATTTTCTTTCTTGCAGTCAGTTTTAATTACGATAACAGCACGTTTAAACATCAGACTAACTGTTTCTCCCATATATATATATTATTTCTCCTTTTATACATAATTTTAAACAAAATTTGTACACACAACTATGTACTGTTTTGTTTTCTTTCTCACAATCTGTTTTAACAGAAAGCAGGAAAGTTGTATTTATGGCTTATGAGTATACTATTACTACTACTACTACTGTTTGCAAATTAAAACTGTGCAAAATACTGTCATTGAAGCCACTATCCTCACAGACCCAACAGTAGGAAAGGTCTCTCATACCCAATATACAAATGATCCCAACCAGTTCACCCATTCACTTTAAGCTACTTCAGATCCCAATCACGGTGTTGTTGGCGCATCAAAGAGAGGGGGGAAGCAGATGGACAGAGAGAGGTTGTGGGGCGTGGGGGGGGGAGGAGGTAAATGAACACATCAATAGAGAGGGGGAAGGAAGAGATGGACAGAAATAGGGTGGGGGAGGAGGAGATGGGGAGAGTTAGGGGGAGGAGGAAGAGATAGACAGAGAAATGGGGGATAAGCTCCAGCTCCGAAATCTGGAAATGAGGAATGCCCAATTGGAAATCAGAGAAACTAGTTGTAAATGCAAAAATGCAGATTTCAGAAACAAGAGCATATATTGTTGTTTTAGAAAGTAGGTAATTAGCTGCCTTCAGAAGCTGGAGATGTGATTCAGTTCTCTGATAATATAAGGGGGATACTTCCAAAGCAAAGTTCCTGCTACCAGGAAGAGTTATGGAAGCCTGCCGTGTGAAGGAGGGAGATGAGGATTGTGATATGGTGGGTGTGCTGTTCCAATAACAGCGTTAAGGTCATGGAGAAATAAGAGGGGCTGACAGTCAGTATGGAAAACTGCACTTCTTCATATGTATCCAGAATAGTTGTGCATAATAAAGTGACAAAAGATCAAAATGATGAACATCACAGGTGTATTGTATGCAGACGTTCATCACCAGCTCCAAGGCTCATCAGCTTTCCCGAGAAAAACATTGAAGCATAACACTGCAGTAAACAAGAATTCCAATCACAAACATTTGTACAAGTTTCTTTTCCAGGCCCAAATGTTAGAACATATTATATTTTTGTAGGGGGGTGGGAAGATACTGGTGTCTTCTTACAAGATGTTGCTCTGTGTTAAGAGCAATATTTGTGGCATTTAGGAATCCTGAAATTTAGGGCTAACGAGCACAGAATAACCAACAAGGATAACTTCGGTTTTGGATGGATAGAACTTTAACCCCACTTTCTCAATGATGCATACATGTCAACAATGACATTCTCAATAAATGTTCTAAAGTTGATTCGTTTTGTACTTACATATAACTGGAGGTCATCACCATGCAAATTGTATTTACAATGGGACAGAACTGATGATATGTCAGTGTTTGGATCATAAGTTATTTTTATTGCAGCAAACATTGTGTTTCAATATTTGTGGAAGCCTGATTCCTATTTGTAGTTAAGTAGTTGGTAAGTTGATCAAGGACTACATATTGTAAAGTCTTGGATAACAGCAGTAGAATACAAATAGTGCAGTAGTAAGAGAGTGTTACAGCAGTGTCTTTCTTCTGTATGTGGTTTGGTAATTCTGTGTTCCAGGCCATTGTCAAAATGAGGGATGAGTGAAGATTTCTGTTATTGTGGTTAGTGGTGCGTTAATAATATGCTTCCTCATCAACCATCGTGTAAAGTAAATACTTCATACACCAAGTGTGATGGATTTTTTGATAGTTTTATCAGTAACACGATTTTTTCTGTGTAACATCATCCACCCTCTTGAAATAATCAATAAGTCTTATTTTTTATCTGCAGTTCAATAGTGGATGTCAATGAAGACAAGGCAGATTCATTCAGAGTACAGATGGCTTGTGTCTACTCACAATTACAGTATGAGTGTGAATTATTTTGTATTGATTATAGATCAGCTGTCTGTATGTGTCTCACCTCTGGTTGTAAGCATAATGATTTTCTGAGGTTGTGTTTTGCTTGCACTTCCAATATGTAGCACCTGAGGCTCATAAGCTGTATTAGTTCATCTGTTGAACAAACCCCTGATTTTCTTCTCAGATATTTTTGGCTTTGGGGAAGCCTATTTATCATACCTTAATGTCTGTTAAACCTATCAGTAAAACCACACAGTTCATCATTTATGTCCTGGGAAGAGACAGTAATTGTTTCCCAAGCTCTCTCTTGCACTTTGTCCACAGGTTCAGATAGACTAATGCACTCTTGCCTGCACATAGTTAATTGCAGTTTGTTTATTACAAAGTCAAGCAGTGTCCTGAAAATCACATCTCATGCATAAATTTTTATATATCCTGCTTGTAAAAAAAAATATGTCAATCCCCATTCAATGTTTTTATACTAAATGCTAATACTGACATAAAATATTCTTCTAATTATTAAACGTTCCATTTTTGTTGGGTACTGCACCTTATAACTGCAACTGCCTCCAAAAAACTCTGTTTACTCATTCTTTTACACATCTTACTATCCAAGAATCAGAATGACACAAAATAAAATGCATTTTGTTATAGCACTGTGATACATACCAGCAGCCTTGCAAGGTGCTTTGAAGCATTAGTTGTTAAATGGTTGTTCCATATCACAAGAATGCAGAGTCCCGCCCCAGATGGCTGTTCAGCTAGTCCATCAGCTATATGGCAAAGGCCGGCATCTTGAATGTTGTTGTTACTGTAGCAATGTGTTCATTACAATGAATAAACAAATTTCACAGCAAAAAAGACAGTCTGTATGTTCATTAATCATATCTCACCTAATGTCAAGTAGTTGAAGGGTTTCATTTGCACGAAGCAGGGCACCAATCTGTATAGCATCTGTCGGGCCAAGATTGTTGTCAGCCAAATACAATTCCTTCAGAGCACTGTTTAATTTCAGAGCAGAAGCTGAAACAGTCACACATTTCAATAATAACATGAGCAATTTTGTATATACAAAAATAAAGCAGATTATTTCAAATGACCTTTCGATTTCTTTGGAAAGAGTTATAAAAGACAAATTTCCAGCTATACAACTAAGTTATTGACTATAGAGAAGTTACCAGTATTCTGGGTAAAAAATTACTGCTGTGTTCCCAGCCTGTGGAGGGCATAAGAATTTGAGATGTGTCCAAACTCTTTAAGTGCCTGACTACAAATCCAGTGGCATGAAGTTTTTTTTCCCCAGTTGGCATTCGATTTTTTTCCTGTCACTTCTTGCTTCTTTCACCTCTGGCAACGATTTGTTAATGTGAAAAATGCCAAGTTGCATCATGGATGGGAGTCCAAATTAAACTGTGAGCTCACCTTTAACTGGATGGGTAAAGAAGGCAAGGGTATATAATCTCGAATAGAGCTGCATTTAGTAAAGCTCTGTGGTGTTCAAACCAATCTCCAAGTTGAGGACAGTTATTACTTATGTCCAAAGGATGGAAAAAGAACTTTTTTTACACATTCACAGACATTCATAAAAGGTTATAAAAGTTGGAACACACATAATGAACTCTTAGAAAACAAACTGAGCACTTCTGTACTTATCTGGTGGCTGTTATTCATCATGGAAACAGTAAAATATGGAAAATAGTACATCATAATTGTTTTGAATCTGTCAATAGGTTTGGCACAGATTTTATGTCTTAAGGAACCTCAAACAGTACACCATGGATACTAGAGCTGTACCCTCCCTCTATCTTTATGAAATTATTATCCTTTTATACAACAATCTGACATTTTTTAATAAAATCATTCTGACTACATTTGCAACACATGAAAACAAAGAAAACTTTTTGCTTTCCACACAAAAACTAAAGTTATGAGATTAAGCACACACAAGCAATTATATGAGAGATAGCTGTGGTGTTGGAGAGAGGAGAACTAGGGAGGGAGGGGGGAAGGGGATAGGGGGGAGGGGGATGAGAGAGAGCACTACTGTCACCATGGTGAATGGAATCGATGGGTGTGCTTTGTGATTGTGATATTATCAGACTTTGTACGGCAATCTTTGTGATGGTCAACTGCAGGATCCATCGTGCAGGTATGGGCTTTAAATGAGTACCCATGTTAAGGGCGTAATGTGAGTATCAACAATCGGGGGAAACCATTGTTGTTAGGATCATCTGCCATGGGTCACAATGTACTGAAGACATGGGCTACTAACACTTACTGCAAGAGGTGAACATGGAGTAAATCAGATGACGAATGACAATGATGATGACAACAATGACGACAACAACAACAACAACAGCAACAATAATAATAACAATAATAACAAAAACTACCACCACCATCAAGCAGCCATACTGTCCAAAGTGCTCATATCATTAAGGTTCAGTTGTACAATCATATTTTAATGCATGGTTGGCAATATGTGGAACAGACTAACTACAACACAACTGTGAGTATCTATTGTACAATCTATTATATTCCACATTTAATTATACCACAAACAGAATGCCATTCTGTTAGACTGAGAATATAGATCAAGTTAATTTAATATGTTTGTGCGCTAAAGTTGTGATAGTCAATCAGTTTTGTCTTTGTATGAAGAAGCATTAAATGTAAACATAAATGAGAAGCATTTAACCCTCTCACTTCCTCTGGCTTCAACTGTATACATTAGCTTTCACTGTGACTTAGCTGCAACAGAAGTATTTTTCCCCAATGGAAACCTGAGGTACACATTTGTTGATGTTCGTCCTTTTCATCATGAACAAGTGCTGCCAACCATTGGGCACCACTATGAATATATCAGCAAGTCAGTGTGCAGCAGCTTGCGACCACCAGAATACAAAGATGTGGTCGATTTGCTATATTCCACTGTATAGTTGAATATTGTTATTTTTGATGGTAATTATTGATTGATCATTTTACTATTTATTACAATAGAAAATATTTCATTATTAGTTATCTTAGTCCATAAAATGAAGCCAAGTGTACAAAGTATGTTTTGAAAACAGCTACATATTTTTGTATAAATATTGCATCCAAAAATCATTAAAAAAATCGCCTAAGAGCATTACCACATAATTAAAAATGTTCTCTTCTCCAGAAAAAATTCATGTCTGAAAGAGTTAAACTGTCAGAATTACAGTCTTGAGCATACACTACAACAACTGGACATCAAAGTGTGCTCCAAGAATTTACTGGAAAAAAAGTTACTGGATTCAGTCACAACTATTGAACAGTTAATGAAAAAGATTTTAATAGCCTTGAAAGTTACACATCACAAAACACTGTATCTTGAAGCCAGTTAAAGGATTAGATATTAGTTGTTCAGCCATTACATGATGTGTCATGTAGTTCTAAACATCAGAATACATTTGTTTAGGTAACATACTTAAGTGATTAACATTGCAAGATCACAGGTTCAGGTAAGTGCAAGATAAGCCATTGCAAATGTGAAATGCTGGTTTATTAATAATCAGTGTAACTGCCAGAATGTTGAATGCAAGCATGCAAAAATGCATGCATTGTGTTGTACAAGTGCTGAATGTCAGTTTGTGGGATGGAGTTCCACGCCCGTTGCACTTGGTCGGTCAATACATGGACGGTTAGTGCTGGTTGTGCATGTCGTTGGATTTGTCGTTAGATGATGTCCCATATGTGCTTGATTTGAGACAGATCTGATGTTCAAGCAGGCCAAGGTAATATGCTGATACACTGTAGAGCACATTGGGTTACAACAGTGGTACATGGGCAAACATTATTCTGTTGGAAAACACCCCCTAGGACGTTGTTCATGAATGGCGCAACAACAGGTCGAATCACCAGATTGACATGCAAATTTGCAGTCAGGATGTATGGGATAACCATAAGTGTGCTCCTACTGTCACATGAAATTGCACCCCAATCCATAAATCCAGGTGTAGGTACAGTGTGTATAACACACAGCAGGGTTGCAAGCCCTCAACCGGCCTTCTAACCAACAAATGGCCATCACTGGCACTGAGGCAGAACCATCTTTTACCAGAAAAACATAACAGATCTCCACCCTGCCCCCCAATGAGCTCTCGCTAGACACCACTGAACTCACAAATGGGAGGTGGTTTGGGGTCAGTAGAACGCATGCTACAGGATATCTGACTCGGATCTGTTCTTGAAGTAACTGGTTTGTAATAGTTTGTTGTGTCACTGTAGTGCCAAATGCTGCTCAAACTACTGCCCTGTCATCTTGCGACCATACATTCTCATGACCACCGCTGCCAGCAAACATGTACAGTGGCTACATTTCTGCCAAGTCTTTCTGCAATATCACAGAAGGAATATTCAGCTTCTCACAGCCCTGCTACATGACCTCATTAAAACTGACTGGGGTGTTGACAATGGCATCTTTGTCACCACAAAGGCATTCTTGACTAGCACCAATTCACCATATTTAAGATTGAAGGTAACTAATGCTCATGACTGTTGCAGTGTGTATTTAAAGCAAACCTGATTTTCGCCCTCATAGTGGTGCTATCAGTGCCACTGTTATGCGACTGCTGTGAAATTTTAATAGACATAATCTAACCTACCAACTGCGATTTATGTCACACAACTCCTTCTTGGTGTTCTGATTTTATTTCTCTCAGTGTATATCATTGCTGCAATGTTGTATTTTATCTGGATTTCGGAGGAATAGTAACTGTGGCATACCTAACTTTTGCTTGTGTAATCACCTCTAACAGTTAAGGGGGCTGGCAAGGGGTAGTGGGAGCATGAATATGCCGCAGTACACATTTATCTCCTAACTTATCTTAAAGCAGCCTATTTTATTTTTGGACTCAGTATACTACTTTTCAAAGATGTGATGGAGTCAATCACTGCTACAGAATCAACAGGTAAGAATCGCAAAAACTACTTCACAAATATTTAATAGATACTAGAAAGTCTTAAATCTGAAAATTTTAAGCATTCTGGAACCTGTTCATTGTTATAGGACAATGGCAGCAGATTTTCATATTATTCCTTATAATAAGAATCTCACATTGTATATGGTACCTTCTGATTAAGTGCACATGTAATGAATCTACTTTATCATGTATACGGTTTTACAATTCACACAACTGTGCCAGTTCACCATCAAAATATCTGAAATTTTTTTAGCTGCATCGCATAATGAATGCAATATGTAATATAAAATGCTTTGCACTGTATGTATTGCAGATGAAAACACCATGGCAACAAAATACTTATACAAATTACACACAGATTATTAATGGAGTCCTGATTATAGCTTCTTCGTGTTTCTTTGAGCAGTATGCATAAGATAAAACAAGAGAAATGTAAATTAACAGGTTACTATATATACTCATTTTCTCAGCATTGAAATTCTGTCTGTAATGAAATTAAAAAATGTGATTTCTTTTTAATTCATGGTCTTCATTCTGTTGAAACAGATGAATCAGTTTGTTATGCTTTAGTATGAATATTTTATTGAAAATATTATATTTATAATGGTGAGAGCACAAACAACTCTAGTTAACCATAGAATATATCTCAAAGTCAATGAACAAAAATGAAATCAAAGAACAAAGAGGATTCATTGGTATACACTGCAGCTCATAATGACAGCATCTTTACCACTCTTCATCACTCTCCCCCACCCCAACCCCCACACCTCTCTTTATTGTTTGATTTCATGATTGTTCATTGATTTTCATATTTATTCTTTGGTTTATTCGAGTCATTCATGTTATCGCATGTATGTTATAAATGTTGTTAATAAAGTATTCATAGTAAACACAACATTTTTGTTGACCACCAACACTTCAAATTGAGCAGCACTGCATGCTAGATATGAGACAGTCACATGATTGCACCATGTATTTTCCGCGCACTGACTCTTAATTTAATTAGCTGACATAACCTCTGACAAGACCAAACACTGTTACATCATTGCTGCTCTTAACAAGGACATGGTCATGGAAAATCCAGGATTCTTGAACTCACCATCAAGTGTTGACAAATACACTTTAATTAAAAGTGATCTGATCAGTCGCTTGTCTCAATTAGAAGCCAAATGACTGCAAATGTTACTCCACACAGATCATGGCAAGCAATTTTGTTAATGAAGACATTCTCAAAAGTATCTGGCTGTCACACTTATTGCCTGACACACAGGAAATATGCATTATATATACTGGCAACTTCAACCTCCTGCCAAAAGTGGTGGACCATATTGCCAAAATGTATCTGTCCACGTGTGTTGCAGCAGTATTTCCACAATCAGAGAATTGCCCGGTCTCATTACAAGCACAAATCACTGAGTTTACCAGACAGGTTACTGTTTTTTAGACACAAGATGCCTGTCACCCATCGTGCCAACGATCACCAAGCAAACACCACTGTTCACCTTCAGCTGAAAAAGGTATGCTGGTAGTATACATGATTTGGTTCAGAAGCACAACAATGCCATTTCCCATGTCTTTTGTTATGACAGTAACTGGCTGTCCAGATGGCAGCCACTGACTGTTTGTCACTGAGCTCTGTTCTAAATTACAGTAGCTAGTGGACACATGTCAGCACATATAGATGTACCTGTCATCTTGATTACATTACTGCTCTATGCAGCCAATGGTCAGACAATGAAGAGATATGGTCACGTATCAGTTTCACGAAACTTCAGCCTTCATAGTGGTGGACGTAGTATACCCATCCTTGAAGCAGATTTTTTTTTATCATTTTACAGTCTGCTACTGGACTGTCGTCACAAGTGCCTTCTTGATACAACCACTAACTTTGACAGCCATGAGTTTTTAAGCCATGTGGACAATACTGCCAGACACAAAATCACCGGTGATTCTCCAGATCCAGAACTCTTTGGACAGTTCCCACAGATCACTCAGTGGGTATCCACACTAGTTTCTGTGTAGCACCCAACAGAGCACTATATTCTAATGATGACAGGAATGTTGATTCACACTCAACATAGTCAGGTACCGCCCAAGAAATTGAAGGTAGTGAAGTGGGAATTTTCTTCTATGCTTCCCCAATGGATCTGTCATCCATTATACAACAACTGAGCCTTGCCTCCCCATGTTGCTCCAAAGAAGACTTTCGGATGGCATTCACATTTAATGCCAGAATGATTTCCGAGTGGTATTCTGTCTGACACATTGAAGATTTCTCATTCAGTCCTCGCCACAAACACATAATCTCAACAACAACCTTGATATGTGTTTTTTTTATTAAATACCCATTGCTCCAGAAGATACACCTGAGATCATTGTCTGTACTCCATTTGGCCCACTGGATTATGCAATGCTATGCAAACCTTCAAGCACTTTATGAACAGAGTCACATGTGATGTCATCATCTGTCATGTCCATCCTGATGATGTTTCAAACACAATGATGGTTCAAATAGCTGTGAAACTGATAATTCCAACTGGATTGATCATTGCCAAGAAGTTTTTCTTTGACAGTTCATTCCCGATGATCATGATGCATTTGTCCAGATTTGAAATGGAACATTTGGATCATTTATGACAAATCCTCACTTGCCTCCATTCATTCGGTTCAGTCATCAACCTACTGAAGTGTGTGCTTCGAGAAATGGAGAAACAGAAGTTTGAAGAACCAGGAATTCAGCTGCCGCAGGAGAGAGTGGAAGCCATGAACAACATCCCACAACCTGTTAGTGTTGAAACTTTCTTGGTTTTGCTAACTATTATTGCCACTTTGTGCACAGCCACATGCTTTTGGCCATCCACTAAACATCTTCTTACCAAATTCATCAAAACCATGTGACTAACTACAGTGGACTAGCAAGAGTGGAAACTATCTTTAACAATTTGAAGACTGCTACATCTGAGAACACATGTTTAGCGTACCCCATTCCACAAGCAGCTCCCACCTCGATGATTCATATATCTCCAACTGCAGTAGGTGCTGCACTTTAACAACAAATAGACCCATATTAGTAGCCATGTTCTTCAGTCATCACAACAGAGCTGTTCAACATATGACTGCAAATTACACGTAGCTTATGCTTCTAGAAATAAAAAAAAAAAATTCTGCCAAATGCTTGAAGGCTGACAGTTTATGTTGGTAGAAGTTTAAATATCTTAGGAAAAGCTTTTCTAAGGGTGTTTTCATAATGACAATTCAATACGGTCAAAGCAAATGATGCTTCCATCAAATCCTTTCAGATGTACAACACATTCAATTCATGATGTCAGTCTGATACAGTAATTGAAACAAATAAATAGCTATACAGCTATTTTCAGTTCTTATTCTGGGAAATCAATCTGATGTTTCAAACACAATGATGGTTCAAATAGCTGTGAAACTGATAATTCCAACTGGATTGATCACTGCCAAGAAGTTTTTCTTTGACAGTTCATTCCCGATGATCATGATGCATTTGTAGACATCTCGGGCACACACCTATCTTGATTCCATTAAATATCCCCATGTTGTGGTTGGTTCTTCTTGTTTCCAGTGATATTCCTTTGCTACAATTCATTAAACAGATCATCATAATGATTGTAACCACAAGAAGAAATCTTCAACTTACAGGAAATCCTTCAGTTTCATAGCCTTGTTAACTGTCATGTAATCTTTAGTATCATTGTCAATATTTTTTGCCATGCACTCAACAATTTCCTTTTGGTACTTGTATATAGTGGTTACATTCCAAATTTGAAATTCCAACTGATGGAATGAGGACAAACAGGAACACATTTATTCTCTATCTCATCAAAAGTGGCTGTGCCTTTAGGAGACTGGGGGAAAAAAAGGGTATAAATTTCTGGCGAAGTTACTGAAAAAAATCTATAGCCATTTACTGCCTATCACACAATGTTCAACAGTTATATTTAACTGATTTGAATAGCTGTGAATACAGTGAGTATTTCTGTACACATCTTTAATTCCAAACCTATTTTATGGTAACTCATAACAGTAGCACTGCTGTAACTCTGAGCTACCAGTTTTTCAGGTATTTCATTTACTTTCATTTTGTCTTGTTGATCGAGAGCAGCTACAGTTACATTATCTACAGTGTGAATTTTTGGTTGTACAAAGGAAATAAATCTTTATTTATTTCCCCCAGTAGCTCTTACTGAATTATTACGAGCAGCTGTGACAAATTTGCATACTGAATTATTACAACCAGCTGTGACAAATTTGCAGCAGTCAGTGATTGCAGTTTCGATTACCAACAAATTTTTCTTTGACAGCTCATTCCTGATGGTATTGAGGAATACCTCATGAAGTGATTCTAGGAATTTATTTTGAGGAGTTTTAGGCAGACGTAAGAAAACATGGTTTTCTGATTTCTCAATGTGCTGCTTCAAGATGCATCCCAACTCTTACATTATACCAACTGAACTTTCAAAGATTTCGGGGTCCTTGCAATTTTCTGTTTCTTCATGGCCCCTTCAGGCAAGTTCTAATTTGCCACAAAATTTAACACCATGTATCAGTTTACTCAGTATATACCAATTCTTTGAACATTTCAAATGTGTCTTTATATTAAGGCAGTAAGCACTATCACAAGTTGGCACATAATGTCCACTTTTCTTAGCACTGAAAATTCAATAAATCATTCAATTACTTTTCACTGGAGTTATGTTTTTTCACTATTGCATGAAAATTTGTGGTACCATTCTCAGTCCATGTGCTATCACTGTACTTTGCAACAAGACAGGTGAAACAAAAAATTCTATTTTACACATCACAACCAGTCAGCTGCATTGTAGATTGTTCTGTTGAAATTGTGTGTATAATGTTGACTGGATTTACACAGTTTTTGTTCTTGACTGATGTTTACACTATGCCAGAGTAAATCAGATTCTTTCACTTTCTTGCTGAGCTCATGTTCCAAATTTTTGCTTAATAAATTGCACACTGATTTCATATTGTGCTGTTTCAGACCTGTGGTCTACTGCAGATATTCACAATAAAATAAAACCCACTAAATCACAGGCACAATGCACTTGCACAAAGAGACTTTCTAATAATACACTTTCTTCCACAAATGCCTTGGTGGTGATAGTTATATTACCATATTATGGTGCACTTCACTTCAATGAGACGTTTGCGAACTTATTCCCATAGCAGATCAAACTGCCAATGCCAGAAACAAAAAACTATCTAAACCACTGTTGTTGTTGTGGTCTTCTGTCTAAAGACTGGTTTCATGCAGCTCTCCATGCAATTCTATCCTGTGCAAGCTGCTTCATCTCCAAGTAACTACTGCAAACTACATCCTTCTGAATCTGCTTAGTGTATTTATCTCTTGGTCTCCCTCTATGATTTTTACCCTCCACACTTCCCTCCAGTATTAAATTGGTGATCCCTTCATGCTTCAGAATGTGTCCTACCAACCGATCTCTTCTTTTAGTCAAGTTGTGCCACAAATTCCTCTTCTCCCCAATTCTATTCAGTACCTCCTCATTAGTTACGTGATCTACCCATCAAATCTTCAGAATTCTTCTGTAGCACCACATTTCAAAAGCTTCTATTCTCTTCTTGTTTAAACTATTTATCATCCATGTTTCACTTCCATGGCTACACCACATAAAAATGCTTCCAGAAAAGCCTTTTTGATACTTAAATCTATACTCAATGTGAACAAATTTCTCTTCTTCAGAAGCTTGTCTACATTTTATATCCTCTCTACTTTTACCATCATCAGTTATTTTGCTCCCCAGATAGCAAAACTCATTTACTACTTTAAGTGTCTTATTTCCTAATCTAATTCCCTCTGCATCATCTGATTTAATTTGACTGCATTTTATTATCCTCATTTTGCTTTTGTTGATGTTCATCTTATATTCTTCTTTCAAGACACTGTCTGTTTCGTTCAACTGCTCTTCCAGGTCCTTTGCAGTCACTGAAAGAATTACAACGTCATCGGCAAAACTCAAAGTGTTGATTTCTTTTCCATGGATTTTAATTCTTACTATAAATTTTTCTTTTGTTTTTTTTACTGCTTGCTCAATATACAGACTGAATAACATAAGGGATAGGCTACAGCCCTGTCTCACTCCATTCTCAACTACTGCTTCTTTTTCATGCCCCTCGACTCTTATAACTGACATCTGGTTTCTGCATAAATTGTACATAGCCTTTCTCTCCCTGTATTTTACGCCTGTCACTTTCAGAATTTAAATGAGAGTATTCCAGTCAACATTGTCAAAATCTTTCTCTAGGTCTACAAATGCTAGCAATGTAGGTTTGCCCACTATCACTATCAAAACTTTAATACTAAATATAAATCAATAGTCCATCAAAGCATATAAGGAATTTGACAGTGAAGTTTCAGCTGCTCTGATCACCCCTTTCTGATGTAAGCAGTGGAACACTAAAATATTGTGGAGGCTGGCATGACACTTTTAGGCTGTATTATCAGAACTAAGCCATTGGGACACCCATAAGAGCTGCACTGGGTATAAAAGTCATGCCCCCTAACCTCTGCTACATAGAGCAAACTGGCCATTCACCTTGAGACTAGCTACTATCTGCTCGAAAAACGTCACTTCATATCAACAGCTCCATCTCAGAGCCTTTAAACTTCAAGCTGCGCCTGCACTGAGATGCTACTGGGCACCATTTACCTGCCCACAAACCACCTGCATGCAATTTACAGGAATTGCGTGACCTGTGAATAGACATCTAGTGCCACGTACCGTTGAAAACCTATCACGGACCTGTCAAATCCACACCATGCAGAATACTACTGTTCTGCATTCTAGATGTGACCCAACTCACTATTAGGCTGGTGGTCATCACATTTTGGTTAATCAGTATAAACTGTTAACTACTTTAAATAAAAAGTTCTCAGGTTTCCAAATGGGTCAAGTAATTAAAATTGCACAAGCTTTCGGCCAAGTACTCCTTGGTCATTGTCAAGCAGTATGACTACCTTTGGGATGCTGGTATACCCCTTATATACACTAGCTGCCTGCTGTGACGTCACTGGTGCCTGTGCCATCGCCATATAGGGCATTTGCTGAGCTGCACGCCACCATCTCTGTTTAGGGTGTTATTGGTGATTTTTATTTCAATAGCTTCTTTAATTCCACAATCCCAAACCTGTTTGTGTGAGCCATGATGGATGTTTCATCAAATTTTATCCGGTGTCCATTTTCTAAAGCATGATCTGCTAAAGCAGATTTCTTGGGATGATGAAGGCAATACAGCCTCTGATGTTACTTCCTGCATTGTTCCACAGTGCATACTCCTTGTCTGACATAAGACTGGCCACATTTGCAAGGTATCTTGTAGAACGCAGGTGTTCTGAGACCTGCTATGTCTTTCAATTGTCTCAGTAATTGACACATTTTCAACAGAGGCCTGAAGATTGATTTGATCTCGTGTCATTTTGGTAGATGGCCCATCTTACCCAACATGGAGCCAGAGCATGGCAAGAAAGCAAATTTCTTTTCCTGTCGGTGGTCTTGTTGCGAGTCTTAAACAAAATCATTTATTTGATGGATGTTGTAGCCATTGTTGCTGAAGACCTTGTGGGTGGCTCAGTTGATGTGGCAGGTTATCAGCATCTGATATCATTCTTGCATGATGCACCAATGTTTGTAAAACAGTGAGCTTCTGTGCCGGGTGATGATGGTTGATGGCATGCAAGTACAGATAGGTGTAGGTAGTTTTTCTATAGACGCTGGGACCAAGGCATCAATTTCATTTGAGGTGGATGAGAATGTCAAGGAAGGGCAATGCATCATATTTTTGTACCTCCATTTTAAACTGGATATTACTATTAATGTCCTTGAGGTGTTCCATGAAATCGTAAGTTTCTCACATCCATGGGGCCAAATGATGAATGTACAGTCAATGTACTAAATGAAACAACTAGGCTTTACAGATGCTGTAAGCTCTTCTACAGTGCTCAGTTATGTACAAGGAGAGTAATATTCTTGACAGAAGTAAATAGTCTTGAATGCTGAAACAATCAGGTAGTTTCTGATTAGTAACAGTGCTTAGCAATGTCATGCTACATCGATTTACTCGTACTTTCTCACTGCAGTCTTCCATACTAAGGTTGATAAAAGTCTGAAAATCCAGAGGATCTGGGACAAAGTTCTTGAGTTTGGCTGCTTAGAAATATGTGCTGACCAACTGTAGTAGCAGACTGTAAGATCGTGTGAATTCACTGTCCTACAGTGGTGTGTTTGTGTGGCACCACCCATCAGAGATAGTGAGAAACTAAAGAGAAAACTTGCCACCAGCACACTGGTAAGAGATATGAATGTGCCATCTCCCACATAGCTGTGTGCAGCACCCTCAGTGTGCTTGATGAAGACGCCATGTCTAAGGCAATGTCCTCAAAATTCTACATGAAGCTGGTACTAGTGCTAATGAGTTAATTGCAACACTGTCTGTCTTATTGTAATACTGGCTATTGTGCAGAAAATAGATGTCAGAGTGTGCCTAAATAGCTTGACCACTTCACTGACAAAGATAAGTCACATGCTGAAACAACACAAGAACAAATTGATGTTCAGGCCTCAAACAAAAATCCATCACTGGGACCAGTTAAAGACACAGCAGGGCTACAAGATACCTTCCGAGTCTGGCCAGTCTTATGTGGGACAAACAGTACACACTGCGGAAAACACAGGAAGGGGCATGATAAGTTTTATTGCCTACACCACCCTGAGAAATCTGCTTTAACAGATAATGCTTTAGAAAACGGACATTGGATAAAATTTGATGAAACATTCATCGTGGCTTACAGAAACAGCTTTTGGGGTTGTGTAATTAAAGAAGCCATTTAAATAAAAATCACCAATAACAGCCTGAACAGAGATGGTGGCCTGCAGCTCAGCACGGTGTTGGATCCAGTGATTGTGCGGTCAAAGCCGGCACATCGATGGTCAATATATACCTGTATATGATAATGCTGCATGCACCAGTGAGGTCACAGTTTGTAGCTAGTGTATATATGGGGCGTACCAGTAACCCACTGCGCATTGCATATGTCCACTGACAGAGTGAACAGCACCCAATAGGGAACATTGTCAACTGTGGACTACTTTGCTTCCCCCTTTTACTGGTGGATGTGGGAATATTTCTACCGACAAGCTCAAAACACAATGCGCTGCAGACACTCTGACCAGCAATTAGACAGTACCATTCAGTGCCTGCACCTGTACATTACAAAGTTCTGAAGACTACATGCCAATTTAGCAAACATTATTTATGGGGAACTTGAACAAACCCAGAGTGTCTGTAATATTGGCGACAAGATCAACAACTGCAAAGAGGCAGCAAAATTATTTTAGATATTGTTGTATAAGATATCAACTGCCATGTACCAAACTGTACCAAAGTTCAGTACCACTTGTAACATACTCTTAATAAATCTTATTTCTTACAGTGTTGCCACATCTTTGCTATAGTGCTACTCAAGCAAACAAGCATTTATTTGCAAGCATGCAAATCAGCTACCATTAAGGAACCACAACAGGGAAATTGTTCTTTGCTATCATGTATTTTTGTTCTGAATTGATAGTAGCATTCAGTTACTAAACTCACAACAATTCTCTTAGAGTCATAAATGATGGTATAATAATGTTATCCTAGCTAGAAAGTTCATTGTCACAGCAACAGCTTGGATAATTGTTGTATGGGTATAAGAGTGGTATACATCATTCCTGTAGATGGCCAGTTCAACTTCTGTTTTCAATCCACTGAGGTTATCCTTTTGGTTGAGGTTGTATCCACATAGCACATGAAAAGCAGAATGTTAAACATATGCTTGATGTTGGTGCAAACATATATGTCCTCCCTACATGTATAGCGTTGTACTACAGTTCCGGCTCTTCCAGCAAAACAACACCGTAATGAACTTGGAGATACCACAGCAGAGTGGTGCAAGAAACCACAGTATAGGGGTCAGTATGGTGTTTTTATATAAGTCTGCAAGTGGTCTATGATGACACTACAGAAATCACTCTGGAAAGGTGAAAATGCTTCACCGACACAACACACCCTGGGGTGTGAAACAGGTGACACAACAGAAAAACTGAGGCAATGATGTCATGGTTGTCCAATAATCACACCTTGCATCTTGATTCTACTGTGACTTAGGGATGAGAAGTGCTACCATTTGAGAAACAACAGTGGACCCAGCTAGCATATATACTGCCCACTTTAGACACACAATATCAAGCCAATTACGAGGGGAGTTCTATGACAGTCTACACCAAGAAATGGGCCAACAAGCTACCACACGCTAGCTGTTGTCCACACTAAGTCTGAATGCTGTTGACTTTGTGCTTTCCACCTGGCAGGCCAGCTGCTGATTAACTACTGCAGGGGGTCTACCTTGTGGGTCTTTGATTCATCCGTGGACCACCTGGTTGTCCAGACCGCATGATCTATGTGGGTAAATTCTCTTGTTGTCTGTCATCGCCTGTGAGGGCACACATCACTGCTGTTAAGTCACTGTCGTCCATGCTGGGGTCCACAGTTGGATTCTGTACATGCTGTTGTAACCTGCACTGAATCGTTCATTCGTACCAGTCAGAGTGGCTGTCTACTCCAGATGCTGCATATCACTTTGCTTTGGGGCCCTGAGTCACACCACTGGAGTGCTGACCATGTTACCTCATGCAGCCACCACACCCCAGGAGAGGTCGTTTGCTGGCTATGACAAGAGGCCGCTTGTTGATCCAAGCACGCTTCATCAACCAAATCTGGCCTTGACCTTAGGGGCATTGACTACTGCCTAGCACCACAACAAACATTGTATTTTGGTATAGAACAAAAGACTAAGTCACTGCTGTTTTAGGATGTTGGGCATCCACCTGGAACCTATCCACCACACCACTGCAACCACAACCAGAATGATGAACTGGAGGCCTTTCTGACTACCAGCAGCCCAGTTACATCACCCACCATACAGGTCAAGCACCCCTTGCCTCTTACAAGATGAAGCAAATATGGAACATTGCAACATCGACAATTGTGGTACCTCATGGAGGAAACAGCAGGGACTTCTGTCTACAAGTGGTATCAAAAACGTTCCTGCCACAGGCAACTGGATCGAGGATGACAGTTGTGGTAACATGCTGTATTAAGAACAAGGTAGGGTGAGTGTAGAAATTACTTTCTAGCAATTATTTTTGCAGTTAGGTCTCCTACCAGATTTCTGATTCTGGTTTGCATGTGCAGTGTGCAGCAACAGACTTGGCAGATTCTGATAGGAATGCATGCTAATTTCTGCCCAGTTGGTATGGACAATGTATTTTGTGAGCACGGGGTATGGCTCATAGTTTTGAAGTATATAAAGTAGTAAGCATGAGCAGCCACACAGGTGGAGAAATTAAGTTACAGCAAGAAGTGTTATAACAGTGTTACATTAAGTGTTTATGGCACCAATGGCGTCTTCATCAAGCACACTGAGAGTGCTGCACACAGCTGTGTGGAAGATGGCACATTTATATCTCTTACCAGCATGCTGGTGGCAAGTTTTCTCTTTAGTTTCTCACTATCTCTGATGGGTGGTGCCACACAAACACACTACTCTAGGACAGTGAATTCACATGACCTTACAGTCTGCTACTACAATTGGTCAGCACATATTTTTAAGCAGCCAAACTCAAGAACTTTGTCCCAGATCCCCTGGATTTTCAGACTTTTATCAACCTTAGTATGGAAGACTGCAGTGAGAAAGTATGAGTAAATCGATGTAGCATGACATTGCTAAGCACTGTTACTATTCAGAAACTACCTGATTGTTTCAGCATTCAAGACTATTTACTTCTATCAAGAACATTACTCTGCTTGAACATAACTGAGCACTGTAGAAGAGCTCACAGCATTTCGAAGTGATTTATATCTCAATTATTACGTGTACATGTTATAAGTAAACTTATTAATGTGTTACCCTTTTTGTTTATGTCCAATTGTGTTCCTTGGCCATCTCAATTATCGATACAAACAAACCTGATGCTTACATGTGGTAATTTTTGGAAATTCATAAAATTTGCAAAATTTTGTGTAGAACACATTTTACAGTGTCTAGTTTTTTGTATGCAATGGAAACTACTGGACAGCAGTCAATCACCTCACTTGTTCAGTTTCAGAACAAACAAATCAACTCCTTGCTAGGAACTACTGGCAGACTGCTTGATGCTCAACAAACCCAGCAAAAGCCAATGACTGAAGAAGTGACTGTTTTTATACTGAATGGGATGGTCCAGGTAAAATCAAAACAGGCCCTTTAAAAATAAGTGTGTGCGAAAAGTTAAAGAACAAACTCAGAACAGTAAAAAAGAAACTTCCGAAAATGAAAATAATTGTATATGCACTAATTAACTGCAGAGGCAAGAAACACTGAATAAAGAAATAGGTAAAAACAACATATTCGAGGTGTCTAACATAAAGTATGGTTCTCCAGACAGCATGCATATCCCAGTGCACTTCTGCAGACGATACAAGTGAACAAGGAAAACTACCGGTGAGATCATCAATGAAAAAGCAATCCACTGTTTCTGAAAGACCAGTACTGCATAGCAAACCTAAAAATACAGTATTTATTGGCTCCAAGAGCTACGGCAGAAACTGTGCTGGATGGTAGATAATGCAACGTGGACCCATTAGTGCATTATTACAGAATGCCGTGACCTGTATAAGCTGACAAATACAGAATTTGCCGTTATCTGGGCAGGGGCCAAAGATATAGCAGAAAAAAAAAAAATAGAGCTAATATAGGCATAAGGAGGTTGAGTCGTCATGTGTAACTCAAGAAATCCAATCCACAAAAAAGAAAACTAAGAAAAGTTGTGAAAGGCTTTTACAATGCAAGTATTATTGCTACACCTAGTAAAAAAAAGAGCTGTATAATGTGGCAGATAGAGTCACTGAAAACAGTTACTGGTTCAATTCCCACAAGAACAACAACAGAATCCTTAAATGCAAATACTATATCTATAGATAATGTAATTATTTAAGAAAAAGTCATCGAAAAGAGATCAATGCAAAATTTAAAGGAGTATCGAATGAAAATAATCAGCAGCAAGGGTGGCAAAAAAGAAAACATCTTATAAGCAGACAGACCAAGTTTCAGAAAGAAGAATAAGAACAACTCGAGCTTAGGTAATGGGAATACCAACAGGCAGTATATGGCTGTCAACCCAAAGAAAGAAACCACCATAAAAGGTCCAGGTCCTTTGGAGGGATCAGAAATTGTTTTACTAGAGAAAGCAGTTAACAAAGTGAACCAACAACAGAAGAATAGGTATGGGACTAACATAACACATACCGTCACAATGCACTGTGACTAAAAGCATTAAATGAGCCTGCAACCTCGAGTATAGCGATAAATAGCTCCAGGGGAATACAGATAGAGACAAACTTCTTACTTTTACACAAATTAACACATGTTGAATTAGAAATAAGATTCTGGAATTAGAATATTTGTGTAACATTCACAATGTAAATATTATATGTATATCTGAGCATTGGTTAACCCAAGCCCAAGTAAATCAAACAATGGAAAATCCAGGATGGAATGGAACAACACAAGAAGAAGAAGAAAACTAGCATTTGCAGGAAAGTACTGAAATTAGTGTGTCATAGCTACTTCTAATCAGTCATAAGGTACAAAATTAAATTTTGGAGGGTAGCTCGAGCCATATGTCTCAAATATAAACTTCAAAAAATTATCATTAGAAATATGCACAACATAAAGTGAAGAAAACCATGTCAACCCTCCTAAGAAATCTAAGTATATTAAGTGTTCTCTCATTTTACATCTGCGAACTGATTATCTTCATACATAGTAACCCTGATTTATTCATAGCAAATCAATTTCAACAGGATTACAGTAACAAGAACCAAAATCATTTTATGCTACCCGTCTACTGCTTAAGACTTTATCCTCAAACTCCATGGTATATGGGTATGAAAATTTACAACAAAGTAAAAGGAAAAGAATTGCTTGGTATTAGTTTGGAAACGGTGAAAAAATCTTACATGACAGACTGGCACAGAAATGTTACTATTCAGATAAAGATTTAGTGGAGGACAACTTGAAAATTTGAGCAGGAGAGAACACGTACTTAGGATATTATAGTTTGTTATTTTTTTGAAAAGACATCAGTTTGTGTCACATATGTATTCTGTACAGTATATTAATGATATTTTAAGGAAAACTGCAAACAAATTTTTGTACACTGACAGGTCTCATGTACATTAAGTCAATGACTTGAAACTGAATGTTATGAGACAATAAACTTCTATTCCATAAACCAAAGTCTGCCACTTGCTTTGTCCATGTCTGTGCGTATGTGATCATTCCATTTTATATCCCTTCAAAGCATTACACCCAGGTATTTGTATGAGTTAGGTATTTGTATGAGTTGGCTGATTCTAACTGTTACTCAATGATATTATATTAGGACACTACAATTTTCTCATTTTGTGAAGAGCACAATTTTACATTTCTGAACATTTAAAATTATCAATCTTCGCACCACTTTGAGATCTTATCAAGATCTGACTGAATATTTATGCAGCTTCTTTCAGACAGTATTTCATTATAAATAACTGCATCATTTGTAAAATGCCTGAGGTTACTTTTAATATTGTCTGCAAGGTCATTAATACACAACATGAACAGCAATTATCCCAACACACTTCCACATCTGATGATGAATCTCCATCCAAATAACATGTGTCATTCCTATCAAAAATCCTCAGTCCTGTCACAAATTTTGCCTTATACCTCATATGATCACACTTTTGAAAATAAGTGTAGATTTGGTACTGAGTCGATGCTTTTCAGAAACCAAAAAATACTAAATCTACCTGACCACATTGATCCAAAGCTTTCAGTAAGTAGTCTTACATTTCTACATAGAATGGATCACTGACCTCAAACACATGACTAGGAATTGCAAATTTAAATGCTGTTGTGGAGCCCCATTTCAACATGAAATGCTTTGCGATGTCATTATTCAAAACCTTGCTAATAACAGAATATGGACTAAGTTCTAAAGCACCACAGTCCTGGTCTAAATGACATGCTAAAAGTAACCGAAGCTCAAGAAATGCAAGACTTTGCCAAACTAAAATTTAATGTGCTTGTTGTTGCAATGCTGACTGCAGATTGCTCACAGCAGTCCCAGTTTTGCAGGGCACAGTACAATGGCCATCACAGACATAAATATAGTGTGATACAATCAGTCGCCTCCTTGGCTAATTTAAACTGTTAGAAGTCTTCTGTGAAAAGTTAAGTAACACATGACTGCTAGAACTGCTTTCTCCACTATGCAGAATGCCATCAGTGGCACAAATCAGAACACACACAGAAAGTGTGCATGCAAAAGAAACACTAAATAAGTTCTGTCCCACACAAATCCTGACCGGAGAAAATGGAAATAAATATTACCTCTCATTCTGAATCTGTACCCACTCATCCTGACAATCCACACAGGAACTGTGGATGAAAGCGATGAAATTACACAGCAAAACACACAGTAGAAAACTTATCACATTCTCACCAGCTCTTCTATGTTTTGTCAATAATAACTCAATAAAGACAGTCTTCCACAAGTCAGAAAAGACAGTCACATTCAAAGGACACCACAAAATGTTGATCTCCTGCAGATTTGTAATCAATCTGTACTACTTCAGTTAGTTACTGGTGCTTCACTACTTATGAGCAATTGGGACACCCTCAATTACAAAAATCATGACTGTATCTTCTGGCCTATAATGGTGAAGTATCTCTGTTCTTGTAACATGTAATTTGCATGCAGAATGTAGAAATATGACATTAATGCCATTCACTGTAGTTGAGTCATGTTTAGTCCCAATATTTTTGGCATGGATACTTTTGATTTATTTGTTTTAGGTATTCAGGACAACATACTTGCTGTTGATACATGGCAGTATTCATCAGTTATGTGAAAAATATGGATATTTGTTCTATGCAACACTGAGACATGCCAAGAATTTTCACACAGTGCCACAACTCTTTTCCCCCCTTGAAAAAAAAAACTCACTTCCTTGGAGACATGGACAGTGCGGAGACATCCATGGCCTCTTGTGAGGCCCCGAGAAGATCCTGCGGAGAGACACGAGAGTATGGTTGAAAATGTCCAGGACGGAAGCTCGTGCATGGAACGTGCCTCCTGGACGAGATGATGGGTGAAAAGTCTGGAGCAGCATCCATAGGTGTCGTGGATCTGGGGGTGTGCTCCCGCGAGATGGGTCCCGGAGAAGGCGGCGTCGCGACTGGGGCCAGTTCCGGCGTACTCGGAAGCATTAGCCACGTCGGCTGCATCAACACGTACGGTAGATCGGCAGCAGCGACAGGACTGCCTTCTCGGGCTGGTGGAGGCGAAGGAAGGGGCGGTGGCACTGGCATGGCCACCACTTGTGGGTGCATCTGGTCGTAATGGCGAACAACCATGCCGTCGTCCTTACGTATTTCACAAAGCCGGCGGCCGCGAAGAGCCTTGACCACCCCTGGAATCCATTTAGGGCCAGATCCATACCCTCGTGCCCACACGTCGGCGCTCACCGAGTATTTCTCCGCACTAGGGGACACAGCACAAGGCATGACAGGGTGAAGCAGGTCCAGTAGAGAGCACAGTTGGCGGCCATGCAAGAGTTCAGCAGGGCTGCGATCACCCAGAGGCGTGAAGCAATAAGAACTCAGAAATTGCAGCAGAGCGTCATCTGTGGAAAAATCACTAAGGAATTTTTTCATCTGGCTTTTGAAAGTGCGGACAAGGCGCTCGACCTCCCCATTCTATTGCAGATGGAAGGGCGGTGCTGTAACATGATGAATCCCTTGTCCAGTACAAAAATCACGGAAGGCCTGCGAAGAGAACTGAGGGCCATTGTCCGTGACGATCGTGGAAGGAAGGCCTTCTAGCGCCAAGATTTTGGACAATCCCATCCTCGTCGCCAAAAAGTGTTATAACCTTTAATCACCAATAATTGCGTGGATATTCAAACACTCTCACTTAGGAACAATAGATGGTTACATGATAACAGCTCAGTATCTGGTATTCGAATGCCGTGCCGTGACATGCGGCTGGCGCCGTTCGTAGCTACGTGGCGCTCCCGCGCTCAGCCGAGTTGTGGAGCGCCTCTATCGCCGTTTGCGTGTACTGTCGTGGCGGCACTGTTAAATGTCGGGGCACCTTAGTAGAAAGATTAAGGAAAGGCAAACCTACGTTTCTAGCATTTGTAGACTTAGAGAAAGCTTTTGACAATGTTGACTGGAATACTCTCTTTCAAATTCTAAAGGTGGCAGGGGTAAAATATAGGGAGCGAAAGGCTATTTACAATTTGTACAGAAACCAGATGGCAGTTATAAGAGTCGAGGGGCATGAAAGGGAAGCAGTGGTTGGGAAGGGAGTGAGACAGGGTTGTAGCCTCTCCCCGAAGTTATTCATACTGTATATTGAGCAAGCAGCAAAGGAAACAAAAGAAAAATTTGGAGTAGGTATTAAAATCCATTAAGAAGAAATAAAAACTTTGAGGTTCCCCGATGACATTGTACTTCTGTCAGAGATAGCAAAGGACTTGGAAGAGCAGTTGAACAGAATGGACAGTGTCTTGAAAGGAGGATATAAGATGAACATTAACAAAAGCAAAATGAGGATAATGGAATTTAGTCGAATTAAGTCGGGTAATGCTGAGGGAATTAGATTAGGAAATGAGACACGTAGGTGGTAAAGGAATTTTGCTATTTGGGAAGCAAAATAACTGATGACGGTCGAAGTAGAGAGGATATAAAATGTAGATTGGTAATGGCAAGGAAAGCGTTTCTGAAGAAGAGAAGTTTTGTTAACATTGAGTATAGATTTAAGTGTCAGGAAGTCGTTTCTGAAAGGATTTGTATAGAGTGTAGCCATGTATGGAAGTGAAACATGGACGATAAATAGTTTGGACAAGAAGAGAATAGAAGCTTTCAAAATGTGGTGCTACAGAAGAATGCTGAAGATTAGATGGGTAGATCACATAAATAATGAGGAGGTATTGAATAGAATTGTGGAGATGAGGAATTTGTGGCACAACTTGACAAGAAGAAGGGACTGGTTGGTAGACATGTTCTGAGGCATCAAGGGATCACAAATGTAGCACTGGAGGGCAGCATGGAGGGTAAAAATCGTAGAGGGAGACCAAGAGATGAATACACTAAGCAGATTCAGAAGGATGTAGGTTGCAGTAAGTACTGGGAGATGAAGAAGCTTGCACAGGATAGAGTAGCATGGGGAGCTGCATCAAACCAGTCTCAGGACTGAAGACCACAACAACAACATAAATCTGAGTTGAATTTTCTTGCCATAACCTGTTGAGGCATGGTGTCTTATATCGCTCCTGTCTAGCGCCTGTGTATCGGGAGAATAATTCATGCATGTACAGTAACAGATGGTCTGAAGCAGGTACACTCAAGTACGTAGCTCTAATTTTCATCTCCTAGAGGACAGTAGTGCACAGTGACATTCAAGAAACAGGTCAAGATTTTTTTTAACTGTTCTGTTTATTTCTTGACAGCTTTTTTGTTTATTTATGTTTGTACAGTTGTGTATATGCTTTTAGTAGTGTGAATGATGCATGAATGTGGTCTAAAGTAAATATGTAGATCACTGTTCTACTGATGAATGCGGTATGAACTAGTGTGAGAAATTTTTAAGACAGAGTGAATGCAGACGACTGGGAATTTTGTATCATAATATGTTAAGTAAGTTTATGGCAAAAGGATAGCTAATTTCATTAGGGAATCAGTATTTAATGTCCAGAACTGTCATCAGTGGGTGCATTAAAATTTCTGTTACATTTATGAACAATACAATTATTCACAATTTTTGCAAGTGGAATTGCACATACTGTCAGAAGTTGTTCCACGACACAAATGCCTAAGGATGTTGGTCCAATAGGGTGGTGCTCTGCTGCATTCCACTCTAGTAGTCAGATGACTTTTAAATTAAGTGCTCAGGCACATGCTGGCTGGGCATAGTGGTCTCTGAGAGTGGCCCCCCAGATTGGCCAGTTTAACACCACTTGACTTTTTGTGTGGGATTTTATGAAACGCAGTATCTACAAGACACCAGTCAAGATCTGGATGCAAGAATTTTTGAGGCCACAACAATCATTCACATGACACAAATTTTTGAGCAGTTCCCCATCATTTCTTCAACGATAACAATTTGGTAGCAATGTTTAAGACAGGGATCTCTAACATAAAAGAAGTGATATGATAAAAAAAAGTCTTTAAAATTTAATTTCTGTTTTCTTTTTGCCCACTATCTCAGTTCACACTTACTTATCTGTTGAATTTGATTCTAAAATTCATTCACAGCCTCTGTTCATTAAAACATGTGGCCTTTAGATTTCATTCTTAATAACACTGTGCCTTACTCTACCACATGTTGAATATCTTACTGCAATGGTCTTTCTGCAGCACAGCTTATTATCTAACAAAATTAAAAAATTAATGTCATTATCGCACTTTTAGAGCAGTTGATTTAACAGTCAAGCCATAGCATAACAGAAAATTTGCATCTATCATAACCAGTCATGGATAGGAATTTAAAGTATGCCCAGCTTTGAGCATTCAACTAAAACCATTATTTATCTTCAAATAATTTAAGTAATAGCTTTGTACTTCAGCAAAACAAGTATTAGCTTGGGCAAGTCAGTTTAAATGCACACACTTCCACAAAGCTCATCGCTGACTGGTTATCATTTCACGGCCATAGTTTCATAATCACGCATTTCCAACTTATCAATATTTGAAAAATTTTGTTCAATTTACTCTTATCTTACTATAGGATTGTATTTCTCCATCCTGTATGATGTAAGCTGATTAACCATTTGCTACAGGATTGGCAAGTCCTCATTTTCCTTCAAACGTTTATATTCAAAAATTACCTATCACAGCATTATTACCTTCAGCTTTTTGATTACGGAAATTAAAGACTGTTGCTAACTCATAAGTGTCTAAAAGCTACTTTTGCCCCTTTCTCTGTCAAAATGTTTTTATTCTTCTGTTTCTACGAGAGAACCTGTAATTTTCAACCACTTTTCAGTGTAACTAATGAGTGTAGACAGCAATATGTTGTCTGTATGAATGAAAAGTCACGTGGAAACAAATTCTATCAGGAATGCTGTCCTGTACCCACTCTTGGTCTCCTTACATATCAACGACATGTCATTGGTTCTGTCTTTCAGAAGATATCATTTCTATGTTGATAAACTGCACCTTTACTTAAGTTTTGGATCCAATGATATCAGTACAAAACCATCATCCAAATTAATTACAATCTACCTTCTGAGTACAAATGGGTGAAAAACTGTGCCTATGCTTAGATGTGACGAAGTCTCAAGTAATTTCAGTGTCTCAGAATATAATTAGTCCTGACTTATGCAATTGTTGCTACCAATTCTTCTTGACGGCAGCCCACTATTGCATCAGAATGTGTGAAGAACATGGGTTTAGCATTAGATTAACAGATCAACTACATAGAAAATACTGCCACCACACGTAGGAAGACTTCTGCTTGTTTCTATGCACTCCAGAAATTTTGGAAGATACTCCAACACGATATGAAATGAAAACTTGATTATCATTCACACCTATGTCTACCTCCCTGACACATCATTAAGCACCCCTCCCAGCACCACAGCACCATCTCATCATAATTGCAATGCTAGGTCTCACATACCTAGTGTGCTAGCTGTATCTATCCATAACATTAAAACACTGTCAAATTACTTATCAATTTAGCTATCAGCCTCTGGGACACTCAACCTTGCACTCTATGCTCAATTACAAATAATGTAGCATTTAAGATAAAGTCAGAGCACTTCCTTTTCTCCTCCTCCTCATATTCTCTATTAGATTAACATTGCTCTTTATCAAACACCTCATTTTTCTCCTTTCTTCAGTGGTGCAGTCATAGCTTGCTTTCTCCCCTCTCTTGTCCATTGCTATCATGGCCCATAGTCTAAAACTTACCTGTAAATTGATTTTATTATTCCACTCTTCACAAAAACATAAGCTATGTTTTTTTCTGCAACAGCTATTACAGTTTTTATTATTTGTTTCATAAATATTTAGAAGTACTCAAAGTCATATTAAATCTAAGACCCTTAAAACAAGTGGCATAATGAATGTAACATAAAATAAGCAGAATTCCTACTTATATATAATGCTTTCCTAAACACATTTCTCATGCTCTTTGAGAGTTGTTTTCCATTAGAATGTTCTAGCAGTAAAAGATAGCCCGGGTGGTTGACTTGTGGGATAAGGATATCATGTAGAACAAAGTGAGAATTATATCAAAATGTTAGAAGTAGTTAAAATCAAGCTAAAGTAGCCCAATGCACATTCACAAATGTGACACAGCATGTGAAGGTTGCTGTGTGTGGACAGGTTAAACCGAAATTGCAGATCTGAATATGGTTCTAGAGGAACCGAAAATGGTCATGTGAGTAAACATTTTTGCAATCAAGACAGATTATGAGTAACATTATCTGGTCAGCAACACAAGGTCGACGATATAAAGTCAGTTCATAGTAAAAATATTTCTGTTCTGATAAATCAGATATTTGTACAGTATTTAACAATCATTTTCTGAGCATCGCTGGTGACTTAAGTAAAAATTTAGTTTCTACATGTAATCATATAACTCTCTTGAAAAATGCCTTTCCGAGACTGATGTCTGAAATACTTCTCTGTGATACTGACAAGGGGAAGATTGAGTCAATAACTAAATCACTGAAGACTAAGGACTCTCATGGGTATGATGGAGTGCCTAGCAGAATATTAAAGTACTGTGCTGCACATGTTAGTCATATTTGTAATTTTTCCTTTAGGAATAGTCAGTTTGCTGAACGATTAAAGTACTCAGTAGTAAGGCCACTTTATAAAAAGGGTAATGTAGATGATTTTAGACCTATTTCTATGCCATCAGTTATTGACAAAGTTACTGAAAAGGCTGCGTATGTAAGGATAATTGATCATTTTATATCACATAATTTGCTTTCAAATGTATAGTTTGGCTTTAGGAGTCATTTAACAACTTTTTTCTCTGTAAGGTACTGGATGGGTTAAACAAAGGGTTTCGAACACTACCCATATTTTTTGATTTAAGTAAGGTGTTTGATTGTGTTGATCACAAAATATTGCTCCAGAAGTTGGGACATTATGGAGTATTGGGAGTAGCTCCCAATTTGTTCACCTCTTATATTAACAACAGACAGCAAAAGGTCCATTATTCACAGTGTTGAGAATGGCTGTGATATGGGGTCTGAGTGTGATACAGTCAAATGGGGGGTGCCCCAGGTATCAGTGTTGGAGCCACTCCTCTTCTTTATTTATTTAAATTATATGCCCTCTAGTATTATGGGTAATTCTAAAATATTTCTGTTTGCTGAGACACTAGCTTGGTAGTAAAGGATGTTGTGTGTAACATTGCTTGGTTTCACATAGTGCAGTTCATGACATGAGTTCATGGCTTGTAGAAAATAAACCAATGCTAAATCACAATAAGACTCAGTTTTTACAGATTCTAAGACACAATTCAACAAGACCAGATGTTTTAATTTCACAGTATATGATTAGTGAACTGAACAGTTCAAATTTCTACATGTTCAGATAGACAGTAAACTGTCGTGGAAAGCCCATGTTCAGGATCTTGTTTAAAGACTTAATGCTGCCATTTTTACCATTTGAACGGTATCTGAAGTAAGTGATTGTCCAACATGAAAATTAGTTTACTTTGCTTATTTTCATTCGCTCATATAATATGATATTATATTTTGGGGCAACTCTTCCCATTCTAAAAGGATATTTTTGGCTCAGAAACAGGAAGTTTGAGCAATAAGTCGTGTAAGTTCGCGAACCACTTGTCAACCCCTGTTCACTAGACTGGGTATTTTGAGATTGGCATCTCAATATGTACATTCTTTACTGCCGTTTCTTGTTAACAATATCAGTTTATTCCCAAGAATAAGCAGCTTTCACTCAGTGAATACTCAGCAGAAATCCAACCTGCATTTGGATCAGACTTCCTTAACTCTTGTGCAGAAAGGTGTGCAGTATACTGCTGCATCCCTTTTCAATAAGCTACCACAATAATTCAAAACTCTTAACAGTAATCCATGCACTTTCAAATCGAAGCTGAAGAGCTTCCTCATGGGTCACTCCTTCTATTCTGTTGAGGAGTTCCTTGAAAATGTAAGCTGATCCTTACATTATACTGTTGACTGTGTTTACTGAAACTTACGGTTAGATTTTTTTTGGGTTCATAAACATTTTATTTTTATCTGTTATTACTTTTATGTTTTACTGACATGTTCCATGACCTTGGAGACTTGCTCCTCAATTTGATCCTACAGAACTTTACGCTTAAATAAAATAAAATGCCTAATGGTCATAATCTTTCCATGGTAAAAAAATTAAGATATTTGTACTGACCAACAAAGAATGGACTTATTTCTAAATTTTTCAATTTATGCTCATTTTTCATGAATATAATCACATAATATTTAACCATATTTGAGCTACACTCAAACAAAAATAGTTTATAACCACCAAATTCAGATTTCAATCCTAATAGTGTTCGGAGACTCAGATGACATCAATTTGATTCCACATCTCAAGATCTTCTAAGCAATCAATCATTTCTTTGATTTTTAATATATAATGAATGTAAATGCTACTTATCTTTAACTCTTTAAATAATTATGTATGTCAACTCACTAAGAATAACAGTGGGTCGTCCTGCAAGACCACAGTTTTCCAGCTTCAGCACCTGTAACTGAGTGCCAATTCGTAGGGCTCGGCTAATTATAGGCATGAGCTGTTCATTTAATGTTAAGTTCCTCGCCTCAAGCTGCTCTAGGCACAGGGTCTGAAAGAAAAATATGATATAAGAATACCGTTTCATTCAAAAACACTGCTTTAATAGAATTTTGTTTTCATGTTATTTTGACATTAAAATTCACGTAATTTTGAGCTATACCTATTTAGAAAACAAAAACATGTACCAATGCTGCTTTTAAAACTGGGAAAGAAACTATTTTTTCCTAGAATGTGGAGTACAAATTCTGCAGTAGAAAATGTTCACAGGGCGTGCTCTAAGAAATCTCATGGGTACTGATTACACAATGAAGAAGCTTGAATACAATGTTGTTTGCTCCTTTATGATTACATTGTGTACTGTAAATGTATATATAATATAGAACACATCAAAAATAGAAACCATTCATTATCACTTGCTTTCTAAGAAGTGACCATTTTGATTACACTCTCTAACATCACTTATAAAGAACAATGTACAAAAATTTGACTTAATAGGTGATCTTTAACACTCTAAAATTCTTTGAGTTTCTTTGTCCAGTTACTGCCATGTATACTATCATACAGGTTTTAGGGGAAATTCTTAATAACCTGATATCAGAGTACTGAGGTCCTTTTTGAAGTAGTGTTAGTTGGTTGGGTAAGCTTTGTACATCATTCTTCCACAGTGCTTTGTGGGTGTGTGCACTAGCATTTCTAATCGACTTTGACCTCTCTTTCATGATGTATATTATTGTTTTGTATAAGTACAAAGGTGTACAAGTTAAATGCCTAGATTTCTGAAGCAGTTTCTGCATGTTTCAGAAGTTCTTCTGGAAATGATTCTAATTGCCAGTTTTTGTTGTTGTTGTTGTAATGTCAATGGTCTCTTTGTTTCCCCACACTGTCACAGATAACGCAGGCACAGTTCAAAGAATCCATGGTACACTGTACATAGAAGCTATTTGCATACTACATTAGCTGTTTCAACATAAACATGATGGATATGAGTTTCTTACAGACAAAATTAATATGCTGTTTCCATTTCAACTCCATTATCCACAGAACCTAGTGGATTCTACTTCTTCCAAGTTTCTATCACCAACCTTAAAATCCAGTTGTACAGACTTCTCTTGGTTGACGAACACTGAATATATAATCTTTTTTGGGTTATATCACTGTATTTTCCATGAGCCATTGAGCTGCAGTGTTTCAGAAATATATGCTCTTCTCTCCAGAGGTTGCACATTTTGGTAACTGTTCCTTATTGTCAAGTCATATGCCCACAACATTTTCTTCTCATTCTCTTCAGCACCTTTATCAGGCTGTTCCTGCTCGCTCACACGCCTGCCTGCCTGCCTGCCTTCCTTCCTTCATTCAAGCAGCAAGGCAGGCACAGGCACAAGTGAACAGCAGAGGACTAATGGCTGACACACAGGCAGTCTCACAGTTGGGCCATAAATGTATGGAATCGTGCTACAATGCAGAGCGCAGGCCAAGCAGGTCGCACATGTGCAGCACATATGCAATTATGCTGTCTTGCAGGTAGCCTGCACTACTTGTGCCTGCATGTGGGCAAGCTAACGAGCGCTAGTGTGTGCCCGTGCCCTTTGGTCCTGCATTGGAAGAGTCTGACCTATATCATTTACAAACAGATTAAATAGTAATGACCCCATTACTGAACCCCATGTTTTTTCCTGTATCAGTTGGCAACAAGGATATTTTGGGCACCTCAATCCCCCCCCCCCCCCCCCCCCCCCACTGCCAACCTTCCTAGTTTCATCCCAGAACATTTGGCAACAAGGTATTTTCTTTTGGACTCAAGTTTCTCATCCATCCAAGGTCAATAACATTTTCTTCAGGCTCCAGAGCCTCACCATTTTTGTTCCACCACTGGCAATGGCATCTATGTTTCATCCCACCATTTGGTGATGGTGATAAAACATTTTCGTCAGCTCCAGTGACACCATTTTCTCCAGTGCTACCACTCAATGTTTTTGTTCCATCATCTGGCAACAAGGTGGAAACTTTTTCAATAGCTCCAGTACCACCAATGGCTCCTGTGCCACCTCCCACCATTTTGTTCTATCAACTGGTGATGAGTATGTTCATTCTCTACATAGAAGCAACTTTCTCAAATCCTATCTTTCTTGCACAACTTGCAGCAGATTCACAGACATCTTTCGGATAAATTAGCCAGTATCATTACAACACTGGAGGTACCCAGATGCAGCCCCGATGCACCTCCAGGGTGAACCACCTCCGGACAGTTCTACCACAGCTTCCTGCTTCTGGCGCTGCACCAGAACCCTCAACTCAATACTTCCTCAAGCATGGACCTTATGGTGACTCCCATCAGCAAACCTTAGTGATTGAGCCTATTCCCTTTCTCCTGGCTGAGCCCATGACTACTTCCGCACACAATTCCTGATCCTCTTTTCTGTGCCTTATCTATGCACATATTTTATGAATATCCTACCTGTGCCTAATACAGGCACTCATTTCCCTATTTCTACAGTGCTCCTGCATCCAACTATGCTCTCTGCCCACAATAATTTTACGTCTCAAGTGCTCCCGCACTCATCCATATGCTTCGGACATGATCATTTTGCATCCCTACTGTTTCTGCCCTATGGGCACAACAATTTACTTGCCAAGTGCTTCTGGACCCATTTATACCCTATGGGCATTCTTAATTTTTAAAAATTGAGATTTTTGTAGTTACAAATAAACAAGGGTGTTGCCCTGCTCCCCTGTTGAAATAGTTGGGTCAGAATCCGATTGCTGTTGTTACAAGGTGTAGAAAACTATGAGTTTTTGCAACATTCGATATTTTTCTCAGCCAGTAAAAGTCAATCAATTCAACCTGTGCTTTGCTTCTGTGACACATGAAGGGAGAATAACAATGTAGGGCATCAATAACAATGTCTTTGTCAATGATAAAGTGAGAGGGTTTTTTGCAAAGCAATGAACATAAACTGTAGGTTAGCAATTGTCACCAGAGTCAACAATAGACAACTTTGACTCCTGATAATCATAATTTCAAGCCAGCTTTGTCAATGAGAAGTTTGCAGTAAAATATTTGGCTGTGGAACTATAAAATTGAGGTTAATACAATCAAGAAAAACAATCAAAGAAAACGGTATACATGTAATTGAGAGTACAGGTGGCAGGAAGACCAGGTCAAGAGTGAAAACATCCAAGAAGTACAACAAGAACAAGGAAATGCCACCTACTGTCTGTTCACATAGGCTACCAGACATACTAGTGAACCCAAAAGCCTCAAGAAGAAAAGAATGCAGAGCAGCTGAGTGCATTTATGATGATATCAAAAATTTTCTTTGTCATGGGAATAGTTTAAACAAAATGCACCTCGATAAATTTTTACAAAAATACATGGGAGTAACTGAAATGCAGGAACGTAACAAAACAAGCAAAAAGGAAAAATGGTGTTTCAATACAGTACAGTACCTGTACGTGAGGCAACATTTCAAGCAACATCAGGGATGTCCAAAGACAAACTCTCAGAAAGCCCTGGCAATGGTGAAGTTACTGGCCAAAAACTGAGAGGGAGTCCACAGTACTACAAAAGATAAGGAAGTTGCACAAGCTATATGGAATGATATCAAAATATATAGCTGCAGAGAGAGCTGCTATTCAAGGAAAAAGTCTGAAAGAGGATATTTACCACCTGAGCTGAATATAATCAAAATGTGGAAATATTCCTGTAAAAAAAAAGGGAATCATTAGGCCTTCCCCCTTGCTCTTTATCAAAGTACAAACATATTTCTATCACTACTTTTAATATTCCATCTAAAACTCCCCATAAAAATACATGCTCAACATGCAAACTTGGTTTACTGGAACTAAGAAAGGAAGAAGATCTGGAAATAAGAATCAATTAACAAGAAACCACAGGTTGTTCAAAAAAGTACTATGCTATAATGGAGGAGGAAAATCCAAATGTGGTTAAAGTATGTTTTCATATACAACAGAATCATTCAATACCAAAGCTCTCCTTAGGTGAAGTGTTCTATTCAAGACATGCCTGACTAAACACTTTATGCATTATGATTAATTCCTAAGAACAGACAAAGAAAAGGACTGCTTCTTATACTTAGTTTGAAACACACGGTCATAAAGGATGCAACCAAGTAGCCTCTGCTCCGTTGGATTTTCTCAGAAACAATGAGCCATACAAGACAGAAAATAGTCCAAATGAAATTCTTTTAGTTACCGACTCCTGTTCCAATTAAAATAAAAATACAGCAATGATGTGCACTACATACGGAAGTAAGCACAAAATTAACTAGCTGGTACGTTATTCCCCTATATGTGCTTACAGCTACAATTCTGACAGAAATGTTGGGTGGAGTGGATGGAGACTATCAGAAAAAGGAAGATATTCTTTCACCAACTGAATACTATAAAGTGCTGGAACATTACAGCATTGTCACAATGTAAGTAAAGACTGGAAAGCAAAGGATCTTAACTCCAGTGCAGTAAAAGCCCTATGAACTAAAATGTCTTTCAAATTAACTGCTCAGCAAGTGATGGGCGATAGAAAGTCTAAGAAGAAGGTATTGTTGTTAGTGTCAGACGCTTATAATGGAAGTCCTGTAGAGGTTGAGGTACAGAAATCCAGAAACCGCAGACAGGAAGTGAGGAAAGCAGCCACTTTGGAAAAGAAGAACATGGTCACCACAGGGGAAAATTATGTCTTAAAATTTATGAGGCATTTTGACATGCCAGAAGGGGCAGAAGAGTTTTATAAGAACACTGTTGACAGTAATCAACAAATTTCCAGTTTAGTATTGTTGTAGCCAGTACTTTGTGTGGTATTTAAATAACATTTGTTGCTATTTTGCACTCCTGCTTATGAAACATTTATGAAAAAGTATTATACTAAAGTGTTATATTGTAGCACAGTATTGTATTTCTACGTAAAATGAACAATAACATGGATTTTTTTGTAGTTAATGTTAAAGATAAAATAGAGAAACCAATCTCTGAATCTGTATATTAACAAAACTTTTAACTTCTATTTTTGTATTTATCAATGTTTGAAAAAACTCATAAATGTTGACTCCCTACTTTCATATAAAAAAAATTAAAATTTTAGAAAAGTCATGCAGACAATCGGACTCATGCCTACAAAACCACTGTAAATGTTAAATTCTCTCATTTACAAAATTAGTATTTCGGTATAGTATTTAAAAAATACTTTTCCTCAAAAACGTACTTTTATGCATTTATCGACTTTTGAAAAAATGTTCCTCTATTTTACTTCTCAGATGCTTCTGCGCCCACAAACACCTTCCAGGCAACAGTCAGTTTGTATAGCAACAGACTACAGCTAAGACTTGTCATCATGTGGTCATGCAATATAAGGACTTGGTTTCGGTCCATGCATAATTTTGTGTATAGACTATGTCAAATGTCACCATATAATAGTAATTTGATTTATATGCCATCTCAAATATGATAAACCATATGATGATTATCCACACGTGCCTGAAAATGACCTAAACGTCAAAATCGGGCAATCGGACAATTAATAAAGAATATTACAGTCAGCTATAGACCACGTTTTCCATTACAAAACATTATTATGCACTAGTTTTAGAAATAGGAATACAACTGAAAAATAAACATATATGACATATGAAAGAAAGTGGTATATAATTCTTTCCACTTCAAAGATGGTTTGCAGCAGTGCAGAAACCTTACTCTCATATCAGAACAAACAGCCCATATCACTCTCATTCTGGAAAAGAAGTAGAGTGTAATAAGCAGCTGCTTCAAATTACTTGGCGACCTATGAAATATTTTCTTTTATTTAACTTTATTCAGCTGGACATATGAAATTAAAATCACAAAACAGAACTTCTCTACAGAAAGAAAACAGGCTTATAAAACATTGAACATTGAATTGTCAAAATGTAAAATAACAATGTCAACACTACTACTGCTGCTGGCAAAAAACACCACCACCACCAACAACAACAACATCGACAACAAGAAAACAAAAATCAAGCGAGTTTGATCAGATAATGTCTGATTCTTCTTTACATGATCAGCATTTCTCAATTTTTCAATTAACTCTGCTGTTTCATAATTACAATAACATGTTCAAACACACCAAGTACTCACATTAAAGTAGCACTATCTATTCTTTGGCTCATTTCAGTGAATTATACAATCAGAATCCAATTAAGATAATGTCAAGTACTCCTGTGGGAAATAGGGACATGCAAAGGAAAAAAAGTCTTCAACTTGTATTTGGAAACCTACGGCTTGTCACTAGAATTGTGACATTATCATCATTTTGCCTATTCTACACATCATATGCAGCACAATAGCCCTCCTTGTACTTTGATTTCAAAGAAAAGAGCCATAAGCACAAATTATGTACCCACAGAAGCAGGCTCCAGTGTTGCCAGTTGTCATGAGAGAACTGCTGGAGCATGTGGTACAGTACAGAGAAAGAGCAAACTGAAAAATACTGTGAACTAGTCCCCAACTCCATCTATGTAGAACTCAGCACATTCTCTGTATAACACACCACATTCTTGTCTTCTTAAAGTATACCACCCTAACACCCTTAAACTCTTGTGAAAGCATGCTAATACATGTTGCAGGGCACTACACACTTTTTTTAGTAATATTTAACAATGTGTTCACACATTACAAACATTACTAATCTGCCTTGTTTTCACTGAGTGCCTGCTGCTGTTGCCTACATACAACATCAATTCTGTGCACCATGACTCTCATATGTGAGTAGATGTACTGTGATATTTATAATTGCCTGACAAAAAAACTAAAGCACCCAGAAAGGGAGGAGGAAATGAAATAAAACTTCATGGGTTGAGAGGTTATGCAATGTTAATTCAGTGATTATAAAATCAAGTCAAATTTACAAAGAACTTCACAGTATGATCCCACTTATCAGCATGACATTGCATCTCCATCTCCTTCACAGTGATCACTCAACATCGGTCGCTGTTCATGCCCCTTATATATCCTGCCAGGCTTGGTAAAAACACTAAACATGAAAAATACTAACACATTCTCTGGACCAATCTACCTGTCACAGAAATTTGCAACTCTAATCACTTACATATCTACCAATGGTTTGCACATGTATAAAGTTACATTGACATCTGACCACGTCTTCTGGGTGCTTTATATTTTTTGTCAGGTATTGTAATGTATAACAGATTATACAAGTACATGGAATACAATTTATCAACATATAACCCCAAAATTGGAATTTAATTTTTTAACTTTGTAAAGGTACAGCCTCCTCTATCATTACTTTTCTTCAGCAGAAGTTATCGATACCAAAAATGCTTTCTACCTTTTAAACAGGTTAATATTATCTCAGCTGTTTAACTAAAAGAATTTCATATGATTTTGTATATAATGTATATTTCAGGCTAAAATGCATAAAAAGAAATTATTTTTGTTGTTACAATTGATACCTCCTCACTCTGTATGCACAGTTAAAATTACTTTTCTTTTAGAAACCTCTGAAATTACGAAATATATGGTACACTTTGGAATCCCCCCCATGAACCATGGACCTTGCCGTTGGTGGGGAGGCTTGCGTGCCTCAGCGATACAGATGGCCGTACCGTAGGTGCAACCACAACGGAGGGGTATCTGTTGAGAGGCCAGACAAACGTGTGGTTCCTGAAGAGGGGCAGCAGCCTTTTCAGTAGTTGCAGGGGCAACAGTCTGGATGATTGACTGATCTGGCCTTGCAACATTAACCAAAATGGCCTTGCTGTGCTGGTACTGCGAACGGCTGAAAGCAAGGGGAAACTACAGCCGTAATTTTTCCCGAGGACATGCAGCTTTACTTTATGATTAAATGATGATGGCATCCTCTTGGGTAAAATATTCCGGAGGTAAAATAGTCACCCATTCGGATCTCCGGGCGGGGACTACTCAGGAGGATGTCGTTATCAGGAGAAAGAAAACTGGCGTTCTACAGATCGGAGCGTGGAATGTCAGATCCCTTAATCGGGCAGGTAGGTTAGAAAATTTAAAAAGGGAAATAGATAGGTTAAAGTTAGATATAGTGGGAATTAGTGAAGTTCGGTGGCAGGAGGAACAAGACTTCTGGTCAGGTGACTACAGGGTTATAAACACAAAATCAAATAGGGGTAATGCAGGAGTAGGTTTAATAATGAATAGGAAAATAGGAATGCGGGTAAGCTACTACAAACAGCATAGTGAACGCATTATTGTAGCCAAGATAGATACGAAGCCCACACCTACTACAGTAGTACTAGTTTATATGCCAACTAGCTCTGCAGATGATGAAGAAATTGAAGAAATGTACGATGAAATAAAAGAAATTATTCAGATAGTGAAGGGAGACGAAAATTTAATAGTCATGGGTGACTGGAATTCGAGTGTAGGAAAAGGGAGAGAAGGAAACATAGTAGGTGAATATGGATTGGGGCTAAGAAATGAAAGAGGAAGCCGCCTAGTAGAATTTTGCACAGAGCACAACTTAATCATAGCTAACACTTGGTTTAAGAATCATGAAAGAAGGTTGTATACGTGGAAGAACCCTGGAGATACTAAAAGGTATCAGATAGATTATATAATGGTAAGACAGAGATTTAGGAACCAGGTTTTAAGTTGTAAGACATTTCCAGGGGCAGATGTGGACTCTGACCACAATCTATTGGTTATGACCTGTAGATTAAAACTGAAGAAACTGCAAAAATGTGGGAAATTAAGGAGATGGGACCTGGATAAACTGAAAGAACCAGAGGTTGTACAGAGTTTCAGGGAGAGCATAAGGGGACAATTGACAGGAATAGGGGAAAGAAATACAGTAGAAGAAGAATGGGTAGCTCTGAGGGGTGAAGTAGTGAAGGCAGCAGAGGATAAAGTAGGTACAAAGACGAGGGCTGCTAGAAATCCTTGGGTAACAGAAGAAATATTGAATTTAATTGATGGAAGGAGAAAATATAAAAATGCAGTAAATGAAGTAGGCAAAAAGGAATACAAACGTCTCAAAAATGAGACCGACAGGAGGTGCAAAATGGCTAAACAGGGATGGCTAGATGACAAATGTAAGGATGTAGAGGCTTATCTCACTAAAGGTAAGATAGATACTGCCTACAGGAAAATTAGAGAGACCTTTGGAGAGAAGAGAACCATGTGTATGAATATCAAGAGCTCAGATGGCAGCCCAGTTCTAAGCAAAGAAGGGAAGGCAGAAAGGTGGAAGGAGTATATAGAAGGTTTATACAAGGGCGATGTACTTGAGGACAATATTATGGAAATGGAAGAGGATGTAGATGAAGACGAAATGGGAGATACGATACTGCGTGAAGAGTTTGACAGAGCACTGAAAGACCTGAGTCGAAACAAGGCCCCCGGAGTAGACAACATTCCATTAGAACTACTGACGGCCTTGGGAGAACCAGTCCTGACAAAACTCTACCAGCTGGTGAGCAAGATGTATGAGACAGGCGAAATACCCTCAGACTTCAAGAAGAATATAATAATTCCAATCCCAAAGAAAGCAGGTGCTGACAGATGTGAAAATTACCGAACTATCAGTTTAATAAGCCACGGCTGCAAAATACTAACGCGAATTCTTTACAGACGAATGGAAAAACTGGTAGATGCAGACCTCGGGGAGGATCAGTTTGGATTCCGTCGATATGTTGGAACACGTGAGGCAATACTGACCTTACGACTTAGCTTAGAAGAAAGATTAAGAAAAGGCAAACCTACGTTTCTAGCATTTGTAGACTTAGAGAAAGCTTTTGACAATGTTGACTGGAATACTCTTTTTCAAATTCTAAAGGTGGCACGGGTAAAATACAGGGAGCGAAAGGCTATTTATAATTTGTACAGAAACCAGATGGCAGTCATAAGAGTCGAAGGGCATGAAAGGGAAGCAGTGGTTGGGAAAGGAGTGAGACAGGGTTGTAGCCTCTCCCCGATGTTATTCAATCTGTATATTGAGCAAGCAGTAAAGGAAACAAAAGAAAAATTTGGAGTAGGTATTAAAATTCATGGAGACGAAGTAAAAACTTTGAGGTTCGCCGATGACATTGTAATTCTGTCAGAGACGGCAAAGGACTTGGAAGAGCAGTTGAACGGAATGGACAGTGTCTTGAAAGGAGGATATAAGATGAACATTAACAAAAGCAAAACGAGGATAATGGCATGTAGTCAAATTAAATCGGGTGATGCTGAGGGAATTAGATTAGGAAATGAGACACTTAAAGTAGTAAAGGAGTTTTGCTATCTAGGAAGTAAAATAACTGATGATGGTCGAAGTAGAGAGGATATAAAATGTAGACTGGCAATGGCAAGGAAAGCGTTTCTGAAGAAGAGAAATTTGTTAACATCGAACATAGATTTATGTATCAGGAAGTCGTTTCTGAAAGTATTTGTTTGGAGTGTAGCCATGTATGGAAGTGAAACATGGACGATAAATAGTTTGGACAAGAAGAGAATAGAAGCTTTCGAAATGTGGTGCTACAGAAGAATACTGAAGATAAGGTGGATAGATCACGTAACTAATGAGGAGGTATTGAATAGGATTGGGGAGAAGAGAAGTTTGTGGCACAACTTGACTAGAAGAAGGGATCGGTTGGTAGGACATGTTTTGAGGCGTCAAGGGATCACAAATTTAGCATTGGAGGGCAGCGTGGAGGGTAAAAATCGTAGAGGGAGACCGAGAGATGAGTACACTAAGCAGACTCAGAAGGATGTAGGTTGCAGTAGGTACTGGGAGATGAAGAAGCTTGCACAGGATAGAGTAGCATGGAGAGCTGCATCAAACCAGTCTCAGGACTGAAGACCACAACAACAACAACATGGTACACTTAAAATTCTTATCATTAATTTTGCAATCTGGTGCTAATTATTAAATTTATTTCTGGATTTATTTGCAAAATAATGTTATAGATTAATAGAAAGTCATTTTTCAAGGAAGTCTGTAAACTTTTTGGAATATTGTTAGTGCTGCAAAATGGGTGAGTAGTAGTGATCAGACATGTTTTTATGTTTGGCAATAACAACATAATTTTCAGTTTTGAAGTGTAAATTGTAAAGACAATGTGATATAGAAAAATGTGAAAGAATAAAAATCAAAATAAAACGGACAATTCTTCAGAAATTATTACATCAATTGGAACCATGAGAAACTAAAATGTAAAAAATTTCAGCTTCAAGAATCAATCCCTAGACATGAAGAACTGGAGCCAACTACGAGAAAAAATATACGCGAAAAAAAGTTTATAGTAAATCTTACTCCTCTTGAAGCTTATTAAAAGAGTTTACTTTGAAGTCAGTGACAATCAATAAAAGATGGGAGGGAGGGGTAGATTATAACTTGCTCAAATGATCATATAATCACTGAAAAATTCCTCAGCTGGGTAATAACATTTCTGCTTAGGAGCGCTACTTAATTTCCTCTTTATCAACTCAGTTTCAACTTTCAAAAATTTGTGTCTTTTAGCTTCTGGTATATTTTCATTCGCATACACTGTCTGTGTGAAAAGATGAGATCTATGTTCAGTAAGCACGAAACTTTCTTTGTCCCTTATTTCATACCTGTGCTCAAAGTTACCTAGAAGGAACATATTCAGGGTCATTATTTCATGTAAGTACAATGAGTGAACACTCAGGATATTTAGGTCTCGTAATAGTGGTCAACAAGATTCTCTTGGCCTTGCATTCACATTTTTCTGATCATTTTTTTTCTGCAAGCATAATATTCTTGTCATGTATTAGAGAACATTGTAACATACAGAATTACTTAAAAGAAAACCAAATTATAAAAATGGAATAATGAAATTCTATAATGAAAAGAACACTGAAAAACCATCAACAACAGCACTAAGCAAACATGTAGTGTAAGAACATATATCATTTTACACATCTTGGTAAAGGGAATGGAAATGGGAAAATGTACTTTAAGCCATGACCTGTTACTAGGAAAATTTCGGAATCCAACAAGCCACAAATAATGAAATGAGGATTGCTGCTGGATCAGGTAAAGATGTTGGTAACCCCAGCTACTAAACTTCCCAATGCATTGTAGACACAGAAATATAACAACATATCTAAGGTTACTTCAAGTATTCATTTATGAGAAATGTTGTTCCATCATTTCACTGAATTACATACTTAACAGCTAGTTAACTGAACACCATAATAGTTTACCAGGAGTAGAGCCTTCATCTTGTGTTTGTAAACCTGCAGCTTGCCACTAACAGTCAATTATTTTGGATGTCTATTGAAAATGTCTGTTAGAAAGCACTGTATACTTTTTGGTCACTAGTTAAAGATGTACTTGGAACATACAGATCATTCCTCCATCTTATGTTTGTCGAGTAGACTGAGTTCCATTAAACCAACATGAAATTGTGGAAACAATAACTCTCACGCGTGAGAAGGTGTACTGTGATGACATGTAAGAATTTTCCAGCTCCTTAAATACAAGCCTACATGAATTAACACCATGTATGTTCTTCAAGGTCACATTTTTTTGCTAAATACATTCATTGCACATGAACTGGTTTGTGGGAAATGTATCTTCTCAAGACATCAATGAATGAAAGTATATACAATAGACAAATTTCAGTGTATCACTTGATTGGAGTGCATCAATCATAAAAGTAATAAAAAGTAGAACTTGTCCACTCATCCTTTGTAAGTGATTGAGAACATGAGTGTCCCATGAGAGCATCTCAATTTATTCCCAGTCTCAGATCTATGAAGTCTTCCGATACACTGATTGCGCCACCATTGTAGGAGAACTATTGCCACCATGGACAGAATAGTGAGTAATATATTTGATGTACTGTGTTTTATTGCAATTAACATTTCCCTTGCTAGATGTGAAACAAGAGTTGCTCCTCCACAGAACATGATTTCATATATTGAGTAGTTCCTGACTGGATCAGTAAAATTATGTTAGTACCATCTCCAGACAAAACTGCTTCAAAGCTATCTACTAAAGTTGAAGGTAAGTAACAAATGTTTATCGCAAAAAGAAACAGTTATAGTATGGAACCCTGTGAAACAATCCATTTTACAACATTTCCTGTAATGTAATACACTAATTTCTTTAGCAATAAATATACCATAGTTTACATTCTCAGAAGCCTGCAATAAGTCACAAATGTATCAAAGTGCTGTTATTTCTTATCAATATTTCCGAATATTTTGTGCAATGTCAACTGAGGAGGTGGTTCGAAGACTGGATTGCGAATCAAGTAGTACTGTATCGATAAATAATTTTTCATAGAGCAATATGAAGTTAATCAAATGGATGCTTACCCAGTTGTAAAGGAATTGTGAGATCATGATGCACAATTAGTCACGAAAAACAACATGCTTGCGTACAGATCTGAGAACAGAATATTACAGCAAAAGCTTAAAAACTGTTGTCTGGAATCAGTTTTATAATGAGCCAAATGCTTATTTTAAATTTAATCAATTTCTTGATAAATTTGTATCCAACTTTCAAAACAATTATCTCAAAGAATTAAGTAAGAGTTATTTTTAAATTTCATTGAAGAATCCATGAACCACTGAAGGAACTGAAAAGGGTAAGTCTCAGGAATATTCTCATATAATAAGTAAAAAACAGTTATATGGTTAGAAGAATCAACATGCATAGTGTCAGAAAAGACTATTTGAATGTAAGATAAAAACACTATGGAGTAAAATAAAATGAGAATTAACTACAGATAATTTTCCTTGATTGTGATACCATTAAAGATAATAGTAAATAAAATCTATTTTTAATAATCTTTTTATAAATGGGCATTATAAATTTAGTTCAAATAGTTTGGCAGGAAAGCAACATTGTACATCAAAGAAGCAGTGCTGAACTTAGGATAACTAAAAACTCTCTATAAATATGAAAAGTCTAACAACATTGATAATATTCCCCACACACAATTAAAAAGTTTCTGTCCACTTGTAATCGATGTTACCATTCACAAATATAACTCTCTAGATAAACTAAGTTTCTGATATAAGAGTGATAGCACAATAAATTCACATGAAGAGTCATGAGTATTTGTAACAGCCTTGCAGTACACACAAGTTTTTGAGAAAGCAATGTACAGCAGAGTAGTGGCACATCTCAGAACAAATAATTTGCCATCAGACTCACAGTTTGGTTTTAAGAAAGGGGAATACACAGAAAACAGAATTTATTCTTTTGCGTGTGAAGCACTAGCAGGGCTAAAACAATGGGTTGAGGACAGTATGTATTTTCTCTGATTTAACAAAAGCGTTTGATTGGTTGGCCATACAATGCTTCTGCATAAGTTGTGACATTTTGGGTTTAGGGAAAAAGCTCAACAACAGTTCACTTCATATCTGGAAAGTGGGAAGCAGAGGGCAGTCTTCCAATGTCACCAAACATGGAAGAGGTTTGAATGTGACAGTAGTCATGTAAAGTGAGGACTGCCATGGCGCATGGTGTCTGTTCTGGGTCATTTGCTTTTTATTGCTATACTGGGTGAACCCAAACTCCACCAACAAACTTTCAGAAGTGGTAGAATGGACCAAAAATGAGAAAAAAAATCTAGTAAACATGGGCTCTAAAATGCATAGCATGAGGGTTATGTACACTTGTTCAACTGAAGAGAAATGTTTCACGGTAGCGAAGATCAAGTAGTACTCATAGCTCTTACGGTATGCACTTTAGAGCCCATGTTTACTGGACATTTTTTCTTGTTTTGGTCCATACTACCACATCTCAAAATATGGAAAGCAGATATTTTGCAGTACAAGAGATTCGTTTCATACTATCAAATATGAAGAAGTGCATATAGCTCTAAACATATGCGTTTTAGACCATTGTACTTTCAACTGTATGCATTTACACGATTAATTACAATATACCCTGAATAACTTGATGTAGTTTATAATTCATTGTTCCTTACTATCTGAAATGTACGGTAACATTCAGCAATATAATGTTAGATGGACAATGAATTACATTATTGATCAACCTGTGATTTGCTTAAATATGCAAGAATTGCACAAATTTGAGAGCTTGGGTTGAAGTCTAAGTTCAGCACACAGTTTTAATCTGTCTATAAGATTCAAGCAGGTTGTATGGAGAAGAGAAGAACATGCTTCACCTATTTTTTCTAATATTAAACTTTGAAATAAATTTGCAATTTCTGCTTGTGCCTCGGTTATTAAGGAGACACTGACTCTCAGCCCAAACTGCAGTAAGACCCAGTTCGCAGGATGTTCTCTCTCAGTCTTGGGTATGTCATGTTAACATGGACTTTTGTTTTTCTAAACATCTTAGTTGTACTTTCACTGTCTACTTCTTTGCAAATTAGTTTTTCTATTATCATAATTCACTGAATTCATTATTCTTCACTGAGGAGACATCATAAAGTCAGTATACAGTCAATGCTTCCCTAATCTTTCGATTGCTCAGGAAATGTTAACAAGTCTAAGTTCAGCACACAGTTTTAATCTGTCTATAAGATTCAAGCAGGTTGTATGGAGAAGAGAAGAACATGCTTCACCTATTTTTTCTAATATTAAACTTTGAAATAAATTTGCAATTTCTGCTTGTGCCTCGGTTATTAAGGAGACACTGACTCTCAGCCCAAACTGCAGTAAGACCCAGTTCGCAGGATGTTCTCTCTCAGTCTTGGGTATGTCATGTTAACATGGACTTTTGTTTTTCTAAACATCTTAGTTGTACTTTCACTGTCTACTTCTTTGCAAATTAGTTTTTCTATTATCATAATTCACTGAATTCATTATTCTTCACTGAGGAGACATCATAAAGTCAGTATACAGTCAATGCTTCCCTAATCTTTCGATTGCTCAGGAAATGTTAACAAGTGACACTGCTACTGTCCCTGTGTGCTCTGAACTCGATTACACACACCTTTGATGCTTCCATCATGTGCTCTAGATGTGTGCGTGCACAACCACTTGCCTTTGTTTTTTATTAAGAAAATGACATACTGTTGTGGTTATACAGAGGAAGAAATCATGAAGATATTGACAGGCAATGATACCTTGTACTTGGCATTGCATGATAAAAAAAACTGAAGTAGGTTTTCAGGCATCTCCAGATAAAGACCATTTCACCAGTGATGCTGGAGAGACTAGTTGGTAAGTGGATTTCACTAATTATAGCTATAAAGTGTTTAAAGAATGTAAATACACGAAAGTCTCAATGGAAACTGAAATAATTAAAACACATTTTGACGTAACAACAAACAGGTTTCCATTAAGGTGGAGTAGCTCACATGGCATACCATAAATACTAGTGTGTGTGATGTCACATTATTCTTTTTTATGAATGACCAAAAATAAACAAAACACAATGTGTTTTTACCTCTGCAAAATTCTTAAAATTTGATGCAATGATTCACTTAATTTGATGCTACACACTAACTACAATGAGTAATGAAAATGAATTCAGTCCTCTACTGAGTGAAGATGTCTCATAAGATGTAAAAGAATGACATTTTTTCACCACATAGCTTTTTTGAAAGCAGATGATAAGTATTTCATAGTGCCTGGCATGTCTCCTCAAGCACGTCGTTGATAGGTTGTCTGATGCAGTTGTGCTGCACACACAGAACAGAGTACTGTAACCACATCTCACTACTTCCTGTTAATAGTTTGGCAATCTGTCTTCCTGTGACAAACTGTTCATGTTTGCTATCGTATATGAAACAGATCATACATGAAATTATGGAAGACGTCTCATGAAACGGAAGCAACAAACCTGGATGGATCTGAGCACTATTGCACTTAACATCTGAGATCATCAGTCCCCCAACAAACCTGGAGCAAAAAAGTTATTACTACAGTTTCCAATGACTGTCGGTGTTTTAGACGGATATCACAGTATAGATTCACACCTTCCTTCAGTTATTACAGTTATGAATATTTGAAAGACAGCAGCTAGTATAGAAGAGTAACTATGAAAGAACACCAAGTTACTAAGGTGAATACAAAGTGACAAGCTGCTTTCTTCACTGGCTTCTAAAATCCAACTAAAAACTCCAGGAAAGATGTAATTCTCAGTCATGAAACAATACTGACACACCTATGTGTTTGTCTATGCAGTAATTCATTTCTAGAGCAGATTTACAGTGAAAAACTTAAGTTGTCAGAGTAAATGCATTTATTTTGTATTGGGAATGGCAAACCCAAGGCAGCAGACAAAGTCGTCAAATCCAGTGCTCCAGCAATATTCAGTACAGGTGAGCCAGACCATGTGGCAAAAGAAGTACACAGGTGACGGCCTAAATACAGCATCTCAGCATAGGTAGCAGTATAAGGCAACAACAAAAGTCTCGGAATAGGTAGCAGTATAAGGTAACAACAAAGCCACACTCACCACGGAATGCAGCGAGCAAATTTGTAGCAGTCAAAGGGCTAAAGACACCTACATTAAATGTGTTTATTACTCAGTTACTAATGTGAACTGTTTTACATTGATGTGGAGGGAAGTACTATTAACAAAAGCTTGACTGAGTATGAGCACTGTATATGGCTTAGGCATGACAAACAGCTGAACAGAAACATATGCATGAAAAATGAATACAATTTAGACAAGCCAACATATCTGATCAGCAGACCATCACCAAAGAGAACTCTGGAATAAAGGCAAAAATTGTACTAAAATAATTAAAAGAAAGGGCTAAAAATAAAGGGAGAGAGTCACTGTAGGGCAAGGGACACAAAAATCATGAAGAAAGACAAGTACCTCAATCTCAAATAGGCACTACAGTTTAATATTCCAGGCAGAAACTTAAAACAGATACTGTAACATCTGGAGATTCAACGCAGAGTACAATGATCTTCCTCATGTGAAATACATCAGCCACCACACTCCTCTCGTCACCCTAGTACATTTTCCCCTCACACACTGGAACTTTAACCAATGTCTTATTTTTGCACGCACTGCTTACTTTGATAGCAAATAGACAAATCAAACGTTAACATCAATTTTGTAACTACACATGTACGAGGTACCTTAAAATACACTGCTCTGTAAAACTTATCGACGACCTAGATAAAGTAACATAAAATATTAACAACTTGGTGGAAATGAATGAAGGGGCAGAAGCATGTTGTCAAGAGTCTCATAGTTGTGCACAGGAAGTTGCACGTCACCTAGCGTGAGGTCAGTGGGACTATAGTGCCAAATGGGATTCACCATGCAACACACGACAGTTGAAGGAATGGGAAAAGACAGTGTATATCAATCAGCAAGCAGTTTGGTGCACTGTGGTGATGTTTTTCATTACAACATGGCTCAAAGGCAACATTTGGATGGCTTCACACAGGGAAGAATCATCAGGGAACCGGAAGACGGATAAAGTGTGACTAGTGAAGCACAGGAGTATGGTATTTTTCACAGTATTGTTTTGTTAGCATGGGGAGTGATCCAAACCAAAGGTACTGCTGCTTGAATGTGAGAGAGTGGTCAACTACAGCAGCAGATGTCAGCTACACTGTGCAACAGGCAAAAAGTTACCATGTCAAATGCGATGGTGCCAAGAGCTTATGGATTGGACCAATGAGGAGTGGGGTCACATGCTCTTCTTGCGTGAGAGCAGATTCAGTCTGGAGACACCTTCACATGGTGGAGGTGGGAACACACAATGCACCCTGGAGCATTGTTGAACATGATCGTTTTGGTGGTCATATGTTGTTGTGTAGGGAGACACAATGTCACATGGGTGTACTGATTTTCAAATCTTTGTACACAGTATACTCACTAGTCAATGCTGGTGGAGGAATGGAATGCCCCACCAAAGGTCTCCTCACCAACTTTGTGCACAGTATGGCAACATGTTGCAGAACATGCACTGCTGTCTGTGATTATCACACACCCAATTAAGAACCATACCCAACCTTTTGAAATGTTCAAGGAATCATAATAAACCATGGCAACTACAGTGTAATCATTGTCTCTGAATAAAAAGTGTCATTTATTCTTCTAATAATTTCCGGGTATGCAGCCGGATCCCGCCGACATTCTGCCACGATATTTCGGCCCAGAGACGTCTGGCCATCATCAGGTGAGTACACAACTACTGAAGAGCCCAGGTGCAGTCGCGGTATTTATGCCGAATCTCGCGCATGCGAAATGTACTGGCATCCTACAGCGCATGCGTCACGTGTTGACATGCGCGGCATAACCGAGTTGTACGTGCTGTCCTCGGTGGTGAAAGTAAAAGATCATCTAGTCATTGAGTATCGAATGACGCTGTCTATTCCGCTGTGATTGTATAATTTTAATAACAGGATTCCAATTTTTATCCAGTTGAAAGCCGTTGTCACGATTTATAAGATTATTGGCAAGACGTATTTCCACTGATTCCTTGATTACGGAATCCCAAAATCCGGAAACCGGAGCTAAAATTACTTATTCAGTGCAGAAATGACGGCCTTGTTTGAACATATACTCTCCTCAACGTACTTTTTATTCAATGACGAATTCTTTGAACAAACAGATGGCGTCGCCATGGGGACCCCTTTGTCCCCTGTGGTAGCTAATCTCTTTATGGAGGACTTTGAGGAGAAAGCACATGAGTTTGCTGTCTTAAAGCCTACGGTCTTCTGGCGGTACGTAGATGATACTTTTGTTATATGGCCTCATGGCAGACAGGAACTGGAGAAATTCCTTCATCATTTAAACTCTTTACATGAGAACATCAAATTCACGATGGAGATTGAAAAGGATGGCACTTTACCATTTCTAGATGTGCTAGTACACCTTAAAAATGATGGGTCATTAGGACATTATGTGTACAAGAAACCGACTCACACAGATCTGTATCTCCAGGCGTCAAGCTGCCACCACCCAGCACAAACAGCCGGTGTTCTCAGTACCTTAATACATCGAGCGTATGTAATATCGGATGATGAAAACCTCCACGCAGAATTAGAACACTTGCAGAAGGTTTTTAAAGAGAATAGCTACACTTCACGCCAAATAAGAAAGGCCAAGCGCAACTGTCATAACAAGAAGCAGCGCACTGAGGACACTGATGACGACCTTAAATCTACTGCGTTTCTTCCATAAGCCGGGAATGTGTCGTCGAAAATAGGCCGATTACTGAAGAAGAATAAAATCAAGGTTATCTTCCGTCCACCAGCAAAGAACCGAGCCCTGGTTGGATCCGTTAAAGACGATTTACAACTGAAGAAAGCAGGCGTCTACAAAATTCCCTGTGAATGTGGCTCTGCATATATTGGCCAGGCGACAAGAACTGTCCATGAACAATGTCCAGAACATGAAAGATACACCCGTCTGCGGCAACCGTCAAAATCGGCAGTAGCAGAGCACTGTATTTCATTGGGACATTCAATGGAATACAATGGAACAAAAATTTTAGCTCCGGTTTCCGGATTTTGGTATTCCGTAATCAAGGAATCAGTGGAAATACGTCTTGCCGATAATCTTATAAATCGTGACAACGGCTTTCAACTGGATAAAAATTGGAATCCTGTTATTGAAATTATACAATCACAGCGGAGTAGACAGCGTCATTCGATACTCAATGACTAGATGATCTTTTACTTTCACCACCGAGGACAGCACGTACAACTCGGCTATGCCGCGCATGTCAAAACGTGACGCATGCGCTGTAGGATGCCAGTACATTTCGCATGCGCGAGATTCGGCATAAATACCGCGACTGCACCTGGGCTCTTCAGTAGTTGTGTACTCACCTGATGATGGCCAGACGTCTCTGGGCCGAAATATCGTGGCAGAATGTCGACGGGATCCGGCTGCATACCCGGAAATTATTAGAAGAACAAATACGTCAGGAAAATTTCAGAAGTCACAGTGTCGTTTATGTTTATCTCAGGTTTCTTTCAGTTACCTTCTGTGCCACACTTTTAACATTCTGTGTATGGTCCACATTTCATTGAGCTATGTTACTTGATAGCAACACATCATGCAGAAATTATTTTTGTTCTTAAGTTTTGCACACGAGTGTACATATGCAAGTTATACCGCAATACTATAAATGACAAAAAACATGTGCTTTGCTGTTTTTATGCATGAGAACAACTGAATCATTGATTATTTTGCTAAATTTTCAATTAACTGTGACTCTGAAGTCAATGGTACGTGGGAAACTAAAAACCAAAATGGAGAAACTGTGTAGAAATTTTGAATGAATTGTCTCTGCAATTTTTTCTTAATGATTGTAGCATACAACTAATTAAACAGTATAGATTTTTCCAAAGGAGTAGTTTCGACAGGTTTACAAGCTGATGTCAATGTTTTTATGTATGTTAGAATTTACTTACCTTTTAGAGAGATTACTTCCAATTCTGGGGCTTATTACAGTTTGTTACTGTGCCTCACAGTCTGCCATTCAATATGACCATTGGGGTTTACGTTTGTGGAGGCTCTCTCTCCAAAAATTGAGGAAGTAAATGAAAAAAAAGGAACTGAAAACTGAATCAATAAATAACGTCACATGTATCATGTTCCATCATGTGACTGTTGTTCATATGTGTAAACTGATTTATTTTGGTTACTGGTCATATATCAAAAAGGGAAGAACCATATGCTGAATATGTGCTCAACCTACAATATGGTCTTAATCACTTGGTTGTGGAAGGGTGTCCACTACTGATGGAACTCTTGCGTTTTTAACGCTTATATTATTAATAAGTTACTTTTTAATGCACTTAATGCTTATATTAATAATAAGTTACTATACAAAAATATTATCACAACGAGTAAAAGATTATAAAATCTTCTGTACAGCAACTTAAATGTATTATTAAACTTGAAAATACAGTTTATCATACAGCAAATTTCATTTCCACAAGCACATCCCACAATTTTTATCCAACGAACTTACAGTATGGTACTGAAGAAACAGGTATGGTTAAACAGTGTTCTGCAGGTGCAATTACTGCACCTGCACTCTTACCCAGCATGCCAAACATAGAGGGGAGTTGGACAGATGGGTGTTGAGGAAAAGGAAGATTTCAGCCAAAATCTATTACACCAGCATAGTCTCCATATCAATCTGAGAAATATACCTACCTTCCTGACAGGTCACATGTCCACAATATTGCTCACAATACGAGTTGTGTTGCATAAGATTTATGATTTGCATTAGATATCATATATTGTCTAGAAGCCAAATTTTTCATTGAAAATTGGGATTTGCTTTACTTTTAGATATAATTTGAAAGACCATGCAAAATGTTTTATTATGGCACTATTCTGTTATATGTTGGAAACAAACACTCATAGGAACTCCATTACAATATCAACTACAAGGACAACATTATGCACTTGTCTTCTGGGAGGACTGTAGCATTCCTAGAGACAGTGGAAAAGAGGGCATGTGTCTGTCAGTGGACTGCTGGCCACATTTGTACATTTGATGTCATTAACTATTTCAGTTCCTTAAATCTCTCAATGTAAGAAATGAAGCATATGGTCACTGATATACTCGTGATTTGGGGCATTTCTCGTAACTCAAGGCAATCAGCTGTGAAGCAGACATAACTGACAACAATTCAAAACTTGAAACAAAGTATGAATAGTTTTCAAACAATTTGCAACACTTTATCCAATTCAAGACTCATTTTGTCTTATTTATCGGACCATTCTCTCTTATGGCTCCTGATGTACCATACTGTTTTCAGCTTGAGCCAATAAACCTATGGTGAAACACATGGCTCAAGAGCCTGTTTGCTCAATTTCACAATTTACAAGATTTCTTGGAAATATTAGCTCCTCTTGTGTGTTATGTACAATTAGATGTAGAAATGTTACAGGGAGTTTATTTCAGAGTTAATTTCTTTAGGATTTTTTTTCAGTTATTGCAAATTTTGACCAATATTGTTTCATATTGTTGAGTTCGAAAATCCCATGCACCTCATTTCTATCAACCCAAGGAGTTCCACAGTTAAGTTGCTGGAGCAAAAAATCTGACATAAAATTTCTGACGATATAAGACTGGGACTCTTCATTATGGTTATTAATACTCTTGTCACAAGAGTTCTGGAACTATATGGCAATAAAAACAATATTGAAACACTGGTACACAGAATCACTAAATAAAAACCAATCTCCCCCATTATAGCTCAACTCACTCACTCATTTATACCAGTCCATAGTATGATCAAATTTTGTACATAGCTATGTTTGAAAATGTATTATTAAAACATAATAACAGGACACAACAGAACTAATGAATCAACAAACTGTAACTGGCTGATGACTTTAAAAAATGAATGGACAAAAATTCACAATCAACTTTAGATGTTATTTCAGGTAAATACACAAAATTTTAAAACACTTACAATATTGCTCTCCCTGTCACTTAAAATAGAAGGCAGATCATGCAGAAAACAGAAACTGGTCTGTTGTCATGGCATGAAATACATTTAACTCAAAATCTGTATGCAACAAGAATTGAACAAAGGTGGCTCCAACCTCCAAAGCAGGAATCCAGGTTTCATAAGGTTGTATCCTATATTGATGCAAGTTCAAACTACCTTATCTTACAAGAGTAATTAGATACAGCTACAGCAGGATGGTGTATACTACCAACCATGGCTAACTGACCCTTGCTCCACCCATCCTTGCTGACCACATACTCTTTGTTCCTTGATATGCAGCTAGCAAGGACACAAGGCAGGTGATGGATCTGAGAATACGAACAAAGGTAGCCTATCCCCACAAGCTGACACAGTTCCATCAGTCAAATTGTATTACAGAAAGAAGGAAGGAGGGGGGGTTTGATGTCCTGTTGATGATTAGGTCATTGGTCATGAAATATAAGCTGGGAATGGGGGAAAAAAAGGACTGTGTCCTTTCAAAGGAACTGTCCCCTCTCTATATCAAGATACTAGCATGCAAGAGGGATCTGTATATACATTGTACCACTGTGTCACCCACTGTGGCATACTTAAAGCTATGACTGCACACATTTGCTTAATTTCTCTGTTCTCTGGTACCAAGTAGAACATCATCTCCTTCCCCAGCTGTTGCAGAGAGACAAAGAGATTTCAGTATATTTTTCACTAGTTTATCCACTGGGTACAAGCACTGCATAGTGCTCTTTATGTCACACATGAATTTACATCAAAAACTAACTTGATTCGGGAACTGAATTTTGAAGATACTTCATGGCAATTAATTAAAATATCATATGACAAATTTTTAAAAATCATACTTTGCAATTGTTTCTAAGCTGAAATAAATCCATGCCAAGCAGAGATTCCACGTATAGTTGAGGACAGTGATATTGTCTGCACCAAGTGCCATCACCTGAGTGGCAATGTGGAATGGTGGTAATTGCAGGACAGACAACACTCTTCATGCATGACATACTGCAAGGATCTGTCACTGTGTGGCAAGTATTAGCTAACCTGGCTCAGCATAGAAGTTGAATATAGGGCTGGTTTTTGAAGCACCAGTCTCCATCCTAAAATCCTCATGATGCACAATGTTTAACATTTTGAAGCATGTAGACCTCAGTGAACCATGAAGTATACATTCATAATGAAGCTGGGATTACTCAAAGGAGTAGCAGAATTTGATCAATGTGATCTGTCTGCTACCCCAGATCTATGAGTAACGCACTTCAGGATATTCAATGGTTTAAGGTATTTGACCATTAAAATATTTATATGCTACAACTATGTCAACTTTTCCATCAAAAGTGAAGCCCAAAAACATTAATGTATTTTTTTAAAAACTGTGAACAGTGTCCTCCATTTTACACATACAAAATTCTCCAAGAAAAATAAGGCTGACCACATACTCTTTGTTCCTTGATATGCAGCTAGCAAGGACACAAGACAGGTGATGGATCTGAGAAGACGAACAAAGGTAGCCTAACCCCACAAGCTGGCACAGTTCCACCAGTCAAATTATATTACAGAAAGAAGGAAGGGGGGAGGGGGAGGTTTGATGTCCTGTTGATGATTAGGTCATTGGGCATGAAATATAAGCTGGGAATGGGGGAAGGAAATCGACTGTGCCCTTTCAAAGGAACTGCCCCCTCACATTTGTCTTGAGCAGTTTAGGGAAACCACAGAGGATCTAAATCTGGATGGCTGGATGAGTACATAAATTCCATTCTCCTAAGTCCAATATGGTAATCACTATCTGACTTGGCACAAATTTACAAAATATAGGTAAGGCAAGTTTTAGTTTTGGTCTTATTTACTACCTGCCATAACATGTTACTTCAAACTCAGTCACTTCCAGCAGAATTATCATAAGCCTTAGATAACAGGGAATCCAGGTCCCAGATGAAGAGTGAACGATTACGGACTTCACTTTTGTTGTTGGGACTATCCCTATCCTTACCCCTGTCATCTTTTCTCATTAATGTATGGTGGTGATTAAAAGCTGAAATCTGGTTAACGTAATGGTAGCAAAGGAAATATTCCAATATTGGCTGGTCAATGTCTTCGGCTGCTGTTTGTAAACATCTTTGCTACAGAACAGCAATTAACGGTGGGCATCCATCATGACAGAAATCATCCTGATGCACTCTCACCCATTTGCTGAGACAATGGCATAATGAATCCTATCCAGTAACACACACACTCACTCTCTCTATCAGATATTTCTTTTGATTCTTGACTCTGGTGATCTGAATGCTCCTAAGGTTAACAACAGTAATACACTGAACAATCTGGCCCAAATATGACCCTGATTGCATAGCAACACTTATTCTACAGAGGGAAAGGCTACCTTTTAAGCAATCACGAGAGCTTTGGAATAGATGTGTCAGTAGCACGGTTAAAGACTATTTACAACACATTCGCCGGGAAAGCTCGAAGAGTCACACGGTTGATAATGTTTGAATTGTGATCCACCCAGTTCTGGACTTTGTCTGTGTTACAAACAGCTAACAGCTAATCATTTTTGAATATTTTCTGATAAGCTTTCATTGCAATGCCCTCTTTCCATTTGAGGATTGCTTTGTCTGAAAGGTGGTCACTTAAGTGGAAGTCATCAACTTCTTTTCATTCATCAGTATTTATAAGGACAGAGCAGGAGAACTGAAGATCAATGACAAAGAATGACACTACCGCAGTACTGAAATACCTATTACCACCCATATTGACAAGACATAGCATCTATGGGAAGATTAAGTTCTGCAGATACTCTTAACTTGACTCCTGTATCGGGTGCATACAGAATGCCATACTACATTGTGCTCCCTCTCTCTTTCTTGTGAAAGTTGTAAAATCAGATTAGTGAGAGACCCTTGCTTGTGCACTTGTCAAGTGCACTTGTCAGGTGACGCGTGATATGTATTGTTGGTATGACAGGTACTTGACCTTTGGTTCAGTTGGAAGCTGCACACCCTTTGAATACGAGTATCAGTAGATTTATACTGTGTCCCCTGTAGATGTAAGCAACAGGGTCTTTACTGTGTTAAAAGTTGTTCAATTGGGAAATGGGAGCCATTTTAGCTGTTAGGCTCCCTTTGTCCATTAACACTTGCTTCACTTGGTGATCTTACAATGATGGATGGCTTATACTAGGGGATCGTATATTGCCTCAGGTTGACCTCAATGTCCATATTACATTTACCAGTTCGTCAATATTTGATACATTGGACAGGACTAATGTGGTATGGACTGACAAATTTTGCCATTTTCTTTTTTTTTTTTATGAAGGATCTGTTACTTTCTCCTGAAAGTTGTTCCTCCGGGACTAGATGTGATAACTTAACAATCTGTAAGACATTAGATACACTTTTTTTGCTTGCTTGTCGGCCCAAAACTGCTGGATTACATATACTGTTATATCCCTTGTTTTGTGTTTTTGGCAACTTGAAAGAGAGAGCAGACTTTACGGCAACCTCATCATTAGAGGAGAAGGTGGGGGGAGTGAGTGAGTGAGTGAGTGAGTGAGTGAGTGAGTGAGTGAGTGTGTTTTGACTTTATAGGCACACAAAGATGAGATTATCGGCACTCTGACATATATTAAAAGAAACAAATGTGGACAAAATCACTAAAATTGTTCCAAACAATGTGGATGGGATCTACAAAACAATACCCCTGCACCCATACTCACCTTGCATTGACCCACACAATCATTCAATCTCACATGCATTAAGTCAACAGACAATTGATAAAAGGTGCTATACCAGGGTTAAAACACAGGTGGAACGACAGAGGAGGTAAGACAATGGCACAGGCAAATGTGACTGGCTGACCAATTTCAAAAAACGTGGGTGAGCCCATCACCTGGTTAACACACTAAGAATCTTAGGAAACACACTGGGTGATTCACAAAACTTTAAAACTTTAACGACATTCGTTTGAAAGTAAAGGGCACTGCAAGATCACATATACTTCCACAGCAAAAGCAGTAAAGTGTTGAGGTAGTCACATGCTGAGCACATGATCAGAGAAAACATCAGAGCAACCAACAGAGTCACTCTGTTTCCATACATCTGTAAAGAAAGCTCTAGAGTTGTGGTCCTCAGTCAAAGGATCATTAAATAATGTATTAACAACATATGTAGGAGTGCAACCTCTCCTTTACTGCACTAAATCTAAAGTTAGTCTGGGCCTCTGTGGTAACCAGGTTGGGAGGCATTTAAAACACTGGATTAGAGGTTATACTTGCTCCACACCAAGTGACTACAGTACACACCACCCACGGATCCCAGACAACCTTGTTGCTCATGGACAATTGTAGAAAATGCATTCCAGAGGTGGACAAGCAACAGTATGGTATACAGGTGAATCCGGAGCCATGAGGAACTTAAATGCCTGATGCACAACGAGGAGCTGCCACCAGAGGGAGAGTGTCGGTTCCCCCCAGCTTCAGCAGAGGAACTAGGTATGGGGCGGGTCCCACAAGCACCTATGGCCAGCCTAATCCCCTCTTGGTGGGTAGCGTCAAGAAGGCCTCACTGATTTATACATTGTGCACTCATAGTCTAGCCAAGTACACACAAAATCCTATAAAATTGGAGCAGATGCACCCTGTCTGCTCACCAAGTCCTGTAACTAAAGCACTTTATGACATTCAGTGCCTTCTGGTTTCTGGCTTTCTGTCTCTTATGTGTGGCAATCAAGGCAATGTAGAGTAAAAAATGAGGCCCAGAAACTTCACTGAGTCTTTAAAGTTTAGAACGGTACCCCTCATTTGCAAGTTGGGTAAATTAAAAACATGACGAGAACAATTAAAGTCAACATAATCACACTTATCTGCAGAAAACTGAAAAACACATCTTTGCAGCCCACTCCTCTAACCTCTGCACTGTAAATTGCAACTGACAAGTCACTGTGGCAACACTGGAGGAAGATTAGAAATCATCTGCAAATAAGGAGCATTGTAAAGCACCCCTTACTGAGGCCATGATACTGTACATGGCTATGGCAAAGAGGGTAACAAATCACTGCTCTGAGGGACACCACTCTCCTGCTCAAAACAATCTGACATCTTGGGACTTGAAAAACCATTTAGACAGGAAAGACCATATGAAGATGGGGAGGTGGTCACTAAAGCCCCTCTGATGAAGTTGCTCTAGAATTCTGTCTCTCCAAGCAGTGTCATATGCCTTATTGAAGTCAAAGTACATACCAATACAGTGACATTTCCATAGGGAAGCCTGCTGAATAGCCACTTCTAGAGGAGTCGGGTTATTGAAATCTCCAGAGCCTACAATGAGAGTGCCTAAGGTACTGAAATCCTCTAATTTTAAGGCATGGTTTGCATGACACTCATGATTGGATGTGGAAAAAATCCATTTTTTGTGATATTTCCTTTAGGCTTTCAACCTGCAAGCTGTCAGTTTCAAACACTATGTTACACATTTATATGTGCCACTAAATTAACTGCCCAATTAAAACAAGAACAGAAACAGGGCATACAGTATACTTATCTTAACCTTGCTCTCATGATGCTTTGCTGGTTGTATCCATAAAACTATCTTCTACAGTGACGGCAATATCTTCCTCAGCTGTCTCTGTTGATTTGTCATCTGCTGTTTCAGATGCAAACAACAATGATGACGAGGTTTATATCGTCACATGTATAAACTACATTTGAATATTTACTGACACATTCGTTTGACAATACTCCTTGTCATTTAGCAAACATTTATTCAAGTTTAATTTATGTGAATCAATGTTTCATCTAAATAAACCACAAGCCACTTCAATTCAAGTGTTTCATATTCTTTTAAAAGTCTAATGTCATCTCATTTGCAGATGATAGATTATGACTTGTTTGTCCTGACACCTTTGGAAACCAAAATGCTACAGACAAAAGTTTTTTTCATCATGAAATAAATCTCGAGTGAACAGCCTGGTGTGAGTGTGTATAAAGAACACAATATTTTGGGATTCAACCTTGTTGCCATCATCAGGTGTGCTGATGTACATCGTTTCATCATGAAATACCCTTGGAGATATTGAAGAATCACTTTTTTCTTAGTTTCCTTGCTACCCTTGAAATTCAGGTAGTGTGATAAAAGCTGTGAAGTTTATGCATACTTGATATTTCCTTGTGTCATTCATAATATGGAAATCATTGAGTAATACCACACTCGTCCACTTGTCAATGAAATCTTAATTGTGTGCACTTTGCTTCTTTTTCTCTGGAATAGGTACTTGAGCCCCAATCCACATGACATTGTGACCCTCCTTCCATAATTTCCACACCATCAAATTAATCAACTTTTGCTTTTGTTAAAGCATACTGTTGCCTTTTATGTAGGTTCTAGGATAGCTATTCAAAGTTTCGCTTGTTTGAGCATGTTTCGATTCAAAAGAAAATATTTCATAAAGGCCGGTAGTCGTTAGTTTTGTTTACATTTTAGGCATAAATTTTGTGTGAGTGTAGATCTTTATTTCTGACTAGACTCAGCAGTTCAAAGCTAAATTAATTCATGTCTGTCACATAGTATAGGTAGTTAATTAATACTTTCAAAAGTAAGTTTAAAAGTTTGTTGACATTAGTGTATAGTTGTGTATTAGTACAGGTTATTAAAACTTCTGTGCTCTTGTGCCAAGTAATTCTCTGCTTCTGTGTAATTTTTCCTATAAAACCATGTGCAACAAATGTGGCAGCTGCTGTACAAGTCTGAAGAAGGGGGTGTTCTGTGAAGACTGTAGGTTATGGTTTCATTGAGGCAAATGTAGCGGCGAGGAAGTGGGGGTAGATAATGAGGTTCTTCCATGGCAATGTAGGTAATGTAGAAAGAACAGAAAAAATGCTCAACAGAAGGCAAAAATTTGTGCCCTTAAGGTTGAACTAGAAAATGCAAAGGTGGAATTATGTAGGCTAAAGGAGGAAAAAGAGATGGGGTGCTGGGAAAAAGTAACAAGCAAAAGGCAAAAAAGGGAAACTGTTGAAAAAACTTCCGAAATTCATTAGTAAATCAGTCTGGCTTGCTATCTGAAGCAGTGGAGGAAGGACCTCATCCAGATGTAGTTGAATGTACACTATGTGATCAAAAGTATCTGGACAACTGCAAAAAACATAAGTTTTTCCTATTAGATGCATTGTGTCGCCATTTACTGCCAGGTACTCCATATCAGCAACCTCAGTAGTCATTATACATCATGAGAGAGCAGAATGGGGCGATCCGCGGAACTCACTGACTTCGAATGTGGTCAGGTGATTGGGTGTCAGTTGGGTCATATGTCTGCACGCAACATTTCCACGCCCTCAAACATCCCTAGGTCTGCTGTTTCCAATGTGATAGTGAAGTGGAAACATGAAGGGGCACATAACAGCACAAAAGCGTACAGGCCAACCTCACCTGTTGACTGACAGAGACTGCCGACATTTGAAGAGGGTTGTAATGTGTAATAGGCAGACATCTATCCAGACCATCACACAGGAATTCCAAACTGCATCAGGATCCACTGCAAGTACTATGACAGTTAGGCAGGAGGTGAGAAGACTTGGATTTCACAGTCGAGTGGCTGCTCATAAACCACACATCATGCAAGTAAATGCCAAACGACGACTCACATGGTGTAAGGAACATAAACATTGGATGACTAAACACTGGAAAAACTTGTGTGGAGTGAAGAATCACAGTAATGTGGCGATCCAGTGGCAGGGTGTAGGTATGGCGAATGCACGGTAAACATCATTCGCCACTGTGTGTAGTGCCAGCAATAAAATTTGGAGGCGATGGTGTTATGGTGTGGTCACGTTTTTCATGGAGGGGGTTTACACCCCTTGTCGTTTTGCATGGCACTATCGCAGCACAGGCCTACGTTGATGTTCTAAGCACCTTCTTGCTTCCCACTGTTGAAGAGCAATTCGAGGATGGCGACTGCATCTTTCAACACGATCGAGCACCTGTTCATAATGCACGACAATAACATCCCTGTAATGGACTGGCCTGCACAGAGTCCTGATGTGAATCCTATGGAACACCTTTGGGATGTTTCGGAATGCTGACTATCCGCCAGGCCTCACCAACCGACCTCAATACCTCTTCTCAGTGCAGCACTCCACGAAGAATGGACTGCCGTTCCACAAGAAACGTTCCAGCACCTGATTGAACGTATGCCTGCGAGAGTGGAAGCTGTCATCAAGGCTAAGAGTGGACCACCACCATACTGAATTCCAGGATTACCAATGGAGTGCACCACGAACTTGAAAGTCATTTTCATCTAGGTGCCTGGATGCTTTTGATCACACAGTGTAGGTTGAAGCAGAATATTAGCTCAAAGAAAAATGACAGGTTGGGATCAAATCAGAAAAGGAAAAGAGGAAGCCTGCTTATAAGTAGCACACATGGGAGGGGTCTAGGCTAGCAGCTTCAGGAGAAATTAGGTGCCGGGTACCAGGTCACAAGTTTTGTGAAACCAAGTGCTAGCATTAGCCAGGTGACAGAAAACTTGGGTCAGCTAAGCAAGGACTTTGAGAAGGAAGATCAGGTAATTATAGTTGGGGGAGCAGGAAACAGCCCGACTATGAAGCCAAGATATAGCATTAAGAGTGACCTGGATAAAATATGAGCAGAAACTCTGCACACAAATGTGGGGTTTGTGGAGGTCTTTCAACACTATGATCAGCCCTGGGTAAACAGTACTGTAAGGCATGTTAATCACATAAGTGTTGTTCCAGTTGATGCTACTGGCAGGTGGGGATTCACTATACATGACCTGCAACTAAATAGGAAGGGGAAAGATAACTTAGCTTCTCTATTAGCAGATACTGTAAGGGGGACCACAGGCGCACAAGGGATGATCCATCTGGTTAATGATACCAGGCAGGCAAGTATTTTAGTTTAAAGCCAAAGTCCAGACAGACAACAATCAAAACAAATACACACATAAAAAAAAACTTTTGGAGCACTTCGATTTCGAGAGTTACAGAACCTGTACAGAAAGTTGGAAGAGAGATCAACATAAACATCATTTCCGCCCTTTTTATTGCTCATGAAAACCGCACACTGCATGTTGTATCACCATACAGTGAGACCTTCAGTGGTGGTGGCCCAGATTGTTGTACACACCGGTACCTTTAATACACACATGTTGTTGGGCCCATCTGTACCACACTGCATGGTGTCATGGTTGCAAAGATGGACCTTGCATTGGAAGTATGGAGTGAAGTTGCATATCATGCAGCCTATTGCGCACAGTTTGAGTTATAACACCATGTTTTGTGGTTGCACGAAAAGCATTATTCAACTTGGTGGCGTTGCTGTCAGGGTTCCTCCAAGCCATAATCCGTAGGTAGTGGTCATCCACTGCAGTAGTGGGAGGCCTGTGCGAGGCATGTCATCGACAGTTCCTGTCTCTCTGTATCTCCACTCCGAGACTCCTGGACACTTCCCTTGTTGAGAGCCCTTCCTGGCACAAAGTAACAATGCGGACGCAATCGAACTGTAGTGCTGACTGTCTAGGCATGGTTGAACTACAGACAACATGAACCGTGTATGTAGATGCTTCCTAGTGGAAAGACTGGAACTGATCGGCTGTCGGACCTCCTCCGTCTAATAGGCACTGCTCATGAATGATTGTTTACATCTTTGGATGGGTTTAGTGGCATCTCTGAACAGTCAAAGGGATGGCATCTGTGATACAATATCCACAGTCAACGTCTATCTTCAGGAGTTCTGGGAACTGGGGTGAAGCAAAACTTTTTTTGATGTGTGTAGAATAAAAGAAGCTTCATGTACAGTAAACAGGGATAAAGCTACGGGTAGTACCAATTTACTTTATCAAAATATCAGGTGAATACGAAATAAAGTAGATGAGCTGTTAGTGTGTTTAGATGATCTCAAAAATAAGAATGAGACTGATGTACTTTGTATGACTGAACACCATGTAACTGTGGAGATGGAAAGTGTCAGTATAAATGGGTATAATTTAGCATCTTACACTTGCAGATCTAGCATGAACAAAGGAGGAGTTGCCATTTACACAAAACAAGGGTATAAATACAAAACTCAGAAGTAATCAAATTTTGCGTCCATCAGCAATTTGATGTTTGTGCAACTGAACTACAGTGTTTATATTGGCAGCAGTGTACAGGTCCCCATTCGGAGATTGGATGCTATTCATAAAAAAGTTTGACTCCCTACTATGCTGTCTGTCAGACGAAAAGAAGAAGTTATTAATCTGTGGTGATTACAATATAAATGTTCTAAGCAATTCTGATAGGAAAAGTGAACTAGAAGTGTTATTAATGACATAAACTTACAATCAGTAATCAATTTCCCTACACGTATAACTCAAGACAGCAGCACTCTAATAGATAATGTATGTCAAACTAACACATGCTTTCCCTATGATAAATCGATTATCAGACCATGATGCACAATTGATTAACTTACAAAACCTAGCAGGGTGTACAGTTCATAAACCATTAAGTAAAAGTGTAAGATTGCTCAACCTGGTATCCACAGAACAGGTCAGAGAAATTTTAAGAAATGTTAATTGGGAAGATGTATGTAATGAGCTAAATACTAATGATAAATGCAACATATTTCTTGATTAATTTACATACCATTTTGAACATTGTTACCCAAAAAATTACTAAACGTAACACCAGACAGATTCCAAAGGAACCGTAAGTTACAACAGATTATTAAAGTGTCTTCAGCAAGAAAAAGGAAATTGTATGAGACAACAAGAATTAGTAAGTAGTAATTTTACATTATAAAAATTGTTGTAACATACTGAGAAAAGTTGTTAGAAAATCAGGAAATATGTATGTTAGAGATTAAATTAACAACTCGAGCAATAAAATCAAATCAATATGGAATGTCAAAAAATGGGAGACGGGAAAAGTAACAACTGGGGTATGTAGTATCACTATTAATGAGAATGAGACCGTCTTACCCAACAATACACAAGTAGCTAATATATTTAACAACCATTTCTTAAGTGCAGGCAAAAAAATTGGTGAGAATAGTTCAAATAAAAAAAAACCAAGCAATACATGGAACAGTCAGTTTTGAGAAATCTCAGTCACATTAATTTTCACCTAACAACCTTTTGTGAAATAAGGAAAATCATTAAATCTTGAAAACATAAATGTTCTGTTGGGATAGATGACATCTCTGACAAGATATTAAAACAATGTGGAGCAGTTACAGCTGATGTTCTGTGTCACATATGTAATGCATCACTAACTCAAGGTAACTTGAGTATTGCTCATCAGTGTGGGATCCACACCAGATCAGATTGACAGAGGAGATAGAGAAGATCCAAAGAAGAGTGGCGCGTTTCGTCACAGGGTTATTTGGTAACCGTGATAGCGTTACGGAGATGTTTAGCAAACTCATCAAGTGGCAGACTCTTCAAGAGAGGCGCTCTGCATCGCGGTTTAGCTTGCTCGCCAGGTTTCGAGAGGGTGCGTATCTGGATGAGGTATCGAATATATTGCTTCCCCCTACTTATACCTCCCGAGGAGATCACGAATGTAAAATTAGAGAGATTAGAGAGCGCACGGAGGCTTTCAGACAGTCGTTCTTCCCGCGAATCATACACGACTGGAACAGGAAAGGGAGGTAATGACAGTGGCATGTAAAGTGCCCTCCGCCACACACCGTTGGGTGGCTTGCGGAGTATAAATGTAGATGTATTTTCCCAAGCAGGTTAAAATAGCCATTGTCAAACCTCTCAACACAAAAGGGGACTCACAGACACCAATAATTACTGGCCAGTATCCCTGCTTACAGATCTTCAAAACTCATCGAGAAAATAATGTCCTCGAGTGGTTAGTCATCTCAAAAGTAATGGGATACTTACCAAATCACAGTTCGGATTTCAAAAATTCTGTTCCACTGACAGAGCAACATACAATTTCACTGCCCACATGTTAGTCGTTAAATGGTAAAATGTCACAAATATGAATTTTTTGTGACTTATGCAACGCATTTGATTGTGTGAACCATGACATAATGTTAAAGAAAATACAATTCAATGGTATAAATGGAACAGCATATGAGTGATTTACATCATATCTACAGAACAGGAAGCAAAAAGTTTCTTTATACAGTTTAAGTGATTTAAGGAAGTTTGTCACTTCATCAAACTGGAGTGAAATTACATTAGGTGTTCCACAGGGTTTGACCGTGGGTCCCCCTCTGTTCTTGATATATGTAATGACCTCCCTTCTTACCAGCAACAGGAAGCTAAACTGACACTGTTTGCTGATGACACAAGCATCATTATTAACCCAGTAAAAGAAACTCCAATGGAAAATTATACAAATAATGTCTCTGGAAAAGTTATAAATTCATTTTCTGCAAATGGGCTCGCTCAGAATTTTGAAAAAACACATTACATCCAATCTTCTACAGCAAAAAGTACAGTTCCTTCAGTAAATATAAAACATCAACAGAAGTCAGTAGCCAGGGTAGAGCATGTTAAGATTTTGGGTGTACATATAGATGAGAGTCTTAATTGGAAAATTTGTTTTGGATTTCCTAAACTGACTAGGTTCAGCAAATTTTGCAATCAGAATAATTGCCAATTTTGTGGATACGGAAATTATAAATTAACATACTTTCCGTACTTCCACTCTCTGATGTCATACGGAATAATATTTTGGGGTAACTCAACAATTAGGCAAAAAGTATTCACTGCTCAAAAGACAGTGGTTAGAATAATGTGTGGGGCTCATAGTCACACATCTTGTAGCTATATGTTTAAAAGGTTAGGAACTCTTACAACAGTCTCACAGTACATTCCCTCACTAATGAAATTTGTTCTCAACAATGTGGACCAGTTTAAAAGCAAGTGACATTCATGATTATAACACCAGAATAAAGAAAGACTTACACTATCCTCTACTTAACCAAACTTTGGCACAAAATATGCTGCTGTAAAACTTCTCTACAAACTACCAGATGAAATAAAATGTATGATAGCCAGCAGTAATGGTTCCAAAAATAAATTGAAATCATATATCCCTGACAACTCAATCTATACTATAGATGAATTCTTGAATAGGAACAAATAAATCTATAGGTTTAATATATACATTTTGTGCCATTTAAGGTAATGGGGTGCGCAATTTAAAAAAAAAAAATGATAATAAAAAAAAACCTTGATTCATGTGTGCATTTCTTATGCACTTGACACTTTGCACATCATTATGGTTACCGTAAGATTGATCAATGGAACACGTAGCTAACCAACTAACTAGGAAGTATCAAACCTTTGTCCTTCTTCTGTCAATAAATTTAATAATGTTAAAAGGATGTTGTTGTGTCTGCGAGTAAAGAAATTTTCCTAATAACTTTCTGTTCTTCTACAGCAAGGTATCATCACACACTACTTCAAACTGAAAAATGGTTCAGCTTATTCACATGACCAAGGTAGTTCCCACTACAGTCGAGTCTACAGTTTGCTTTGGTGAGCAATACTCTATTTGCAGCAGTGCAGATTACAGAAACAATTAGACTTCATTTTTCAGACTGTCACTGAATAGTCAAAATGTTTCACATAAATCAGTTGTGTGATTAAGCAGCTTCTTGGAAATAGTAGTTAAATGGACTCACTTTTCTAAGACCTGTACTTGCAGAAAAGATACTAGTGAAAAGATTTAATGTATTGATAAATATTTTATGTAGTAATTATTTCAAAACAAATAACAGTTGCCTTGCAAATCATACTGCAGGTAATAGGTAGTTACACTTCCCCAATGAATGCAGATTTATAAGTAATGGTGTGTCTTTTCTAGCTTTTCCTGCTTTTTGATTTTGCTTTCTATGCCAAGTGAGGTTACAGTTGTATATTTTGGCAGTGTATTACATATGGCTATATCATTTAAATCTGCATCTTTTACATAGTATTGATAAGATCAAACCTTTATGTTTTACACAGTTATTGTAATAATGTTGAGCAGTCTTTACAGTTTTTATTCAATCTTTTTTATCTACAGTTGTGACATTATTAATGTGAAATATATGTCATCTGATGACTTAGACATTTGTAACAAAATTTTATACTAGAAATCACATCAGCATGACCAGCCGGCATCATGGCATTGTGTCAACACATCACTAGAAGTAGTCTAAAGTCTCCAATCATGTAGGCCTCAATGGGATATCATTGTTAAGTTGTTTCTCTAATTTAGGTGTTCCACTAACAAAGAGCCTTTTATCTTTTCATATAAAAACTTCATTCCATGACATAAGGTACAGATTTAGTGCATAACTTTTCAACGGTTATTCTTTTGATTGGGTGGGTGCTATAGCTCCCAGATGACAGATCCATCCTGTGGGCAACACTATCCGGTAACTTATGGAGTATGTAGATACAGACAACTTTTAATTTGTGAGAGAGAAACCACTGTGTTCTCATGAAGAGCTAGAAAAACGTGTCAACTCAGGGGGGACCCATATACCCAATCCATCCTCACCCAACTGTTATGAAGCAGTGCCCCAGAGGTCTGCTATTGACTGTTTTACCTAAACTTGTACCCGCTACTCCACTCCATTTGTCAGAAGCTCGCCTTGAGGTTGACACTCTTCATTCCTCCACCCTTTCCCTACCCTTTCCCTCAATGTCTCTACCTTCCTTGCGATGCAGACAACTAAATAACAAAATCTCATCTCTCTGCAACAAACACTCCGCAACTGTGATGAATGGTGGTTACTGAAGCATGTCCAAAGCTCAAAGCTTACTGTAATGGTGTACTATAGTTTGAGAAATCCAGATCTCTGCTGTCTGAGCTTGGAACTGTTTCCATTTAGCACCAACCAAAGAGCACATGTAACTTATGAGTGATACGGTCACAGTAAGCGTGACCCTCTTTTTAAAACTAATTCAAGATCTGGTCAAAGTGAACTCTTAAGACTGGCTAAATTTGCTCAGTGCGACAAATTAGAAAAATTAATGTGATAATACAGTGTCTGGATGGCGAATGAAGATTTAAAAAAATAAAAAATAAAAAAAATAAATAAAGACAGGAAAAAGGGTACGGGAAAACAGAATTGGAAGGACGGCACTCCAGAATGATGAAATACAAATTAAAATGTATATGAATAGTAACAGTTTCATTATTGGTTTCTCTACCACTGTCTACACGAAGTGTGGCTATATAATAATGGGACTGATGCTGTCACAAAGTAAGTATGCATGAGCCAAAGATGAATGACAAATACCTCTCAAGGGTGAAGTCTCCACAGCTGTAAGCAGCATCTCTGGTGTCTGCAGGCACATCAGTGTGGCTGTGGCCTGAATTTGTGTAATAGCAGTTTTTTGTTTTCCAGAAAAAAAGTGTAATAATAAAGCAACAAATTGCACATGAACTTTCACATGAAATTAAAAAAAAACTGCTAGTGAAAACTATATTTTGCTAAATGAAGCAAATGGTAAAGACTGCTTATCACATACAAGAGTTCTTGAGTGTTTCAATCATTTCCAAGATAGCTGCCAGAGTTCTGCATCAAGACAACGCTCAGGCTCAAACTGCATTGTCTGTTATTCGCCTGACCAAGCAACATGTAACTTTTACATATTCTCCAAGGTCAAATCAGCATTTCAGTTTGTTGAAGCAGTGAAAGAAATAGCACCATGTGTCATCAAGGAGCTCACAGAGGAAGACTTCCAGCTCTGTTTCCATCAATGGAAGTGTAGTAAGGATAGAGGATGGAAATATATTGAGGGTGGCAATAACTAAATACATATGTCTTTGAAACAAAATGTTTTACAGCAACAGTCCCGTCATTTTATAGTCACACCTTGTATATGCCTACAACTATATCTGCATTGCATTGTTTTCTTCTTCTGCAAATGCTCACTCCCCCTTTTACTGGCTTCAAACCTCATTCCCTCCCTCATTCTTATGCACATTATGCCCACTCCTTTCTCTTTGCTCTCTGAAAAAAGAAATCCATGCTTCCAGAACTTGAGTCAGTTTGGTGTTTGTCAACATCACAAAGAGTTCTTGCCCTTTGGACCACAACTGCTACACCAGTCAATTTTTGTCTTGAAAATTTTCATTTCAGCTTTTTTTTTTGGACTGCTGTGATGTCTGTTCAAAAATAAACAAACTTTTTCATGCAGTAATGTGCTATTGTAAGCACTGTGTCTGTTACAGTCCCCCCCCCCCCACACACACAACAACAATTTGATTGTTTCAACACTGAACATATTTCTTTTAGAATCCAAGGTATTAATATTTGAGAGAAAGGCAGAACAGTGTTCATGGCAAATTTTACAATATCTAATTTACGTAAGAATACAGTGTGAAATTTTGCATGAATGTGGAAAAACATTTACAGAAACATACGAATTTCATAAATAAGCTTATGAAAATGATTCTCCAGGTCAAACACAGTGTTATGAATGATTCTCCCACTCCCAAATGAGCATTAACCAACTGAAGATTATACTCACCAAGGTCTGACATCAACTGATGGCACTCACAAGGTTCCAGTGCAGCCAATAATTTTCTAATTGTCAGAGTACTCATAGTAGAAGTTTGAATGTCATTCAGTTGGTTAGTGTCATGAGATTTTAACTGAAAAACTGAGTGTGCATCATGCTGTAGCAAAGTTTAGTTCTTCTCAGCAAAATGACAATAATGAAACATTCATGCAGAGGAATACTATAGGAGACAAGTGCTGCAACATTGACATGGAAGATCAGTCACCACAGTGGGTTTGCAAAGGCTCTAGTGGCAGGAAAAGATACAAAACTCTCAATACAATGCCAAAGGGAGGCTCACAGTATTTTTCCCCTTATGTCCAGGAAATTTAGCATTTTGAATTTTTGGCTGAAGGTCAATCAATCATCACTACCATACAATCATTATAAAAAGAAGAATGTACAAGTCTATCTGCAAAAAGAGACTACAGTTGTGGCAAAACAGCCCATGGTTCCTTCACAATGATGACACACCTGTACACTCATCTTTGTCAATTCAAGAGTTCTGTGCCAAAGAAGGAAATGCTTGTTCTTCCAGACCTCACTACTTGTTACTCATCTTGTTTCCAGAGTTAAAAAACCAGTGTTGGAAGAATGCCACTTCAACTTAACTGATGAGATAATGGAGACTTCATCATGGACACTGAAGGAGAGTCTGAAAGAAGCCTTCCACAACTCACAGTGAAATGGGAACAGTACTAGGACAAAAGAGGTGATATTTGTGGCAAGACAGCTCATAGTTTTCTAGACATGACAAAACCTAAAATATTACAATAAAACAAAAATGAAAATTCATCACCCATTACACCACAGAAAGATCTAGTACGAAAAAAGCAACATTCATTTTTTTAAATTTCTGACCATTACATTAGTCAAATCTGTGTTTTTTAATCAATTTTTAAAAGTAGTTTGAATCAAAGATTGGAAAATTTTTAGATTATTATTTTCACATAAGGTGCTGAACTCTTAAAATCTCATATAAATCATAGTTATTATTTCACCACAGAAGTTTAATATTTAGCACTGAGAATGATTTGGAATGATAAACTCAATAAATATTACCGGCTTCAGTGACAATTTTACTATTTATACACTAAAAATGAACTACACAGTCAATAAGGACTGAAAGCATACAAAATGTGAACAATACTAATCAAAAAATTACAACATTCTAGATGCTAAACAAAGTTTGTGTGAAAATGTATCAAATAGTACTGTGGAATCCATATTAATCGAGATATGGTGCTTGGGGGGAAAAAAAGGTAAAATATGACAATCAGCAGTCAGAATGGAAATGAAAGTGTGCAGTGGTAAGACGAAAACTTTCTTGTACTGTATTTGCACTGACAAATTATGTAGAAATAAAGAACAAGTTAACCCCTCAACCCTTTCCCATCCTCACCCCCTGGGCTAGGATAGTACTTATAAAAGACGAGACTGAAACAAATAACAATAATCTTGTAAACTATGATGAAACATGACAAGTGTGTGACATGTTTTCAGTATACACTAGTAAGTCCATAGTTATAACTTTGTCTGAATAACTTTTTACACCAATGTTTAAAAGTTAAGCAAGTCAAAAACTGCCTGTACATTTCCTTACTAGGATTTTGGACTGCTACAGAAAAAATTAAGGTTAATCACAAGACATTTAACACACAACAGTATCAACAATATGTACTTAGAAAAATATTAACACTGAAAATACAAAGAAAAATGTTATGACCCCAGTAAAACTGTTCCACCAAAAGTAAAACAATCAGTAGAGGATATGATTATCACATTCTGTCAGGTGATTCATGAGCTCTGCTGGCAGACAGTCTCATTGAGAGAAAACTTTGTCAGTCTGGAAATATCCTTGGTGGCTGCTGATGGGGCGCAATTCATTTCCACAAGTCATCCCGGACATACCTTATATTACTTCTATCTGAAAACCTTGTCAGTCAGACTATGTGGTGGATATATTGACCACGGTAAAACCCATATACCACACCACATGTTTTTGCTTTGTTCATGAAGATGGATCCATTTCAAATGCACAGGTGCAACTCAAAAGTAGAAATTTCCTAGTGTCAGGCCCCCACTTTCGTTAACGTAACAGAGAAATGGCTTCATCTTCCATATGACTACTGGATATGTCATTTTCCTCATCTGTTAATGCCAATTGTACTTATGTTTCTTCTTTGTTGTAATGTAAATGTATTTCTGGTGGTTATGATGCTCACAATTTTTAAGATATGTTATACGCTGACAAAAAAAGAAATAACAACACCAAAAATTAGTTAATGTAGAGTACTGAAATTTTGGGAATACATTTGTCTGAGTAAAATATTTAAGTGATGAAAATTGCAAGATCACAGGTTAACGTAAGTGCGAGACAAGCCCCTGCAAAAGTTAAATGCTGGTACGTTAATAACTGATGTAACCATCAGAATGTTGAATGCAAACACACAAACATGACTGCAAACACACAAACATGCATGCATTGTTTTGTACGAGTGCCAGATGTCAGTTTGTGTGATGGAGTTCCATGTCTGTTGTGCTTGGTTGGTCAGTGCTGTTGCAGATGATGTGGGAATTGTTGTCCAATAGCGTCCCATATATGCTCAAATGGAGACAGATCTGGTGATCAAGCAAGTCAAGGAAACATGTCAACACTCTGAAGAGTACATTGGGTTACAACAGTGGTATATGGGTGAGCATTATCCTGTTTGAAAACACCCGTGGAGTGCTGTTCACAGATGATAGCAGAACAGGTCAAATCACCATACTGATATACAAATTTGAAGTCAGGGTGCATTGGGTAACCAGGAGGTTGCTCCTACTGTCATACGGAATCACACCCAAGACCATAACTCAAAGTGTACATCCAGTGTGTCTAGCACACAGACAGGTTTGTTGCAGGATCTCAACTGGTCTCCTTCTAACAAACACATGACCATCATGGGCACCAAGGTAGAACCAGCTTTCATTAGAAAACACAACAGACCTCCACTCTGCCCTCCAATCATCTCTGACTTGACACAACTGAAATCACAAATGGCACTGGTTTGGGGTCAGTGGACTGCACACTACAGGGGACCTGGCTCTACACTGTCCTTGAAGTAACCAATTTGTAACAGTTCATTCTGTCACTGTGGTGTCAAATTGCTGCAGCAGATGCAGTACAGTGCACCACAGCCATACGCCCAAACACAATGGTCTTCCCTCTTGGTAGAGCCACATGGCCATTGGAGCATGGTCTTCTTGTGACCGTACATTCTCATGACCACCACTGTTAAGAATCACGTGCAGTGGCTACATTTCTGCCAAGTCTTTCTACAATATTGCAGAAGAAACATCCACCTTCTCGTAGCCCCATTACATTACCTCATTCAAACTCAGCGAGGAGCTAATAATGGTGTCTTTGTTGTGTTAAGGCATTCTTGAATAACATCAACTCACCTCAACCAATCTCAAAGATAACTAATGTTCACGAATGCTACATCAGGTATTCAAAATAAATCTGATATGCATCCTCTTGGTGGTGCTAGTAGCACCACTCTTATGTGACTGATGTGAAATTTGAATAGAAACGTGCCTTCCAACTTTTGTTTGTCGCACAACTCCTTCTTGGTGTTGCAATTCTTTTTGTCAGTGCATCTCACAGTTATACACGTTTTACCACCTCCCACACCCCATCTCTCTTCATCCCCCTTTCCTTCCTTTCCTCCCCTCCCTCTACCTCCCAGTCTCCCGTACTCCCTCTTCCAACCTCTCTTCCGCCTGGTCTTTTTGCTATTGTTTTCTATTTGCACTATCTCACAGTTTACATAATTGGTTTTTACCACAATGACCTTTTATGGAGGGTTATTATTATTTGTTGCAATTTTATTAGTTTGAAATGTGTACACAGCAAATGGGTTTTAATATCAAAATTTTAATTTTAACATTTTAAGCAAGTTTAGCACAACAGTGTTCATTCACTATCGTGCACCCTTCTCGCACGTACTACTGGTGCCCTCCCTTGCCAGAAGTTTTTCTTAGCCCAAATGCTATGTACACAACGCTTGTGCACCAACTTTACATTGGTGAGGTGATACCAATTGACAACAACAATGTTGTGCATGTTTTAAAATTATTTTGGAGGTGAAATTTTATATCTGACTGATGTCTTTCGGCTATATTTTAACATACCTTCACTGCAACATGTAAACCAGTAAGTCCGAATAATTTTTTTATATTCGTAAAGAGATAGTATATACACAGGGGTTTAAATAAACCTTCCATTTTGCAACTGATTGGCTGTTCATTATTTCTACAAGAAGCTTTCATCCTATGGTTGCTGCTCCCGTTATTTACAAAATTTTAAACAACCATGCATTATTGTTGATTATGGGGAAGATAGGGTCAACAGGAATAGCTACATCTCTGAAAAGTCGCAAATGTGGTTACAGTACCACATGCATGTGCTTCTTGCTGTTAATTGCATTCTTCCAAACACAAATTAAGATATGGAGCCCCCTACATCACTCCAAAAGAAGCCTGGCCACACCAAGACCCAACCACAAGCAAACTATTCTCTTTCCACAATGTACATGTGTCAGTACCAGCTACCAAATTCCCTCCCGAACTAACATTTTCTTCATTAATTTATGGACCAATCTCTATGTTGGTGACTTCATAATGAACAGTCTGGCATAGAGACCAAAGGACCAACTGGTCTGGACTTCCCATATGGAGCTTGGAAATTGCTGAGAACTGCAGGAGACAAGTGTGTTGCCAATATCCTTAGTTTTTGTAGTGCAGATAACTCTTGAAAATTGGTTTATCTTGTACTGATATGAATGTGATGAATCACATTCCTATTTGAAGAGTTTCATGTAGAGAGCGCACAACCATGGTTCTGGGGAAAAGAGAAAGTCATTTAAAGTGAGTGATGACCTTGTCCTTATATTTTCCTCTTTCCTTCTATGTTTAACTTCTGTACTGTTGTAGTATTCTCTTGAGTGATTTCAAGAAAGAAGGAAAAGCCTACATGACACTGTCAGCACATCATTTAAACTATTATCCTACTGCTAGTTTTGTGTTTTATTGTCATAACAGCTTAGTACATCATAAAAGAGAAGAGAATTGTTTAAGAGTCTGTAAAGATACATTCTCACTGTGCTGTCATGATTCAGTTTTTCATCAATAAAAAAGAACAAAAGTTTTGTAATTTGTGTATACATAATGTTCATAAATAAATCAGGTATCACGTACTTCTACCACTCCATTCTGACACAGTGACATTAACTTTACATACATCATTTCTGTTCCCATGCATAACACACCAATGATTAGATGTTTCTTACCTTCTTGATCATACGTGAACATGCCTGCCATCCTCGAACACCAATATTGGGGTTGGAAGATATGTTCAAATGAACAGCTGCCTCATAATATTCTACCATGTCAAATAATGCAACTGACCCCTGAAATAAGAAAACAACAATGAATAGCTGAGGCGATTATATTCTTTGACAACTTATCATGGCTTACAATCTAACATTATCCAGAAATAATTGAAAATGACTATGGAACATAGCTAAGACTTAATTTTAGTATGCAGTAACTGACAGCAGATGCCCAAGAATGGATTGATAATAAACTTGAAAATGCAGTTACTAAAACAGACAAAATATGACAGATTGGGCAAATGTCTTATTATAATAATTCTCATAGCTAAAGATGTCAAACAGCAGTCTCAGCATTTTCTCTGCAAAGAGACTGTAAAAGGAAAAAACATTTGGGTTGAATTTTCTGCCAATTATGAGGTCACTTGAGGTTAAGCACAAGCTCAAATAGGGCCAAGATATCCTTTTCAAAAGGAAACATCATGGCATTCACTTATAATAATTCAAGGATGCCGTGGAACACTATACCAAATGGCAAAATAGGAGTTTTAATCCCATTTCTCCCCACTTCCAGTGCCTTATCCAGTACCACAACTCAGTATGGAAACTGTAATGAGCATTACAATAACAATAATTATTATAATTACCATCATCATTTCAATATTATGTGTAATTATTTTACCACCGAAACTGCTGATTATTGTTTCCAGTGACATGGCAAGCACATATTAAGTTAAATGGAACATTACTTCCCATTGACACAAAACCCAAAGCAATCACTGCCTTGCAAGAACAGAACAAATGAGGGAAAGAGTGACCCACTCATCCTGGGGTCTGAATGACCATTCCTATTTCCTCCATGTGGAAGAACCTAACAGTACTGAAAGGCAGGATTAGTGTTCTCAGATTTACCTATCTCCATCGACAGCACTTGAATTTTGGTCCCTAAGGTAAGTACTGGCCAGTCACTCTGTCTCTTCATAATTAATGTTTTTATTAAGATTTATGTGTCCTCCAACGATAATTGTTCAAGATAATTGCAATCAGTATAGCTATTTTTTAAAGTTTTTGGGTAACTTCCTCTTAGCTAAGTTCATCGGAACTGTTGAAACTCACCCGAACATTATGTTGGCAGGACACCTACAGCAACTGCCCACTTCTAGTATTAGAATCATTGCAAAGGATATAGCAACACTAAAAACACTGGCAGTTAAAGTAATTTTAACATGTATTCATTTATTTAAAATTCAATTACCACATTTTCTCAAGTCAAATGGGCAGTTAACAAATCTTCAAGCACTACTTAAATGATAATTAAAAATAAGTTTTGCAATTCTCAGAAATCTTCAACTAAATGATTGCCATTTTTCCCCCCTCATAGGGATGATACCCGATAGGCAAAGTAATTTGGTAAAGCTATAACAGATCAGAATAATTCAATCATTTCTTTTAAATCCAAAGAACAGTAACTTCTCAAATACATTACTGTCAAATTTTATTTCTAAGGAGCTTACATCAAAGTAGAGAAATTTGTTGTCTGAATTAGCTGTTACAAAGGAAATGATAGAAATAAGTTCTTGTAATTCAAGAACAGAGAACCTGTCTTGCTAAATTTTATTAATCACCATATGCTTCCAATCCAGTGTCCCCAACAATTTATAAGTAAGTTCTTTAAGCAAATTACAATATTTTAGCCGCTTTTCTGTGGAAAATATTAAGATCCATTCTTAAAGCAAAGAATCCCATAGAAATATGGACAATTTATCACAATATTTTGCACAGTGTTAAACAGAGTACCACAGACAACAGCACAGAACCACAGAGGAGAGTTCAGTACTATTTTGATACTAAATAAGGATTTTTAAACACCACCTTCTGCAAAACACAATCTTTCTCCTTTACCCAACTATGTTTTGACACATATGTCATGTTCAAATCTCATTTCATTTCTATAAAATATAACACTTTTTTTATTTATTGAAAGTCGTGCAACATGTACCTCTCCATTTTACAGTGATTCCTCATCTAAAACTACATTAGTTTTTACAGATGGGATTGTACATTGACATGAACATTACGTATATCTGTGGCCTGCTGCATACAAAAATGTTCAATAACAAAGTAATAAACATTTATCATTTTGACATTCACATCAAGTGAGAATTGCTTCAGACTGTGTGAAAATGCTGTTTTATTTTTAAGTGAAATTATATAAATAATGAAATCATTACTACAAATGAGAGTTGTAGTATTTGTTTTACAGCTCACACAGGTTAATTAAGATGGGCACTGAAATGTTCTTTTATATTCTACTTTGTATTTCTAGTTAATGAAGTACACCTGCAAACAGAAAAAAATTAATCGCACAATAGATTTTCAGATAAAAATTACATTTTGAACATTGTTTTCCCTACTACCACAATTTCTTCGCAAAAGATCAGTTTTTGTAGGCCCCTAAGTATTTGTATAGATTACAGGCAACGAGTTTTACTTAGTATAGTTAGTTGCATGTTCCATGGATCACAATTGCAATTTGTCATGATGTAGGGTGAACACACACATACACACACACACACACACACACACACAAAATAAAATAATATTCTACGTAATAGGAATGGTTGTCAACCAGATGTAATTTCAGTTTGTGCTTGAGTTTCATTATATTATCTATTAATGTCCTTACATCACTGAATAGGTGATCAAAGATTGTTACAGCTGAACACCTCACTACTTTCTGTGCCATAATAAAACTGAGTGAAGAGTACTGCAAGCCATTCCCCATCTAGCTTTATTTTTAAGACTGTTACTGTTGTTTTCAAACTATGATTGATTGTTGACAACAAACTACATAAGGGACTAAATGTACTATTACGCTGTTGTTAGTATGTTCAACAGTTTAGAGCGCTGTATACGTGAGAGGTCTGGTATTAACCTTATTACACAATTCTTTGTAACCAACATTTTCTTCCTATATTATGAGTTAATTCACAATATGACAGCATAAAACATTAGTGGATGAATACAGGAAAAGTAAACCATCTTTTTGATATTTTCATCTCCAAAATCTGATATTACCCATAATACAAAACTTGTAAACCTTAGACATCTTACAATATCCGTAATGTGTAATTTCCAGTTCACTTTCTTTTCTACATAAGCAGCTAACAATTTAGAATATTCTCTTTCATCTACCAATTTACCCTAACATACTATTTCTAATGGTGTGGTCAGGCACTGTGCAGCACTGAACTGCATGCATTGAGTTTTATCTAAATTTAGCAACATTCTGTTTGCAGAGAACTAGTTATTAATTTTCAAGAAAATTTTATTTACATTTTTTAACTGTTGAAGTTTCCCCATTAGGATTGCTTACAATACTTACAGTGTCAACAAAAATAAATATTTCTTCTTCTTGAACGTATGATGGAAGATTATTTCTATACAACAAGACAAGAGCAAGCCCAATATCAACCACTATGGTAGGTCTGTAGTGAATAATCCCCATCCTGAGAATGCTTCTTTGCTGCATAAACTCCTTGAATTTCTTAATGTGACACACTGCATCCCTTTGGTCACCACTAAGATTTCTGATAGTGTAATATTTGAGCTTCTCTAGGAAAATACTGACTACGCTTTGTGGAAAGACGCTTTTGAAATTCAAGTTGAGACACGGCATCTTATTCAGGAAGCAATGTGTTATGGGTTTTGTGCAAATAATCTTTTCTAGTACCACTGAGACCTTTGAGGAGGTGGTAAATATTGAGACTGGTCAATATACACACATCAAAAAAGCTTTGCAGCACTTCAGTTCCGCGAGTTCTGGAACCTGTACAGAAAGATGGAATTGAGATCAACATAAACATTATTTCTGCCCAATTCATTGCTCATGAAAATCATGCATTCAATGTTGTACCACCAGCGAGACCTTCATTAGTGGTGGTCCAAATTGTTGTACACACCGGTACCTCTAACACCCAGTAGCATGTCCTCTTGCATTGATGCATGCCTGTATTCATCGTGGCATACTATCCACAAGTTCATCAAGGCACTGTTGATCCAGATTGTCCCACTCCTCAACGGCGATTAACCGTAGATCCCTCAGAGTGGTTGGTGGGTCACGTTCTCCATAAACAGCCCTTTTCAATCCATCCCACGCACGTTTGGTAGAGTAGATGTCTGGAGAACATGCTGGCCACGCTAGTTGAGTGATATCATTCACAAGATGTGCACGACGAAGAAGAATGCCTCGCCAATATGCTGCCAATACGGTTGCACTATAGTCAGAGGACGGCATTCATGTATCGTACAGCCGTCACGGCACCTTCCATGACCACCAGCGGCATATATCGGCACCACATAATGACACCCCAAAATAGCAGGGAACCTCCACCTTGCTGCACTTGCTGGACAGTGTGTCTAAGGCATTCAGCCTGACCGGGTTGCCTTCAAACACGTCTCCAATGACTGTCTGGTTGAAGTCATACGCAACACTCATCGGTGAAGAGAAAGTGGTGCCAATTCTGAGTAGTCCATTTGGCATATTGTTGGGCCCATCTGTACCGGTCTGCATGGTGTCGTGGTTGCAAAGCTGGACGCTGCATTAGACGTCAGGGTTGAAGTTGCACATCACACAGCCTACTGCACACAGTTTGAGTTGTAACATAATGTCCTGTGGCTGCACGAAAAGCATTATTCAACATGGTGACATTGCTGCCAGGGTTCCTCCAAGCCATAATCCATAGATAGCGGCCATCCACTGCAATAGCAACCCTTGGGCAGCCTGAGCGAGGCATGTCATCGACAGTTCCTGTCTCTCTCTGTATCTCCACCATGTCCGAACATCACTACTTTGGTTCACTCTGAGATGCCTGGACACTACCTTGTTGAGAGCCCTTCATGGGGCGAAGTAACAATGCAAACGTGATCAAACAACGGTACTGACCATCTACGCATGGTTAAACTACAGGCAACATGAGCTGTGTACCTCCTTCCTGGTGGAATGAATGGAACTGATTGGCTGTCTGAGACTCTCCATCTAATAGGCACTGCGCATGCATGGTTGTTTACATCTTTGGGCGGGTTTAGTGACATCTCTGAACAGTCAAAGGGGCTGTGTCTGTGATACAGAATCCACAGCCAATGTCTATCTTCAGGAGTTCTAGGAACCGGGGTGACGCAAAACTTTTTTTGATGAGTGTATATTGACATATGTCTTACTACCTTTCTTGAAAAGGGGTGTGATAATGGCAGGTTTCAGTCTGTCTGGAAATATCCAATGTGATGATTATGTATTGCATATGTAACTGTTATGCAGTGCACATGTGTGTATAACCGGGTACTAGTTTTAGTACAATACCTGATAAATTGTTAACTCCATGAGGGTTTTTGGTTTTGATGGAGTTAATTACACTCTTATTTTCTCTGGTAAAGTGTGGAGTAATTGTAATTTGCCTTTATTATGTGACACTGCTTCTTACATGTACACTCATGATCCAAAACATTATGACCATCTGCTTAATAACTTGTTTGTCTGCCTTTGGAAAAGAACACATCACTGATTCTGCAATCAGGGGTCCAACAGTTTGTTCGTAGGTTTGTGGAGGTACGCAACATTAGACATCTATGCACAGGTCACGTAATTCACATAAATAATGGGCTACTGATAAGCATACACTGTGATGGCACCTGATAGCGACCCACATGGGTTTCATAGGATTTACGTCAGGTGAATTTGGTTGCCAAGGCATGAACATGAGTTCACTATAATGCTCCTTAAACCACTGTAGCATAGTTCTGGCTCCAAGACGTGCACAATTATGCTCCTGAAAGACATCATCATCATTGGCGAAGACATCAAGCATGAAAGGATGCAGGTGCTTTGGAACTGTCAGCGTGTCCTCGATTATGATCACAGGTCTCACACGAGCACAGCAGAATATCTCCCATGACATAACACTGATCCCACCATCCTGCATTCACGGCATGCTGCATGTTTCGAGCTACCTTTCACCTCAATTATGGCATTTGTGGAGACGCCCATCTACCTAGTGTAGCAAAAACGTAATGCACAATTATGCTCCTGAAAGACATCATCATCATTGGCGAAGACATCAAGCATGAAAGGATGCAGGTGCTTTGGAACTGTCAGCGTGTCCTCGATTATGATCACAGGTCTCACACAAGCACAGCAGAATATCTCCCATGACATAACACTGATCCCACCATCCTGCATTCACGGCATGCTGCATGTTTCGAGCTACCTTTCACCTCAATTATGGCATTTGTGGAGACGCCCATCTACCTAGTGTAGCAAAAACGTAATTCACCTGAAGAGCCGACATATTTCCATTGGTCGACAGCTGAATCCCGATGGTCCAGTACCCACTGCAATCATAACTGACAATGACACTGGATCCCAGGAACACATAGGGGTGATCTGCTGCAGAGGTTCATGTTCAACAATGTACGATCAATGTTGTTGTTGTTGTTGTTGTTGTTGTGGTCTTCAGTCCTGAGACTGGTTTGATGCAGCTCTCCATGCTACTCTATCCTGTGAAAGCTTCTTCATCTCCCAGTACATAATGCAACCTACATCCTTGTGAATCTGCTTAGTGTATTCATCTCTTGGTCTCCCTCTATGATTTTTACCCTCCACACTGCCCTCCAGTGCTAAATTTGTGATCCCTTGATGCCTCAGGACATGTCTACCAACCGGTCCCTTCTTTTTTGTCAAGTTGTGCCACAAACTCCTCTTCTCCCCAATTCTATTCAATACCTCCTCATTAGTTATGTGATCTACCCATCTAATCTTCAGCATTCTTCTGTAGCACCACATTTCGAAAGCTTCTATTCTCTTCTCGTCCAAACTATTTATCATCCATGTTTCACTTCCATACATGGCTACACTCCATACAAATACTTTCAGAAACGACTTCCTGACACTTAAATCTATACTCGATGTTACCAAATTTCTCTTCTTCAGAAACGCTTTCCTTGCCATTGCCAGTCTACATTTTATATCCTCTCTACTTCGACCATCATCAGTTATTTTACTCCCTAAATAGCAAAACTCCTTTACTATTTTAAGTGTCTCATTTCCTAATCTAATTCCCTCAGCATCACCCGATTTAATTTGACTACATTCCATTATCCTCGTTTTGCTTTTCTTGGTGTTCATCTTATATCCTCCTTTCAAGACACTGTCCATTCCGTTCAGTGACATGTATAATGTGATACCTGTCAATTCTAAATTTGGATGCATTTATGGGTGGATTTCCATCAAGCTGTCTCTGACAGAATTACAATGTCATCGGCAAACTTCAAAGTTTTTATTTCTTCTCCATGAATTTTAATACCTACTCCAAATTTTTCTTTTGTTTCCTTTGCTGCTTGCTCAATATACAGATTGAATAACATCGGGGAGAGGCTACAACCCTGTCTCACTCCCTTCCCAACCACTGCTTTCCTTTCATGCCCCTCGACTCTTATAACTGCCATCTGGTTTCTGTACAAATTGTAAATAGCCTTTCGCTCCCTGTATTTCACCCCTGCCACCTTCAGAATTTGAAAGAGAATATTCCAGTCAACATTGTCAAAAGCTTTCTCTAAGTCTACAAAAGCTAGAAATGTAGGTTTGCCTTTTCTTAATCTTTCTTCTAAGATAATTCGTAAGGTTAGTATTGCCTCACATGTTCCAACATTTCTGTGGGATCCAAACTGATCTTCCTCAAGGTCCGCTTCTACCAGTTTTTCCATTTGTCTCTAAAGAATTCGCATTAGTATTTTGCAGCTGTGACTTATTAAACTGATAGTTCGGTAATTTTCACATCTGTCAACTCCTGCTTTCTTTGGGATTGGAATTACTATATTCTTCTTGAAGTCTGAGGGTATTTCGCCTGTCTCATAATCTTGCTCACTAGATGGTACAGTTTTGTCATGACTGGCTCTGCCAAGGCCGTCAGTAGTTCTAATGGAATGTTGTCTACTCCCGGGGCCTTGTTTCGACTCAGGTCTTTCAGTGGTCTGTCAAACTATTCACGCAGTATCTTATCTCCCATTTCGTCTTCATCTACATCCTCTTCCATTTCCATAATGTTGTCCTCAAGTACATCGCCCTTGTATAAACCCCCTATATACTTCTTCCATCTTTCCGCCTTCCCTTCTTTGCTTAGAACTGGGTTTCCATCTGAGCTCCTGATATTCATGCAAGTGGCTCTCTTTTAAAGCTTGATGGAAATCCACCCATAAATGCATCAAATTTAGAATTGACAGGTATCACATTATACATGTCTCTCCAATCAACTTCCTTTAATGTTGTCTTTAAATTTTGTTGTCTCTCTCTACCAACTGAGCTAGCCAAGCATGTTGGTAAAGCACTTGACCTCAAAATGCAAAGGTTCCAAGTTCAAGACTCGGTCTAGTACACAGTTTTAATCTGCCAGAAAGTTTCATATCAGCGCACATTCCGCTGCAGAGTGAAAATTTCATTGTGGCAACATCCACCAGGCTGTGGCTACACCATTTGTCTGTAATATCCATTCTTCCAGGGTGCTAGTCCTGCAAGTTTCGTAGAGAACTTCTGTGAAGTTTGAAGGTAGTAGACAGGGTACTGGTGGAAGTAAAGCTATGTGCATGGGTCATCAGTTATGGTTGGGTAGCTCAGCTGGTAGAGCACTTGCCCATGAAAGGCAATGGTCTCGAGTTCAAGTCTCGGTCTGGCATACAGTTTTAATCTGTCAGTATATCATTGATTAAGGATTCACATACATATATGTTGTCTTTTAGTTTAGTGTTTTTCTACATAATTCTAGTGGAAAAATTAACAACAGAACTAAGGTTTATTTGACATTTCCCAAGAGTTTCTTTTATATGAATCTTTCAGAAAATTAATATTAAAATCTAATATTGGCATAGCAATGACTCACATTTTTCTAAGAATTTTATCATTTCTCAATGGAGCTCTACGTATTGTAATATTTACAAATGACTTCGCCAGTAGCACAAATTTCCAAGTGCAAGCTACCCATTGCTGACCTAAGTAGAACCTCCTGGATTCAATAGATTTTTTTTTCTTTTTTCTTTACAAAGGTAACAACTCCTCCTTTGTCCATATTTTTGCTTACAGAAACGGGGTGCTAATTTATAATCATCTATGTTTAACATATGGGTCCCTGTATTTACATAGTGTACAGACAGATGTGATACATCAATCTTCCTTGAGAGATTCTCTGTTTTGTAAACAAGAAAGAAGTTTATTAACTTTCAATAAATGATGTATACAACCAATAAGTTGCATAAAGTTTATTGTAATAAGCCTTGGCCAGGTTTCAATACCAACAGGGGTGTCTAGAGGTATTGAAATCTGGTGAAGGCTTATTACAATGAATTTTACACAACTGATTAGCTGTAAATATGATTTATTGAAAGTTTCTTTATGGTTGCTGCTTTCAGCCATGATTAAAATTGTTTATTAACTTAGTTTTTACATGCTCTGACATTCTGATGCTCAACGCGCGTGTACATGCATGCATGTTATTACTTCATTTGTTTGGACCTCTTTTGAAGCAGTTTGTCTGAATAAGATATTTAACTTCTTGCACCTATTATCAGCATACAGAATATGTTTCCAGGTATGTGAGAGGCTCCAAGACTTCATAAGTAACAGAAATCACACTTGTTGTACTCGATGGCAAGTGTTCACCAGAGGCAATGGTATAGAAGGAGTGCCTGAGGAAAATGTGATACGACTGGTGTTATTTTCTATATACATAAATGATCTGGTGGGCAGCGTAAGCAGCAGTCTGTGGCTGTTTGCTGACAATGCTCTGGTGTATGGGAAGGTGTAGTCATTGAGTAACTGTAGTAGGATTCAAGATGGTTTACACAAGTTTCTAGTTGGTGTGATGAATGGCAGCTAGCTTTAAATGTAGAAAAATGTGTGGTAATGCAGATGAGAAGGAAAAACAAACCCATAATGTTCGAATACAGTATTAGTAGTGTGCTGCTTGACACAGCATAAGTATCTTGGCATAATGTCGCAAAGCAATATGAAATGTAATGAGCATGTAAGGGCTATAGCACGGAAGGTGAATAATTGACTTTGGCTAATTGGGAGAATTTTAGCAAAGTGTGACTTATCTGTAAAGGAGGCTGCATATAGCACACTAGTGTAAACCATTGTTGAGTACTGTTTGAGTGCTTTGGATCTGCACCAGGTTGGTTTAAAGGAAGACGCCGAAGCTAATAAGAGGCGGTCTGCTACATTTGTTACTGGTAGGTTTGAAAAACATACAAGTATTACAGATATGCTTCAGAAACTCAAATGGGAATCGCTGCAGGGAAGGTGACATTCTTTTTGAGGAGCACTACTGAGAAAATTTAGAGAACTGGAATACTGGCATTTAAGGCTGACTACAGAACAGTTCTACTGTTGTCAATGCACAGGACCATAAAGATAAGATTAGAGAGATTATGGCTCGTGGAGGGATATAGACAGTTGTTTTCCCTTTGCCCTCTTAGCTAGTGGAACAGAAAAGGACATGACTAGTAGTGGTACAGTACACCCTCTGCCACACATCATAGGGCTGCTTGTGGAGTATGTACACTTATGTTCAGAAAAAACAGAGCACCCTGAACAACTAGAGATAGGTTGGTTATATTCACAGGACAAGTACATTAGTATGTTCTACTGAAACGACTAGCATTTGAATCATGTTGCCCTGCGGGTTTAAGGTCAACATCGATATCGGCAATGCAACACTACCTACTGGTGATATGTAGCCTGCGGCTCTTGTTGTCACTATAAAATGAAGGTAATGGATCAGTGTGACCTGTGTAGAAACACAGGAAGCCTCGCAGATGTACGCACGAACTGCACCATCAAGTAAGTGAGTTTGAAAGAGGGCACATTATTGGCATTAGAGAATGTGAAGCATCCCTCCGGGAAAGTGCTGCTCATGTGAGACAAAGTGTTTTGGCAGTGCAGAGGCAACAGAGTACCTGATTGTAAACTATCGGGGGTGATAGTCTGTCGTCGTTTATTACAGTATGGGTTACGTGCATGTCGTCCACTTCTCTGCCTACCTTTGACGAATATGTAGAAACATGCTAGAGGGCAATGGTGTCTGGAATTACATCACTGGCAACAGGAATGGCATCAGATAGTGTTTTCGGATGAATCCAGGTTCTGTCTGTTTGCAAATGATGGTTCGCCTCACACAGAGGGAGCGGCATCACAGTGACTGCACTACATAAGACATATAACACCAACTCAAGGCCTTATGGTGTGGGATGCTATTGAATATAACCACAAATCACAGTTGATGTGTGTACTGTGCACTGTGACTAGTGTGATCTCCATGAATGACGTCATGCAACCCATAGCCATACCCTTACTGTACACCACCACAGTTGCTATTTTTCAGCAAGACACTGCACAACCACATTTTGCTGGATGAACACATGTCTTCTTGGTGTCAGAGGATGTCAGACTTTTGCCCCAGCCAGCCAGATCACCAGACTTGTCGTCACTCAAAAATGTGTGGGATATGGTGAAACGACAGGTGCAGCGCTGTGGCCCAATGCCAAACACCCTAGATGAACCAGGTGAATACATCATGGATGGTTATACTACAGGATACCATTCGCACCTTATACATGTCAATGCTGTCGTCCATGGAACAAGTTATCAGTACCCATGGCAGAACTGTGCCTACTACACAACAGGACACATGTTGAACTGAGTTGACTGAAATGCTAATCATTTCTGAAGAACATATTAATGAACATTTTTGGTGAATATGAACATTCTATGTCTAGTCTTTCAAGGTGTTCTGTTTTTCTGAACATGAGTGTATGTAGATGTAGATCAGAGGAACTCTACCACTGGATCATTTGTGGTGGTTCAAATCTCTCTGAGCACTATGGGACTTAACTGCTGTGGTCATCAGTCCCCTAGAACTTAGAACTACTTAAACCTAACTGAACTAAGGACATCACACACATCCATGCCCGAGGCAGGATTCGAACCTGCGACCACAGCGGTCGCACGGTTCCAGACTGTAGCGCCTAGAACCGCTCAGCCACACCGGCCGGCTTGTGGTGGTGCACCTCCTCTTCTATATATTTTCAACTATCAGTTCAGCATATCAATCTTCTCCCCTCCTATATATTCATAACACTGTTAACAAACATTATAATATATTAGCATTAAATACAACAAACTAGAGTTAATTAAATATCCCATTCTCAGTCGTTACAATTAACTTGCAGTTACTCACAAATAAATACGGTAATTATCGCATGGCAGTGAAACTTGGTAGATACACTAATGCATTAATGCGGAAGCAATTTTTGCTGGAAGAAAGAAGTTCCAATTTTGACCGCTGTGTGAAAATCTGGTGTCTTGAACAACACAAGCAAGATGTATACATGTGTTTCCATATGTAATGGATTAGGAATGGGACGTGGGCAGAAAAGGTGAAACATGAGAGAAATGCATAATGTTGATTCTACTATTAACCACCACTTACACAATATGTTGAATACGAGCACCAGAGACGTCAACAAGAAGCTGTATCCATAAAGTGACGTGGTCAACAGTTGCTCGCAGCACTTGCGGTGGAATCTGAGCAATTTGTTCCTGTATACTGGCCTTCAGATCATCTACAGACCAAACACATCCCTAGAAAATGCATTCTTTTAGATATCCCCAGAGCCAAGAGTCATATGGATTCAGATCAGGTGATCTTACAGACCATACATCTGGAAAACCTGTGAAGATAACACATTCATGGAAGGTTGCATTAAGCAGCTCTTTCACTGGGCAAGCAACAGGATGTGTTGCCCCATCTTCCACAAAAACAGTGGTTTCCACACAGTTGTGCTCTTCCATAGCAGGGGTCACATGCTATAAAGGGAGTTCTTAATAATGTGCAGATGCCACAGTACACATCACAGGCCCTTTGGGTGTTCTCTTCAAAGAATAATGGACTGACAATGAAGGTGCTTGTGAATCTGCACCACACAGTCACATATGGTAAGTGCAATGGCTCTTTGTGCACAGCACAAGGTTTAACAGTAGCCCAAATTTGGCACTTCTGTGTATTCACTGCACCCTGTAGTGTAAAATGTGCCTTGTCACTCCATAGAATATTGTCTGGTCACATGTCATCAACTTGAATCCATGCCAGAAACCTTAGAGCAAATTCAGAATGTTGCTGCAGATCATGAAGTTTCAGTTGCTGCACCATCTGGATCTTGTATGGGTACCAGAGTAAAGTAGACCACAACACTTTCCATACTGTTGACTGTGGGAAAGACAATTGTTGTGATACTGCACGAGCACTAGCACTTTCCAGGAGACATGTTAAATGGTCAATTACCTTATCAATAACTTCCACCGGGATAGGACACCTTCCTCTTCCAGGTGCCACACCCAGTTCACCCATGTTTTAAAATTTTGTTATCATCTGATTTAAAACATTTAATGACATTGGGCCTCTCCTCAGACCATTCAGTCAGTGATACTCTCTCAATGCAGCACTGTAATTGCTGCTGTTCACATAAAACAAGTTCACTGTAGTGTGCAGTGCCAGATTTGCACCTGGTGGCCAAAACTGGAACTAATTTTTTCCCAGCATAAATTGTTTTTGCATTAACATATCTACCAACTTTCACTGCCATTCAATAATTACAGCCCACACTGGACCTTCATAAGTAGTTGCACATTAATTATAACCATCCAGTATTACTCGTGTCATTGTGATTAGGTTTTACAGACTCAATTACTGTTGTGTCTATGTGATTTACTCCAATGATGTTGCCTCTTTTTAATGAGAAAACAGGGAATGAGAATAGGCAATGCTCCATCTACATAAAAATGAGACTAATGACTAACAAACTTATTACACATATTAACTCTGAAATTTCCTCTTCAGTGGAAATCCAATACTTGCAGGCTTGAAATAAGTTCAAATTGAGCTGCAGTATTAGCCACATCTTACACAGGATGTCACATCTTCAGCTGACCAAAACCTTTTGCACTGTATCAGCCAGTATTGATAATATCCTGGTACTTCATCTAGTGTACCATTTTTGTGTTACCACTTTTCCTATCTTTTAACTGAACACCATGGGCATTACTGGTCATATTTCACCACTGTATATCTTGCGCACATAGTTTTTAGTTTCACAGTGTTGAAATCCTCTTTATTCTGTTACGGTGTAAATTCAGCATTGGCACACCCTTTGGGAATGATAGAGAAGAGATTGGTGAGAGACAAGGTCAGCCAACTGTACACTGGCTGACCTCCCTCCAAGATGACAATGCGACAGCAGCAGCCCTAGATGAAGAGGACATAAGTGCTGCGACCGACTGGTGGCACCCACTTCATCAACGTTTGCCACTTTGTTAGGACTCTCTATGTAGCACAGACTCGTGTTTGTCTATTCTGACAAAGACTGATTATTTTGTATGTCACCCTTCGCTTGCAACACATCTATCAAAGTTAAGTATTGTAAATTGTCTTATTGTAATAAAACTCATTAATAAGAGATGCCGGCCGAAGTGGCCGAGCGGTTCTAGGCACTAGAGTCTTGAACCACGCGACCGCTATGGTTGCAGGTTCAAATCCGGCCTCGGGCATGGATGTGTGTGATGTCTTTAGGTTAGTTAGGTTTAACTAGTTCTAAGTTCTAGGGACTGATGACCTCAAAAGTTAAGTCACACAGTGCTCAGAGCCATTTGAACCATTTTTAATAAGAGATGTCTGATTGTTCGTCTAGCTAACCAAGTATGCAGGATTCCTAGACACAACATATTCACTGCGTTATTCTGTATACATGTCTTCATTCAACTTTTAATACTAGGCAGTAACTTGTTTGCCTTGGACTTAAAAAATTGAAATAAATTATGTGCATTCTGAAATTTGTTTTTGACAGTTTTTGGGAACATATAACACATACACGGTTCCTTTACACCAGGACATAATATAAAGTAATATCCAATCATTTATTTTGCAAACGATAAACTGTTAGGCATATATATATATACATCATTAAAGCTCAACAATAACTCCATGAAACACTTCACATTCAACATAAAAGTTTATGAATAAACATGTTCTTTTGTGCCTTTGCTGCAGTGTAACAAATGTTCTTAGACAAGATCCCAAGAGCAGGTTGTCCATTGCACTGACGTTCAGGCTGTTTTGAGGCCCTGGCAATGGTATACGGAAGTCTTGTCACCCGTCAGACCCAGTCGTTTAACAACAGTTTACTCAGCTTTCCACTGATGCTCAGGGTTGGAATATAATTATATCATCTATTCCAACAATGGTTACCTCTGGATATGTCCACTCATTAATCATGTGAATATAAGTGTACTGATTGTAAGAGTCATAAAACACATAGGTGGGCCAGGTAGATGGCTGGATGGCACCCCTGCCCAAAATCCACATGCACTAGAATGCTTTAGATTTTTTCATTACAATGATTATTGTTTTTTGACCAGAAAAAAATTATGATTCCACGAGCAGTAATAAGTCAAACACTTAACACAGGTTGCATTATTATTTTGGTGATTTTTATGAGGGAAGTGTGACAGTATTAGCTCACGAGCATGCACACACACCTGTGTATCACAATCTTTCATTTAGTATCTGAGGAACAACATGGAAAGATAGTCTCTCTGTGTGTGGTCTCACATATTTGGTCATGAGAAACTTGAGTCATGGTTATTTATCACTTCTAACTGCAGACTAGTGTTAAGAGACTTTGCACAGTCTCTTTCTTTTTTTCTTTCTTTCTTTTTTTTTTTTTTGGTTCCTTTATTAGAGTGGTTAGTTACAACCGGAACGTATGTGTACTCTCTATAGGAATAAGAATGTTCACAATTACAATACTATAATAAAAAAGATCGCATATTCTTCAGTCAGCTGAAAAAGAGGTAAATTCTTTTGATAAGAATTTTATCACTTATCCAATGATATAAAATGCTAAACAGATATCAAAATTAACTTTACAAACAAATTAAAAATGTTCTTCTACACAACTAATTCATATATGAGTTTTTCTTTACAGACTTGCAGCAACAAAGCGTAAATGCATAACACATTTACTAATATTAACATGCTGACTGCCGCACGCTTAGTGAGGATGTTGCACTGGCAGGCCAGGCACATGGCGTTAGGCATGAGAATCACTTAAAGTAACATATTTTCATTTTGGTATACACTTATCTGAAAATAAGTACCATGGACTCGCATATAGAAATAAATTTTAAATTCCTGTAAACTGACTCAATGTACAACACTTTGATAAGGTATGTTAATGACTGACAGGATATTTTAATTATATAGCACACCGGTCGGAGAATGTATGTTACACTATAGGAAACATTATTTTCATTCAATACTAAAATGATGAACTAAAGCAATATTGTTAAAAGGCAGATAACAAGACAGCATATACTGCATCATGTTATAGAAGACATGTCACGTTTATTGCACCACCCCAGTATTTTTACTGACAGAGGAGATCTAAAAAAAAGGATGAATTTGATTGTTGTATACCCATATAGCTTGTACAATAATGTGCTAAAGAAGTTACTGATATTTCACTACAAAAGAAAATAAGAGAGACACGACATGGCGGGTTTTGGAAAAGACATAACCATGACAAAACTGGAATCTGAAAGGTTAGATAAAGTGCGAATAGCTAAGTTGTGATGATCACTTTTTAAATGCAAGTCATATGCAACTATCTTCATACAATCAGTTTGGCCTCTAACCACCTATTATGAACAACAGTACTTTGTTCAAATGGCTCTGAGCATTGTGGGACTTAATATCTTAGGTCATCAGTCCCCTAGAACTTAGAACTACTTAAACCTAACTAACCTAAGGACATCACACTCATCCATGCCCGAGGCAGGATTCAAACCTGCGACTGTTGCAGTCGCGCGGTTCCAGACTGAAGCGCCTAGAACTGCTCGGCCACACCGGCCGGTGAACAACAGTACTGTACAGGCAATAAATTTTATAGTATCTAACTGTGCATGGAAATATCCTACAAAAATGGGAACAGGTATGCAACAATGCAGCATGGAATGGAAAGCTGTATGTTTGTGTGAAATTGGGTTTTGAGTGCAAGAAGGTATTACTGTGTCTCATGCAGTTTTTTGGTAGATTTTGAAACTGTGTGTTTGTGTACTAATGCCTAAATCCAGATCTGGGAACTTTATAGATTTTTATATCAATCTTCATTGTGAGCAGAATGTTTTAGTGTTGACTGTTTGTGTAACCACAGAATGTGTTGCATTGTCTTCTGGTCACCAGCTTTCTCCTCGGAATGAGAAAGTATTTTGTTGGTGCTCACCTACATGGTGTGAAGTAATCATCATTACAAAATAGGAGAAATCAGAGCTCTCATGAAAAGAGTTCAGTGTGCTTTTTTCCTGCATGCTGCTCAAAAGTGAAAGAGTAATAGCTAGAAGGTGTTTCGCTGAACCCTCTGCCAGTCAATTAAGTGCAAATTGCAGAGTGATCATGTAGATGTAGTGCCTGTCCACACATACATTACATCATCTACATACCTGATACAGTATTCAATATTTGCACTAAAGACATTCTTTACTAAATAAAGGTGTTTCAAAGTGACCCATAAACATTTGTGCCAGAAGTTGACACAGATATGACCACAAAGTTAATCAATATAACTGCTCGCACAGAGTTCCCTGGAACTGGAACTAGTTTTGTGCTATGCATGCCTGAGTTAAAGTCTCTATCTAGTTTCACCAGGCTGACACTAGATCTGTGTACCAGCTCTGTCAGACTAGCAACACAGTCTCCTACTGGTATGTTGAAATTAAACTACAGGCATCAAGGGATAACAACTTAGCACTGTGTGTGATTGGTAAGGCTTTTGTTTTATTTGCAAGGTCCATTGAGATTGAAATAGCATACTGCAGTTTGCATATTCTCTTACCTTTAACAGCTTTGATATATTTTACATACTTTCATTCGGTAATGTCATAGGGAACAACTTTCTGGGATAGCTCAGCTTTAAGAAAGAAAGTCTTCACTTTTTTAAACATACTGTAAGAATAATATTGGTGTTCATCCGCAATAATGTTGTAGGCATCTGTTTAAGAAATTAGGCACTTCGACTTTACTACACAGTATACTTATTCCTCAGGAAGTTTGTTGTAAATAATCCACTGCAGTTCAAAAGGAATAATGATGTACATAATTACAAAACCAGAACAAAAAATGACATTCATTACTCCACATTAAGGTTGTTTTTAGCACAAAAACCAATGCACAATGCAGCCACCAAAATTTTTGATCACCTACCCAATGATACAAAAGTCTGCAAGACAGCAAAGTTTTTTTTTTTTAAAAAAAAAGAAAAAACTATAAAAACTCCCATTCCACAGAAGAAATTCTATTTTCCTAATGTGTAAAAAGTGGCGAGTGGGAGTACTAACTCATATCTGTATTTAATACCTTTTTAAATGGTCAGCAAGTAGCCACATTTACATAATATGAATGTGTAATGTTAAAGTAAAAGTCATTCAAATGGTCCAATCAACCAACCAACCAACCAAAGTGCCCAGTTTTCTTTACAGCTTGTAGGCTGGAACTGTGAATGTGGATACAACGGGATATTATTCAAATAAAGTGTGAAAGTTAAATCTATTTGAAGGTCAGGAGATCAACAAGCATCTGGCACCCTACCCTCACTTCACCCCTCGACCATGCTTGATGAACCAAGTTCGGCCTGCCTCGTAGTGCTGCGCTGCGTGCTCGACAAACAACAGTGCTTGGGCCTGCAGTTGGTAACATTTGAGGTGCTTTACAAAGTGTATTTACGGTTTTACACAAGCTGCAGGCGTCCACTTGGTATTTTCACATTCGTTTTTGATGATAGGTTTTTAGCAATAATAATTAATGCGAGAAACAAATATGTTGAACAGTTTGTAAATTCACATGTGGATACATAGAAATGATTGCATGTGCACAGATGAGTGCCAATCAGCAATTGAGATTTCTATTCTTTGTTCACAATGTTATTTCTACAAGGCATAGTTCAGAAACCAGATTTTTAAATGTATTACTCAAGGAAATAAATTCTTAAAACATCTATTTTCTGAAGAGTATTGTGTATGCATATTCATTTGCTCCTCCCACAAAAACCTTCATGGGACTGTCAAAATAAATCAACTGTAACAAGCTATTTTCACAGCACACATTCCTGATGCCAAAAGCCTTGAATTATTGACAACTTACAATTGCAAGAATCACATGGTTTGAGAAAAATGCATCAAAGTGTGTCAGCTAATGCCGGGCTGCAAGAAAGCACCACAAAGTATGGGAATAATCACACAAGAGGGAATAGATAATGGTGCAAGGAACAGCCCAGTCTAGGGGTTAATATTAAATTAGCAAAATCATTTTAGTATGTCTTCACAGAAGACCCTCATTTCTACATTTCATTCAATTTGTTAACACTTCCTTATATTTATTTCATTGTGATTGCCAATGTAGTCCAAATTATATATATATATATATATATATATATATATATATATATATATATATATCTTCTCTACTATAAAGTGTAATATTTCCTATTACTAATGTAATGGTTAGCTTATCTATTTCCAGTGTGTTACAACTGTCAAAAATAACTTTTACTCTGTTTTTGCACCACATCTTCCATATATAACACTTTTTTAAAGTTAATCTCCAGTATTCTGGTGCATACATCTTGCATTTATGTTATTTTGATTGTCAATGTAATTTAAATTTTGTTGTTTTACTATATGTACAACTTCTCTTTAGCTAACTGCACTCTTTCTTACATGAATCTGCCACTTGCGTAGTACTTACAGCAGTTACAAACTTATATTTAGGTGCAGCATGATTTTTTTATTGTTCGTATCCTCAAAATGGCTCTGAGCACTATACGACTTAACTTCTGAGGTCATCAGTCGCCTAGAACTTAGAACTAATTAAACCTAACTAACCTAAGAACATCACACACATCCATGTCCGAGGCAGGATTTGAACCTGCGACCGTAGCAGTCGCTCGGCTCCAGACTGTAGTGCCTAGAACCACACGGCCACTCCGGCCGGCGTTCGTATCCTCACCACCCTTTTTCTATGTTCACACAAACACAGCTTCTTCACTGTTTGGCCTAAATATTTTCTGGGAAGTTCCTTTCAGTTTTATATACCGATTGGTTTATGTATTGTAAGTGCTATAACAACTGTTCTGTCAAATGTCACATTTACACTGTTTTTGCATCATAACCATCATATTTAATGCACTGGTGAGCAAAACTTAAAGGATTACAGTAACTTCCACATGGTGTGTCACTGTCAAGTAACACAGTTTGATGAAACTTGGCGCATACATAGAAACAACTGCTGCGGTACAGATGGTAACTGAAAGAAATACACAATTTGGTAAACAGAAATGACACTGTTATTCAAGGACTATAATTACCCTGAGCAGTAGTTACTCAGAGATGAAGAGGCTTGCACAGGATAGAGTACCATGGGGAGCTGCACAATTTGTTATGGTCTTCTGGACATTTCAAAACATGGAACATGGTTCTTAATAGGATACGTAATCACCACAGATGATACTGCATGGTTTGCAACATGCTTCCATACTGGCGAGAAGGTTGGTAAAGTGTTCGTGTGGCAGGGTGTCCCAATTTATCCAACAGTGCAGCTGACGACTGCTGGATTGTCATTGGCACATGTGGATGTGCTGCAATACATCTCCCAAACCCTCCCACACATGCTCAATGGGATTTAAGTTGGGGAAACAGGCAGGCCAATCCATTTGCTGAATATCATCTCATTCAAAGAGCTCCGCCACCTTTGCAGTTTGATGTGGCTGCACATTGACATAAATGAAAATGAAGTCAGGGCTGAATGCACCCCTGAAAAAATGCACATGAGGAATAAGTACAGTGTCCGAATAATGTTGACTGGTGAGTGTACCCTGTTAAAAGATCCGAAAGTCAGTATGTCCATGCGTCGTTATGCCTTCCCACATCATAACACCTAGACCACCAAAACAATCATGCTCGAAAATGCCCTGGGTGCATTACGTACCCTCATATTATGAGGGGTGGAAAGACGTAAAGGAGCCCAGAACATTGCTGGACTTGATAGTTTCAGTTATACAGATGTTATAGTGTGAGGCAGAATAACGCTCCATGGGCATACTGACCTCCAAATTTTCGAACATGGTGCACTCATCGTTGAACATTATGACACTGTACTCTTTCACCAAGAGCACCTTTTCAGAGGTGCATTTGGCCCTGACTTAATTTTTATGGATGACAATGTGCAATTGCATCAAACAGCACAGGTGGTGGAGCTCTTGAGAGGAGGATGTTCGGAAAACTGAATGGCCTGCCAGTTCCCCTGACTTACATCTCATCAAGCACTACAAATGATGTATTGGGGAGATGTGTTGCAGCACATCTAAGTGTACAACAACTATCCAGTAGTTGTCATCATGCAAGTGGAGGGATCGAACATGCTAGTGCACACCAATCATGAGGCCAGCATGGTCACCATATTGCAGGGCATGCATTGTCGTCCGGTGATCACACAACCCCATTGAGAACAATGACCCGCCTTTTGGCATGTTTAGGGGACCATAATAAATTATGAATATGGTCAAAAACTTTGAAAAAGGAACACTGATGTGCAAAACTTAAGGACAAAAGTAACTTTCACATGATGTGTCATGGCCAAATAACATAGCTTGGTGAAACTTGAACCATACATAAAAATAACTACTACAGTATAATACAGAAAGTAACTGAAAGAAATGCGCAATGCGGCAAACATGACACTTTCATTCAAAGAGAAAAGTTAATTGTCTCACGAGTATTTGCAAGTATTATTTGGCAATGGCTTCAAAGCCAAAACATGACTGTGGTGAATGTCAATATTTTTGTGATTTTGATAAGAAGTTTACATCCCAGACAGAATCACAGTTTCAACCTTCAACAAATTGTTAGCAGCTGTGAAATCCAGTGTAAAGAAAACGATTCACAATATACTGTTACTGTTAGAAACATTCCCTGAGCAGCACAGCAGCATGGCTGTTTCAAATGACCACATTTTCTACACGGTCCACTCACACTAATGTGCAATAACCACTCACGGACAGCAGATGGCAGCATTAGCAGTGGAGGGTATATAAAGCATGTTGCATTTAGGCATCGTAATGTGGAAATGGACCAATTTATTTGACATTCAAAAGAGCATGATCACTGGCTTTTAGGCCAAGGGTGGAAGCATTTCCAAAATGGCTAAGTTTGTAAACAGTTTGCTAAAGTATATCATGCATGGCCAAATGGTGCTATCCAAATCTAGTGATGAGGCAGCTGTGGTGCACCACATGGGCCATAGATGAAAGGGGAAATGATGGGTGCAGAAATATGTACGTTCAAACAGATGAGCAACTGCTGAGCAACTGACCACCCATATGAACCCAGGGGCTACCAATAGTGTCTCCTCATTGATCATTCAGCAAATGTTGCTGTTTATGGGCCTTTGCAGCTGGCACCTGATCACGCACCCGTGCTGACTGTTGTTCACGGACGATGGAGGCTGCAATTTGCATGCCAATACCACAACTTAATGTCCACTGAGTGGCGATAGGTGGCCTTTTTGGATGGATCATGTTTTATGCTCTACTGGCCGGATGGCTGTTGGCATGTACAGTCCCGCAACATTCGTCTGAAGGGTCCAGGCTGGAGCAGTGAGTGTTATGATCAGGGGAATATTCGTGGCATTCTCTGGGTGATCTGGTTATTCAGAATGGCATAATGGATTATCAGACCTATGCATCTATCATTGTGGACCATGTCCATCCCCACATGCAGTTTCTTGTTCCTTGGCACAATGGGATCTACCAGCAGGACAATGCAATGTGTCACAGTTTGTGGTGTACATGCATGGTTCGAAGAGAACAAGGACGAGTTTACCATACTCTCTCCTGGCCACCAAACTCCCTGGATTTAAATCCAACAGAGAATCGGTGGGACTACCTTGATCAAGCTGTACACACCATGGCTCCTCAACTGAGAAACCTAGCACAACCAGTCACAGCAATGAAGTTGACATGGCACCATATTCCCGTTGGTACTTTCTAGAACCTCACTAACACTCTTCCCACACATTTCGCAACAGTTAGTGCTGCAAAAGGCTTTTGGCCGGTGGTCACATTAATGTAACTGGACACTGTATTCATGTCTAGTATGACACATACTAAACACTGGCTACAACTATTTATTTTTTTTAAAAAAAAATGACCTGAATCACTTCCAGTGTATATGATCTTCAGAAACAAACAACATCATATTATTCTCACTGAATAAAGTTTTGTTTTGCTCTTCAACTGAATTATTCTGTCTACTCAGAAACTTTCGTTCATAATTATAACCATTTGGTTAGTAAAAAGAAGAACAGTACATAGTTTATACTGCAAATGTGGCTCTTAATGTAAATAGATCATCTACATTACCATTTCAAATTTTTTCTGTAAATGGAGACATTGGGTCCAAAACGTGTTTTTCTGTCTAGCATCTCTTTAAAGGTTTGCATGTCAGTTTTTCCACTTATTTTCCCTACCTGCATTGAATTTGGTTTCACTATATACCGGGTGGATCCCATTCCAGACCTTCCCAAGATGGAAAAGTGTAAAGCTGTGACCAAGGATTGAATATTAGATTTTCAAACAAGTAACCTGCAATGTATATGGAGTCACTCACTAACCTACACAAATCTTTCCAACTCATGTCAGTAGAATGGTCAAACTCACAAAAATGACAAACTCTTCCTTTTCACTGTATGTTGTTTTAAACCTAACAGCTTGCACATCTATTGTGTATAGAAGGCAGAATCATTACTTGTGACTCAGACTATAGCTCCACTGGACAGGAACTTAAGTCCACTGTGCCACATGACCACAATGTAAAAATGCACACACGTCATATTAAGAGTCTTGTGAGACATGCTTTTGTTAGACAAGTTATTGGGCTTATCCTTTTTACGTCAAATACATGTGAATTCTCCTTGATACCTCAAGGATATTTAATATGAAATAATATGAGAGACTAAATGAGCTTTTTGGCTATTTATTTCATCTGACAATAATACAATACAAAACAATACACCGTCAAGCAGAGCCTTAAGGAGAAAGCGAAGTCATCTTCCCGCCTTTGTTTTATGGTATGTAGACCCAGTCTGCTTTGAGTGTAGCAACTGCCTAAATCAGTTAGAAAAATCACCTAATCATTTTCCATTTTGGCTATTTTTATCATCAATAAACAAAACAAAATTATCAATTTTTCATTCATGTACTAGTTCAGCCATCGTCTTATGGTTCAGGACAAATATCACATTTATGAGCCAGGAAAAAATATCAAAACTTAATGTGTATTCTTTGTATTGTATTCTTATGTAATACTCACAAACTACACAGTATATGACACTGATACTGGCTACACATATCATATATCAATAACAACACTATTATACTGATCAAGCAAGCAAAGAATGATGGGGTATATGGGATATTCAAATCTCATAATCTAAAATACCATTATACTGCTTTACCATTGAGTTTTCCCCTATGACACTCAAACTGCAATCAACAGCAAGGTAATTATAAAATTCAAAAGCTGTTCAGTTCACATAAAGATTGAAGGGGGAAATGATCATGGCTTATCACAAAATGATTAAAGCAATCATCTCTTAAGATATTGGGAAATAAGTTAGAGCTTTAATCAGAATAATTCTTTTTGTAGCGTAATGCTCCATTTAGTAAAAGTTGACATCTGCAACTTCTCACTATGTGAAAACAAGATAAAATATGCAACAAAAGAAAATATGCATCTGTTGAAGTCCTGAAGAACTTAAGTGTGATGAATGACTTCATCCAAAATGAGAGTAATGTTATGCTAATTGCACACCACCTTTTATATTAATGATAACATCAAATTTACTTTTTATGCACACAAAGATAAATCCAAGATGTCTGGTGCATAAGCTGAATACCAGCAGTGGACAGAACATTTACTTTTTTTTAATTCACATTGCTGCCCACATAACGACTGATTAAACCACATGGGAAATAGATATTTAAGGAAAATTTAAACTCCATGTAACAATCATGGAAACATGTGGAATTTCAGGATAATGATATTAACAATACTACAGGGAGAAAGCTTTGTAAACTGGTTGGTTGAACAATAAAAGTGTACACAGAAAATTTCTTTTAAATATTTACTATAAAATAGAAACCATCATACATTTTTGATATGCAAATCTTGGAGAATGTTATACACAACAAACTTAGTTTCAATAACACAGCTGAGTAAATAAAACAGAAATTTCTGTTGGGCTCTACAACAAACAACTGAAATTATTCATGAAATTGAATAGGTATAATAGCAAAAACACACACATGGACAAAATTTTAAAAGAAGATTTTTCAATCAAATGCTATATAACTCACAAGTCATAATCTAATCAACTGTCAACGGTAAGAACACTAAAACTGCCTTGGAAAAACATTTCTCTATACCTAGGAAAATTAAATGAATGTAAATAGTCAGAATACAGATTTTGATTTCTTACTTCCCTAGTTTTTTAAATACGTAATATAATTTGCATACAATCTGTTATTACAGGATAGCTGTAGCTTTTTAATGTGACATATACATTTTGAACAACAGTTTTCTGCTTTCCTTATTCTGACCAAAGTCAGCTGTCTCCAATAAAATCCGATTCAATCCACAGTTAATTTTATACTCTATATGACAAGATTAATTTGATTAATACTATGTGTTCATTAGAAAAAAAGCAATGAAAGTATGGTTATATCATACTGTGTATTGGCAAAAGACCCAATGATCAAGTTCAGCCATTCAAATAAGTACAAAAAATAAGATCTGCAATTGGCACATAGCCTACTACTATTCAGAGAAGGATCTGACAAATCTGAAGTCTCCACCCAACAAAACAAGCACCATCAACACTTTCTTATTTCCTCACACAGTATGCAGATGTGGTTTTTAGAATTTGTTTAAGGGCACTTCCAAATAATCTGGTGGCAAAAAACAATTGTACACAATCTCTACTTCTTCCTTTGTTGGCTAAACTTTCTGATGAAATGTTTTCCACCAGCAGGATTCAAACTGTCTATTTCTGGGTTGAGTAACACTACATTGCAACACAGATAGCAACTTAGCCATGGGGGTGAGTGTGATAATGAAACTCAAAGATTACTTTTATTTCAAATTTTTAAAGAAATGTTAATCAGTGAAGTCTGATAACAGATTCCTGAAAGAAGTATACTTTGCTAGTGATTAAAATTTCATGAAGGGTCACATGACAAGCTAGCATAATTATCGCAAAAGAACACGATTATATCTTTTTGAAGCCAGGCATGTTTCCCTTAAATGTTCAATTAGTTTTTATATGTTTGCGCACTTGCCTCAGTTTATGAATACACTGTGTACCGACACCAATAGTGGTTTGTAGTATTAATCATGAAAACATCATAAATCATTCCAATAAAAATGAGAAAATGAAATCTACTTTGAAATGCCTATTTAACAAGAGACACTGTCCATATGGGACACATGCATGAGTACACTTGGCTTCCAGACAGCAACTCTATGGCTATGGGAACGTGTTTACCAGTTACATACCTGTCCTTCACAAAATGTACTTCATATCCAAATAGACAATGTTGTATACAGTCTATAGTGATGCAAGCATTCTTTTGTTGCGATGACAATAGCACACTTTCCAAATTACCACAATAACAGTGAGATGTATGTGCACTTCCAGAGATACTGATGATAACTGATAAGAACCAACTGCCAGCCTTATAAGAATATTCATGTGGCCTACATCATTTTACAATGCCAGTAAGGAATTTGTTTAATTTACATATTTCTTTTGTGACAGAAAAACTCTATCACACAAAAAGCAAAATTAAACAATATATTGGTCACAAAATTTCAATAATGAAATACTAAGGCCACATTTATACAGGCTGACCCAAAGGTGTGTTATTTTAAAGTCATCAATTTATGGAATAATGTAGGTAGAGAAATAAAACTTGGCACACATGCCTGAAATGACATGGAGTTTTACTGAAACCAAAAGTGAGGGCAAAAACCAGCCAACAGATAGCACAGTCACAAGTCAGTGATGCCACATGAGGGTGTGAGGCACACCGATATGTTACAGAATCACATCATCCCGACCTCACTGATAAATACCTGCAGGATGGCACTCAGTACCATACTGGTGTACTCTTGAAAGATTTCTCGCGCACATTGTTTCATGAGGACTGCATTCTGAATTGTTGCTTCCATCAAGCTTGGCCTCTCAGGTCCCCAGACCTCAATCCACGAGTTTGTTGATTGTGAGCTTAATTGAAGTTGCAATTCTGCCGTGATCATCCTACATCATAAGAGAGGCTAAAAGACAACATCTAACAGCAATTTGTTACCGTATCTACCGATATGCTGTACAGTGCTGTTCACATTGTCCCTTGACTACATGTATTGTTGATGAATGATGGCTGACATACTGGGCATTTGTTATAAAGAACATCGCCTTTGCTAAAAATCATCTGTTATGGTGATAATTGCTTTTGTATCATATAAACTTCTATCTGTTGGTCATTTTGTGTTCTTACTTTGGTTTCAATAAAAACCCCATGTCATTTCAAGCACATGTATCAATTTTTGCCTGTCTGCCTACATTATTCTGTGAAGCACTGAACTTCAAAGTGTTAATGGACTTTTCCATGAATTACAGTTTGTAGCTGCATACATCCATGTTGTTCCTCCATGTTCTGTAATGTCGTCAACCAACGTTGATATTGGTTTGTTTTCTTGGTCTTCTCTAATTTCTTTCTGCCGACTTACATTTTATTTTTATTTTCAATATAGTCACAACTATGTCTCCCATTTCTTGGTACCTTGATTCATTCAATTGTTTTCCTGTTTCTTAGTAATGCCCAATACGCACTTCTCCACTGCTTGCTGAGCAACCCACAGTTTATAAAAGGTTCTCCCATTCAAAACGCTCATGTCTCACTGTCACATGTCACAACTAGTAATAAGCAATGAAGTGGCATACAATCATATGCTCTTTGTTATTCAGCAACAGGCTATGCACGTTTCGCTTGGGTTGGGTATCGTCAGGTTATCTGTCAAGTGTTGGTGACAACAGTCATAGCGGCACAGAACAAGATCACACACACAAGCTGCAAATATAGCTCTAGACCAGAACAGCACTGGAGGCCCATCCGCTTTCAGTGTATGATATTAGATTTATATCAATTACCTGATCAGCCCGAGTTACTGTGTATTTGTGAAAGATGCTTCTTCCTTTTATATATTATGTCAATCATCAACAGCTCTATATTATATAAAAAGAAGACAGATGTAAACAAATACCCAGCTGACTTTCAGCTACAAACTAGCTAAAAAAAGAAAGAGAGAAGAATATTATTCTACTCTACCAACAAATACTGACAGAACATTTGCATTTCACTGGTTTTAGAATGTTGCATCTACTGCAAACATACAAAATAAAATTCAATAATGCAAAGTCTCTTCAAATTCAGGGAAGAACAAACATGTAATACCACAGTGTTACTAAGATTAACAAAAAATAAATTAGTTTTGAGTTGTTTGAAAAAGTAAATGTGTCTTCTATGCTGCTTTTATAATTTTTAAGGTAACTGATCAAATAAGTTAATGAGCTGAACTAAAGAGAAATAAATACTGTCTATCTTTAAAATTTGTATTGTTTTTTCTCTCACATTACATACTATATTTTCTCTTTTAAATTCTGTAAGGAACATATTCCTGTGTTTCTCTTAGTTTTGTAATTCTGTTAAATTACAAATCCAAACTAGGCCACTTTCATTTGTGAGCATTGGGGTACAGAAATTTAACTCAATAATTAATGTAACTATTTTGAAGCTTCCTGGCTGATTAAAACCGTGTGCCTGGCCAGAATCGCACCTGGGTTGGTAGAGCACTTGACCTTGAAAGCATACGTCCTGTGTTCAAGTCCCGATCTGGTACACAGTTTTAATTTCCCAGGGAGTTTCATATCAGTGCATAATGCCCCGCAGAGTAAAAAATTCACTCTAGGTGTAACTATATTTTATTCAGCAAACAGTTACATTTTTCATGACATGTAAGGTCACAAATCCATGAACATAAATATAAGTGAGAGAGAGGTGTAGGTCCTGTGCCAGGTGAGACATTCAAGTTATTGCTCTTGTGAAGATAAGTTATTTAGATTGTAATAACAGTTACTTTAGAACAGATTACTCATTGAACATGTGCATTACTGTGTTTTTGAGGCCTACTGTTAAAAGTTTCACTTTTCTGTATGCATTAATCCAGAAAATGTGAGCAACTTGTAGATTCTGGTTGTAGTTGCTTACGTTTTGATGCAGTAAACTCAGAAAATCACATTTAATTGCTCTGTTTTTCTTTCCAGCAATTTTAGTAGAACACATTCATTCATTATTAAGTTAATATTTGTGGAAAGTAGCATAACTCTTAAGACACAAAGGAATTACAGACATTTGCTGCAACTAGGCCAACTAGGCAGATGCTCTAACCATTGAGCCATCCAGACACAGTGGTGATTGTAACTGCACGGACTGCCCTAGCAAGCCTCCTGTCAAATCCAAATTCTAAACTTTTCTCACATACAACAAATGAGTGCTCCTTGCATGTTGGAAAGAACAGACACCACACATAAAAATCTTAAGTTGTTTGATACAGAAACTTTTGCACAAGTAGTTTGTTTACATAGAGTTTGCATTCATTAATTTTACATTTTATGGTGAAAAAGTTAATTAACAGACCACTACCAAATTTGTGTCCCCACATCAGCTAATTGTGTGCTGTTATCTCACGCCCTAGTGTATGAAATTGTGTGCCCAGTCAACTGTCACTTGCCCCCTCTATTTGCACCCCTAGCTAGACCACAGACAGCTCCCCACTCTCCCATGAGCCGCCAGACACTTCCCTCCAACCCCTCCCTGCCTCCCACCTTTCTCCATCCCTCACCCCCCCCCCCCCCCCCACCTCCATCTCCATCTCATCCCAGCTCATCCCAGTACACTCACCATGGACCACTAAAGAGCTGGCAGTCGACGGAGCACAATATAGGGAAACAGGCATGCGCATGTGAGTGAGCGTGTGTGTGTGCATATTTTTCCTACAGCTACAAAAAGGAAATGCATTCCAAAAGCTAGCCAGGCTCTGTATCTTTTGTTTGTATACCTACCAATGATGCAGTGCTTCTGCCTTTCAGTGCATTTTCTCCTTGATTCCTAAATAATTTATAATTTTCAACCACAAGTTTCCTGCCTGTCAGTGGCCTGTGATACGGGAGTAGTTATGTCATCAAGAACTAAGCAACTACTACCGTCGTCGTCATTATTGATATGTTTTTCCATTCCTTCCTTATGTTTTTCTCTTCTTTCTTCTATCCTTACCGCACTTTTTTTCCTTTCTTTGTTTTCTCCTTCAAGCCTTTGAAACTTTTTGCTTTTACTCTGAACCTTTCTCTTATTTCTTCCTTCATTATTTCCAATTATCTGAGGTTTACTTTAACTTCTTTGACTTATGTCATTGATGTTTTTGAGTTTTTGTCAAAACGTTATAAATTCTTTTTTATTATCCTCTTTTCATCTAGCTGTTTTAGGTGTCCAAAGAATTCAACTCTTCTCTCCCTCATTGTGTCTGATATGGGTTCTATTTTTTATAAATTTCTTTATTACTTCTTAATTTCTGTTTCCCATTCTCATATTTTGGTCCCTAGACTTTCCTGATTATTTTTCTTTCCTTCTTTTGGAGCTGATCGAATTGCTTAGCTGTACTTAATGAAAGGTGTTCTGAAGTACAAAGGTATTCTGATTTAATGACAGCATTGTAGTGCCAGTTTTCCAATTATGAGATTGCTTTCTTGTTATACAGGTCGTTTGTTAGTCGAAAAGCCACCTCATTTTACTTGTGCTTGCTAAGTTAGCTTTTTGTCCAAAGCATTTGGTTGTATTATTTCATCTAGATATTTAAATTTTGCAGACACTTTTTTATTCTTAGATAATCAGTGTCCACATATTCTGAGTCCTCCCCAACATCTGTCATATACTCTGTTTTTTCACAAGATGCAGCTTTTATAGTACACAATTGAACATCAGATGGGACACAATACATCTGCTTGTTTTAACCCAGTTTTGATCTCAAACGGCAAGGCGGTCTTGCCTAAAAATTTAACATTGCGTTTTGTATTTGTTAATGTGTCTTTTGTGACTCCCACCGATTCGTTGTCAGCTCCAAACTCTTAAGGTGTCGAATAATGTTTTCCTGAAACTGAATCATATGCTTTTTTGAAGTCTACAAATGTTGTATAAATGCTTTTGGATCTCATTTTTCTATACCTGATTATAAATTTCGGATTTAAAATGTGTTTCACAGATGATTGTGCTTTTCTAAAACCTCTTCAGTACTCTCCTAAACACTGACTGAGCTTGCTTTCCAGCCTGTTTTCTAAAGTTTTTGAATAAACAACTATAGTTGTTGGGGCAGTTTTACTCCTTTTTTGTGGAATGGATGAAGTAATACTGTTTTCCAATCTTCCTGTATAGCTTCCATTTCCCAGACTTTTTGAAAGACGCCATATAGCTTCTTGGCTGTTCTAGCATATTCCATTTTCCATCATCATCATCATCATCATCATCATCATCATCATCATCATGCTTAAACTTGATTTATGGTGGTTAGGTGTAAGAGAGGGCCTGAAGGCCCTAGTCTTGCCAGGTAAAATAAATGCATAAATAAAATAAATAAATAATTTTGGATAAAAACTAGTAACATTAGCTATTATATAGGTGGTAATAAAAGCACACACAAAGAGATCAAGATTTTTTTGTTAAAAACTTGCCATATTTTGTTATACACTGTACTAATAAACCCATGTGCTTTTTACATTACATAATTTTGGAAGTGGAAGATTTTTCAATACCTTCATATAACAGTGCTAATTGCAAATAATCCAGATCCCATGCCAAATGAATGCTGTTGTAACAAGAAAATCAGAGTAACACACAATTCCTTCTCTGAAGTGCTTCCAAGACAGCTAAGCCAGAACATAACAGTAATTTTTACAATCATTAACAGAATTGACCAGGTTTTGACAGAATATGCAACATAAACCTGATCTATTTTAAAATAATTGCACAAAATAGCCTATTGTTATTTTTTTCCTTTGTGATTGAGTTCATTAATGTTTGCAGACAGGGATCTAAATACATACAATCGCAACTTATAAAAATGAATAAGAATCTAGTTCAACTATACCTCAACAAGTGAATCCTGCAATGTGAGTGACAGAATTACTTCATAGTTGGTAGCTCAGTGGATCAAGGTTACAGAAGTCTTAGGATCATCAATTCAAACTGCACTGAGTGCGAGGCTTTTTTTTCTGGCCCGTAAATAACTTCACATTTGGCAACACTTCATGTAAGCACAACATGTCATGTCACACTCAAGTTTACAGCTACGCTCTTTCCAGAGTATGAAATAAACTCCACAAAATTGGGGTGCATCAGATCCTTGGACGAATGCACTGATAGCTCTCACTGGAATATGAAATCACCAATAAGTGGACAGAGTTCCATGTAGATGGTAATCAGGAGACTTCCTGTCCAGTACAGTGACCAGAATAATTGCCTGTTACTGGCTCCAGTCTTCAGACACTCCTCTCACTCTTGCATGGCACTGAATCAATAAGCAAGATGATAGCTTACAGAAGAATTGCACACTGTATACCAACGGACTTCCTTGAACCATTATGTTATGACCTCATTTCTCCAGATTGCAAAATATCCCCATAGCCTGCTCCACCAGAAGTGAATCTGTATATTTTAGTCCATTTTCGCTGCTGGGTACATTTGCTGTAACATGTTTGGAGCACTAAGGGAATAAGAGCAGATGACAAATTTCATCCCCTGATGACAGTTCATCTATCCCATATAGCTTGGTGACAATCACTGCAAATTCATTTGGAAGCCTCAATGTGAAGATATGATCATAGGGAAACAATCAAAATGTCAAGGAAGATGTCTTGCCTGAGCCATCAGTATATACTACCTCAACACAAAAACAAAAAAGACTACAGACCTATATATAGTAGTATATTCGTGAGTGACTGTTTCCCAATTCTAGACTGTGTTCTCATGATCTGTTAAGTTTTGTCAAAATTGATCAATTGAGCGGCACTGGACGAGCAGTTTACTACACATACTGCATTCCATCAGAAAATGCCCTTTGTGAAATTTGACATAAAAGTAAAAGTATTTATGTACTTACCAAATATGTTCAAGCAGTGGGTGTTGGCTTCAATGTAGGACCCACTTGAGTCTGTACACATCTGCACATGTCCATTCCACAATTCCTAACATTTCTGCACATCATTTTTTGTGTGGCTGTGTGGAAACTCAACATTTCTATCTTCTGGCAGGGCACAAGAAAATATTTGCAGTGAACTATTCACCTGCTGTGCCATAGTAGATCAGTTTTGATAAAACTTGTCACAACATGTGGACACAGTTCAACATTGAAAAACAGTTGTTCACCAATATGCTACGCCAAATAGTTCCACAGATGTCATCAGTCTCATTTGTTTTGCATCAAGGTACTACTACGTAAAAATCATGGTACATTATATCCAGAGTATCCCTAAAAACATTGACAATACTTAATGTTGTGCAGGAAGGCACATTGATCAGTTTTCAAGAAAGAACCCACATTTGGAAACACACGGTTTGGGTAATGGAGAGCGTCAAAGTCTGAGATGGGTGTGTGTTCCACATTACGTCAATAAACCCAACATGAGCAGCACATCAAGCTTTGTACATTACAAACAGGATTTAAACTGCATACCTCCAATGTTGATGCAGGGTCTACATCAACAATGCTGAGCCTCATACACATAAGCCACTACATGTGGTTGTCTTTGCAGTTTTTCAATCACTCTGTGGACTTGACCACAATATGGTCCTCTGCTGACATTACAAGTGTGCCATACAGCATACTCTTCATACTACCCCACACAAAAGGTGTCCAATCTGGCTACCATGCTGGCCATAGAACTGTTTCACCTTTACCATTCCATCGATTCTGATATATGATGGTGTGGTGATTCTGCACATCGAGATCAAAACATGCTGGAGCTCGGTTGTGTTGCAGCCACTTATCCACCAGAACATTTAGTGGCACTGCATCAATAGGGTAGGCAAATCATCCTTAATAAATGTGAGGAACATTGCTACTGTTAGTCTGTCTGGCACTAGATATGGCCCAACGATACAGTTACCAATTACCCTGGTCCAGATGTTAAAACCAATCCTGTGTTGCTGATTTTGAATAACCTGCACACGTCGGTTTCTGCCCACCCAAGCATGCATATTGAGCAAAAGTTCAATATGCCGTCTCTAGTAAACGGGCATTCATCCATGAAGAGCACCAAGCTCAAGAACTGTGGCTGGAGTATGCATTATTGTAAATATCACTGCACAAATTCTACCCCGTCCTCCTGTAATGCCTTGACTTTCTGCAGATGGTATGGATGGTGCTGGTGTTCTTGGACAACACATCACGTCGTCTCATCTATGAAAGAAGGTAAGTATAATTATTGACTGCATCTCAATTAGCATTTATGCTTTTGAAAGGCTGACTGTCTTGTAATGCACAGAGACTTTAAACATAAGTTTCCATCTTCAAAAACCGACTGCAGAATTTTACAGTATTTTACAGATGCTGAAAAAAATATTGTAAATTGTTTGTAGCACGTCAAGAAATGTTGTAGCCAATTTACTACTTGTGGCTGTACTTGATCCTACTAGATTAAGGGGATGTGTGGAACTGGGGATCAAAACTGCCAAGGAATTGAAGAACTTGACTCCAGTTTGTTAGGCCCGAGTAGATTCCTGCAATATTTGCAGCATTATCATAACTATGCCGAGGCAGTTGCTTATCTCTAATACACAGGAGTTGAGGAACTTACATACTGCATCTGTCAATTCTTTCCTGGTAGGCTGAGCATTTCTCAAACTCTATGAACAACTCTTGTGGTACACCATTTTTATTCACATATTGTGTAATGGAACTTCACTGATCACAGTTTGACACATTAAGGTTAGAACCCACAACAATCGAGAAATACTTTGTATGAACTCTCTCTTTTATGATCTGTTCTGTGACACTCCTTCCCCATAATATTTACCAATTCTTCATAAGTGGTAAATGGTAAATATGAGGCATTTCTTTACCTTGGTTTTCATATTTAGCTATATGACCTTCTAAGAAAGGATCAAATTCAGCTGTCAGATCTAAACACATCATAAAAATACCATTCCTAAGGAAACCAAACTGTTCTTAATTGCTACAAAATGGCAATCTCTTTGCAAGAAGTTTTTCCACTATAGCCACTATCCCCGTTAGTATATTTCTCCAATACTTTACTACTTGCAACTGAGTAACAAATTGTTTATCAACTTTACAGTTGTTTATCAACTCCCCTTTCTTTGAAATTCACAACACAATCGCAACGTGCAATGGAATTTTCATGTTCAGTTAACCTTTGATTAGCGTGTTTCCTATCACTAAAGCCACTTGCAATGAACTAATACACACCCTCAAACAGTTTACATGGTACACAGCAAAGTGACTCCTGACTGGGAGAGTAAATCAAGTAATCGCGTTACACAATGTTTTGATTCAACAATTTTCTTTCAAACAGGTCTTTGGAAATATATCTTCATTTATCAGGATATGCTCACTCTGACTTTACAAAATCACAGTTTCAACTCCGATTAATTCAGTTTTGTAAGACAGGACCTTCATCAATTGTCAAATATGATTACACTGCCCTTAGGCCTAACTCTGGTTCACCTGTGGAATTGCTTGTATGATGGTTATCAATTTCAGATTCACTAACATCAAGCTTTTCATCACAACTGCTGCTGCACTTCAAATCAGTTGTAGGTTTCTCAGGTGGCAAAGAAATTACAACTACAGAATCTAGTCATCTGGTAACGAAAAATGTGAGTAACTTTGGCATCTGATCTAATATTTCTCCCCCCCCCCCCCCCCTCCTACCTTTTTGTTCAACTAATTTTTTGTAGAACAGAATGAGATTTTCACTATGCAGCTGTGCGTTGATATGAAACTTCATGGCAGATTAAAACTGTGTGCCCGACCGAGACTCGAACTCGGGACCAAGTTGGAAGTTTCATATCAGCGCACACTCCGCTGCAGAGTGAAAATCTCATTCTGGAAACATCCCCCAGGCTGTGGCTAAGCCATGTCTCTGCTATATCCTTTCTTTCAGGAGCACTAGTTCTGCAAGGTTTGCAGGAGAGCTTCTGTAAAGTTTGGAAGGTAGGGGACGAGATACTGGCAGAAGTAAAGCTGTGAGTACCGGGCGTGAGTCGTGCTTCGGTAGCTCGGATGGTAGAACACTTGCCCGCGAAAGGCAAAGGTCCCGAGTTCGAGTCTCGGTCGGGCACACAGTTTTAATCTGCCAGGAAGTTTCATAATTTTTTGTAGTTTTGCACGACTGAGGTATTTCCTGCTGTCAATATTGATGTTTGCTTTATAACAGAACCTCAGCACATTAATAAAACAAGGAGAAATACAAAAATAAAAGCACCAAGCTGATACCACATTACATCAGACGTTCTGATTCTACATCTGACGCGTCTCTATCTAGCCATACAAAACATCGGAGAGGCAGTGTTCAGTGTTGCCAGTCGCATGATGCATCCATCTCCATCCATCTACCTACAATTTCCCTTTAACTAATAAGAATTCTGACCCCCCCCCCCCCCCCTGCCACACACACACCCTTCTTTTGCCCACGAAAATTTTTTTGCTCATACCCTCAACACAATTTACCACCATGAGCCAGAGCCCATGCATAATTATGGAGGTGTGTGTGTGTGTGTGTGTGTGTGTGTGTGTGTGTGTGTCATGCATAGACAATGAAGGGAAAAAATGGCAGCACCAAGAAGGAGTTGAGTAGACAAAGTTAGTAGACATGTTTCTACATCTGAAAGATGATGTCTAGTCAAATTTTGTACCAGTTGCATAACAGTGGTGCTAGTAGTGCCACTATAAGAATGAAAATCGGGTTTGCTTTAAATACAGGCTATAATGGCCATGTGCATTACTTACCTTTGAGGTTGGACGTGGTGAGTTGATGGTACTCAAGAACACCCTTAAGGAGACAACGATGCCATTATCAACACCTCACCGAGTTTGAACGAGGTCGTGTACTAAGGCTATGAGAAGCTGGATGTTCCTTCTGTGATACTGCAGAAAGACTTGGCAGGAATGTAGCCAACATACATGATTGCTGGCAGCGGTGGTCACTGCGAATGTATGGTCACAAGAAGACCAGGTTTTGGATAGCTACGTGGCACTACAGAGAGGGAAGACGAAGGCTCTGGCGCATTGTACTGCATCTGCAGCAGCAATCTGAGCAGCAGTTGACACCACAGTGACAACAAATTGTTACTTCAAGGATAGCGTGGAACCAAATGCCCTGTAGTATGCATTTCACTGAACCCTAACCACCGCCATTTACTTCTTCGGCCCTGTCAAGTGAGAGCTAATTAACGGGCAGGATGGAGGTCTGCTGTGTTTTCTGATGGAAGCTGGTTCTGCCTCAGTGCCTGTGATGGCTGCACGTTGGTTAGAAAGAGGCCAGTTGAGGGCCTGCAACCACCTTGTCTGCCTGCTAGATGCACCATACATACATATGGGGTTATGATCTTTGGTCCACTTTCATATAACAGCAGGAGCACTCTCACGGTTACTCCATTTACCTTGAATGCAAATTTGTACATCAATCTGGTGATTCGACCTGTTCTGCTGTCACACATGAACAGCATTCCAGGGGGTGTTTTCCAACAGGATAATGCTCACTCACATACCATTGTTCTAACCCAACAGTATCTACAGAATGTCAACATGTTGCCTTGGCCTGCTCGATCACTAGATCTGTCGCCAATTGAGCAAATATGGGACATCATCAGACGACAACTCCAGTGTCATCCACAAGCAGCAGTTATCCATAATACTAGAGGGCATATCATGTATATAAAAAAAAAAAAGGAACAGGAGTGGCCCAAACAGTGATCCCTGGGGCACCCCCCATTTGACTGTACTCCACTCAGACTCCGCATCACAGCCATTCTCAACATTGTGAATAATGACCTTTTGCTGTCTGTTGTTGAAGTAAGAGGTGAACCAATTGTGAGCTACTCCTAGTATTCCATAATGGTCCAACTTCTGGAGCAATATTTTGCGATCAACACAATCAAACATCTTAGTTAAATCAAAAAATATGCGTAGCTTTCGAAACGTGTTTAACCCATCCAGCACCTCACAGACAAAAGAGCATGTTGCATGTTCAGTTGTTAAAAGACTTCTAAAGCCGAACTGTACATTTGATAGCAAATCATGTGATATAAAATGATCAATTATCCTTACATATGTAGCCTTTTCAGTAACTTTAGCCAACACTGATGGCATAGAAATAGGTCTAAAATTGTCTACCTTATCCCTTTCACCCTTTTTATAAAGTGGCTTTACTACTGAGTATTTTAATCATTCAGGAAACTGCCCATTCTTAAAGGAAAAATTACAAATATGACTAACATGTGCAGCACAGTACTTTAATATTCTGCTAGGCCCTCCATCATATCCATGAGAGTCCTTAGTTTTCATTGATTTAATTATTGACTCAATCTATCTCTTGTATGTATCACAGAGAAGTATTTCAGAGATCAGTCTCAGAAAGGCATTTTCTAAGAGAGTTATATGATTCCCTGTAGAAACTAAATTTTTATTTAATTCACTAGCAATGCTCAGAAAACGATTGTTAAATATTGCACAAATATCTTATTTATCAGTAATAGACTAAAGGATGCTGTGTGCAACACTGGCTCAGTTTCAAATGACCTAAGTTTAAGGATTGTAGAAAATAAACTAACGCTAAATCACTATAAGATTCATTTTTTACAGTTTCTAACATATAATTCAACAAAACCTTACATTTTAACTTCACAGGATAGGCATGTGATTAGTGAAACTGAACAGTTCAAATTTCTAGGTGTTCAGATAGATAGTAAACTGTCGTGGAAAGGATCTTGTTCAAAGACTTAATGCTGTCATTTTTACTATTCGAACGGTATCTGAAGTTAGTGATCGTTCGACATGAAAATTAGTCTACTTTGCTTATTTTCATTCACTTATGTTCTATGATATTATATTTTGGGGTAACTCTTCCCATTCTAAAAGGAAATTTTTGGCTCAGAAATGAGTGGTTCGGGCAATAAGTGGTGTAAATTCACGAACCTCTTGTCAACCCCAGTTCACTAGTCTGGGTATTTTGACATTGGCCTCTCAATATATATTCTTTACTGTCGTTTCTCATTAACAATATCAGCTTATTCCCAAGAATAAGCAGCTTTCACTCAGTGAATACTCAGCAAAAATCCAACCTGCATTTGGATCAGACTTCCTTAACTCTTGTGCAGAAAGGTGTGCAGTATACTGCTGCATCCATTTTCAATAAGCTACCACAATAATTCAAAACTCTTAGCAGTAATCCATGCACTTTCAAATTGAAACTGAAGAGTTTCCTCGTGGGTCACTCCATCTATTCTGTTGAGGAGTTCCTTGAAAAAGTAAGCCGATTCTTACATTATACTGTTGACTGTGTTTACTGAAACTTACGGTTAGATTTTTTTTTTGGGTTCATAAACATTTTATTTTTATCTGTTATTACTTTTATGTTGTAATTTCATGTACTGACACGCTCCACAGCCTTGAAGATTTGCTCTTCAATTTGGTCCTACGGAACCTGACATCTAAATAAATTTTTAAAAAACCTTGAGACACTGTATATTTTTTCTCACTCAGTGTCAGTGGGAATTAAAATGCTTCCCTCCTCTAGCTCTTAAAAGGCTGGCATTTTAAGCTGCATACCCTTTAGCATCACCATGGGATATATATAGCTTGGGAATGATATGGATAAGTAAATATTACACTGCTTACTCCTATTATGGGTAGGTTTATATCCATACTACATTTGCAATCATCATCATCATTGCTCTACTCACCAAAACGTAACTGACAACAAATGTTAGCAAAAAATAAATGTACTATGAAACTGTAGGTAACCTTGCTAGTTGCGACATAGTGACAATTACTTTCTCTTGCACAGTGACTAGTTGTTTAAGTGAAGAGAAACACAGAATCATTATCCCATAGGACATTAGTGAACGAAGTTCAGTAAAACATGTTAATTTACAACTGCGGAATTCAGTTAGCAAATTCCTCATTACCATGTTTTCCTGCATAGTATGTTCATTCTTAAAAGTCCCAGTCACAATTGTATTAAATACATGTTAAACTGACTCATTTGTGCATTCCCCCTGCCTGGTTTGTGCATTCAAATTTTGCAGTATCGGTACTGTTTGTCACAAATTTTGCCACAGTGAGTTGTGAGAGTGGCAGGAGTAGGGAAGTTCACAGCCATGTGGTGTGGAAATTTGCATGGGGGGAGTGCTGTTCAGTGTCAGCAACTCTGCAAGTCTCATGGATCATTTTCTATTGTAGAAATGACATGTAGCAGTAATTTGTACGGGTTGGCAGTAGCTTCAATGACATCCAGTTTCTGTTGCAGACAAACAAACTGAGTAGCGTGTAAATGAGTCACTGGTCTCCTTTGCATGTTTGATTAACTTTTAGTCCATACTTTTTTTCTTTTTTTTTTTTTCTTCTTTTCATTTGTACAACAGTCAGCAAATGAAAAATAATTGAAGCAGCATGTATGGAAGGAGGCAATGGCAAATGAAAATTAGTGCACAACTATCAGTTTCCAGAACTGGTAAATGTGCTCCTGAAGTGGATAAAACTAGTTCGTCCTTCTAACATTTCAACTGATGGTGCAGTGGTTCATGCTAAAGCAATATATTTGGCACAGAAGTTGGGACTTGCACATTACAAGGCATCCAATGGTTGGTTCAAAAGGTTTAAGAATCGACATAATTTAGTGTGTGTGTTCAAGTTGAGGTTGCAAATGTGAATTCACACTGTTCAGTCATACTCTGTCATCGATCATAGAAGAATACAGACCAAATGAGGTTTTTAATACAGATGGAACAGGCTAATTTTCTCACTTTCTGTCTGGCAAAATTGTTGGGGTCAGAGGAGAAAAATACCATGATGGAAAATTTAGTAAAGAGAGGCTAACTGTTTTATTATGTTGTAATGAAAGTGGTACAGAAAAGTTGGTACCACTAATAACTGGAAAAGTGAAGATTTAATAATGCTCCAAAAATGTCCACTCATTTCCATGTCAGTACGTACATCTAATGCAAATGCATGGGTAACAACACTTATACTTGTACAATTCTTGAGACTAGAATGCAACATTGGATGTTGTAAGCAGGAAAAATAATCCTGTTTATTGACCAGTGTGCAGTGCATCTGCAAGATAAATCATACCTATGTAATATAAATGTAATATTTTTCCCTTCCAATTGTAGAAGCCACCTTCAGCCACTTAACTGAGGCATTAAAAAAATGCCTGAAACAAAGATACAGTAAGATTCTTGCAGAGAAGAGGCTGGCTTGTAACCATTCTACAATGAGGTTACAATCTTGGGTGCTATGCATTTTGTAACAAGAGCCTGGGATTCCGTGCAAGAAAGCATGATCTCAGACTGCTTCAAAAGAAGGCTGGCTTTCATCGGATACTTTACAGAAGACATCATACCAGAAAACAAAGTAGCTGGAGCTGAATAATAGCAGCAAATAATTGGGCAAGGAGAAAACACTGACTACCTTAGCTTCGATGAATATCCTGATAGTGGCAAAAGTGTTGACATCTGTCAATCCAGGACAATTGATGAAGTGTTGTAGGAACATATGGCAGAGAAACAAGAGGAAAGTGAAGAACAGGATGAATGGGACATTCATCGGTTTCTACACCAACGGCTATTGAGGCATTGGACACAGTTAAGTTTTAGGTTTTGAGTGTTGGAGTCAACAAAGATGTGATGAACATGATAACTAAGATGGACAATACAGCACTAAAATTAAGACAAAATAAAGAGTCCACTATAGAGAAGTTTTTCAAACATCTGCGAAGACAGGATTACACACTGTATGTTACCATGATGTAATGTAGTTTGGCTAATAAGATGTACAAAATACCAATAGTCTGTTGAAATGACAACCCGTAGTAAGTAAAAGGCAGTGATTCACTAATGGTGAGACACTGTCACGTGACTTTCTTGCATTCCAGTTGGATGATGGTCGAAGTGTACACATCTGATTATTACATTTCACACATTTTTACTTCTTTTATACTAACATGTAATTCTGAGAATTTCTTGGTTTGATATTCTGAATGTTATCTCAAGAAGGTGCATTTTGAATTATAATTTATTTATTACAGTAGCGTGTCAGAAAGTGTGGTACTGTGAGATCCGATATTACCCCAAATATGGTACCCATATTTACGCATTTTGATAGACAAAAAAAAATCTAATCACTATCAAATCATATATTTTTCAGTAGAATATTTTTCCACTTGTGATTTCAAAATTTGTGGTTCTTTCAAAAACACGCTGGCTAATAAGAGGCCACTGTAATTGCTATGCCTCCAAGGCAGAAGTAGCTGAACCTATGTTTTTATCAAGTTCACTGTAAATTTTTTCCCTTAGTTTAATATCATCATCAATATATACAATGTGGCCAGCAAAAGTCTGAAAAGCTTGTAAGAGCATTGCAGGGCAGGTTGTGGTGAGAAATAACTGTTACGAAAAAAATTCATACATTGTGCCATTTCCCAGTTAATTGCATTGAAGTTAGCAAATCAGGTCATAGGGCACATAAAAACAAGCAGCCCGCCAGAGACAGTGTCACCAAAAATGTTCTCTGTTTGGTTTCCTAAACAAAAACAAGAGAGCGATACGAAAGTTGGACAAGGGACTGTAGTAAGGATTGAACCCAAACCAAAGGCTTAGCAATCTCTTGCACTATCATCCATGTTATAAGAACAACTTACACTAATTCTACCTGGGGGGCTGCTTGAATTTGAACACGCAATGCCCGATACGTTACCTTCAATGCTAATTAACTCGGAAATGGTACAATATTATTAACATTCACAAATGCACGATTTATTATTCTCTCGCTTGCACCTTACAACAATATCTGGTCCCATTAAAAATGAACTAATTATCCATGCTAGTTTAAAGGTAATGGTACATAGTCTTGTCAACTACAGCAACAGAGGTCCTATGATTGAACCTTCTGGAATAATGCCTTTTGTAATTTTTCACTATGTAGGTGTTTCAGTATAAATTAGTTAAACCACCTAGTGTAACTGGAGTCATCATATGCCTTAAGCAGGAAATAACCACTCATGCTACGCCATGCAATTCATATAAAAGTAAGTTCTCTGTCACAGTGTTATGATCGATACAATCAAATGCTTTTGAAAATTCATAGAACATATATTTCACCACATAAAATTTTATTAAATTTTTGCTAAATATCAGTCACTAGGAAATAAGAAAAGTGAGCTGATCTTTCCCATTTACCTGCGATTCATAACATTTTCAGTATTTATATCTACATCTACATACACTCCACAAGCCGCTATACAGTGTAGTTAAAATAGTTGGTAAACAGAGAAAGAATATTAAAACATTTTGGTAAAATAGCACTCCAAAGATACATGCTTTGAACAGCTGATGATATCTGCCAACAATATGTCATCATTTGCACAATGAGAAGGGCAGTTGAAGCACTATGGTAACTTCTTTAGCTCTGTTCGCCATAGAGGAGTGGATAGTTTTAAGATTTTTGTCTTCAGTGAGAAGACTGAACAAGTCAGAGCAAGTGAATAGATGCATGTCTGTCAGTTGTTGAGGACATTTACTCTGATTGAGCGCAACCATTTCTGGTGAGAATGTTGGACATACTGATGCCATTATTCATGAGAATCCGTGTACTTTTTTAAAAACTTTGCCCATAGAACTTGAATGTTAGTGTCGTATACACTCTCACCATTGTTACGGAGGTTCTCAGGTTCTTCAAATTGTGTGCCCAGTAGATGCATTTCGTACTTGATGACAAAAACAAGATTCATACAAAATTTCCATATCCTTTTAGTATTATGTATTTCTGTAAGAGACAGAGTGCTGACACATACTGTCACAAAGGAAAAAATCTGGAAGCACCATTACATACCAAAAAGCAGAAAGAAGTCTTTGATGGGCAGCACATATGTTCTCCAACTAAGTCTAAACTATGTGCCACTACAGTATTTTTCACACTTTTCTGGGATATGAATTGGCCAATGCTCGTACACTAACAGGAGAGGGATGAAGAAATGAATGCTTCCTGGTGTAGCACAATGTTGGAAAGGAGTTAAATCTATTACCATGAAGCCATCACAAAGGACTTCTGCCAAGAGACATTAACCTCCTTCACACCAACAGTGAGAGCAGTGATGTAAAATAAGTTAATTGGAATAATCAAAGAGTGTTATTCACTTTATTATTATTACAGCAGTTTGAAAATGCTGAAGGCATATGGCAATAGTTATGTCAAATATTAATGTCTACTACAGTTATATACACCGAGGTGGTGAAAGTCATGGGATACTTCCTAATATCGTATTGGACTTCCTTTTGCCTAGCGCAGTGCAGTAGCTCAATGTGACATGGATTCAAGTCGTAGGAAGTCCCCTGCAGAAATACTGAGCCATGTTCTCTCTTAGCCATACATAATTGCAAAAGTGTTTCTGGTGAAGGGTTTTGTGTATGAACTGACCTCTCAATCATGTCTCGTAAATGTTCGATAGGATTCATGTCAGGTGATCTGGATGGCCAAATCATTCGTTTGAACTGTCCGGGATGTTCTTCAAACCAAACGTGAACCACTGCGGCATGGAGACAAGGTGCATTGTCATCCATAAAACTTCACTGTTGTTTGGGAACATGAAATCCATGAATGGCTGCACATAGTCTCGAAGCAGCTGAACATAACAATTTCCAGTCAATGGTTGATTCAGTTGGACCACAGGATCCAGACTATTCTGTGTCAACACAGCCCACACTATTATGGAGCCCAAAGTTTGATACATAATATATCCACAACTCAGAGGCATGATAGTTAATTTAGAGAGATCTGCTTCAGTTGCACTAATATTTATTTAAACAACAAGCAGCTCTGAGACTTTAAAATCCCATCTTCAGATGTATGAAAATTATAGTATTTGGTAATAGATAACATGCAGTCAGGTCAGTCAGCGCAAGATTTCCAATCACTTTATGTCGGCAGAAACTGTCTGCCGGTGGGCAGCCACATGGTAGGAACGCCAAACACTACTGTGTGGAGGGTCACACCAGAGGTCTCCACCACGCCAGGGGTGATCTCTATAATTGTCCTATTAGCAGACCATACAAGCAGAATTGTACCATATTAATATCAGGAAGTGAATAATGCGACAAATCATTTTCTGGAGAGCATGAACACTTAGTTCACAGCTAATGGACTAAGTCTTAATTGCAACAGCACACGGGACATCTAAGATTCTTACACACATTTCTGATCACACTGCTATTCAAGTCTTACAATGATTAGGAGAAAACAAGCAGATTTATGGAACTGAGGATATGTGACAAGCTGTCGCCAAATGTTCCTATTCACAATGTCCAATGGAACATGAATGTTGCTACCTATGTGATTAGTACATTTTTTACTGTCAGCACCAGTGGTACACTGAAATGTATGAACTATATATACTTGCTGCCCATGATGATATATATGATAAGGTATAGGACCAACTGCATTCAGGCATTCCGAAAGTGAGTAATCAAAACCAAATATGCTGTTAATTCACAAAAATTCATGTAAACCTCTGTTTAATTAGCTGGAGATTCTCATACTTGCAAAGTGGTACGACTACACACTTCCACAGGTTGGAGAAAAAAGGGAAACACTCCAAGAAATGCATGCTTGAACATAAATGCAGATGCTAGTCAAGTCTGCAGGTTGTGCTGTTGTATTTGACCATGAACAACACCTCAACACATCACAGATGTCAGTCGTGATCAGGACAGTGCTCCGTGAAGCTGTGAGTGACTTATGATGGAGTTAAGTGAATTTGAACATAGGCAAACTGCTGGTGCTCATAGGGTGGGTTCTTTCATTACCAAGGGAGCTGAAGCATTTCTTGTTACAAGAGGCACTGCATCAAAGATGTATACAGCATACAGGGAAAGCAGAAAAAACATCATTCAAAATCACAGTGTGGACAAAAGTGTGTGTTAAGTGATCATGACACACTGTCATTGAAGAGAATAGTGATGAAAAATAAGAGGATGACAACCACAAAAGACACTGCAGAACTGAATGTCGCACTCACAAACACTGCCAGCACAAAAATGAGATGAAGGGAGATTTGTAAGTTGGGAATAATATGGTGAGCTGGAATTCCAAAACCACACATCAGTGATGCAAATTCCCTTAACAGGTAAATGTGGTGCCGAAGCCGTGATACCTGGGCTATGAAACAATGCAAGAATGCCATTCTGTTAGATGAGTCTTGTTTCACACTGTTTCCAACTCCTGATGGAGTTTACACCCCAAACATGAATCACTGGGGGGATTTGGTGATGATTCGGGCAGCCGCATCTCAATATCTCATGGGTCCCAAAGTTACTCTGCAAGGCTGCATAATATCAAGGCTAATGTGACCATTTTGGCTAATTAGGTCTGTCCCATGGTCCAATGGTTGTTTCCAAATGGTGATACTTTGTTCCAATGCGATGACCCCCGTTCACACAGCTCGCATCATCCAGGACTGGTTTTGTAAGCACAAGGATGAACTGTCACATTCCCCCTGGCCATAACAGTCACCAGATCTCAATATTACGTGTTGTATTTTTGGTTGTTTCCCTGTTTTTGTTCAACTCCTGTACAAGGTTAATGGCTGACAACATAAAGGTGTCTAAATGGAATTACAACATTAATTAAGCAAATACAACGAATGAACAATATTTATATTCTCAACTATTGCTTGAGAAATTGTGCCACACACTGCAATATATATTTCAAACACATTTCCACGTGCAACTCGGAGGCTGTTCCTAACAAGCTGCAGGTTTTCAAACCCAAGTTGAAGGGTTTCCTCCTGTTCCTACCACTCCCTGCAGGTATACTTCAGGTTCACTAAACTGTGTTACGAAATTTTAATTCAATGAAGTTCATCAATTAATACAAAATGCTGTTCGTATAAGAGTGTTTAATGTCTACTTTATTGTGCTTTTATAATTATTTGGTTTTTCACTCAGCTTTCCGAAATCATTAAAGGTGGTCAACAAGTAGTTCATACTTACATGCCATGACTTGTCCATTACTAAGCTTTGTCAAATAAGTTCATTATTATACCGTACATTTCTTATAATTCTTGTTTTAAGTGTTATCTCAGTCTCAGATTTTGGGAGTTAATTTTCCTTTTCCTCCATAAGTTCTGTGTGTGTTATGGTGTGTTCTATGGTATTGTATCATGGATAAAAATTAAATATTTTTTATCACTTTACATTGACCATGGTTAAGGGTTTTCCATGAATGTTCTGTCTGATCTGAAGCATCAACGTAACTCAAGAACTTTACACAAATAGGTTGACTTCCAACTTCATTACCATCTAGAACTGCGACTGTGATTTAAACTGGTGTTTTTTTTTTGGTAATAAATATGCAAGCAATTGCTTTTAACGATTTATCCAACCACGAACATGTTTTCAAGCCACTGCAGGCTCATCTTCAGATGGAGGTGTTAAGAAACATTATCTTGTGGACCAAGTGTAGCTAGATGCAGTGCTGGTGTTGCTGGTGGAAATGCGGGAAATTTCAGTAATCGCTGACGAAACATTTACGTATCCTAAAGTTTTTTTATATTTTAGGTACTTACGGTGCTCTGCCTTCTGGTATTCACATCAGATTGCTTCTTATAATGTGCATTATTACACTATGTAGACAAATAAACACAGTATGTTGGTACACTTGGTTTTACACTGGCTCAAAGGATGTAAACCATTTGATGTTATTGCAAAGAATACAGATATGACAGATACTGCACTTTTACTACTTAATCATATTTGTGTGTTTTTGCCAAAGATTATTATGTAGTAAAAGTGCAGTGTGTTTATGTCAAAGACTATTATGCAGTAAAAGTGCAGTATCTGTCATATCTGTATTCTTTGTAAAAACATCGAATGTTTACATCCTGTGAGCCAGTGTAAAAATAAATGTAGCTACATACTGTGTTTATTTGAGTACATAGAGTAATAATGCACGTTATAAGAAGCAATGTGATGTGAATACCGGAAGGCAGAGCACTGTAAGTACCTAAAACATTAAAAAAAACTTTCGGATTCATAAATGTATCGCCACCGATTACTAAATTTCTGTCATTTCTGCCAGCAACACCAGCACTGCATACAGCTACACTTGGGTCCACAAGATAATGTTTCTGTAACACCTCTATCTGAAGTGGCTCAAAAACATGTTCATGGTTGAATAAATCGTAAACAAGTGACTGGCTCCATATTTATTACCAAATAAATGCCAATCCAGATTAACGTCATTGCAGCTATAGAACACAATGTTAGTCAGCTACACCATCAAAATAACAATGATGAAACAGAATTTCATGAGGGAAATGCCAAGGAATTATAAATAATATCACTACCTGACAGCATGTTTCAGAGTAAATGGAAGATTCAGTTTCATTCCAGACGTACTGGAAAAATAAGTAGCAACTGAAGTGGGAGTTATTTATAAGAACTGCTTGAATGGAACAATTGCACTATAAGAATTACAAAAGAACACCACCAACCTCATCATCAAGAGATGTTGCTTCCAAGTTAATATGCTTGAATTGGACACGCTTTAGGACTTCCTCCAAGCTTTCACAGTGGCTCCAAACTAATTGCTCACCTGCTAAGTCAAGAATTTCATTGCGACCAATATCCAAATCAATTTCCTGTAAACAGAGGGAACACATAAGCACACAATCACATGTTCTAACAATATTTTCAATGAGTGAAAACAAAATCCCCTTCAACTTAATTCTGCATAGCACACTAAGAATAATTATACAACAATTACACAGTTCCCAACTGCAGACTGTTCTCTTTTAAATACATGCTTTCTGCTTATTTATTTTGAAGAACTGCAATGCATACATAATGGATTCCTATCCATTGCACTTTGATGGAAAAAAACACAACAATTGTATTCAATAAAATTTATTTTTTTCTATTTTCAAAAACAATGAATTATTATCTAAATGTTAATGCATTCACCATTTGACTTATTTCCTTCAGGATACATTATTGTAGCTTCAGGTTTGAAGCAATTCTGAAGTTTACACACATTTCCGCATTAGCACAGTACTGAGTTCACAGCTAACAGGCCAAGTCTTAAGCTTCTAACACACATTTCTGATCATAGTGCCAATCAAGTCTTACAGTTACTAGCAGAAGACAAGCAGATTTCTAGAACTGACAACAGATGAGAAGCTTTCATAGAATGTTCATGTTGACAACTTCCTGTGCAGTATATTATTACACCACTATAATGGCAACAAATCCAAAAGTGCAGTAGTTTATTCAGAAGAAAACAGTGTAACAATCAAATGGCAAAAGAATTATCATTTGACAGTTCTACATGACTGACTCCTAATAATACGAAAATAATCAAACTATTAGAAGCAATGGATGGTTGATGCAATATCATTTATACGCAATGTGATTCTTCAGTTTCTCCGGCATATTTCTTGCTTGAACAGTCCACAGGTGTACTGCCGGTCCATAGTTTCCAACGGGCACAATATTACAGTGATCAAACATGTCACCATTGTCAGGTGCACTGACAAACTGAGCTCCTGAGGATGGATGGCCGTCTTAAATCCCCTCCCCTCGCGGATAGGCGCGCTCTCTTTACGGTCCGCACCCGCGCATCAGCGGTCGGTGAGCCGCTGAGCCACTGGCGTCGGCGTCTTTGGTGGCATCGGTGTAATTGCCTCGTCCTCCCTAGTTACACATTTGTTTCCTTTGCTGAACATCTTTTCCATTAGACTCAATGTTAGTTCCCACACCCTGCTGAGGTTGTAGCCGTAATCCCGGTTGGTGAGTCAATCCCAGACTTTATGGACTCCCTAAAGTCCACAAAGAAGGGGTGCCATTATGCCCAATTGTCAGCAACATTAGGGCACCTACATATTTGCTGGCCAAATACCCAGCAGAATTACTACGCCCTTATGTGAGTAAATGCCCTCATCCTGTTCTGTGGATTTCGTAAAATGTCTTGACAACTTTTAGGAAATTTTGGATCACCTAGAGGAAGGATAATTCTTCTCAAGAATTGATCTTGCAGAAGCCTCTCTTCAATTACCATTGGACGAAGAGACAAAGAAATTTTTTTATGAATACTCACATCAGCTTGTTTGAACACCAACACCTACCTTTCAGAAGTGCTTCCGCACCTGCGTTGTTTCAAAAACTTCTCAAAAAAGTAACATCCAAAGTGTCTTGTTGTTTTAATTATAGTGGTGACATAATCGTGTCCACACTAACACCAGAACAACACCTTCAAAATTTGGGCCTCAACTGTAACTTGCAGAAATGTTCTTTCTTCAACACAAAGACTGTATACCTACACCATATCATCGACACCAATGGTGCGTGTCCTTTGACAAAACATTTGCAGCAATTTCCATCTCCTAATATTTATGTTAACTGCGAGCTATTCTCAGAAAATTCACGTACTACATAAAGTTCATTCCTCACGCAGCACAAATTGCCATACCTCTGAACTGCCTCAGACGTAAAAATGTTCCGTTCCATTAGACAAAAAGATTGTGAGCAAGCTATTCAAAGACTGAAAAATGCATTGCTTCACCAACCTTGCCTTATGCACTATGATCCACTGAAACCATTTGTGCTTGCAGTCAATACCTCATCCCATGGCATTGGCCAGTTTTGTCCCACAAAATTGGCCAAACAGAATATCCAATCACATTTTCTCCCAGAACTTTGAACAGTGATCCGATTAATTACAGTCAGCTGGAGAAGGAAGCCCAGGCTATAATGTATGATATCACCAAATTTCATCATTACTCGTATGGCAGAAAATTTTTTCTGGTCACAGACCATAAGCCTCTTACTGCACTGTTTCATCCGTCAAAATAAGTTCCCCGGTCGCACAGCAAAGAAGCTTCAATGTTGGTCGCTATTATTGTCAAATTACCAATATTAACTTCTGTCTTGCTCAATGGTGCAACATGCATATGCCAACACATCGTCTTGTTTCTCTGTCTGCACAGATGCAGTATTCGACACATTGGAAGCATCTTGTTTACATATTGATTCTTCTGATTCACAAGCACTGGATTCTTTTCCTATTGGTTCACAGCAGATCGCTCAAGCCACAGAGCATGACCGATCTCTATGACTGCTACGAAGTTTCATTCACAAAGGTTGACCGCACCCTCAGAAATGTATCCTCGATCCCTTGGTGTGAAGATACTCTGTGCACTGCAACAGTTTATCTCTTCTGAATGGTGTGATCCTGCTTCACATGACCAATGAACAGACTAGAGTGTTAACCCCTGCCTTGTTGCAACAGCAAGTGTCTTCTACACAGAAGTCATTGGGGAACAGTTTGCACCAGACAGCTGGTGTGCCAACATTGTGCATGGCTTGGTTTAGATAACCATATAGAACATGAGATTGCACAGTGTTGTGCTTGTGTGGGCAATCAGGCTGCTCCGCACCAGCAATTTTTCTCCTGGCTACATTCTGATACTCCCTGGCAACGTCTCCATGTCAACTTTGCTGACCACTTCTGGCAAACACATTGGCTGATTATCGTTGGTGCCTATAGTAAATACCATTCACTATTCCAATGCTTTCGATGAATGCCAAAAGCACTATCAAGGGACTTGCTTCTATATTTTCTCTGAGGTTTACCACAAACAACTGTTTCTGAGAATAGACCTCCATCTTCTTCCAAGGAGTTTGCACAATTTTGCAAACACAATGGAATCCAGCATGTCAGGACAGCACCATTCTCACCATGATCTAACGGCAATGTCAAACATTTTGTTCAAATGTCCAAGATGATAATGTCAAAACTTCGAGCTTCATATTCATGTGTTGATGACTTACTGAAGTTTCTGTAACACATTTGCATGTGTAGCATCATCAGATCTTGTTGCATTTGCTTTGTCCTTACAGCCCTGCTTCAGCTTCAGACTTCACTATGAAGTTTCACCCAAACATCAGACTTCAATATCGAGTGTACAACAAGCCACATTTATGAGAATCCGGTGTTGTTCTCAGATCAGCTAGTAGAGCACAGTATACTATTCGTGGCCGCAGAAGCACACATCAGTACCTCCAAAATCAGCTACAGCTCCATGAATCCAGTGATCCTGCCATGGATAAAACTGTTTCAGATTTCTTCACTGCGTGGCATCTGGCCACCGTGATGCAGCCACATCCGTCCACCACAACAAAGCCTCCTATGTAGTTTACCAAGTGAGTGCCTCCACCCTCAGTTATCTCACCAATAGAAGTCTCTGCCTGCCCACCTGTGACACCGTTGCTGTTAACACGGCAGATCAGCTGTCGCACAAAAATAGATGCTGTGACCATTGGCTCGTCTCCGGCACCCTCTGCAGTACCCTCCATGTTCCTACTTGTACCATTGGTTGCATCCAGCACCTGGTTTTCCCTGGTGCTCACAAGATGCACTGTCAGGATGCAGGTTAGTCTGTTCTGCCCCAGCTACGCAACCATTATCCATGGCACAGGCTTGCCCTCGTACCTTCCAAGTTGGGCGGGAAGGGGTGCGGTATTGGAGACTATCTAGTCAGCTGCATTTTCAAATATGCGCGCCACCAGTTAGGATGCCACATTTTCTTTGCCACCACTACGGCACGAGGGCACTACGACGCATGATTACAATCCTGCTGATGAGGTGTGAGCATCCCCTCTCCAGAGCTCCTGTGGCAGGTCTACTTAAGTTCAAACATTCATGGGTTGAGCCCATTTTGTGGGCCTGCCCGTTGAATAACATTTACAGATTTTCATAGCAGCCAGTGATCAGCATCTTCTCAATAACATTGTATTGAAGAGTGAAAGATTTATAAATCTTTTCTATCTGTGTATATTTCTACATTCAAATCTACTGTTAGCAACTGATGCTGCATCTACAGCAACGAAGCGGTCACCCCCCTCCACTAGATCTCAGGCGGCTGCGGCAGACCAGCGGCATACGCGCGGTGGTGGGGATGGCGGTCGACGTTGACGGGCGGACTCCCAACGGGTTGCCACTATAGCAGGGTTCCATGCTGCGTGTGAATCCTTATTTCCATGGATTCTTTGATAACGCTTTCCCAGAAGCCAGATGCTTGGCACAGTACCTTCGTGTTTTCGAAGTTGAAGGTGTGTTCTTCATTTATGCTGTGTTCTGCTATGGCTGATTTTTCTGTGTGACCTAGTCGCATACATCTGCTATGTTCTTCGCAGCGTTTAGATATACAGCGCTGTGTTTGCCCAATGTATTGTTTTCCGCATTCGCACCGTATGCTGTATACTCCTGGTGTGTTAAGGTTCAGCGCATCTTTGGCTGAACCTAGGAGCTCCCTCATCTTCGATGGTGGTTGGAGAATGGTTTTGGTATTGTATTTGCCCAGAAGTCATGCAATTTTGGCCAAGAGCGGACCCAAGTACGGAAGGAATAAGAGTCGTTTGTCTTCTTCTTCTTCTTGCCCTATGTACCAGGGTGGTCAATACTGTGTCTTTGTGCTGGATGGTGGCAGCCTGTTGCATGAAGGAGTGTGTCCTCTTTCTATGTACTGCATGGCCTGGTGAACAATCTGCCTTCCTCTTAATTAAAATATCAAGGAAGGGGAGGCACCCTTTTTCCACCATTTCCATTGTAAATTTGATGGATGCTGTTGAGGTGTTCCAGAAACGCACCTAGCACCTGTTTGCCATGTCCCCACACGACAAAAGTGAATTCTCTGTTCATGAACAGCATCAGTTCCTAGCTCCTGCATCCATTTAAGAACAACACAGTGAGCAAAGGAAGTCATAAAAACTATATTGCCAACAGAAAACTCATGTATGAAGGTCACTTAAGTCAATTAATGACAACTTTCTAAAATATTTTTGTTTCTGGAACTAATACTGCTCCATAAGAAGATAACTTGATAAACATTGGTCCTGTGCTAGACAGCTTAAACCTTTATAAAATTGTTAATTTGTCGCATACAGTCACACCAGTGAAACTTGCCATTACATCAGATGTTTTACAGTACAAGTTAATTTCCTGCTCTGAACTCAGCATTGCAAAGTCAAAAGTCAAACACACTGTACTCTCTCTCTTTTCGAGTGTTGTGAGATTGTATTGAATTTGTAATTTTGTAAGATCTAATAACTGACTTTTCAAAGAATATGATCTTCCACAATTCTCGTCTTTCAATTTAATATTCAGCTCCTTTTTCATCCTTATTTGCATATAAAGAGAGGAGAATTTCACTAAGAGCTTACAGACATGACAAAGTCCTTTGTGAAGGAGCAGTACAGCAAAGGTTTGTACGTGCGTATGTGCTTGCATGTGAGTGTTAAATTATAGATTATGTCAAAGGCATCAACCAGTGTAGCAAAACAAAGTACTCTTTCCTCAATCTGAAGGTTGGTTTAAGCACTGAAAATAAACTTCATGTAAAATCTGGCTCAATTGCTCAACTGCCAGCAAACTGCAGTCTATACTCTCTAGAGACTAAGAATGGCAGTCTTTATGGACACACAAACATATAGCTACAATACTACATTGCTGCCCATTAAAACTGCAGCACCACATGCAAATGATTATTGTTTCAGTGCAATTGCATGAAGTCAGTTGGAGTAATACCAGCTATATTCTGTATACAAGGAAAGATTACACACATTATGTTTCTCATTTAGAAATCTGATCTGAGTGTTAGCTGTTTGTGAGATGATGTTATGCCTAGGGCTAGTAAATTTCATGTTCCATGGATCATCTGCACAAGTATCATAATGGTGAGAAATAAGTCACTGTACATTCAAATTATACATTCATACTTAAGGAGGGTAAGACATAAAAATAATCGATCTTTCTAAAATATGCTTATTTTGTAGTGCACATCCTCCTGAATATATATAAAATAGAAAGAAACTTCCACATGGGAAAAATATATTAAAAACAAAGATTCCAAGACTTACCAAGCAGGAAAGCGCCGGCAGACAGGCACATGAACAAAACACACAAACACACACACAGAATTACGAGCTTTCGCAACTGGCAGTTGCTTCGTCAGGAAAGAGGGAAGGAGAGGGAAAAATGAAAGGATGTGGGTTTTAAGGGAGAGGGTAAGGAGTCATTCCAATCCCGGGAGCGGAAAGACTTCCCTTAGGGGAAAAAAAGGACAGGTGTACACACACACACACACACACACACACACACACACACACACACACAGACACAAGCAGACATGTCTGCTTGTGTCTGTGTATGTGCGGATGGATGTGTGTGTGTGTGTGTGTGTGTGTGTGTGTGTGTGTGTGTGTGTGTGTACACCTGTCCTTTTTTTCCCCTAAGGGAAGTCTTTCCGCTCCCGGGATTGGAATGACTCCTTACCATCTCCCTTAAAACCCACATCCTTTCATTTTTCCCTCTCCTTCCCTCTTTCCTGACGAAGCAACTGCCAGTTGCGAAAGCTCGTAATTCTGTGTGTGTGTTTGTGTGTTTTGTTCATGTGCCTGTCTGCCGGCACTTTCCCGCTTGGTAAGTCTTGGAATCTTTGTTTTTAATATATATATATATATATATATATATATATATATATATATATATATATATATATATGAGGAGTTATAAGGTATGTAATTTGGTCTTAAGTGTATGAAGGTGGAGCACCACGCCCCTCTGCACAGCATTCTTCTGTCATACCTAAGTGTATTTCGCTCTGTAGAATTCGAATGTAATATTTGTGCCAAAGATACTCATACGTGAAACAAAGGACTATCGATATCGATACTTTCTCTGCTGCTATCAACATGCATTGTTTTGATTGCTGGTTTTGTTTGATCTATGTTTTGAAAGACGTGCAGTGTGGTGCTGTGATCTTCCACACAATTTTCATTTTGCTGTGTTGTTTTGTGTTCGTTTGTGGCATATTATCACACAGGATGCCTAGAATTAGTAGCTTCAACCATAAACAATGTCAAAAACAATTCACAACCAAGTGCTTCTAGAAGGAAACTTGTTTTTGGTGCTAATGAAAATGGAGGCTGTGAATCCAAAAGTTCATGTAATATTATCGTTGATGTTAACATACTGTCACAATTAATATTGGACAATGTTATATGCAAGCATTGCTTTGGTGTTCAGTGTGTTTCTTTGGTGGAAGATAAGAGTGCCAGGAAACGCCTTGCTACAAACTTATCTGTGATATGCAGCAAACACAACGTTGGTGTGTCTTGCACGACATCTAAAATCGCTAACAAAGGTTATGATGTGAATTTGAGGGCAGCATATGGCATGGGCTGTATTGGTAGGGGACATAATTCAGCAAGAACACACAGTGCTGTGATGAATCTTCCTCCTCCTCCAGCAAAGTTTGAGAGGTATTATGGCTTACTGATTGAGGCTGTAAAAGAAGTAGCAGAATCTTCAATGAAAAGTGGTGCAGAAGAATCTATTGTCGAAAATGATGGTGACAGGGACATAGTGGCTGCTTTTGATGGTACCTGGCAAAAAAGAGGGCACACTTCACTGAATGGTGTTGTAACAGCAACATCTGTTGACACTGGTAAGGTACTAGATGTTGAAGTGCTGAGTAAATTTTGTCATAGTTGTGTGAAACGGATTGCAGATCATGTATGTAATATGAACTATAAAGCCTCAAGTGGAGGTATGGAAGTGCAGGGAGTTGTAAGCTTGCTTACCAGATCTGTTGCCGCCCGTGGCCTGCGTTATGTGAAGTACCTTGGTGATGGTGACAGTAAAGCTTTCTTTGATGTTCAAAAGTGTGCACCATATGGAGCTGACACTATTGTGCAGAAGTTAGAATGTGTGGGACATGTACAGAAAAGACTTGGCACTAGACTTGATTTGTCAGGAAAAAAAAAATTATCTGACGAGAAGGGAATAAAAGGGAGAGGGCGACTGACGGATGCATGAATTGACAAACTACAGACATATTATGGTTTGGCAATAAGAAGGAACACAGGGAACTTGAAAAATACGAAGCAGCCAGTTTGGGCCTTATACTTCCACAAAATGTCCACAGACAATAACCCTATCCACAACTTATGCCCAAAAGGAAGTGAATCATGGTGTGGCTACCAAAGGTCAATAGCTGGTGGTGAAGAATATCATCATAGGAATTCTCTACCAACTCTGTAATGGGAGCCATCAAGCCTATATTCAGGGACCTTGCAAATGAAAACTTACTGAATAAATGCCTTCATGGTGGTGCCCAAAACCCAAATGAAAGTTTTAACCAATGTGTATGGGAAAGATTGCCAAAAACCGTTTTTGTGGGAAGAAATGCACTTGCTATTGGTGTTTATGATGCAGTTTCATGTTTTAATGACGGTGTACAAAGCAGGAAATATGTATTAGAGAAAACGGGAGTTAATCCCAGAGTGAACTGTATCAAAGCTTTGTATGCGATAGAGAGCGTATAGTGAAAGCAGATAAATCATTTTTGGAGGTCATAAAATCAAGAAGAGAGCATCATAGAAATGTGAAGAGGAAGGAAACTGATACTGAAAACGAAAAGGAACCTGCTTATGGTGCTGGACAGTTCTAAAACTATGCCAAATACAAGCAGAAACTGTAATGGCCACTTTCCGCAAAACACAATTTTCTGTACTTAGGTACATGTAGCATCCAAAATAAATATCCTATTACTATCAAACTTGGTATGCTTATTAAACACAAACTCCTTAATGCAAAACTCTAGAATTTTCCAAATCTATTAAAAATTGTGGTAGAAATTGGGATACTTAACTATAAAATTTGAGTTTTTTCTAAACATGAAGTTTAAAATGTGATAACTCCGACATTTTTTCATAAATTAAATAAACTCAAGAGTTTTGTACTCCTTTAAGTATGATTTGTATGCTGTGGAAAATTCAATGCAGAATCTCTCTTACTTATGAAGAAAAGTGTACCTAAAGCAATTAATGCAGCCAATGGTAACGGAAAAAATGGTTGAATTTCACATATAAAACAAATTCCTTTTGTTGTTTTTCAACGTCCACTGCTATCAGTGTGAATCCTGAATACTTCTTGGTCACGCTGACAAATTTTTATGAATTTATTTGTAAAAGTATAGACAGTGGAAATTAAAATGTCCTGTGGTGCTATAAGTCGGCCCGTTTGACGTCCTACCCCGCTTAAATATGTTTTTATGTTGACCATATATTAAACGGATGTGAATTAGTAATTCCTATGCACAACTTTTTATATATTGGGCCTACACAAATAGAAATTATTCTACTGAATAGAAAAAATTGTCAAGGAGAAAATTTTTCAGTTTGTTTTCAAATTTAACTTTGTCATCTGTTAAGACATTGTAACTCAGTGGGCAAGTGACCAAACATTTTGTTGTGCCACAGTAATGAACGTCACTTTTTTCTTCTTCCAGTGTTTGCTATTATGTACATAATTGTTTATTTTGAACTATATTGGGTTATTGACAACAAACTTCATGAGGGAATAAATACACTATGAAGCAATAAATGCTTAAAACCTTAAACAGATGTAAGAAAGAGAATAATATATGAGCATTTGTCTGAATTAAACAGCAGCACGATCACGACCTATCAAGAGTGCGATTTGTCTTTACAAGATTTGCTGCTCGTGTTGGTCAGAATCCAGCAACTGTCATGCGAATACGAAAGGAGGGCCATACTAAATGTCATGCAGGAACCAATCAGCCCCACATGACCGCATATTGTTCGCTCAGATGCACAGAATTGTAAAGCCATTTCACATGCCTTGAAAGAAGGAAGGAAGATTGGGTTTAATGTCCTGTCAACATCGAGGTCATTAGAGGTAGAGTGCAAGCTTGGATTGTGCCCAGGATGGGGAAGTAAATCGGCCCAGCCCTTTCAAAGGAACCACCCCACCATTTGCCTGGAGCAATTTAGGGAAATCACAGGAAACCTAAATCTGAATGTCCGGATGCGGGTTTGAACTGTCGCCCTCCTGAATGGCATACCTCGAGTCAGGAAATGGGTTTCTTTGGGGTAAAGCAGTGTGACATCTGGAGCACCACAGACATCACCACAGCAACCACTGTTGCAGTTTCCCTTGACACGGCAGCAGTGTGAGGTGTGCTCAGAGTGATGCACCCAACACCAACAAAAACGATGACAACAACACTGGACGCATTAAGTGGCACCACACTAGTCTTCAAATGAGTCCCAATTCTGTTACAGTATCACAATGGACTTATCTGTGGAGACTCCAAGAAGAACCAACACTGCCAGACTGCATTCATCATCTTTGTATGGGCCCAGCACCTGGAGTGATGGTATGGGGTGTCATTTGGTATGTAACACGATCATCTATGATTCGTACAGCCAATAATTTGGATAGCAGGCATTGTGTTTCTGACGCTTAAGGTCGGTGACTGTGCTCTATCTTTGAAGTCTTTGTGATGATATCTTTCAATATGATATTGGAAGACTGCATGTTGTCCTTGCTGTCCTGACCTACTTCAATGCAGAGGGTGTTCTGTTCAACTGTTACCCTGGATAGAACATTTTCCAGATCTCTTGACACACTGAATACATTTGATCATAGGTTGGCGAGACAGTTGCACACCACCACTAACCATCCACTATAACAAAAACTGGCACTGGGTTGAAGCAGGATGAATTGGCATACCCATTTTGGTCTTCTAAATTCAGTAACAATCACTGCTACTAAAGGTGGTAGCTCTGTTTACTAAATTTCACATGCTGCATACCCCCAAAGTGCCAACAAATTTAATCACATATTCTTCTTACTATATTAGATATGCACAATAAGAAAAAAAAAATCACTATTTGCTACCCTTCCCAGAGCTGCAATTTTAATGGGTAGCTGTGTGCATATTGAAAAGAAATGCCCCAAATTCAGCATACTAACATATTTTTATACCAAATAGAAGTCATGTATCAAAAGGGATTTCCTAATTATATTTCATAAAGTTATAACAGTCAGCAATATATTTATTAATTGAGATAGTGAAAAACATTTTTTTCTTATAACTATACTTGTTGTGAACATCACTGTTATTCTTACCCTAGACTGCTGAGGATACATTCCATTCCATACAAAATGTACAGCAAAGCTGTTCTTAATATTTTCAACTGCTTGAAAAGATATTGATTAGAGGTATGTGAGTGGATAATTCTAATTAATATCTTCAGTGCAAGGGATACTTTTGAAGTGCAGTTTCTCTAAGGAAATCTCATTCCAGGCCAGGTAATGAATGCAGCTTATTACTCGAGCATTCTCCCACTGACCGTTACTAAAAAAAGGATATATTTTCACGAAAGTACAGATTTGATCCTATGAATGTAATTCTTTTTAGCCTACTAAAGTCACCATTTCACAACCTCTTTCACAAATATTACAGTAATGTTAGTGCAGATTAGTCATAAATCATAATAAGTTGTTGTTGTTGTCTTCAGTCCTGAGACTGGTTTAATGCAGCTCTCCATGCTACTCTATCCTGTGCAAGCTTCTTCATCTCCCAGTACTTACTGCAACCTACATTCTTCTGAATCTGCTTAGAGTACTCATCTCTTGGTCTCCCTCTACGATTTTTACCCTCCACGCTGCTCTCCAGTGCTAAATTTGAGATCCCTTGATGCTTCAAAACATGTCCTACCAACCGGTCCCTTCTTTTTGTCAAGTTGTGCCACAAACTCCTCTTCTCCCCAATTCTATTCAATACCTCCTCATTAGTTATGTGATCTAACCATCTAATCTTCAGCATTCTTCTGTAGCACCACATTTCAAAAGCTTCTATTCTCTTCTTGTCCAAACTATTTATCATCCATGTTTCACTTCCATACATGGCTACAGTCCATACAAAATCTTTCAGAAACGACTTCCTGACACTTAAATCTATACTCGATGTTAACAAATTTCTCTTCTTCAGAAACGCTTTCCTTGCCATTGCCAGTCTACATTTTATATCCTCTCTACTTCAACCATCGTCAGTTATTTTGCTCCCCAAATAGCAAAACTCCTTTACTACTGTAAGTGTCTCATTTCCTAATCTAATTCCCTCAGCATCACCCGATTTAATTTGACTACATTCCATTATCCTCGTTTTGCTTTTGTTGATGTTCATCTTATAACCTCCTTTCAAGACACTATCCATTCCGTTCAACTGCTCTTCCAAGTCCTTTGCTGTCTCAGAGAGAATTACAATGTCATCGGCGAATCTCAAAGTTCTTATTTCTTCTCCATGAATTTTAATACCTACTCCAAATTTTTCTTTTGTTTCCTTTACTGCTTGCTCAATATACAGATTGAATAACATCAGGGAGAGACTACAACCCTGTCTCACTCCCTTCCCAACCACTGCTTTCCTTTCATGCCCCTCGACTCTTATAACTGCCATCTGGTTTCTGTACAAATTGTAAATAGCCTTACGCTCCCTGTATTTTACCCCTGCCACCTTCAGAATTTGAAAGAGAATATTCCAGTTAACATTGTCAAAAGCTTTCTCTAAGTCTACAAATGCTAGAAATGTAGGTTTGCCTTTCCTTAATCTTTCTTCTAAGGTAAGTCGTAAGGTTAGTATTGCCTCACGTGTTCCAACATTTCTGTGGAATCCAAACTGATCTTCCCCAAGGTCCGCTTCTACCAGTTTTTCCATTCGTCTGTAAAGAATTCACGTTAGTATTTTGCAGCTGTGACTTATTAAACGGATAGTTCGGTAATTTTCACATCTGTCAACACCTGCTTTCTTTGGGATTGGAATTATTATATTCTTCTTGAAGTCTGAGGGTATTTCGCCTGTCTCATTCATCTTGCTCACCAGATGGTAGAGTTTTGTCATGACTGGCTCTGCCAAGGCCGTCAGTAGTTCTAATGGAATGTTGTCTACTCCCGGTGCCTTGTTTCGACTCAGGTCTTTCAGTGCTCTGTCAAACTCTTCCCGCAGTATTGTATCTCCCATTTCATCTTCATCTGCATCCTCTTCCATTTCCAGAACATTGACCTCAAGTACATCGCCCTTATATAAACCCTCTATATACTCCTTCCATCTTTCTGCTTTCCCCTCTTTGCTTAGAACTGGGTTTCCATCTGAGCTCTTGATATTCATGCAAGTGGCTCTCTTTTCTCCAAAGGTCTCTCTCATTTTCCTGTAGGCAGTATCTATCTTACCCCTAGTGAGATAAGCCTCTACATCCTTACATTTGTCCTCTAGCCATCCCTGCTTAGCCATTTTGCACTTCCTGTCGATCTCATTTTTGAGCCTTTTTTTATTCCATTTTGCCTGCTTCATTTACTACATTTTTATATTTTCTCCTTTCATCAATTAAATTCAATATTTCATCTGTTACCCACAGATTTCTATTAGCCCTCGTCTTTTACCTACTTGATCTTCTGCTGCCTTCACTACTTCATCCCTCAGAGCTACCCATTCTTCTTCTACTGTATTTCACTTATCAATGTCCTAACCACCATTTTTGCATTTCACAACACTGCCACAGTCTTATGTTATTAAAAAAGGTTACTAACTCTACTTTTAAAAAGCCATTGCATTCCTTAAAATCATTTAAGTATCAGAGAAATCCCAAATAAGAACAATGAAAAACCAAAATGTCTTACCTAATCCACATTAAGTGAAGTACTGTTGTACAACCAGAATTCAGAATTACAGTTAAGAGGATGCATAATTGGATTGCAGCCATATTAATATTGTAAATAGTCTTCACGGGTTTGCAGCCGGATCACGTTGTGCAAATTCCACAATATTTCCTCGGAGCAACTGTCCGACATCTTCAGGTGTTTCAACCTTGCTCGTGGCTAGGTACGACAGGTGGTATCCGCACGTCAACACCCCATTTTTAGAACACGCATACGAAGAATGCACAGCCGCAGAAATCGTGCATGCACAGTGATTTGCCCTATTCAGACTCACTCTGCGGCAAACCCGTGAAGACTATTTACAACACATCTGTCAGGAAAGCTTGAAGAGTCATATATTAATATTACTTATTAAAATAAGCCACACCACACAAAAATGGGAAATCTAGTAACATATGAAAGTTGGTTCTCCAGAGCTGATCACATATTTTCAATTTTCTGAATAAACTACCCATACTTACAATTTCAAAATGATTTTGCTGAAGAACCAAAAGAAAATAATACACCTTTAAAACACTAAGTGAAGTAGTGTGTTATACATATGCATGCATGATGTAGATATGCATGTTGACATACCTCCAAAACCTTTAGAACGGCAGGTAATGGCTGAACACCATGCTTACAACAAGATAGCTTGTATGCGTCGACAACATCCTTACGAGTTATATTCTCAGCTGCAAATAAACACAGAACATTAATTTACAAATAAACAAGTTTCTCTATCACTCAGAGGAGGATTGTTTATGACAAACTGGGAGCAAAATATAAAGTAAAAGATTTGTGCTTCAAGTATGACTCTCTTTAAAAAGATTCCCATTCATTCACAAGTTGTAATGATGATAATGACATGAAACTTGTTAACGTATCTCGAAAAATAGCAAGTTGTATTGACTGTAAACACACAGTATATGGTTTTCATTATTCATGTATACAACAAAGACCAAGTAATATTATACACTTTAGATTTATCTACAAGCTCCAAGCCACAACATGTTATAACATACATAAATGGAGGAACGAAAAGGTATTTTTAAATGTTTATGAATTAAGAACATGGGTGAGGTGAGGGGGGGGGGGGGGGGCTGATTGACATCTTATATCAATCTGAAATTAAAAGTATAACACAGTGTTAAAATCATGTTTCAAATAACCCAGATTTCAGGACCACTTACTTGGAGATTTTACGCTTCAGTTACAATCCCCACTGAACCAATGGTGGCCACCAATGATGGCCAATTTCTGTCTTCCACTGTTTTTTTATAATAATGCCAGTAATATACAAGATTACGCTGCTATATTGCCAAACCCTACAAAAGAAATCTCCCTGTGTTCATAAAAACAAAATCAAGCCCTGTGATATGATTAATATCTTACAACAGTAAGTTAATACAAATAACACAGCCAACCACCTTAATATATTGTATGTGACAAAACAGAGTGCCTGACAGGTTGAAGCTTTGAGGCAGCCCATGAGGTACAAGAGGTATGTTTGAATAGCACACCTAGTAGCACAAAGCCTGCAAAAGCCATGGAGCCAGGCTTGAGTTGTGGTTGCATGCACTGTTGTGTGTTATCACATATAATCAACACCTCATATACACCATATCAGTGGTTGTCAAAACTTTTTTGCCCAAGAGCCAATAGTAACATTGTGGGGCCCACCCTCGGGCTGTAATGTACTGATACTGTTATCAAATGGTAACCTACATTAATTAGTATGTTATGAGCCCCCAATAGGCTAGCTAAAGCACAGGTGTGATAAATTAGCCACCAGCTTCCAAATATTGATTGTTAAATGTTGGTACCATTTGGAAGACTTCTTGTAGACTGTTCTTTTTTTTCAGGCTGCTACCTCTCTCAGCAACCTCAAAGTTGCGAAACTGTAATTGACTGACAAAGTATTGTCGCGCTGTGTGTGAAAGGATGATTAATCCATTAATGACAGTAAAGAGTACCTACATCTAAATGAAATGTGCAATATGAGGCACAATCGCAAATGTTTATTCACTGTTTCGGTCATTTTTGTTCTAAGCATTGCATGAGAACAATCTTACTTTTCTACTTCTGCAAATATGTACCAAATTTCAAGATGGCAGTCTCTATTGTGTGTATGCACGAATTCATGTAATTTAATGATGTTTACACTGTAGTAGCTGGTTGGTAGAAGTAATACACATCCATAAGTTGTCAGTACTGGAAGACAAACAATAAAACATCTCCCCATTTCAGATCCTCTAACCTGGCAGTGACCGCACTACTTACCCCTCTGCCCCTGACATAAGCAGCCAACTTTACTTAGCTCAAAGCCGAATTCACCAACATCAATTAAAATTAAGCACATCTTAAATGTTACCTCTATAAATATTTTCATTTGTCACTGAGGTTTTTTGATTTGGTTGTTAGTTGCTACATGCCTACTGTTATACAATGCAGCTGAGAACTGTGGGCCGCACAAATACTTGGTTCTAGCTGCATGCGGCCCACTGGCTGCAGTTTCACATCCCTTGCTTCATATTACGAGACATCATTTCGAGCAATGACCACTCGTGTACAAAATCCCAACTCCTCAATATACATATTCTTATAGTACTGTAACACCTGCTTCAACATTCATTTTTGACAGCTATTGGTTCCAAGGATTTTGTTTCCCTTTAGTTTACCTTCAACTCAGTTGTTTCTTCAATTGAAATTCTCCAGTTGTCAAGTTGTAATTTTAACCATATAACAGGTTTTGATTCAGTTATGAATCATTTTCAAGTATGTGAATAAGTTATGCCAAAAACTACAGTCACATAATATAGTATACATAATTTTAAGACAAGTGTAATCAGCTGAAGGCGCTACTGAAATATGGTGTATTATGAAAACGCACATAGGAGATGAGTTTAGATCACTTCATCTCATCTGAGTCAGAAGGAAGTGATGCACCACAGCCAGACAGCTAGTTTCACCAACAATAGCTTTTGTTTCTAGACTCCCACTGCTCCTGCTATTAACGCACAACCAGTTCAACAATAAGACAATGGCCTGTAAGAGCTCTAATACTTAACTCTTAATTTGGTAGTACTACGATGTGTGCACAGTGTGCGTAGATGCAGGAGCAGCTGGCTGCAGTTCACAAACAGCTGACAACACTTTTAGCAACTGTTAGCCTTCTTCAGACTGTTGCCTTTGAGTATAATGGTGGCAGAGAATCTGGCACACCATATGCAATACCTTAGGTGTTGCGTGTTTACACGTCGGGCTCTGCAGCCAAGGCACCTCGCAGCATACCTGACGCGGACAATTAGCCCTCATTGCAGGGTGATGTGCCCTTGCATAGGATACAGCAAGCATATGAGAACTTAAAGAGGGTTCAGGTCAGTCTGCAATTTCTGAGTGGTTAGGAGTAAATGCAGAAAAACTAAATACAGTGATAGCAGCCAAAAACTGTCACACAGCACCTGTGATAGATGCGGATTCTACATCTACACCTACATCCATACTCCGCAAGCCACCTGACAGTGTGTGGCGGAGGGTACCCTGAGTACCTCTATCGGTTCTCCCTTCTATTCCAGTCTCGTATTGTTCGTGGAAAGAAGGATTGTCGGTATGCTTCTGTGTGGGCTCTAATCTCTCTGATTTTATCCTCATGGTCTCTTCGCGAGATATACGTAGGAGGGAGCAATATACTGCTTGACTCTTTGGTGAAGGTATGTTCGCGAAACTTTAACAAAAGCCCGTACCGAGCTACTGAGCGTCTCTCCTGCAGAGTCTTCCACTGGAGTTTATCTATCATCTCCGTAACGCTTTCGGGATTACTAAATGGTCCTGTAACGAAGCGCGCCGCTCTCCGTTGGATCTTCTCTATCTCTTCTATCAACCCTATCTGGTACGGATCCCACACTGCTAAGCAGTATTCAAGCAGTGGGCGAACAAGCGTACTGTAACCTACTTCCTTTGTACTCGGATAGCATTTCCTTAGGATTCTTCCAATGAATTGCAGTCTGGCATCTGCCTTACCGACGATCAACTTTATATGATCATTCCATTTTAAATCACTCCTAATGAGTACTCCCAGATAATTTATGGAATTAACTGCTTCCAGTTGCTGACCTGCTATTTTGTAGCTAAATGATAAGGGAGCTATCTTTCTATGTATTCGCAGCACATTACACTTGTCTACATTGAGATTCAATTACCATTCCCTGCACCATGTGTCAATTCGCTGCAAATCCTCCTGCATTTCAGTACACTTTTCCATTGTTGCAACCTCTCGATACACCACAGCATCATCTGCAAAAAGCCTCAGTGAACTTCCGATGTCATCCACCAGGTCATTTACGTATATTGTGAATAGCAACGGTCCTATGACACTCCCCTGCGGCACACCTGAAATCTCTCTTACTTCGGAAGACTTCTCTCCATTGAGAATGACATGCTGCGTTCTGTTATCTAGGAACTCCTCAATCCAATCACACAATTGGCCTGACAGTCCATACGCTCTTACTTTTATCATTAAACGACTGTGGAGAACTGTATCGAACACCTTCCGGAAACCATAAACACGGCATCTACCTGGGAACCCGTGTCAATGGCCCTCTGAGTATCGTGGACGAATAGCACGAGCTGGGTTTCACACGACCGTCTTTTTCTAAACCCATGCTGATTCCTACAGAGTAGATTTCTAGTCTCCAGAAAAGTCATTATACTCTAACATAATACGTGTTTCAAAATTCTACAACTGATCAACGTTAGAGACATAGGTTTATAGTTCTGCACATCTGTTCGACGCCCATTCTTGAAAACGGAGATGACCTGTGCCCTTTTCCAATCCTTTGGAACGCTACGCTCTTCTAGAGACCTACGGTACACCGCTGCAAGAAGTGGGGCCAAGTTCCTTCGCGTACTCTGTGTAAAATCGAACTGGTATCCCATCAGGTCCAGCGGCCTTTCCTCTTTTGAGTGATTTTAATTGTTTCTCTACCCCTCTGTCGTCTATTTCGATATCTACCATTTTGTCATGTGTGCGACAATCTAGAGAAGGAACTACAGTGCAGTCTTCCTCTGTGAAACAGCTTTGGAAAAAGACATTTAGTATTTCGGCCTTTAGTCTGTCATCCTCTGTTTCAGTACCATTTTGGTCACAGAGTGTCTGGACATTTTGATTTTGGAACTCAATAAGGGTACTTGAAGGGGATCAAGGTCTGAATAAGACATTTCATATAATGGAGATACTGAGCCTACCCTGAGACAGCTGCTTAATTCATCTGCCAGTTTGTCTGCACCTCCCACAACAGATTAATTCCTGTAATCTAAATGTTACCACTTGCGACTGCTCTCCGATTCTGTCTCTGGTTTCCTGCCTTAAAGTGGCTTAACTGGCTTCCTATAGACTCACACTTAACAATGTTTAAGTCAGTTAGTCATCAATATATGGTAATGAGTAGCAGCTTGTAAGGAGTTCGTGTCCCTCGAGGTAGAGTGTCAGTGTGGAGGCTGGACGTTTGGCCTTACCCTATCACCCTTTGAGTGGACAGGTGACCACTCTGTCAGCAAAGTCTGAGCAGGCACATGGAAAGGGGGGGGGGGGAGGGGGTGTTGTGCGTTGGTAGTTATCGGGAGCTCCAATGTTAAGAGCTTTAAGAAAAAAATGTCCAGTGCTTGAAAGAAGTACAATATGCACTCAGTACGTCTGCTAATGGTCCACACCTGAGATGTGGAGGGCGGCCTGTCTGCAGTTATCAAGGGTGGAAGGTGGAGTAGTCTGCAAGCTGTGGCTAACGTTGGCAACAAGGACGCTTGTTGCTTGGATTCTGAGGCCATCCTCAGTTCGTATAGGATACTGGCGGAAGTGGTGAAGATAGATTGCCTTGCTGATGGGATACAGAGTACACAATATGCAGCATTGTACCCAGAGCTGATCAGTGTACTTTGGTTTGGAGATCGATTCTGTGACAGTAATGGCTGAAGATTTCTGAACCTGCATTATTAGGCAGAGAATTGTAGGAGTTCCCTTGATATCTCAGGGGTGCACAACACACAGGAAGCAGCTACTCAGATAGCAGCATACTTGTGGAGTGCAAATGGGAGTTTTTTATGCTAGGAAGTAATTTGAGGTCCTATGATGAACGCTTATGTCAATAAACACCAGGGATATCAGATCACGAACAAAGTAAAGACACTTTGACTCAAAATATTAACACAAAATATCTGATGAGGCAAATATCCGCAACTAAAGAACATATTGATAGAATCTTTAGGTGCTGCCAAATAATTATGGAAACATAATGAGTGGCAGGCAGACCACTCAGTCATGAGAGGTCACATCCATGCCAAAGATGGTTGTCTGGTGTCAAGGAGGGTGCCCCAGCTGCTGGTTCTACACTCCCATGAATCTACTTGGTTCAAATTAATTATTGCATGTTTGTACCAGCTACCTGATTCCACAATGACAGTTGCAGAATCATTCGAAGAAAATCAATGCTCAGTAACATGGAAACACCCAGATCATGCACTATTTGTTGATGTCCATTGGTTGAATGGTTGACTGGGGATATGGGGGGGTAGTGGGGCTGGGGAGGGGTTCAAAAATGGTTCAAATGGCTCTGAGCACTATGGGACTCAACTTCTGAGGTCATCAGTCCCTAGAACTTAGAACTGCTTAAACCTAACTAACCTAAGGACATCGCACACATCCATGCCCGAGGCAGGATTCGAACCTGCGACCGTAGCGGTAGCGCGGTTCCAGACTGTAGCACCTAGAACCACTCGGCCACCCCGGCCGGCGGTGGAGAGGGGGCATGAGGGGACCAATGTCGAGGTCATTGGTCTCACAATCTAAAGAACAACGCCAACAGCACAGTCCAGTTAATGCAAAAGAAAAAACAGGCAAACAAAGAGACAAAAAGAACACCAGGGTGGCAGTAAGAGTACAAAACTGAAGGGGCATGGCGATAGAAGGGGGAGAGCATGGACACCCTAAAGAGAATATGGGGAATGGGACAAAGGGGGAAGATGGAAATTGCAGTGGAGATAAGAAGTGGAGCCCAATAAATAAATCCATCCAAGGGAGGACAGCATATAAGCAACATCCCGAAGCTGTGAAGAGAATAGGGCAGCTAAGTAGGGAATGAACTGGTAGCGGTGGCGTAGGAAACCAGGAGCTGGGACTTCCAACCAAAAGGGATTGCGGGGAGGGGGGGGGGACCCTGCAGTATCAACCAGAAGACTAGCGATAGAGCTAGTGCGAAATGCACCAGTGGCCAAACAGATACCACGATGGTGGACTGGATCCATGAGGAGCAGTATGGAAGGGGCAGCTGAGCCATAAACTTGACAACCACAGTCCAGGCAAGGCCCGATACAGGCGGAGGAAGAGTCTAACAATATGTGCCCCAAGAAGTTTTGACAAAGAAGTGAAGGACGCTTAGTTTACAGAAACAGCCAATCTTCAGAATGCTAATAAAGGGCAACCAAATACACTTGCTGTCAAAAAAAAAGACCCAAGAAATGTAAATGTGGGACTACGGTCAGGTGTTGGGTGTCAAAGTAGAGCTCCGGATCAGAATGGACCATAGTATGGCAAAAGAAATGTAGGGGGGGATTGAAAACCACGTGAATGCATCCAGAAGCATGCCAAATGGTACCCTGGAGTTGTCATTCTGCAGGGGCTACTGTGTTGGAACTAGCCTAGATACAGAATTCATCCACACACAGAGCAGGTTGGTTGGTTGGTTTAAAAAGGGGGGGGTGGGGACAAAACTAAGAGGTCATCGGTCACTTGTTCCCAGTAGAACAATTACCCAAGGGAAAGAAGAAAACAAAGACCATGTATGGCACAATAACAGGAGAAAGGAAGAATCAGAAGAACGTCAGAAGGACAACAAACACTACAATGAACAAAACAGGACAAGAAAATCAAAGAGAGGTGCAAGAAACAGGGAGAAGAGATTAAAAACAAGAAAGAAGATCACCATGGCTGGCTGACCATGAGAATAAAAAAAGGAGAAACCAGCCACTCTGCCACACATTAAAACCTCCACCCTAAAAGCCCTAGGGTGGAAGGCACACAGGGACAAAGGACATGTGCCAAAACTTAAATCAAATGATATAACTCACCCTCACAAATAAAACGTAAAACAAAATCAGCCAATGAGGCATCGTCATATAAAATGAGCGGCAATGAGTCTGGTAACACAAGATTTTGTCGCTGGGCAGTCAAAGTGGGACAGTGCACCAGAATATGGGCCACTGTCAACCAGGTGCCGCACCAACACTGAGGCGGGTCTTCACAGTGCAGGAGGTAACCGTGGGTCACCCAAGCGTGGCCAATGCGTAGCCAGCAGAGGACAACTGATTCCCTGTGAGGGGCCCACATGGAAGACTTCCATACTTCTTAGTCTCCTTAATGACACACAGTTTGTTGTGTGTACTGTTACGCCATTCCATCTCCTAAAGTCGAAAAACCCTGTGGCATAAGTCAGAACACAGGTCAGGTTCAGAGATGCCCAACTCCAGAAGCGGTATCTGCGTAGCGTGCTTGGCCAGCCTGTCGGTAAGTTTGTTGCGTGTGGTCCACACAAACTGGACCCGTCCAAGGCATAGATCGACTTCTGGATGGACGCCACTAAAGGATGGCGAAGGTAGCACTGGTTGATAGCTTGTAGGCTGCTCAAGGGGTCAGTACACAGAAGAAACGATTCCTCGGGGCATGAACGGATATACTGGAGTGCGCGAGATATGGCCACCAGCTCTGCAGTGAATACACTGCAGCCATTGGGCAAGGAATGCTGTTCAATATGGCCTCTGTGGACAAAGGCATAGAAAAATTACCATCAGCCATCAAGCCGTCAGTGTAAACCACTTCAGCGCCCCATAATACTTCAAGAATCGAGAGGAAGTGACAGCGGAGAGCTGCAGAGTTTGAAGAATGAGGTCCCTATGGAAAATGACTGCCTGAAGCGTAACCGAAGACTGGTGAGGAGTAATGGACACTGGGATATCGCCAAGATGGTCACTTGCATGAAGATTGGGCGGCAGAAGCAGTTTTGATCAACAGTGAACCTGACCGCATCTTTTTCAAACTTGTCTTTGATTGATTTCACAAAAAATAATGGCTTGGTGGCACTGAAAGTGCCCCGTCAGTCCTGGTGCAGATCTGGTAGCTGGGAAAGGATTTCACCCCATGCTGGTGAGCCTGGCCATCCTCCTGGGGTGTAGCCAGAAAAGGGCAGGCCACAGGATTATAAGAACAGCATTAAAAGGTACATTGCCAACTAAAGAGCCAGCTATAGAAGAATGGTGAGGTTTTTGAAGCTTAATGCATTTCGTTTGCAAAGCATACAACCCGACACCACCCACATCAATCAGAGGCTCTCCCCAGAGGCATCACCCAGCCACAACAAGGGCTATCTGGCACAGTGGCCATTTCTGGGAGTTCCGATACTCCAGAATGACAAGCAACCACTCCTAGCCATATGCGGGGAAGCAACAACTCAGGTATCAGAAGTACGATCCCTGTGTTGTCGGGGGCTCAGCCAATACAGTACACAACAACCCCACCACACCTGTTGGCTGCATAGCATTAAAGGACAATGGCGTCAAGGAAAACATGGAAGAGGCAGTAAGGCTACAGGCTGGAGACACCATGTAAGGTTTTCTTCCCCAGTAAGCTCACACTACGGAGAGCAAATTTAGAAAGCAAGGTCAAACCCCAAAAGTGGACCAAAGAGGAAAGGTGAAAAAGAAAGGCAAGAGGAACAAAAACCGTAAGGAAGGATAGTCGGCCTGATGTAAGCAAGGACAACCAAGAGAGGGGAAGGAGAGGGAGAGGTGAAGGGGCAGGGGCACAGGGAAGGGAATGCGGCCCTAAAAGGAAGAAAGAGCTGCAATAGCTCAGGGCCCTGTGTGTGTGCCATGCATGAAATCACAAATGAACTGTGAGCCCCCTGGGGGGAGATGGAGACAACTTTAACCTACCAAGTATAAACTGGGACATCATACAGACATAAGTGTTAAGTAATTTTAAACACGTTTTCTGCAAACTGTCTTGAAAGCTAGTTCCACAGCCTCAATGGAAATATTTTAGATCTTATTGACAATATCAGCTTAGAAGTATCACAGCAATAATGATTACTGAAGTTAATAAATCCATTAATAAGGCTAGGAGAGTATTTTTGCTAGAAAGGGCTGAGAAGCAGTTGTTAACATCCCATTTAGACAATAAATGGACATCATTTACATCCAGTTTGATGAACTTAAGAGAAGTACGATCTGAGTACAAGGATTAAGGATGGAAAAGACCCACCATAGGGTAATAACGAATCTGGAAAATACTGAGTTAGCAGAGACTGTTGCATTTTCAATTTAAAAAAATAATAATTCATGCTTCTATAAAAAGGGTGATGAGAAGCCTATAACTTCCATCATATCTTAGCAAAAGAAAAATTCTGGTCCAATGTGAAATCCCTAAGTGGGTCAAAGGTTTCTATCCAGTCACTCATTGACCAGTTTGGTGCAGAAATAGAAGACAGCATAAAGAAAGCTGAAGTTTTAAATTTAGTATTTAATAGACGATCATTGTTGGACTGCCACTTAAGACTCCCGGATGGAGGACATACATTCTTAAATGATGCACCATGAAAGAATTATCCAAATGGAATGGAAATCGGTAGACATGATGCGCATGTACAGAAAAACAAATGATTACAATTTCAGAAAAAACTGGACAATTTATTTAAGAGTAAGAGCCTCACAAATTGAGCAAGTCAATAATGTGTTAGTGCACCTCTGGCACTTGTGTAAGCAATTACTTGGCTTGGCATTCATTGATAGAGTTGTTTGATGTCCTACTGAGTGACAGCATGCCAGATTTCATTTGGCACGTTAGGTAGTCAAAATACCAAGCTGGTTGGAGGGCCCTGCCCACAACGCTCCAAATGTTCTCAATTGGGGAGAGATCTGGCAACCTTGCTGGCCAAGAAAGGGTTTGGCAAGCACAAAGGTATGTAGTAGAAATTCTCACTGTGTGCAAGTGGGTGGTATATTTCTGAAATGTAACCCCAAGATGGTTTGGCATGAGGGGCAATACACACAGGGTGCAGAATATCATCGACACACAGCTGTACTATAAGGAGGGTGTGGATGACAACCAATGGGCCCCTCCAATGAAAAGAAATGTCACCACTGAACTTCACTCCTGTCAGGCTGTATGGTGGGCGACAGTCACGTTGGTATCCCACTGCTGGCCAGGGTGTCTTCAAATACACCTTTGCTGATCACTGGGGCTCAATTCAGAGTGGGGCTCATCACTGACGACAATTCTACTCCAGTCAGTTCGATGCCAGGGCGAAGTTCTTCCTGACAGTGGTGGGACACCAACTTGACTGTCGCCTGCTATATGGCCCAACAACCAGGAGTGGAGTTCTGGGGTACCATTTCTTTTGACAGCTGGACCCCTTCAGTTGCCATCTGCGGCACCCTTACAGCACAGCAGAATATCAACAATATTCTAATTCAGAGATGGGATCCTAGATTTGTTACCAGTAGGTTTGATCAACACACAAGTATTACAGACATGCTTCGTGAACTCAAATGAGACTCCCTGAAGAAAAGGCAACGTTCTTTTCACCAAACACTATTGAGAAAATTTGGAGATCAACATTTAAAGTGAATTACAGAATGATTCCACTGCCGCCAATAAGAGAAATTAGGGCTCATTTGCATGCATAGAGACAGTCTTTTTCCCTTTCTCTATTTGCAAGTGCAACAGGAAAGGAAATTAATGACTAGTGGTGGCCATACACCACCTGCTTTTGATCCATTCATTGTGTCCTTGTACCCAAAACGAATGATCAACACACCGTGTGTTTGGTATTTTAGCAAGAGAGAAACACACTAGAAGATTTGCAGCATTTTTCTGCTGCACTACTCATTCAATCACATCACTTTCTCAGATTAAACACAATTTTTAAAATTAATACTGTAACTTAACATCCGTATTTAAACATCAAGGCACGATCATGGTAAACGACTGAATAATAAAAGGTGGTCCCTAGCTTACAGCAACTTGCTACATGGTAAAATTGTGACATGTGTAAAAAATAGTTACATCTAGAAAAATACTCCACATGCTTGTACCACTACTAGTCATTTCCTTTCCTGTTCCATTGAAAAATAGAGAGAGGGAAAAACAACTATCTACATGTCTCCATACAAGTCCTAATTTCTCTTATGTTCATGGTCCTTAAACAACATATACGTTTGTGGCAGTAGAATCTTTCTAGAGTCAGCTTCAAATACTGGTTCTCTACTTTTTTTAATAGCATTCCTGGAAAAGAACTTGGCTTTTCATCTGAGGATTCCCATTAGAGCTCCCAAAGCACTTCTGTAATGCTTTCATGTCATTCAGACCTACTCATAATGTCTTCCTTTAATCCGACCTGATGGAGATCCCAAACATTTGGGCAGTACTCAAGAACAGTTTGCACTACTGTCGTATATGCAGTCTCCTTTACAGATGAACCACACCTCTCTAAAATTCTTGCAATAAATGGAAGTTGACTGTTTGCCTTCCACACTACAATCCTTACATGCCCGTTTTATTTCATGTATCGCTTTGCAATGTTACGCCTAAATATTTAACTGACATGACTTTGTCAAGCACCACACTACTAATGTGGTTTTCAAACATTATGGGTTTGTTTTTCCCACTAATCTGCAGTAACTTACATTTTCCAACATTTCGTGCTATCTGCCAATTGTCACAGCAACTAGAAATTTTGTCTAAGTCATATTGTGTCCTCCTACAATCACTCAATGACAACACATTTCTGCAGAGAGTGCACAGAATAATGTGGAGGGTACATGCGCAATTGACAGAGAACTCGTGGGGAGAGGGGTAGTGGTGGGGTTTGCAGCAGGAGCTGCAGGCGAAACACACAGTGCTGGAGGGGAAGTGCCATTCTAAACTGAAGCCTAAGCCCACATTTTTTGTAAATGTTAAGTATGTGCTCGTATGTGCATTGTGAACATTCAAAAAGATCTACTGTCACCTCTGCTTTGGTTAGTATTTAGAAAGAAATCCACTGAAAATACAACAAAAACACTGATTTATTTTCACCTGGTTTTTTTGACCATTTGTAACTTTCAGAGAAGCATCGTGGGTGGCAAAATTTGAGTACAACCTTCATTTATCTTGTTGCTGTCTTGAAATTTGCTTCTTTTACCAAAACACAATGGGATTTACACAATGTCACCTCACTAACATGTGCAGACAACTGCAAGAGGATGTGGTTTATTAAGTGAGGAACTGGGAAGAATTAAGGTCAATAGCTTATGAAAAAGCACATCCTCGGTAAAAAACTAAATACATATACATGCGTCATAACTTTGATTGGCAAGTTGTTTTATTTTTGTATTATAGTACGTGTGTTAATGTGCATAATTGTGTGTTTCTTGTATACTGCAATTGGTGCTAATGCAATTTTTTAATAAATTTTTGGGTTGTGTTGATAGCTGTTGGTAATTATGTTGGATTACTATTGGTAGGTATCATGAAGTTTATTTTACCTACAGTGGTGAGGTTACATTTTTTATATTAGTTAGATGAGTGAGTTCTGGTTTTGGGGTACTGTATACTTCATTACAGATACATAGATCAAGTGAAATTTCCAGTACCTATCTTTGGTATCTTTGAGTAGATTCATGATATCATGGATTTCATTTGAGCTACATAGGTCAAATGTGATGTCCAGCACCAATTCTTTTCAGTTTTCTTTTTATTGTGGTTTTGTTGAGTGCTGAGGATTTGGTATGCTTGATTTTTGCATTAGTATTTGTTTTGGAATGTATTAATTATTATGACTGTCACACATTCAGTCTGTCCTCTCCCAAAACTCCTTAATCCCTGCAGTTATCCCATTAGTTTTGGGTTATTTCTGCAATTATATACTTTTCACACTATGCGAGTCTGTCTGCATATACAATGAGTGAGACCATGGTTGCCATGTTTGAAATACGGGTGTCTGCCATCTTGATGACATCAAGGGTCGTACGGCAATCTGAGGCTTTGCCCACTGACTCCCATTAGCATTAAATCCAGCGCTTTGTGTCTAGTATTATAAACTGCCACTGCTTTCCTAAAACAACACTGCTATAAAGCCTTTTTTAATATATAACAAGTGGTATCTTAAGCATGTGTCTCTCTCAGTTATCAATTGGCAATCCCGTTTTGTATCCGTTTATGAACTGCTGAGCTGTCATCTACAAATATCAAAAATTCACTGATAGTGACTATCTTCTTACTTGTATTTCATGGATAAGTGTTTGCAGTGCTCACCATAAGGTCTGTTGGAAAGGCAAGATGTGACATAACTGGCTTTAAATGTGGGCACCAAGATAATAGAAGAGACAAAATGTGTTTCAATGCAATCAAATTAAACTAATTTCTCACATCATGAACTACCAACAACCCCAGCAGAATAACATATTTAAAACAAACAAAAGAGTGGTGATAACTTGCAATGGTTATCTAGCTCTTCACTCATCCTCAGAAGTCAACCTAACCATAATCTTAGGTTACACTATATATTCCAAGACGTGGCTGAGAGCAACAAAATAAACTCTGAAGAATATAAAATGCACTTAATGTTGTTGCTAAAAACAAACCATCCATTTTCTCACCCTACAGTTGCCACCTGAAACTATCAAACTAAAAGAATGCTGAAAGTTTTACTTAGTAATTCAACCAATACAGTCCAAGGACATTATTCTGACTGGGGTTCCCCAAGGCTCAATCTTAGGACTACCATTGTTACTCATATATGTAAATGATATTCTGCCTTATACACAACAAGCAGAATTGGCATTTTTGCAGACAACATAAGTATTTTAATCGATCCAGGCACACATACAGAAACAGAGGAAATGTCAAAATTTGTTCGTAAAAGTATCAGTGAAAGTTTTGCTGTGAATAGTCTCACCCTCAGTTTTAAAATTACACAACATATTTAGTTCCGCACCAATGATAGGGGTAATACATTGTGGGGAAATAATGAATACGGTGGGAGCTTCAAAATTCTTAGTGTCAATATCAATCAGAATTTAAACTGGAAAAAGCACATTTTGGAGCTCCTAAATCAACATATTTCAGCCAACTTGCCATAAGAATCATTGCAAATTTTGAGGAGAGAGAAATTAGTAAGCTGACATATTTTCCTCCAATACTGTCATATGGAATAATGTTCTATGGGAACTCATCTTTAAGAAAGGAACTCTTCAGTGCTCAAAACTGTGCTGTGAGAATAATATGTGGTGCTAAACCATGATCATCTTTTAGACCTCTGGTTAAGGAATTTGGTATTATGACCACTGCTTCACAGTATATTTATTCACTAAGGAAGTTTGTTCTAAATAATCCACTGCAGTTCAAAAGTAATAATGATGTCCATAATTACAATACCAGGGAGAAAAATTATATTCATTACTCCACATTAATATTTTCTTCAGCACAAAAAGGAGTGCACAATGTTGCAACTAAAATATCTGTTAACATACCCTGTGATGTAAAATGTCTGACAGACAGTAAAGTAAATTTAAAACTGAATAAGTTTTTCATTGACAAAACTACTGAATCGTACAACATTTTCTATTACTGTAACGTGTTAAAGGTTTCTTCTCCCCACATTCTCTGACTTCACCGGCTGACAATAAATCTGTGAATATATGCACCAGACGGTGACATGACAGCAGCCATTAACATTATGTCACTGGTCAAGGCTGACAAAGATTTATTAACTCTGATATGTATTTTTTTTAAAAAAAGAAAGCTTATAAATGTTCAGCATTTAGCCATATTTACAAATAAATTTGTGATGTGAAGATAAAATGACTTCTTCCACATCATTACAATTTATTGTGCAAATGATCCATTGACCAAGAAACTCACTCCTACCACTAGCTATGCAAAACACTCGTTACGAGCATAAATATAGTAGAAGTAAAGCATTCATTCTTACAGTTACTATTTGCCACTTCAGACTATCTCCACGGGCCCTCGATCATATTACGCCATGTAAGTAGCTGTATCCCTTGAATAGCACACATGTGACCTATCCATAGCAACATTATTACAAACCACCACTTTACAAGCATGAATTTAGACACTCTGCTTGGTTTCAAACTAGTGTCCACACTATGAATGGTGATTGAAAGTGACAGCTGTGCACAGATGACCATGTGTGGGGCTGTCTCTTTTTAAACATTTCCACTAATCTCTTGAAAGAAGTGCAAATAGTTTTCTAACCTAGGCAGCACACAAAGTTATTGACATAATCTGTAGAGCAACAATGTCATGCTCTTAATTGCATCCTGAATGTCCTCCTCTACTTCACAGAACAGCACACATCAGATTCCATTCTAAACATCTACAACAATGCCTTCTGTCAGCTTTGTAGCAGCCTAGAGTTCTAAAAGAACATGAGAATTATGTTTTACTAACTAAAATTCACTTTCAATGACAAATGCTGCACCAAACTTAATAATGATAGGTAGATTTTTAACCAGTTCGACAAGTAATTTCTACAGCGAAAAACAACCAAGAGGCATAGTGTTGCCAGTGACAGAGAAATTGTTCCCAAAATGGTTTGTATACAATAGTTCTGTAATTAAGGAACAGTGCAGAAAGTTTCTTCGAGTTGCTACGGAGAATGGTGTAATGGTTCCACTAATAAGACCATGGCCGATTTCCAGCTCTATCCTCATATGCCCCTAACCTACTTTGTAGTTGTTTTAAGTACAGTGCACATGCACATAATATTATGTGCTTGACATGTGCTATACTGTTCTGTCAAATGGTCAAACAACAAATAAATAAATAAAAAGTGTTTTACATACTGTTAGTTGCAGTGTGGACTTTAACCCCCCTTGCATTAAATTTCTTACAATGGTGAGAGAGCAAGAAAGTACTCCAACAGACAGGAAAGGGTAAAGAAGGTCCTGTGATCTTCCAAAACCAACTTTAAAAAGATTTTCCAAAAGTAACAAAGGAATCACAAAATTTCATCTACAGGTCACAAAACACATCATATAGCTGCAATTGCTTTCCACAAATTAAGTATATGATCAGATGAATAGTGTTAAATTTGTGTTATGATAATGCAACACCACTGAAGAAAGTTTCAAAGTGAAGACAAATCATAGGTTCATTATAAGATTCACCTACATAGCAATAATAAGCCAACTTTTGCAGGGGGTATACATTACAGTTACTGTATGTCAATCATTGTCTGCTTTGGAGACGTGTGGCCATCTATGCAAAAATCAGTAGCCTTCCAGGTTACAGACATTGTTCTTTATGATATACCTAATTTTTATACAACAAAGTACAGTAACACCAATTAACGGATGTCATAAGGCCATATTTCGAAATAATCCTATTCAAACCAACTTCTTTTTAAATGTAGCTACATCTGAGTTAATATAGTATGAATATTTTTGGTAATAAGAACAGTTTGTTACACAGTTCATGAAGGAACATTGCATTAATAACAATATTACAAACTAAAATCTTAAAGTTGGCCCCAACATGCAGGAATACAATAGAAAGCTGAAGTTTACAGTGGTATATCACGAAACAGGCAATGTATCGACTGAAAAATGGAACAATGTATAATGGATCATATCATCTGAATTTGGCTCAATTCTTCTCTCACTAGTATAGAGTGATTTTGCATCAGATGCCATTTAATTTTACTGGTATCTGTCCCTGTCTTATCTCCCCCCCCCCCCCTCCCCCTAGACACAAACACAAATGCATACAAACAAGCATTCGGAACTTAACCGGAATAATACATCAAATAGGACACAGAAAAAAATTTAAACGCAGTTACACAATTTGATGAAACAATGAAAGCATACCATTAAGGCACAACCTCGTTAAAACTGCTCTTATGTATTCACTTACAAAAAATCGGCAAAATTGTTTTCATAATAAACTGTGCATGATTAAAAACATTTAAAACTATAGAGTATGGCACCAGTGATTACAAACTGTGTAACACAATAAATATTGGTGACAACGGGCCTAAGTCTACGTGGGCGGCAGGATCATATTGCACAGTAACAAAAGGCAACAAGCATGAAAGTAAAGATACTGACACAGAAAACATTACGGATAAAGTTGCGACACTACGAGAAAACTATCCGATTCGAATATATATATATATATATAATGTCTGGCTGATACTGATAAAGAAGCGATAAATAAAGCAACTAAATAAAGTTGTCTTACTGGTTGCTTTACTACAGTGAGGGGCTAAGACAAGCAGCACAACAGATACCGATTTTACGAAAAAATTTATTCACTGTTAACCAAGAGAAATATTATTCTGTGAATCCACAATCAATGACCCTCACAAAATGTTACAGTTTTTATTTCCATTTTCTTCTGATGCTGGTAAACTACATATCACTTCAGACGCAAATCGACGAATGCAACAAGTACTGGCAAGACTATTTACCTGATGTACGGATAGAATTAATAAGCATTACGCTTACCATATTGCCATGGATTTGGCGGTTCTAAATAACCGGTGATCAGCTTGTTTTCCTCAGCCGGGAAAGACACTGAAAATGAATATCTACGACTGCTCTTTAAATTCCGAACGCATGAAGTTATTCTCTCGGCAGCTTCTTGCTGATCTTCTTTTGAAGGATCACTCATGTTAAATTGCAGACTTACATCCGTACACGTGCGATTTCGGATGTAATCAGGAACCAAACTTGTCAAAAGCGCAAGCCACTACACTCAAATCACAACACTGCCGCCATATTGCCCAAAACTCATGTTAAAAACATAAATAGTAATATCCAACGATATATAAACAAATAACGAACTGACGCCAAAGCTTTATATCGAAAACGAAGATTTTCTACTATTTCAGAAACATGAAGCGTTTCAGCTATTAAAAATGCCGGTTTGTTTCCTATCCACTGTGATCTGTTGATGCTACTATACTGCGCAAGATAAAAGTGATGCTTTTTTAATTTCTTTTTTAAGTAAATACAGTTTCCCTGCAGCATCACATCATGCCCGAATAACGTGGCAGTTCACAGCTTGGACGCGTCTTCATTAACTCTGACGCTTAAAGCCCACTTCTGCTGATGATTTTAGATAGTTTTTTTCCAAAATGACTCTACTACAACGCTTTGAGGCTTAGCTTTTAATGAGGTCAACATGAACTACGGGGATTATAAGTAACTCCACGGCGTCCTGAAATAGCTCGAGAAGGACCTGTTGAAGACCAATGACTACTAACTTCTTTTTCTATGAGAGATTGGACATAAGTAGAAGAACTGCTTGAGAAGTTAAGTATTTATAAAATAAGTAGTTCGACAAATGTCTGATTTAGTTCTTATTTAATAAGCAAAATGTAGTCTCCAGCAAGTTCGTAAAATATATCAAGTGGTTCACCAAAATTCTTTATCATAATGACCGGTTTCGAGGGTTGGCCTATTACTGTTTCCTTTGATTCTGTGGCATTGTTATAATAATAATAATTAGTAAAATGAAATTTTCACTCTACAGCGGAATATGCGCTGATAAGAAAGTTCCTGGCAGAGTGAAACTGTGTGCCGGACCGAGACTCGACCTCGGGACCTTTGCCTTTCGCGGGCAAGTGCAAGAGCACTTCAGAGTTCGAGTCTCGGTCCGGGACACAGTTTTAATCTGCCAGGAAGTTGCATAATAATTATTAGTATTAATATTATTATTATTACAAAATTATATAAACTCTTTAATGCTCCATGTTACATATGTGTAACATTGGGTGTTCATGGCATTATTTTAACAAATAAGTTAAAATTTACGGCGAGTGCCAGAATTACAGTTATGTAACAACGTAAGGAATGCTTTTGATGTCCCTACAATGGAAATTTCGTCATCTAATTTATTCTTGTTCTAACAATACTAACAACATTCCCGCCACCCCACTAAGTCTAGGAACAGCTACATGATTATTATATTAAGTTTGGATTTTCATATATAGGAATGTCCAAGACTACAGTCTATGGTTTTTGGCGACATTCTTGATAACAGTTCTCTGAAACCTTCTCTGCTTAAACGCCATTTAGAAACTAAGCACTCCATCCACACAAACAAATCTGCTGTTTTTTTTACACGAAAAGCTAACGAGTGAAAACTGATTTAACTACCGCACTTTTGTATCCTGTGTAAACAACGACAATGAGAATGCTCTTGAAGTGTCTTATCACGTTAACTACAGAACTGCTAAAACGCAAAACCTCGTTGAATAGGTGAAGATTTAGTGCGTCCATGTAGCCTACATATGATGTAGTGCAACGCATGCTTGGAGACTCTTTCACAAAAAAAAGTCGATATGGTACCATTGTCCGACACTACGACCAACTGAGAGATCAAAGACATGTAAAATTAAGTCGAAAATGAAATTTTTGAAAGAGTTCGTGCCACTCCTTCTTTTGCGATTCAACTTGACAACTCGACTGAAGTTGTTAGTTTAGGCATTTTGTTACTTTTCGTTCGTAGAAGAGGAACTACTAGTCTGCAGACCCATAAAAGAGGAGGAGATATACTCATTAAATTAACCGACGAATGCTTTCGAAGAAATTCATTGTGTAGGCGTTTGTTCAGATGGTGCGAAATCTATGACAGGGTGTGATGCTGGATTTTTTGTCAAAGTGAAATCGGTAGCGCCCAACGCTACTTGGACATATTGTTGCGTTTGTACACAGGCTCTTGTTTCTAGGCGCATGCCCGATGGATTGGAATCTGTGCTGGACGATGCAGTAAAAATAATCCATGTTATTAATTCTCATTCAACAAATTCTCTCATCTCAGTGCGTTGTGGGGAAATGGGACGCATTTATAACTGTTTATTGCCTCAAACTTCAGTTAGGTGGCTATCTTGACGTAGAACTACTTCCAGACTATATGAGCTTAAACACGAAGTTTACGTTTTTCTCAACAGTGGTGCCTTTCATAAAGCAAATTGCTTGGGAGCTTATTTGGTAGACATTTTCTCAAAAATTAACAGTTTATACTTATGTCTCTTGGGGTCATATGTAAATGCTTATATTGTGCAAGACAGTATCGAATCATTAATTGAAAAAAAGCTTAATTTTTGGGAAACGAGTTTAAGTAGGTATCATACCTAGTGCCTTGATACCCTTCAGGACTTCCTGGCGGAAAATCATCTTTCTTTGGGCGAAAATGCCAAGCAGATTATTAAAGACCGTTTGAAGAGACTTGGAGAAACCTTCACAGAATATTTCCCCGCTATGTCCAATAATAATAATAATTAGATTCGCAATCCTCTCGAACAGTCAACAATTTTAGAATTCATATTAACAATAAATGAAAAGGAGCAGCTTCTTGAAACTTCTACTGATCTTCAGTTACTAAAACTCTACTATCTAGAAACAGCTCTGATATCAGCACTTTAATGCATTACAAGGAATACAGCAAAATATTGAAGCAAATAATCCAGAAAGCTAAGCAACTTTATTATGAGAAAAGGATAACTTCATCAGGCAACAAAATAAAAACTATATGGGATATGGTGAAGACAGGGACATATGGGGCCAGAAAGGAAGAGGTGCATATAGCTCTAAAAATAAATGAGATAATGGTGACAAGTGCATGTAGTATTTAAATGTCTTTAACAAATACTTTATTTCCATTACTGACAGCTTAGTGTTATCAGGTTCAGTAAACAGTTAAATGGATTATCTGATATCAGTCTCTACAAATAATTTAAATGAAATGGAAATGACACTCAGTTCACCCAAAGATAGAGCAGCCACCATAAAGTCCTTACAATGAAGGTATTCTAGTGGCTATAATAACATATAAACAAAGTTAATCAAAGAATGTTCATGTGAGATGAGTTCTATTTTTAGTGATTTGTGTAATTAACCTCATATGAGCATAACATTTCCAGAATGGCTAAAATATGCTGAAGCTATGCCTCTTTGCAAGGACAAGGATAAAGAGATACTGTCAAGCTATCGACCAGTTTCACTTTTGCTGGCTTTTCAAAAATATTTGAAAAGGTTGTGTTCAAGCATCTTCTTAAACACCTGACTGCAAATAATATACTGTCTGAGTCACAGTTTGAGTATCTTAAGTGCTCCAATGTAGTGAAGGCTAGTTACATATTCAGTAAGAATGTACTTAATTCATTAGATAACAAATAAGAGGCTACTAGCATTTTCTGTGACCTGTGTAAAGCCTTTAACTGTGTGACTCAAGGCATTCTCATAAGTAAATTAGAATGTTATGGCGTCATTGGCAGTGCAGAAAAATGGTTTGAGTCTTACCTAACTAACAGGTAATGAAGGGTGTCATTGTGAAATACCTGTGGAGTAAGCAGTGAGTCTTCATCTGACTGGGAATTAATTACATGTGGTGTTCCTCAAGGTACTATCTTGGGTCCATTGCTTTTTATTGTCTACATTAATGACCCCTCATCTATTACATTGCCAGATCTAAGTTTGTTTTGTTCACAGATGACAAAAACATTGCAATACGTTGCAAGTCAAGTACAGATTTAGAAATAGCTGCTAATCAAATTTTCATTGACAAGTGGTTTAAAGCTAATTCATTAAACTTTGAGAAGACCCACTATATGCAGTTCCGAACCTGTAAGAGATTTCCTTCGAGCATGTGTTTAGCACATGAAGACATGCCAATAGAAGAGGGTGACATGGGTAAATTTCTGAGGTTACAACTAGTTAATAAATTCAGGTGGGAAGGGTACACCACGGAATTACTGACACACCTAAACAAGTCTGTATTTGCAGTGACAATAGTGTCAGATGTAGGAGATGTAAATATAAAAATACTTGCATGCTTTGCTTACTTTCACTCTATTATTTCATATGGGAGCATATTGTGGGGTACATGATGTAAATTCAAGAATATCATGTAGAAACCTGATCAAGGAACTGGGTATTCTAACCACTACTTCTCAGTATATTTATTCCTTAATGTAATTTTTTGCAGATAATATGTCTTTTTCCAACCAATAGCTCAATATGTAGTATCAATACTAGGAATAAGAACAATTTAATAAAGTCATAAAATCACTTAACTTAGTCCAAAAAGGAGGTCCAATATTCAGGCTCTCTCATTTTCAATAAATTTACAACAACCATTAAAAACTTGGTTTCAGATAAAGCAAAGTTCAAACAGAGTTTGAAAGGCTTTTTGGTAAGTGTCATCTTCTACTCTACAGATGAATATTTTAACTGGGTCTGTTAAAACAGCTTTAGTAAAAATGTCTGTCAGATTTCAGTTTTGACAGCACTTGGTCACAACAGTCAAGATTAGGTATTTTGTGTATGATCAAGTTATTAAAAGTGCATAACTATGTTTCATTCTGCAAATAGTAGAAGTTCCAGTTTACTATAATTGATTCATATATCTTGACAATCTCCTGAAAAACGACCAGGGAAGTGGATATTATATTCAAATTTTCTATGTTTTTTATGTTACACTTTCTGTCATATTCCACACCCACGAAAATCATCTCATTTTTGGGTCCTTGGCACGAAAACTGCATCTAATCTAATCTACAAATCTTTGTCATTAACTGGTTTTTGTTAATTTTCAAGGAGTTCCCAGTGTTTGCGAATAAAGCCATAACGACTTGATTATCCTTTTCATCTACATAATTGTGCAAAAAGTCGTTTTCTTCATATGTCTATTAAAAAAATAAACACAGAAACAGCCATTATGCTGAAAGTGATTTTAGACTTAATTGAACTTCTGTGGTTCCTGACTTCAGAGCACTGTACCATGGAAAGCAAGCTTAACCTACTGATTCAATTCCAGGAAATAGATGAGTAATTACAATGAAACCCTGTATTTATTATTACATCTAGGCCTATGTGTTGTTTAACGTTTAAGCCTTAACTAGAGTAATGTAAGATTGTTAAACCTTTTGTTTAGAATAAAATTCTATGCATGTCTGCTGTATATATATTTAAATGTCAGTGGTTTGCCCTACTCAGACCATTGCAGAAGTGGTTCACAAATTGAAAAAGTTTGGTAATCACTTCCTTAGGATGTTCGAGTAGTACAAAAAAGGACGCTACATCATCTGAATGGGGAGATATTACAATTGGAGCCCACAGGGGTCGACCATTGGACCACTACCGTTATTGCTTTATGTTAACACTAGAAGGACCAAGAATTATGGTCTACCTAGAAGAACCAACCTGTTATTTTGATGGATGAAGTTTTATTTGTCTTTTTTGGTAAAAGTAAACAGATTTGCATATATACCAATTTATTTTGTACTATTTATACAGTTTACTAGAATATAATTTTACTCTTTTCTTAAGAGTTAAATCCTACATTAAACATTTTATACCTAATAATTAATCCAAATATATATATATATGGTAAGAAAATGTGAAATTGATTACTTCCCTCAGCCAAAACATAAAATTCTGAATAGCACAATATATATTAGGGAAATTTATAACTCTGATTTTTCTGAATCAAAGCCACCTACTGCATTGTATCACGTAGTACTGTGTATTCAGTGTTGCCTAAAAATGGTCCACAAATATACTTGTTGCACTTTGTACATAAATGCTTTCTGTTATTCTTCCCTCTACATCCTTCAGTTTGACAAGTCTTATGAATGTTGCTATGCTGTGGTACTATATTGGAAAGTATATTTTGCACCCCTGTGGCCTTATATGCTGAAGGCGACTCTTCTACCAACTTGTATACAAAGTAACATGTACTTTCTTTTTCACTTTTTACTTAGCTACAGAGTACGCATGCCTTAGTGGCCAAGTCCACAATACATCGAAAAAATGTTCATGGGCCATCCATAGTTCACAGTATTAAGTCAAGCCATCTGGTCGATGACGTCAACACCATAACTGGTGTTGATTTAGTACACCATTCTTTCTGGTAGCTTTTGAGAATGTCATTCGTTGATAGTAATTGCATCACACATTTAACTCAAAAGAAGAACATTTTTGCTGTTTTTCCCTTAATAGCATGTTAGAGTCATGAGATCTGACTTATAAAGTACTGTGTGCAAAGTTGCTGCAGCAGATTTTGTTGGTTGAGGGACTCCATTTCAGGGTTTCTTCACTTTGCCTGCAGGCTTCCACTCTTTCGTTTTAAACTTAATGCAACCACATCTAGTTGTGAAAAAATTGTCACATATAATACTTCTTCCTGCAGAAACAAAGGTCTGTGTAAGATGCATCACAACATGTTCTGCAAGAGGATCACCTGCAGGGTGCTGCTCATATTTGCCTAAGTAAGGAAATATATTCACCAGATATCTTGAATTTGTATCAGCTGTAAACCATAACTTTATTCCAAATTTGTCTTTTTTATTGCTCATATAATGAACGAAAGAGCATTTATCGTTGCATGAAAACAGTTGCTCATCTCTAGTGAACTTTTCACTTGAAATGTAACATTGTAAGGAACTGGTAATGAAAGGATTCGTCATAGGGGTAGCAGGTGCAAAACAGTCTGTCCTGTGCAAAGCAGATATCACTAAGTTAAAATATCATTCTACACTCCTGGAAACGGAAAAAAGAACACATTGACACCGGTGTGTCAGACCCACCATACTTGCTCCGAACACTGCGAGGGGGCTGTACAAGCAATGATCACACGCACGGCACAGCGAACACACCAGGAACCGCGGTGTTCGCCGTCGAATGGCGCTAGCTGCGCAGCATTTGTGCACCGCCGCCGTCAGTGTCAGCCAGTTTGCCGTGGCATACGGAGCTCCATCGCAGACTTTAACACTGGTAGCATGCCGCGACAGCGTGGACGTGAACCGTATGTGCAGTTGACGGACTTTGAGCGAGGGCGTATAGTGGGCATGCGGGAGGCCGGGTGGACGTACCACCGAATTGCTCAACACGTGGGGCGTGCGGTCTCCACAGTACATCGATGTTGTCGCCAGTGATCGGCAGAGGGTGCACGTGCCCGTCCACCTGGGACCGGACTGCAGCGACGCACGGATGCACGCCAAGACCGTAGGATCCTACGCAGTGCCGTAGGGGACCGCACCGCCTCTTCCCAGCAAATTAGGGACACTATTGCTCCTGGGGTATCGGCGAGGACCATTAGCAACCGTCTCCATGAAGCTGGGCTACGGTCGCGCACACCGTTAGGCCGTCTTCCGCTCACGCCCCAACATCGTGCAGCCCGCCTCCAGTGGTGTCGCGACAGGCGTGAATGGAGGGACGAATGGAGACGTGTCGTCTTCAGCGATGAGAGTCGCTTCTGCCTTGGTGCCAATGATGGTCGTATGCGTGTTTGGCGCCGTGCAGGTGAGCGCCACAGTCAGGACTGCATATGACCGAGGCACTCAGGGCCAACACCCGGCATCATGGTGTGGGGAGCGATCTCCTACCTGGCCGTACACCTCTGTTGATCGTCGAGGGGACACTGAATAGTGCACGGTACATCCAAACCGTCATCGAACCCATCGTTCTACCATTCCTAGACCGGCAAGGGAACTTGGTGTTCCAACGGGACAATGCACGTCCGCATGTATCCCGTGCCACCCAACGTGCTCTAGAAGGTGTAAGTCAACTACCCTGGCCAGCAAGATCTCCGGATCTGTCCCCCATTGAGCATGTTTGGGACTGGATGAAGTGTCGTCTCACGCGGTCTGCACGTCCAGCACGAACGCTGGTCCAACTGAGGTGCCAGGTGGAAATGGCATGGCAAACCGTTCCACAGGACTACATCCAGCATCTCTACGATCGTCTCCATGGGAGAGTAGCAGTCTGCATTGCTGCGAAAGGTGGATATACACTGTACTAGTGCCGACATTGTGCATGCTCTGTTGCCTGTGTCTATCTGCCTGTGGTTCTGTCAGTGTGATCATGTGATGTATCTGACCCCAGGAATGTGTCAATAAAGTTTCCCCTTCCTGGGACAATGAATTCACGGTGTTTTTATTTCAATTTCCAGGAGTGTATTTTCATTCACTGGTGTTGTACAGGATAATATTGCGGGGTAACTCCTCGCTTAGTGAAAAAGTATTCATCGCACAAAAAAAGTAATTATAATTAACTGCGGAGTTCACACACATACATCTTTCACACATCTGTTTAAACAGCTGGGAATATTAACCACACTTTCACAATGCATTGATTCACTTATGAAAATTGTTACGAACACTCCATGTAACAACGTCATACCACCAACTTGACCTCATATTTTAAGGCAAATAAAGAACACTTACAGGATGTCAGCCTCAGTAATCGATCCCACGAGAAAATTTGGGCCATGATTCTGATAATACGCAGTTATGACCCCCTGAATGTACAGCTTTTTAATTTCACATGCACCAGTTGTTTGTCAGTTGCGCCGTCCCACTGCAGCCTCCTAATAATGCCTGAGCGCTCTGTACTGTACTCTAGAATGAGAATCATAGCCCTCCTATTTGCAGGCTGTTGGAGGCAAGAGAAGAGGAGAGAGGAGTTGGAAATCTTATCTGAGAACACATGTTGTTCTATGTGAAAAACAGGTAAGTTATATTTGTGCATAATATGTCACCTGATGCACATATATGTTCAATATTATATTCTTGTACTGATATTCTGCAGCTAAATACGTCCCGTAAGTCGCAATGAAAAAACCTAATCAACTGAAGACTTATTATGAAATGAGCTAAATGATTTGGTCTGATAAGGATAGAAGTTGAAATAATGAGTCAAAACTTGTGTCAAGGCTGGGAATGGAACCCAATTTCATGCTCACTAGGCAGATGTGCTACACACTACACCATCGTGACACTATGGCTCAGACAGCTGCATGGCCTACCCTTGTTCAGTGGCCTCCCTAACACAAACCGCAATTCACACCTTCAGAACATTTTCTCCTTCTAAAATCAGTAGGAGACCTGTGTTCAAATCCAAGCCTTAGCACAAATTCCTCACGTATTACTTCATCTTCTGTCCTTATCGAAGATAAAGTTGAGACTGATATGTCTCTAGGAAAGTGTAATTCCATCAAATCAACAGCTTAATCATGCCAATCATGTAGCAGAATATGGCATCTCCTGCAAATGTATTCTGCTTTAACAGTGTCAGCTTTAAAATCAAAAGAAAATAACGCACAAAAGTGAGGTTAACAATCATCTTTAAGGACACATTCATTCGTTGTATTAATTTATACTGCATTTGTGGATCGCAAGTACCACACGTGTATGAAGAGCACAAATGTTCATGAAGGTTGAAGATCTATGGAACGAGATAGGATTATTTGTGCCTTGTGTTATACATGCATGTGTGGTACTTGGTGTCATTCACGCGCCATGCCTGAAGATGATGTGTTTGGATTGTCGAAACTGATTGCTAATAAAACAATCAAAATAACGGTTGTTGGTACAGTATTTTTACATTTCATCGACCAACCACTGTCCTATGCTCCCGAACCCAATGTGGAATTATACTTAACGAACAACATACATTGCCAATATCAAAATAGTATTTCACAAACCTCTTACTCACTCGATTGTACGTTACTTTGCACCAGGGCATTAAGCATCTGCAGTGGGGCAGAGTGAGTGACATACGGCCAAGCTTGTTTCAGAAGGTCATAACCGCATACTTCCATAATTATGGCCTAAATTTTCGCACAGGATGGTTTGTTGATGGTGGTATCGTGCAGGTGTGCTTTATTCTCCTTAAAATGTGATATCAGGTTGGTGATGTTTCCTTATAAGTTTGAGAATAACAGAGATATCCACAAGTACGACACTAGAAGGAAAAATTATCTGCATTACACTATGGCACAGAAAGGCATTATGATTTCTTTTTCATGCGATTAACTGCGAAGTAAGCTCTCTGAGCAAAATATTAGTTACCCCGTTAGAAGAACGCTTTGGATCGCTTATACCAGGTAGTCACATGCCCATCCACCACTGACGGCAGTAAAGCGGTATGTATTTGCTAGTTGGTTGTACGAAACAAACGCAGCAAGAGGGGTTAACGTGACTGAATGGCATAAATGAGCTATCACATGTGGACGTGCCCGTGATGACACCGTAAATTAAGCTGCACAATTTGTTGGTGAATAATGAGACCTATCAAAAATAGTTCAAAAGGCTCTGAGCACTATGGGACTTAACATCTGAGGTCATCAGAACCCTAGAACTTAGAAATTCTTAAACCTAACTAACCTAAGAACATCACACACATCCATGCCCCAGGCAGGATTCGAACCTGCGACCGTAGCGGTCGCGTGGTTCCAGACTGAAGCGCCTAGAACCGCTCGGCAACAACGGCTGGCTGAGAAGTATCCAATGTATCTACAAAGAATGGTGTACTACTCACTGCCATCTAACATAGTGTAAGAAGGATTATTTTAAAAAGATGCTAACTGACAGAGATCGGAGGCGAGTGTTACACCCTTTCGATAACAATAGGTTTCATATCCGACAGGCGTGGGTTCTATAGTAAATGCAGGACCATCACAAGCAGTTTTCAAACGAACATTGCAAAGACAAATATAGTTATTAGATATTTGCGTTCGAGTACCTCACAAAAGACCGTTGACACCTGCACTGGCAGCTACCGCGCAGAGTGGCCGTACTGTTTGAGGCCTCATTATACGGGCTGCGCAGACCCTCCTGCAGTAGGTTCGAGTCCTCCCTTGGGCATGTGTGTGTGTGTGTTGTTCTTAGCATAGATTAGTTTAAGTTAGTTTAAGTAGTGTGTAAGTCCAGGGACCGATGACCTAATCAGTTCGGTCCCTTAGGAATTCACACGCATTTGAACATTTTGAACACTTGCAGCTGCACGACTTCAGTGATCCAAGTAACGCAGGAAATGGACATCAGCTGACAGGAGGAAAGTAGTATTGTCAGACGAGTCCCAATGTTATCTCTCTTCTATGTTGTAAGGCGTCAATTTCAAAAGACAGCCCTTTCTCTTTCCCTCTCTCTTGCATACTGATAGCCATGTTTCGTAGGCTGATTTGTCTTTACGAAATTTACTTGTGCCCTTTTGGTGGGGAGTGTCAATAGTCCCGACTTTTTTGAAAGGTCCTGTCGTTTATGAGAGAAGTATGTGGGTTTCCTGGGTTAATCAGAGATTGGGATTGTGGGTTTGAATGTTGTCATGGCTGGATGTTGTGTGATGTCCTTAGGTTGGTTAGGTTTAAGTAGTTCTAAGTTCTAGGGGACTGATGACCATACATGTTAAGTCCCATAGTGCTCAGAGCCATTTGAACCATTTGTTGTCATGTAGCTAATTGTCGATTAGCGATTTGGGAGTTTTGATCCTGAAATCTCTTGGACTGTAGTTCCCAAGCGAACTTAAGAGTGAGTTCAGTGATAGCCTGGTCGTTTCGTAGAACGCTTCGGCGAGATTTTTGAACCTTGTTTTTCGTGGTTTTAAATTCACGGCAGCATGCAACTCTGCAGTGTGAAAAGGGCTTTCTATGTGTATTCCTCTTTCCAGAGCTTTGTTCTGGATTGCTTACACTCTTTTGATGTGGGTTTTTGCAGTGTAGCCCCATACAGAGCAGGAATATTCCAGGATGGGGCGCACTAGACTACAGTGCAAAGACGACCCAGTGAGGCTTTTAATTCAGTTGAGGTAGTTGAGGCACGAGGTGGTTCTATGATATTTGAGGGGGTGGAGTAATCGTGGTATGAGTTGGACCCATTCATTCAGGTTACACTGGACATAAACAAGGACTGTCATTTCAACATTTTTATTTAAAAAGTGTCGCTTTTCTTCGACAGCTTCACAATGAGTCTGCTGCGGACACTTCTGTCTTCCAGACTGATAACAGCTGTCTTCACAGGGCTGCGCAGATACTTATTGGGTTTGACAGACTCTCAGGTATGCTGTCATACCTCAATTGGTCCTTTAAATCACTCGATTTTAACCACACGGAAATGTATGGAACTATTTGGAACAACAGGTGAAACTTAGCAACTCACAAACCAGCAGTTTGGTACAGAAGATATAAGGGATGTAATCGTCACTGACAGACTACAGCCGGATATGACATACTTTCTTCCTCGTTAAATTGATGGCGTTATCAAGTGAAGAGGTGGTGTTACACATTATTAAAGCGATGTCTCATGGGGTGACTTCATCCTGGAAGTTACTGAATTTGTCTATTAGCTGACTGAACTGTCTAGACTTACACGTCTCTAAATAAATCTTTCAGTCATTTTATTGCGTAATATTGATAGTAGACGTTCTCTCTTTCTTACATTTTCCTCGATGTTCTACTCTGAGATGTTGTGGTATGGTCTTCAGTTCGATGACTGGTTTGATGCAGCACTCCACACTAGTATGTGTTATGCAAGCCTCCTCATCCCTGCACAACTACTGCAACTAAAATTCATTTGAACCTGCTTGCTGTACTGAAGCCTTACATCTACATCTACATAGATATTCGACAAACCATGTACGGTGCGTGGCGGAGGGTACTCGGTACCATTACTTATCATTTCTCGTCCCGTTCCACTAGCAATAGAAAAACTACTGTCTTTACACCTCTGTATGAGACCCAGTTTCTTGACTCTTATCTCCGCGGTCCTTATGCACAATGTATGTTGGCACCAGTAGAATCGTTGGGCAGTCAGCTGCAAATGCCGATTAACTAAATTTTCTCAATAGCGTTTCACGAAAAAAAAACGTTAGGTTCCCTCCAGGGATTCCCATTTTGGTTCACAAAACATCTCCGTAACATTTACGTGTTGTTCAAACCTACCGGGCCGGCCGGAGTAGCCGAGTGGTTCTAGGCGCTACAGTCTGGAACCGCGCGACCGCTACGGTCGCAGGTTCGAATCCTGCCTCGGGCATGGATGTGTGTGATGTCCTTAGGTTAGTTAGGTTTAAGTAGTTATACGTTCTAGGGGAGTGATGACCCCAGAAGTTAAGTCCCATAGTGTTCAGAGCCATTTGAGCCAAACCTACCGGTAACAAATCTAGAAGCCCGCCTCTGAACTGCTTCGATTTCTTTCTTCAATCCGACCTGGTATGGACCCAAAACAGTCGAGTAGTACTCAACAACAGGTCGCACTAGAGTACTATACGCGGTCTCAAATTCAAATGGTTCAAATGGCTCTGAGCACTATGGGACTTAACATCTCAGGTCATCAGTTCCCTATAACTTAGAACTACTGAAACCTATCTAACCTAAGGACATCACACACATCCATGCCCGAGGCAGGATTCGAACCTGCGACCGTAGCGGTCGCGTGGTTCCAGACTGAAGCGCCTAGAACCGCTTGGCCACCATGGCCGGCTACGCGGTCTCCTTTACAGGTGAACCACTCTTCCGTAAAATTCTCCCAATAAACCAAAGTCGACGATTCGCCTTCCCTACCACTGCCCTTACGTGCTCATTCCATTTCCTATTGCTTTGCAACGTTACGCCCAGATATTTAAACGACCTGATTACGTCAAGCAGGACACTAGTAATACTGTATCCGAACGTTACAGGTTTCTCCTTCCTATTCATCGGCATCAACTTACATTTTTCCTCGTTTAGGGCTAGCTGCCATTCATCACACTAACTGGAAAAATTTGTCTAAGTCGTTTTGTATCTTCCTATAGTCATTCACCTTCGACACCTTACGTACACCATGGCCTCATTAGCAAACAACCGGAGACTGCTACGCACTCTGTCCGCCAAATCATTTATGTATATAGGGAATAACAGCTGCCCTACCACACTTCCCTAGGGCACTCCTGATGATGCCCTGGTCTCTGATGAACATTCGTTGTCGAGGACAACATACTGTGTTCTCCACGATTTTTATCCTCCATGTTTGCCTCCATTATGAAATTCAGAATTTCTGGAAATATCTCCTATCAATGACCCCATCTTTTAATCAAGTTGTGCAAAAAATTTCTTTTTTCTGCAGTTCTATTCAGTCTCTCTTAAGTAGTTACTCGACCTCCCCATCTAACCTTCAACATTTTTCTGTAGCACCACATCTCAAAAGCTTCTATTCTCTTCTTGTGCGAACTATTTACTGTCTACATATCACTTCCATACAAGACTACACTCCAAAATAGTACCTTCAGACAAGATTTCCTAACAATGAATTTATACTGAATGTATAAATTTTCAGAAACTTTTTTCTTGATATTGCCAGCCTGCATTGTAGATCCCCTCTACATCGGCCACTGTCTGTCGTTTCGCTGCACACATAGCATAACTCATCTTCTACTTTTAGTGTCTCATTTCTGAATCTAATTCCTTGTGCATTGTTTCATTCAATTCTACTACATTCCATTATGTCTGCCTCCATAGCTGAGTGGCTATATAAACAGAAGCTATCAACTCGGAACAGCCTTGAGGTGTGCACACAAAGGAAGCGGGTTGCCCACATAGCGGAGGCCACCACGAGCCAGCTTGAACCTGTGGGAAGAATAACAGCTGCTATGTAATGAGACAGCACAGACAGGTAGACGGGTGGTAGCGCCAACTGATGCGGAAATGACCCTGCCAGTGAGCCAAAATGTATGAGACACTGTTTGCTAGCGGCTGCTTGCCAGTCAACGATGCACTGAGCTGACAAAATCGAGGTGTGCGATCGGCAGTCTTTCTCAAACATTTTTTTTTTTTTTGCATTGCTTATAGCGTATGTCAGCATCATGGTGAAGTGCCCATCATTAGGTTAATCGTCACAGTTATGTGATATTTCACATTTAAGTAAAGGCCTGTGCGAAATTGGGAAAGTTTATAATGAAAGTATGGGATCACTATGATATTGCGTTTGGTGCGTATTAGATCTTACATTGCTTCATATGATATTTAGCTAGCATACTGAATTTTTGGTTAAGTGTGGGGAGATCTACACTCCTGGAAATGGAAAAAAGAACACATTGACACCGCTGTGTCAGACCCACCATACTTGCTCCGGACACTGCGAGAGGGCTGTACAAGCAATGATAACACGCACGGCACAGCGGACACACCAGGAACCGCGGTGTTGGCCATCGAATGGCGCTAGCTGCGCAGCATTTGTGCACCGCCGCCGTCAGTGTCAGCCAGTTTGCCGTGGCATACGGAGCTCCATCGCAGTCTTTAACACTGGTAGCATGCCGCGACAGCGTGGACGTGAAGTGTATGTGCAGTTGACGGACTTTGAGCGAGGGCGTATAGTGGGCATGCGGGAGGTGGGGTGGACGTACCGCCGAATTGCTCAACACGTGGGGCGTGAGGTCTCCACAGTACATCGATGTTGTCGCCAGTGGTCGGCGGAAGGTGCACGTGCCCGTCGACCTGGGACCGGACCGGACCGCAGCGATGCACGGATGCACGCCAAGCCCGTAGGATCCTACACAGTGCCGTAGGGGACCGCACCGCCACTTCCCAGCAAATTAGGGACACTGTTGCTCCTGGGGTATCGGCGAGGACCATTCGCAACCGTCTCCATAAAGCTGGGCTACGGTCCCGCACACCGTTAGGCCGTCTTCCGCTCACGCCCCAACATCGTGCAGCCCGCCTCCAGTGGTGTTGCGACAGGCATGAATGGAGGGACGAATGGAGACGTGTCGTCTTCAGCGATGAGAGTCGCTTCTGCCTTGGTGCCAATGATGGTCGTATGCGTGTTTCGCGCCGTGCAGGTGAGCGCCACAATCAGGATTGCATACGACCGAGGCACACAGGGCCAACACCCGGCATCATGGTGTGGGGAGCGATCTCCTACACTGGCCGTACACCTCTGGTGATCGTCGAGGGGACACTGAATAGTGCACGGTACATCCAAACCGTCATCGAACCTATCGTTCTACCATTCCTAGACCGGCAAGGGAACTTGGTGTTCCAACAGGACAATGCACGTCCGCATGTATCCCGTGCCACCCAACGTGCTCTAGAAGGTGTAAGTCAACTACCCTGGCCAGCAAGATCTCCGGATCTGTCCCCCATTGAGCATGTTTGGGACTGGATGAAGTGTCGTCTCACGCGGTCTGCACGTCCAGCACGAACGCTGGTCCAACTGAGGTGCCAGGTGGAAATGGCATGGCAAGCCGTTCCACAGGATTACATCCAGCATCTCTACGATCGTCTCCATGGGAGAGTAGCAGCCTGCATTGCTGCGAAAGGTGGATATACACTGTACTAGTGGCGACATTGTGCATGCTCTGTTGCCTGTGTCTATGTGCCTGTGGTTCTGTCAGTGTGATCATGTGATGTATCTGACCCCAGGAATGTGTCAATAAAGTTTCCCCTTCCTGGGACAATGAATTCACGGTGTTCTTATTTCAATTTCCAGGAGTGTACATTGAGGTGACAAAAGACATGGGATAGCGATATGCGCACATACATATGGTGGTGGTATCGCGTACACAATGTATAAAAGGGCAGTGCATTGGCGGAGCTGTCATTTGTACTCAGGTGGTTCATGTGAAAAAGTTTTCAACGTGGTTATAGCTGCATGACGGAAATTAACAGAATTTGACCACGGAATGGTAGTTGGAGCTAGAAGCCCCAGACATACCATTTTGGAAATCCCTAGGGACTTCAATATTCCGAGACCTACAGTGTCAAGAGTGTGCCGAGAATACCAAATTTTAGGGGTTACCTCTTACCGCGGACTACAGTGGCCGACGGATTTCACTTAACGAGAGAGAGCAGCGGCGTTTGTGTGGAGTTATCAGTGCTGACAAACAGGCAACACTGCATGTAATAAAAGTAGAAATCAGTGCGGGGAATACAAAAAACGTATCCATTACGACATAGCGGAAAAATTTGGCGTTAATGGGCTATGGCAGCAGGCAACCCACACGAGTGCCTTTGCTAACAGCACATCACCTGCGAAGCCCCTCCTGGCCTGGATCATATCAGTTGGACTCTAGGCAACTGGAAAGTCGTGACGTGGTCAGATGAGTCCTGGTTTCAGTTGGTAGAGCTGATGGTAGCATTCGAGTGTGGTGCAGACGCCAAGAAGACATGGATCCAAGTTTTCAACAAGGCATTGTGCAAGCTGGTGGTGGCTCTATAATGGTGTTGACATTAGCGTGACAAAGTGGGTTCTAGCACAGTCTGTTAGTGCGGGGTGCCTACATTCATGGGCAAACCTACTGTTCTCTTTTCATTGACAGGTCCTTAACCTGTTGTCCTGCTAAGAGGATTACTATTGAAAGACAGGTCCGTAACCTACTGTTCCCCCACCCCTCCACCTCCCCCTCCTCATCCCCACCTCCACCACCACATCTCCATTCCTCTCAAAGACACCTCGCCGATACGAGCACACTTTTGATCTCAATTTAATTATTTAATTAATTAAACCAATAAATTAATTAAACCCTTCCTCATAGCCCTCCCCCTCCCCTCCTCCACATCGAAATTGGCAGGGAAAATACTCAGTTATTGGCCATTTGGCGGGAAATCGATAGCAGTTATGGAATATTGTTTAAACAATTTAGACAATGTGTGGAATGTTGTTTATGTAAAAAATTTATGGGATGTAAGGCGATGTTTGTAATATAGTTTAAATATTTAGTTGAAGACTTTGTTGCGAAATCGACTGCACTTTATGGAATACTGTTTATTTAAACAGTTTGTGGGTGACAAGTCTCTATGGAATATTTGAACAATGGACGCGTTTTTTTCGTTCTTATGGGCTTAGTTTATATTTGCTACTAGAGTCAGAGATGTTAAGGCCCTTATTTTTTATTTTCCTCACTTTCTGAAGCACTCTAGTGCCTAAGTATAGATGTGAAGATCAGAACAAATATGTATCTAAAAGTTCACGACATATTTTGAAAACCACTGTCGCTTTCTGCAGACAGACAAATTACCAGAATTTCAGCGCCGAATAACATACATTAATAAAAGTTTTGCATCACCTCAGTTCTGAGAGTTCCGCTACCTGCACAGAAAATTGGAATAGAGATCAACATAAACATCATTTCTACTCTTTTTATTGCTCATGAAAACCACATATTGCGTCTTGTACCACCATACAGCGAGACCTTCACAGGTGGTGGTCCAGATTGCTGTACACACCAGTACCTCTAATACGCTGTAGCACATCCTCTTGCATTGAAGCATGCTTGTATTCGTAGTGGCATACTATCTACAAGTTCATCAAGGCACTCTTGGTCCAGATTGTTCCACTGCTCGACAGCGATTCGGCTCAGATCCTTCAGAGTGGTTGGTGGGTCACATCGTCCATAAACAGCCCTTTTCAATCTATTCCAGGCATATTCGATAAGGTTCATGTCTGGAGAACATGCTGCCCACTCTAGTTGAGTGATATCGTTATCCTGAAGGAGGTCATTCACAGGATGTGTATGATGGGGACGAATACCTCGCTAATATGCTGCTGATATGGTTGCACTATCGGTCAGAGGATGGCACTCACGTATTGTACAGCCATGATGTCGCCTTCCATGAGCACCAGCAGTTTACATCGGCCATTTTCAATCTATTCCAGGCATATTCGATAAGGTTCATGTCTGGAGAACATGCTGCTCACTCTAGTTGAGTGATGTCGTTATCCTGAAGGAGGTCATTCACAGGATGTGTATGATGGGGACGAATACCTCGCTAATATGCTGCTGATATGGTTGCACTATCGGTCGGAGGATGGCATTCACGTATTGTACAGCCATGATGTCGCCTTCCATGAGCACCAGCAGTTTACATCGGCCCCACTTAATGGAACCTCAAAATAGCAGGGAACCTCCACCTTGCTGCACTCGCTGGACAGTGTGTCTAAGGCGTTCAGCCTGACCAGGTTGCCTCCTGACGATTGTCTGGTTGAAGGCATATGCAACACACATTGGTGAAGAGAACGTGATGCCAATCCTGAGCAGTCCATTCGACATGTTGTTGGGCCCATCTGTACCGCACTGCATGGTGTCGTGGTTGCAGAGATGGACCTAGCCATGGAAGCTGGGAGTGAAGTTGCGCATCATGCAGCCTATTGTGCACAGTTTGAGTCGTAACATGATGTCCTGTGTCTGCACGAAAATCATTATTCAACATGGTGGCGTTGCTGTCACGGTTCGTCCGAGCCATAATCCATAGGTAGCGGTCATCCACTGCAGTAGTAGCCCTTGGGCGGCCTGAGTGAGGCATGTCATCGATAGTTACTGTCTCTCTATATCTCCTCCATGTCCGAACAACATCGCTTCGAGACGCCCAGACACTTCCCTTGTTGAGAGCCCTTCCTGGCACAAAGTAACAATTCGGGCGCGATCGGACCGCGATAATGACTGTCTAAGCATGGTTGAACGACAGAAAACACGAGCTGTGTAACTCCTTGTTGGTGGAATGACTGGAACAGATCGGCTGTCGGACCCCCTCTGTGTAATAGGCGCTGCTCATGCATGGTTGTTTACATCTCTAAACAGCCAAAGCGGCTGTGTCTGTGATACAATATCCACCGTCAACGTCTATCTTCAGGAATTCTGGGAACTGGGATGATGCAAAACATTTTTGATGTGTGTATTTTGTAAAGATTGAGAAACATAGGTACATATTGCACTGACACTTAAATCCTTGAAAAGGGATCTACAGATCATGAATGAAATGAAAGGCAGTAGAGCAGCCACTGTTTGAGACCTCCTGTGTGTGTGTCTATCGTCATGGCACCGCCATGAAGGTCCAAACAGCCCATGTCCTAATTACAGATACGTTACCAAATACCACCGATCACGGACCGGAGATTGGCCTCCTTTGATCTCGCACTCCTTCAAGCAAAGTATCAAGTGGCTGCATTCTGTTGATCGCCAAATTGCAGTCTCGCTTCCTGTCTCTGTCGGTCTCAAGACACCACTCCTTGTTTGTCTGCGAGAACCAACGTCTCAAACCACGAAGATGAGGGTTTTTATCTCTCCACAGAATACTGTGTTCCCATTGGTTAATGCTGGAGACAAAAGGAAAGCTGACGCAATTTCGATATCAAAAATAGAGTGAAATAATCCATTTGCACTCCCTGTCAAATAAACTGTTTAACAATTTACAGGAGTGAAGCATATGGCATGAAACATTCACTTCCATCTTACGACGATCCTTCTTGATTATAAAACAGATTTTCAACGTTTGATTATCACACACGAACATTATTCAAAGCATGTAATGAAATTTCCGCCACAAATAGATCGTAGCGCTAAATATATCACACGTCTTGTATGAGCCCTCCCCCATCACAACGTTTCCACCAAACATATTTCGTGGAAAAAAAAAAAATACTGACGATCACACAAACTCGCGATCACGAAGTTCGCGCCACTTATTGCCGGGAGCGGCTCTTGTTCGCCACGGCGCGCTGGCCATGCCTCCCCGTACCAAACGCATCCGTGCACACAATACAACTCTCAGAAAGTAATCGATCAATCTGAAATTTAACGTCGCGGTTGAGCTTTTAAATGTACTAGTGACTTCCTGAATTGTTTCTCTCCGCCACGATCGGAAGGAGGGAGCAAGATTCTACTGTGTGGTAGAATAGAGACAACAGTAAATACCAGTGCACGACAGAATCCACTGCGATATATTGAGAAGCACTAAACATGACACACTGAAATGACGATCCTGTCCGTAGCAGTAAGCTGGCGTGGCTAGATGACAGAGACAGCTAAAAACACTTGCACATCCCGCGCGCTCCTGTCCCGAGGTCCACACACAACGCGCCCGTCACCGTGTACACCGCCAGTGCCGGCGTAAAGTGGTCAGTGAAAATTTCCGCCGCGGCCGAAACAGCAGTCGTGGACGCGCGTGTATGTCATAGTGCACCACCCGCGGCCATGGAGGTCATCCCGGGATGACTGAAGTGGCAGGAATTCGGATATTATCAATATCTCCAACGTAAACGTGAAATATTTTTAATCTTCTGTTGCACTCACCCAGCACGCTGGTCATTGGTCACTTCGCCAGCCTTCGCTGCCGCAGGCAAGATCAGGTAGGTAGGCGCATTGTCTGTACATGTCAAAGGCTGAGCTAAGCCGATACTTCCGGTTGCCGACTCCTCGTGCTCCCTTGCAGGCAGCCACACTGCACTGCGAAACAAGAAGCTGCAGCTTGGACGTATACGCCGATTGTAACCAATTCTGCCCCGATATAGATCCACCAGGTTAAAAAATCTACTATACCCAGTCCGAGGCAACGATGTTGTTGACCATACACCTCGAATTTCTCACACGAAATCTAGATTTCTCCCTTCTGTACGAGTTATTTTCGAAGATAAAAGAAATCGGATAATTCACGTATTTTCTCGTCGCTGAAGTATCGTTACTTGTTGTGAAAATCCAGTACAGGACTACGGCACAGGCTATATTCCCTCTAAGTTTTCTTTCTTCAGGTAGAAAAATATCTTTCTTTATCTGTCACGTCATGCATCGAAAGATCAGAATATTAAATTTATTCTTGGCTCATGACGGAGTGCTAAGATCTACCACTGTCGCAGGACGCCACCTCACTTTCGAACTCTCTCTTAAGGTAACCAAATGTCTCGCCACATACGAAGTCTCTTAAGGTAACATCACAGAGACCCGTAAATACAAGTTCTGTACTACACTACTGGCCATTAGAATTGCTACACCACGAAGCAGACGTGCTACAGACGCAAAATTTAACCGATAGGACGACGATGCTGTGATATGCAAATGATTAGCTTTTGCGAGGGCATCACGTTTACGACTTTGATAAAGGTCGGATTGTAGCCTATCGCGAATGCGGTTTATCGTATCGCGACAATGCTGCTCGCGCTGGTCGAGATCCAATGACTGTTGGCAGAATATGGAATCGGTGGGTTCAGGAGGGTAATACGGAACACCGTCCTGGATCCCAACGGCCTCCTATCACTCGCAGTCGAGATGACAGGCATCTTATCTGCATGGCTGTAACGGATCGTGCAGCCATGTCTCGATCCCTGAGTCAACAGATGGGGACGTTTGCAAGACAACAACCATCTGCACGAACAGTTCGACGACGATTTCAGCAGCATGGACTATCAGCTCGGAGACCATGGCTGCGGTTACGCTTGACGCTGCATGGCAGACAGGAGCGCCTGCAATGGTGTACTCAACGACGAACCTGGGTGCACGAATGGCAAAACGGCCTTTTTTCGGATGAATCCAGGTTCAGTTTACAGCATCATGATGGTCGCATCCGTGTTTGGCGACATCGCGGTGAATGCACATTGGAAGCGTGTATTCGTCATCGCCATACTGGCGTATCACCAGGCGTGATGGTATGGGGTGCCACTGGTTACACGTCTCGGTCAAGTCTTGTTCGCATTGACGGCACATTGAACAGTGGACGTTACATTTCAGATGTGTTACGACCCCTGGCTCTACCCTTAAAAAAATGTGTGTGATATCCTATGGGACTTAATTGCTAAGGTCATCAGTCCCTAAGCCTTCACACTACTTAACTTAAATTATCCTAAGGACAAACACACACACCCATGCGCGAGGGAGGACTCGAACCTCCGCCGGGACCAGCCGCTCAGTCCATTACTGCAGCGCCTCAGACCGCTCGGCTAATCCCTCGCGGCCTCTACCCTTCATTCGATCCCTGCGAAACCCTACATTTCAGCAGGATAATGCACGACCGCATGTCGCAGGTCCTGTGCGGGCCTTTCTGGATACAGAAAATGTTCGACTGGTGCCCTGGCCAGCACATTCTCCAGATCTCTCACCAATTGAAAACGTCTGGTCAATGGTGGCCGAGCAACTGGCTCGTCACAATACGCCAGTCACTATTCTTGATGAACTGTGGTATCGCGTTGAAGCTGCATGGGCAACTGGATCTGTACACGCCATCCTAGCTCTGTTTGACTCAATGCACAGGTGTATCAAGGCCGTTATTACGGCCAGAGGTGGTTGTTCTGGGTACTGATTTCTCAGGATCTATGTACTCAAATTGCATGAAAATGTAATCACATGTCAGTTCTAGTATAATATATTTGTCCAATGAATACCCGTTTATCGTGTGCATTTCTTCTTGGTGTAGCAATGTTAATGGCCAGTAGTGTATATGTATCAGTTTATAAATTCGGGAACACATCTGATTTTATTACCATGGTTGTCACTCCCTGTGTAGGTGGACGATTGAAATACAGTTAAAATATATCGCCACAAGAAAAAATAAACGCCAGGTGAAGAATCATATCCGTTGGGCCCTAGCCATTTCCTACACCGTCCAGGAGGTATGTCAGTGATTTCAAACTGATAGGCTAATTAATTAAACTGGCCATGAGAGAGTCACTTTGCTTGGCGAATAATTTTTCTTTTTCAGTAGTCGGATTACGTTGACCAAGTAGTTCAAATGGGAATCCCTGGAGGGAAGGCTATCGAGAACCGACATTTGAAGCTGACCACAGAGGGATACTACTGCTGACAACATACATTACACGTAAGGACCGTCCTATTACAAACACGATGATAATGGCTATATTACTGTCACCCTGCATAAAAAACGGTTGTGGTTCTACAGGTACAGACAAGAGTCGCTTATAGTGTTACACTTTCTGGTACAAATTCTGTATGCGATTTGGAATCAAGTTTACCATTAATCCATATACCAGAGTTGGATCCTATGGAGATGTCTTTTAACTATTACAGCCACTGATGAATAATATTCGTGCCACTCTCATATCCGAAAACTATTAATCTTATAAGTGACATGCACTTATGTGGTGTTTATGAAATGAGTGGAGCCCTGAGCTGTATCTTGATGGCTAAAAGATCCACATGCAAATGGAAACGCTACTTCACATTAAAATCAAAGTAAAAGACTGGGTCGCCACGAGCTCTAGCCACACGACACGTAAGTTGTAAAATTAATTGATTTGGTCAAAAATCATAAAAGAACATTCATTGTAATGTCACTCATAAAAAATGGAATGTAATTATTGATATGATCCAGGGATTGTTCACATGAATCAAATATTAAAATAAAGTAAAAAGTATGCGAACACTGTGAGTAAGAGCAGCTTGCAGCAAAATTCCTAAAAAACAAGATCTATTCTAAAGAAAAAGTTTTAAATAAAAAGGAAACACTAGTTAGTGGACCTGTGCGTATGGAAAAGCTGGATGGGATAACAAGGAAACTACAAGGTAAATAGCGTAGGTAAAGGAGACATAACATTTGTACACTGGTTATGAATTGAAACTAAATTATTTGTTTCTTAAGACATTGATATAAGACACCTAAGAGCTGCTGTTGCCTGGTAACTACGTACGATTGCTTCTGAAACGCTATATGTTTCACAACAGAATCTCTTAATTTGGAATTGCGGTCGTAATTAGAAGGGGGCGGGAAAGGTTTAATACCCGCATTCAGACCAACATTCGCCCTAAGAACAGCAAGGACAGCCCCAACACCAACATGCAACGAAGCTCGGAGGCTTGTTCCACTGTGGTGAGAAATGATTAAATAAAAGAGTTAAATAAAAGTTGAACATCGGCTTGGAGAAACCACCTCAACGAGGGACACACATACACTCTTACGCGCTTAACATGAAATCACAAACCAGAAATGCAAATGAATAATCCGGACAGGATATATTTGATGTCCGAACATCAGAGCAATAAGTAAACTCTAGGACAGACAGGGGGCCACAGGAAAGTTAGGCTCACAGTTAACCCATGTGGTTCACGGAGACAGAATTTCTACGTAACGTGGCCATACTGTCGTGAACAATTAACATTTTACAGAGGACACATTTGAATAAATAAAGGGTAATGGCAGAGGACCAACAAACTCTACTATTAATCCACGTGGATGGTTTCCAACAGACATGTAGTAATGAAACCAAGAAAATTCACAAAGAGGTGTAAATTATCAAGATTCGGAAAAGAATCGAATGTATTCACACGCAGTCGCAAGCACACAAACATTCACACTGAACCGAGGGCGCACTTCCTACGTGAGATCGCTTCAACAAATGCAACACCTTTGAGCTACGTTCTTCTTACAGACCAAAGTCTGCATTAGGAATCAAACTGAAAGCCTGCAAAAGCCTTACATTCCTTGCTGCGACCCAACAAAACAATTTTTATAAGACAAAACGTGAGGCCAAAGCTGTAGAAGGTGCAAGTTCATTGAGATTGAATGACAAAAAGCTCCCCTCTCTCTATGGGACAAAGCGTCACGCGGTTAAATCAACTCATCCTTCATCGGAAAGACCTAGGCTGCAGACCCTCGGACAGCTGGATGCAGACTGCCCATCTCACAGTAAAATTTCTCCCACACAACCCTGTGGCCATGAAAACCTAGAGATGAGGCTTCCGCCACAAACCTAACACCGGTAACTTTCACACAAAGGGAACAAACCTCTTTGCCTACGCGAAAACTACGGGGTTTGGCTATTCTGTAAGACTTCCGCTGATTCTCTGCAGCAGACTAAACTACCACACAGCAAAATGAACCACACCCACATTCATTCACTCATGCACACCAGAGAGTTTTGGTATAGGAGAACAAGGGATAAACATTTTATGGCATCATAGTCGTGAGTTGGGTTACACATAAAAACCTGGAAGACTTATAATGGCATTATAGACGCATTTGCAAGTCTGAAAAGAACCAACATAACAGCCACATGATCCTTGCAAATCGTAGAGAGAAATAGGCTACAGCTAGATTGAATCATAGCTCAGTCTTCTCTGGTACGAAATTTAGCAACGCAAACATCCGAATTGTTCTGTAGGGTGCAAAGTGCATTGGAAAGCAAGTAAAATGATAGTGAAAGGGGACTATGTTACCCGTTCATCACCCCAAACGCCCCGGAGAAGACAGTGATACGAATTTTCTAGCGATGCTATGAGATTCGCCAACAGTCTTCGAAACAATTATTGCAACAGGCAAACAGTAGCTCAAAAGAAACGACTAATCTATAATATTTAAATGAATTTGGGATGACTTTAGTCACTAGTTGTGACCTCATGTCGTCTGCAAAGCAAACAGTTGGTCTACCACTAAATAATTAAAGATAAATGAAACGTATAACATTGGAAGTTGACGTCATATCATCCAACTCACTGCAATAACAAACCTGAGATATCATCTTAAATATTGATTTAAACAGTTATAAAAGTGATTATTATAAGGTGATCGGTACGTAAGTCCTGATCATCACGCTCAATGCAAGAGCCAAATTAGAAGCATTTCAAGCAAGATTTTAAAGAGGGAGCATGCAATGTATGTGACAAAACAGACAGCCATCGGTCATCAAAAAGTAAAGATTTGAAATTAAATCGTTAATCATATCTAACACTAAATCAAAGTGGCTGTCACTTGTGTGATCCACTGTTTTGCTCAAAGCAAGAGCCAAATTATAAGCATTCCCAACAAAGTTTTAGAGAAAAACATAGAATGTATGTGACAAAACTGATCTCATTTGAAATTAAATTGGTTAACGATATTCAACACAAAATCATAATTAACACAGAAACATATGTAAAAAGGTACACAAAGTATAGAGGTTTACAGAAAAAACACAATACTACAAGATTAAACTCGTGAGAGCACGGTTAGACAAGAAAATATTATGTCGGTGGTTTGTAAGCATGAAGTCGCAATTTTCGTTGACACTTCGTTTACCATCATATCTAGTTTCACGACATAAAACACTAAAGACATACGCACGTCTATAGATTATCTCAAGACAATCACAGATCCATATTATGCGGCGAACAACACAAAAAAAACACTTGCACTTCACTGACCGTGTGGTGACATAACCCCCAAATGCACTAGAGCACACACCATAGTCCCACAGAATGAAGGACCTCATTGGTGGAATGCCTACTGCTGGCATAGTTGTCAGCATGCATCACTGTCGATGCGCGACGGCTACTCGGCAGTTCACAATGTCGTGGAAGTACTTCGATGTGGCCTTTCATATGTAATTCTGAATGGGCCATGTGCTCACATAGCACTTTCGTAATCACTTCTTATTGCATATTTATCTCACACTGCCCGTGTTGAAATTTCATTAGCAACCTATTTCATCTGTGTCTGCTAATGATTATGTAATCTTCTCCTTATTACTGTCAGAGTTGTCCAAAATTTTGCCTATCTCTTCTCGCATCCTTCGGTGTGCTGCTGTAATTGCATTCGCCCTAGATCTCGCTCGAGGACCATTAGCGCCTGGCCATGAGCTTCTACCTGGGCTCTGATGTTGTCAGGGCACTTAGCGGCAGCGTCTTCTATTCGGGACACAAGAGCTGTGTGGTCAACCTGGTATGGTTACTGTAACGCACAGAGATTCCCAGCGACCCTTTCTTCGTGCTCCACAACATGCTTCCTAATGCCCAGGTGGGCACACTGGATGGAGCTACTGCCTCAAATTGTTTAAATAAACACTGCATGGAAAATATAGACTTAAATACATCCTATCCAGTACAGAGTGTTTTCCCCACCAATTCCTAGGAAGAGATGGCAGTCGGATTACTTAGGTTAGCAGAGATAGCCCACGTGACCTATTTTCCCACCAGTTCTTAAGTTAGTGGATGTAGCAAAGGTGTGTTGCATTTTCCTGCTGGAAATCGAGCTTCCTGCCATTTTCTGGGGAAGGGGAGGGGAGGAAGAGAGGAGGGTTAGGCTAGTGGAGGTAGCTCAATTGACCTATTTTCCTGCCAAAAACTGAACTTCCCTGCATGATGTCGCTGTGACGTTGCCATATCTTTCGCCGCCATCTTGGATCAGCCATCTTGAAAAATATGCAACAATGGAGAGTGGGGTGACATCCTTGTTGCTCCACTACTAACAGTCATTTTTTATTCGTTTAGGCAACATTCGGCTGTATGTCTATTGAGGTAATAGTGGTACGCGTGAGTTGACTGCTGCCTTTGATGCTTTTCTGGAAAAAAGAGAACTATCTGCCCCTAAACTTACTTGCATATGCGTTAAAGGATGATAGATAGTGAATGGAGTGATCGGTTGAGATGGAGTAGCATCTTAGTATGATTTAATGGTGGACTAATGAAGCATTCTGGCGAGAGAGGGAGATGTTGCTGCAGGTCATTTCACAATTATTTCCATTGTTCTTTCAGGATGCATCAGTTATGTGACATAACCAGCATGCGACTCGTATACATCTGTGTGTTCTGTGTATGACTTAGAGCATTGTCTATTTGTGATTATGAACAGCAAATCTCTCAGTCATCAGAAGACTTCATTCTCATGTGTAATGAAACATGTTCATCCTGTTTCGACACGAAGCCTCTAAACGAAAGAAGATTTATGCGATGTACTCCACTCCCCTGTGTTGCATCTTGGGCATAAATCAGAGTCTTCAGTTTCATAACTACGATAATTCTAAGCTGGCGCCCATGTTTGTGAGGTACTACAATCCCCAGGTATACAGTTGCTTGACAGATGTCTCGTTTATGCAGTTAGTGGCGGCGTGACTGTAATTGCACATGTCAAACATCGCTGCTATACGTTTGTATCTTTCTGTGTAAGAGGCATTCTCCGTTACTAACGATCATTTCATATAGGACTGATGCGAGCATAGTATAATTTCTGCACCGTGAATGGATATGAACAGTGGGCGCTGTACATCTCTGGAAAACTATGTTGCAATTTATGACAAAGAATCGATGTTTTAAGGATGTAGTTTTTCATTTTAGAGTTTGACAGCATAGTTTATTGTAGAGAAGGATCTATGTTATACACTGGAAATACACTTCTGGAAATGGAAAAAAGAACACATTGACACCGGTGTGTCAGACCCACCATACTTGCTCCGGACACTGCGAGAGGGCTGTACAAGCAATGATCACACGTACGGCACAGCGGACACAACAGGAACCACGGTGTTGGCCGTCGAATGGCGCTAGCTGCGCAGCATTTGTGCACCGCCGCCGTCAGTGTCAGCCAGTTTGCCGTGGCATATGGAGCTCCATCGCAGTCTTTAACACTGGTAGCATGCCGCGACAGCGTGGACGTGAACCGTATGTGCAGTTGACGGACTTAGAGCGAGGGCGTATAGTGGGCATGCGGGAGGCCGGGTGGACGTACCGCCGAATTGTTCAACACGTGGGGCGTGAGGTCTCCACAGTACATCGATGTTGTCGCCAGTGGTCGGCGGAAGGTGCACGTGCCCGTCGACCTGGGACCGGACCGCAGCGACGCACGGATGCACGCCAAGACCGTAGGATCCTACACAATGCCGTAGGGGACCGCAGCGCCACTTCCCAGCAAATTAGGGACACTGTTGCTCCTGGGGTATCGGCGACGACCATTCGCAACCGTCTCCATGAAGCTGGGCTACGGTCCCGCACACCGTTAGGCCGTCTTCCGCTCACGCCCCAACATCGTGCAGCCCGCCTCCAGTGGTGTCGCGACAGGCGTGAATGGAGGGACGAATGGAGACGTGTCGTCTTCAGCGATGAGAGTCGCTTCTGCCTTGGTGCCAATGATGGTCGTACGTGTGTTTGGCGCCGTGCAGGTGAGCGCCACAATCAGGACTGCATACGACCGAGGCACACAGGGCCAACACCCGGCATCATGGTGTGGGGAGCGATCTCCTACACTGGCCGTACACCTCTGGTGATCGTCGAGGGGACACTGAATAGTGCACGGTACATCCAAACCGTCATCGAACCCATCGTTCTACCATTCCTAGACCGGCAAGGGAACTTGCTGTTCCAACAGGACAATGCACGTCCGCATGTATCCCGTGCCACCCAACGTGCTCTAGAAGGTGTAAGTCAACTACCCTGGCCAGCAAGATCTCCGGATCTGTCCCCCATTGAGCATGTTTGGGACTGGATGAAGTGTCGTCTCACGCCGTCTGCACGTCCAGCACGAACGCTGGTCCAACTGAGGCGCCAGGTGGAAATGGCATGGCAAGCCGTTCCACAGGACTACATCCAGCATCTCTACGACCGTCTCCATGGAAGAATAGCAGCCTGCATTGCTGCGAAAGGTGGATATACACTGTACTAGTGGCGACATTGTGCATGCTCTGTTGCCTGTGTCTATCTGCCTGTGGTTCTGTCAGTGTGATCATGTGATGTATCTGACCCCAGGAATGTGTCAATAAAGTTTCCCCTTCCTGGGACAATGAATTCACGGTGTTCTTATTTCAATTTCCAGGAGTGTATATTTCTTACATTGGGATAGTAACAGCGGTGCATTCCAAACGACTATTAGGTCGGGCGGGAACCGCAACGATCTAACATTATAGCGCGTTTTAAGTGCAGAACTATGTAGCCTTAGGAGTGCATATGTAGATGTTCTCTCTTGCCAATATCTTCTTGGTACTGGCCTCAGAACTAATCTAGACTTGATAGCGCAGTTAATTTATGCAAAATGCTTAAAACTCCGTCCGTCTGGCGTTCCATCACTCAGAAAAACCACCCGTTTCTTGTTCTTAATTGTCTATTATATGATCACAAGACTTTCATACCTACTTTACACCGATAAGGGGTGCTAATCTCCTTGACATTCGAAAATCAGGAAGACTTTGTGCGCTTGGATGAGTGCAGGATAGGAGTTATGGCCTCGGTTCGTTTTGTTCCTTCACGGAACGTGGGATGTAGCGGTCTACTTCTGGTCAGATGCAGATTAAATCGGTGACAGAGTTGCAGGGAAAGTTTTTAAAAGACAGTGTGAGGAGAACTTTCAGTCTGTAACTTTATCCTAAAAATGTGAGAATGCTCTGTGACTGCAGTCTGCACAGGGGAAGATGGCCAAGTGTAATCGTAAATTACGTACTATGATCCATGTGTTAGAAATATGTAGTTCGCTGACTAGTATGCTTTGGCGTATATATTCGAGAATAAATAATGAATGGACATACTGTACACTCATCTATCTACATTGGCAATGGTACTAGCAAAGTAGAGGAGGGGCGATTTAGCGATGATACAGTAACTGGGAAACATGCTGCCATTTCAATGGTCGGCGCTGTAAAAAACTGGTAAAATTGCTAAAATTTATCGCACTGACAACTGTTATGCTTGTTACAATAGATCCGTGGTGTCTTTGCTATTCCATCCGTCCACTGATACACTGTTGATACCACATAATGATTAACTGACACCGCTTATTTGAAAAGGAGAAAGAGTCTTAGTGGAGGGGCAACACCTTCCAGTGACGGCTAGCACTGAAAGAGTGATTGCGTATGCAGTATGACGAATCGAACGAAACGGAACAACAATCCTTCAGCTACCCTGTCATTGCGAAAGGTAATTTTAAATGTAGAAGTAGTCAATCACCTTCTGAGAGGAGTTTGGAAATGCTCCACACTGCTGCAAAATTCGTCCAGTTTTCGTATGCTGTGAACGTCTTTTATTTCAATCATATAGTGTGTTGTGTTGTGGGAGCAGCAGCATAATGATTTACACCTTATGATGTCCAGTTTTCCGTGAGAGCCAATGGATCCAAACTTGTTAATGTCAGTTTAGAACCTGACACAGATCTGCAAGTCGCAGTGGAAAAAACAAAATGTATGGCGGTGCACAAAAAGTGTTAAAGCAGAAAACAAAGAGAGAGAGATGAAGTAAAAATCTTATTGGATTCTCTGTTGGATGGTACAAAATAATGATGATAGAATGTTTGGGTAACAGACGTGAATGCACCCTGAGGGATGCAGATCTGCTTCGGACTGTAGTACCCGTATGTAGTTTGGAAACCGATCGCAATGTAGTAGCAAAATCCTCGTCCTTCTTTCAGTTCCTGTATGATGTCGAGTCGTCCTAATTTTCCTGATAAGAAACATTAGCATAACTGTTCATACTGTCTTTTATACTACCTCGTGATGAAGGAGAAAGTATCGTTTTGGCGCTGACCTAAGGCCGTGTCCTACGTGAGCGACAGATGCGAACGACATCAAGCGACTTCTGGCTACGCGACACTCCAGCGACCAGCAGCAGTATCAGGCGAAGAGCTCGGGTGTCCTGCGTGCGAGCGACCATGTCGCGCTACAAGATGGCTGCTCAGAGCCAACCAGCTGTTTCTATAAAACGGCGTCCTTAATCTGTAGAATACTGTAGCTGGAGAGAAAGGCTACAGAATTAGGTTTACTTAAGAAAATAAAGCGAAAAGGAATGCTGTGCATAACATTTAAAAGGGAGGAATCTCCAAGGAGAATGTCATAAGTATCATCAATTATGAAGATCACCAGACAAATTCTTCGCATAGACGTGAATGAGCAGAGGAGCATTCGACCATCTCTTCAATAAATTAATGACGAATGTTTCTTTTGTGTGATGAAGAACTTTAACAGTCAATAAAAGCGGAAGAATGACTGTCTACCCTAAATAGCCACATACATATGTTGGCCTCAGTATACAAGAGATAGCTGTGGTGTAGCAGTAGTATTACAGATTATAATAGAGGCTGTGCAAATGTCCTGGGTTCGATCTCCTGTATTTTCTACATTTTAACTGACTCACAATTGTGTATACTAACGTTTATGTATACTATTTACACTACATCACTAAGTATATTTTTAAGGTCTTGCCAATGAACTTGATCTTTAAGTGTATACACACCTATTCCAGTATATCATACACCGTAAATTCCTAACAAATTACAATGAACCATGAAATTTTACAGATATTTGATGTTGCGAACGTAATTCATTAGCAGTCAGTGTTAAGGCCAAGCGTTTCAGTTAATCTAAATAGGCTGTAAAAGTAACGCATATAAAATTTTTGAAAAGAAAGTCAAACGTTTTGTGAAATGATTTGTCTAAAAGTATGAAATAAAAAAATATCAGGAAAACCTTTGGTGCACTTCATTTTCTATTCATGATTTCGAGCATCATTCAAAGGCGCATAGAACCTTTCTCTGATATACTTATTTCTTTAAGACAAATCATTTCATAAAATATTTGACCGATTTATTTCATTTTTTATTTTTAAGTTTTATTCAGAAAGTATGATCTCACTGAGTCCTCGTTTGCCTTCCTAACGTTTTCTGTCCTCGAAAATCCTAACTTTGGTACTTGATTCGAAGGAAGTCTTTTTGACATTTAAATAATGCGCCAATGTATCTTTTTGTGTGCAAAATAGCTAGGCCTTAAACAGATGAAATTTTTGACTTTTCATTTACATAGATTGGCGGCAGCTTATCGTGAAATATTTCAGTTTTTCCTTAACTCATTAATTAAGTTTTCGTTAATTACTCCTATCACTTTCAAGTATTTAAATATTTTTATGCAAAACTAGACCTCACGGTGGTCACTTGTATACCCCGTTTACCTGTTTCTCTCCATTTGTTTGGTTATAAAAATTCGGACAAAACCTCATGGTGTAATTTATAGGGAGTCTTGTTTTCGCTCTGCTCACGCGTTTATAAAAACGTATCGAGTGTTAATCATATGATAAAATAGTCTTTTCTGCGTGCTGTCATTTCCAAAAATCGTCCTTTCGATATCTTGAACCGTTTATGAGATACAACGCGAACCTTCCGTGGATATAAGAACCATTATCTCAAAAATGAAAAAAGATATCATTCCAGTCTCAACTTTAAATACAATTCAGATACATTGGTTACATTTAACATGTAATAATGTCTACATCTACATCTACATTTATACTCCGCAAGCCACCCAACGGTGTGTGGCGGAAGGCACTTTACGTGCCATTGTCATTACCACCCTTTCCTGTTCCAGTCGCGTATGGTTCGCGGGAAGAACGACTGTCTGAAAGCCTCCGTGCGCGCTCTAATCTCTCTAATTTTACATTCGTGATCTCCTCGGGAGGTATAAGTAGGGGGAAGCAATATATTCGACACCTCATCCACAAACGCACCCTCTCGAAACCTGGCGAGCAAGCTAAACCGCGATGCAGAGCGCCTCTCTTGCAGAGTCTGCCACTTGAGTTTGCTAAACATCTCCGTAACGCTATCACGGTTACCAAATAACCCTGTGACGAAACGCGCCGCTCTTCTTTGGATCTTCTCTATCTCCTCCGTCAACCCGATCTGGTACGGATCCCACACTGATGAGCAATACTCAAGTATAGGTCGAACGAGTGTTTTGTAAGCCACCTCCTTTGCTGATGGACTACGTTTTCTAAGGACTCTCCCAATGACTCTCAACCTGGTACCCGCCTTACCAACAATTAATTTTATATGATTATTCCACTTCAAATCGTTCCGTACGCATACTCCCAGATATTTTACAGAAGTAACTGCTACCAGTGTTTGTTCCGCTATCATATAATCATACAATAAAGGATCCTTCTTTCTATGTATTCGCAATACATTACATTTGTCTATGTTTAGGGTCAGTTGCCACTCCCTGCACCAAGTGCGTATCCGCTGCAGATCTCCCTGCATTTCGCTACAATTTTCTAATGCTGCAACTTCTCTGTATGCTACAGCATCATCCGCGAAAAGCCTTAAATAAACTATACGGAAAGTCTACGCAATGTGCTTTTTCCTCTGCAATTTACTAAAAATTTCGTTGAGCCATGTACTCAATTTCATGCAGACAGTAACACTGAAGAATAACGAAAATAAATTCAGACCTTTATCGAGCAAAGATATCAAGCTATAAGATGCGTTAGAATCAAATTTTTTCACCGAATACTTTTCTTAAATTCGGATGATAAGTATTTCATAGCTGCACTGATTTGCCGAGAAGACACGTGGCTGACGCTCTCTGTCGTACATGTTGCAGTGACATGATTCAAACACGTTTGAATTCAAACGTCGCCAGTTGCAGCGGAAGAAGGGCAGTGACACAGATGTCGCTCACGCAGGACACTTCCGTAACTATACATGCTGTTGTGTTTTGTCGCCTGAAGCTGTCATGTGCTGTCGGTCGCTTCTATCGCTTACGTAGGACACAGTATACATTGTTGGCGGAGCTACGATCACAGGTTTCCATTTCCATCAAGTGGTTCAAACACGGTCCTGTTGCATTAACTCAGCTTACCCTGTTTCTACACGGGTTGCAGAAGGTGGTACATATAGCAGTCACCGACTTCTGCTCAGTTCCGTCTTAACTTGGAACGATCATATGCGCAAGGCTACAGGAGTGACGGGGAGAGACTGAGGAGCAGTTACAAATTGCAGAGGGACTGTTTAAACCCACGTTGGAGTTATGCTGTAGCAGACAGGCCCGAGAAAGAGCACTTGTTTCGGGATATAAGAGTGGCACAAATATTATTCATTAGTGACTGTAATCATTAAAAGACATCTCCATAGGATCCAACGCTGGTATATGATTGAATGGAAAGACTTGATTCCAATTTGCATACTACATTTCAACCAGAGAGCGATACACTATCAGCGACTCCTGTGTGAACCTGTAGAAACGTGACCATTTTTTATGCAGGGTGACGGTAACATAGTCGTTGTGATCGTGTTTTTAATAGCGCGGCCCTTACGCGTAATGTATGTTGTTGGCGGTAGTATCTTTCTCTGGTCAGCTTCAAATGTCGGTTCTCAATAGCCTTCCCTCCAGGGAATCCCATTTGAACTATCTGGTGAGTCTAATACGATTACTGAAAAATAAAAATTACTCGCCATGCAGAGTGACTCTCTCATGATCAATTAAATTAATTAGCCTATCAATTTGATATCACTGACATGCCTCCTGGCAATTGTAGGCGGTGGCTAGGGCCCCACAGGTATGATTCTTCACTTGGCATTTTATTCGTTGCGGCGACATCTTTTAACAATATTTCAATCGTCCACTACACAGGGGGAGACAACCACGATAATAAAGTCAGGTGTGTTACCGAATTTATAAAGTGATACATAGTATAAAAATTAGCCCGGCCGGTTGGCCGTGCGGTCTAACGCACGGCCTTCCGGGCGGTAAATGAAATGAAATGTCGTGTGACGAGGGCCTCCCGTCTGGTAGAACGTTCGCCTGGTGCAAGTCTTTCGATTTGACGCCACTTCGGCGACTTGCGCGTCGATGGGGATGAAATGATGATGATTAGGACAACACAACACCCAGTCCCTGAGTGGAGAAAAATCTCCGACCCAGCCGGGAATCGAACCCGGGCCCTTTGGAATGACAGTCTGTCGCGCTGACCACTCAGCTACCGGGGCTGACACGGGGCGGTAAGAAGCGCCTGGTCCCTGGCACGAATCCGCCCGGCGGATTTGTGTTGAGGTCCGGTGAACCGGCCAGTCTGTGGATGGTTTTTAGGTGGTTTTCCATCTGCCTCGGCGAATGTGGGCTGGTTCCCATTATTCCGTATCAGTTACACTATGTCGGCGATTGTTACGCAAACAAGTTCTCCACGTACGCTTACACCACCATTAGTCTACCACGCAAACATAGGGGTTACACTCGACTGATGTGAGACGTTCCTGGGGGGTCCACCTGGGGCCGAACCGCACAATAACCCCGGGTTCGGTGAGGGGCGGCGGAAGGGTGAAGTAGACTGCGGTAGTCGTCGTGGGGTTGTGGACCACTGCGGCTGCGGCGGGGACGGAGCCTCTCCGTCGTTTCTAAGTCCCCGACTTCTCTGAGCTGTTACCTTAGGAGACTTCGTATGTAATGAGACGTTTGGTTACCTTACGAGAGAGTTCGAAAGTGAGGAGCGGTCCTGCGCCAGTGGTAGATCTTAGCACTCCGTCATGAGCCAAAAATGAATTTAATATTCTAATCTTGTGATGCATGACGCGACAGATAAGGAAAGATATTTTTCTACGTGATGAAAGAATACTTAGAGGGAATACAGCCTATGCCATAGTCCTGTACTGGATTTTCACAACAAGTAACGATGCTTTAGCGACGTGGAAATGCGTGTCTTATCCCATTTCTCTTATATCAGAAAATAGCACGTATAAACGGGAGAAATCTAGAATTCGCGTGTGAAATTCAAGGTGTATGTTCAACAACATCGTTGTCTCGGATTGGCTGAAGTAGATTTTTTAAGCTTGTGGATCTATTTCGGGGTGGAATTGTTTAGAACTTCTGTATACGTCCAAGCTGTAGCTGCTTGTTTTGCAGTGCACTGCGGCTGCCTGCAAGGGCGGTGACGGGGGGGTTGGCAACCGGGAATAACGGATTAGCTCAGCCTTTGAAGTGTACAAACAATGCGCTTCACTGCCTGATCTTGCCTGCGGCAGTGAGGGCTGGTGAAGTGACCAATGACCAGCGTGCTGGGTGAGTGCAACAGAAGATTAAAAATATTTCACGTTTACGTTGGAGATATTGATAATATCCGAATTCCTGCCACTTCAGTCATCCCGGGATGACCTCCATGGCCGCGGGTGGTGCACTGTGACATACACGCGCGTCCACGACTGCTGTTTCGGCCGCGGCGGAAATTTTCACTGACCACTTTACGTCGGCACTGGCGGTGTAAACGGTGACGGGCGCGTTGTGTGTGGGACAGGAGCGCGCCAACATCTAACCGTGACAGCTTATTGCTAAGGACAGGATCGTAGCTTAAGTGTGTCGTGTTTATTGCTTCTCAATACATAGCAGTGGACTCTGTCTTGCACTGATATTTGCTGTTGTCTCTATTCTATCACGGAGTAAAACTTCCTTCCTCCTTCCGTATGTAGCGAACAGAACCAATTTAGGAAGTCTATAGTACTTTTAAGAACCCGACCGCGACATTAAATTCCTTATTGATTGATCTGTATCCAATATTTTTCATTGTAATTATAATTAAATGGACACCCTAGCTGCAGACAGGCGTTGATGTACTTCATTGGGGACATATTGAAAATGTGTGCCCCGACCGGGACTCAAACCCAGGATCCCCTGCTTACATGGCAGACGCTCTATTCATCTGAGCCACCGAGGGCACAGACAATAGTGCGCCTGCAGGGACTTATCCCTTGCACGCTCCCCGTGAGACCCACACTCCCAACATGTCCACACCACTACATTCGTAGTGCGCCTAATAGATGTTTGCCCATCATACTCATTACTCGTGGCAGATTAATCTACCAAGTCCAGTACGAGATCGGGCATAGCGTGCGCGTTCGCACAAGAAGGTCAATGACCGGAAAGCCATATTTTAACTATATATGACGGTAGTATCTGTTCCCGAAAGAACAATTACCGTAGATGACCCTGTAGCTTTGCTAGAAATGCAATGATAATTAAATGGACACCCTAGCTGCAGACAGGCTTTGATGTACTTCATTATTTAACTTATTCTTAGTTATACATTATGGTGTTAAACTGGTGTACAAGTGAATGCTTTACGTGGTACGAGTAATATTACAAGTAAAATGTAATGTGGGAGTAACAATGTGTGGTGTCAGAGTCCAATATTCGGTTAGTCCTAACTACACTATTTGCTAGCCCAATATAGATCAAAATGATCCTAGTCTCATATGTGAGCAATAGCCTATCTATCACCTTCGAAGCATTACTGCCTTCACTATGAATAAAAAAAAGTAGTTCCTCTAACCATGGAGCATGAAAACTTAGCCTAAATGCACAAAATAAGTAAATGTAATACTAGCTATGATCCCAATTGCTCACGTTTCCCCTCTGTTCACCAAGACATCGTTGTCTTCCTTGGGTCAGCCCAGATGACTGCTTTGGTCCCTCTGCAAACAAGATAAAGCACACACACACACACACACACACACACACACACACACAGAAAACGAACAAAACTGTAAATCTAGGTGTCATAATTGACCACGAAGGGTCTGGTCGACATCCTACCCCTACCTCTAGACCTTCAGTGTATTTTTACCGACTGAGGTGGATGTATCACATGCCTTGCGTTGACTGTCCTGTGGCTACAGCATTGAAGTGCCCATTTGCATATAAGTTGATGATTTCCTCATCACAGCTTCCTCCTTTTTTGTTTCTGAAACTCACAAAGCTACGTTAAATAAATGCTACTCATTTCTAATTCAATAAGATAAAATATAGTGATGAGTCATTACATGCATAACGGCGTTCATTTGTGCAATGTAGTAAATGCCGCTCCTTCCATGGGAACCAAACTGTCATATTCCTCCTCTTGGTCGACACATTTATCCGTCCTTTGCTTCGTGTAGTCAGAACTACAGGCGCCCTGCACTCATTGTGCGACGAAGGACGCCTATACCGAGAGAGAGAAAGAGAGCGACAATGCGATCACCTTCCACACGTACTGATATTTAGGGCGTTCATCGCGCTCATCAGCAAAATCGGAGTCGGGCCACTATCCTTGCAGGGACCGAGCGTTTTAGGCCCACCTCGAATAATAAGCGCTCCCATGGCGTGGACGCATCAAAACACCCACGAAAAAAAAGGTGACACAGCGCCTTAGTGGCGTGGTCAATCAAATTGCCACAAAGCGGAATACCAACCACGCTATCACGACGCAATCTAGCCCTGTGGCCTTATCTCGAATAATACGCGCATCCCTGGCTCAGACGAAACCGAAGACACCCATGAAAACCTAAAGCACAATGCCTCAGTGGTGTAGTCAAATGCAACGACACAAAAGGAACACAATGCTGTCTCTCAGAGGAAAAACGACCAATTCACAGAACGTAAACAGTTTGAAACACGGAATGTGGATCACGGCAACAAATTCCCTCATGTACAACGCAATGTGAGTAGAGTGTAATGATCTATCTCACTTTTCTGTATCATCTCTCCAGAAAAGTAACAACAATGACGTCTGATTCTGATTTCTGCAACCTAACTGTTTCTTTTCTCTATCCGCAATGGACGACGTAGTTAGGCACAATTCACAACTACCGTTCTGAAATCAGAGAATTGGACAAATACACAATTTATTAATGACACGTTTACACACTGTCATCCATAATGCTCTAAAGGGAAACCTCAGTTCTTGTTTACCCCATAGTAGCTTGTTAAAGAATAATCTACACTACAACATATCTTAAAACTATTCAATCTACCATAATACCACAAAAATCCCTATTTTCACATTTTCCCTTATTCTCTGAAATGATTTATGTGGCTGACAAAGCGGACGTCGATCAACTTTCTAGATTTTGATGTTTCAAATTCAACAGCATTTTGGTGGGCATTTCTTTTGATGTGAACTGGTCCAGTGCAGACAGTAAAGAATCTATGACACAGCTGCTTCTGTTTGTTGGAGAGGCGAAACGCTTTAAGCAAAACTTTTTCTCCAATGAAAAATCCTCGCTTTTGGGTTTTCCTGTCTGAGCGTTCCTTCCTTCTCCATCCTGCAATTTGTATCTTGCACAGTGCATCCTCTTCTATCTTCTTGTGCTGTTCTCAGGTTCTTGGAGGAAGACAACAATTTCTCGTATCAGGTTCTTAGGCTGAAGATTCTTAAGTACAGTAACAGAGACATCATTGTTTTCCATGGCATACCCCATTCATAACACCTTGAAAACCTTTCAGGAAGATATCCCACATCGTGAACAGTATTGTGCAATACATCCGACATTGGTTGCCCAATTCCTTCATCCCAGCTTCAGGACGTAGCGTGGTTCAACTTTCCCGATAGTTTCGAAACTTTTGCACAGATATGCAGTGTTTGCGGTCTAAACCGAGGTCTTCATTTGCGTGCACGCCCATTCCCGTTTCTGGGACTCTTATGCGTTCGATATTCTGCGAAACATCGTCCTGTCCACTATTTGGCAGTGCACCTCACGCTCCTGTCATAGATCTGTGCATTGAACCTTTTAATCGACACGAAGTTATGCGACTACTGCAGCGAGGCCCGCCGCTAGGGTTGCAAACGCTCGTGGTGGACAAACATCAGAGTAATAGAACAAACTACATTTCAGCACATCACGTGACGTACAGCTGTGCATGATTGGAGCACTGTTCGGCCATCAGCGACACAGTACTGGCCTGGACCAAGTACACAGAGAGCAGTTCCAGTTCACTGTGTCAGTAAGAAACGAAGCCGGCGCGTGAAATCGGCGAATCCAGGAATCCCAGCAGTACAATAACCATTCCGTATAGGAGATGCGACAAGCATATCGTGAATGTGAAGACTTCACATCAGTCAATGGAGGCAGCAAAACTGCAAAACACGCTTTCGTGTGAAGGAAATACACTACTGACCATTAAAATTGCTACACCACGAAGATGACGTGCTACAGACGCGAAATTTAACCGACAGGAAGAAGATGCTGTGATATGCAAATGATTAGCTTTTTAGAGCATTCACACAAGGTTGGCGCTGATGGCGACACTTACAACGTGGTGACATGAGGAAAGTTTCCAACCGATTTCTCATACACAAACAGCAGTTGACTGGCGTTGCCTGGTGAAACATTGTTGTGATGCCTCGTGTAAGGAGGAGAAATGCGTACCATCACGTTTCCGACTTTGATAAACGTCGGATTGTAGCCTATCGCGATTGCGGTAGATCGTATCGCGACATTGCTGCTCGCGTTGGTCGAGCTCCAGTGACTGTTCAAATGGTTCAAATGGCTCTGAGCACTATGCGACTTTACTTCTGAGGTCATCAGTCGCCTAGAACTTAGAACTAATTAAACCTAACTAACCTATGGACATCACACACATCCATGCCCAAGGCAGAATTCGAACCTGCGACCGGAGCAGTCACTCGGCTCCAGACTGTAGCGCCTAGAACCGCACGGCTTCTCCGGCCGGCCAATGACTGTTAGCAGAATATGGAATCAGTGGGTTCAGAAGGGTAATACGGAACGAAGTGCTGGATCCCAACGGCCTCGTATCACTAGTAGTCGAGATGACAGGCATCTTATCCGCATGGCTGTAACGGATCGTGCAACCACGTCTTGATCCCTGAGTCAACAGATGGGGACGTTTCCAAGACAGCAATTATCTGCACAAACAGTTCGACGACGTTTGCAGCAGCATGTACTATCAGCTTGGAGACCAGGGCTGCGGTTACCCTTGACGCTGCATCACAGACAGGAGCGTGTGCGATGATGTATTCAACGACGAACCTAGGTGCACGAATGGCAAAACGTAATTTTTCGGATGAATCCAGGTTCTGTTTACAGCATCATGATGGTCGCATCCGTGTTTGGCGACATCGCGATGAAGGCACGTTGGTATCGAGTATTCGTCATAGCCATACTGGCGTAACATCCGCGGTGATGGTATGAGGTGCCATTGGTTACTCGTCTCGGTCACCTCTTGTTAGCATTGACGGCACTTTGAACAGTGAACGTTTCATTTCAGATGTGTTACGACCCGTGGCTCTACCCTTCATTCGATCCCTGCGAAACCCTACATTTCAGCAGGATAATGCTCGACCGCATGTTGCAGGTCCTGTACGGACCTTTCTGTATACATAAAATGTTCGACTGCTACCCTGGCCAGCACATTCTCCAGATCTCTCACCGATTGAAAACGTGTGGTCATTGGTGGGCGAGCAACTGGATCGTCACAATACACGTCACCACTCTTGATGAACTGTGGTATCGTGTCGAAGCTGCATGGGCAGCTGTATCTGTACACGCCAACTGAGCTCTGTTTGACTCAATGCCCAGGCGTATTAATGCCTTTATTACGGCCAGAGGTGGTTGTTCTGGGTACTGATTTCTCAGGGTCTTTGCACCCAAATTGCTTGAAAATGTAATCACATGCCAGTTCTAGTATAATATATTTGTCCAATGAATACCCGTTTATCATCTGCATTTCTTCTTAGTGTAGCAATTTTAATGGCCATTAGTGTATCAAAATGGATCGCAACAGAAGAGAATCAGAAGTGGCATTTGATCACGAATGATATCGCTCCATCAGCAAATTCCAACGTTATAAACTGGACGAGTACACGTTATATTCCTGTAATTTCATCGAACAATTTGGAGAGACAATACCTCCATACTGACCAGACCACAAGAAGACTGATTTTGTTTGTGCACATCTTGGAGATGTAGTAGCAGAAACAAGGCGTAGGATGACCATATCTTTCAGGAAGTACGACGAATTTAAAAACGAGTTCCTGAGTCGTTACTGGTCGCGTGCCACGAAAGACTGAATAAAACATGATTTAACCATCTACAGAGATATGGAGTAGACTGGTTTTAAAAGTCCGGCGAAATTCTTTTACAAGATGAACAAGAAAAATCAATACCTTGACATACCATGAAGCGACAGTGAAATAATTCGCATTTGCCGCTGTCGTATCAGCAGTTGCTGATAGGCTGGTGCGGAGATGATATTGAGACATTCCGAGGCACCTTGCGGGAAGTAAAGTTTGTAATGAATGGAGATCACGTGAGAAACAAGAGACGTCAACATAAGTCAAATTCTGAGCAGTCCCATTTGTAATAATAATGTTGTTGTTGTTGTTGTTGTTGTTGTGGTCTTCAGTCCTGAGACTGGTTTGATGCAACTCTCCATGCTACTCTATCCTGTGCAAGCCTCTTCATCTCCCAGTACCCACTGCAACCTACATCCTTCTGATTCTGCGTAGTGTAGTCATCTCTTGGTCTCCCTCTAGGATTTTTACCCTCCACGCTGCCCTCCAATACTAAATTGGTGATCCCTTGATGCCTCAGAACATGTCCTACCAACCGATCCCTTCTTCTCGTCAAGTTGTGCCACAAACTCCTCTTCTCCCCAATCCTATTCAGTACTTCCTCATTAGTTATGTGATCTACCCATCTAATCTTCAGCATTCTTCTGTAGCACCACATTTCGAAAGCTTCTATTCTCTTCTTGTCCAAACTATTTATCGTCCATGTTTCACTTCCATACATGGCTTACATGGCTACACTCCATACAAATACTTTCAGAAACGATTTCCTGACGCTTAAATCTATACTCGATGTTAACAAATTTCTCTTCTTCAGTAACGCTTTTCTTGCCATTGCCAGTCTACATTTTATATCCTCTCTACTTCGACCATCATCCGTTATTTTACTCCCCAAATAGCAAAACTCCTTTACTACTTTAAGCGTGTCATTTCCTAATCTAATTCCTGCAGCATCACCCAGCTTAATTCGACTACATTCCATTATCCTCGTTTTGCTTTTGTTGATGTTCATCTTATATCCTCCTTTTAAGACACTGTCCGTTCCGTTCAGCTGCTCTTCCAAGTCCTTTGCTGTCTCTGACAGAATTACAATGTCATAGGCGAACCTCAAAGTTTTTATTTCTTCTCCATAGATTTTAAGTCATACTCCGAATTTTTCTTTTGTTTCCTTTACTGGCTTCTACTAGTTTTTCCATTCGTCTGTAAAGAATTCGCGTTAGTATTTTGCATCTGTGGCTTATTAAACTGATAGTTCGGTAATTTTCACATCTGTCAATACCTGCTTTCTTTGGGATTGAAATTATTACATTCTTCTTGAAGTCTGAGGGTATTTCGCCTCTCTCATACATATTGCTCACCAGATAGTAGAGGTTCGTCAGGACTGTCTCTCCCAAGACTATCAGTAGTTCTAATGGAATGTTGTGTACTCCCGGGGTCTTAATAATAATAATAATAATGAAGGGAATTCCAAGAAGCCCGATAATCGGAATGGTAATGGAAGTAGGCCACAGAATAACGATCAGCATTTTCGAAACGTTGGAAGAAAATGGGACGGGGACCGTGGGAATAAAGGATCACATTTTCAGCAGAATGTAAACGTGCCAAACAAAGCTGAACCGGGGGCTGTGCTCCTGGAGGTCCGTTCACCGAACCAAGAACGAGTGAGGGAGGAGGAAGGGGTACAAAATTGACTAGCCCCGAAGCGGAAAAGACTGCAAGGAAACCCGCAACTGGAATCGGAAGCAGCCATGTAAAATTATTAGATTACGACAACAAACTGCTAGTTAAGAACTGAGAGCGTAGCATTTAGAATGTGTAAATAAACGTAAGGTACAACAGAACGTAGAAATTAAGTAATTTGAAAGACTGTAATCAACTCGAAGCAAGAGAAAATAGCTACATTTTCCAACAAGGTATTCATCTGAAGCGGCAGAGGATCCCGATAAATATGCCGGAACACCGCAAAGGCGTAACCCAAACATTGGCACGAGGTTGTTTTTCCTTTGATAATTTTGAAAAGTCAGAAAAATTTTGGTGGCCTGAAATGTCGATAATTAGAACGGTGAATTCTAGGCAGGAAGCTGCGAAGCAGCATGTCATGTAAAAGGCAAAGAACTGTAAGGTACCTTCGGTGCGACGAGAACTTCATCAGGGGTAGGGACGCACAATGATCCTGAGTATTTTGTTGGACAACAGAAGAAAATGATTTTCCACTGAAGGATGACTAAAAGGCGTTTGGTGTTTCCTGAACACGTCGGTGTGACTTGACTCCCTGTCAAATCCATATAGAAAGCCATTTATTGTGAGCTTTTGTGGGCTCCTCGCCAGTGCGTTGCGGTTGTGAGGAGCTTGACGCAAAGTGCGCGAGCGGAGTTATGTATAGGAACACAGGATGATAGTCAAAATAAATGTGAGAATATTGTAATGATGTTACAAACCAGAATCGAATGATACACTGCACGCAGTGGAGAAAGAAGAAAGGAACTGTCGTAAATTGTTTTATTTAAGGAGTTTCCTACCATTAATTATTATTCGATGTTCAACAGATAATCAATGACATGCGCAAAGCAGACAATTACTCACTCATAATGGGAAATGACAAGGAAAGGCCGGCCGGGGTGGCCGAGCCGTTCTAGGTGCTACAGTCTGGAACCGCGAGACCGCTACGGTCGAAGGTTCGAATCCTGCCTCGGGCATGGATGTATGTGATGTCCTTAGGTTAGTTAGGTTTAAGTAGTTCTAAGTTATAGGGGACTGATGACTTTAGAATTTAAGTCCCATAGTGCTCAGAGCCATTTGAACCATTTGACAAGGAAAGTAAAGAAGGTGGTATCTAACAACGAGGCAAATGAAAAAGCAAACAAGGTACGTTACTCTTTTGCGTCATTAATTACTAACATCCGATATTTAAGGACAGTCTGGATTATATCTTATCTGGGTCATAAACATTTCTATGCGGATCCACACATTGTGACATGCTCTCAGATGTTGGTCATAGCCTGTCTGCAAGAGCAGGTGCACCCACGTCTCCGAGATGGGCAACGGGCTTCAACAAATTTACAGGAAGGTATTAAACATTTAAACTAAACTTAGCGGAGTCGTTGTAAGTGAAACTGTTACTACTAACTGGGGTAGAAAGAATGCTAAGTTAATAACAAACTAAACTTAGCCGTGACATAGTAAAATTGTTCAGTACTAACTTTGGATGGAAAGAGTACGAACGTACTAACAGCATGATTGGCTAACTAAGCACTATCCTTCTCTGAAGCTAAGTCCTTCAAATATAACTTATGGATTCATAATAAGCTTCGAAATATAAAGAAATATTGGAGTCCTTCGGACAATATTCTGAATTAACTCATGATTTCAGTCAATATTTTATTCAACTTACGTTTAATTCAATAGTAAGTGAAAAAGTAAATTTGAAAATTCTTCGGCCGGCCGAGGTGGCCGTGCGGTTCTAGGCGCTACAGTCTGGAACCGCCCGACCGCTACGGTCGAAGGTTCGAATCCTGCCTCGGGCATGGATGTGTGTGATGTCCTTAGATTAGTTAGGTTTAAGTAGTTCTAAGTTCTAGGGGTCTGATGACCTTAGAAGTTAAGTCCCATAGTGCTCAGAGCCATTTGAACCTTTTTTTTTTTTAATTCTTCAGACGATATTTGAACGAATGTAAAGAAACAGTTAAACAGGGCAAAATCATATTTACACATTGTAGTCATTCATACGCAGTAGGGCTAAGATATCTTTGTGCAGAAAATTGTCAGGCGCCCGAGGCACTACGGAGAGCACAGGAGACCAAAGGAAACATCGGGAGAGGTGACTGAACCGAGACGAGACGGAAGCGGGAGCAGCAGTGCCTTGTTGCTTCGGGGGCCAACGGCTAATGGGGGCTGGGCACGGACGAGAGAGAAAGTAGCGGGGCAGACTCCCAGCGTCCCTGCCTCCAGAGTTCCTGTAGGCCGGCGAGCAACCAGCCGTAGTGTTGGCGCTTTAAAAGCGCGTATGCAGCGGTGGACATCAAAGGGGCCAGGGGGAAAGCTTCGCCATGTGAAGGGCCAGCAGAAAGGGGGGGGGGGGGGGGAGACAGGTGTAGTTTTGAACACGAGGAGCACTGTTTATGTCACTTACTATACTGGGAAACAAAATTATGTAGTTCTAGTCACTTTTCAACACGTGACAGTGGACCTCTTCTACTGAATCTCTTGTCGCTACACATCGACACATCATTTCATTAAAAAAAAAAAAAGACATTTGTACTTGGCGTGCGATAACCTGCTCCAACTGTTAGATTGGAGTAGCACCACCAGATAATCAGTTTTTGGGCCTGCCAAACAATATCAGAAGACAAACGAAAAGTAAAAGTAAAAAGGTTTCATAAGAAAGAAAGCTTGTGTTTGATTTCAAAAACGTACCCTACTCATTCAGTGATTTCAATTTATCCTCGATATGTTGGCGAAAATTCATGCTTAATTCTGGAGGTACGCATAAAACATCATCCGAAATTGTACTAAACGCATTCTCTGAAAATTATTTCGAGCATTTAGTTCATGAGCCCACTTGAATAGTAAACTGTTGTGAAAACACACTCGACATCTTAGTAACAAATGATCCTGAACTAATAACGAGCATCAAAGCGGATTCAGGGATTAGTGAACACAGGGTTGTCGTTAGCAAGAGTGAATATTGTAACATGCAAATTCTTAAAAAATAAACTAAAAATATACCTATTCAAAAAAGCAGATAAAAATTCACTTGACGCCTTCCTGAGAGATAATCTCCACTCCCTCCAACTCAACAATGTAAATGTAGACCAGATGTGGCTCGAATTCAAAGAAATAGTATTTGCAGCAATTGAGAGATTTATACCAAAAAAATTCAGAACAGGCGGAGCTGATCCCCCTTGGTACACAAAACGGGTCGGAACACTGTTGCAGAAAGAACGAAATCATGCCAAATTTAAACGGACGCAAAATCTCCAAAATTGACGATCTTTTACAGAAGCTCGAAATTTAGCGCGGACTTCAATGCGAGATGTTTATAATAATTTCCGTAACGAAACTTTGTCTCGAAACCTGGCAGAAAACACAAAGAGATTCTCGTCATATGTAAATTATGCTAGGGGCAAGACACAATCAATGCCTTCACTGCGCGATAGTAATGGAAATACTATGGACGACAGTGCTGCCAGAGAAGACTTACTAAACACAGCCTTCCGAAATTCCTTCACCAAAGAAGACGAAGTAAATATTCCAGAATTCGAATGAAGAACAGCTGCCACCATGAGTAAAGTAGGAGTAGATATCCTCGGAGCGATGAAGCAACTTAAATCACTTAACTTAAGCAAGTCTTCTGATCCGGTGAGGCACCTTTCACAGTATGCTGATGCAATAGCTCATACGTAACAATCATGTACAACCGTTCGCTAGACGAAGGATCCGTATCCAAAGAATGGAAAGTTCCACAGATCACGCCAATATTCAAGAAAGGTAGTAGCAGTAATCCACTAAATTATAGGCCCATATCATTAACGTCGATATGCAGCAGGATTTTGGAACATATATTGTGTTCGAACATTATGAATTACCTATTGACTCACTGTCAATACGGATTTAGAAAACGTCCCTCTTGTGAAACAGAACTAGCTCTTTACCCAAACGAAGTGTTGAGTGCTATTGACAACGAATTTCAGATAGATTCCATATATCTAGATTTCCAAAAGGCTTTTGACCCTGTACCCCATAAGCGGTTAATAGTAAAATTCCGTGCTTATGAAGTACCATCTCAGTTATGTGCCTGGATTCGTGATTCCTGTCAGAGAGGTCACAGTTCGTAGTAATTGACGCAAAGTCGTCGAATAAAACAGACGTGATTTATAGCGTTCCCCAAGGTACTGTTGTAGACTCTTTTCTGTTTCTTACCTATATAAACAACTTAGGAGACAATCTGAGCAGCCGTCTTTGGTTGTTTGCACATGACGCTGTCGTTTATCGACAAGTCAAGTCATCGGAAGATCAAAACAAATTGCAAATCTATTTATAAAACGTATCTATAAGGTGCGAAAATTGAAAATTGACCCTAAATAACGAAATGTGTGCGCAGATACACATGAGTGCTAAAAGGAATGCGTTAAACTTCGGTTACACAATAAATCAGTCGAATCTGAAGTCCGTAAATTCAACTAAATACCCAGGAATTACAATTATGAACAACTTAAATTGGAATGAACACATAGAAAATGTTGTGGAGAGGGTCCGACAACCGATCAGTTTCAGACATTCCACCAGGAAGGAGGTAAACGTCTCGTGTTGTCTGTCGTTCAACCATGCCTAGACGGTCAATACCGCGGTTTGATCCAGACCGCATTTTTACTTTGTCCCAGGAAGGGCTTTCAACAAGGGAAGTGTCCAGACATCTCAGAGTGAACCAAAGCGATGTTGTTCGGACATGGAGGAGATACAGAGAGACAGGAACTGTTGATAACATGCCTCACTCAGGCCGCCCAAGGGCTGCTACTGCAGTGGATGACCGTTACCTACTGATTATGGCTTGGAGGAACCCTGACAGCAACACTACCATGTTGAATATGCTCTTCGTGCAGCCACAGGACGTCATGTTACGACTCAAACTATGCGCAGTAGGCTGCATGATGAGCAACGTCACTCCTGACGTCCATGGCGAGGTCCATCTTTGCAATCACGACACCATGCAGCGCGTTACAGATGCGCCCAACAACATGTCGAATGGACCGCTCCGTATTGGAATTACGTTGTCTTCACCGATGAGTGTCGCATATGCCTTCAACCACACAATTGTTGGAGACGTGTTTGGAGGCAACCCGGTCAGGTTGAACGCCTTAGACACACTGTCAAGTGAGTGCAACAAGGTGAAGGATCTCTGCTGTTTTGGGGTGGCATAATGTGGGGCCGACGTATGCCGCTGATGGTCGTGGAAGGCGCCATAACGGCTGCACGACACGTAAATGTCATCACCAATAGTACAACCATATCAGCAGCATATTGGCGAGGCATTCGTCCCCATCATGCACATCTTGTGAATGACTTCCTTCAGGATAACAACATCGCTCAACTAGAGTGGCCAGCATGTTCTCCAGACATGAACCCTATCGAACTTGTCTGGGATAGATTGAAAAGGGCTGTTTATGGACGACGTGACCCACCAATCACTCTGAGGGATCTACACTGAATCGCAGTTCAGGGGTGGGGCAATCCGAACCAACAGTGCCTTGATGAACTTGTGGATAGTATGCCACGACGAATACAGGCATGCATTAATGCAAGAGGACGTGCTACTAGGTGTTAGAGGTACCGGTGTGTATAGCGATCTGGACCACCATCTCTGATGGTCTCGCTGTATGGTGGAACAACACGCAATGTGTGATTTTCATGAGCAATAAAAAGTACGGAAATGATGTTTATGTTGATCTCTATTTCAATTTTCCGTACAGGTTCCGAGACTCTCGGAACCGAGGTATCGCAAATTACAACAACCCCAATGAGCTAGTAGATTGTTTACTACTGCTCATGGTATCAGTAGCCGCTGATAATACAGCTCATAGGAATGAAGTTGTTTCAATAATTTCTGAGCTTAGAGAGAGAAGCATCATCGAATAAGTATGGAGACTGTAGTTCGAGAACTGGACAAACCAGCATGCAAAACATACCCTCGAAGATATGATTTGGTCAAAGGTTTGGACGGCCTGTGGCAGGCGGATCTTATCGACATGAGGGAATATTCACTTATGAATAACGGATTCAAACATATTTTAATGCTCATTGATACATCTTCCGGATATACCTGGGCATTACCTGTGAAAGCACGGAAAGAAGTTGCGCATGTGTCTGATGGATTGCTGCAGACGGGGACGAATCGAAGCCCAGACAATCTTCAAACAGATCAGATGGTTCAAATTTCTCTGAGCACAATGAGACTTAATATATGAGGTCATCAGTCCCCTAGAACTTAGAACTACTTAAACCTAACTGACCTAAGGACATCACACACATCCATGCCCGAGGCAGGATTCGAACCTGCTACCGTAGCGGTCGCGCGGTTCCAGACTAAAGCGCCTGGAACCGCTCGGCCACACCGACCACCTCGAATGGATCACAGCGGTGAGTTTCATAATAGATATTTCAAGACTGTGGTGGATCGGTATGGAATACATCACTATTCGGCGTCCACCCACATGAAGGCGAATGTCGTGGAACATCTGAACAGAATAGTGAAAACTCACATGTGGATGGAATTCAATCTTCGCGGCTCACACAAATGGATCGATATGCTCCCACAAATAATTCCACAGTATAATCGAACCAAAAACCACACAATAAAAATGAGACCAATCGATGGTCGTGATGATAGTCTTATAGATACAGTATACAATTGTATTAAAATGTTAGATCCGCACCAACAGCTATTTAATGTAGGTGATTTAGTACGTATCTCAAAACACAAGACAGTATTTGAGAAGTCATACATGTCAGACTGGTCAACCAAGATATTCACAGTTTCCAAAGTGCAGAGAACGAATCCTCGAACCTACCTCCTAATTGATAGCCGAAGTACTGAAGTTGCAGGATGCTTTTACACATAAGAGTTACAGAAGAGTTCTGAACCAGATGTGTATTTCGTAGAGAAGGTCATACGGCGTAGAGGGAATAGAGCGTTAGTTAAATGGCTTGGTTTTCCCACATCCCAAAACAGCTGGATTGACGCTGACGATTTGTTATATGACATGGAGTGCAGACCACAAGCACCTCAGTAGCATAACATGCGTAATAGGAGACGCATTACAGGAGAAGGCGGTATTCTCGATAAACTGCCAGTGGAATTACACATTCCTGGATTAACTACTGTGGACCTGGAACAAAACTTTAAACACGATTGACACGCCATGATAAGGGGATAAATCTACTCGACGAAGCGTGTATGGAACACGACGTCGCTTATGCAGCAAACAAAGATCGTCACACCGCCGATCGAATTTTAGCTGATAAAGCTAAGGCAATACATGCGAGATGGGATATTGGTATAGGTCAACAGATTGAAGAATTTGCAGTTGAAAAAGCTATGCGTGGTAAAATTAAGTTGGGCTTGGATGTGAAGAAGTTAAGCCAAGTTATGAGAACTGCACATAGGGCGCTAGTAAGGAAGAAGATGCAAACCAAAGGGTAATGAAAAACTGTACCCTGACAGCGTCGTATGCAGCTAAAAGCGCCCTGGAGCAGAAAGGAGTGAGAACAAAAAGACTGATTAAACCACCCAGGGTTCTACCAATATCCAAGACGTCGGGTGGAATTATTCCCTTCCTCATTCCTGCCCCAACCCGGTCTCTCAGCGGTGGGTTCACTGGCTGAGGTGTTGCGGCTATTGCCAGGATGGTCAAGAATGCACAAAACTATCAGGAGCAACTGCAGGAGGCACGAAGACATAACAGCATGATGGAGGCAGCAAACCATCGGAAAAGGGCTATACTTGAAACCATACAACAAGATAGGTCTAGGTCTTTTCAGAAACAAAAAAAATCCTCCGAGCAGAGTTACCAGTCAGGGCACTTAGAAATACTAGATCTGCTTATGTTTTTTACGAAGAAATTCAACATTCAGAGATTCCGGGATGTGTTACGCGGAATATATTAACGAAGACTTTGTGGAAATCAGGAGAATGGGGAACTGTGAATCTGGGTATAGCAGGAGGACCTGGAACTCACTGGGTAGCATATGTTAAAAAAAGAAACGCAAATAACGTCTACTATTTCGACTCATTAGTTGACCTGCAACCCCCAGAAGAATTACAACGATACTTCACAGGCAGAAGATGTGTTTTCTATAATTTTCGACGCTACCAAGACTTTAATACACTCCTGGAAATTGAAATAAGAACACCGTGAATTCATTGTCCCAGGAAGGGGAAACTTTATTGACACATTCCTGGGGTCAGATACATCACATGATCACACTGACAGAACCACAGGCACATAGACACAGGCAACAGAGCATGCACAATGTCGACACTAGTACAGTGTATATCCACCTTTCGCAGCAATGCAGGCTGCTATTCTCCCATGGAGACGATCGTAGAGATGCTAGATGTAGTCCTGGGGAACGGCTTGCCATGCCATTTCCACCTGGCGCCTCAGTTGGACCAGCGTTCGTGCTGGACGTGCAGACCGCGTGAGACGACACTTCATCCAGTCCCAAACATGCTCAATGGGGGACAGATCCGGAGATCTTGCTGGCCAGGGTAGTTGACTTACACCTTCTAGAGCACGTTGGGTGGCACGGGATACATGCGGACGTGCATTGTCCTGTTGGAACAGCAAGTTCCCTTGCCGGTCTAGGAATGGTAGAACGATGGGATCGATGACGGTTTGGATGTACCGTGCACTATTCAGTGTCCCCTCGACGATCACCAGAGATGTACGGCCAGTGTAGGAGATCGCTCCCCACACCATAATGCCGGGTGTTGGCCCTGTGTGCCTCGGTCGTATGCAATCCTGATTGTGGCGCTCACCTGCACGGCGCCAAACACGCATACGACCATCATTGGCACCAAGGCAGAGGCGACTCTCATCGCTGAAGACGACACGTCTCCATTCGTCCCTCCATTCACGCCTGTCGCGACACCACTGGAGGCGGGCTGCACGATGTTGGGGCGTGAGCGGAAGACGGCCTAACGGTGTGCGGGACCGTAGCCCAGCTTCATGGAGACGGTTGCGAGTGGTCCTCGCCGATATCCCAGGAGCAACAGTGTCCCTAATTTGCTGGGAAGTGGCGGTGCGGTCCCCTACGGCACTGCGTAGGATCCTACGGTCTTGGCGTGCATCCGTGCGTCGGTGCGGTCCGGTCCCAGGTCGACGGGCACGTGCACCTTCCGCCGACCACTGGCGACAACATCGATGTACTGTGGAGACCTCACGCCCCACGTGTTGAGCAATTCGGCGGTACGTCCACCCGGCCTCCCGCATGCCCACTATACGCCCTCGCTCAAAGTCCGTCAACTGCACATACGGTTCACGTGCACGCTGTCGCGGCATGCTACCAGTGTTAAAGACTGCGATGGAGCTCCGTATGCCACGGCAAACTGGCTGACACTGACGGCGGCGGTGCACAAATGCTGCACAGCTAGCGCCATTCGACGGCCAACACCGTGGTTCCTGTTGTGTCCGCTGTGCCGTGCGTGTGATCATTGCTTGTACAGCCCTCTCGCAGTGTCCGGAGCAAGTATGGTGGGTCTGACACACCGGTGTCAATGTGTTCTTTTTTCCATTTCCAGGAGTGTACATTCCTGTGTGGTCATCTATGCATCATGTTCCTCCTGACGTTTACGAATGATATATAAGGACGAGTATTAAGCATCTATTCACCAGTCGATGTTTAGATGCAACGTCGTACACTCTGACATTAAAAGAATGATCGTCTATATTACGTGCAAATTACTTCCCACCAATTGATTGGAGTATCGTGCTAATTGGACTGGAGACATACAATACCATCCTAAATATCATAGAGGCTAACAATAAACTGTATCTGGAAATTAATGGCAAACGAAATTGTGGAACTTGAACCTGGTGCATACGATATTGAGGATTTTACACTGTAAAAACGTAATACAGCAGGAACACCTCATCATGTGGTAAGAAGGTATGATTACATAATTTTATGTGTTCTTCAGAAATCTGTAAAGAATTTCCTATGTTTAACAGCCATCAAATAAAAAACACTGATGATGCTGCAACTTCAGTGAAACATGTCTGGGACAAAAAACAAAATTGTGATTTGCTAAAGGCGGACCCCACTCAAAAACATATGTGTAAATTTAAACGGAGTTTTAAAACAGCCTGGAAAAGGGATTGCGCTCCATGCAAACATCAGTACACTAAAATCTGAAATAAGCATCGATTGACTTTAAAGAAGAGAGGTTCAATATGTCCACCACAAAGGGACAGGTTGCAAAGAGGGATTCCAATAAATTTTACAAATCTGATCAGACAGTGGATATTTTCCCTGTCAGTACAATCAGTGTTGAGTGTAACATTGCAACTAACTCATATCTCAACGAAAGATTGGTTCATTCAATTTACGTATTCTTCTCATCAGTTAGAACAGAGTATAAGACTGTTGAGACTCCTACCAACGCTACATACCTTCCAGTGACAGTTCAGACATTGGACTATCTGAAGCTGCGTTTTGTGGATCAGAATAGCCAACTTGTTGACTTTCGTGGTCAGGAAATTATTGTACGACTACATCTAAGACAAGATGGGCATAGGGTATAAAACTAGCACACACAGCACAGCACTTCGCAGCGGAACCACAAGGTGATAACACGTGCGAACTACGAGTTTCTTAAATCAGTAGACTTGAAACCTCGTAATGACATCGTCGCTCAATACATCTCACCCAGTGGAATACGATGAGCGAATCACACGCCACGAATACTTCTCGTACAAACCTTACTCTTCAACAGGGTTTAACAGGAATGATGAAATCGGGATTGCCATCCAGCACCAAGACGTTTTAACTCTTTCATGCAAGATTTTCATATATTTGGATGTGTCCTTAAAGAAAAAGGAAGGCAGTCATACAGTGCGATCAAGCCTAACACGTAATGCCTTGGCATTCCTGTTTCAGCAAATACATTACGAACTTAATGGGGAGAGATTGATCGTACACGTAATGTCGGCATAGCGCCAACCCTTGAAAGATATGCCTCATCATAACACTCGGATTTGAATGGCTTATAAAGTTCATGATGGTGCATAGAAGAGCCTGTGGGCAGAACAGCAGAAGAGTACCACCGATTTACTGCATGCAATCCTCTAGAAACGCTTATGGGATACTTTGAGCACATGCAGCGAATTATTATGAATACTAAACGGGAGCTTATCCTGGTACGGAGCCCAACGGATAGTAACTCATACATTCAAAGAGCTCAAGAGGGGAATGAGATCATCATCAGTAAAATTATATGGAAAATTCTGCTAGACGTGGAGCGCTTGAAACTTTTAAAAGTTCTGAGTACCGGTACATATCTGCCATTAACTGTCGCTCATGGGAGGTGTTTGAGTACACAGTGTTACCGACAGTGAGCAGACAAACATGGGCTATTAAAACCTCAGTGCAACGGGAAACACCAAGATTCATCATACTTGGATTTCAGACCAATAGAAGGGGTAATTTAACAAATGATTCCACCGTGTTTGGCAACTGAAATTTAACTAATGCCAGAGTCTGCTTGAATTCCGAATTCTATCTGTATGACACTTTACTGCTACAGTGGTATCAGATTGTATATAGTCTAGCATTTGACATATATGTAAGGTTCCGTGCCTCTTACTATGAAGATGTTGAAGAGGAAGGATGCCTACTCAGGAGCAGAATGAGATAATTAAATCAGAACCAATAGATGCTCGAATCGAATTTTAATCCTCATCAAACTTCCCAGAACACAGTGCAGCCTAATCTCCAGTTCTAGATGACCGTGGTGTTGTGCAGCTTGCACCAAGTGCCGTGGCATGCCCAGAGCATTTCACAATGACAACTTGCAATGTGAACGTCGTTGCCGACATTCAAGGTTTATATGATGATGAGTGCAGACAATTCATATTTAAAGATGTTGCACTCATAGAATTCACAGAAGATGCAGGTATAATAGAGACAATCTTAGCAAGAATTGCATCACCAAGGCCTTTCAAGGTTGTGAACTGTGCTAAAACATGGAGGAGTGCAAAGTGGCTAACACGTTTCTTTCATGGACTCCACTTGCACAATCCTGGTATACCTTATACAGAAATAATGACGTCACTCCGAATATTCGATCATTTTGAGACCATCATCTACGTCAAAGGCGAGGAGACGATCACTTAGATGCAGCGAATCTTCAAGTTTGCATCTATTCAACACCTGGAATTCTATGGGTGTCCTACTATTCATAAGCCCAAGAAATTACAGCATCATCTGCGAACAACCTAAGAGAACTGCTCAGATTGTCACCCACGTCATTTATATAGATCAGGAACAGCAGAGGTCCCAGCGTGCTTCCCTGGGGAACGCCTGATATCACTTCAGTTTTACACGATGATTTGCCGTCTATTACTACGAACTGCGGCCTTCCTGACAGGAAATCACGAATCCAGTCACACAACTGAGACGATACCCCCTAGGCCCGCAGCTTGATTAGAAGTCGCTTGTGAGGAACGGCGTCAAAAGCTTTCCGGAAATCTAGAAATACGGAATCAACTTAAGATCCCCTGTCGATAGCGGCCATTACTTCGTGCGAATAAAGAGCTAGCTGCGTTGCACAAGAACGATGTTTTCTGAAACCATGCTGATTACGTATCAATAGATCGTTCCCTTCGAGGTGATTCATAATGTTTGAATACAGTATATGCTCCAAAACGCTACTGCAAACCGACGTCAATGATATAGGTCTGTAGTTAGATGGATTACTCGTACTACCCTTCTTAAACACTGGTTCGACCTGCGCAATTTTCCAATCTGTAGGTACAGATCTATCGGTGAGCGAGCGGTTGCATATGATTGCTAAGTAGGGAGCTATTGTATCAGCGTAATCTGAAAGGAACCTAATCGGTATACAATCTGGACCTGAAGACTTGCCCGTATCAAGAGATTTGAGTTGTTTGGCAACCCCTAACATAACTCCTTCTAAGAAACGCATGCTAGCAGCTGTTCGTGTTTCAATTTCTGGAATATTCCATTCGTCTTCCCTGGTGAAGGAATTTCTGAAAACTGCGTTCAATAACTCCGCTTTAGCGGCACAGTTGTCGGTAACAGTACCATCGGCACTGCGGAGCGAAGGTATTGGCTGCGTCTTGCCGCTTGTGTACTTTACATACGACAAGAATTTCTTCGGATTTTCTACCAAATTTCGAGACAATGTTTCGTTGTGGAACCTATTAAAGGCATCTCGCATTGAAGTCCGTGCCAAATTTCGCGCGTCTGTAAATTTTAGCCAATCTTCGGGATTTCGCGTTCTTCTGAACTTTGCATGCTTTTTCCGTTGCCTCTGCAACAGTGTTCGGACCTGTTTTGTGTACCACGGGGGATCAGTCCCATCTCTTACCAATTTATGAGGTATGAATCTCTGAATTGCTGTTGCTACTGTATCTTTGAATTTGAGCCACATCTCGTCTACATTTGCATAGTCAGTTCGGAAGGAATGGATATTGTCTCTTAGGAAGGCTTCTAGTGACACTTTATCCGCTTTTTTAAATAAAATTTTTTGTGTTTGTTTCTGGTGGATTTGGAAGAAACGGTATTAAGCCTAGCTACAACGACCTTGTGCTCACTAATCCCTGTATAAGTCATGATGCTCTCTATCAGCTCTGGATTGTTTGTGGCTAAGAGGTCAAGTGTGTTTTCGCAACCATTTACAATTCGAGTGGGTTCGTGGACTAACTGCTCGAAATAATTTTCGGAGAAAGTATTTAGGACAATGTCGGAAGATGTTATCTGCCTACCCCCGGTTTTGAACAAGTATTTTTGCCAATATATCGAGGGAAGGTTGAAGTCCCCACCAACTATAACCGTATGAGTGGGGTATTTATTTGTTACGAGACTCAAATTTTCTCTGAACTGTTCAGCAACTATATCATCGGAGTCTGGGGGTCGGTAGAAGGAGCCAATTATTAACTTAGTTCGGCTGTTAAGTATCTACTTCGACTTCACTACAAGATAAACCACTACTGACAGACACAAACACTCCACCACCAATTCTGCCTAATCTATCTTTCCTGAACACCGTCTGAGACTCCGTAAAAATTTCTGCAGAACTTATTTCAGGCTTAAGCCAGCTTTCTGTACCTATAACGATTTCAGCTTCTGTGATTTCTATTAGCGCTTGAAGCTCAGGGACTTTCCCAGCACAACTACAACAATTTATAACTGCAATTCCGACTGTTCCTTGATCCAAGCACGTCATGTATTTGCCATGCGCCCTTTGAGAATGCAGCCCACCCCGTACTTTCCCGAGGCCTTCTAACCTAAAAAACCGCCCAGTCCACGCCACACAGCCTCCGCTACCCGTGTAGCCGCCAGCTGAGTGTAGTGAACTCCTGACCTATTCAGCGGAACCCGAAACCCCACCACCCTATGACGCAAGTCAAGGAATCTGCAGCCAACACGGTCGCAAAACCGTCTGAGCCTCTGATTCGTGCCCTCCGCCCAGCTCTGCACCAAAGGACCGCAGTCGGTTCTGTCAACGATGCTGCAGATGGTGAGCTCTGCCTTCATCTCGTAAGCATAACCGGCAGCCTTCACCAAATCAGATAGCCGCTGGAATCCAGAGAGAATTTCCTCAGATCCAAAGCGACACACGTCATTAGTGCCGACATGTGCCACCACCTGCAGCTGGCTGCACCCTGTGCTCTTCATGGCATCCGGAAGGACCCTTTCCACATCAGGAATAACTCCACCCGGAATGCACACGGAGTGCACACTGGATTTCTTCCCCTCCATAGCCGCCATATCCCTAAGGGGTCCCATTACGCGCCTAACATTGGAGTTCCCAACTACCAATAAGCCCGCCCTCTGTGATTGCCTGGACCTTGAAGGCTGAGAATGATCCTCTGAAACAGGGCAGGCAGCTGCATCTGGCTCAGCCAGAGACAGTGCCTGAAACCTGTTTGTCAGACGCACCGGGGAGGCTTTCTGATCAGCCTCCGGGGACGTCTTTCGCTGCCTGCCACGCCTTGGAACTCCCAATCAACCACAGGCGAGGGCTCAGCCCCACTGCGGGCAGCAACCGGGGCAACCACAGCGGCAGACTGATCTGGGGACGACGGGACGAGGTTGATATCCCCGTGATACCCGAGTCCGGCTCCCCACAGTGGTGTCCATTGGCAACAGCCTCAAGCTGAGCGACCGAAGTCAGTGCCGCTTGCAGCTGTGAGCGAAGGGATGCCAACTGAGCCCTCATCCAAATACAGCAATCACAGTCCCCGTCCATTCTAATCGATGTTGTACAACAGTTACTGAAACACGAGTCCGTGCCTAGATAACGCAAGGGAAACACGCAAAGAATGTATTAACTAACCTGTACAAATGCCTAACGACTGCGCTACAATCTGCCTGAATTTACGATTACAGTTGCTAAAACTCGAAATTATACCTCCTATACGAAACTCACACGCAATTTAAGTAAGAATCTACGTAGTAAACACTAAAGCGCGATGCTACAACTCTCAAATAGTATAATACGCCCGAAATTTATTAATTAAACAATGCAAGTACCCAAAAACACGCAAAGAAATTAAGAATTAAACTATGTAACAAATAAGTAAGCTAGGGGTATACGACTTGCTGCTGCAGCTGCTTATCCAACGGCGGCAGGAAGCACACTGTCAACTATTTATTCACAACCATAAAAAAGAGTTACATGTTTGTACCTGTTACTGTCCTTCAAAGTAGTCACTTGCTTTGTGTAGAACCCGTTGCCAGCGATTTGAAAGCCGTAGTATACCTTTAGCACAGCCTGTTCTGTTGATGGTGCGAATGGAGCGGTCTACTGCCTGCGGAATCTCTGGAACAGTTCTGAAGCGAATGCGACGAAGTGGTTCCTTCATCTTCTGAATCATATCAAAGTCTCAAGGATTTAAGTCCGGGGAGTATGGTGGATGGTACAGTGCTTCCTAGTCCCATCGACTGAACAAAGCAGCCACAGCTTGCGCTGTATGCGCCCGCGCATTGTCGTGCGAAATGATGGGTGGGTTGCGCAGAAAGTGTCGTCGCTTCTTTCTAGAAGTTGGTCGCAGATGATGCTCCAAAAACGAACAGTAATACTGTGCATTCACGGTCTGCCATTGAGGAACGTAGTGCGTTAGGATAACACCATCACAGTCGTACACGAGAATCACCATAACTTTCACCATACTCGGGCTTTGACGCACTTTCAGCTTTCGCGGCGACCCATAATGACGCCATTCGTTGGATTACGATACGCCGTAAGAAAGCCTCCCCTTCGCGCTCATAGGCTCCAAGTACGTCGTAACACATCCATTTCTGCATTTCCGCCAAGTCATGCGGAACCCTTTGTGATGCAATTTTTCGCATGCTCAGGCGTTCCTCAAGGATGCGAAGCACAGTCGTATGCGCTAATCCGGTTTCGTGGACGAGCTCACGAATCGTGTGGCGTCGATCACTGTCCACTAACGCGGCAACAGCATGCACTTCTTCTTCAGAGACTCTAGGACAACCTGCCCGTGTCATCTCTGCCACAGTTTGTCGACCTTCATTCAAGGCTTTTACCCAATGTGCCACTGCTCTGTATGGCAATACCGATTCCCCGCACGCCACTTGAGGACCTTGACGACACTGTTGTGCTGTACGACCTCTGGCGCTCCACTCTTGATCCAACTTGGATAGCTAGCGGTATGCTGTTTCGAGAACGTAATGACACCGTTACGTCAGACTGCTCGCTCACAAGTGACTGTTTCCCTCGACTGTGAGCACGCCGGTGACGTGGAACGGAGTCCATTTGCTCGAAGTTAAGGTAGGTATGCCAACAACGTGTCCTATCAGCGACAATATTAGATTCGATTGCAGTGTCTCCACAGCAGTGTTGCCAATATTTAAATTCCAACCTACGTATTTACACACAGGCATACATATTTACACAGACATCCACACTGAAACGCACTCGCAAGCACATACACAGACACACATAAGCACTTACACATGAAGGCACATCATACATCACGCATACAATATTTAAACTACGATAAAAGAGCCGTACTTTTAGGTACAAGCTCTCATTCAGCCAGTCACTCACTCACTCTCTCTCTCTCTCTCTCTCTCTCTCTTTCACACTGTCGGTGTCCCCCATCCCCTCTTACTCTTCAAGTAAATAGTGTCAGTACGGAAGGGTTCCGATCCCGTCATCACAAATTGCTCTTTTATCGTCATGAGGTGACAATTCGACTTCAGACTGCAGCACATTGTACAACTCATGACCTCACGATCGAATACGACTTTGCTGTACCAAACACGGAAGTTGCAGCGGAGCACCACGAACGCCACAGTACAGTCACTGCAAGTAGTCTTCGAGCGTGAGGACGTCACACACCCTTAGCCCGCTTCTGGATGGATCCGTCTATTGTTTGATATGCATACCTTTTGGGTCTTAGATCCAGAAACTTCACAATCGGCAGTCCATCGGCCTCGTCATTCATTAAATCGATGACCTTTTTGTTCTGAGGAACAGTACCATATGGATTATCAGCTGCGTATCCTGATGTGTCGAATTCATCACTGTGACACGTAATTACTTCATATGGATCGCAGTTCTTCACCCAACAGATGAAGCTATCTGTATCATAAAAGTTTACTTGGTTCCACGAAATAAGTTTTAGCAAACTCATAGTGGAAGCGGGTCATGTAGAGTTTGATGTCCAGTATACACACACCCAAATAGATTGGTTTCGTAAACTCTACTGAAACCTTCGAAATCTCCACAGCGGCAAAGTTCTCATTGAAAATAGTGACACGCTTAAAACTTGGTCTGGCGATGCACTTTTTACGCCCCAAGGCCTATCCTATTTTGGTCCTAGTCAAAATATCGAGTTCATATCTTACATTCTGCATGGTTTTAGCGAAAATGGAATTATTTATCAGTTTGTAAAATTCTTTTTCCAATTCACTAGTCGCACCTGCCCTCTTTTCGGTATTTGATTCAATATACTCGTTCAATCAGCGGCACTGTTTGAAGGAGATAGCCCGGCTGATTCTATCCCTAAGCTGAGACACTGCTGGAGCTTACAATAATGAATTACACACCTCTGCTTGTGTCCAAAAACGGTCATCAGTTTAGGCATAGTGCTTCCTTGCGGAAATTCTTGCTCTGGACATAACGGCAAGTCGCTTGTCATTTCATGCAAACTAACAGGGCATACCCTACATCAGAATCAGCCGCCAGACTCATTATTTTTCCACCTAATACCTGTAATTCGTTTTCGGGCACCCATTGATACCCACCAACCAGCCCTGACTGCATCATTGCGTGCCCGTATAAGTTATTCACATCCAAATATAGAATATAACTTGAATCGAGAGATGCGTTGAACCCTGCACCCATATGTGGATTATTTGCCTTTGCGTGTCTATGGACACACTGGCAAAGTCCTCTGCGGATCCTGCCCTCAAAGAAAAGAAATGGCAATATATTAAAACTGTACTTACTTTCTTGCTGCATTTCAGACTCCAGCAGGAGCTCAATGTCCCTCAGCTGGTGCTCTAATGCTGCAACAGCGAGATCAAAGGTTTGATGAACACTTGTTATGATACGAATACATCAAGAGCTGTTTTCCGAACATGTAAAATATCATACAGAATTCGGAGATGTACTTACATGATGGTAGCAGAAGCTCTTCCACTGGATGGGGACTTTCAGCTTCCAGCTGCTGCCGCTCTAATGCTAGAACAATAGCAGAAATGTTATAAGCACCTGTTCCGATTTGAATATTTTAAGAGATGCCTTCTGAACATATAAACTATCACACACAGAATTTTGAGATGTACTTACATGATGCTAGCACAGCCTCTTCCGCTTTTTCTATCAACATTTCGGGAATGAATGCTGTAATAATCAGAAAAAAGAAGTTTTTAACTATTTGTTACGAAAATGTATTACAATCTCAAAAAAATTGAATACTTTGCTATGAAATTTTGTAACTGTCGCAATTTGAACTCATAATTTTTTTTATGAACACTTATGTGGTAATTCACCCAAGTTTGGCCGTTTTCCATCACCACTACTGCTGGCATCACTGCTGCCTGACCGTTTCATATTTCAGGAATCATACTGACACAACTAGGCACTGTCAAAGACTGATGATGATTGTGGTGCGGGTTGCGCTTTATATATACTCCTGGAAATTGAAATAAGAACACCGTGAATTCATTGTCCCAGGAAGGGGAAACTTTATTGACAAATTCCTGGGGTCAGATACATCACATGATCACACTGACAGAACCACAGGCACATAGACACAGGCAACAGAGCATGCACAATGTCGGCAATAGTACAGTGTATATCCACTTTTGCAGCAATGCAGGCTGCTATTCTCCCATGGATACGATCGTAGAGATGCTGGATGTAGTCCTGTGGAACGGCTTGCCATGCCATTTCCACCTGGCGCCTCAGTTGGACCAGCGTTCGGGCTGGACATGCAGACCGCGTGAGACGACACTTCATCCAGTCCCAAACATGCTCAATGGGGGACAGATCCGGAGATCTTGCTGGCCAGGGTATTTGACTTACACCTTCTAGAGCACGTTGGGTGGCACGGGATACATGCGAACGTGCATTGTCCTGTTGGAACAGCAAGTTCCCTTGCCGGTCTAGGAATGGTAGAACGATGGGTTCGATGACGGTTTGGATGTACCGTGCACTATTCAGTGTCCCCTCGACGATCACCAGAGGTGTACGGCCAGTGTAGGAGATCGCTCCCCACACCATGATGCCGGGTGTTGGCCCTGTGTGCCTCGGTCGTATGCAGTCCTGATTGTGGCGCTCACCTGCACGGCGCCAAACACGCATACGACCATCATTGGCACCAAGGCAGAAGCGACTCTCATCGCTAAACACGACACGTCTCCATTCGTCCCTCCATTCACGCCTGTCGCGACACCACTGGAGGCGGGCTGCACGATGTTGGGGCGTGAGCGGAAGACGGCCTAACGGTGTGCGGGACCGTAGCCCAGCTTCATGGAGACGGTTGCGAATGGTCCTCGCCGATATACCAGGAGCAACAGTGTCCCTAATTTGCTGGGAAGTGGCGGTGCGGTCCCCTACGGCACTGCGTAGGATCCTACGGTCTTGGCGTGCATCCGTGCGTCGGTGCGGTCCGGTCCCAGGTCGACGGGCACGTGCACCTTCCGCCGACCACTGGCGACGAACATCGATGTACTGTGGAGACCTCACGCCCCACGTGTTGAGCAATTCGGCGGTACGTCCACCCGGCCTCCCGCATGCCCACTATACGTCCACGCTGTCGCGGCATGCTACCAGTGTTAAAGACTGCGATGGAGCTCCGTATGCCACGGCAAACTGGCTGACACTGACGGCGGCGGTGCACAAATGCTGCGCAGCTAGCGCCACTCGACGGCCACCACCGCGGTTCCTGGTGTGTCCGCTGTGCCGTGCGTGTGATCATTGCTTGTACAGCCCTCTCGCAGTGTCCGGAGTAAGTATGGTGGGTCTGACACACCGGTGTCAATGTGTTCTTTTTTCCATTTCCAGGAGTGTAGCTTCAGACTTTACCCTCTATTTTACAGAGGACCCATAGGAAGGTACAGTGCCATACTAGCAAGTTATAACTTGCCTTCTTTTTTCTTCAAGCAGGATTGGTTCAGCTGTTTGAGGAAAATGTTACATCTGTGGGGAGATATCCTTTGTTTGCTGGCAAGTGACTAGATTATTGGACGCAGCTGCTAGCTTTAGAAAAACACTCTTTGTTCATTGTTAAGGAAACAGATATCTTTATATTTCTGACATCAGCTGCACCCTTCAAAATACATGTTGTTGTTAGTTAGGGTATAGGTGTGGTGTGAGGATGCTAACCTCGCTTTCTTTTTCTTCTTCAAGCAGGTGTGGTGCAAGCAATTACTGCGGGAGTAAAAAAATTCTGTGAAACAAGTAGGTCCCCATTCTGAAAAAATGCTTTGTTTTCTGGCAAGTGAATGGAAAATTTTACACATCTGCTATCTTTAGAAGAATACCCTTTGTTCGTTCTGAGATAGACTGATAGTATGGCACAATCAACGCCAGCTGTATCCCTCGAAATATATGATGCTATTTTCGTTAGGACAGAGCTTGGGAGATGATGGTAATCTTCGAAAACAAATCTATTGGTCGTGGTAGATGACAAACAAAGCGCTCCTTGAGAGCGGCATAGCACATTATAATCTTCTGCTGTTTTCCAGCTACTGGTTGCTGCCCCCTTGTGGTGTGGAAGTCGAAGGCTGGAGGACTGTTAAGGAGGCAGACAAGTGGTCATCAGTAGACCCCTGGACACATAGTCATGCGGCGCATGTGTCGCAGTTGTGTCATTAGGCCGCCTGAGAGTTAAGAGCTCACGTGGTGCAGTGCCTTTCATGTCAAAAGCCCCACAGCATACGAAGACACGGGTCCGGGCTTGGGAGGGCCCATGCTGGAGATTAGGCGACGGCTGCTGTCTGATGTGGGGTGGAGGGATGCAGGGCTGTTGACGCGAAGGCAGCTAGCTAGACCAGTATTGCATGAGCCTGGCAGCGCAACGTGGAGCGTCTTAATGACTATACAAAGCGATGAAGCGATTGGAAGTAAAACAAGAGTATCCCTGTACTGCGAAATGAAAATTATGTCTTTCTCAGAGCATAATTCTCCAATTTCCCCGTCCTCTGAACTTTTCTTTCCGATTTCTACCACCTATTTCCGTTTTATAAACAATTTCCATCAACAAAATGCGGAATTGCCATCAAAATTTGAAATTCCAGCCAGTACAGTGGATGGGGGAGGGGAAGGAGAGAGGGGGCCTGGGGTCCACATGCAGGCTGAGAAAAACACATGATGTGGAGGTGGGCATGGTTGGGGGTGGGCGTGGGGAATTAATTGATCGGTTTAATTAATTTGCATATCAATTTGACATCAAAAGTGTCCTCATGCCACAATCTCACCACTACTTATGTAAAGCGTCTTAATATGAATATGTTTTAATGTTTTGTTTGATTAAGGTGATAATGGTCATGATAACTGTCGAAACAAAGAATTTTAGATTTATTTTAAAGTAAAAGTAGTGCAGATCATCAGTAACTCACTATTATTCACTATTTGATTAAGGTGATAATGGTCATGGTAACTGTACAAACTAACAATTTTAGAGTTATTTTACAGTAAAAGTAATGCAGACCACCAGTAACTCACTATTATTTAAGTAGAGTGTGTGATCATGCATGCTTTGAGGATTTCCTTTTCGTTTTTACTTAAATATTTTAATTATAAATGTAGATCACTATTTACTTTACTTGTGCACAGTGGGGACATACTGGCAGTTGTCGGTAGAGCACGCTTCGTGGATAGCATTTTGAGAAAGTGCTGCCAAGGCGTCAGTGAATACTCTCACCATTAAATTAAGCTCTGATTTCGCCACTAAGAGTGGCATAATTCGTCTCTCTGTGAGTAGACACACGAACCTGTGCTACTTTGTGGAGATTGAGGCATTACAAAGTACTTCTTTACAACCGAACACTTGAGTCAAGTCTCTGTTCCTGGCTTATGAGCAAGCAGAATTCTTGATTCGTGTCTGGTATTGTACAGAAGTAGTTTCGACTCTAGGGACTTGCGGACACAGTTACACGTCCTGTGTGTAGTCAGAATTTAGGGAATCTTTAATGGTAAATGTATTAAATTCCATTTATTTTATTGCAGAGCACATTACTGTTAGTATTAGTCAGGGTAGAGGCTTTCTTACCTTAGATGTTAATCAATATCAACCACTTAGTGCTTCCATCATATAAACAAGGGCACGATTTTGAGTGATTTCATAGTCTTTTGCCAATTTCAAATTTAGATTAATGAGCAGGAGTTAACGTTCTATGTCTATACGTGTTCACTTTGCATATGTTTCTTGGAGAGTTGTTTTTATAATAAGCATATTATCAGTATCCCATTGTTCTACTCTTGCTATGATTAGATTCCAAGTACTGATCCTGATGAATTATTGTCACACCTTGGGAAATTAACCCACACTTATGTGAGGTTGCAGGGTGTCAATAACAGGACTACTTTAATTCAGTTTTTAGGAGTGACCTACGAACCATGGACGTTACTGTGAGTGGGGTGGTTTACGTGCCTCAGCAATATGGATAGCCGTACTGTAGGAGGAGCATGCATTGAGAGTCCAACAAAAGTGTTGTTCCTGGAGAGAGGCAGCAGCTGTTTCAATAGTTGCAGGCACAACAGTCTGAATGATTGACTGATCTGGTTATGTAACCAAAATGACCTTGCTGTGCTGGTACTGCTAACTGTTGGAAGCAAGGGGAAACTACAGCCCTAATTTTTCCCTAGGACATGCAGCTCTACTGTATGGGCAACTGAAGTTGGCGTCTGCTTGGGTAAAATATTTTCGAGGAAAAATAATCTCCCTTCCAGGTGTCAGGGCAGGAACTACTCAAGGGGGTGTTGTCATCAGAAGAAACAATACAGGCATCCAATGGAACAGAGTGTGAATGTTAGATCCCTTAATCTGGCAGGTAGGTTAGAAAATTTGAAAAGAGAAATGGATAGGTTAGAGTTAGATATAGTGGGAATTAGTGACGTTCGATGGCAGGAGGAACAGGACTTCTGGTCAGGAGAATACAGAGGTATAAATACAAGCTCAAATAGGGGTAATGCTGGAGTTGGTTTAATAATGAATAAGAAAATAGGAATCTGGGTAACCTATTATGAACAGCATAGTAAACGCATTATTGTAGCTAAGATAGACATGAGCCCATGTCTACCACAGTAGTACAAGTTTACATGCCAACTAGGACTGTAAATGATGAAGATATTGAAGAAATGTATGATGATATGAAAGAAATTATTCAGATAGTTCTAGGAGACGAAAATTTAATTGTGATTGAGAACTGGAATTTGACAGTAAGAAATGGAAGAGAAAGAAAAATAGTAGGTGAATATGGACTGGGGCAAAGGAATGAAACAGGAAACCAACAGAGCGTAATTTAATCATATCTAACACTTGGTTTAAGGAACATAAAAGAAGGCTGTATACCTGGAAGAGACCTGGAGACATTGGAAAGTTTCATATTGATTATATAATGGTTAGGTACAGATTAAGGAACCGGATGCTAAATTGTAAGACATTTCCAGGAGCAGACCACAATTCATTGGTTGTGAACTGCAGATTAAACTTAAGAAACTGAAAATAGGTAGGAAATAAAGGAGATGGGACCAGGATAAACTGAAAGAACCAGATGTTGTTGAGAATCTCAGAGGGAGCATTAGGCAATAGATGACTAGAACGAAGGAAAGGGGAGTAGGAGCACAAGGCTGGCATTGATGCAATTTGTTTGTGTGGGTTGCCTTCATCAGGGACAAGTAGCACTCAGGGGCAAACCTATCATTCTCTTTTGATTGTCAGGGCATTAACCTATTTTTCTGCTGAGTGGATTATGTACCCCTGGGGATAATACCCACTTTGACTGACAGGTCTGTAACGTACTGTTCCCCTACTAGTCCCCCTCCCCCTCCTCCTCCCAACCCCTCAGGAAACCTAGAACCCTCTCACCTGTCCTCGCTGATACAGGTACACTTTCAGGCCTGGGTTATTCAAGCAGCTCCCTCTTATCAATCTGATTGACTACTTAATTAAACTGTTCAATTAATTAACCCATCCCCTTCTGGTAAACCTCCAACCTCTCTCCTCTCTCCCTCCCCTGCCTGGAAATTGGCAGTTCTGTGGTGGAGAGGAAGGATCTCATAACAGGAAATTCAGGGGAATATTGGTTATTTATGAAAAATTCTTTTTTGAGGGGTTCGATTTCTCTTGCTCATCATTCTCTGCTGTTTGGGAAGATTTAGGTCTTGTATGAACTAATTAAATCCATCAGTTTTTTTTCGTTCTCTTCATGTAAGGAATACCGTTACGAAACATCCATCATACATAACTACTCCATTAAAAATCTTTCAGTAGCGAAGAATGCACCGTCCGCCGTCCCCCGTCCACTGGAAAGCAGAGAACACCACTGCACATGCTGCTAGAAGTTGGGTACCACTGATGAGAGCCTGAGAAGCGGCCGCCACATATAGGTTACCCGCTCGCACCCCAACGACTGACAGACCAAGTGTGACACTAATCCTCGAACAAAAGCATCAGGTGGCGGCATCTTTTTCATACTTGACACATGAAAAATTCCTGTCGTAACACATGCTCTTTCTCTGTTTCTCCTCGTGTCCTGCCGGACCTGCACATGCCGTCGGTCACGATTGGGCCAAAGTGCAAACAAAGCAGTGTATACCTGGTAAACAGCATATGGAATACTGACGCACGTGGTGAGACGCCTCCCTCCCAAGGCAAACTCCTGACTGAGAATGGATTACGCCATGGGCTCTAATCAGAATACTGACGCACGTGAGACGTCTTCCTTCCAAGGCAAACTCCCGACTGAGAATGGATTACGCAATGGGTTCTAATCTGTCGTCTGTATTGGAGAGAAAGGATCCAACAAAAATAAAATCAATTATATAGCATAGGATATACAGTTTATTTATAAAATTCAACTTGCAGGGGCTGGATCTCACTTTTATTTGGTGCGAAAAGCTCACATCCAGCAACTGCATGTCTTAATTACGTAATTACAGTGCAGCAGATTAAAGTTATCGTCGTATTTGAAATATTTTTCTGTGTGCACTCAGCTTGACATGCAGGGATCGACTGAGCTAGTGCACAATGTCAACACCAGAGGACATTCCACCCTCCCTACCAAATTCCCCCCCCCCCCCTCCCTCAACATCCTCCCAGAAAAACCTGGCAGGAAAAACCCTCACTCTGTACTGGAGAAGAATGATTTCACGACCCGAAATTCAAATCGAAGCTAATAATATACAAACGCATATTCTTTATTTAATCACTTTGTAGGAGACGGAGTTCCCCCCCCCCCCCCCGCCCCATGGCCATCATCCTTGTTCCCCATAACATAATAACCGTAATCACAAAGAAATGGAATGAAGTGCAACATAGTAACCACCGTTTGGGCCCTCCCGTGTGTCTATCGTCAGGGCGCCGCCACGAAGGTCAAGACAGCCTAATTTCCTAACTACAGGTCACGTTACTAAATACTACCAACCACAGCCCGGATATCGGCCTCCTTTGACCTTGTGGTCCACAAACAATGCATGAAGTGGCTGTATTCTCTTGATTGGCAAATTTCAGACTCGCTTCCTCTCTCTGTTGTTTCCAAGAAGCCACTCCCTGCTTGCCTTTGTGAACCGTCTCCAAACACGAAGATGGAGGTAGGTTTTCATCTCTCCTGAGAATACTGTATTCCTATTGGCTAATGCTGGAGACAAACGGAAAGACGACGAAATTTCGATATAAAGAATAGAGTAAAATAATTCATTAGCAGTACCCTCTCAAATTAATTGTTTAACAATTTACAGAAGTCAAATAGATCAATTAAAACACCCACTTCCAATTTACGATGATGCTTCTTCATAATAAAACGTATTTTCAAAGTTTGAGTATCATGCACAAACATTATGGAAATCAAGTAATGAAATAGATCGTAACGCTAAATATATCTGCGGTCTCGTATGCGCCCTCCTGCACCACAACGTTTCCTCTAAACATACCTGGTGAAAAAAAATCCTGACGTTCACACAAATTCGCGATCACGATGCATATGCCACTTGCTGTCGGGCGCAGCTCTTGTTCGCCATGACCATGCCTCTCCATACCGAACGCATGCGGACAGGCAATACAAATCCCGGAAACAATAAATTGATCAATCGGGAATTTAACCTCGTGATTCGATTTTTAAAAGTACTATAGAATTCTTAAATTTTTCCTCTCCGTTACATTCGGAAGGAGGGAGAAAGATTCTACAGTGTGATAGGATAGAGAGAACAGGAAATCCTACTGCAAGACAGAGTCCACTGCGATGTATTGAGAAGCACTAAACACGACACACTTGAACCACGATCCTGTCCTTAGCAATAAGCTGCCATGGCTAGATGGCGGAAGCAGCTAAAAACCTTACGTCCCGTGAACTGCTGTCCCCAGGTCCACACACAATGCGCCCATCCCCATGTATACCTCCAGCCCCGACGTAAAGATGTCGGTGAAAAGTTCCACCGCAGCGGCAGTCGTGGACGTGCGTGTATGCCAGAGTGCACCACCCCGGCCATGGGAAGCATCCAGGGACGACTGGTGTAGGAATTCGGGTGTTAACAATTCGTCCAGCGCAAACGTCCATAGTCTTGAATCTTCTCTCACGCAGCACACACGTCTGCTTCTGTCGGCTCACCCACCGCACTGGTCACTTCGTCAGCCCTTGCTGCCGCGGACAAGATCATTCAGATGGCGCATTCTTTGTACACGTCAAATGCTGAGCTACTCCGTTACTTCCAGTTGCCGACTCCTCGTGACCGCCCTTGCAGGCAGCTGTAGCTTGGACGTATACACTAGTTGTGAAAAATTCTGCCCTGACGTAGACCAGCCAGTTTAAAAAATTTGTTTTACCCAATTCGAGGCAGCGATGTTGCTGACCATACACCTAGAATTTCTTGAGCGAAATATAGATTCCTCCAGTTTATGTGAGTTATTTTCCAAGAGAGAAGAAATCGGACAGTGCACGCGTATTCACGTCGCTAAAGTGTCGTTATTTGTCGTGAAAATATGAGACTACTTCCCCTCTAAGTAATCCTTCATCAAGTAGATAAATATCTTTCTTTATTTGTCACGTCGTGCTTCACAGAACTAGAATATTAAACTCATTTTTGGTCCATGACCGAGTGCTAAGATCTACCAGTGTCACACAGTGCCTCCTAACTTTCGAACTCTCTCTTAAGGTAACCAAATGTCTACCGCTCTACCCACAAACGAAGTTGTAAATGTAAGTTGAATACTTTGTATGACTTCATGAATTCGGTAACACATATGATTTTATTACGATGGTTCTCTCTCCCTGTATAAGTGGGTGATTGAAATATCATTAACAGATATTGCTACAATGAAAAAACACCAAGTGAAGAATCTTACTCGTGGTATCCTAGCTATCACCTACACCCACCAGGCGGCATGTCACTGATAGCAGTGGAACCAAGGAGCACCACCCCACGTTGCATTGTCACCAAATTTATTCAAAATGGCCGATCGAAGATGGTGGCCATACATTGGCAACATTGCAACGATGTCATGGAGGGAAGTTCAAATTTTGATGGGAAAATAAGTCAATTGGGCTACCTCCACTAACCTAACCCTCTCCCTTCCCCCCTTCCCTCTCCTCCCCATCTAAAAGTTGGTGGGAAAAGGAATCAGTCATTGCTGAGCTGCCGGATAAGACAGATGTAAATCTTTACTTTGTATGCATTGTTCCCCTCCCCTCTCGTGTCAGTGAATTGGTGAGAAAAGGACTCAGTCTGTGCTGGGCTACTGGATAGGATGGATGTAAGTCTTTATTTTGCATATATTGATTACTGAACAGTTTAAGTTGTCATAGGCAGTAACTCCATCCAGTGTGTTCACCATGATTCACAGAGTCCAATTGACCTAGTTCACAACACCACCACCAGAGGGCACTGTCGTCCCTCCCCCTCTCACCACCTATGACATAATCCAAAATGGCGTTCTGAGGAAAAATGGCAGGAAAAGGACTCAGACTGTGTCTAGCTGCTGAACTGGGAGGACAGACATAACTGTTTACTGTGTTCAGTGGATGAAATGTCTGTGCTGGAGGAGAAGTATATTAGCATCTGAGGACTGTGTCGATCGCATTGATATCTGATGAAGAAGAGTGTGGGCTAAGTTATGCTTCGCAACTTATTCTGATAAATGTGTGTGCTCTAAATGTAGATCATTCGATAAAACTCCAGCTGAAGCACAAGAGGCAAGATGTTGCCCCATGTCGGCACGGCCTCTACCAATGGGCCCCGACCAGGCTCCCTGCGAGCGCGTCGGCTTATGGCATGGTCACGTGGTAGCCCCTAAGCACTTCCTGTCACATTGGAAATACCCGTGGTCTCCCTCCCTTCCCATCCCCGGATACCTTTTCTCGTTGAACATGAACTGCTTCAGGGATTACTAGATCCAATTGAATATGTATGTAAATACACTTCCAAACGATGTAAACTGCCACACTTGAAAACATCAATCTGATGACATTCGACAATGAGCGAAGTATCGGAAATACGCCCATGAAGCCATGTAGACAAGTTGTCAACAGGCTACAGTGTAGGATGGTGGTGGCTCCATATGGCTCAAATAGTTCAAATGGCTCTGAGCACTATGTTACTTAACATCTGAGGTCATCAGTCCCCTAGAACTTAGAACTACTTAAACCTAACTAACCTAAGGACATCACACACATCCATGTCCGAGGTAGGATTTGAACCTGCGACCGTAGTGGTCGCGCGGTTCCAGACTGAAGCGCCTAGAACCGCTCGGCCACAACGGCCGGCCTCCATATGGCGTGGGCTGTGTTTACATGGCATGGAATGGGTCCTCTAGTTCAACTGAACAGATCATTGACTGGAAATGGATATGCTGAGCTACTTGCAACCATTCATGGACTTCTTGTTCTCAAAGAATGCAATTTCTATGGATGATGATGCGGCATGCCACCAGGCCACAATTCCTCGTGATTTGTTAGAAGAAGATTCGAGCGAATGATTTTGCCACCCAGATCGGCCTACAAGCATCTCATCGAACATATATATGGGACATATTCGAAAGATTAGCTCGTGTACAAGATCCCGCACTGTCAACACTTCTGCAATTGTGACGGTTATAGAGGCAGCATGGCTCAATATTTCTACAGGGTACTTCCAGCTACTTTTTGAGTCCATGCCACATCGAGCTGTTGCTCTACAACGGCAAAAAGCAGGTCCATCACGATCCCATGGCTTTTGTCATGTCAGTCTACATACAAGTTCCTGAATTTTCACGTCAATTTTACCGCGAAATTAAGTAATGTATCGAATCCGATGCTGGAAAGCCTCAAATCTCGTAATTCTGTCATACACTAGCACTATCCATTGAATTATCATGTCAAGGTATTCGCATTTCTACCGCAGACCCGAAACCACACAACCTAGAAGCTGAACGTTCCATACACATTTCTGACGAGCGGAGCAATTTTTGAACCAGACGACCATTTTTTTGTCTTTCTTTAGAATTGGCCCTATGCACCCAAGGTGGTGGAGCAGAACACGCATAATTCGAAAATGCTCATGGTGATTTAACATCATTCACCAGTCCTTAACATACACAAGTGGCCATTAAAATTGCTACACCAAGAAGAAATGCAGATGATAAACGGGTATTCGTTGGGCAAATATTGTACTAGAACTGACATGTGATTACATTTTGACGCAATTTGGGCGCATAGATCCTGAGAAATCAGTACCCAGAACAACCACCTCTGGCCGTGATAACGGCCTTGATACGCCTGGGCATTGAGTCAAATAGAGCTTGGATGGTGTGTGTACGTACAGCTGCCCATGCAGCTTCAACACGATACCACAGTTCATCAAGAGTAGTATATGGCGTATTGTGACGAGCTACTTTCCGACTTTGATAAAGGTCGGATTGTAGCCTATCGCGATTGCAGTTTATCGTATCGCGACATTGCTGCTCGCGTTGGTCGAAATCCAATGACTGTTAGCACAATATGGAATCGATGGGTTCAGGAGGGTAATACGGAACGCCGTGCTGGATCCCAACGGCTTCTTATCACTAGCAGTCGAGATGACAGGCATCTTATCCGTATGGTCGTACGGATCGTGCAGCCACGCCTCGATCCCTGCGTCAACAGATGGGGAAGTTTGCAAGGCAACAACCATCTGCACGAACAGTTCAACAACGTTTGCAGCAGCATGGACTATCAGCTCGGAGACCATGGCTGCGGTTACCCTTGACGCTGAATCACAAACAGGAGCGCCTGCGATGGTGTACTCAACGACGGATCTGGGAACACGAATGGCAAAACGTCATTTTTTCGTATGAACTCAGGTTCTGTTTACAGCATCATGATGGTCGCATCCGTGTTAGGCGACATCGCGGTGAACGCACACTGGAAGCGTGTATTCGTCATCGCCATACTGGCGCATCACCCGGCGTGGTGGTATGGGGTGCCATTGGTTACACGTCTCGGTCACCTCTTGTTCGCATTGACGGCACTTTGAACAGTGAACGTTACATTTCAGATGTGTTACGACCCGTGGCTCTACCCTTCATTCGATCCCTGCGAAACCCTACATTTCAGCAGGATAATGCACGACCGCATGTTGCAGGTCCTGTACGGGCCTTTCTGGATACATAAAATGTTCGACTGCTGCCCTGGCCAGCACATTCTCCAGATCTCTCACCAACTGAAAACGTCTGGTCAATGGTGGCTGAGCAACTGGCTCGTCACAATACGCCAGTCACTACTCTTGATGAACTGTGGTATCGTATGGAAGCTGCATGGGCAGCTGTAAGTGTACACGCCATCCAAGCTCTGTTTGACTCAATGCCCAGGCGTATCAAGGCCGTTATTACGGCCAGAGGTGGTCGCTCTGGGTACTGGTTTCTCAGGAACTATGCACGCAAAAAAAATGTAATCTCATGTCAATTCTAGTATAATATATTTGTGCAATGAATACCTGTTTATCATGTGCATTTCTTTTTGGTGTAGCAATTTTAATGGCTAGTGTATGAACGCAGTCCACACTAGTTATTCCAACTCCTAATGTAATGTGAAACAATCGTGCATGTGGGCTACGAGAAATTCCTCAACGCTGTGCAACTACACCGTATATGATAGAGAAAGGATATATTTCCCACACACACACACACACACACACACACACACACACACACACACACACACACACATTCGTTTCCTCATTTGGCATATTCTTACTTTGCTGCATACTAGATCGACAGAGATAAGTGCCCTAAGTTTGCGATCAGAGAAGACACTCAGGTCGGAGACACACACCCATCGAGATGTGTATGTCTCTTGCAAACAGCTCATGAAGACGTCTCTGAAAGATGTGCCCACAATGTAGACATGGGAACGGTTATCATACACACCAACAGAAATTGAATCTTAAACTGGTAAATCTTAGATAAGGCTGAAACGAACTTTCGGTGTGATCTACAGCACCCAGTTCCTTTCGTGCAGCGGACGGAAGGAGTTTGAGGCATTCTGAACCATCCTATTCGAAACACTCTGTGTCTTTACTCGAAGGTCATTTAACTAATAGAAAACGATAGGCATCCATTTCGTTCCAGCTCCATTGTGAACCTGAAATTGTCGAGTGTGCAATTAATGTGACACAGAAATTCTTCTGAAGAGGTTTAAAAAAATTAGCCAACCAGTTGCAAAACAAAGATTTCTTAGCCCTTGACCTAAAAATATCTTCTTCAGAAGGAGTGGTCCTTGTTACATCACATGATGGTACATTAGATTAGCTGCAGCCGAGCGGCTCTTGTCATATATCAAATTGACAACAAGAAGAATTATCACAACCCATGGCTTTAGATAGAAGCCAGATTACATTTAGCGTACTTCAAAATGAATGCCCACTGCTAAATCCCCACTCTCAACTTCTTCAGATTGATACAGTTGCTAGTTCGCAGCCATGTTTAAGATTTGGAAATTCTTTAGTTTTTCTTCACCTTGTGGTCAAACCACGAATGTGTCGTCCTGGTATCTGTAGCACGCCTTTGGATTCAGACGCAAGATTTCGAGGGCTGTTTCCACGAAGTGTTCCCTATGCAGGGCCGGCCCAGTGGCCGAGAGGTTCTAGGCGCTACAGTCTGGAACCGCGCGAGCGCTACGGTCGCAGGTTCGAATCCTATCTGAGGCATGGATGTGTGTGATGTCCTTAGGTAAGTTAGGTTTAAGTAGTTCTAAGTTCTAGGGGACTGATGACCTCAGAAGTTAAGTCCCATAGTGTTTTCAGAGCCAGTTGAACCCTATGCAGGTGAGCGATGCCTGGCGCTAGCAGGAAAGTGTGCGAGCTTCCTTCGTCCAGAAGCCTTCCACTCGCTGACATTACATGCACACACAGTTACTCTCTTGCTCTAGCGTTTCCTCTCGGCTTGTTATTCTGGCTTTGTTTATGGACTATTGACGATTCTTCGTTTTCACGTTTTGGACTAGTCTCGATTTGTCCTTTCGGATTTGTGTACGCTTTTTGCCGTCGACCATTCGGTCTTATCGGCCTCTCGCCGTTTTCTCAGAAACCAACTCGTGACACTTCCACACCTGGATGGTACGGTAATGAACTCTCCCCATTCGCATAGGGAGTCTCCATGTTGCACAATGCTCCAAGATACAGAAATTGTGAATGAATGCGGCAATTGTATATCAATTCATTATTATAACTGTGATTATTAGCTATGTAATTAATGGAATGTAGGGTCCATCATAGTATCTAGACGGCGAGCCATACACGTCACGCCGTAAATAAATAATAAAAAATAGAATAATAATATCTCAAAATCCTCTGTTGTCTTCTCTAAATGTTTGGGACATTTTGTGTGTCTGGTTTGTTAGCGACAAATGGACTTAGGCTTTTGAGGATGTCCACATACAGGTGGCGATCGGACGGAATCTCAGACAGAGTTGTAACAACAATGAGCTCATAGTTACAAAGTGCCACAAAACTACACATAATTATTTGAATGCTCAAATAGGTGGTTATGTTATATTTCAAACAGAAGCTACATACCTTTAATTTAGGCAAGAGATACGTGAAGGTACTGTCTCTAAAGATTAAGCGAGTAATTGATTAGACTTATGAACATGTGTACTTAGCAGAATAGATAAAATGATATGCGAACGTCACGAAGAGAGTACAGAACATGTGACGCAACAGCTAATTTATTACGCTTCAATGACTGCCACGGGCAGAAATAATTACTGCAACTTCTGCCACTATTATAAAAATTTTTGCTTTAACATTTTCGTGACACAGTAACCGAAATAGAAAAAAGCAAAATTCATTCAACTGAGGCACCATTTCAAAGTTAATGATACACCTAGTGACCTTAAAGTAACAACAAAATGAAAAGGCAGTTCCTTAATTATTACCTTTAGCTTGCCGTTGTTTTCATAGAAAACACATGCGTTTCCTTTTAAGACTAAATAATTCACGGACTATTTCCTGATATGCTACTCTTAGTTGTTTAAATGGATTGCTGTCTGTCGTTTTTCATACTGTATGTGACAAGAAGCTGATCAAAGGAAGGAAAATGAGGATTCTACTTCTACAGCAACATATATACTCCGCAAGTCACCCTGTGGAGTGTGGCGAAGGGTACTCTTTGGGTACTATTGTCATTTTCCACGTTTCCTGTTCCATTCCCGAATGGGCCACGGGAAGTATAATTCTTGATAAGCCTCCGCATGGGCTCTAATCTCTCTAACGGCTGTCAAACCACGGCGGGTCTTTGCTATCCCTCACAATTTTGTACGTAGCTTTCCCAGAAGTATTGTAACTTACTCTTGAACTTAACTCATTTACCCTCCATATTTTCAGTTCTGGAGGTCAATGTTTCATGTTGACTGCTCAGGTAGTCTGAAACATGTTTTTGTCACACTTCCTAGATAATAATATCTTCCTGTCGTTCATTACACTCCTATTTACAGCTGTATTTAGTGATGCTGTAACGACCTTTTGACCTCTAATTCCCTACTCTACGTTAACTGACTCGAAAAGCCTGTTCAAGGCCTGGAGATTTAAAATATTATCTTCACAAGTCGACCCTCTGATTATTTCAACGACAACGTCATTATAGAGGTAACACATGCTCGAAATGAAGAAAAAAGAGTCAGAAAATCATTCACGGCCTCTTCAAAGAAATTGTCCCGACGTTTCCTAAAGTGAGTAGCATAACGTAGGGAAACTTAAATCTGGATGCCTAACGGGGATTTGAACTCACTGCTGCCGAGCGCAAACCAGTGCCATGACCACAGCACTACCTTGTTCGGTTACCGCATCTAACGTTTTTCACTCGAATTAAACGTTTTGGCAAGGTGAGTGTGAGTGTGTGATCTTCGCGAGAAAACTCTCTTTTACATGAGTTCCAAAAGAAATCCGTTGGAATTCGATTACTCGATAAATAGTACAATTCTCAAGGCTGTCAATTCAACTAAGTACCTGGATGTTAAAATTACGAACAACTTCAGTTGGAAGGACCACATAGATAATATTGTCGGGAAGGCGAGCCAAAGGTTGCGTTTCATTGGCAGGAAACTTAGAAGATGCAACAAGTCCACTAAAGAGACAGCTAACACTACACTCGTTCGTCCTCTGTTAGAATATTGCTGCGCGGTGTGGGATCATTACCAGGTGGGATTGACGGAGGACATCGAAAGGGTGCAAAAAAGGCAGCTCGTTTTGTATTATCACGTTATAGGGGAGAGAGAGTGGCAGATATGATACACGAGTTGGGATGGAAGTCATTACAGCATAGACGTTTTTCGTCGCGGCGAGACCTTTTTACGAAATTTCAGTCACCAACTTTCTCTTCCGAATGCGAAAATATTTTGTTGAGCCCAACCTACATAGGTAGGAATGATCATCAAAATAAAATAAGAGAAATCAGAGCTCGAACAGAAAGGTTTAGGTGTTCGTTTTTCCCGCTCGCTGTTCGGGAGTGGAATAGTAGAGAGATAGTATGATTGTGGTTCGATGAACCCTCTGCCAAGCACTTAAATGTGAATTGCAGAGTAGTCATGTAGATGTAGATGTACTCAAGCAATGTAAAAGTGGAGTTGAGAGCTCCTTTTAGTGTGGGTTAACATGCGGAAGCGTTCTAACATCTTGCTGCGCAAAGAAAGCACCACGAAACTGCTTGTAGACACAGGCTGTTTGGGAGTACGTGCAAGAAGTGGGAAAACATCTTTTGAAGCCATGAATGAGGTCGAACACGAGGCTGACACGCAAAGCGGCAGCTTCCGCTCGCTGCGAACGGAGCTCACGCACCATTCAAGACAACCTTAACCTTTTTACACGTCTTTATCGTGACTACATATGTGTATTCCAAGAGGCCTTTTCCCAAGATTCTATAGTTACAGATGGTGAAAATCAACAATAAAGCGAGACACCAAAAGAACTCGGCAAGAACTGTCGTGTTACGGTTTACATTTAAAAAAATAGAAAAATGAATATGCTAACTCTCTGTTGAACGTCCTGTGGACGGAGGCGATATATATCTTATTTAATACATTTATAAGTTCTTACAGCTACTGCTTATAGCAAACAGAGACTTGATACTGTATTATGATCCTCTCTGCACCTTCCAGTGTGACAGTATGGTGTGGATTCACTGCCTTCAACTGTTGATCTCTCGAAGAAGACCTCACTGGTATTTTTAAGGCTGTTTCTATAGAAGTTTATCGCTACGCAGTGTTTTTAAAAAACAACATGCTTCTCTCTTTGTAAGAGAGACAAGTGCATGATACCGAAACATTAATACTGGCAGGAAACCCATCACACATCGTACGTGGTGTTCAGTAATTGTTAGCATCGACATATCGTGATTACCGGGAGTTTGTTCTTTCCGTACCCGGTTTTTAGGATCTCCAGACATTGGTCGTTGTGACATTTGGTTATTATGCAGCTTAAATGAACCAAGAATAGGAATGAACGACATTCCTGTCGAGCTGTAGACCACAATGATTGATTGTTTTTAAGATAATTTAATCACCTGGTCTACATCGCACGAAACCGGTTATTTCGTTGGAAATAAATGCCATTGTGGCGGATAATTAAATTGTTCTAGAAGTAGACGCAATTACAGTCTGAGCACTTGTTCTGATTGGACAAGTACTTAGGAAGACATCTGCTGTGGTTATCTGTATAAACCGTCCTGGTATCTGTCTGAAATGATATAAGGATACCACAGCAGAAATAAATCACAATGAAGGAAAGGGGATATGACTATAGTCCCTCCCCCCAGATACCAGTCTACAATCTTCATTGTGTGCCACACTAAGTCAAGGTGTACAGAGGACGGCAAGACCTAGTTCGCTATGTTCAAAGTTCTGGTTCGTGTTCTAAAAATAGTCAATTGAGTTCTGTTTATCACTTAAGTTTCAGTTACGTACAAGGCTACAATCGTGGCAAATACATTCATGAAAGACATCTAAAACCAAACTCCGTCCTAACATGCCTCGGAAGCCGCAATGGTACTTCCTGACCGCCGATTTATCCTGAGCTTTTAGGCGTCACTGGATGCGGGCATGGAGGGGCATCGGGTCATCACGCCGCTCTCACAGCTTTCATGACCAGAGTCGCTACTTCTCAATCAAGCAGCTCCAGTGTGAGTGCAACCCGCTTGCCAACGGCGCTCGCCAGACCTGGACAGTCAGCCATCGAAGTGCTACACAGACGCCACAACGCTTAACTTCGTTGATCTGACAGGGACTGGGGTTACCACTGCGGCAAGGCCGTTGGCCCACAAAAGAAATCCTAACACTTAAATTTATATCTGATGTTAACAAAATTGTTTTTTCTTCATGAACAATTTTCTTGTTATTGCCAATCTCCATTTTATTTCCTCTCTACTTCTGCCATCACCAGTTATTTTGTTTCCAGAGTAGTGAAACTCAGATGCTACTTTGTATGTAATTTCCTAATCTAATACTTTCAGCATCCTATGATTTAATTCGAATACAGCCCATTACCATTGTTTTCCTTTTGTTGATGTTCATCTTATAATCTCTTCTCAAGACACTGTCCCTTCCATTCAAATGCTCCTGTGTTGTCTCTGACGTAACTACAATGTCATCACTCAAAGTTTTTAGTTCTCACCTCAGAACTGTAATACTCTTTCCAAATTTCTCCTTGGTTTCGTTTACTGTTTTTCCCGTGTATTGGCTTAATAGGCTTACGTATTTCTCTGTCGAAATTAATATAGATTTCACAGCTATCTATTGTGTCTCTCCCAATATTAGGCAGATACAGGTGATTATAATTAATGGCTGTCAGGTGAATGTGTTTGGTAAGCGCTGCCATTCAAAGTATTTGTAAATCTAATGACTAAGCAGAGAATCTCCCTAAGGCACATGCACACAAAAATGGCGTGGCGTGTAGGTGAAGCAAATAGTAGGATAATGGTGGTTCTGGGACACTATTGATATCAAATTGATATGCAAATTAATTAAATTATGACAGCTCGTTGATTTATAACGTTAACCAATTGTTCTGCTTAGGGGTTTCTCATGTAAATCTTCCCTCTGCTCCTCCCCTTAATGCTAACTGACTTACGACACCCTGAGGATAATGCGTACATCTGAGAAACTCCCCACACCCTCTCCCTTACCATCCCCTTAAACTGCTGTTATGCTAATTCATTTATGACCCCCTTGGGATAGTATGTCCTTCTGAGAAACCCCCAACCCCTCTCTCTCCACCTCCCCCACCCCTCTGGGAAATGCCCAACCCCTCCCCCCTGTCCATCACCGATGCAAGCACACTTTTTATATCACGTTAATTGACTAACTAACTTAATTGATGAATTAAGTATCCCCTCCCCCTCTGGGAAAACCCCAGCCCTTCCCTCCCCTCCCCACTTCCCCCTCCACACCTCCATCTGGAAGGTGGTGGGAAAAAACCTGTTTGTGCTGGAGAGGAAGGATCTTATGAAACGAAAAATTGAAGTCAGTGTCAGTTACATAGCAGAGAATAGACTGTTTATTTATAAAATTAAGTTTTCAGGGATTGGATCTCTTTGTTTGGTTGGAAAAGTTCACATTCAACAACCACTTGTGCTAATTACGTAATTACACTGCTGTGGGTTAGAGGTGTTGTCTTGTTGGAAAATTTTCTTGTGTGTGCTCACCTTGAAGTGCAGGGATTAACTGAGCTAGTGCACAATGCCACCACCAGAGGATGTCTCACCTCCACACCTCAACCCACTCTGTCACCACATCAGCCAGAAAAAAATGGTGAAACAAAACTCAGCCTGTGTTGGAGAGGAAGAATATCACTACAGGAAATTCAAATCGATGTCAATAATATATTAGAGCTTATTCTTTATTTAATCAGCTCTACTTACTTGGCAGAGCTTCTGCTCACCCCACCCCTCTTCCCATGATGTAATAACTGTAAGCACCAAGGAATGGAATGGAGTGTGATATAGTAGCCATTGCTTAGAGTCGCCTGTGCATGTATCTGTCCTCTGGGAGCTGCCACAGAGGTCAAAAACTGCCTGATGTCCTAATTACAGATCATGATACTAAATATCACCAACCACGGACTAGATATTGGCCTCCTCTGATCTTGTGACCTCAAGTGGCAGAATTCAGTTGGTCAGGACATTCCAGACTCGCTTCCTGTCTCTGTCACTGGGGTATCAGGTAATATTTTCTCAAGGCTTTCTTCCTTTAGCCTTTGATAAGCCAATATTATGCTACAAGGCAGCAGCCCCTAGTTTTGGTCCATCCCAGGTATTTAATTCCCCAGTAGCCGCCATATCTGGTGGGCATTCCCCTATACACCACCTGTGGGGGCACATGATGGCAGACTAACAACTCCACACAAGCTCTATGAAATTAATTGCTTAACAATTTACATGAGCCAAATAGAACATTTAAAACACTCACCACCACCTTACGACGATTCTTCTTTGTAATGAAGCATATATACAACATTCGTGAATCACACACAAACATTTTTCAAATCAAGTAATTAAATTTCCGCCACAAATATATCGTAGTACCAAATATGTCTGAGGTCTTGTATGTGCCGGCGTTTGACACCACAGGCAGCCTCCTCCTCCACCACAACATCTATGTTGAAGATATCTGGTGAAAAAATCCTACCGATCACACATATTCGCAATGGTGAAGAGCGCACCGTCCGCCGAGTCTCGGGAGCCACGACCGTGCCTCATTGTTACATCGCGTCGCATCGAGTTGCGTCACGTCCCCATGTGGGGGCTGGTTGGGAGGGAACTCCACACGCATCGGCCACAGCAGCAGCTGTACGGCCATCCCCTGGCATCCACACGCCGGCCCCGCCAAACATTTACAAGTTATAGAGACTTTCACCAAGCAGTCAGCCAATCAATTTACTTGGGTGGAATAATCGTCCAGCAACAACACCCACCATATTGAATCTTCTTTGCTAGTTCACGTGGAGTACCGTGATAGCATGGGAAGAGTATGTCACATCATAAGAATGGTACTAATATTTCTATATCCAGGGCCACAGCCGTCTACAGAGTGTATTTCCGATGCTTCGCTCACTGTTGAATGTCGTTCAACTGAGACTGCGATCATAACAGGCATAAAGCCGCATAAAGCGCATAAAGCGGTCTAGGGCGCTGCAGTCATGGACTGTGCGGCTGATCCCAGCGGAGGTTTGAGTCCTCCCTCGGGCATGCGTGTGTGTGTTTGTACTTTGGATAATTTAGGTTAAGTAGTGTGTAACCTTAGGGACTGATGACCTCAGCAATTAAGTCCCATAAGATTCACAGACATCTGAACATTTGAACAGGGATAAAATATATATGTGACTGATTTCTTACAAGGGAACCTCCCCATCGCACCCCCCTCAGATTTAGTTATAAGTTGGCACAGTGGATAGGCCTTGAAAAACTGAACAGAGATCAATCGAGAAAACAGGAAGAGGTTGTGTGGAACTATGAAAAAATAAGCAAAATATACAAACTGACTAGTCCACGAGAAGATATGCAACATCAAGGAGAGGCGGAACTCAGGAGCGCCGTGGTCCCGTGGTTAGCGTGAGCAGCTATTGAACGTGAGGTCCTTGGTTCAAGTCTCCCATCAAGTGAAAAGTTTTTCTTTATTTTCGCATAGTTATGATCTGCCCATCGTTCATTGACGTATCTGTTCACTGTAATAAGTTTAGTGTATGTGTTTTGCGACCGCACCGCAAAACCGTGCGATTAGTAGACAGAAGGACGTGCCTCTCCAATGGGAACCGAAAACATTTGATCGCAAGGTCATAGGTCAACCGATTTCCCCACAGGAAAACACGTCTGATATATTCTATACGACACTGGTGAGGGCATGTGCGTCACATGACAGGAATATGTTGTCGACCCACCTAACTTGTACACTTGGCGAATGGGTAAAAAGATTCTTCTACATTGCCCGATTTAGGTTTTCTTGTGGATGTGAGAATTACTCCCAAAAAAGTGAGGAAAACATAAGAGTTTGTCACATAAACTGCAACAAATGAACCCAACAGTATCACAGTCGCACATTTTTCCCTGTGCTATGTCAAAACATATGTTTTTAACGTTTTCCAATTTTTCCGTGTCTAGACCGTCAAATCCTGCATATGTCCAAGCAAATCTGAACATGTCCTGGAATTTTGGAGAGCGAAGTTGATTATGTGTGAGTACCTGAACTTTGATAATTGTCTGAAAATAAAAAACGAAATTTTACGCTCGAAGGACGCCTTGATCCAAGTCTATCGTTCCGCATGTCCTCACGCTAACCACGGGACCACGGCGCTCCTGAGTTCCGATTATCCGTGATGTTGCCTATCTTCGGATGGACTACTCAGTTTGTATATTTTGCTTATTTTTTTCATAGTTTCACACAACTTCTTCCTGTTTTCTCGATTGATCTGTGTTCAGTTTTTCAAGGCCTATCCACTGTGCCAACTTATTACTAAATCTGGGGGGGGGGGGGGCGATGGGGAGGTTCCCTTGTTAGGATAAACATTCTACCTGCACGTGCTCGGTCTACAGTGCCAGTGATCTGTGTGGGGGGTGATTCAGGTTTCCTGTTGATGGTAGGAGTTGTCAGACTGGAGATGCCTGCTGGAGTGTAGGAATGTAGATGAATTAACCTTGTTGTCCTCTAGACGGCCAAATAGCGAACTAACACTTAGTATGTGTTGGTAAGCTTCCGTGATTGCATGGAAATTTGAGAAGATAGAGTATAGAGGTGCGTTTGCGCTGGATCGTTATTCCCTCCCATGTAAATTGTTTGGTTGACTGCTTTTGCACATTTCGCGCCTTTATGTAGTTGAGGGAAGATCGATTGTGGTGTGTGCATCTTACTTGTGGAAGACACATTTGCCGGTTCTCTAGACATGAGAAACACCTTAGTTGACCTTGTAAATTATAGGGATGATTTGGAATGTACTACATCACCGACATCGGTATTCGACAGTGAAAATATCAGTTTCCGCTATTTGTTACGAGTTGCCAGGTTAATATCTTTGCAGATGTGACAAGTTTCTAGTTAGTTAGTGGTTTACAGCACATCCCACCTTTCTGAAGTTTCAAGTTCGTAGAAAAATAATTTCCAGTCTATATCCTGTGAATTATATTGCGCTAGCGATCAGCAAGATTGTGCCTAGTGCTTGATGTCGAGAAGTACCGCGAAAATGGTATAATGGTATATGGTGAACCATGCGAAAATACGTGTGTTGTTGTAATCCTCGAGTCTGGAGGTGTGTGTAGAAAAGGGAGCAAGCAAGGAAGCGGGTTCAGAGCAGAAATAGAAACGTGTTTGTGCCAAGTGGAAACGAACCCGAAATGTAGGAGAGTTGTGAGAGCGACTTCAGTTTGCTGAGGTGCTCTGGTCACGTGTTGGGGTTGGATGACTTGTGATCGTCGGCTGCGGGAAAATATCTAGTGCTGTGAGTAGTATATACGGTACTGTCTGTCTTCATGGTATATGTACAAATGATGTAAAAGGGATGATTCTGTTTGGCACAGGATACAAATTGTATGTTTACAACATCGACATGGTACGCAGTGATATATTGCCGGGTTGGAGATTGGTTTCACACTTTAATATTCAAGCTCCTGTCCTTGGTGGGAGAGCAGTGTAAACGAGTAAGAGTCTTTCCATATTTGACTATATGTATGTTAGTCTGGTACCACGCGCCACGGAATTTGAGGCCTGCCATATGTCATGGACTTCGAAGAGCCCAAGAGGTCTCTGATCCATCACGCCATAAGCTGTGGCGGCACGCGCCTTCTGGCCCACATTTTGCATGAGGGCGCCACAGTGGAACACGTGGCTCCAGTCGCCAATAGCGGAGCCCCCTATAGAGTACTTAAGCGCCTGCCTCTCGCTCAGCCAGCCAGTCTAACCTTGCGTACGTCTCTGGACACATCGCCTCACCTTAGACAGCTTATTTACTCTCTTGTTCTGTGTACGAGTGGACGTGGTTGTTAGGTTTTCGTTGTTTCGATCTTGTTGTTTGTTCTGTCCTTCGTTGGTCGTGTCCGTCCTCTCTCGTTATGTTGTTGTTCACAGGCCGCTCCGCGGGCCCTGCCGTGCTTCCTGACACTTCAACCACGTGACCGTTCCCGTCGCCATTACAACAGTTAGTTTGTAAGATTTAATTGCCAGTGCAATATGGAGGCTGTGTAGAGTAACTGCTGAAAGTATTGTCTGCAGAAGGGTAAAAAGCGAATGTTGCTTTGATACTGGCAGCAACAGTAATTCGGCGGGTAAATTCGATAAGAGCCAATTATAATGCTCTATTCATTCACATCCTTTGTGCTGGGATATAGCAGCCTCTACACAGCGGAGGGAACGTTTTTGTGTGTTGAAAGCAGGAAGGGTAACATGTGATGGACTGGGTAGCACGTTAGGTCCGCGAGGAAGACTGTACTCGACGTTATTCTGCGTTATTTTCGTAAACAGGTTCTGTTAGGACAAGAATTTTCTTGCTTACAAGCTGAGACATCAAAAAGTGAGCATTAGCTATTTCCGGGACACTATTCAATTTCCTCAAGGTAGACTCGGTTCTTATTTTTTATATAGTCATGTGACACGAGGGTAAGATTGATAGCCTCGTTAGATGTACTTGTGACGGTTTGTAGCTACACACATCCACTTCACGTTGTTGCGTCAGTTGCATTCAGTTAAGCAGGGTCACATGCGTCTCTCATGCACGCACTGAACAATGCACCCTGTGCTACTCTGTCATCAATGGTAAAGACACGTGCTGCCCAGAAGCATCTCACATATGAGACTGGTGTGAACGTGCCTTGGAATTCTGTGATGTCACTATATCATTGACTGTATACTCTAAAATAAAAACAACTTTCACCTGTGTCTGGTGGTGGCTGGTAGCTGTGACGGGTCCCATGCCCCTGGAGCATCTGTGCCCCCACCTGGTCGCGTTAGCGTCAGTGCCTAGCTGAATACGTATTTCGAGAGGAATTTCTCAGGTGTCAAGTATGAAAGGGATGTCACCACATCATGTGTGCGGGAGTCTAACGGGCATCTGTGTGTGGTCTAACAGCTGATGACCACGTCACTTCATGGGGGCTGCCGCTAACTTCCTGTGCAGTCCAGTGGACAGAGAGTGTGTGTGTGTGTGAGGGGGGGGGGGGGGGGGGGGGGGGGGAGGGGGGGAGGCGGTGCTTGCGCGTGTCGATTGCATATCTCTTGCATTATTTTGCAAGCAGTTCTGTAGGCTGTGCTATGCGTTATTTGGACAGTTTACAGTTTCGTGTCTGCACATCAGTGTACTGTATTATTCAGGAGCGATTTGCATGTCTGTGCTGAATTTATTTCTGTAAATTAGGAGTTGTTTGCATGTCTGAAGAGCGTCATTTAGAAATAGTTTACAGGTCTGCAGACTGTGTATTGTGACCCCAAGCACACCAGGGAGAGTGCTTTGCATCAGTGTGATATATATACTCCATCCCTAAGTAAAATGTTCCAAAATAATTAGAGTACACTTCTTCCTCACTCTCTTCAGCAGCCCAGCGCAGACTGAGTCACTTTCGCGCCATTTTCCCCTCCAGACCACCATCTCGGATGACGTCACAGGAGGACTGAGAGCACCCTCTGGTGGCAGTACTGTGTACTACGCCAGTTGGACTCTGTATTTCTGGTGGCATATAGCCTTTTTCCCTCGCTCTATTTGGGAGTGGAATAGGAAAGAAAATGACTAGTAGTGGTACAGGTCACCCTCCGCCACACTCTGTACGATGGCTCGTGAAGTAAGCATATAGATGTAAGTGTAAATTTAGTTTACATATTAAGTTGTCGCTCCATCCATTTATATCACACTAAACTCATGGAAGAATCTCTCAGTAAAAAATCTTCATATAGGTAAGAAACAAGGGGTACTGTACTTTCGACCACCTAGTTTTAGCTACTTTTCCACGTCACCCAGTTAGCCACTTTCTGCTGCTTTGCACAATAACTATGCAAAAGATACTTATGGCTTGTTGTAAATAGGTGAGTACTTATGGATTTTTGGCAGGGCAAGGTGTTCTTGCAAACTAGTGGTTAGCTGGGTGATCTGGAAACTTTGGCTGTATCTAGGTAGTCGAAAATATAATAACCCTCATTTCTTACCTATATGACCAACAAATGCTAAAATTTTGAAGTTTTCTGTGGAATATTACTTCTTTGTGGAGAAAATTCCTAAACTTTGAGGCCTTGTTCAGTCACATGTTCGATGCCAGTGTAGCATACAATCCTGTTTCATAAGTGATACATCAAGATATATGAAACTCTTGCATGGGAGGTTTAAAACTTCTCATTGCTGTATGAAATTCCTAATTTCATCATTCTTGTCAAATGTTTATTTGAGAAATATTCCTGGCGTATAATACACTTGTCATATCCCACTGGGCTATTTATATTGATAGACCTTATTGTGTCGCTTCAGCCTCCTGATCTTAGAAACTTGTAGTTTGCATGTCTTATCATCTTGCTGTTCTGTTGTGAAGTGTCGTGCTGTGCGTTTTGCACTTTGGTTTATACCTTACGCCCATATTACCTTCAATGACAATATGGGGATGCTGTGATCCCTGACTGGTTGATGATTGTCACTGATCCTTCTGGTTCAGCCAGTTAAAGATCGTCGTTTCTGCCTCCAACAGATCCCAGCTGGTTGAAGGCCGTCGCCGCCGGTTCTGAGTCTCTTTTCGTTCAACGTCACTTCTAGTTCTGCTTTAGATGTAACTGTACAATGATTTTCTTGCCGTAAAAGTCGACAAGCTGACTAACCTAGCCCACAATACGCAGCGCCAGATAGTTCTATGCCTGAACAGTTACTGGGAGGTAGATAGCGTTGGTAGGGGTGTGAACGAACTTACACCCTGTTACCACTGAAGGAAAGGATCTTTAAATTGTATGAATCAGTCTGTTGTTGAGATAGGAGTTTGGATTGGATTGATTTGGGGTAAGAGACCAAAAAGCGAGGTCATCGGTCTCGTCAGATTAGGGAAGGAAGTCGGCTGTGCCCTGTGAAAGGAACCAACCCGATATTTGCCTGAAGTAATTTAGGGAAATCATGGGAAACCTAAATCAGGATGGCCGGACGCGGGATTGAACCGTTGTCCTGCCGAATGCGACTCCTGTGTGCTAACCACTGCGCTACCTCGCTCGGTGGTAGGAGTTTGTTGCAATGTTACACTTGACATGGATTGTAGTGACAAGAAGTATATCCACTGACTGGTCGGATCTGTAGAATTTGTTAGGATGCTTCTTCGAAACTTGTCCTTTGGTGAAAGCCAGTACCCATCCAAGTGAACTGTTCTGGTTCAAATCAATTGTTGCACTCGTTGTCTTTATTACAGATTTAAGTGTATTGTTGTTTGTACATACCACAATCCCTTTTCCTGACCATTTTAAAACTTTGTTTAAATCATCAATATCATATGCACCAGCTTCTGTTTCCACAATTCCTTTACCACCATTTAATTCCAGATGAAGTTTCTTGTTAGCCACTGCGATATTCGGAATGCTGTTGTGTGCTTCTAATCCAGTCAGCGTAATACTCCACTCCTTTGCTTAAATCAATCGGTGGGAAGAAATTCGCGTGTAATGCTGACGATCGATGTTTTAAATTCAGAATATACGACATTGCATCTGAACCTCAACTGACAGGTGGATGCTTTAATGTACCACCTTATATATATATATATATATATATATATATATATATATATATATATATATATATATATATATATATATATCCTTCTTCGTAAACGTTAGGGCGAACATGATGCAAAGCTGTCCACGTAAGTAGGTATTAAAATCTTGGAAGCGATGAAAACTGTAGAACACATGTCTTCTGCCAGTGAAGTATCATTGTAACTATTCTGGCGGCTGCACGTTTCCATACGAGTCGAAACAGTAGACGTCATTTGTATATTTCTTAACATACGCCACCCTGTGGGTTCAGGATCCCCCAACAACATCTAAATTCACAATTCCACTTTCTCCAGATTTCCACATAGTCTTTGATAATCTAAAAACCTGGAAAAATGAAAGAAATAGCTGATGAGATCATGAAGTTCAAGTACAACATTTAGCGCTACAGGAAATAAGATGGCAAGGACAAGGACAGATAGATATGCCCCAGTATTCTATGATCTATAGTGGACCAGACAGAAGAACAGGACAAGTTGGAACGGGATTCATAATAACAAAGGAGTTTAGTAAAAGTCTTTTGGGATTTGAACCCATATATGAGAGACTTACCAGACTGAGAGTGAAAGGGAAATACAGAAATATAACGATAATAACAGCCTACGCACCAACAGAGGAAGGAGAAGAAGAAACAAAGGAAAGATTTTATGAAGATCTAGAAAGGGCATGCAGTAAAGTACACAAGTATGATCTGTTCTTAATTGTGAGAGATTTTAATCCACAGGTTTTGCGAAGCGAATATGGAAGAGTATCTGGGAGATACATATTACATAAAGAAAGTAACGAGAATGGAGAAATGTTATGTCAGTTTGCTGCTAGAAATAATTTAATCATGAGGAGCACATGTTTCCCACATAAAAGAATACATCTCGGAACATGGAAATCAAATGTAAGTCGAGTAGTCACTCAAATAGACCATGTGTCAGTAAAGGCACGACATGCCGCGTCAGTTCTCGATGAGAGGAGCTGCAGGGGCCCTAACTGTTACTCAGACCACTATGCTGTAAAAGCTGTAGTGAGAGAGAAACTATCTGTAACACGTAAATCTGGAATGTAGAAAAATACAAACTGGGACACGGAAAAACTGAATGAGCCAGAAGCTGTGAAAGCATACCAAGCAAAAGTTAGAGATGCACTGACTCCCAGCGAGGAAATAATGGGAATCCATGAGAGCTGGACTAAAATCCAGAAAGCGCTGAAAGAGGCAGTAGAAGACATAGTCGGGATGAGAAGCTATGCACGACATGAGTGGTTTGATGCTGAATGCAGACTAGTAACACAAACTAAAAATGCAGCAAGACTGAGAATGATACTGAGAGAAACAAGAAGAAACATGTAGGTGTACAAAGAATTAAGATCCAATGCCCAAAGAATATGCAAGACAAAGAAAAAGGAATGTCTGAAATCGAAGTTTAAAGAGATAGAAGACTTAAAGGAACAGAATGAAACGAAGAAATTCTATCATGCCGTGGGAAAGACGAGAAAAAATTTTCAACCCAGACAAAATGCATGCAAAAACAAAAACGGTGAGATAATAAGAGATGAACAAGAAATATCGTAGAGGTGGGCAGAACACTTTGAAGATATGCTCAACAAAAACTCTGATCAGACCGAGAGAGATAAATAGGAATAGGAAGAGAACACAGAGGCAAGAGAGATCGAAAGGGATGAGGCACAAAGCCCAACAATGCTGGAAGTGGAAACAGTGATAAACTAAAAAATAATCGTGCACCCAGTGAAGATGGGATCGAGTCAGAATTAATAAAATCAGGGGAGCAACCTCTAAGACGAGAAATATTTAAACTAATAAAGAACATATGGGTAAATGAAAGCACGCCGGAGGAGTGGAATGCTGGAATAATATGCCCAGTATATAAGAAAGAAGAAAAGCTCAATTGTGAAAACTATAGCCGGCCGCGGTGGTCTAGCGGTTCTAGGCGCTCAGTCCGGAGCCTCGCCACTGCTACGGTAGCAGGTTCGAATCCTGTCTCGGGCATGGATGTGTGTGATGTCCTTAGATTAGTTAGGTTTAAGTAGTTCTAAGTTCTAGGGGACTGATGACCATAGATGTTAAGTCCCATAGTGCTCAGAGCCATTTGAACTATTTTTTGGTGAAAACTATAGAGGCATAATACTACTGAATACAGTATATAAGATTTTCTATGGCGTGCTGAACGAAAGAATAAAAAAGTGCTCCGAAAAGATACTCGGAGACTACCAATGTACATTCCGACCGAACAGAGGTACATCGGACCAGTTGTTTGTTGTTAGACAAGTAATGGAAAAATTTTATTAATATGATATAGGTCTCCAATTCCTGTTCGTTGACTTTAAACAAGTTTTTGATAGTATTGATAGACCAGCTCTGTATAAAGGGCTGAAAAAATTTGGCATCTGTGATAAACTGAGAAGGTTAATCGAGCTAACAATGAAGGATACAAAAGCAAAAGTAAAAGTGAATACCAGAATGACCAGGCAGTTTCACTTTGAGAATGGAATGAAACAAGACGATGGCCTCTCTGCAATCTTGTTTAACTTAACACTGAACAGTGTCATACAAAGAGTAGATAAAAGAGTAATAATAATGATGAAGTCCAGCCAGATATGCGCATTCACAGATGATATTGCCGTCGTGGCAAGGGATATAACATTGCTTAAAGAAATATATGTACAAATGGAAGCAGAAGGAACACGACTTGGACTTACTGTAAATGAAAGGAAGACAAAATATATGTTTATGTCCAATTCTGAAGCTAGAACAAAACCACAGGGATTGAAGATCTCTGATAAATGCTTCAAAGCTGTTAGATGATTCCATTATTTAGGTGTCCTCCTGATCAATGATTATAGTATGAGGAAATGTATTAAAGAGGGGATACAAGCAGGAAACAAAGTCTATTATGAAAACCTAAAGATATTCAAGAACTCTCTAATTACAAGAACAACTAAATTGAGAGTATATTATTCCCTTGTCTGATCTGTTGCCACATATGGATCTGAAACGTGGACAGTGACAGAAGCAGATAGTAACAGCCTAAGGACATATGAAAAGAAAATCTATGGGCCTGTGAGAGAGGCAGAAATTTGGAGAGTGTGATACAACCATGAAATACAGGAGGTTATATAAGGGAAAATGTATCAAATCTCAAAGAATATATTGGTTAGGACGTGTGGAGAGGATGACAGAAGACAGGATGCCCAAACAAACCATGAATGCCAGACTGTATTCCACCAGAAGGAAGGGCAGACCAAGAGCTAGATGGATGGACAATGTGGTGGCTGACCTTGCCAAGATGGGGATCCGTGAATGGAAGAAAAAAGCTGAGAACAGAGACATATGGTGGAAGCTTGTTGAGGAGGCTAAGGCCCACCAAGGGCTGTAGTGCTGAAGAAGAAGAACAAGAAAAAGATGTTTGAACATACCACAATCCCTTTTCCTGACCATTTTAAAACTTCGTTTAAATCATCAATATCATATGCACCAGCTTCTATTTCTACAACTTCTTTTCCACCATTAATTTGCAGATGAAGTTTATTGTTAGCCGCTATGATATTCAAAAGGCCATTGTATGCTTCCAGTCCAGTCAGCGCAATACTCCACTCATTGATGCTTAAATCAATCGATGGGAAGAAATTCGCGTGTAATACTGACGACCGATGTTTTAAAGTCAGAGTATACGGCATTGCATATGAACCTCAACTGACGGGTAGATGCTTTAATGCAATACCTTATACATATATCCTTCTTTAACATTAGAAGGAACATGATGCACAGATGTCCACGTAAGTAGGTATTAAAAACTTGGAAGCGATGAAACTTGTAGAACACCCGTTTTTTGCCGGTGAAGTATCATTGTAACTATTCTAGCGGCTGCAGGTCTCCATATCAGTCGAAACAATAGACCTCATTTGTATTTTTCTTAACATACGCCACCTCGTGGGTTCAGGATCCCCCAACATCATCTAAATTCACAATTCCTCGTTCTCCAGATTTCCGCATAGTCTTTGGTAATCTATTCGGCACAAACACACCATGTAATATTGGAATGCTGAATTTTTTCCTAACAAACTTCAGCAGATTTGTACTTTTAAGTGGTCTATCCGGTATCACAGCTAATGGGCTTTTTTGTGAAGAGACATAATCTTTTCTTATGTAGTTTCAGGTATATTTCTTTTCCAATGGCTGTTGCTTCCACATTTGGTTATGTCTTCTTGCTTCCTCCAGCTGCTCCTGGGATTTCTGTGCTTTCTTTACTGTTCTTGCAATAGCTAAAGCACCAGCAACCAGTGAATCCACCGCTGAGAGACCTGTGAAGGCTGGAATGAGGAAGGGGCTAATTCCACCTGGGTATCAGCAGAACCCTGGTTGTTTTAACCAGTCCTTTATGCTTCAGGGCACTTTTAACCACATACATCGCAGTCAGGACACAATTTTTCAAACACCCCTCCTCTGGCGTCTTCTTCTTCTTCATCATCATTGTCACCTTCTTCTCCCTTTTCTCCTTCTTCAGTGCACGATGTGCAGCGTTCATAACTTGCTTGAAACTCACACCAAATCCCACCTTAATTTTACCACACATAGTTTTATAAACTACAAATGCTGCAATCCATTGTCCTATATCGATATCCTTTCTCCCACCTATTGCCTTGGCTTCATCACCCAAAATTCGATCTGCAGTGTGACGTTCTGGGAGATATTTATGTTTTGTGTATGCAATATCGTGTTCCAAACATTCCTTGTCAAGCAGGTTAATTCTCTTATCACCATAGGCCAAATTTCTTTGAATCTTTTTACCAGGTCTGCAGTAAGTGTATCCTGGTGACGGGTAGTTTGTCGAGAATACCATCACCTCCTATGATGTATCTCCTGTCAGGCATGTTATGCCACTGTGTTGGTTGTGCTCTGTGCAAATCGTCAGTGTCAGCCAGCTGTTTTGTGTTGCAGGAAAACAAAGCCATTTAACTAGTGCTCTAAACCCTCGACTTCTTATGACATGCTGTATGAGAAACGTGTGGTTTTGAGTTCCTCTGCGTTTCCTCGATGTAAAAGCATCCTGAAATTTCAGTGCCACTGCTATCCTGTAAGATGTAAGTTCCGGGATTTGTTCTTTTGCACTTGGAAACTGTGTCTATCTCACTAGAGCAGTTTGAGAGGTTTGGCTTGTCAAATACAATCTTGTGTCTTGTGATGTGTATCAAATCACTCACATTAAATTGCTGTATACGTGGATCCAGTATTTTAATAAGACGGTACACTATATCCAGAGTTCATTATCACAAACATCTATTGATCTCATTTTTATTGTGCTATGTTTGGTTCCATTATACTGTACAATTATTTCTGGGAGGTTACCTGTCCATTTGTATGAGCTGCAAAGATTAAAATTCATCCACATTTGATCTTTTATTGTTACGTTCAGATGTTCAACCGTACTCGACTTTAGGTGGGTGAATGTTGAGTAGTGATATATTCCATACTGCTGCATCCTGGTCTTGAAATACTTACTGCAAAACTCGTCACCGTAATTAGTTTGGAGGTGGTCATGGCATCGATTCGTCCCTGTCTGTAGCAAACGCTCAAACACATCCATAACATTTCTACCCATTTGTGTATTAACAGGTAATACCAAGGCAAATTAGGAGTATGTATCAATAACCATTAAAATATATTTGAATCAATTATTATTGTGTGAATATTCTCTCATATCTACAAGATCAGCGTGCCATAACTCATCCAAATCTTTAATCTATGTTTGGTTTGATTATACTGAGCAATTATTTCTGGGAGGATATCCAGCCATTTGTATGATCCGTGAAGATTAAAACACATCCACATTTGACCTTTTATAGTTCTGTTCATACATTCCACGATACTCGGCTTCAGCTGGCTGAACGTTGAGTAGTGATGTATTCCACACCGCTGCATCATGGTCTGGAAATACCTATTGTAAAACTCCCCCCCCCCCCTCCGTGATCGATAGGGAGGTTCTCCAGGCATCGACTCGTCCCTGTCTGCTGCAAACGCTTGAACAGCCGGAACATATCTGTGTGCATTGGTTTTAACAGGTAATGCCCAGTAAAATTTGAAATGTGTATCAATAACCACTAAAATATATTTGAATCCATTATTCCCATGTGAACATTCCCTCATATCAGCCTGCCATAGGTCATCCAAACCTTCATAACATGGCTATGAGAGTATGTTTTACGTGCTGGTTTGTGCAGTTCCCTAACTACTATCTCCATACTTACTCGATGATACCTCTCTCTCTGAACTCAGAGATTATTCAAACAGCCTCATTCGAATGAGCTGTGTTACCCACAACAGTTGATGTCATGACCAGACGTAGTCAATCTATTAGCTCATTGCAGTCGTCATAATATATATACTGCGGGATTCGATTGTTCACTGCTTTATGCTCTATGTCAATACCATCATTGCTGCTGCTGCTGTTGATTTCACACTCAAATATTAGTTTTATAATGGTTTTATATTTATTGTTGCTCCGGCTTTTTGCGACCCATGTGCGTCAGTCAAATGCAGTATAAAGATCTTAGGATAATAAGATTCACTAAGCATGGCGTTCTCATCAATCTGTATTGTGCCATCAGCGACATTTATAGGCTGTATACCCAGCATGTACGGTGTTCCCCTGCTGACGCTGAATGTCCTACATATCTGGCCATGGGCGTGATGGATAATGAATTCGTCAATAGCAGCACCATCGTTATCGTGTGGCTTTGTTTATGCTGGGAGCTGCCTGAGAGATTCTGTAAACAGCTTAACGGTCTCTTCCAGTGTTTGCCGTCGATCCATATGCCCCTATCGTTATCAACCGTAATTTTTCTCTAACTGCTTTCCGCTCCTGAATGACATTTTGCTTCGTTGACATCTCGATATAAACTAATCAGATGTCTCTGCAGCGTGAGGTCCTACATATACGCCCTTCTTTCTCTTGTTACGAGCCTGCTCCCACCTCTCGACAACAAGGGCCTCTGCACCTATTTTCCCCTCAATAACCTCTAGCTTTTCAGTTAAGTCGGTTACTTTCTTGCCAATTTCATTAACTGATTCATTTAATGCATTGGTCATTCTCAGAAGAGTCTGGATAATATGTATCCAGCTCACTGCGCATACCTCCAACTTTATGCACGATAGCTTGAATTTTTACATCCATGTACAAGCGAATGTTGTGTCTATGTACACCCCATTCTCTCGGATTGAGATCTAGACAGGCCTGCGAATTTGTCCATGATGCAGCGTATACTGATGTTCTCACCTCCTTTATAGGGCTATATATATAGAAACTCTTGGAAGTTTCCCCTGTACCGGGCATCATTCAGTTTTCTTGCTTTATCAACAACGAGAAACTTATACTGTGAATGATTCTAGCAATCGGAGGATATATTTACAAAGTCACTGAACGAGATGTCATTTCCTATATGTGCATGCTAAATGTGTTTTAAACTCAGATTGTCTTGTTTGAAGGTTATAATGAGGTTTACGTTAGGCCTAACCAACTGTTTCAGTATTCTGGAATATGTTTGACTTAGATAAAATACATCAGCATCAATATGATAACCTAAACAGAAATATTTTCGAATTTGGTCTTGGTTTTCCACAGCAACATCGTCAAATATGAAGATAGTCTTCGGCTTTGCTTTTTCAAGGGTGGGGATATCATCACTTCCTGCGAATTTCGTGTATGTAACGCCTTTTACACCGCACAATATCTTGTGCAATAGCTGATACTTGGGATGCAACACTGTTTTTGAGAATGCACAAGCATTTCAAATTGGACTCCATCTACGTATGTTAACAGCGCCATGGCGACATTAGTTTTATCACAGTTGAATGGACCTACAATAATAGCTTGTATATTATTAGGAAGGAGTATTCCATTCTTCTTCTTCTTCAGGTCTTCTTTTGCATCTTCGCAGGATCAGTCACCAACAGCAAAGTCCTTGTGATGAGGATATTTCACACACACTATGATGATTCCGGCTACGTTAGGTACTGACAAGTAGTTGGCATATGTAGAAAGATACACTTGTAAGGATGGTAATGGTATGTGTAGACATTATACCTCCATCCAACTAAACTATATTGGCTACACAGAGAATTCTGGTATATATTTTACCCATGAAGAGTAACTTCATCATTAAGTTTGTCATTGACTGGTGAGGAAATGTTTGAGGCAATTGTCGGCTTCTGCATGATAATAGGTACAACATTGAAAATAATATATGGGGTGTTCAAAAAGTCTCTCCGCAGTGCTGTATGATTGTTAGCCACGCTTGCCATATGATTGTTCACCTACTTGGGTTACTTCCCTTCAAGTGGACTCTCCCAACATTCCATTGTTTCGTTTACCTCAGACAGCGTCAGTTATATCGTTGGTGTGTGTCGTTATGTGTTGATGTGAACGTTTTTAAGTTTAGTTCCTTTGTTCGTTTGTTTCGTTTTTGTCACTGTTAAAATGCTAACCCTTGAAGAACGTGTGTTTTTAGTCGAACAAGTGTTCAAAGCTGGCGGTAAATACACAGTTTCAGTTCCTCAAACATTTAATTCAGTTTTCACGGAGACAACACTCCCATTCGCGATACTGTGCGAGATATGATTAACAAATTTCGAAGTACGGGTTCAGTGACAGATGCACTGAGAAGTGGTCGTCCTAGCGTTTTGCAAGCTGTAAGGAAAAAATTAGAACTTTCTCCATGCAAGGTGACAGTCGTGCAAGAGCTGAAAAATACTGATGATGGCAAGAGACTGCATTATTGTCAATGATTCAAAAATTTCGTTCAACAAAATGGAAAGGATATTCTTAATGAAACTTTTTCACTAATGAGGCGTTGTTTCATTCATCTGGGTACGTGAACTCGCAAAATCCTCGTACGTGGAGTGCTGCAGATCCATTGTGTACTCATCAGGAACCATTTCATTCTGTGAAAATAGTAGTTAGGATTGCAATTTCTATATGTCACATTGTGTGTCCCATATTTTTCAATGAAACAATAAATGCACAACGATACTGCAGTGATATTCTGTACCCATTCATAGTAGAACTTGTGTTAAGTGAAATCTAGAAAGGTTATTTTCAATAAGATGGTGCAACCGCGCATACAGCTTGCATTTCAATGTCACTGCTTGCTGATCGCATAATTTCACAGGGACTTTGGCCTCCACGATCGCCTGACCTAACATCACCTGACTTTTTCTTCTGGGGTGCAACGAAAGCAACTGTCTATAAAATCCGTCCAAAATGCATCGATGAATTGAAAACTGCAATATTCACTTTCAGTGCGTCTGTTACAGAAGCAATGTTACAGCATGTGTTTGGAAACATGATAAGACGAATTGAATTAAGTATCCAACAACAGGGGGACACTTTCAACATTCAATGTGAAAATTTGTAAGTAAAAATGAATATTCAATAAATTAATAACTTGTATTTCACTGAGTTTCATTTTGGCATATTCACAGCAGCATATGGGACACGCGGCTAACAATAACATGGCACTACGAAGAGACTTTTTAACACCACATATTAATAAGTGTAGTACTTGGACTATAATGAGAGAGGTATGAAATAAAATGGCAATGGCCTTGCCACAATTGATACACCAGTTCTGTCAGATCACCAAAGTTAAGCACTGTTGGGTGTTGCCGGCACTTGGATGTGTGACCATCTGGGCCGCCATGCGCTGTTGCCATTTTTCTGGATGCACTCAGGCTCGTGACGCCAAATGAGGAGCTACTCGACCGAACAGTACCGGCTGTGGTCTAAGAAAACCATCACAACGACCAAGAGAGCAGTGTGTTGACCACACGCCCCTCCTATCTGCATCCTCATCTGAGGATGATGAGGCGGTCGGATGGTCTCGATGGTCTACTTGTGGCCTGAAGACAGATTGCATGAAATAAAACACAAACACAGTTTGAGATTATATATATATTATTTATTTAAATATCACACATCTGATGCAGTATTTTAAAAATATCATGAGACTCTTTCTTCATCTTCTTCTTTGGACCTGTATAGTATTTCCCAAACAAAGCTTTTTTATATGCTCTAAATTCAAAGTACATTTCCTACATGGAAATGGATACCTCACTATACTTGGGTTTTTCACACACACTTTTAACCTGTTTTTCCTTTGGTTCTGCATTCATGTGCAAACAAAGGTACCGCTCCAAATCATCAACATGTGCACAACTCACATGTGGAAAACTTACAACATCACTGTATGCAGACTCTATGCTCGACAACCAATGACTCAGTCTCTCCAATGCAAGGCATAGCGCAGTATTGACATTGTATAAGTTCATAACTGAGGCCTGCTGTGGATAAACACACTTGTCACCCGATTTCACACATAGTGCAGAGTCGTCATACACTATTGTAAAAGTGTCACACCAATACAGTGAATGTCTGGGGGGTACGAGTTGGATAATGCTCTGTAGTCATCTGCTGATTGATGTAGCGCTCTGCACGACATATTTCATACCAGTCAAACTCAAAAATAGGAACGTTAACACTCTTTGATGCATTTTAAATTTCTAGTCTCACATACAAGCCCCAGTCATGACGTGATTATATACCCACATTTACACGTATTTCCACATGGAGCTAAATTGTATGTAGAACTGAAAAGCATGGCTACGCTTGATACCTTCTTATCCACAGCATCTGCACTCTGCGCCTGTAACATCACAAGGATGATCTGCTGGGGTGGGTCATATGTTGGTGACCAATGCTGTTCTCCAGCTCGCTATTGTTTAGGACCACCAGCAGCATTTGGTATGTTGGGAGCAGACCACATATTGGTGAGTGGGACAGACAGTAACAGTTATGCATCCTGCTCCAGCAAGTGGGCTATGTGAGCTACAGGATCCTACGCTGTTGATACAGGTTCAGACATCCTGGAGGTTTTTGCTGCCATAGGTCCAAAGGTCGGTGCAGGTCTTGACATGATAGCAGCTGTGGTTGCTACAGGTCCGGATGCGATGGAGGTCGACAGGTTGGCGCTCGCCCCTAAAGGCTAAAGGCTTGGACGTGTCAAAGGATATTTCTGAGTAAAGAGGAGGAAGCATTACATATGGACCAAGTAGCAAAAACAACCAATAACAATACTGATGCTAACTACAGACAAGGATATGATATGGGATACTTGCTTTTCCATTTATTCTTGTTCTTCAGGACTGTACTGGACCATTGGTGCTGTTGACACTTCATGGTTCTTCTTCTTCCTCTCCTTCTTTTGCTACTGCTGGCTGATTGAGCGAGTCTGAGGTCACAGAGCTGCCCGTACCACCTCTGATGATCAGATACTGCCATTCTACTGGCTGAAGCCTAACATGTGACTGGATTTAGGGTTCCTATTGGTTCCCACCCTTTTTTTCTGGACCGCCATCTTGGACTACGTCATGGGAGAGGGAGTGTGGTGGGGCCATCAGCACACTCTGGTGGCAGTGTTGCGAATTAGACCAGTTCGCCTCGAACACTTCAGGTGAACACCTATGGTTCATGGCAAATAGAGCGGAGTTCATGTGGGTAGTTAGGCAATTTTAAAAAAAGGTAGGCAGTTCCAGCACAAGCATCTATTTCCGCAAGTACTGAAATGTATATTCACGCCATCCCGCTTCATTTCCATTATTTGTCAAAAAACATTCACCACACACTCGTACATTATCTTTTCTTTCCACTCATTCTGTAGGAGGCTATGGTTACAGTCCCTGGCTGTGTCCTTGCATGTAGTACACGTATTAAATTCATCCCTTCTTCTCACCAGCATTTCCTTAAGTTTACAAATGGATGACTGACCTGGAATTGGTGAAGGTCTTGCCTCTTGCACTTATGAAGACTCACTGACTGGACTTTTATCAAGTGATCTACATTTACAGCACACGCATTAATCAGTATGAGTTGCAAAGCACAGTCATTATTTAATAAAGCTTATTGGTCTTCAGCAAATATCAATGCTATCGATACAGTCCTCAGATGCTAATATACTCCTCCTCCTGAGACATCTCATCTGTAAACAATTACGTCCATCCTCCCAAATGGCTCTGAGCACTATGGGACTTAACTGCTGAGGTCATCAGTACCCTAGAACTTAGAACTACTTAAACCTAACTAACCTAAGGACATCACAAACACCCATGCCTGAGGCAGGATTCGAACCTGCGACAGTAGCGGTCGCGCAGCTCCAGCCTGTAGCGCCTAGAACCACTCGGCCACCATGGCTGGCATCCATCCTCCCAGTCCAGCAGTTAGACACAGACTGAGACCTTTTCCCATCATATTTTCCTAGACCGCCATCTTGGATTATGTCACGGGAAGGACAAGGCAGAGGAATGACAGCGCCCTTTGGTGGCAGTGTTGTGAACTAAGTCAGCTGATCTCTGAATCTCATGGTGAACACACTGGGTGGAGCAACTGCCTATGACAACTCAAATTGTTTAAATGAACAATGCATACCTCGGGTAGGGGAAGAGAGAGGGGCATCACACACAAAATAAAAACTTACGTCCATCTTATCAAACAGCTCAGCACAGACTGTGTCCTACCAATTTCCAGATGGGGGAGGGGAGGAGAGGGGGGGGAGAGGAGGAGATGAGGGGAGACATACAGCATTATCAAGACACTTTTTCTGGTTCACTAATTATTAAAGATGTAGTCAAGACAATGCAATTTATCTTTCATCTATTTCCACAACACAAACACAAATCTTTCAACACAATATGTAATCCAGATCTGATATAAGATGGCTACTGCCACAGGTAGTTATATAACTCACAAAAACTACAAAAACTTCCTATGTATTGTTTGTACTGTGTATAATTAAACTTGCACTGAAATTTATCTGTTTTCATAAGAGCAATTAGAGAATTTAGTTTTGATAAATGATAGCAACAAGTTTGATATAATTTGTATTGTAGAATAAATTGGTTTTTACATCGAAATTTTTTGAGTTTGTAGCACATTTCTTCCCTAAATCAATTAAATTTGTATATTATTCACCTAATTGAGTCATAAGCTAAGTTTCCATGGAGATAGGAAGGGTAAGACAATTCAATAGAATGTTCAGGATGTATGTAACTACATGTAAAGATCATGTAAATTGTTTTGCAATCTATGCAGTGCATGGCATCATTCTGTTTGTTTTATACAGTTCCGTTCTCCATTCTGTTACATTACATACCACCTCCATCCCCCAATTTCCCCCCCCCCCCCCCCCCATAACAGGTGACACATATGTCAGCATCGTGTCTGATCATCTGCAGCCATTCACGCCCATTCTGCATTCTGACGGACTTGCGCAATTCCAGCAGGACAATGCGACAACCCTCAAGTCGCAAATAGCTACAGAGTGGCTCCAGGAACATTCTTCTGAGTTAAAACACTTCCGCTGGTCACCAAACTCCCCAGACATTAACATTACTGAACATATCTGGGAAGACTTGCAGCATGCTGTTTAGAAGAGGTCTCCATCCCCTTGTGCTCTTACAGGCTTACGAACAGCTCTGCAGGATTCATGGTGTCAGTTTCCTCCAGCACTACTTCAAATTTTTGTCGAGTCCATGCCATGTCATGTTGCAACACTTCTACATGCTCACAGAGGCCCTAAACGATACTGGGCAGGTGTATCAGTTTCTTTGGATCTTCAATGTATTTTGTTAAAAGTCTCGAATCTTATACAAATCTTACTCCTCCATTTCTTTTACATACCACTATGACTGGAATATTGTATTGCTACAACTCCTTTCTGTAATTCCCCAGCTTTCCATCTTTTGTACTTCCGTGTCTACAGCCTTCCTTCTTGAGAGAGGTTTAACATGAGACTTACTAAAAAATAATTCATGAGATCTTAGCTTATGATTCCATTGATTTCTCATTAAATATACGACAATAATACCCTACAGATTTCCTGAATGCTCTTTTCGACTGTGGTTAAGTTGGACAACAATTACTGTTAATTAAGTAAAAGATCCACGCAGTGGACACCAAATGAAAGAGCTACTCCTTACATTTCTGATCTAAACTGCCATAAAATTGCGAAGGAACTGTTAATCAGAACTCAGGGAGACGTTGTAGTCCAATTCACAATCGATTTATTGATCTGAAACAAGACAAGACAACAAAATTATTAAAGAAACATCATACAAAAATATTTATTTAACAAAAGCCTTACTAAAATGGGATCTATGGTGGACAAAGTGATCTGCTGGGGATCGACACACGACACTAACCAGAACACTACTCGCTGTATCTCACTTCATACACTTGAATCCAGGTTATGGCATGAAACTACGCCACCAACAAGCATCTATATTCTACCATACAAAAAAAAGGAAAAATATGGTTCGAAAGAACAGGGTTCTGAGAAATAGATATTGTGGCCCTACGTAGCAGCAGCGAATATGTTACCATCAAACTGGTCAAGGCGGCACACTACGATGCGTTCGGCGACTGAAGTCATGGATGGCGGCAATCTGTTATTAAATACACGTTCCCGAAAAATGCAAGTAAGCGGTCTTGCATTCAGAACGCAGATACTTCCCTAGGAGCCTCTGAAACCCCGACGGATTCCACTGTTCAGGTGGACTCGTTTGCTGGTCTGCCAAACCAATTTGACTCTATGCCACGACTGTGCGTGTCGGAATACGTCAAATGTTTAGATGGCAGACTCAAGACAAATACGTACACCCACGCATCACTCGTTGTGACCGTGACGATATAGCAATACCACTGATGGTTCAGAAGGTGACTGGCACTGGCTCTAAGTCGCACCCTAGCAAAGGACACAAGTCTCACCGTTTAGGTGGAGGCCTGCAGTTCTTTACTAGCGAAGCGTCAGTACAAGACACTTCTACAAGAGAGTCGATCTCCCTTTCTCTGAGTTGCCTCCTCAACTTTCTTTGACTTCCCTTAATTTCGCACAAGCCAATCACCAGCTGGAGCCCTGCATTCTGAGCTCGGTGAATGGTCTTTGCACTGCAAATCGATTTGACCAATCAGAGACTTGAAGTTAATTGGCAGAAAATGGAAAAAAATTCAGCTTCACGGCCTCTTTCCCACATGTTTGTCGTGTCTTTTGCTAACACAATACAGGTTGGAAGCACAGCCCTCCATAAAGAACTTGTTGTCCTCCCTGTTGCGTCCATTTCAAAGTTTACAGGGAATGGCCATAAAATCGCATTGACAAAACATGTTTTGAAACAGAGTCTGCATGTCTGGGCGCCAGTTTTCCTGTCCCACGGACATTTGCTGAACGTTAACATTTCTTTTGGCGGCTTGCTCGCTAACAAGGCCTACAATGCGCTGTCGGCGACTTTTCGGCGCTAGGCCGTATACCTGGATGTCTGCCCCTCTCCGTGGAGCCAAGCTTAATGTGTTTCTGCACAATACGGCCGCAGCACGGGGCCGTCTGGAAGTGTCGCTTCATCGTTCTCCAGAAAAAAACGCGCTTTGTCTCTCCATCAGTGCCATGCTTTTACTGCAGTCGTTTAAGTCGGCACCCAGTTCCTTTGAACACAGGTAAAGTTTACCGTATTTCTTTCCCTAGAGCACGCAAACAAGACCATAAACTGCTGCCCAACTCTTAATCACAATGTAAGAAGTCAAATCGCCATAGATCGTATTCCCTACACCAAATCAGAAGTGAGAGTGCCCTGCAATCTCTCAAAGTCTCACAGCATCCTCTACTTCAACTTCAGATCTTCCATCTCTCTGAGATAATCCTCCTCTTCCTTAAGCAGTCCTCTGCCATGTTCACATTCCATCCCCTGATCTGATAAGTGTTCTTTATGCTATTTACATTTATCAATCTTGTTTGAGAAAAAATTCCTCTTCTTGGTTCAGTAAAACTTACTCCTTTATTTGTTCAACAGAATCTTATTTTAGCTTTTACAGTCGAATCTCTACTCAAAATAGTGTCCTTGCCTAACTCGGAAATCAAAAAGCAACCATTAACTATTGGTATGTTGTTAATTCTAAATGAAAGCAATATATTTGTTTGTTAATTTTACTATGTCTTCCAATAACTCCTTTAATCTTAATCCCTATTATTGGTAACATACCAAAATCTGAATGTGTTTAATTCTATCCTTTAATTTTTCATATACTCCACGAATTTCACTTCCTGTGTTAGACCGTTACATTCCCAGCTATCAGTTTCAGTATTAATATATGTCTTTCCCTGCATGTCACAATCATCTTTATTTCTTATTTCTCACAAAAGATTTTTCTTAGTTTCTTTGGAAAACATTTTTTATCTCATATCTGTTTATTTGTGATTATACTTTCGGTTGCACACCATCACAGGCATATCAATCTCTTGTTAGTGCTCTAAAGCATCCCTTGTCTCTTCCCACCACTCTGGAAGCAATCTTTCACATACAGCCTCTGGCCTCATTATTAGACGAACCTCATTTTTTAATAGTTAATTTATTTCTGGAGTTTGGTTTTATAAAATGGTTCATCTATCACTGTTTAATAGATTGAAGCTATTACTGAATGAAATGAGCTCATTTGTTGTGTTGTTCTTGTGAAAGCTGACTGCTGATGAACAGTCGCCACTTACGGTTTTGAGAACAGTAAGACCTGATGGTTTTGAAGTGTGAGTGCATTATTAACATCTAGTATTGTTGGTTTCCTGGTGTGTTTCACAACTGTAGCATCTAATTGTAAAGCTAGCTGATTAATGAGTAATTTTAAGTACAGTGCAATACGAAAACGGTAGAAAAAATATGTGATTCGATGCATCAGAAGATTGTGGAGGTAAAAGCACTGACTAGCACCAATATATATTCTAAGCAGGTGATTTCTCGAAGATTGGGAAAATCATAATCATATCTAAGGCATGTAAAGAAGAAACAAATTTTTAGTGAGGAATTTGTCCCTCAAGGGAAGAACAACACTCCTTGAAAAAGATATGCTGTGAGAAATGATTTCTTTAAAAAAATTAAAATTTAACTGGAATTCAGTTGGGTTCTTGCATTTGACAGAACTGTAAGACATGAACTTTCACAGAGGAACTTAAGGCTATTAGGCCTGCTTCAAAACCGAAGTTAACTGCTTCTATGGTGTCAAACTATCTCACATGGGCCAGGTAGCACAAGTATAGAGATTTAGATGTACCCAAATTTGAAATTTTGGTAAATAAATCTGAATTTGTACAAAGGCGCCATGGTGAAAGTATTATCCCATCTGTATTACACAAACTGTGAAAGATTCCACCAAAGTCATGATATTATCTGTTGCAGTGGCAAAGGCACTGGGCGATTGTTCTTGGTTGACAGAACAGTTTGGTAAGATCAGTACGAGAAAGTGTTAAGGAGGGAGCTACGACCGCATACAAAAGAATGGTTCCCTAAAGAAGAACCCTTTATATTTATGCAGGACGGAGCTCTGTACCTCACAGTATGATCAGCAGCAAGCAAACATTCCTTTGTTACCTTGGCCAGGAAATTTACCCAATATGAACCCAGCTGAATGTACTTTATTTTTAACCTCCACATAAATCATACCATGTAATTGTTCATAAAAGTCAATCTCATTTACTGTCTGCTCTTTATTATCTTTCCTGACAGTCTTCACTATTGTCACTACTATTGAGTTTCACTATTCTCACTACTAGTGATGGTCACATCTTCTTCACTAATTTTCTTTCAGTTATCTAAGACACCTTCTCCACTCTTCTTGCGACTACTTTATAACATAACGTCTTCACCCCTAGGTACATGGATGCCAAGTTCGGCAGTTTAAACATTAGAAACAGAAAATTCACCTTTTCCATCTGCAACATCACTCATGTAACCCACATTCACCAAAAATTTTATTAGGCCTTCCTAAAACTTTGTTACTTGATACACTGTAATAATTTATTAATGATTCTGCATCCATTTTCACTTCCACATAGCGAGTAGCTGTTTCCTACTTTTCTCTAGACATATTAGTGTTCATTGCCTCCCAAAATCTACTGTCAAAGTATAATCTATTCATTTTATATCTGTCTCTCCTTCTTTGCCTGTAGGATCCAAAGTTTCTCTTTATGAGAGAAAGTGAAGCTTTATTATATATATATAATATACATAAAATTTTGCCTTTTTTCTTGCCTCTACCTGACAGGCTCCCAATAGGGTGATCCCTCATTACCCCTTTTCTCATATCTATTGTTGTTCAATGATCTGTTATTTCCTTCCCATGATCTACTCTTATTTTCAGATCCTTGGGATTCCTATTTCTGCCATTCCATTGTGATTTTCTCCTATCATATCTTCCCTGATATCCGTTTCTGTAATTTCCTCCTTCTCTCCTTTACTATGTTATTGTAGTTTTGATTTTACCTACATACTGAATCCTACCATGTCCATTTTCGAAAACAAAAATGTGCATTTCATTTCTCTTCAGTGCTCTGTGTAGTTTATTTACATATTTCAAAAATTGTTCATAATAACCATCTAGCCCATAAAACCAAACCCCATTGCATTTTATCTGGTAACCACCTCTTTAACATATATGTTTGTGTAAGTCATCAAATAAATTGTATAAGCAGATCAATCGTCTCAGTTGTTTCTCACAAACACTTTCATACTGCTATTTCCTTCTCTGTGATGTGATCCATTTAAGAATTTGCTTTTGATCCTAGCTTGTTCAGTTTCTGACCAGAATTAACCCACTAAAATTTTATTAAAAACTACAGTAAATCAAGTCTGCACTGGCATACTTATTAGTCCAGGAGCGTGACTCCCCAACCAAAACGGTTTAACAAACTTTATCATAAGCAAATCAGTTATACCATTCATAAAATTATCACAACAGTGTTGTAGAAAATCACCCGGATGAAGTTCATTATATCCAGGAAAAATTTGATCCACATCCCACTACAGTTAGTACTGAAACTTTGAGTAGAATTTTTTTTAATTCTGCTTATTTTCTACAAAATGTTACCTGCATTACTGTTACATGCATCCACATAGCTACTTCTACTTTTACTTCAACAATTTTACTATGAATCATTGAAATTTGATTATCTGTTTTAGTCTCTAAATTATTGAACTTGTAATCAAGGTTTTGGTTATGCTGACTCTTTTGGATCTTAATACATGACCCTCTTGCTTTAACAGTGTGCATTATTTAAAAACTATTACTAATTTTCTCAACTGTATCAGTGAAACTTGATTTAAATTCTGTTACTTCCCTTACAATTGTACCACCCTGTACATCAATTTTATTGTGCATTGGCTTTCAAGTTAATTTGTATTTATTGAATCCTCTCTTATTTGAGTTACTTGAACATTAGTATTTAAAATTTCGTTTTTCAGCTCTTTCAATTGGTTATTTATGGCATCAGTCCCGCTACCCAGTGACTGTTCCAAAATGTTCCTTTGCTCCTTTTTGCCTCCCCAAATTCCACCGTTTTGGCTATATCTTTAATCTGATTGCTAAATTGCTGTCCAAAACATCGATATTGGGTCCTAAAAGTTCTCTGTTATTACGACCTCGAAATGGACTGCTGACACTTCAACATTTCCACTGACTGCTCCCTCATCACCACTTTGATTAATTTCGACATTATAATTCAAAACTGTTAGTGCCGTGCTAAGACCTCTGTCATGTTCCAGACTGTCATTTAAAATTGGTTGGTTTTTAACTACCTTTTCCCGATTTTCCATTTTTAAAATGTGGAAATTAAAAATGGTTCATATGACAACCACTGTTTTTCACTACTGTACTGAAAAATATGAAAATCATAGTACTACTCTTTCTTCATATACACTGTGACGAACTGCCACTTGATAATTCCAGGCATTCACTTCGTTTTGATTTCTTGTACATCACATTCACCATGTTTACATGGGACTCCAAAAACTGGAGTTCATAAACCAATTTCCAAATACCGCTTCCGGGTGGTCATGTAAACACATGAAAAGCGATTCTGGAAATCCGCTTCTAGTTGCCAGTTTTCGAGTTCCATAATCGGTTTTCACTCTCATATAAACGCAACTGGTTTTAAAACGTGCTTGAACTCTGTGGTTTCGTCTTGTTTTTAAAAATTTTCAGCTGTAATGGACGGATTGACTTTTTGTACAGCGAAGAACAAGTAGAAATATTAGACTGGAGCCGTTTATGACTCATCTAATTGAAGAGAAATAGTGATTGTGCTCACTAAATCAAAAACTGTAACAGCTGTTTTCCAGGCGCCATATTTAACTGGGCTACCAAAATCGCTCCAGACCTTAAAATGTAAACATGACAGCGAAAATCCGTTTTCATCTGTCGGAAGATGTGCCGCATCTAAATGCAGTAATTCTAGGCCAGTAATGCAGCTGTTGTGTCCAAATCGTTCCATAAAACTTTGTTTTTGATCTGCTTGCCAAAAGATGTATTTGTTTTTTCAGCGTAGACCTGGAACAGAGAAATTTATTAGTTTGACAGTCTTGATGTTTCTAGGACATCCCACCTCAACTCCACCATATTATAATGTTTCGACGCTTCTGAGACTAGTCTTGCACACTCAAATTTCATATATGTGGTTCGATAAATATGTGGGAAAGTTCTTCAATAAATAAATATCCTTTCATTTTTTAAATATGCCATGTAGGCACATACAGCATTATCAAGACACTTTTTGTGCTAGGGGCCATAGTGATTATTAAATTACTTAGTCCACACATTGAATTTATCTTTCATCTACTTATTTCTACAAGACAAACACAAATTTCTCATCACTCAATGTCATCCAGAACCGACATAATATGGCTACTGCCATTGATGATTCTTGCAACAACTACAAAAACTTTCTCGGTATTGTTTGCACTGTACATTATTAAACTTACTATTGAAATATATCCGCTTTCACATGACTGACTACAGAATTTAGTTTAATGAACTAGCAACTAGTTTTATATAATAAGTATGTTGAAATAAATTGGTTGTTACATCTAAATTTCATAAAATATTCACTGATAACAACAGATTGAATACATCCTTTAATTACATTCCCAATTACACCATGACTTTTGATGCTAACATGATTTCAGAGTCTTTACATTGAGTTATGTCATTATTATAACTGTTTTATGGAACTTTGTTCTTCCAAATAATATCCACAGTACATGTTTTTACATTTGGTCTAATACATTTTGAGTTTGCAGTACAAATTATTCATAAATCAATTGGATTTGTAAATTATTCACCTAATTTCATCATAAGATAATTAGTTTTCACAGATATAGTAAGTGTAAGACAATACAACTGATAGTTCAGCATGCATATGACTTCATGTAAACAGTGCGTAATGGTATCACAGTCTCCTAAATGCTTGGTATCATGCTGTTCATTGTATACTCTCCCATTCTGCTACATTACAATATCTATATGAAATGGGTGATAAAATGGAAGTAACTAACTACTATAAAAGTTCCTTCCTATTCTGCGTCTCAAAAAATGTAGGCGAACTTGTTTCTAGAAGGCTAGTTAGCCACATTAACAGCTACAACTTCATGACCATAAACCGTTGTAGCTTCCAATAGCATGTATCAGATGAACTGGATTTTTACTCATTTACCAACAAAATCTTAAAATTAGATAACATAACTTCAGCCTTTGGAAAGTTTTGTGATGTACCTAAAGTCTTTTTAAAGGAGGGTACAGGTTTATGGGTTAACTGGGCCAGTCAGGAAATGGATTAAAATCACCCAAATGACAGAAAAATGAAGGTTTTTTTAAAAAAATTGCACAGATGTATCATCTATATCATCCAAGGGGTGCATGGCTATGTATTTGGTTCACCTTCTTTCTTCGTCTATATTAACAGCCCTCCAGTGTCTACCAACTTTGAGATGTAGTTTACACTTTTTTTTGTTGATACAATCATTATGATTAACAAAACAGCTATGAATAATCTTGAGGATACAGCAAATACTGCATTTGCTGAAGAGTTTAAATACATTAGATTTCAATAGATTGTGTCTAAATGCAGACAAAATACAGTTCATCCGTTTCCATGCAAGTAAAAAATTTCAGGGTGAGGTTAACATCAGTATCTAATGAGTGAGGAATCTTTTAATTCCATCAGTGCACTTATTGATAAGGAAGTTAAAGGGGTTGATCGTATTCTTCAGCTTCAAAAAAGCTTAGCTCAGTCTCATAGACCGACCATATTATTACTTCTATTTGTAATGTTGATGCTTACAAAGCTGCATACCTTAACTACTTCTACTCACTACTACTTTATGCCATTATATTATGGAGAAACAGCCATAGGCAACAAAAATTTTTAGCACTCAAGAGAGAGTAATTAGAGTCACATGTAGTGCCCACCCTAAACATTAATGTAGAAACCTGTTTCTAAAATTTTAAATACTGACAAAAGTATACCCCCCCCCACACACATATATATATATATATATATATATATATATATATATATATATATATATATATATACCTTAAGAACTATGAGCCCTTGTTTATGGTCACTAATGTGAAACACATCTCATATAGATACATACTAACTGACATGGTGTATTTTTAAGAACAGTAATGATAACGAAGTGTTTGTAGCTCTTCTAGTACGCACTTTAGAGCCTATGTTTGCCGGATCACAACAGGATTCAAAAATATTATCCCACAGGACAGAACCTACAACCGTGATTCAGTAGACTTGGCCCATAGCACAGGAGGCATATTCAGCAATCAAACAAACAGGAATAATGTTTAGATGCAAAAACATTCTTATAAAAATAGGCTCTAAAATGCCTGCCTTAAGAGCTATGAACACATCTTCATCTCTGATACTGTGAAACAAACTCTTCTACTGCAAACTCTTTGTTGTCCATGTCTTAGAATGAGGTAGTACGGGCCATAATAAGAAAACCAGTCCAGCAAACACAGGCTCTAAAGTGCATACTAGAAGAGCTACGAACACTTTGTTATCATTACTATTCTTAAAAATGCAACATGTCAGTTAGTATGTATCTATATGAGATGTATTTCACATTAGTGACCATAAACAAGGGCTCATAGTTCTTAAGGCATGCACTTTAAAGCCTGTGTTTATTGGACATTTTTTCTTTTTTTGGTCCACACTAGCTCTTTCCAAAATACATTTGATATTCACAGAAAATGAGTACACACACACACAGACACACACACACACACACACACACACACACACACACACACACACACACACACACACAAATATCAAACAGACCAATTAACAACTACTTGCAGTACAATACAAGTAACGAGTGCTAGCACAAACGTGTTCAATGCTCTCTCTACTCAAATTAAATCTGCCATTAATGAACTGTCGAAATTTTTACATCTTGATAAGCAGTTCCTAATAAAAAAGATCCATAAATACTGTAAATACATATATAAACCAACAGGGATAATTTGTGTGAATTGCTAAACCTACAGCTCTGTACCGTTTGCAGTAATATAATCCTTGTGGACTCTGTTCCCTGGCTTGGGAGAGTTAAGTGGCAACTTCCTTAGGCAAGCACGGTTTTGTCTGTAGAACATTTTACAATTGGGTTTTCCTGTCTTTGGATTGTTCATTATTTCTACAAAGCCTCTATTTTATTTTAAATGTCTGTTAACCTGTCTTATTTGTTCATGTTGCATTCATTATTTAACTAGCTTTGTGTTAATTATCTTTTGTATAGTAGAGTTGTTGACTGAACAGTTCTCGACATTGTATTTCTTAAATACCATGTCTCTTGCAATACTATTTAAAATTATCTTTGTAACAAGTTTCTGTTGACAAGTACAACTCGCAACAAAATTACTTGCTAATGAAATAAATAAATAAAAGACTGTTAGAAGTAGGTGCAGAAAGCACTGAGAAATCAGATTAAGAGTAGCATGTGAAGACTGCTTGTGATGACACTGGCAATGTATGTGACAGACGATATGATGGCGGTGGTGCCTAATAAGAGGACAACAATGACAGTGACATGGACAAGAAATGATGATGGTGAAGGTGGTCACCGCTGCCTTGGACTGGGTAATTCAATTCTCAAGAAGTGGAGAATCACAAATCCTTGGATATCGCCACTGATAAACATTTCACAAAGAACATACTCAAAAATAAGCACTAGTATACTCATAATGAAGAGACAATGTAAATACAGACACACTATTAATAATGTACAATGGCCTAGTTTATCCCCACTTATCATCCTACAAAACAGACTGCAGAAATGTATGACGTATGTATACTCACAGCTTACTGACGTTTCAGGAGAAGGCTGTTAGATGCATTGCAAATCTGACCCCAAGACAAACCTACAGGAATAAATTCAGACAACTGAATATCACAACTGCATGACTGTCTCTTCAGTATATATAATGGCCAGTCAAATGAAAACGAGACAAACTACATAATGAGCATGCCAAGGACGTTTGTAGTGCAGGCGGATGTGTGTATGGAAATGCCCTCTATTGGGTATCAAGAAGGAACAGCTTGAACTTTCACCACTGTGAAATTTGTCTGTTACACATGCTTCATGTGCCGTCAGCTGGCTGTGTGTGCATCCAGCTTAACTATGCACGTTGAAAAAGTGGAACAGCGAGGTGTAGTGCGGTTTTTGATCAAGGAAGGAATGTCAAGAAAAGAAATTCATGGCATAATGTCTGCTGCATTTCACAAACGCAGTATGTCAAGTGCATGACATACTGCATGAGGAGATCGTGTGTCATTTAAAGCTAGCAGATGGCCAGGACAGGCTCATCATGTCATTACCTCCTCTGTTATTGCTGCAATGGATTCTGCCATCAGAAATGACTGACAGCGGATGCTGAAAGACATTCAACTCACATTGGGCATTTGTCACAATATCGTTCCTGCCATCACGACCCAGTACCTGAAATTCTAAAAAATCTGTGTACAGTGGGTCCCCTGTAGCCTGATGGATGAACAGAAGGAGATCAGAATATTGACGCCTCTGGAACACCTGGAATGAAAAACATCGTTTCCTGTCCTATATTGTCGTGGGAGATGAAACATAGTGGCATCATTTTCAGCTTGAGAGGAATTGCCCGAGCCAACAACTGAAATACAAGGATTCATTCCCACAGAAAAAAATTCAGATCTGTGCACATCAGTACTTTGAAAACCATGATGACCTTTTCGTTGATTGCATAGGCTCCTGCTCATTTAATTTCTGAAATACAGTACCATAATTAACACACAGCAATACATGGACACCCTGCAAAATCTGAAGTGCACCATCGATCTCAAATGCCCACGAATGTTGACAAAAAACATCTATCTGCTGCAAAAAATGGTTCAAATGGCTCTGAGCACTATGGGACTTCACATCTATGGTCATCAGTTGCCTACAACTTAGAACTACTTAAACCTAACTAACCTAAGGACATCACACAACACCCAGTCATCACGAGGCAGATTATCTGCTGCATGATAATAATAATAACTCACATGCTATGAAGTTCGTTTTGAATATACTGTAGACGTTCCACAGGAAGCCCTTACAGGCCCCATACAGTCTCGATCTCTCCCTACGAGATTTCTCTATTTTTGGAACCCTGAAGGACATTCGTGAGCCTGCTTCAGACGAAGAGTTACATGCTTGGGCACGATCGTAGATTTGAGGTGTAATAAATCAAGCACTGCTGTAGTTTGTCCAGCTTAATACAAATCTGGTTTTTGGCTGTGTTTGAACTTCTTTTTATTTATAAACTATTTAATTCATCATTTTGTATATTTATAAAGTGTTCTAGTACTTGGATAAAACTTTTCCTCATACGGATTTTTTCCGTTTATGTATCTATAGCTCAGATGCTAGAGCACTTGCCCGCGAAAGGCAAAGATCCCGAATTCGAGTCTTGGTCCGGCACACATTTTTAATCTACCAGGAAGTTTCATGCTACAGTATTCTACCACGAAAATTAGTTTTCCAATAAATAGTAGTAACAGCTTGTAAAACAAAATATTATCACTTATTAGCATTTTACAAAATCGTTTTCATAGGGTTCAAGAAACTTGTTCTATTTATATTTTTGTTAATTTAACAATTGATGTCAAATCAAATTTATAATTAAAGATAAAGTCAGTAAGTATAAAAATATTCACCTTATTTTGATATTCCTGTCAATCTTTGTCATTATCATTGTTATCTAAAAGAACTTACATTTCTGAATTACAGCTATTAAGTTGGAACTGTCTCAACAACAAACAGTCGAAGTTACCTAGATAGCAGTTTGAGTGATGGATCTTTCTGGAAGCTTCCAGAACAATTCGCAATTCATGTATATTGTCTGTCTTAGTGCCACTGGCTTTCTCACTCCAGGACTTATTCTGCATCTGAGAGAATGAACATGATGTTGAAGGTTTTTTATTTGTGTGGTTAAAAAGACAGTCGATTGCTTCTTATCTTTTATGTGCATCCTGAGTTTATATTTTCCTTGTGATTTTGGAGAGTTTTGGTGACTGTGAAATGAATAATGTTAAATGGTATCAGATTCAGAAAAGAATGGTTATGCTTTATGTTTGTCATTTACGAATCCCAGGACCTATTGAAATATATTTATTCTATACAGTTATGAAGACCCCCACTGGACACTGAAGGCATCTGCCAGTTAAGAAATAGTTAAAAATATATGTGAAGGCTCCTCTCTTGAACTTTAGTAAAAATCATTGCTACCAAAGTGATTATCATTCACATGCAATGACATCAACTTTTAATAATTCCAGTATAATTAGTAAAAGGAGGATCTTTACAGTAATTAACAGCAAAAATTTTTCCTCAAAGGCACTGATCACTTGTCTCTCAGTGGGATAAATGTATTAACAATTATAGCTATTTCTTTTGAAATAAGTAACAATATAGTCATTTTTCCATCTGCCTCGTTTTCATCCAACTGCCCCTTACATATCTTCAATGAAGCAAATACTACTGCTTAGTTAAACATAGATATACACTATTGCAAAAGAAAAGATAAGGACTATTGTTATCTACATACAAAGTGTGTCAATTTAACTGAAGAGGATCCTATAACTGTTTGGTACATTTTGTACAATAAATTACCACTCAAAATAAAATCCATTGAAAAGAAAATTGTATTCAGAAATAAATCAAGAGGTTATTTAGTATCTTCATCTACATATAACCTATAAGAATACCAAGAAGCTGTACAGTAGTGATGATAGCCTTCAAACAGGCAATTATTAAGATATCTTTGTGTCTATAAACCAGAAATTATAAATATGTTATGTACACACTTCCTCATTACTTAGCAATGATCCTGGTACTGCTTGTTCCTTTTTCATTCGTTCCAGGTGCCTTGTACAGACACATTGTTACAAAGCAAGGCAGCCATAGTGTAAGGTAATGACGATTTGTGAGTGAATGATGCCTATCGAAGAAGTGAAATAGTGGAAGTATGTAACTGTGAAAATGTAAAGATGAATTTGTGAATTCATGTGCATATCAAGGTACGATAAATCATGTTTTTGTCTTTTCCAGTTTATGTTATAGAAATCTTGTGTTTGTGCTGGGTATCCATCTAATGGAGATTAAATTAATTTTCGACTAAATTAAAACAAGTCTATGTTATGTTATATGTATAAATATAATTGAAATTGTGTATATCCTGACTGCATCTTCATAATGGAAACAGTTTACAGGTTAGTGAATGAATGAATTAATGAGTGACGACAGCAACAGTGATGACATGAATGATGAGTAATAAAGGTGACTGAAACAGTAACTTTTTAAATACTTATTACATTTAAGGACCACTATATTTTATACCAGGTTGTTTATTTTGGTCTTTGACGACCATCTTCAGACCTGAGTAAAAGCAATTTTCCAAACAAATCAAGCCGACATATGTAAATGGAACTATGTGTTTGGGAAGCTGTTAGTACTCAGGTCTGAAGATGGTCATCATAGACTAAAATTAATAACCTGGTATATGATGTTTTGTTCAGCGATTAGAATAAATATAGAGGTATTTTCTTGGATCACTATAAATTTTTACTGTGACTATGTCACAATTCATGAAATGGTAACAATGAAAAACACAGTTCCATTGGTAATTTAAATGATGCAATTGACGAAGCTTTATATAAATATGGAAATGTTCCTGAGAGTAGCCAGGTTAAGGCCATTTCACACTGGCTGTCACAGCATCAGCAGATAATGGCACCCTCACATCACAGCACTATCACATCAAGGTGTCTGTCACATAATGGTACGTCAAGTCAATTCAAGTCATTTAATTTCAATTTGTATGGCTGTTCTCAAACGGTTTTTTCGTGCGAATTGGGATCTTTGCAAGATTATTCTCAACTGTTTTTGAGTCTGAAGTGCACATACATAATGGAGAAAGTGCTGTATTCCACATTTGTACGAAAATGACATTTATTGAACTTAAATGGTTTGCAGCTTGCAGGCATAGCTTGTATGTTAGAGAAGAAAGACAGAAGCGCAAGAAAAAAGAGTGTGAGTTAGAAAAATGTCATTATGTGGTAGAAAAGGCGAATTTCACACACTGTACAAGAAGCTCAAGGAAGAGGAATCTGCATTTTATATCTTAGAAAGTCGAAGCACCCGTTTTTTCATCTATTACGACATACTGCACCCAGAATTACTAAAAGGAACACAGCATTATGAACTGCCATCACATCCCTTGAAAAACTGGTTTGTTTAGGGTTAAGTTAAGTTACCAGTCCACAGACAATTTTTATGCAATAGTCATATCTCCCTCAATAACTTTCCCTTCAGTATTTATAGGTTTTCTTTACATCTTGCATTTGTCTTTTAATAGTTCAAGTGTCGTATTTGTACTGAGGTTAGTTAAGAAACCACAAAATATTGACCACTGATGATTGCAAAACTGTTTTACACACAATCCCGAGAGCTACTCAACAATGAATAAGACCATCATAAACACATAGATAAACAAACTACTCTAATGCATTATTTTATGTATGCTTCACAAAAAAAGCATTTTGCCACCGTTGTAGTGTCTGACGGTTTCAGTTCATTTCTTTATGAAACACTACAAACAGTAGATGGATTCTGTCAGCCATCAAAACTTTTTTCCCAAGAAACGTTGATGGTGCTATGACATGACGTGATGTTATGTACAGTCTGCGTGCATGCTGTCATTTGAAATGCATTTCAGAATGTTTTCACGTGATGTGACATGATATGATGGGCCGTGAGAATTTGCCTTTTGTCATTCCTTGAGTGAATGAGGCATTCCCACCCTGGGTGGAGTCTGCCGTTCAGTGAGAAGATTACACTATTGAGGTTAGTTTGAAGATTATTTCATCTGCACTCAACAAGCACAATGAGGGATATCACAAACTTGACACCACATGGCAAGTGATTCAGTCAGTAAATGTGACCCATCAAAAATATCTGAGAGTCAATTTGGATTATAGTCTGATCTACAAACAGCGCCGGCCGTGGTGGCTGAGCAGCTCTAGGCGTTCAGTCCGGAACCGTGCGACTGCTACGGTCGCAGGTTCGAATCCTGCCTCAGGCATGGATGTGTGTGATGTCCTTAGGTTAGTTAGGTTTAAGTAGTTCTAAGTTCTAGGGGACTGAGACCACAGCTCTTAAGTACCATTGTGCTCAGAGCCATTTGAACCAATTTTGTACAAACAGCATTGAGAGAATAAAAGAGTGAAGGTGGTAGCCAGAAATAATACCTGTCTCTAGATCACTGGTAGCATGAGGGGCTCGTGGGGCTCTCGACCGTGAACCCTGAGAATGACAGCACTAACAACATGTTACAGTGCTACAGAGTATTCATACCTGGTCTTATACAAATCTATACCTGCAAACACAGTGGACAAAACACTAAATGAAACATGAACAAATATTAAAGGTTAAAGAATTTTTAATATCGTACAGCCCCATCAGCAACTGGGATAATTAAAGATATATCATGTCAGCCTCAGTTCCAAATAGAAACCCATCTTTACCTAGGTTTCAGCCAAAATAATTTGGCCTTCTTCAGAAGCTGTTGCCACTAAACTATTGCAAGCCAAAGTTTGGCCATGTCAAGTATAAAACTATATCACCTTAGTACCCACTCATAAATCTATTTTACTTAGCTGAAGAGAAACAGCAGGCCCCACTGCGTGGATGAGGTCGGTAGGCTGCGAGAGCTGCCCCAGAACTAATTGCAGCAAGGAACTATGTATGTACTGAGAACCGCCGGTACATAGCTGTAATGACTGCCCGAGTTATTACATCGGCCAGACAGGGAGAACCCTCTCAGCTAGATATAAAGAACATATACCCCCGAAAAGTGGTGATGGCACGTGTGGCTCGACTTTTGCCAAGCACATTGTTCAATTGGCCCGTGCTCCCAATCCACCAAATAACACAGAGCTATTAAATTGTGAAGTTAAAGACACTAGGCTTGACATCCTTGAGGAGTTGCAAATATTTAAACACCTGTTGCTTGATGAAGAAAACCTACTTAATGACAAGCTACAATTGAGAAATAAGAAGTTTTTCTAAGGTTTTGAACCTTTGCTTCACCAGTCCTGATGTTACGGTGCCTTTGTAGTCGCCAGCGACTGACTCCACTTTCTTTAGTCGAATAGTAATGTATTCAAAATAGAGGAATAATTTTGCCGAGTAATAGCTAGTCCTTCTCACAGGCTCCGAATCTGTTTATAGGGTTCCCGTTCTCCTCAGAAGTAAGTTCGGTTATAGATTACGCCATTAAGAGTTTTAATGGTTATATTCATCCAATTCCTAACGTAAAGGTAGCTACTGTTTATGCATCTATATTTCCAAGTGTGCATGTGCGTGACCATCGGCGGTGCTTGCTGCGATTAGTTCCAGTGCAACTCGCTCGGCCTACCGACCTCGTCCAAACATTGGGGCCTGCTGTTTCTCTTCAGCTAAGTAATGTAGATTTATGACTAGGTACTACAGTGCTATAGTTTTATACCTGACATGGACAAACTTTGGCATGCAATATTTTAGTGTCAATAGCTTCTGAAGAAGGCCAAATTATTTTGGCTGAAACCTAGGTAAAGACTGATTTCTATTTGCAACTGAGGCTGACGTGATATATGTGTATATTAAAGGATGTTTGAAACAGGCGCCACTTGTAAAACTCTACCAACTCGATGCCATAGCGCCTCCAGATATTCGTCATGAGGGAGCTGCCAATGTGTAGAGAACAAATTGGCGTCTTTAGGAAAACCATCCACTGAATGGGCTCATTCCATCAGCGCAAAGGCTGAAGTCCTCAAGACTTTTCCTCACAAACACCTGCAGCTACATCAAGAAAACAACTGTGGCTATTTCAACAAAGAGAATTACTGTACCTGCCCCTCCCATCAGAAACCTTTCCACTTGGACATGAATAGAATGGGACTGTTTGGAGATAACTGAATCGTCTTCATTCTGGAGTCGGAAGACCGAGGAAGAACATCCAAAAATGGCACTACCACCAACTATGACTGAGAGACACAGCCCTGCATTTTACACAGAAGATCTAATGCTTGTGACACTGAGTACAGTAGAGGTTTCAAGGTTTTGGTCAACAGCAGTGCAGCCTGATAATTATTTCTTTCATTTATTTATAATGGTAATTATCATGTGTTGTATACGTTTCTGACTTACATAAAAAAATAGTGTGTTCTGGTGTTAGAGTGAACTGAAGTAAATGTTATGACAAGACAATAAATGTCCCTTGGATCACAGCATACTGGTAATGTAAGCCTTTTCACTTGTTGCTATACAGGGTGTTACAAAAAGGTACGGCCAAACTTTCAGGAAATATTCCTCACACAAAAGCAAAAAAATATGTTATGTGGACAAGTGTCAAGAAACACTTACTTTCCATGTTAGAGCTCATTTTATTACTTCTCTTCAAATCATATTAATCATGGAATGGAAACACACAGCAACAGAACGTACCAGCGTGACTTCAAACACTTTGTTACAGGAAATGTCCAAAATGTACTCCGTTAGCGAGGATACATGCATCCACCCTCCGTCGCATGGAATCCCTGATGCAGCCCTGGAGAATGGCGTATTGTACCACAGCCATCCACAATACGAGCACGAAGAGTCTCTATATTTGGTACCGTGGTTGCGTAGACAAGAGCTTTCAAATGCCTCATAAATGAAATTCAAGAGGGTTGAGGTCAGGAGAGCGTGGAGGTCATGGAATTGGTCCGCCTCTACCAATCCAACGGTCACCTAATCTGTTGTTGAGAAGCGTACCAACACTTCGACTGAAATGTGCAGGAGCTCCATCGTGCATGAACCACATGTTTTGTCGTACTTGTAAAGGCACATGTTCTAGCAGCACAGGTAAAGTATCCCGTAGGAAATCATGGCGGTGAATCGAGGAAGTACAGTACATACTGATGAAACTAAAATGAGCTCTAACATGGAAATTAAGTGTTTCCGGACACATGTCCACATAACATCTTTTCTTTATTTGTGTATGAGGAATGTTTCCTGAAAGTTTGGCCATACCTTTTTGTAACACCCTGTATAGTTTTCATGGTAATGTTCCTGCTTATTTCCTCATTTTTCCTTGCTTTAAATGTTCAAAAATGTAGAACTGCACTCTTCACAAATCTCAAAAATTTAGTATAATATGATTAGTCATATTACGAGTTACAGTTGGACTCAGTCAAATCATGAAAAATACGTGGATGTAACGGTTTGTGGTAATATTAAATGGAATTAAAACAAAGGCTCAGCTGTAGGTAAAGCAGGTGCCAAACTTCGGTTCATTGGTAAAATACTGGGAAACTGTAGTCAAATCTACAAAGGAATTTGCTTACATGCTACATCTGCGATCCATTGGAGAATACTGGCAAATGTATGAGATCCATAACAAATACATCTGACAGGGATTCTTTAAAGTGTGCTAAGTAGGTCAACAAGAATAGTCACAAACTTATTTGATTCAGTGGAGAACATCATAAAAATCTTGAGAAACCAGAATTGCTTGAAGATCGACTGCAGTTATCCTGTGCAAACTTGTAATGAAATTTTAAGAACCAGTGTTAAGTGAGGAATCTAAGAATATACTACAGTTCCCAATTGTATTGCTCCTGTCGGAACCGTGACGACAAGACACTAATTACAATGCGCACAGAAGCATTTAAGCTGTAACGGTTTCCGCGCTCTATACGTGAATGGAGCGAGAAGGAACATCAATATATTGAATAACAGAAAGTACGCACCACCATGCACTCCATAATGGCTTGCAGAGTATGGCTGTAGATCACAGCATAGACACCCTCGACACCTACGCTGAGGAAAGGAGTAGAACCCTCCCTCAGTAATTCCAAAGCCTCCTCCACGGTTGGTGGTGGTATTTCCGTATATCTTACCAACCCTTATGAAAGCAGTGACAATATTCGGGCTGGAATTAATCTGTAGTCACTTGCTGAATGGATGTCAAAGCTTACATCTGCGTATCAGTTTTACATCATATTTCTGCTCTGAGGGCTGCGAAACATTTGCACTGAGGATTATAGCTGCCTTCTTATAGTTGAACTTACAAAAAATATTACATTACCATGCCGTGAATGCTGTTCTTATACTGTCTTGCTTTACAGCATCGTTGAGGTAATCGATACTAAAATCTCTTACCAGGGGAAACCACAATCTAGTGTAATTAACTTGGTTCAGTTCATGTATTCGCCGAAAGATGGCGCTATATGTAGTGGCGGATTGATCGCATAGGTTAAGCGGGGTAGTGTTAGTTTGATGTGTATTGTGTTGAAGTTTTTGTATTTTCGTTACAGTGAAAATAAAAGTGACATGATTTTCAGATGTTTTGTGTTGACGGTAATTTAGAACAAAGTTAATTAGTACATGGAGTTTAATTAAACATTTCGTCGGTCCCTTGAGGGATTCGGTATTTCCTTTCGTTCGAGGTAAGTTGGGCGAGGGTTGTTTTCCTTATAAACTGTATGGAAAATTGCTACTTGCTGTCAGTGAACTACGTGATATGATACTCATAATATCCGTATACTTTGGTCGCCTTCTACAGGATTATTAAGAGCAGTAAATCAGTGCAACATAGACGCGAAGGCAGCTGTTCTGGCTGTTGGTACAACATTCTTGTTTTGAAACTAATTGATGCCTACATTCCTGCTTTGTCATGCTAGAATGCGATAAAACTATCTTATTACGCTTTTGAGTAATTTCTGTGAGATAATGTGTGTGGTTACGCTTTGGGAAGTTATGGAATAAAAATGAAGCAACTTTACCGCTTTGAAAGAGGTTAGCCTATTTCCACATGATGTTCTTTAATCATTGCATATATCCTTGATAGTAGTGTTCGTTGTAGGGGCCTTTGTAATTTTGTGAGTAACATTGTTGCTACCACTGTCATAAGAGTTGGGAAGTGCTTTCTTAAGATTAGTTGTTGTCTGGCAATGTATCAGGGAAACGCAATCGAAGTAACCTGTTTGGGTAGCGATAACATTGTTGATAAAGCGAAATCCAGTAGTGATGCCTGAGGGTGTCTTGACGTTTGATGACATACAGATTTTAGTCAAAAATTTAGATATTTTATTATGGTTGCATTGATCCAGGATTTGTTGTTGTTACAGCTAGGATCTAGAGAAATCTTTCGATAATTGTGAGTATATTTTACCGCAGGCGGTGGCTGTTCGGGGTTGAGATGGCGAAACACATTTGAAAATACGTTCAGAAACTGAGTTAGTGGCGTTTTAGCTGCAGAATCATCTTGGCTGGTAGTTGAATTTGTTTAAGCCTGTATTGTTTGGTTGACACATTCTTCCCGTCTAAATTTTGATTTGCTATAATCAGCGTAGCTGGCGTTGACAGAAGTTGGCCTAAGCAGCATTGTAGTTAAATTTTCGTTAGGATTTATATCTGAGTAGATAGTTGTGCTATAATCTTGTTGCTTGATTATATTCAGTTATTAGAACTACAAACTGTTTTTATTTATTCATTGGTTGATATTATAAATTGTATAGCGGCAATTATCTCTGGTCTTTCTTCTTATTTTAGTGTTCAAACCTGAGGTTTGTTTGCAGCAGAGCATCATTCCTCTCTTCTGCCTGCCTTCCTCTCCATTTCCACATATATGTTACATCCAACATCATTCATGATCTGTTGCATGTATGATATCCTTGGTTGCCCCCACTGATACCTTCCCCCAGTAGCTGCTTCTGCTATTGTTCCAATGATGTTCTTGTGCCTTATAATCTGACGTACAAGCTTCTCTCTCTTGTTTGGATATGCCTCCACAGAGATCTAGTTTCCTGTACTCTTCTAATCACCTCTTCGTTTGTTACTCTCTCTCTCTCTCTCTCTCTCTCTCTCTCTCCAGCTGATCATCATCATAATACTTCTTCTATAGCACAACCTCTCCAGGGCCTCTAGCCGGTAATAAAGTAAAACTGTGTGTCATCTATAAAATTAAATAATTGTAGTCATCCTATAACAACACGTACTTAGCACTCTTCAGCAAATTGTTTTACGTAATGCCGTCTGCCTCTCAATTGCTTGTTCGAGGTGTCATTTAATTAGACCTATTTAGGTTTTTCTGATTTCATTTCTGGCCAGTGGCATTGTTCTTGCGGGACACTTTAGAATCTTTGTGTTGCAAACACTGGTACTATTTGGTTGCTTGCTTTATATAAGAGGTTTAATCTAAAAAAAAGAATCTAGTGCCCTCCCCCCCCCCCCCCCCTCCTCCTCCTCCAGTCCAAAAGTTCTTTTGCTTTTGTCTCCTTTATTTTTATTCTATTGTATGTGTTTCAACATAATTGAGGAGAATTTCACTAAAGTTAATTATATTTGAACAATTGGTGTTAAGTGCTAATGTGTAAGTACAATATGTTCTGATCATTATAGTAAGTTGTAGTAGTAGTTACCACATAAAGGGCCATAGGTATTTCTACAGACAGTAGTAATAGTTCGCCAAGAGAAAAAACTTTTAATTATTGTATATGTGCATTTATCACAGACTTACTTAAATTCTGAGAGACTCTGCTGGAAGTGGGTCTTGCAAAAATGATGTCTACTTATTGGGAGTAGAGCAACCTGTGCTGTCATCTATGTTGATATCATGTGATTTAGGTTCACTAAATGAATCCAGCTTTGACTCTCCAACAAATGCCTATTGTTAATGAGAAATTGCATGTGTCAGTATGTGTACTGTAATGCCAGTGTTAAGATACCACAGTTAGTTCTGTATTGACTTAAATTAGGTTAATGAAAGAGTATGTTCATCGATTGGTGTATGGCTGCAGATAAATGATGCATTAATTGGCAGAAGCAATGTAGGCTAATTTTGTTAACATCGTAACCAGTCAAGACTAATACTAACCACATTAATAATTATAAATATTACACCTAGATTACAATTTGCTGTACAGGTTACATGAGGAGGCTTGTTGTGATCAAAATTGATGGTGGGTAGATGTTTATTTTATCAGCAGCTCTTGTTAGTATGTAAATATAACTTTTACTTCTAGACTCCTTTATAATTAGCAAGTGCCTACTTTAATGACAAAAAATATTTTTAGTCCTCTTACTACACCACTCGGTCCCCCCCCCCCCCCCCCCCCCCCCCCCAATACTTCGAATGGAGCAATTGTGCAGCTTCACACACAACACTGTTGGGCATCTATATATTGGAAATTTAAAACCGTGTTCCGTGTGAATGTGAGTGTTAACTGTAAGCTACATCCCACACTCCAAATAACCTGATAATTTATAGGAGTGGCTAATAAAGCATTCTTTTAGTTTATTTTTTAATATTTGGGGATTTCCAGTTTGCTGTCTTATGTCTACTGGCAACCTGTTTATGGTTTTTACACCAGAAAGTATACTTACATCTAAGCCATAGGCTGGATTGCATCTAGTGAACATGGAATTGTTATTATTGAGAATTTCAGTTCATCATAAATTCACTCACAACCACAAATACTGTTAAGGAGTAAATGTATTAGCATGTAAGTATAAGAACCCGTAGGTAACTGAAGAGGCAATGTGTTTGGTTTTCAACTTACCGCAATATTCTTCCTGGACCTACTAAGTGAATGATATAGTGTGCTAGTAAGACACTGAACGCCCATTCAGAAGGACAACAGTTCAACTTTTCATCTGGCCATCAAAAGCATAAATAAATCTGTTGTTGTGCTGGGTGCTCCTCTACTGGAATACAAATAAAGTCACAAAATACTACAGGAATGCAATGCAGAAATACATACCCATACAGGCACCAGTGATGATTACCAGTTTAATTATTCTGAGATAAGTTTAGTTTCTAAAAGTAACGTCATTATGCACCTAAACATAGGCAGCCTGTCAGTAGGAATGTTGAACCAGCTAAATGAAAGGGAAGTTTTTCTGAAGAACATGGAGTCTGTAGAAGTTAAATGCTTAAATGAACACTGGCTTAAAAGTGACAATATCAGCTTGTTTAATTCACTTACCAGCTGCAATTTAGCAGCGATTTTTTTTTTTTAGTAGGGACAGCTGCTAAAGTAAGCATTTTGTTTCAAAAACTTTCGTGAAACATGTAAGATGAATTATAATTCAGGTAATGCAAACTTGACCAGAAGTAATGATTGAACAAGAAAGATACTCTTTAAATTGGGAATTTTACTTATTATTCTTTGCTATTGTTGTACTGAGATTTGTGTTGCCTATGTTGCTTTAATTTTATTTTGAGAGTCATGTGTCATATTGACAAAACACACAGGCCTACTCTTAGTCTTTCTCACAATTCTGCGTAACAGCTTATGTCATTCACATTGTGATACCAAAGTTAAGGTACTCTGCAGTAGATATGGAAGCCAAATGACTTGTCCCCTTATGGGTCCCACACTCTTTCGTGAGTACGTAGATGGTGAGTACGAGGCCCCAAGCTGTTGCAACACCTATGTCGTTTTCTGTGCTGCAGTCTCTCATCGTACCATTCCCTAGGTTCTGCTTTCCTTTCTTAGAATACTTGTTTGTTTGCTTTGCATCACCTATTGGCTGACATAATTTTTGGTCACCTTTTGGGTTTGACCCATTTTTGTTTTTCTGTTGTGTCGGCAAACTCTGGAAGAACATCTTATATGCCACATACTGAATGCAGTGCTAAAGATCATGTGGAAAATTTGAGTCTTTGGGGAGAATGCACAGAGGATTGTGATTGATTAAAACCTATTATTCCATACAATGTCTTCAGACATGTATTCATCTGTGTGACATAAGTTACCATTACCCCACACAAAACTCTGAATATCGTCCAAGGGGCACAGAGACATTATGCTTCAGGCGAGGAGCTATATGCTAATCGAGAGCGGTGAGGCATACATTTTGTCAGATGCACCCAAAAAGGTCCCAAAAGTAATCGTGCTGTTATCTTAGCCTTTGAAGAGAATCTACTCCAGGAAAAAAATTCGTCATGGTATACAGGTGTGACGCGAAACCCTACGTCCCAGCACACATGAGGTGCATCTAGTGCACACACTTTGGTCATGCCGCTGCATGGCGTATTCCAAAATGCGTTAACTGTGGACAACCACTCCATGAAACAACCATCTTTGTGTGTCTGTTGCATGGAACACGATCCTCAATGTTCACCTGCTTGCCCAATCTTATAAATACAGGAATATATATCTGTTGACCGTCTGTCATACACTGAGGTAAGAAAAAAATGAATGCCTACATCTTGTTGACATGATGCTCATTTATGCGAAAGTCACAACTATCAACCGTATTACCCCAATCATTTCCAAACCAGTTCTCCTACTGCCTTCCTCTCTTGGGGTTCTCACGCCACAATCTATGGGAACAACTTTCCACACCCACCCGAAGAAGCAGCATTCTCCACTGGCATCTACCAGCGGCAAGTCTTGCTCTCGGGAATCCTCCATAGAAGCCCACGTTTCAAAGGCCCAACACAACCAATGGCTGAAGGAACTGCTGCCTGTGGGTCTTGGGGACTACGTGCTCTTTATCAGGCGGGGGGAGAGGGATCCAAGCTTATTGTGGATAGGTCCTCGCAAGAATCTTGGCCACCAAGGGCTGCATTGGAGTGCAAGAAGAAGAATAATTGGGGCAAAGATGCTCTGGTTGCCCGAAGGGACCCAATCCCCCTCGTGATCAGGTTCTGAACCAATTCTGATTGATGTGGCTCCATCCCCTTTTGTGACAAACAGTGGTCCTGGTGCATGACCAGTCCTCGTGGCCCTCTAAAGCATAACTTGGACACCCATGATGTGGTAATTCTGTGTAATCATAATGGATATTACTGTCACCTGCCAGAACTACACCACCTTATTTCCTCCCCTTCTGAAATTGGCATTGCTTTATAAGAAACACACTTCACTGATTGCCCACCACTCCATGGTTATCATGCATTCTGTAGGATCTGTGCTGCCCCATCAGGGAGGCAAGGGGTGGGGTTGGGAACACTGTACACTGGTTCACACAGATGTCAGTAAGTAGAGTCTCCTCCTAACCACATTGGAAGCCATAGCGATACGGACAATGCGGATTCAGATGAATTCAGTGATCACTATTTGCATTGTTCATTTACCTCCAGACAGACCACTTATATAATTGAGTTGACCACATTAATCCAACAACTTTTCTTCATTTTTCTCATACTTGGGGACTTCAGTGCCCACCACTCCCTGTGGGGGAGTGGCTCTTTGTCTGGTGGAACCTTCTAATTGACCAGCTTCTTACCAACCATGACCTCTCTCCCCTCAGTAATGGTACTCCTGTCCATGTCAGTGCTGCCCATAGCACCTTCTCAGTTATTGACCCCTGTCAGATTGCATAGACAGTGTTGTTAAGATGTCTCCGATACAAACACCAATACTGCTGGAAGTGCTATTCCCATTTCTACAGGTTCTCTCCATCCCGTGCCTGTACATTGGGGTACTATCGATACAGTAGTAGCCGTTCAGGATTGCAAAGAACCTTGCAAAGTTTCAAGTGACTTTTTTTGCAGACCAATCTTATCACTTTCAAGTGACTTGGTGCTAAGGTTTCATATCTAATTAAATGCAGTAAGAAGAAATGCTAGGAAGGCTGTGTCTCCTTCCTGGGAACTTGTGCATCTTCATCACAGGTGTGTGGCCAAGCTCCCTAGTCTTCTGGCCAGCAAAGATCCCAAACTGTAATGGGTCTCTTCCTTTGAGATGGTCTCTGTTCTGCTCTGTCAGCTCTTGCTGCGTACCTTGTGACCCACTTTGCATCAACATCCTCCTCTTATGCGGCTGCCTTCTGGATGCATAAGTGACAAATGGAAGACTTGTCCCCATACTTCACCCACAGCATGACAAAATATATTCACTGACAGGGAGTTGCTTCAGGCTCTTGCCTCATCTCATTATTCCATTCATTGTTGGGTGTTACAATATTTGATTGTTACTCAAGGGCATCATGTCCTCGGGGTCTTACACTATACCTATTGATTTCCCTTCGCGATGGCGAGATAGTAGCACAGTTCCAACAGTTTGGCTGGGCAAAACCCCAAAAATCCATTGACAGTTGCCAGTCCATTACCCTCACCAATGCGCTGTGCAAGCTGCTTGTAAGGATGGTTGCCTGCGAGCAATGCTGGGTTGTCAATTCTCGAGGACTTTTGTCCCCATGTCACTGTGGTTTCAGGAAGGGACAATCCACAATCAGTGATCTGGTTAGGTTGTGAACAGCAGTTTAACAGCTTTTTTCTGAACAATGGCACTTCATTGCTGACTTTTATTGTCCTACTTCAAGGCGTTTGACATCACTACCTACAAATTTTTGTCAGTTTTTACCTCCCACCCTCCCCCCTCTTCTGGCTTGGAATTGGTACTTCAATCAGCTTTCCATTGGTCTAAGAGAGTGACATCATGCTGGGCTCCATGCTGAATGTAACTATTTCTCATTGCCATCCCTCGGCTACTGACTTCTGTCAGGGCCATTGGTCAACCCTGCAGTGTTTGTTGATGACTTTTTTATTTGGTACAAATCTCACTATGTAGCTTTGACTGAATGCCAGCTCCAAGGTGCCATCCAACAGACTTCTGCTTGGGCCCTTTCCCATTGTTTCCAGTTATCTCGTGCCAAGACGCAGGTTGTGCATTTCTGTCATTGTACCATGGTCTGTAATGACCCATAACTCTACTTGAGTACATAGTGCTCAGACTTTCTTTCACAGTCCCAATTTGTGGGACTTCTTTTTGACAAGAACTTGCCTTGCCTACCTCATATTTGTCAATTGAAGATTAACTGCATTTGAAAGCTTAATGTTCTGTGCTTCCTTGCCCACACCTCTTGGGATACAGATTGCACTACTCTCCCTAATATCTGCTGGGCTCTGGTCCGGTCTGGATTATACTGTGGTTGGAACGGTTATGGCTTGGCGGTGCCTTTAGCTTTGAAATTATTAGACCCAGCCCATCATTGTGGAGTTTGGCTGATCACTGGCACCTCCCGGACTAGTCCCCTAGACAGTCCCTGCCGAAGTGAGGATCTTGCTCGCCTTTAGTTGTGGCAGTATGAACTAATGCTTACCTATGAAACTGCCAATCGACAATTTTGTGACCATCTGACATATCCTATTTGTTCAGATAAGAGGGACATGGATCCCAGTACTCCACCTCATGTGGGATTACCAGTTGGAATGCGCTGTGTAGCCTTCTGCCAGAACTTCCACTTGGTTGGTACCCTCTCCACTAATTATGACGGATCTATCTTGGAGACCTAAAACTTGTCACCTCACTATCTTTTGGAATTGTTCCTTTCAGTTCTTCAGTAGTGTCAGGGTGCTACTGCATTTTATACTGACAGCTCTAAAACTATGTATAGGATGGGTTATGCTTTTACATCTCCCGCCAGTCAGGAATACCCTTATTTGTCAGGAACATGTAGAACAGGCATCATATTACAATATGTGGTGGCTCAATGAGCAGTTTCTGAGCTGTTTATTGATGTTATTCTTGTCACACTCTAATACCTGCGATTCATGACCTTCTCCAGATACTTAATCATACTGTTTGCTTGGCCGTCTTCCTCTGGGTCCCAAGTCATGTGAGCTAAAAATTTACAGACGCGCGAAATTTGGCACGTACTTCGATGCGAGATGCCTTTAATAGGTTCCACAACGAAACATTGTCTCGAAATTTGGTAGAAAATCCGAAGAAATTCTGGTCGTATGTAAAGTACACAAGCAGCAAGACGCAGTCAATACCTTCGCTGCGCAGTGCCGATGGTACTGTTATCGACGACTGTGCCGCTAAAGCGGAGTTATTGAACGCAGTTTTCCGAAATTCCTTCACCAGGGAAGACGAATGGAATATTCCAGAATTTGAAACACGAACATCTGCTAGCATGAGTTTCTTAGAAGTAGATACCTTAGGGGTTGCGAAGCAACTCAAATCGCTTGATACGGGCAAGTCTTCAGGTCCAGATTGTATACCGATTAGGTTCCTTTCAGATTACGCTGATACTATAGCTCCCTACTTAGCACTCATATACAACCGCTCGCTCACCGATAGATCTGTACCTACAGATTGGAAAATTGCGCAGGTCGCACCAGTGTTCAAGAAGGGTAGTAGGAGTAATCCATTTAACTACAGACCTATATCATTGACGTCGGTTTGCAGTAGGGTTTTGGAGCATATACTGTATTCAAATATTATGAACCACCTCGAAGGGAACAATCTATTGACACGTAATCAGCATGGTTTCAGAAAACATCGCTCTTGTGCAACGCAGCTAGCTCTTTATTCGCACGAAGTAATGGCCGCTATCGACAGGGGATCTCAAGTTGAATCCGTATTTCTAGATTTCCGGAAAGCTTTTGACACCGTTCCTCACAAGCGACTTCTAATCAAGCTGCGGAGCTATGGGGTATCGTCTCAGTTGTGCGACTGGATTCGTGATTTCCTGTCAGGAAGGTCGCAGTTCGTAGTAATAGATGGCAAATCATCGAGTAAAACTGAAGTGATATCAGGTGTTCCCCAGGGAAGCGTCCTGGGACCTCTACTGTTCCTGATCTATATAAATGACCTGGGTGACAATCTGAGCAGTTCTCTTAGACTGTTCGCAGATGATGCTGTAATTTACCGTCTAGTAAGGTCATCCGAAGACCAGTATCAGCTGCAAAGCGATTTAGAAAAGATTGCTGTATGGTGTGTCAGGTGGCAGTTGACGCTAAATAACGAAAAGTGTGAGATGATCCACATGAGTTCCAAAAGAAATCCGTTGGAATTCGATTACTCGATAAATAGTACAATTCTCAAGGCTGTCAATTAAACTAAGTACCTGGGTGTTAAAATTACGAACAACTTCAGTTGGAAGGACCACATAGATAATATTGTCGGGAAGGCGAGCCAAAGGTTGCGTTTCATTGGCAGGACATTTAGCAGATGCAACAAGTCCACTAAAGAGACAGCTTACACTACACTCGTTCGTCCTCTGTTAGAATATTGCTGCGCGGTGTGGGATCCTTACCAGGTGGGATTGACGGAGGACATCGAAAGGGTGCAAAAAAGGGCAGCTCGTTTTGTATTATCGCGTTATAGGGGGGAGAGTGTGGCAGATATGATACACGAGTTGGGATGGAAGTCATTACAGCATAGATGTTTTTCGTCGCGGCGAGACCTTTTTACGAAATTTCAGTCACCAACTTTCTCTTCCGAATGCGAAAATATTTTGTTGAGCCCAACCTACATAGGTAGGAATGATCATCAAAATAAAATAAGAGAAATCACAGCTCGAGCGGAAAGGTTTAGGTGTTTGTTTTTCCCGCTCGCTGTTCGGGAGTGGAATAGTAGAGAGATAGTATGATTGTGGTTCGATGAACCCTCTGCCAAGCACTTAAATGTGAATTGCAGAGTAGTCATGTAGATGTAGATGTAGATATCCCAGGTAATTGACTGGCAGACTATTTGGCTAGAGAAGCAGTTACTCACCTTGTATTCCCATTCACAATACTAGTGTGACAGCGTGGTTTGTACAGAAAATGGCCACCCGGCTTGCAGTGATATCTTCTGCTGTCCAATGCACATGCCAGTCCTGTTAGAAAATGGATAATGTTTCTCTACTGGAGATGTTATAGTAGAACCAGCAGGACTACATGTGTCTGCTGGTTGCACTAAATATTCTGGTTTCAGGTTAACTGAGCTATTAAAGGATGGATAGGCAGTAATTTGTGAGTGAAACACACACACACACACACTTGTAATAGCCAGCTTATGGTACCTAACTGAACTTGTTACCAGGAATCTATGACAGAATGCTTGCTCATATATTCCCCAACTCAATCCCTTTGAATGTTAAGTTCTTGGTCCCGACTTACACAATATGCCACACGAATTTTACTTAATTTTCAAGTCACAGTTCACATATAAAATCCGGAATTCTGTGTTGATCTTTCTTACTCATTCGTGTTCACTTTGCGGCATTCCATGCTGAAGTTAAACTCAAAATTGTACAAAATTATCATATTGATTCAGAGTTCCTAATACACACCTCCAAACATGGTGAGGGTTGAGGTATGAACTGAATGGAGACTGCACAAATCAGTTCCTTAGCCCATGTAATATGCACGAACATACTCTCTTCTCATTGGCTGAGATGCAGTACAGCCAATGGTCTGTCAGTATAAGTCTGCACTATCCCGTGTCTCTTGCATTGCACCAATCACAACTTAATAACGTTTATGAACAATTTGTTAAATGAAATTTAGAAAATCCACAAATATCAAGCTAACGCCCTTTTTAAATAACTGAATTATTGTAAAAGGGTTCATGTTTCTCAGTATATAAATCGGCGACATAAACTTTGCAAGTTTCCCCTGAGCATATGATTCTGTCTCCGTACAGATGCTATGCCCACGGTATCATTTACTCGGTTAACAGACATAGCAATATTCATTTATTATAGTAATTTGCATTCACATTAATAATTAAGCATATTAAATCAGCAGTTATTAATAAAAGAAGAAATATGCACAGAAGATACAATTTCATTTTCAAAGTATGTTGTTTTAATGGCTCAGGATTTCATAGTCTGTTTGATGCTGACAAATTTTGGTCACAGCACTTACTACTTGGAACAAACAGGCTTGCTCGATCATAAGCGTACTTCTGCTCATGTCAGATTTCTAGAGATGCGACTATAAAGAATTTTTGCAAACAAATTTGTAATAATTATACATCTCGACTATTTTCTAAATTATAATGGTTTTCCAGAAGTGGACTTACTAAACTAAAATATATAATGCTCAGTTCAGACTGCATGTTTTACAAAATTTCCTTTTTTTTTTTCAAATTCTTTACAAAATTCATGTTGTCTACACATTTGCTTTTCAACAACAAAATTTACTTATGTTTTCAAAATACTTCAAATTATTTTAAATTGTTTTTAGTTAAGCACTGAATTCCAGTAATCATTAAATGTTAATGACCTTAATTCTTCTCTAAGGTTTTCAATTTTGTGTCACTCCTCCAGTATAATTTTTATGGGTTCTAGTAAGCTCACCATTGGGTAACTGTGAAGCCTCATGCGTGAAGTGTTCGGGAGTGGAGGCAGACTTTAATGCATTATAAACTTTTAAACCATTCTGCATGTGGGGAGAGCCTTTGCCCTCTCTACCTCCCTCCCCCATGCAAATTTACGCTTGGCACAGTTTTCAGTGGACACAAACTCAAAATAGTCAGAAATTACAAATACAAAAGTTTTTACAGTCGAACAATGTGTTAACTAGTGTTCGTTGAAAAGCATAGAACTCAAAAATGAGTTTCGGCCACTCATAAAGGAGGTAGCTTGCAAACCCTTGATTCAATCGATATCTGACTATTGTTCTGCAGTCTGGAATCCATACCAGATAGAACTTGTAGAGGAAATTGAGAAGATCCACAGAAGAGCTGTGTGTTTCCTTTAATGAGCAAAAAAGTGTTACAGAGGTGCCCAACTAACTGCAGTGGTAGACACTATAAGATAGGTGGTGTGCATCACAGTTTGGTTTATTGCCAAAAATTTCAAAGAGTGTGCATTCGTGGAAGATGTAACAATATATTGATTCCTCCTATGTATATTTCAAGAAAAAGACCATAAATGGAAAATGTGAGTCAGGGTTTTGAGGTGGCTTACAAACAGTTACTCTTCCCATCGACCATTTGTGACTGGAAGTCACCGTGGCACACGAACCACATACTGCCACCTACTGTAGGGTGACTTAATGGAGTATGGATGTAAATTAATTACTAACAAAGAGATAGAGGGGCTGGCCAGTACTTACCTCAGCTCAGTACAGCCGATAGAAACACAAAAAACAACCGAAAATTTAAGCTCCTAGCTTTCGGAATAAATGTTCCTTCATCAGGGAGGAGAGAGGGGAAAGAAAGGGAAGAAGGGAAAGTGGATTTAGTTACTCACAACCCAGGTTATGAAGCAACAGGGAAAGGAAAACAGGGAAGGTAGCAAGGATGGAGGCATGGTTGTCAGAGGGAAGCAGGTATAATTGTAATCAATCTACTTGGAATTGCCCGTATCTTACAAAATTTTTGGTAAGAGCCAGTCGCTTTCAAATACCAACTTGATGCAAAGAATGGAAAATTGACAAGTATATGATTCTAGTCTAAGCTGAAATTTAATGAGACCTAATTTCAATAAGTAATTTTACATAAATTCTTTGGGGTAGCAATATGTAGGAATAAGAAATGGGTGTGTCACATAGGCTCAGTTATACGTAAAGAAAAGGCAGGCTGCAGTTTGGACACAAGAGGGCTTGCTTTATGAAATATTCATACACCATATATTAGATGGTGTCAGCAGCTGCACTGTCGGTGCCACCACTCTCTTAGGAACATAATGGATGTGGTGAATTTTTTTCTTGGCGTTGAGAATTTACTTTCGTGTGCTACTAAGATTACATCCACTGTCCCTGTTCAAGCTGTTCTCTCACGTTCTTATTTATACCACCTTTTTAATAACAGACTCCCAGGTTGTAAAAACCTGTTTCATCAAACAGTATTTTGTGCTTATTTGTGAGACTGTGTCCTACACTTTCCAATTTCTGAAGTTTACGATTTTTGGTGTGCCTTTGATACTCTGCACAGTGGTTGGAGATGGTACATATGGATGGACCAGTGCAGTTGCTTTCACAATAATTGTGTGAACCGTACTTATTCTTTCGGAATACATGTTTCAGATGATTAATTTCGGAATCCAAGTAGTCCTCCCCAGAAACAATTATAGCCCTTTATGTCAGTGTATTTAAAGCAGCTATCTTCTGGACTGTGTGGTCGAAACTGTGCTTGCTGAGGTATAAATTGGTATATGTTGGTTTGTGGTACACGAAAGGGCTGAGACGCTCGTCTGACATTTGTTGCCTATCCAGAACATTTAAAAATTAAAACTTTCCTTCTCCCTGTTTAGATAGTTTATGGGTGCATGCTGTTAACATGTTAAAGGAACTGCTAGAGAGTTTAGCCACCATGTAGCCAGACTATAAAAATGTCAGTGACATGATAAAATGAACACGGGTGAAATGGAGCCAGATTTAATGCATGTTGATTGAAATGTGACGTAAAAAAGTTGGCCAGTGTTGGGGACAATGGAGAATTCATAGCCATTCTGTCTGTCATTTCATAAAATTTACTGCTCTACAAGAAATAGGTGATCATCATAACATGCCGGAACAACTTCATTGTTTCAGGAGGAAAATGCTGTACTAACTGTCACTGGAACTTATGTTTACAGAGAGACTGCATCCATGCTGGTATTTGGCGGGCCTGTAAGGGCCGGGGGGGGGGGGGGGGGGAGGAGATGGAAACACTGACACTATGTCACAATGAAATGCTTTCTTTGTGAACTGTAGTTAATCTATACAGCTTATGAGCTGTAAGTGCTTAATGTCTGAGATTTTTCCTGACAGTGCCTGTACACCAGAGACCATTAAGACCATTAGCAGACCACTTTCCTCCTACTGGAACCTAGCTTTCTCGTAGGATGTCAGTTATTGATTTTCCTACTTTTCCTCTTTGTTTTACACCACATGTTTCAATTAACCTTTGGTCGATTCCTCATATCTGAGTTTGGCCTCCACCTTTTCATTAACATTTTACAGAAGTACCCCAGTACCAGGGGTAGCCAGTCCATGTTTGTACTCATCAGGTACCCTTATGGTGGTACCCCCTTACCACACAGGGAACACAGTATTGATGTCTGAGCTGGCATCTCCTTGCACGTGTCTAGGAGTAAATGCTTGACTGTTTGGAGGCACCGGGACTCCAGACACTGGCCACCATGCCAGGTGGTCTTTGCTCTGGCTGGGTGGTGCCTGTGGGGAGAGCCCCCTTCAAACTAACCAGTATTATGGCAGATATTTGACATCACGAAATGACCAAAGTTATTAGGTGGTGGCTGTGAGGCTCCAGCAGTCTCTTTAGACAAATTGCAATTCAGTACAGAGTGTTAATGATCCTAGGAGCTTTCCCTGCTTGGCCACACCATGGGAGGAAAACAAAATCCAACAATTTGCAGACAGTTATTCCCCTAATTTCCTGGCTTCCACCCAAACAAATAGATGGTTCGTCTTCCTCTACTAAACCAATGGTTTTATTTTTTTGAGATGTACTTGGTGAAATCTCTTTCATTAGCAATTTGTGAAGTGGTTCCAGCTTAAGACTGCAAATCCTACCCAGTCCTGGGTGTTACTCTCCTGTATACAACTTGATGTACCTGTTACCCTAACATCCATAAGAACCTCTCAACATGGTACAGAAATTAATTTTTCGCTGGGCCTAACACTGCAGACAGTTGAATTACACGAACACATGTCGAGTCCTCCCAGGTAACGAGGTTGACAATGGCATGTGTGACCTTACTTTTGAGGGGGATTTGCTATTTTAGGAGGTTGAATTATGGTTTAGTGTTATGAATTGAAGCTGTGTTGCCCACTTTTGATATGAGGCTTTAAATGCCAGCTCTTTTGGCACTTCTTCCCATTGTACGTAAGACCCGATTTGTGGAGACTGGCAATCCACTTCACGAAAATTCACCATGTGTGTTACAACCTGTCTGTCAATTCTGGGAACGACCATCCTCTCCAAGTCCCAAAATGTGTTATGGGTCAATCCATATGAAGTGATCCAGTGAGGGTTGTTTCACCGTTTTTAAATATTTTAATTTTTTTATGTGATTGCCCTATTTGAGAAGTTCAAAACAGGTTTTTTAAAATAATTTATCTTGCACCTTTACTGGATGGTGCCGATTTTTATTTGTAAGCGCATGACGATTTTTCAGTCCGGAGACATTAGCGAAGATTTGAATATATCTTTTCATTGGGTCAAATTACAACATTGCATTTAACATGATTGTTTTTAGAAAAGTGTTCTCAACAATATTATCTATTACACAAAATACCCTAAATTCAAAAATAACTAGTCAAAATGACCTCCCAAGTTTGGGATCCAAATTTCCAAAAATCCACTTCTTAGGCCCAAAAATAACAAAAAAGGAGTGATTTATGAGTCAGTTTTTTTTTCCTTTAGTAAGATATCATGCACTACTAGCCTCATAGAGTAAAAACACTTATAAATGTTTCCTTAATTTTTTATTAATTTTTGAAATTTAAAAATTTTCAGTTTTTGTAAAGTTTGGGGTTAGTTATCTCAGGTGCCCCCCCCCCCCCCTCCCCCCCATGAACCATGGACCTTGCCTTTGGTGGGGAGGCTTGCGTGCCTCAACGATACAGATAGCCGTACCATAGGTGCAACCACAACGGAGGGGTATCTGTTGAGAGGCCAGACAAATGTGTGCTTCCTGAAGAGGGGCAGCAGCCTTTTCAGTAGTTGCAGGGGCAACAGTCTGGATAATTGACTGATCTGGCCTTGTAATAATAACCAAAACGGCCTTGCTGTGCTGGTACTGCGAACGGCTGAAAGCAAGGGGAAACTACGGCCGTAATTTTTCCCGAGGGCATGCAGCTTTACTACTCAAGAGGACGTCGTTATGAGGAGAAAGAAAACTGGCATTCTACGGATCGGAGCGTGGAATGTCAGATCCCTTAATCGGGCAGGTAGGTTAGAAAATTTAAAAAGGGAGATGGATAGGTTAAAGTTAGATATAGTGGGAATTAGTGAAGTTCGGTGGCGGGAGGAACAGGACTTTTGGTCAGGTGAATACAGGATTATAAATACAAAATCAAATAGGGGTAATGCAGGAGTAGGTTTAATAATGAATAAAAAAATAGGAGTGCGGGTAAGCTACTACAAACAGCATAGTGAACGTATTATAGTGGCCAAGATAGACACAAAGCCCATGCCTACTACAGTAGTACAAGTTTATATGCCAACTAGCTCTGCAGATAACGAAGAAATTGAAGAAATGTATGATGAGATAAAAGAAATTATTCAGGTAGTGAAGGGAGACGAAAATTTAATAGTCATGGGTGACTGGAATTCGGTAGTAGGAAAAGGGAGAGAAGGAAACATAGTAGGTGAATATGGATTGGGGGCTAAGAAATGAAAGAGGAAGCCGTCTGTTAGAATTTTGCACAGAGCATAATTTAATCATAGCTAACACCTGGTTCAAGAATCATAAAAGAAGGTTGTATACATGGAAGAATCCTGGAGATACCGAAAGGTATCAGATAGATTATATAATGGTAAGACAGAGATTTAGGAACCAGGTTTTAAATTGTAGGACATTTGCAGGGACAGATGTGGACTCTGACCACAATCTATTGGTTATGAACTGAAGAAATTGCAAAAATGTGGGTATTTAAGGAGGTGCGACCTTTATAAACTGACTAAACCAGAGGTTGTACAGAGTTTCAGGGACAGCATATGGGAAGAATTAACAGGAATGGGGGAAAGAAATACAGTAGAAGAGGAATGGGTAGCTTTGAAGGATGAAGTAGTGAAGGCAACAGAGGATCAAGTAGGTAAAAAGACGAGGGCTAGTAGAAATCCTTGGGTAACAGAAGAAATATTGAATTTAATTGATGAAAGGAGAAAATATAAAAATGCAGTAAATGAAACAGGCAAAAAGGAATACAAACAGTTCAAAAATGAGATCGACAGGAAGTGCAAAATGGCTAAGCAGGGATGGCTAGAGGACAAATGTGAGGATGTAGAGACTTATCTCACTAGGGGTAAGATAGATACTGCCTACAGGAAAATTAAAGAGACCTTTGGAGAGAAGAGAACCACATGTATGAATATCAAGAGCTCAGATGGCAACCCAGTTCTAAGCAAAGAAGGGAAGGCAAAAAGGTGGAAGGTGGATATAGAGGGCCTATACAAGGGCGATGTACTTGAGGACAATATTATGGAAATGGAAGAGGATGTAGATGAAGATGAAATGGGAGATACAATACTGTGTAAAGAGTTTGACAGAGCACTGAAATACCTGAGTTGAAACAAGGCCCTGGGAGTAGACAACATTCCATTAGAACTACTGACGGTCTTGGGAGAGCCAGTCCTGACAAAACTCTACCATCTGGTGAGCAAGATATACGAGACAGGTGAAATACCCTCAGACTTCAAGAAGAATATAATAATTCCAATCCCAAAGAAAGCAGATGTGAAAATTACCGAACTATCAGTTTGATAAGCCACAGCTGCAAAATACTAATGCAAGTTATTTACAGACAAATGGAAAAACTGGAAGAAGCTGACCTCAGGGAAGATCAGTTTGGATTCCGTAGAAATGTTGGAACACGTGAGGCAATACTGACCTTATGACTTATCTTAGAAGAAAGATTAAGGAAAGGCAAACCTACGTTTCTATCATTTGTAGACTTACAGAAAGCTTTTGACAATGTTGACTGGAATACTCTCTTTCAAATTCTAAAGGTGGCAGGGTTAAAATACAGGGAGCGAAAGGCTATTTACAATTTGTACAGAAACCAGATGGCAGTTATAAGAGTCGAGGGGCATGAAAGGGACACAGTGGTTGGGAAGGGAGTGAGGCAGGGTTGTAGCCTCTCTCCGTTGTTATTCAATCTGTATATTGAGCAAGCAGTAAAGGAAACAAAAGGGAAATTCGGAGTAGGTATTAAAATCCATGGAGAAGAAATAAAAACTTTGAGGTTTGCTGATGACATTGTAATTCTGTCAGAGACAGCAAAGGACTTGGAAGAGCAGTCTAACGGAATGGACAGTGTCTTGAAAGGAGGATATAAGATGAACATCAACAAAAGCAAAATGAGGATAATGGAATGTAGTCGAATTTAGGCAGGGGAATTAGATTAGGAATTGAGACACTTAAAGTAGTAAAGGAGTTTCGCTATTTGGGGAGCAAAATAACTGATGATGGTTGAAGTAGAGTGGATATAAAATGTAGACTGGCGATGGCAAGGAAAGCGTTTCTGAAGAAGAAAAATTTGTTAACATTGAGTATAGATTTAAGTGTCAGGAAGTCAGTTCTGAAAGATTTTGTATGGAGTGTAGCCATGTATGGAAGTGAAACATGGACAATAAATAGTTTGGACAAGAAGAGAATAGAAGCTTTCGAAATGTGGTGATACCGAAGAATGTTGAAGATTAGGTGGGTAGATCACGTAATTAATGAGGAGGTATTGAATAGGTTTGGGGAGAAGAGAAGTTTGTGGCACAACTTGACTAGAAGAAGGGATCGCCTTGGTAGGACACGTCCTGAGGCATCAAGGGATCACAAGTTTAGCATTGGAGGGCAGCGTGGAGGGTAAAAATCATAAAGGGAGACCAAGAGATGAATACACTAAGCAGATTCGGAAGGATGTAGGTTGCAGTAGGTACTGGGAGATGAAGGAACTTGCACATGATAGATTAGCATGGAGAGCTGCATCAAACCAAGGTACTGGGAGATGAAGGAGCTTGCACAGGATAGATTAGCATGGAGAGCTGCATCAAACCAGTCTCAGGACTGAAGACCACAACAACAATATCTCAGATGGACTGAATATAAAAAGATGATTTTTGCACAGTTTGTACACCTATATGATAGCAATGTACTCTAAAAATTTCAACATTGATATCTGACTGTGAACAAAGATATGAATTTTTGAAAATGAGGAAATAATTCACAATACTCTACAACTGATGTTATGGCTGTTGCCTATTTAAATGGTTTATTGTTTGAATGTAATAAAATTTGTGACATATAATAAGTTGACATTATCACCCAATATTCATTTAGTTTATTTATTTTTAATGATGCTACATTAAATAATTGGAGCTTTCGCTTTTTTCTATGATAATAAAAATGTCCATTTACATTTAGGGGTATTGTCAATAAAGAAGTACATTATTGCTGGTTGGGGCATTGTTGTAGTCAGTCTGTTCTGAAACCTCTGTTAGAGTTGATGTACATACTTCAAGAGTGGAGAATGTTATGTGCTTTGTTCTATGTGTAATTTGTAATTAATTTTGAGAGATTAACTGGAATGCAATAACATGGATGACTGTGCTCTGTTGGACAGATAGCAAGTGAAGTGTGTCACAAAAAAGTCTACAGTTAAGTTTCAGAAAACTTGAAAAATGTGAATGACTTTGATGAAGTTAGACAAATTTTGTTTAAATTTTGAGTAACTTCTTCTGTAACATCAGTGTGTGAGTATCTCATGAGAAGAAATATATTTTGAAGTACAACCACATTTTTGGAAGAAAGTGCTGTGATCCACTTAAAGTTCATTAAAAGCCCATTACTAAAGGTTTGAGGGAAATAAAACTTGAACATTTGTCCTTGTTATATGAGAGTGAAACAGCTTCCCAAGTGAAACATAATGTGATTCCTGGAAATTATGAGTGCCCAAATTGCTATGAATCCAGAACCAGAATAGTGTAACCTTGTTAATGACATTTATATTCCTAATGAGGAAGCTGTTAGCACATTGGATTTTGCTTTTTCTAAGTTAGACATATCGCCTGCTTCGAAAATAATAAAATTAAGTTGCAGAAAAAGAAAAGCAGCTGTTGAAAATAAAGCACACCAAATTTCAGACAAAATTAGAAGAGACTTGGAATCATACTTTAATAATACAGATACCTACATTATTTCTAAAGAAGAAGAGAACCTATCACCAGCGTCATCTGACACTGTATATTTGAGCTTTATAGAGAAAATAAAAGTTAAATGTCCAGTGACATCTAAAGAGGAAAAAGTTAAAATTTTAAGTTTACTTACTGACTCATGGTCAAGAGAAAAAAATAATTCATGAATTCAGCATTTCTCATTGTTTGGTTAAACTAACCCGAAAATTAGTGAAAGAGCAATGCATTCTTCCATTTTTTAGGAGAGAAGAAAGGAGTAGGTATAAGTGAAGAAACAATGAAAAAGATCCATAAGTTTCTTGAAGATGATGAAAACAGTAGAATGTGCCCAAGTTGCAAAGATAGTTGAAGTAACAAACCAGAAATGACTAGTGATGTCAAATTTAAATGAACTTTACATAGCTTTCAAAAATTATCATCCTGAATGCTAAACTGGAAGGGCAAAATTTTGTGACCTCCACCCTAAGTGGTGTATTTTGGCTGGATCCTCAGGGACACACTCCATATGTGTTTATTTATATCATCAAAATGTCAAACTGATGATTGCAGGTGCAAGACTCAGTGATCTTAACTACAAAGAGTTACTAGATTTAATGGTCTCTGACACTAACAGTTATGACTATATGATGAGTTTGTGTAATACATGCCCTGGTAAGGAAATTTATTGAATTGTTTCATGAATATGGTGAGGAAATGCCAGACAGTATTACCTTCAAACAGTGGGTCACAACTGACAGGGCAGAAATGATAACAGTGGTTAAATCTCAGGAAGAGTACTTGGCTTGCAAAAACTCAAAAGTCACCACTATGTTTCTAAAATCTAAAGTAAGTTTTTGAAGGACAAAAAAGCACAACTTCATGAAACTGAATGCATAGTGCTAGCTGATTTTGCAGAAAATTTTTCATTTGTGGATGCATACAGGGTATTGCTGGGTCAATGACCAGGCAACAGTGCATCCATTTATTCTCTACTTTAAAAAAGAGAAAGATGAAGTTTGCAGTTCTTAAGTTTGCATTCTAAGTGACTACTTAGAGCACAACACTTTGGCTGTGCTTGTGTTTCAGAAGTATGTAATAAATTACATAAAATAACATTTTCCATAGGTTGAGAAGCTGATAGACTTTTCAGATTGAAGTGGTAATCAGTATAAGAACAAAAAGAATTTTTCAAATCTCTGTAGCCATGAAGTAGACTTTGGGCTGGAGGCTGAATGGCACTTTTATGCATCTTGCCATGGTAAAAATGCATGTGATGGAGTAGGAGGTACAACAAAACATGAAGTAAGTAAAGCCAGCCTACAAAGACCAACCACAGAGCAAATTCTCACAGTACAGGGCATGTATGTCTTTTACAAGGATTATATTAAAGGTATTACCTATTTTCTGATCAAGAAAGAAGTGTTTCTGCATATGAAAATACTCCAAAACAGATTTGAAAACTGCATAGCAATAAAAGGAACAAGACATTTCCACAAATTCCAGGGCATTGCAGAAAACTTAGTACAATGTTATGTAACATCAGAAACCAAAATGTATGAGGATCATTGTCAGTAAAATTACATCTCTGTCTTTAATGTTGAATGACATAGTGTCATGTGTGTATGATGGACAGTGGTGGCTTGCAGAAGTTGAAAGAATAAGTTTGGAAAACAATGATATTTTTCTGCATTTTTACCACCCTGTTGGCCCAAGATCATTATTCAAGAAATCTACTAGTGACAAAGTTTGTATACCAATGAAAAATGTTTTAAGGAAACTTAACCACAGCAACTGGGAGATCTTATTCTATATCACAGAAGCTGTCTGAAAAAATAAGTGTTCTTAACATTCACCACCAGGTTTTGGAACAGTCGCATCTCGAAGGATGTTAATTGAAACTATTTATTTTAAGTATGTCAAAATAATATAAATGTTAATTTCAGTGATGTTTCCACTTTTTGTATGTAATTCAGTACTTTACTTCAATAATAATTGATTATATCCTGCCAGTATCACACATTAATAGGCAACAGCCATAAGATCAGTTGTAGAACAATGTGAATCTTATCATCATTTTCAAAAATTCATATCTTTGTTCACAGTCAGGTATCAATGTTGAAATTTTTACAGTATGTTGCTGTCATGTAGGTGTACAAACTGTGCAAAAATCATATATTTATATTCAGTCCCACCTGAGATAACTAACGCCAAACTTTACAAAAAAAATACAATTTTCAAATTTCAAAAATTCATAAAAAATTAAGGAAACATTTGTAAGTGTTCTTGCTCTATACGAGGCTAGTAGTGTATGATATCTAACCACAGGAAAAAATAGACTCTCATAAATCACTTCTTGTTTATTATTTTTGGGCCTAAAATGTGGATTTTTGAAAATTGGATACCAAACTTTGGAGGTAACTTTGACTGGTTATTTTTGAATTTAGGGTATCTTGTGTAATAGACAATGTTGTAGAGGACACTTTTCTAAAAACAGTAATGTCAATTGTAATGTTGTAACTTAACCCAGTGCAGAGATATTCATATTTTTGCTAACGCCTCTAAACTGAAACATCATTGCATGCTTACAAACAAAAATGGCCGCCTTTCAGTAAAGTTGAAAGGTAAAAATCATTTTAAAAACTGTTTTGAGCTTCTCAGTTATTGGATAATCACATAAAATATTAAAATATTTAAAAATGGCCAAGCAACCAACTTAATTGTTATTGGACCACTTCATTTGGATTGGCCCTTACTCTAATCAAGGAACACCAAATCCAGGAACTGAATTTCATTGATCCCCCCCATATTTTGTAACTCGGAACTAATATGATCTTTGCAGCATTGTCTTTAGGGACCACTCCTTGCACCTAGCTAGAGAAGCAGCATCCTGCTCGGGCACCTACCAGTTACAGGGCTTCCTTTCAGGGAACCTTTCACCAGAAATCTACAGATCAGCAACCAGACACCAGCCAGTGGCTGAAGCCGCCATGGACTGTGGGTCCCAGGCCTGCCCGCTCAGACACCCATAATGCATAAGCCCTCACAAGATTCATGACTGTCAAAAGTTAGGAAAGAGAGAAAAAAGAAATCTTGAAAGAAGGCTTTTCCAATGACCCCAGAGGTGCCAGATCATCCCAAACCGTTGGACTCTGAACTTACGTTTGTTGATGTTGTTCTATCCCCATCGGTTGTGCACTGCTCGTGGGGTGTTACTTGTCCTGCAAGCACCTTGACACCTAACCAGGACACTGTCAATGTTGCTTTTTTATGTGATTATTTAATAATTGAGAAGCTCAAAACAGTTTTTTAAAAAAAAATTTACCTTTCAAATTTACTGAATGGTGGCCATTTTCGTTTGTGAGTGCACAACGATGTTTCAATTTAGAGACGTTAGCAAAAATATGAATATCTCTGCACTGGGTTAAGTTATAACATTGCAGTTGATATGACTGTTGCTTTCCTCTTGTTCTGTAATCTGTGTTGATCTCCAATACACACACTTCATTGATAATTGTTGTTCATCTTTTGAGGCGACTGTGCATTCTGTTGGAACTGTAATGGCAGAATATAGTGTTCAGATCAGTAATGGCCACAAGATAGCATCTGGAAAGGTCTGTGCATTGGATCACACAGATGTCATCATTGAGTAAATTTCCCTCCATACCATGTTGTAACTAATAGCAGTGGTAGTGCAAACAACCCCAGCGATCACCATTTGCAATGTTCATTTACCTCAAGGCAGGGCACGTACCTACATGGAGGCACCACCTTAATCCAATAACTGTCTCCACCTTTTCTCTTGCTTGCTTATTCCAGCACTCACCATCCCTTGTGGAAAAGTATCTCTTTGTCTGATAGGGATCTTCTGATTGACAAACTCCTTCCCAATCTGTGTCTTATCAGCGATGGTGCTCCTACCCACTTTAGTGCTGTTGTCCGCAGCTCGTGTTCTCGCTTCCTGGGCATGGGGTCCCAGGTTCGATTCCCGGCGGGGTCAGGGATTTTTACCTGCCTTGAGATGACTGGGTGTTTGTGTTGTCCTAATCATTTCATCGTCATTCATGAAAGTGGCGAAATTGGACTGAGCAAAGGTTGGGAATTTGTATGGGTGCTGATAACCACACAGTTGAGTGCCCCACACACCAAAACATCCTCATCATTTAGTGCTATCCATGATCTTTGACGGTGAGCTCTTTCTGGTAATCCTGTCACTTCCTTGCCTCTGCCTGACAGACTACCTACCATACGACGTTTTGCGAAGAGTTAACTGATAGTTGTATGCCTCTACCATCACCTTGCCACTTCTGTCAGAATGCATCAACGAGTTTGTGTAAGTCATCTCCAATGCACTCACTTGTGTCACTGGAACTACAATCCCCCTTTATAGGTGCCCTGCTCCACCATTTGTCAGTGTCTTTGGCAACTGAGGACACTGGAACAGCTGGAATGAAATTTTCACTCTGCAGCAGAGAGTGCACTGATATGAAAATTCCTGGCAGGTCAAAGCTGTGTGCCAGACAGAGACTCAAACTCAGGACCTTTGCCTTTTGCTGCCAAATGCTTTACAGGCAGAGCTACCAAAGCACGGCTCATGGCCTCTCCTCGCAAATTTGCTTTCATCAGTACCTCGTCTCTTACCTTTTAAACTTCATAGGATCTCTCCTGAGAAAGGTGAAGGTCCCAAGTTTGTATCTCAGTTCTACACATCAGTTTAATCTGCAAGGAGCTTACATTTTAACAGCTATTCAGGATCACTGAAGATTCTGGCAGCGTCTAGAGTGACAACCTACATGTACTACCCTTACCTCTTTGAAGTGACTCCCTGCCATGATAGTAAACTGCAGTAGCATACATAATAAATTTCCTGGATTTACTGCCATCTAGGAAAGTTGTCTAATTATTCTTGGAACTAGGAGGGAGATGAAACCTGAACTAGAAAGCTCTGAAATATCTAACAAGGCATGGAATATACATTGGAAATACAGGTTAGGTTCAATAGGAGGGGGAGTGTTCATTGCAGTTGAGGAAAGTATTATCTCTATTGGTGTTGTAATAATCTGGTAAGTTATCTGGACAAGTAATCAACCTAAGTGAAATGAAGTTAACTATCAGATGTCTTTACTGGCCCCTTGATTCCACCACAAGTTTTAAAATCATTCAAAGAATGTCTATGCTCAGTATTATCAAAAAAATCTGATCACGCAATGTTAGCTGGAGACTTTAACCTACGAGTACAGCCTGGGGCTCTGTGGATCCATTGCAGGTGGTACGGGCAGAAAGTAGTTGTGAACACAGTTTTCCAAAAACTGTTTTGAGCACCTAGTTGAACAACTCACATGCAGTGGAAATATTTCAGACCTTGTAGCGACAAGCAGAGCTGACCTTATTGATAGTGTCAGTATAGAGACAGAGATTACTGATTATGTCATCATAGTGATGAAGTTGGAGTGCTAAAGTTGGTTACTAAAGTTAATAACTCCATCAAGAAGGGCAGGAGAGTTTTTGTTATGTTGAAAAGATCAGATAAGTAGTTGTTAGCATTCTACTTTTACAGTGAACAGGATTCATTTAGTTACAACAGAATGGATGTAGAGGAATTATGGGCAAAGTTTAAACTGGTTGTAACTAAAATTTGGTGGAGTATGTGCGAAGTAAATGGATTAACAGTGGGGAAAAGACCAACAATGATTAATAACAAAATTTGGAAAATGCTAAGGAAGCAGAGACGTTCAACTCTCAAATCAAAAAAGAATGTGTAATGTTGACTGACGAAAGTTGGTAGAAATTTGTGCTAAGTGTGTCGAAGGCTTCTGTCCAGTCACTTGTCTACCAAGCTGGTGTGGCAATAGAAGACAGTGAAATGAAAGATTAAGTTTTAAATTTGAGGCTTTAAAAAAATCGTTCATGCTGGAAGATAGTACAGGCATATGATCATTTAACCATCACACATAATCTTGTGTGGAGGACATAGTAATAGGCATCCCTAGCATAAAGAGGCAGCTGAAAGAGTTAAAAACAAATAAGTTGCCACATCTGGACAGAAACCTAATTTGGTTTTACGGAGAGCACTCTGTCATTGGCCCCTTATTAGCTTTGATTTGTGGCGAATCCCAGGGCGAAGGCTGAAGCAACCGGAAAAAAAAAAACCACAGGTGACTCGTGTATGTAAGAAGAGCAAAAGAATCGACCTGCAGAATTACTGACCAATATCCTTAATGTCTATTTGCTATGGAATTCTTGAGTGTATTCAAAGTTCCACTATAATGCTTTTCCTTGAGACTGAAAAGATCCTGCCCATGTATTAGCACGGTTTTAGAAAGCATTTGCTCGTGCAAAACTCAGCTTGCTGTTCTCGCCCAATACCCTGTGAACCATGGATGAAGGGCAACAAGCAGATTCTATGTTCCTAGATTCCTGGAAAGTATCTGACATGGTAACCCACTGCAGATTGTTAATGAAGGGCCGAGCGTACATTTTACGTTTGTAGAGAAAGGTAGTGGCTCAAAGACCTCCTAAGTAACAGAGCTCAGTACATGGTCCTCAAAGTGAGTATTTGTCGGAGACAAGGATGTTCTCAACAGTACACCTGGAAAGTATGAAGTGTGATAGGGCCACACGTGTTCTCTGCATATGTAAAGGATCTGACAGATAGGATGAGCAGCAGTCTGCAGCAATTTGCTGCTGATGCTGTAGTATATGGGAAAGTAACACGTTGAGTGTCTGTAGAAGGGTACAGGATGATGGACAGAATTTCTGTTTGGTGTGATGAGTGACAGCATTCTCTAAATGAAGAAAATGTGCAAGTTAATGCAGATAAGTAGGAAAAACAATTCTGTAATATTCGAATAAAGTATTAGTGGTGTGCTGCTTCACACAGTCACATTCATTAAATAACTACCATATTTCACGAACTATAAGATGCACTTTTGTCCTTTAAAAAAATGTCCAGTATTTGACTTATAATTCCCGTCAGTCTTAAAAATGGCCATATATCTGATGCCAGAGGAAACCTCTCTCTATCTGACAACACTGGGTTCAACTGGCAGCAGCAGTGTGCTGATGCAATGAGCATGAGTTGTGGGGATTCACAAGCTTACTAACACTGTCTGCCTCCCGCCCCGCCATCACAAACCCAGTACACTATCTAGCTTGTGAAGCATTATTGTAATCAATGGTGCCAGTGAACTTGAACTGAAAGTGATTTGTGTTATTGGAAGCACTACAATATTTTTGTTATGTTATAGCTAGTCTTGTAATGGAAAAAAATAAAAAGTGTTCATATGATGTGAGCTATAAATTGAAAGTAACAGCAAATGCAGAATAACATGGAAACAGTGGAGCTGAGTGGAATTTTGGCCCTCCAACAACAGAAAAAAAACATTTGCAATTGGCGGGTTAGTGAAGAAGAACTGAAAAAATGAAGAAGACTAAATAAGCAAAAAGAAGACTGAATGCAAAATGGCCAAAACTAGAAGACACATTGAAATGGATTCAAGGACTCCATCAAAATGGCATTGGAATTAATAAAAACATAATTCAAGTACACACTTGTTAGCTAGTGTAACAGTGGAACTTAACTAATGTTGGAAGGATGAAGGCGGTTGGTGCCCCAGGTTTAAGAAGCATAATGGACTTCGCATGCGAACCAGAACCAGAGTATGTCACAAAATGCCACAGAGAAAATATTATCTTTCAATCACATTATTATTCATTGTCAAAAGGAAACCCGTGTGGAACTAATCTAAATAGCGAATAAGGATGAAATTCCTGTGACACATGTGACGAGTAGCAGAACTGTTGCCATGACAGGTGCTAACACTTTAACTACAAAGTGGACATGGAAAAATGCAGTGCAGTGTTGGCCTTTGACGTTGTCCTGTGGTACTAAACGCAATCCAGTGATCGTTTTCAAGTGCAAAACAATGCCAAAACCTTCTGAAATACTGCCAGGTGGTGGTGTTCACATACGGGACAAGGGTTGGATGGATGAGGCTGATATGAAATAATGTATTAACAGTGTGTGGGAGAGAAGGAAAGGTGCTTTATTGAAGAAGAGTTATCTTCTGGTGCTAGATCAGATTTGTAGTCATCTGAAAAATTCTGTGAAAGAGAAATTGAGACAGGGAGAAAAGGAGTTTGCTGTTATTCTGGAAGGACTTACTTCGCAACTGCAACCTCTTGACGTCTTCTTTAAATAAACCATTTAAAGTTTGTAAGAGAGAGAAATGGAACAAATGGGTCATGAATGAAACCTAACATGAATTCAAAATGGAGCGAGCTTGAAAACAACCTACAATCAAAGAAGTGTGTCAGTGGATAAAACAGTTGTGGTCTAGTGAGAGAAGACATTATTATTAAATCTTTCAAGAAGTGCAGCATAAGTAACACTCTTAATGGCAGTGAAAACCATCTTATATATGAAGAGGACAATTATGACAATGAAGAAGAAGAAGAAGAAGAAGAAGAAGAAAGTCCAGATGACGATTTTCAGGGATTTTAAAGGTCAATTCAGTTTCATAAACTAAGAATTTTTTTAGTTGGACTTATAAGTCTAATCATAAAAACGGTAAAAAATATTTAAAAAAAATTGTAGTCCGTAGCATCTTATAGTCCATAGAATATGGTAGACATCATTTTGCAAAGTGATATGGAATGGTATGAGCATGTAATGAAAATAGAAGGGAAGGTGAATGATAGCCTTCGCTTTGTTGGGAAAGTTTTAGGAAAGTGTTGCTCACATGAAAAGTAGCCCATTTATAGAACACTTGTGTGACCCATTCTTTAGTATTGGTTGAGTGTTTGGTATTTCCACCAGATCAGATTAAAGGAAGACATCGAAGCAGTTCAGAGGAATGCTGCTAGATCTGTTTACTGGCATGTTCACCCAACACAAGAGAGTTAGTGGAGAAGCTTTGTGAAGCCAAATGGAATCCCTGGAGGGAAGATGTTCTTTTTGCACAAAACTTAAAAAATTTAGAGAACAGCACTTGCAGCTGACTGCAGAACGATTCAACTACTGCCAGTGTATATTTTGCTTAAGAACCATAAAGGCAAGATAATATAAATTAGGACTTCTGCAGAGGCATATAAGTAGTAGTTTTCCCTCGCCCCAGTTGTGAGGGGAACAGGAAAGGGAATGACTAGTAATGATGCAGGGTACCTTCCATCATGCACCTTAAGGTGGCTTTTGTAGTATGTAGATGTAAGGCTCACCATCTATTTAAAAATAATAAGAAGAAATGGTGGGAGGGCTAAGTCTCGTCTTTGACAAAGTAAGTTGCTTCGTCCCACATACGATCCAAATTCCATGTCAAATGGGCTGCCAAAGCTCAACAGCAGTCCCAGATCTCTTGGTTTTCTCCATCATGGTGGTATATCTGCCCATACTTCACTTCGTGCCGAATGCCTTGTGACCTACTTAGCAGCAACAGCTTGGTTTTCTTTTCTTATTTGGCTATTTTCGAACACTTCAAAGACTAGTTGGTGGTATCCACCTATTCTTTGCTGCTCTCTCTCTCTCTCTCTCTCTCTCTCTCTCTCTCTCTCGCCCCTCCCCCCCCCCCCTCCCCCGTCACACCTAATTATGCTTGACTTGTCACGTAATATGGAGCTGCAGGGCCTGTTTTGATTCGTAATAATATGGTCCAGCATCTGATTGTTCCTTGAAGATTCTAGCTACGCTTCTCTTGAGCTGTGTTTGGCTATAGAAGGTGCTTCCTGTTTGCAATAGCAGTATAGTATCATCATCCATTCCTTAAACCAGGCAAAAACCTAACTTCCTTTAACAGCTGCTGGTTGATTAACCACACCAGCATGCTCTGAAAACTGTTTGAAAGGGTGATAGCCCGATGATTATGCTAGGTTCTTGAATCTGTTTACCTGTCAGCATGCTTTCCTGGTGGGAGAGTTAGAGGGGGAGGTGTATTGGCAGTGATGTTCACCACATCCATGGTATTTTCAGTAAAGTCACACGTGCCTCCTGGCTAGTTGTAAATGATGAGCTGCTCAGGGACCTCAGTATTTGTTTGCCGAGTACAGCCCCGGAAAACCCAGGTTTCCTCACCTGGGGCTGGTGAATGCCGCCAGTACTCAGTAATGTTGCTTTGGGCGTGCTTCAGTGACCCCCGTGTTGTGTGGTGGTGGAACATTGTCTGTCACAGGGAAACAGGTATCTTGATTTAACCATCCACATCATAAGAATGGTAAAAACCTGTATAGAGAAAACTCTGTATCTCAAAATGCACTGCACACTAATCGAATGCGTGTCTGTTGAGGCGGAACAGTCATTAGCGGGCAACTGAGTGGGCACTTCCTTTGCTAGCTGCTTATGGGACTTCCCTGAAGCCTATATATCTTTCCTATATGCCCAGTGGTTTGAGTGATCTGTTGGGCAGTATTAACACCCAAGCTCGTAAGAGACCTTGTGTGGCTAGTCCATTTGTAATGTCTGAATATCAGTGCTTCTGTTAATACAGGGTGTATACGACCTGGGACAACCGGGAGATCCGGGAAAAACACAGGAATTTTTTCATCCTATGAGAAAACTGGCAAAAACCTGGGAATTGTTTATAATTCCGGGAATTTTTAATTGTTTTGGTTTTCCATTAAATTTTTGTGAATTTGCTTGGTAAGAACCAATACTCCAACAAAGAATATTACTGTATCCCGCTACTGCATAATAATACTGCAGCAACAAAACATGAACGAGGGGAAAAAGAAGAAAATAAAACTTAAGTTGCAAAGGAAATGCGCCGTATACGACGACAAAACACAGTGCTCATACAAACGTCTGCCAATAGCACAGTGTGTCGAAGGCTTATAAAAGCTATGCAATGCTTCATAACAACACATTGCCTCCGATGAGCATGACATGACAACTGTTTAAGTCGTTTGAGCAGTTGCAGGTGGCTTTTGCGCATGTGCAGTTTAGTTGCGTATGAGTAATACCTTGTGCCGCTTTTGGTTACAGAAGTGTGGCTGGGCGCCACTACCTAATATTGCCCCGGTTCAGAAATTTAGTAAATCTGGGGCTGATGCACAGAGCAGTCAGAGTTCTGGTGGGGAGGTGGGTCGTTTCCACGTGACCCATGTTTACGTTCAGTGATTTTGTTGTTTCCTCTATGTTTATTGCTCTCATGTTAAATGAAAACAAAAAGGATTTTTGTGGCAGGGAGCTATCAAGTGAGTTAAAATACGTATGCTTAGTAACGGAAGGCTAAAATATGTTATTAGTTTGAGATTTTATTTCCACTTTTAATATAGTCTAGCATTAATCGCCTTGCTGATCAATGAAGTTATTTTTGTCGGTTTGCGAAAGAGATTTGGCTTTTAATCTTCTGTGCTGAGGCAGTCAATTTATTTTAAACGAAGTGTTTAATTTCACACTCTTGGCTGGTTTCAACTGTTTGCTACATTTCAAGTGCATGTATGGCATTATACCATAATAAAGAACCAAACAAGATAATACAGCACTGGTACTCCAAGAAAATTTACATCCAAATACGGACATACGAATGTGCACTTAAAGCCGTATTATGCATTTTAGTGTGGTTCACGAATTTCCGATACTCTTGGAGTATCCTCTGATGTCTTGTTTCTTTTATGACATAACGGAAGATCTTTTAATGTTTTACATGTACGAATATACGAACTTCCTGCGTCATCGTAGCTGTGCAAGCGAGGTGACGCCTATTATCTGGTGCTCTCTTTGCAATTGCTGAAACAAACCTATTTCTAACAGGTCGCGGGAAAATATTGCGAATGGTGGTTTGAAAAGCGTTACATTCAAAGCAAATTTCCCTTTGCGCAAGATGAACTATGTACGATGAGTTTCTTAAATCACAAAGCGTTTGACACCATTTAAAAATCATCGCTTTGAAGACAACCATTTAGAAGAATTTCAAGCCCAGATCAGACATTTACGTCGTTATTAAAAATTTTACTGGCACACTTCGGTGATGTATCTTAATTTAAACCATGAACTTTTCTTATTTGTGTGTTCGCTCTGGTTAAGACTGATCTTGCTATTGGCTGACAACATCACGTATCTCATGCTGTCATCAGCGGGCGAGATCAAGTGACATGAGCTATGACTGGATTACAAAAGCGCATCGCAATCTCGATTTCAGTGCTTCGGAAAGTAACATGCGGTGCCTAGTGGAATTCAAATTTATACCTTCGTAATACGAAAATATGCAGCTTACCTGCCCCTCCCCTCCCCCTTCCGGGAGTTTCGTTGTCTAAATGTGCCGGGAAATTCTAAGTCGGTGTATAAAACCATAAACATTCCAAGGATTGATGCGTTTTACAGTGCCGAGGAAGAGTATACTGTCACATTAACTTGGAAAATGTGTAGTTTCACCTGGGAGAATGTGTATTTTTAACCGGGAAATCCGGGAAAAATCCAGGAATTTTTTTTTTTCTTTGTCCACGTATACACCCTGTAATAGTAATAAACCAAATCCTGTGGTACATAATCTAAAAGTTGTGGCTCTTCTGTACATGATGCTGATGGTCAATATACTTCCCTACACATGTCCGTCAATTGCTCCCAACCCCATTCCGGTTGGAGCAAAGACTGTGTTTTCAGAGGAGAAGTTGATGGTAGAAGAAGTCACCCAGTGCCTCTCTTACCCTGACACAGAGAAGGAGTTTAGGATTGCACAGCTGCTCGATTTTGTGAAGTAGTTTGTGTCAGCAATGAAGTAGCATGTTCAGGAGACCAGTGTTGGCACCCAGATTTTGACAGCTGAGCTACCTGCACCTATAAACGTAGCTACAATCTTGCACCTTTAGTCCCAAATCCAAGCTTGCTTACCACTGAAATTATGGTAGCTGCAGAAAATAATGTTGGAAATGACCAGACCCTCATGGCAGACTAAAGAAGAGGAGCAGCATTCCCAAAATTTAAGCTGCTGTTGAAAACTAACAGGCCAAAAAGGATGAAAACTAACTGACCAAAATGATGAAAACTAACTGACCAAACTGATGAGTTCTGAATCCATCAGACCTTGTAACCTTGGTACTGTCTGATAGATTAAATGATGACAATACTGCTGATGGTGTCATATCACCTGCCTGAGGGAACCATGAAAACCTTGAAGTAATGGTCTCTCCCCCCACTCCCCTGCTTCTCCCAAAAATCAGCTGTTGTCTTGCAACTATGAAGTAATGATGGGGGAGAGGGGTTTGGGGGAGGACAGAGGAAAACCTCACCACTATGTCGTCTTCCATTTCTCAGTGGAACTTGAATGAGTTGACAATGTTGCATTTATTAATATGGGATAGACCAATATGTGTGTGTCTTCAGGAGACACATTTTGAACTGTATGTTGCCTCTGTGGGACATGGCTACATTCTCCAGAAAAAGGACAAGTGGAGAGGGAAGAGGGGGCGGGAGGGGGGGGGGGAGAGTGAGAGAGAGATAGGGGGGATGACAGTTTTCATAAACAATGCTGAAACTCCTCCCTTTCTCACTCACAACCAGCCTGGAAGCAGTTGCTGTACCGGTGCATTTGCATCATCAGTTGACAATAATTATGATCACTCTACGTTCCCACACATGAAGTGCTATACAAAGAGGTTCTCCATGACCGCCTTTTCCAGCTCCCTCATCTCGTCATCCTCTGTGGTGATGTTATTGCATACAATGTGCTTTAGGGCTCTGCAACAACCTGCTCCAGGGGTAGACACAGAGATCCTTCTCAATGTCCTCATGTGCGTGTTTCTTGAACATAAGGCAGAGCATGCAGTTCAACACTGCAACAGCGCTGTTCACTGCTATCGACCCTCTGCGGGTCCGGGGGTTAAGATAGGCCTGAGGTATTCCTGCCTGTCGTAAGAGGCGATTAAAAGGAGTCTCTCACATTTTGGCCCTGTAGGGTTTGATTTCCATTTTTTCAAAATTTTCCCAAACGGCGAGCCAATTTGGAAAGGGCGCATTACATGGTGCATAGTGTCCATTGTGCACTGAGACCTCTAGCATCCTTCATTGAGGTGGCTCTGCACTTCTGCTCATTCTCAGGCAAGGTCATCTCTTGGTGTGTTTTCCTCCAACCTCTGTGCAGTATCGCTTTCTTCGCTGTCGATGGTAATGGACTTCTTAGCTCGTTTGTGCCTTATGTTCTGCACAATAGCCAGTCCATTTTGGTGGGGCCGCCATGTACCCTGTTGGTTGTAGCCCCCTGACCACACAGGGATCACTCTGCTGTTGCCTGCACCGTTAACTCCCCATGTATGTCAAGGATACCCTCAGGCATCGGGACTCCCAGCAATGGGGCCATCCTGCCAGGTGGCCTTTGGTGCGGCTGGGGAGGTCCCCTGGTTGGAGTGGGTGGCATCAAGGCGGATGACACGCCATGAAGCGTTGTACGTCATCTCTTGCCGGTGGTCAAAGACCAGCAGTCTCCAAGTGATCATGGTATAACTTCAATGCTAAAAAGTATGACCCACACCACCACTGCGTACAAGTTCTGTGTCTGAGGATTAGGTGGAGATTCTGGCGGACGTTAAGGACCTAGATCTCGCTGGACCCTCAGACACAATGGGTGTCGATTGCACAGGTACTCTTCTGGTGGCAGCAGGTGACCCTGAGGTGTACACTACCTCATTGAGTGTTTCATGCATTCTCAGTTTCATGATCACATAATCCCCCAGTGGAATAGTGGCAGTTTTTCCACCACCTCGCTGAGCTATGGCAGCTGTTAAGCTTTAGACCTGCTTTCTGCATTGCCCTCCAGGAAACCTGGTTCCCGGCAATGCGGAACCCTGGCCTCCATGCCTATAAGGGATATTACAGGAACCATAGTGACTATAATAAAGTGTCAGGTGGAGTTTGCGTCCATGTCCTGAACTCAGTATGTAGTGAACCTGTGGCCCAGTGAACCTCTCTTGAAGCTGTGGCTGTCAGGATAAGGATGACACAGGAAATAACTGTCTGCAAACTATATCTTCCTCCAGATGGTGCAATACCCCTGAATGTATTGGCTGCACTGATTGATCAACTCCCTAAACCTTACCTACTTTTGGGGGATTTTAACGTGCACAACCCCTTGTGGGGTGACGCCATGCTTACTGTCCGAGGTAGGGAGGCCAAAAATGCATTGTCACAACTCGACCTCTGCCTCTTTAAATATAGGTGCCCCCAAACATTTGAGTGTGGCACATGGCACATATTTGGCCATTGATCTCTCGGTTTGTAGTCCTGGCCTTCTCCCATCTATCCACTGGAGAGCACATGATGATGACCTGTGTGGTAGTGACCACTTCCCCATCTTCCTGTCACTCCCCCAGTGTCACAACTACGGACACCTACCCGGATGGGCTTTAAACAAGAGGGACTGGGAAGCCTTCACCTCTGCTGTCACCACTGAATGTCCCCCACATGGTGCCATCAATGTTGTCATTGAGCAGGTCACTACGACGATTGTTTCTGCGGCGGAAAACGTGGTCCCTCATTCTTTAGGGTGCCCCAGTGAAAGTGGTCGCCGGAACTCGCCGAGTCAGTTAAAGAGCGTTGGCGAGCTCTTTAGCAACATAAGCAGCACCCTTCTCTAGAGCACCTAATAGCCTTTCAGCGGCTCCATTCCCGGATTCGCCAGCTTATAAAATGATGGAAAGAAGGGTGTTGGGAGAAGTATGTGTTGACCATTGGGTGCTATACGTCACTTTCCCAAGTCTGGACGAAGATCGGATGTGTTTCTGGGTACCAAACCCCAACAGGTGTCGGTGGCATTAACATCAATGGCGTGTTATCTACCGACACAAACGTGGTTGCTGAGCACTTTGCTAAGCACTATGCTCGAGTGTTTGCATCGGAGAACAATTTCTCAGCCTTTTGCATCCTCAAACGGTGGCTGGAAAGGGAAGTCCCCTCGTTCACTACATGCCACAGTGAACCTGTAACTCCCCATTAACAGAGTGGGAGCTCCTCAGCATCCTTGCAAATTGCCCCAACACAGCTCCTGGGCCGGATCAGGATCCACAGTCAGATGATTAAACATCTCTCGTCTGACTACAAGCGATATCTCATCATCATCTTCAGCCAGATCTGGTGCGATGGCATCTTTCCATCCCAATGGTGGGAGAGCACTATAATTCCGGTGCTGAAACCCAGTCAAAACCTGCTTGATGTGGATAGCTATCGGTCCATCAGCCTCACCAATGTTCTTTGTAAGCTTATGGAACGGATGGTGTGTTGGCGTTTGGGTTGGGTCCCGGAATCGTGTGGCCTACTGGCTCCATTTCAGGGCGGTTTCTGCCAGGGTCGCTCTACCACTGATGATGTTGTGTCCCTTGAGTCTGCCATCAGAACAGCCTTTTCCTGACGCCAATATGTGGTTGCCGTGTTTTTCGACTTACGTAAAGCGTAAAACACAACCTGGTGACATCATATCCTTGCCACATTGTATGAGTAGGGTCTCTTGTCTTTCAGTATCTTCTGTGTCCAAGTCGGTGCCTCCCATAGTTCCCCCTGTATTCAGGAGGATGGCATTCCGCAGGGTTCCGTATTGGGTGTCTCTAGTTTTAGTGGCTATTAACGGTCTAGCAGCAGCTGTAGGGCCTTCGGTATTACCTTCTCTGTATGCAGATGACTTCTGCATTTCGTACTGCTCCTCCAGTACTGGTGTTGCTGAGCGGCATCTACGGGGAGCCATTCACAAGGCGCAGTCATGGGCTCTAGCCCACGGCTTCCAGTTTTCAGCCGCGAAGTCGTGTGTTGTGCACTTCTGTCAGCATTGCACCGTTCATCCAGTACGAGAACTTTACCGTAATGATGATCCACTCACTGTAGTGGAGACATATTGATTCTTAGGACTAGTTTTCGACATCAGATTGACTTGGTTACCTGACCTTCATCAGCTTAAGTGGAAGTGCTGACAGCACCTCAATGCCCTCCGCTGCCTAAGCAATGCCAACTGGGGTGCAGATTGCTCTGTGCTGCTGCTGCTGCTGCTGCTGCTGCAACTCTACAGGGCCCTTGTTCAATCCGATCTTGACTATGGGAGTCTGGTTTATGGTTTGGCGGCACCCTCAATGTTGCGTTTACTCGACCCAGTGCACTACTGTGGTGTTTACCTAGCGACGGGAAATTTTAGAATGAATCCGGTGACCATTGTCCTGGTGGAGGCCGGAGACCCTCCATTGAAGGTTAGGCATGCACAACTGCTCGCCAGTTACATTGCATATGTGCATCTCAATTGCCGTCTCCTTTTCCCAAGCACAGTGTTTGATCTTCTGTATCGGCATCCCAGGTCAGGGCTTAAGACTACGGGTTGCGTCCGGTCCCTTCTGTCTGAACTGGAGTCCTTCCCATTACCACCTCTCCTCAAGGTCCATTCACGTACACCTCCATGGTGTACACCTAGGCCGTAGATTCTTCTGGACCTTTCGCATGGCCCTAAGGACTTCGTTAACCCTGCGACTCTCCGTTGTTACTTCCTCCCGATTCTTAACATGTACCGGAGCCATAAAGTTGTTTACACCAACGGCTGGATGGCTGACAGTCACATAGGCTATGCATATGTTCATGGAGGACATATTGAACAGTATTCCTTGCCAGGTGGTTTTACAGTGTTTTCACTGCAGAGCTGGTGGCCATATCTTTTGCTCTCAGCACATCCGCTCATGCTCTGGTAAGTCATTTCTCCTGTGTACTGACTCCTTGAGCAGCCTGCAAGCTATCGACCAGTGCTACCCTTGCCATCCTTTGGTAGCGTCCATTCAGGAGTCCATCTATGCCCTGGAATAGTCCTGTCATTCAGTGGTGTTTGTGTGGACCCCAGGACATGTCAGAATCCCAGGCCAAGCAGGCTACGTGGGAACCACTTCTGAAGATGGGCATTTCCAAAACTGACCTGCGTTCTGTCTTATGCCGCAGGGTTTTTCGGCTTTGGGAGACGGAATGGCATAACAATACACACAACAAACTATGCGTCATTAAGGAGACTACGAATTTGTGGAAGTCTTCCATGTGATCGTCTTGCAGGGAATCAGTTGTCCTTTGCCGGCTCCACATTGGGCAAATGTGGCTAATGCATGGTTACCTCCTCAGTCACATGGACCCACCTCAGTGTTGCTGTGGCTCACGAATGACTGTCGTCAATCTCTTGCTGGACTGCCCACTTTTAACCGCTCTGCAGCAGACTTTTCCAGCATCCTACCTTCGGTGTTGAACAACAATGCCTCAACAGCAGTTTTAGTTTTACATTTTATTCGTGAGGCTGGGTTTTATCATTTGAGCTAAGTTGTAGCACATGTCCTTTGTCCCTCTGTGTCCTTTACCCTAGTGCTTTTTAGGGTGGAGGTTTTAATGTGTTGCAGTGTGGCTGGCTTCTCCCTTTCATTTTCATGCTCAGCCAGCCGTGGTAATCTGCTCTCTTGTTTTGATCTCTTCTCCTTGTTTCTTGCATCTCTCTGTGGTTTTCTTGTCTGATTTTGTCCATTTTAGTGTTTGTTGCCCTTCTGTCACTCTTGTGGTTTTCTCCTTTCTTCCAGCTGTGTTTTGTACGTCTCGATTATTTTACTCCCACCTGACTTGCTCTCAGTTGATCACTTCCCGATCTGGATTCACCTGCCAGACAAATTTGTGCTTGAAAGAAAGTTGCTGCAATGAGTGCCCAGTAGAGCACACTTGTTGCTTTACGGCCAATTTGGTGTGTTTCAACGCTGACAGTATCCAGGTGTCAGTGACCATATTACCCAAATGATCAATCATGCCAGTGAAGCATGCATTCCAGAGTCTTCAGGCCAGTTGAAAAGGCAGCCTGTCCTGACTATCCTTACTACTTTTATTCTCTTGCTCATGTTAGCTACCTTTGATGCTGACCCAGCTATTCCTTAGATTCTGCTTTCCTTTCTCGTAAATATTCATTCATTTACTTTACATCACTATTTGGTTGAAGTAATTTTTGCTCTGCTTCTGGATTATACCTTCATTTCCTTTTCTTCTCGCATTTGGGAGGACGTCGGTTCAATCCCGCGTCCGGCCATCCTGATTTAGGTTTTCCGTGGTTTCCCTAAATCGCTCTGGGCAAATGCCAGGATGATTCCTTTGAAAGGGCATGGCTGACTTCCTTCCCCATCCTTCCCTAATCCAATGAGACTGATGACCTTGCTGTCTGGTCTCCTTCCCCAAACAACCCAACCCCAACCCTTTTCTTCTTCTTCTTCTTCTTCTTCTTCTTCTTCTTCTGTAGTGTTAACATGGTGGGGTCATTGTGTATCCTTGCAGTAAAGCACTGACGCCACAGGGATCACACTACTGATGACTGGACTGCTAGCTTCTCATGCCTGTGAAGAAGTAGATGCCAGTCTTCATAAGGCATCAGGTCTCACGGCAATGGCAATCTGCCATATGGCCTTTGTTGTGGCTGAGTGGCACCTGTGAGGAGAGTCCTTGAACAGAGTATGTGACATTAGAAATGAAGGCAATGACCATTCTGATCTGGACATCTCATCAGACAGTTATAGAAATTTAAGTAGTTACAATCCTACTGCTTTTCCTGCCCTGGTTGCTTCATGGCATGGCAAGAAGGATAAACTAGACATCTGGAAGTAGAGCAGTTTATCCAGTTCTTAGTATGTACTTGATTTGATGGGTATACTTTCACTGTGACAAAGCTATTATTTCTTGTGGAACATTGAAAATAAATTTGGGAACTTCGAGCCTTTGGGAAAAATGTGCAGTGCATCTATGATTTACCCAACCTCTGTTAGCACATTCTATGGCATGTGAGTTATCTGATCATCTGGGTGCGACACCAGTGACCATTGCCACACACAAAACTTTGAATATGACCTAGGAATCATCTTCTACAGACCTTACACTCCAAACAGATGAGGAGCTGTGGCCTAATCTAGAACAGGGAGGCATACATTTCCTCCATCATGTCCAAAAAGTTTCCAAGGATAATCGAACAGATACAGGCACCTTTGTCTGAGCCTTTGAAGTAATACACTCCCGAAAAAAGTTTATCATGACGTACGGGTGGGACGTGAAAACTTATGTCCGAGCACCCATGAGGTGCTTCTGAAGCTTATGCTTTGGTCATATGTTATCTCACTTCACAGGAGACCCAAAATGTGTCAACTGCACGTGACCAACTGCTTCTGTGTGTCAAATTGCATTGAACACCATCCTCAACATCCTATTGATATGATGACTATTTATGCAAAAGTCACAGTCATCACCCCCACTACTTCAGTTTTTTTCAAACCCGTTCTCCCACTGCCCCATCTTCACAAACTGCTTACTGCACCTGGCCAGAGAAACAACTTGCTCGTGCAGCATCTACTGGTGAAGGACTCCTTCTCAAGACCCCTCTACCAAGAAACCAACAGATCAGAGGCCTGCAGGTACCAGGACTGTCTGCTCATCATCTGTCCCCCACCCTTATCACCAATAGGCCGTTGCATGAACCTTGGACAGCAAAGGCTGTGAAGGAGTGGAGGAAGAATGTTTGGGAAAAGGCTACTCCAGTGACCACGAAGGCACCAGATCCTCTCAAGCGGTCAATTCTGAACCAATGCTCATTGATGTAATTCCATCCCCATTGGTGACAGGCAGTGATACTGGGGCATGACTGGTCCTCCTGGCCCCTTCATGCCTAACTGAAACACCTGTTATGTGATCATGCAGTGGAGTTGTAATGGATTTACTGTCAAGTGTCAAAATTACACCATCTTATTTCCTCTTGTTCTGCAGTTAGTGTTGCCCTACACAAAATGTGCTTCACTGATTCCTCAATGCCCTGTGGTTATCTTGCATCCAGAAGCATGCGGCCCCAAGAGGGCATCTGGAGAGGTGTGTACATTGGCTCACAAAGACATCGTCAGTGAGTGGGTTCCTCTTTGTACCGTTTTCAAAGCAACAGTGATGAGGGTACAAACGACCTCAGCAGTCACCATCGGCAATGTTTATTTACCTCGTGATAGGCTGCTTACCCTGAGTTCACAACGTAATCCAATAACTTTCCCCCGCATTTCTCGTACTTGGGTCAGTGGACAGTACCCCCTGTGAGAAGAACTAAAAGTGACATTCAATAAGTAATGCAACACTTTTTTCTCAGGTTTAGTTGAAAAACAACAGTATTTGTTTTGGGACATTGTGGAAAATTCCTGTGTCAGACCCTGTATTGTCATGAAGTTCTGTTAGGTGACAGTGCTCTAAGTAGCCTTCAAATTGGTGTCTGTAATGGAGGTGCTTTCCAAGCAGAGAGCTGTTATTGAGTTTCTTTTGGTGGAAAACTAGAGTGTCACAGATATTCATAGGCACTTTCGCAGAATGTCTATGGAGAAATGGCAATGAACAAAGCATGGTAACTCATTTGGTGAGGTGCCTGTCATCACAGGGAGGTCACACACACTCAAGTCTGTGCACCTGAGAAGAGCTCAAAAAACTTCATTGGACTGTTTTTCCTTATCCACCCAACAGCCCGGATCTAGCACCTTCAGAATTCCATCTGTTTGGTCGAATAGAGGATGCAGTCTGTGGGAAGAAGTACATGAATGATGGGGATGTTATCAGTGCTGTTGGCTGTGATGTTGACGAGTAGAATGGTATCGTGTGTGCATACAGGCCCTCCCAGTAAGCTGGTGTAAGGTCTTTGCATTGAACAGAGGTTGTTGAAAAATACAACTTTGTAGCCCAAAGAGGGGGGGAATAATATGATGTATTGGAATTGTTAGTAAAACCTAACTGCTTTCAGTAAAAGAATTCTTGCATTACTTATTGAATGTCCTTCATACTTTGTATGGTATGGACCATCTAATTGACCAGCTTTTTAAGATGCATTTAGATGGGCCATATTTTATGGAAATATTTGGCTAGAATAGTGCAGCTGTCAAATTGCTGCAGTAAATTGGAATTTTGTGGTATGCCAGGGTGACATTGCTGATGCTGCAGGTAGCTGACAATGTATTGCTAAGGGTTGCTGGTGTTGGCCTCCAAGGCTGCAAAACATTGTGTATTGAAGTTCACCAGTAAGACACATGTCTTTGTCTGAAAATGCTTGCCTCTTGCTTTCACCTTTGTTTCTTACTTCTCACATTGACAGTGCTGCAGCCACGTGTGTGAGTGAAACGATATTGGTTCAGTTTTGTTCGAAAATTTGCTTGCATACAGGTACACATAGACACGTGTTGTGTAGATTGTTGTGTACAGCAGTGGAAAAGTGCACAAATGAGAACTGAATTTCCTGAATGTAATTCAACTATGATCAGAGCTAAAGGGCATTAAAGTAATGTATACTGTTGGCAAGCTATTGCTGATCAGTTTGGAATCAAGTCTGTCAAAGCATACAAAAAAATTCTGATGTCTTCAAGTCTATATCAGATGTGAGGCAAAAAGGTTGGATAGGAAGAGTGGAAGCCCAGGTGGCTCCTCATCCACATGGTTTACTTGTGAAGCCCTGAGATTCATACTGTCCCAAGACATATCTGAAGCATAGCGTGTGCAGGTGAACAAAAATAAAATAAAAATTGTGTTCTTATTTTAAACTCCCCTTAATTAAGTCTTTCAGTTCTTCTCACAAAATGTTGCACACATCTGATCCCATAAGCCTTATAAATCACCAGTAGCTAAAAGCTGAACAGTGATCACGAGTTGGGTAGTGACTGGTATACATTTTCTCATATTTGTATTGGTTTTAGCAATCCATGGACCAGTTGCTTGTACGAGATATTCGAAAATGTGTTTTGATATTCTGGTAAAATTCTGTAACGGGTATGTATCCAGTGTAAGTTCACTAGTTAAATTTGCTGAAGTATTCCGCATACTTCAGAAAGAACACATCCACAAAACTCGATTTCTCTTGTTCTGTCTTACTTGATTTCTTATGTGATGTAAATGCATTTGAGCCATACTCACTTCTAGTAGCTCACGTTCATTCATTGTTTGGCAATACCCCCATCCCCGTAAATGCTGTGGCCCACAAATATTGCCAGGATATAATGGCGAGTAATGTAGTAGATGTGGCTGCAGTGGCCACAGTGTTAGCAGACAACTGTGATGGGATATATTGTAAGCAATGTAAAATTTTTATGGTACATCTAAACATACCTTTACCAATTACCAACAGTGCTCTCTCTCTCTCTCTCTCTCTCTCTCTCTCTCTCTCTGACACACACACACACACACACACACACACACACACACACACACTCACTCACTCACTCTCTCCAGTGAAGCTGTCTGCTCACTTCTGTACTGCCAATGATACCTTTTCAGCTATTAATGTAACAATCTCCTTCCCCAGTCTTGTGTCTTCACTACATTTGTCACTACTTGACAATTTTAGTGACAGTGACCACTTTCTGGTGATCCTGTCACTTCCTTGCCACTACCGGATTACCATGTTGGGTGCCTCAAAGAGCCAATTGGCAATTTCTGTGTTGTTACCTCTCTTCCCCCTTCTCCCCCAATCAGATTACACTGACGAGGTTGCACAAGACTTCTCTGATATGATCACCCACACTCCAGGTCCCCTCCATTACTGGCCAGGGCCATGGTGTACCTAAGACATTACGGTGGTAGTTCAGAAATGCCAAAGGTCCCTGCGACATGTCAAGTGACTAACTCCATTGACCAGCCTTATCACTTTTAAGTGAATTCTTTCTAAGACTCGTTATCTAATTAGACACAGTTAGAAAGAGTGCTGGGAGCACTGTGTCTCCTTACTGGAAACACGTCACCTCATCCCAAGTGTGAGCCAAGCTTCATAGTCTTCTGGGCTGCCAAAGATTCACAGCTATGGCTGCGTATCTTCTTCCAGGACGCTCTCGGTACTGACTCGTTGGCTTTTACTGAACATATTGTGACCAAATTTGTGACAGCATCAGCATCCTCTTCATATGCTGCTTCTTTCTGTAAGTGACAAATTGAAGCTGTATGCCTCTCTTTCATCCCCTTTGCATGTCGAAATGTATGATGAACCATTCACTGATGGAATTGCTTCAGGCTCTTGCCTTATCTCGTGATTCCATTCACTGTTTGGTGATACAAAATCTGTTCCTCAGTGGCATCATTTCGTTAGGGTCTTCATCAGTAGTATTTGGCTCAATGGTGTCTTTCCTTCGTAGTGGAATTATATTATCATCGCTCCAATCCTTACATTGGGCACAAACCCAACATCCGTTGACAGTTACCGACTGATTAGCTCCACCAAACATGCTCTGCAAACTGCTTGAATATATGTTCGGCCATCAATTATGTGGGGCTCTCGAATCTTGGGGCCCCTTGTATCCATATCAGTGCAATATCCAGAGGGGCGAGCACCAACCGAACATCTGGCTAGTTTGGAAGCAGCAGTCCAACAGGCCTTTTCTACACACCAATGCCTTATTGCAATCTTTTTTCACCTACATAAGGCATACGACATTTCCCAGTGCTGTCATGTTTTATTTATCATCCATGTCTAGGGCTTTCAAGGCTTCTTACCAATTTTTATTCACCAGTTTTCTTTATTGGTCCAAGAGAACAGGGTACTGCAGGACTCCTTGCTTCTTCATTGATACCAATGGGCTAGAGACCTGTCGAGCCTCTGCTGGTAACCTGCATGCTGTACGTCAATGACTTTTGAATTTGGTACATATTTTTTTAAACAGCAATGTACAGGTTTTTTGTTAAAAGCGACTGGGAAAGAAAATGCTGTGCTGTGCTTTGAACCTGCACGGTTCCGTTGCCTTCTTCACAATTGATTTTAACAGAAAAGCAGTATATCAGGAACGCTGTATTTATGGCTTAACAGCTTATGATTAAAATACAGCTGCACAGTCTGAATCATCTGAAACTTTGTAATGCCACTTATTTGCAGATTAAAATTGTTAGAATTAATGTTGTTGAAATTATGTCCCGACATATACAGCACCTCGAGAGGTGTCTCTTGTACACCGAGTAACAATGATCCCAACTTATTATCCATGCAGTATAAACTATCGTAGTGAAAACTGATTGCGAGAAAGGAAATGAAACCACACATTTTTGCAGAACAGCACAACATTTTCTTTCAAACTGTCAGTTTTAACAGAAAATCTGTACATTTCGTTTAAAAAACATGTGGCCTTTGTGTATCCAAATGTTTTTTAGAGTATCGTATCAAAATCTGAAGTAAATTTATCAAGAACTTTCGAAGTTTTTAATAACAACGTTTCCCTTTCACATGTTAGTATAGATCAATTGCGGATCTCTATCTGATCGTGGGTGCACTGGAGCAGATGAGGCGTCTTCAGGGCTAACAGTTTATCTTCTCCAATTGTGTTAGTGTCCTACAATATTTGCAGCACATGTATCCAGCAGAGAAAATGGTTTAGCTTACACATGACCAACTGTACTTCCATCAACAGCTAGGGAAGCAGGTATCATTCTTCTCCTTTCTGGGTCATATTGAAATTTTGGGACGTGTACAAGCTAGCTAAGCTGCAAAGGAAGCCTGCAGGAAACAAGCCATGAAATTCTGTGCCATTCTCCTGCAGGCTATCATTTCAGAGTTGCGTCAGAGATCCATAAAATTATGGGAGGATGGCTGGTAGCAAGGGACAAGAACCTGCAGATTTTAGTGTCTCATAGGGTGACTGGCTCATATTATTTATTCCAATTATCAACCAGTAACATACCTTTTCTCAATTATTTTAATCCTTCCCTGCTTTTCTTTCTTTTTTCTATGAGTTCTAAGTTCAAAATTGTTCATGATTTTTGTAGAGAGAGAGAGAGAGAGAGAGAGAGAGAGAGAGAGAGAGAGAGAGAGAGAGAGAGACTGTTTGTGGTCACTTCATCCCGCCTGAGTGACTGGCATGAGGGACACCACAGCCGGTCAGTTACCATCACCAGCTGCAGCTTATTGCATCTCACTGCCAGCTACTCTTCCTCCCACAGTTGTTTGGATGTCTGTTCTCTCTCATGAAAACACTTAGTTGTGGATTTCTATGGGTACATAGCACTTGGACTTTGTCACAGTCCCAATTTACCAAATTCCTTTTGCATACAAGTGGTTTCAGCCCCCTGACATTCACTCTCATGTGGAATTACCAGTTGGAACGCGCCTTCAGGCCCTTTGCTGTGACATCTGCCAATGCCTTAAGAATGTGCTCCCCATGTTTTCCCATTTTCCCACATCCCTTCCCCCCTCCCCCTTGGTTAGTACACAGGCCATGAATTAGGGCTGATGTGTTTAAAGAACCTCAAGTTTTTCACCCCCATGACCTTTCACCCTCTGCTTCTCTCAGTTCTTCAGGATTACCAGGATGCTGCCATCACTTATACTGACAGGTCTAAATCCATAGGTAGGACAAGGTGTGATTTACATCTCCCATTGGGGGTGGGGGGAATGGGTCAGGAACAACAATTGTTGCTGGGAACATGTAATGCTTTTTATGGTGAAGCTGATAGCCTCTAACAGACCCATTGTTTTATTAAACAGTATTTCCTTGGCCGTGCTTAAATTTGTATTTATTCAGGGAGCAGTCTCTTGAGTGTTCATCGATGTTACTCTTGTCTCACTGTGATATCTGCTATTCAAGACTTCTCTGACCTTAGTTGTACTGCCTATTCAGTTGTCTTTTTCTGGGTCCCAAGTCACGTGGGTATTTCAGTGAATAAACTGACTGACCATCTGGTTAGAGAAGCGATTACTAGCACGACACCCACTTTTGTGTGATCTAGGTGCAAATGAGACTTCTCCTGACTCCCACGTATTGCCAACATTTTTTGACCATGTTGCGGAAGTTTTTTGGTGGGAAGCTCTCGCACATCCTCAATACGGTCTCAATCGTTTCCCATGTGATTTCCATATTTTTGGAGCTCTGAAGAAAGACAATTTGTGGCAGTCAATGTGCTCTGGATGAAGAGGTGCCCTGCCTGGATACAATCATGGTTCCATAGGCAACCGCAAGTATTTTTCCATGAATGCACTGACAGTCTTGTCTCACAGTGGGTTAAACATATTAACAGTAATGGTGATTACTTTTGAAGTAATGAACAATGTACTTTTTTCAATTTGTTTCATTTTCATTTGACTGCTCCTTAAATTTGCGATAGTGCTTGCTCCATCTTGTTCTTGGTGGTGTACCTCTTCCTACCATGATTCTGTGACTGAAATCTTGGCAGAAGCAGTCTCACTCTAAATTTTCTTCTTTCATGGTAACCTCGTGCTGCTGAAGTGTGGGATAATGTGATATTTATGTAAATGAATTACAGCGTTCCTCATAACTGCATCATAGCCAGTGGTTCCATTTCTCTACAGTCAGATTCTTTGAAGGGCAATATACAAAATATATATCCTAGTGGCAAAAGTTTCTGCCAAGAATAGCAGAAACTTCTTTTGTGTCTTTCTGTGGTGTGAAAGTTTCTATGGAGCGTGAGACAAACTTATGAGAGGCATGTCATTCAGAAGGTGACAAGAAAACATACATCCCTCTTTTCTGTGTATTGTACACATCAGTACCTTCTTGGACCTACAAAAGGGCTGTATTACTGATACTTTACCTCATAGGACTGCTGTTCAGGGCCCAACCAGTAGGATACTTCTGTTGAAAAAAACAAAGTTCATTCCTGTATTTCAGTGAGAAATGCAGTTACGAAAGCACATTTTTGTACATTTCATGAGTTCTAGTCACTGATATAGCTACTTGATGGTAATGGTAAATATATTTTAAGCTTAAGGTGAGTTGAAAACATTAGGCACCTCACCCTGAACTCATGTACATTATTGTTGGTGAATAGACAAAATTGGAGGTAACGTTATATCTATTGTTGTTTCTGGGGAAAAATCTTAGTAAAATATCTTTGCTATTAAAAATATTGATGACTTATAGAAACACTTTCTTTCCATCTGCTTGACATGTAATGTCTCGTGTGTTAATTTATTATATTAATTAATTAATTTATGTATTTTTACAGAAGGGCACGATGCTCTTTCTAGCTTTGTGATATGGTCACTATGAGCTCCGATAAGTCGGTTGTCCGACGCAAAGCAGATTCAAACAATGGTGCCCAGGCAGCAGGACCTGTGCCTGGTGGTACAGAAGACACTCCAAATCATCTTGTTTACAAAAAAGTAAGTAAATGTTCGAAATCCATATTTTTCTGGATAGTATTTGAGATATCTTTGCTGTGTAAGAAACTTTAAAATATGTTGAACTGGTTGTAAGAACAGCTGAACTGACATGATGTACTGTAGGCCTATGGAGAATCTTACTTTAATTTCAAGATCATAATTTTTATACAAACAAAAGGTAAAAAGAAAGTGTTTAATGTGTATCAACATCTGCATGGTAGTTATGAATTAATGCTTGTTTCCTTTTTCGTTTTGCTGATGCAATTTTTAATTGCTACATATGACAGTTATTACATTTTCTGAGGTATTAAATGCTTGTTGAATGAAATTTACGAACTATTTCTTGTCTTCTGTTCGTGGCTATGATGTGTTGGGAATGATGGAAAATGAAATTTGTAGTATGGATAACATAGTTTAGATGTTTCTGTTGATTGTGCTATGAAAAATACAATACTTACTTTTCCACATAGTACAATTACAGGGTTATGCACCTTGCTTCACATTTTTTGTGTTAGTAAACTCCATTCCTGAAGTGAGATTCTTGAATGGTTGCAAAATACCTACCCATGTATAGCTGCTGTAACCTCTTCATTGAACTAAAACATTTTCTAGCCACAGTTTTTTTAGATGTGCCCACAACTAGGAGTCAGAGGCTACAAATGGATTGAATGTTACAGGCAGTCATACTTAAGATACTGGAGTTGTCTTGTTAACATAGCATTTTTGCTGACTGGTGTATTGCATTAACCTGATGATGATTTTTCCCCTTTTGCAATAGTTTCAACCGAGTTATTTTTGTATTATTTGCAAGACACAATAAAAACAATCCAATTGGCACCCCAGAAGACATTGTTCATAACTTTTCTGACAGATGAAGTTGCCTTTGCCATCTCTTTTGTTCAGGCTTACAAACTGTCCCCAACTGCTGTGATGGTTTGTGGTGCTGGGCTTGTGTTTTACTTGTAGCACACCCAACTATTTGGATTCAGAAATTTCCTGGATGTCGGGCCAGGACTTGAATATTGCCTTTCACAGGCACTACTGTTACTGAACTATCTGGGCATAACTCGCAATATGCCCTCATAACTTAAATCTTGCAGTACCTCTCTCCTGCTTTTAAAAGTACACAAAAGCTGTCCTATATCAATTTCTGGAGTGACCAGAGTGTAAAGTTTGCTAATGATGAATGCATGTTTTAACAATAGAAAAACTGCAAACTGAGCCTGAAGGGTCATGAGGCAGTGACATAGTCACATTTTTTACATTGAAACTGGAATGAGCAGACTGTATCAACAGGAGTTTATGTGAGTGATATTTTAGAACTAACTGAAATATTTAGAAATGTGGTGAGGTACATAAACAAACAAATGAGTGATTCATGAGCTTTTTAAATTCCTGATATGCCAATATATCACAAAGAAATGCACTAAAAAATATGTTCATTGTTTACATAATTACAATGATAATTCACTGTTGATAGCACCAAATCTCATTGATTAATTGTTTGATAGTCTCTTGGTGTTGTCCTGCAGTAAGCCCCTTCGTGAGTTTGCTTACTGGAATAGTGGATACAAACTGTTACTGATATTAAATGTGGTTTAACGGTGAGTCTGTTCCTATTCTTGATATATTGGAATGACCTCCCTACATATTGTTAAAGCAAAAATTATGGTGCAAGAATCATAATAAAATCTGCCATAGATGCATTACATGAAGATTTGATAATACCACTAAGGTGATAATATTGCTAAAATTATTGATTGGTTTACAAGAAAATAGTGTATACGTTTATTTACAAGGCAAGATTGAACTCTGTGTGTGACCGTAGACCATAGGGAAAATGGGAAGAGGTGAATTATAATGTAGAAAGTTAAAAAAAATTTGGTTGTGCATGTTGATACCTACACTAATGCTCTTCCAGAGGGCTGAACTTTACCATCTCATCTCCCCTACTGATTTTGAAAATCTTGCAGCAGTTACACTAATTAATTTTATGTGAAATTTGGGAAAAACTTTGAAAAAAGCAATTTGTCAGACAAAAATTTCAGTGCAAAAGACTGTGAAAAGGATACATTGTGGCACAAACTCTCCGTTCTGGACAACTATTTAACCAAAGTGATATGTTACTGTGTAAAACAAATAACTCCAGGATGGCTGTTTAGTGCTCCTTTAATATTTCATAAAGTATGACATGTTTCAGGCATCATGTCCGTTTTCAAGCACATTCACTGGAACAGGAGCAAGAACACAATGTGATTGTCAGAGCCAGTTGCTGTACTTCCATGTATTGTCAAATGAAACCTCAGTCGTAGAATAATCTAAAAAGTATTTAGTAGTGTGTCCATACAGTGTTCATCAGCCACAGTTTTTATATGATGTCTCATATTCATTAGCATTTATGCTTCTAAGCATTGACGTTCTGTTTGACAAACTAAGGACTATGGTACCATGAATTGGACCATATACTTATATACTAACACTAGCCTTACAATAGATGCTTTGCCTGGGTATTTTTTCCACTGATGTCCAATCTTTGAGACAATAATGTTAGTGGCAGGAGTAAAATTGTCTTTCACTGTTTGTAACCTAACCTCATTGTGGCATAGGATTTGTAATAATAAATTTAAGAGCTTTGTTTAATGTAAGTACACATCATCTCTTGTAACTGGTGAGTTGGTAACCTTGTATTTGCTGAGAAAATGTTTTTATAAAGTGACATTATCCACTATGTAGTTGGATATTCTGATTGTGATCTGTGGAAGTTAAAATTAGTGCCTTAATTGGTTGCAGTGAGTGTTCATTAACTATCAGTATTTCTATGAGTTATTCTTTATTATACTTCTTTGTGGGAATAGATGCTGTTAACTTTTATGAAGTCAGTAAACACAAGGCTCAAATTTATTGCTGGCTGTACACATACACTGAGGTGACAAAAGTGATGAGATAGTGACATGTGCTTCTACAGATGGTGGTAGCATCATGTACACAAGATATAAAAAGTGGTGTGATGGCGGAGCTGTCATTTGTGCTCAGGTATTTTATGTGAAAAGATTTGACACATGATTGTGGCTACACAGTGGGAATTACCAGACTGAATGACGTAATGGTAATTGGAGCTAGATGAATGGGACATTTCATTTCAGAAATTGTTAGGGAATTCAGTGTTCAGAGATCCACAGCGTCACAAGTGTGCCGAGAATGCCAGATTTTATGCATTACTTCTGACTGAAGACAACGCAGTGGCCGACAGCCTTCACTTAACAACTGAGAGCAGCAGCATTTCTGTAGAGTTGACGGTGCTAGCAGACAATCAACACTGCACGATAACTGCAGAAATCAATGTGAGATGTACAGTGAACATATCCATTAGTACAGTGCAGCAAAATTTGACATTGCTGGACTATGGCAACAGACAACAGATGAGAGTACCTTTGCTAACAGCACAACATTGCCTGTAGCGCCTCTCCTGGGCTGGTGACCGTATTGGTTGGATGCTAGAGGACTGGAAAACAATGGCCTGGTCAAATGAGTCCAGATTTCAGTTGGTAAGAGTTGATGGTTGGGTTAGTGTGTGGCACAGACCCCACGAAGCCTTGGTCCACTTTGACAACAACCATTTTGACAAGAAGCAATCTCATGGAATGGACTGGGTCGTGTGGTCCAAGTGAACTGATCATTCGCTGGAAGAGGTTATGTTGGCTTGCCTGAGGACAATTTGCAGCCATTCATGGATTTCATGTTCCCAAACAACGATGGAATTTTTATGGATGACAATTCGCTATGTCACTAGGCCCACAGTTGTTCACAGTTGGTTTGAAGGACATTCTGGACAGTTCAAACAAATGATTTGACCACCCTGATCGCCAGACATGAATCCCATTGAACATTTATGGGACATAATCGAGAGGCCAGTTTTTACACAAACTTCTGCACCAGGAATGCTTTAACAGTTATGGATGGCTATAGAGGCAGTATGGCTCAATATTTTTGCAGGGGACTTCCAACAATTTGTTGAATCCATGCCATATCGAATGGCTGCACTATGCCAGCCAGTAGGATGTCCAGTGCAATATTAGGAGGTACCCCATGACTTTTGTCACTTCAGTGTAGAATAACACAAAGATGATTGTAATAGTTAAGTTTAGTATTGTAGAAGAGTTGAAAATGTTGGAAGTTACTTGTCGGACTTCTGAAAATGGAAATTAATCTTTTGGTAAAAATTGAAGTGTTTTTAATGTAGTAAATGCACAGTAAGTGATAAACAGTATTTTAATTATTGTATGAAATGTGCCAGTTCAGAGCTTGAAAAGTATTTACTTGAAACTGACTTCACGTAAGATTTTTTAAAGAGTGTTAGTTCTTTTTATGCTACACAAGGGGGCTACTGATAAAACAAACCTGTATTAGCAACTGGTTCGATCAAAGTCACCACCACCACCACCACCACCACCACCACGCAATGTAACATTGTTATAGCAGCCTGTATGGCATAACACCTACTGTGACATCCCTAATATAAATAAAATTATAAAAAGTTAACCTGCATCACTGCTGCCAATAAAATGTCTACTAGACAATTGTATGTAATACAGTAAAGGTTTGTCTTGTCAGCACCTCGTGATATATAAATATAACATTTCATAAATATTTGAGCTGTGGGGTATCACAGAAAACTAATTGGGATTTATTGTTTCTTATGAAAGCCAGTTTATTCACAATCTATCAAGGTGAGCGTCACTTCAACTTTGCTTTGGTCTGGATGCTATTTACAAAAAAAAGGTTTTTTTTTTAACTGCAAGGACTTAAAGAATCAGTTATGCAAAATATCCACTTTTAGTGAGTGATGTCGTGGCTTAAGGTTAAGTGTTCATGGTAGCAGATACATTGTCTTCCGTTGCATTGCCGTAAAGAAAATGTTACTGATATAATTTGTAGCATAAATATTTTATTACATCATTGAGGCAGTGTGTCATTTTAATTTCTTCTTAAAAGCATTTTTGGTTTAAATATTAGCTAAAAACAAAAACCACCCAAGTGTCACATTTTTGTAGTGTTACAGTGGGCAGGAATGTAGTAGAAGCCAAATGTGCAGCTTTGAGAGCTGAAATATTGAAGCAGCAAATAGGCAATCAATAAGGCCCATGGAAATACAAGATACAGAATGCAGTCCATGAAAGAGAAGATATAAATGTGCCAAAAATGGAGCTTACAAAAGGGAATATGATTGACAAAAAGTGCAAAATGTCAAAGCACAGATGACTACAAGAAAAGTGTAAAACTGTAGAAACAAGAATGACTACAGGAAAAAGAGATCCTGCACATTTAGAAAAAACTAAAGAAAGCTTTGGAGAAATGAGAAGCAGATGTGAGAATTTAAAGAGCTCATATGGCAAGTGAATACTCAGAAAAGTAGGAAAGGCTGAAAGGTGAAGTTAGTATATAGAAGGGCTACACAAAAGAAAGAAACTTTAAGCCAAAATGGAAGTAGGTGGGAATGAGAGGGGAAACATGATACTATAAGAATAATTTGACAAAATACTGAAAAACCTAACTTGTACACAAGACAGGTTGATTAGATGATGATGATGAGCCCTCAGAATTGTTGAGATATTTGGGGGGAGCCAGCCATCACAAAATTATTCCATAGGGTACGGAAGATATGAGACGTTTAATACTCTCAGACTTCAAGAAGCATATGAAATTTTCAATTCCAAAGAAAGCAGATGCTGACGGTAGTGGATACTACCAAACCATCAGTTTAAAAAGTAATGTTTGCAAAGTAGAAACTCTAATTATCTCCTGTAAATGGAAGAGCTAGTAGAAGCCACATAGGAGAAAATCAGTTTCGGGGGTGCACAACAGCCAGTATTAACACTTCTGCTTAACTTAGAAGATACGTTGCAAAAGATGAACCTATAATCATAGCATTTGAAACTTAAGAGAAGGCTTTTAATATTGCTGACTGGAATACAATCTGTGCAATTCTGAAGGTTGCAGGGATGAAATACAGGGAGTAAAAGGCTACCTACAACTTGTGCAGAAGCCAGATTGTGAGTAATATGGAGGTGCTCCAGAAACTCAAATGGGAATGCCTCGTGGGAAGGCGACATTCTTTTCAAGTACCACTATTGTGAAAATTCAGAGAACTGGGATTTGAAGCTTACTACAGAATGATTCAGTTGCCACCAAAATACTTATCGCATAAGGGCCACATAGATAAGATACTAGAAATTCAAGCTCATACAGAGGCATATAGACAGCCATTTTTCCCTCACTCTATTTGTGGGTGGAACAGAAGGGGAAATCCCAGATGAGATTTTCACTCTGCAGCGGAGTGTGCGCTGATATGAAACTTCCTGGCAGGTTAAAATTGTGTGCCCGACCGAGACTCGAACTCGGTAGATGTTAGAGCACTTTCCCACGAAAGGCAAAGGTCCCGAGTTCGAGTCTCGGTCGGGCATACAGTTTTAATCTGCCAGGAAGTTTCAGAAGGGGAAATGACTAGTAGTGGTACAGGGTACCCTTCACTGCACACTGTTGGTGGCTTGCGGAGATTATATGTAAATGTAGGTAAAGGTCAGTTACACATAATGAATAGTGTATTCGAAAGACAAAAGAAAATGTGGGTAATGGAATGTAATCAAATTAAATCAGATGATGGTGAGGGCCTTTTACTAGGTAGTGAAACACTGAAAGTAGTAAATGAGTTAGGTATTTCTGAAAGTACCTGTTTGGAGTAAGCCTTGACTGTTGTGAATTGTGGACAGTTAGCACTACAGATAAGAAGGGCATAGAAGCTTTTAAATGTGGTGCAACAGAAGAATGTGGAAGATAAGGTACTGCATTGAATAGAGGAGAAAGATATTTATGGCACGATGTGAATAAAAGAAGTGACATGTTGATAGAACACACCCTAAGGCATCAAGGAATAGCTAATTTGCAAAACGGGGGAGTAGGGAGGGTTGTTAAATTGTGCAAGGAGACCAAGGTTTCAGTACAGGAATCGGGTTCAAATGGGATGTAGCTTGCAGTAGGTATGCAGAACTGAATACATGTGCATGAGATATAGTAGCATAGGGCACTGCATCAAACCAGTATTTAGGCTGATGACAACAACATATTATTAAATATGCATATATACAATACAATATAAAGAAACATAGGATAGCATTGAATTATAAATACTGTTGGTACATCTTTAAAGTCATGCCATTCTTATAGATGAAAAAATATAACATACAAATGAAATTCGTTTTATGGAGTGCGAATAGAATATTCTGGCTTCTCGTAGTATTCAAAACAGTGATGCACATGTAGACAGGACACATGGATACGAAGCAGCTCGTGCAAATTGCATGTGTTTCATGGGAAGGAAGTTTATATTTCATCAGAGACTGTTTAATAAATTTAAAAAACCTAAATATGAAATTCTGTAAATAATTCTATGAGCTGCATTTGTGGCAGACAATAGCCTATGGTTTGTAGGGATTCATGCAGTTGGTTTTCGTCTTTGGCCTATCTTCAATAGAAACATGAGAAACCTATTTAATAAGGGTCTGAAATTTAATCTGTTGTTTTGTATATATAGCCTTTGTAGATTCAGGTACATGACTTGAATTTTTGATGTGCATCTCTCTAAATTTGACATTGATAGCATAAACACTTTATTTATGAAACAATAAGCTAAAACTAGGGGCACAAATAAACAATTTGAAAGAGCCACTGAATTTTTATGAAAGTAATTGAGGATATTTAAGACCTCTGTGTTTTGCTGCTGTTAAGTTACTAGGGAGTTGTAACTAATTATGTCTTGTGAAGTTATCTTGGTGAACAGCTGGTGTATGTTAGGTGTAGTTTTATAATTACAAAATACTTAACCAATTATATGAACTGCAATGCCCTTACGGTGTTATTTCCTGTACTTGTTTTGAAAGTTATTACAAGAGTGATCCCAGCTTTAAAGGAAAGATGTCCTTGAGGAGACCGTAACAAACGATAAGCAACAGTAAAGTTCAGTGTAAGTACAGATTAATTATTGCAGTATTCTTTTGATTTTACACATTATCTTTCATGATTTAATTGTTGTATTGATGTTGCAGATGGACCAATGAAATAAAAAGCAAGCATGTGAGAGTTTTATATTGTTATTTCCATGCTTATGCCGCCTCATGACAGTACCTCAGGTTTAAGGTATGTTGGAACCACAGTAGCTTGGCCAAATAACAGCTCCCTCCCCCCTCCTTCCCGCTCCCTCCCCGCTCCCTCCCGCTCCCTCCCCCCTCCTTCCCGCTCCCTCCCCCCTCCTTCCCGCTCCCTCCCCCCTCCTTCCCGCTCCCTCCCCCCTCCTTCCCGCTCCCTCCCCCCTCCTTCCCGCTCTCCCCCTCTCTATATCCCCACCCCCTCTCTCCCCTTCCCCCCTCTCTCCCCCTCCCCCCTCTCCCCCCTCTCTCCCCTCTCCCCCCTCTACCCCCTCTCTCCCTCCCTCTCTCTCCCTCCCTCTCTCTCCCCCCCTCTCTCTCCCCCCCTCTCTCTCCCCCCCTCTCTCTCCCCCCCTCTCTCTCCCCCCCTCTCTCTCCCTCCCTCTCTCTCCCTCCCTCTCTCTCCCTCCCTCTCTCTCCCCCCCTCTCTCTCCCTCCCTCTCTCTCCCCCCCTCTCTCTCCCCCCTCTCTCTCCCCCCTCTCTCTCCCCCCTCTCTCTCCCCCCTCTCTCTCCCCCCTCTCTCTCCCCCCTCTCTCTCCCCCCTCTCTCTCCCCCCTCTCTCTCCCCCCTCTCTCTCCCTCCCTCTCTCACCCCTCTCTCCCTCCCTCTCTCACCCCACTCTCCCTCCCACCCTCCCCATCTCTCCCTCCCACCCTCCCCATCTCTCCCTCCCCCCATCTCTCCCTCCCCCCATCTCTCCCTCCCCCCATCTCTCCCTCCCCCCATCTCTCCCTCCCCCCATCTCTCCCTCCCCCCATCTCTCCCTCCCCCCTCTCTCCCTCCCCCCTCTCTCCCTCCCCCTCTCTCCCTCCCCCCTCTCTCCCTCCCTCCTCTCTCCCTCCCCCCTCTCTCCCTCCCCCTCTCTCCCTCCCCCTCTCTCCCTCCCCCTCTCTCCCTCCCCCTCTCTCACTCCCCCCTCTCTCACTCCCCCCTCTCTCACTCCCCCCTCTCTCACTCCCCCCTCTCTCACTACCCCCCTCTCTCACTACCCCCCTCTCTCACTACCCCCCTCTCTCACTACCCCCATCTCTCGCTCCACCCCCCCCCACTCTCTCTCTCTCTCTCTCTCTCGCTCCACCCCCCCACTCTCTCTCTCTCTCTCGCTCCACCCCCCCACTCTCTCTCTCTCCCTTCCTCCCCCCATATGAGTGTCATTTTTTTACTTACAATGGGTGGTTTGCTTGTAGTTACTGTCTGGTGTTTGAAGTCTATTGAGTTAATTTTGTTGTTTAGTGTGACTTTTGGCACTCAAATAATTGCATAATTAACAACAAGCTTGTTGTGTAGCTGTATGCTCATTAATCAGGCATTTTCCTTGCACTGAACTAGTTCCCAAGTAAAAGGTGCCACATGTTGCTAGCTATTACAGTGTGAAGTAGAATGGCAAATGCATTAGTGCTTTCTAATAGTGATATGTGGAATGGGACTCAGGTTTTCAAATCTTATGGTACACAGAATTTCCAAAGGGCCTTGATGTTGGCAGAATTGGCTTTTTGCAATGTAAAAGTATCCAGGAAATGATATTTACTCTTGGTTTACAGAACACTTATTATTTGTGTGCCTATCAATCATTTTCCAGGAATGGTATTACAATTGCTCTGTTCTTTAACACTGCAACTATTGAAACTAAATGTTGGTCACTTTTTTGGCTTCATGGTAAAATAATGGTTCAGTGTGTGTCTCATAAGACGTTTTTGAAATGATTTGTTTTCTCACTGCTAGAGATATACAAAGTTCTGTAGTTATGCAAAGGAGCATTGTACACTGTAACAAACCAGAAAAAATATTTGATTCTGAATGGTGTACTGGATTGGAAAGCATGATGCCTTTGACGAAAGAACATCTCTGATGCGAACAATATTCTATTTCCTTTTTGCATGTAGGAACTTACAAAAGAGTGGTAATGTGACACGTGTTGAGGAATCGTAGGTTTATTTCAATTCAACAGTAAAAGAATGTGTACAATGTGATTTTGTGTAATGCAGCTGCTTACAATTGAGTGCTGAGTGGCACATCATAGTTTATGGGATGTGATTAGTATTTGACACAACTTAGTATATAGTAAACTTTGTCAGAATGAAAATTACTTACATGTGAAGGGTAGGCAAGGTCCAAACTTTGTGCAATAGATTGCCATAGATCACTCTGCCACTAAATCCTCTAAGATGCAACACATATCATGTGCTAACTAATGTTTTATATCGGCACAGTTCGATCACACTGAGCATATTATGATTTCTTATTTGTTATTAATTAGTATTTTGACTTCTGCAATATGGTAGTTTGTAAATTGTCATAGTGTGTCACAGTTTGAATGAAAGAACTCTGTTAGAATATTTCATTGCATATTGATGTGGCTTTTGAGGTTTCTTTACATTCCATAGTAATGTGGAAGTAAAGTGATTTGGTTCAGTGTTGTGTATGTAAATAACTCATTGCATGAAGACCTAACACAAAGTTGGACTATAAAATCAAAGGAAAATCTTCTAACTGAACTGATAGGAATATGGGTGGTGGTGGTGGTGGTGGTGGTGGTGGTGGTGGTGGTGGTGGTGGTGGTGGTTGTGGTTGTTACGATGTGGAAGTTTGTGTGAAAAATGATCTCTGTTTCAGGATAGGGCATGAATACATGTAAATAGATGCTGCTGAACAGAATTGCTTTAGCACAAGAGTTACAAGTACAGCCATTAAATATAGATGAGGGTTGCATAGTTATTCTTCAGGAATAATTATTCTGCTGTCTATGACATGGTAAGTGTGCTCTCATGGTATGAATTTCGCTCAGCTTTTTAGCCAGCCTGGAAGCACAGGTGCAACAATATCAGACTGTACGCTGTTCTGAGTAAATGAATGGAGTCAGAAAAAGACCGTTTTGCATCTTTTAAATTCCTGAACAAATTAAACTATTTATTCTGAAAAAATGAGGCTTTATGTGTGAGAAATGTCAGTGTTGTTCTGTTATAAGAAGCTGCTGACTGAACAAGTGTTTGTGCAGAACAGATCGTGAATATATGTATGAATAATATAGAGGCAAATTCATTAAAAAAAATAACAAAAGCTTATGGAGAAAAAATACAAAATCTATTTCTAGAAAGAAAAATGAATTGTGTAATTACAATTACAAATAAAAGGCAGGAAAACTGAAGTATAAATCAGATGTAAACTGAAGCAAAAATAAGTACAGAAAAATTGATGTGGCTATAGATACGTGAAGAGTTTGAAATGTGAAAAAGGGTGGATGATGATGATGATGATGATGATGATGATGATGATGATGATGATATAGTAGTAGTCTGATATTCGTAAATAAAATCATGCCCATGCAACAAAGCTGCCAACTGTTTTATTCTGATACCTGTTGCAGTAACATTATCATTTTCTAGTGGCTGACAGTTTATGTTAAACGTGAATGTTATATTACCCCAGTACAGCTTCTGTCCATTATCATCATGGAGCACACGTGGTGAAGCTGTATTGCTGAATTTACTACCTCAATCGTTGTTACATATAACATTCATCTGAATCTTTTCTGTATTCTATCTTGCTCTTACAGATAACCAAATCCCCTTGAGTAAATTCAGTACTTACTCTTTGTTCCCATTATTTATGTGTGAAGACATTTTATGTTTGGTCATATGGCACTTGAAAGGATATGTCATGTGGTAATTAGGTTAACTATTGTTTTGAGTAATCAGCCGCTTCAAACATGACTCTTGCGTTTACTGTCAGTCTTGCCCTTTCTCCCACAGTTAGGGCAACTGTTTGAAATCAACTGTGTAGTCATTCTTGTACTTTATTAATAGTAGCTTACACATAACAAATGTGGTTGCTTGAGACAGAGGCAGTCATCATGGCTCCACACAATATAGTATTTTTTTATGTGACATTTTGAAGATTGAATTCAATACATATTTTGAAGTACTTGTCAGTCGTTGATTACATATTCTCAACATATTGTTGGTTGGAATAATGACCAACACAATCAGAAAAAAATGTGTTTTTTGTCTGTAGTTGCAATTTTTTATTTTGCCTACTGGGTACTGGTTTTGATAGACAGGCCATCACATGATCAAAAGTTTTCAGAAAATAGTTAAAATAATAATGCAAGAGAAATTTACAAAATGTGTCTTCTTCTGTGATAGCAAATGTATGGTAGAGTTCAAATTTACCCCTGCCATGCAGTCGTCATGCTCATTTCCCGAGTATGTGCTTCAGATAGATGCAAGTTGTTGCCAGCAGTGATGAGTGCTCCCAATGTACAGAGCTCAATTTTAATTCTTAAAAAAAGTATCAATGTAAAAGATAAAAATAGTGTAAAATACGAAATTAAGAAATAACATAATAAAACAAAGAATAAAACAGTCCCCACTGTAATAAAACATTAAAGTCAAAATAGCAAATCTATGTAGCCATGTTTACATTTACTGTCTTATATGGTGTACATATATCGTTCTGACCATGAATCTTTTCATCCTCTCCCTTTCCTCCCCTCCCACTCCGCATAACATAACCTATACAGTATTATTATATGCAAAAGTATGGTATTTAGTCCAATATAGCACACTGTTTACTATGTTCTAATTGATCGACGTAAAGATTGATTTTAAGATTATAGGGATCCTAGCACCGTGCTGTTTTAAATGCACTTGACATACTGTTTTAAGTTGCAGATACAGAAGGGAACAATTGATGTAAAATGGGCTCATCACCTATAGGTGTACAGCTCCACCAGGTTCATATTATAACAACTGGCTTAAAGTGCCACAATAAGTTAATATTCACAGCACAGCAAGTTTGTAAGAATTAGTGGTGTTCCTTTGTGGTCTCCTAATATTGGATCCCATCGATGTAGCCTTTCACAGCTGCATGTTATGTACAAGTAGTAGTTTTCATGACTCTTGATGGTCTTTGAACTGCGACATGGCATGGAGAAGGTGCGATGCAGTGCCATCGAGAGCCTCAGCATGCACATGAACACTGCATGGCTAACACGAAACTGGAAATATGACAAAAGATTGCCAACTGGTGGTTGCAGAGTAATATGTGGCCACATTGCACCACTATTGCCTCTGCATGCTAGATTTCTTTTCAGTAAAGCTAACGCTGGGTGTTCTAAAAGACTCATGATCAAATTGTTGTTTCCTAGTGATATAAATTTTACACTAACAGCAAATGTAAAGAGGGCTACATGTATTTACTATATTACTTTTCATGTTTTACTACAGTGGGGACTGTTATATTCATTGTTTCATTATGTCACTTCTTAACTGTTTAACTGCTAGAGACATGCTCTCTGCAGTATGTGCTGAGTGCGGCTTTGTTTTCGCTGTGCTGCTCACCAGATGCTGCTACCAGTGCTAAGAGGAATAGCTCCACCACAGCTGCTGTGAAATACTTACCTGATTATTACAAAATACTTATCAGATTATTACAAAATAGCTCTGAGCACTATGGGACTATAACATCTGTGGTCATCAGTCCCCTAGAACTTAGAACTACTTAAACCTAACTAACCTAAGGACATCACACACATCCATACCCGAGGCAGGATTTGAACCTGCGACAGTAGTGGTTGCGCGGTTCCAGACTGTAGCGCCTAGAACCGCCCGGCCGACCTGGATTATTACATGCTGAAGAAATGATATTTTGCTTTTCGTTGCACATCATAGGTACTGTGCTGCATCAAATTAAGTAAAACATTGTGCAAAATTTTAAAGAATTTGCAGGGTAAAAATGCATTGTGTAAATAGAAAATTTTGTATTTTGGACATCAACAGCTGTAGAATTGTACCATGATGAAAAAGACCTCTTCAGCTGGATGATAAATCTGTATGATCCAACTAGTTTTGCAGCATTAGAGCCACATCTTCTGGGATACATACTTATTTCATAATTTATTTCAAAAGATAACCTGGAGTATTTGCGTTTTCAGTCTTTCTCGGTGTATTCTACTGATGAATTCTTCTTGTGTTACCATCCGAGTGGTGGTGTCATCTTGTCGCAATGTTTCAATGAGTTTTGCACCCATTATCTTCTGGCGAATCACTTCGCCAGAAGATTGATAGGTACGAAACTCATTGAAACATTGCGACAAGACGACGCCACCACTTGGCTGATAACCCGAGGAGAATTTATCAGATAAACAGTAGATGATCCAAGTGTCTTCATACAACTGTGATAAAAAAAACTCCTGATGGTTGAACATTTATTAGACAGAGAATGTTGGATCATAGACTGATTATCTTTTGAAATAAATTATGAAATGTGTATCTCTGAAGGTTGGCTCTTAACGCCGCGAAACTAGTTGGATCATAAATAAAGATTTATCATTTGGCTGAAGCTGTCTTTTTCATTATAGCATTGTGTAATCTTTGCGTATAACTGATTTTAGCTCATATGTGTTGTGTATGAAATGTAGATAAGTTATTGAAATTTTATTAAATTTTAGAAGGAAAAAATATCTCATTCTTGCGGTATTTGTTTGTACGCTCAGGTGACCAAAGCCGTGGGATAGTGATATGCACATATACGGCTGGTGATGGTATCACGCACTCAAGGTATAAAAGGGCAGTGCATTGGTGGAACTGTCATTTGCACCCACACGATTCATGTGAAAAGGTTTTGAGGTGATTATGGCTACACAATGGCAATTAACAGACCTTGAATGCAGAATAGTAGTTGGAGATAGATACATGAGACATTCCATTTTGGAATTTGTTGGGGAATTCAATATTCAGATATCCACAGTGTCAAGAGTGTGCCTAGAATACCAATTTTCACCTGTTACCTTCCACCATGGATAAAGCAGAGGCTGACAGCCTTCACTTCAATTAACAACCAAAAGAAGTATGTTTGTGTAGAGTTGTCAGTGCTAACAGACAAGCAACTTCATATGAAATGACAACAGAAATTAATGTAGGATGTACGACAAACATGTCTGAGGACAGCTCAGTCAAATTTGGCGTTAATGAGCTGTGGCAGCAGGAAGTTGACACGAGTGCCTTTGCTAACACCACGACATCGCTTGCAATGCCACTCCTGGACTTGTGATCGTACCAGTTGGGCCTTAGATAACTGGAAAACTGTGGCCAGGCTAAAAGAAGCCCGATTTCAGGGTAAGTGGCAAAGACCCCACGAAGCCACGATCCGGGTTGTCACCAAGGCAGTGTGCAAGCTAATGGTGGCTCCGTAATAGTGTGGGATGTGTGTACATGAAATGGTCTGGGTCCTGTGGTCCAACTGCACTGATCAATGATTGGAAATGGTTATGTTGGGGTAGTTAGAGACCATTTACAGCCATTTTTGGATTTCATGTTCCCAAACAACAGTGGAATTTTTATAGATGAAAATGCACTATGACACTTTGCCACAATTGTTTATAATTGGTTTGAAGAACATTGTGGACAATTCGAGTAAATGATTTGGCCACCCAGATAGCCCAACATGAATCCCATAGAATACTTATGGGACATTTTCAAAAGTCAATTTTGTGTACAAAATCTTGCAGAGGCAACAGTTCTGTCATTAGGGATGGCTGTAGCAGAGCCCAGTATTTCTCCACGGGACTACCAACAAGTTGTCGAATCCATAGCACGTCAAGTTGCTGCACTACACTGGGCAAAAGGAGGTCCAACACAATATTCGGAGGTATTCCATGACTTTTGTCACCTCAGTGTATATTTGGTGGTCATGCGATGAGCACATTTCTGGCCCTGCATGTCAGGAATCATGTGGTCATAACAGTCATCAAATTTCATAGACGATTCAAGATAGTGAAATGAGTTTTTTTGCAACTGATAGCATGTAAAGAGGCACATATTCTGTGTGATAAATGCTCTAAACTTTTTTATTCACTGAGATGTGGAAGTGACTTGCTCACAGCACTGCAAGGTTAGTGGAATGGGCACATAAACATGTCACTAGTACGTCAGGAAAATCCAGGGGCTGTGTTTGAACGTGTCCTCAGCACGTGAGGAGTGTTGGAGCGTGAAAAGTTAATTCGTGCACAGCAGTTAAAGGATTAAGTTCATATTTTGTGCTGTTTTTATGTTTTAATTATATTTTACATTGCTACTTTAAGCAATAAAAATGAAGCTCTGTATATAGGGAACACTCACCTTTGCTGGATGCAATTTGCATCTGTTGAAAGCACAATATTGACTTTTAGTATTTGACACCTACTTGGGAAGGATGCGTGACGAATGCTAGACAGGGGTGAGAGGCCACCTACACATTTTAAGGTTGCACTCTATACCGTATGTCTGCTATTGTAGAAAAAACATATTTTGTAAATTTCTCTTACATTATCATTCTGTTTACTGGAATCTGGTATCCAGAAGATGAAATAAAAAGAAAGTGACTTTAGTCTAAACATTTATATTTTTTCTGGTCATTGATTACTTGGTTCACCTTGCAGTATGGCTGTTAGTTGTATCTGTGTCCTGTTGTGTATATTAGATGCAGTGACACCTGCTCATAACAAATAATTGCTTTCTTTTAATTGTTAGTTGTGACCAATTATTGATGCCTACACTGGTAATTTTTATTGTGACCTACTTTTTCGTTGCTCGTCTTGTATATGACATGACCTTTATTAAAAAGTATTTTAAATTTACAGCAGACAGTTCTTCGTTCTGGTACTTTGGAAGGGATGGTAAAATTATGCAAACAAGATACAGCTGCTTTCAAAAAGATTAGCTTGGTTGGAAACCAAATGGTCACGGCACTAAATTACTGTGTATAAAATCAGGAAATGGTGGTATAAATTCTTGTCAGTTATTCGTATTTCACCAGTTCATTCTAATGAATTGCCAAGATTTGGAGAACAGATCTAGAGTCAGTTATTCATTGTAACAGACTTGATGTTTCCATGCTAACTTATAGTCTGGAAGATATCGAACCTTAAGTTACAGGAAAAGAACAAATTTGTTACTACTGTATATTAGGTCTTCAGATTTTCGTGTGGAAATGACTTTGCATTCTTGACACACAGAATGCAGTCCACAATTGCCTTTTGGGAATTAGTTGTTTCTGTCTTTAGCTACATCATTTCTCTGTGTTACCAAGGAGAGAATAGTTGTTATCACTGCATATGTTTATTTCTTGGTAGGTATAGCATTTGAGAGCACAGATTTTGTCTGCCTTTTTTTCCTGGTTAGCTGAATGGTAGTGTTTTTGCCTAACATGCAGTCGACCCAGGCTTCATTTCCAGCCAGGTCGGAGATTTTCTCTGCTCATGGATTGGATGTTGTGTTGTCGTCATTTTAATCATCATCATCACCGGAGTGCACGTCGCCCATACGGCACCGACTGAAATAAGACTTGCAACTCGGCGGCCAAACTACCCCAGACGGAGCCTCCCGGCCATCAATGCCACACGATCATTTCATTTCCTTTTTTTGCACCAATGTAATTGTGGTAGTTCATTTGCAGACTGTAAGAAGTATAGCCCAGACCATTATATTGCAGTGCAGAGAGTTTGACTGTAATAGTTTCATTATAAATGTTCCCAATGACACTGTAATCAGACATTTATGTTCTCATACTTACTTTATATATTTCAGTTTGTATAAAATTTCGTGTGTGTGTGTGTGTGTGTGTGTGTGTGTGTGTGTGTGTGTGTGTGTGTGTAAGAGAGAGAGAGAGAGAGAGAGAGAGAGAGAGAGAGAGAGAGAGAGAGAGAGAGCGAGCAGGGGAAGAGTGATAGGATGGTGCTCTCATCTATTTTTTTGAACTCTGATGACATCACAATGACGTCTTGATTTTTTTTTTAATATATATTTGCTTTTGTTCACTTTCAGGTGTGACTTTGTATGCAGTGAGAGAAGTGAAAGGAAGATGGTGACAGGATACAAGTAAGATGGAGCAACATGAAGAAATTTGTTTTGCTAGTGGAGAAAAGACATGGCTTTGTAATCATCTTGTTATGGGAAGAAAAAAATAAAAAGAATGACAAGTTTTTCAAACTAGCAAAGTTGAAAAATATGTATAAATAATTGTATTGTATTTAATAAAACATTAATTCCTAAACAACAGTTTGTTATTACTGACATTTCCTTTCCCATGAGTTTTCATGTTCATTTTGCTGATCTGCAATTGCAGTAGTTTTTTAGTTTCTTACCTCTGCAAACGGTGTCCTTATGCCCATTGTTTGAACAAGATAACAAATTTAAATTTATGTATAATTGGTTAGGAAAGTAGCAATGTCATTGTGGCTGTTAGTTATTGTTTTTCCATGTTGTTTTTGTACCTGTCATCTGTCTCAGTAAAAAACACAAGTAAAGCCATTAAACAACACCTCTGTAAATATAGTGCACTTAACACAAGATGGTGTAATGCTTACCGAATTTTTTCCAAGTTATTTATAATTGCAACTGGCAAATTTCAGGGGCCTTAAAATACTGCAACAGCATTGTCTGTAGTGCGCACAGGTATATTTTCCTTTCCTTTCCATGAACCACTATGTGGTACTACAGACATCAGTGATTAACTGCTACTAAAAGAGTTGCAGTTATTTTTAGAGCAATATAGAATTGATCAATAGGAGGAACTGTAGTGTAGTCTACTTCAGTGTAAGAACTTTGTAACACAAAATTTAATAAGTCAACATTATCAGATTTAATTGGATCCTCCAAACACATAGTAGCTCTTAGTTTATTGTTGGTGTATCCAGTATGAATCCCATCTCGTTACATCCTTCCTCCTCCATCCACTCTCCTGCCACCCCTCCCCAAGGATTTACATTTGAATGTGAAAGTTTGTAACCTTATGGAAATTGTATACATTATCAATTATTCTGTAGCAGTTTCAAAGTGGAAAAAGTTCCGTTCTTTGGCTCATAATTTATTAAATTTTATAATTAGTCTTGGTGGCAATAATAACAGCATACAGTGTGACATTTCAGCTTTTTCAAAATATAAGGATGCCAACGTATAAATTGATCTTTAAATGTTATTTGTAGAATGTACTTTTTATTCTGATATTGCAGGTTTATATGGTTGCAAAAAATATCCTTTCACTGCTGGAAGGGTGGGTTATTAACTAGTAAAGAAAGATTTAACTAAAAGTGGAGAAGATGGTCATGTTTATGATAGACTAAATATGTGCCATGCAGAAGAAAGTGCATTGAATATCATATTATTATCATCATTAGGAATCATTCCTACAGATGAAGTATGAGTACTGGAAATTGATTTTTTATAGCTTCCATATTGGCACAGGAGTACTTCTGTTGCCTCAGCTGATGGTGTATTTAAGTAAAGGTATGACTGTGATGTCAGCAGTGGTGTGCAAGATGTATGTGACCAAATGTGTCTGTGCATTTGGTGACATTCTTTGCCAGGTACAAGTTACATTGTCCCCAGACTTGTGCAGGTGCTCTAGTGAACAATGTATTCAAGGATTTATTGTGAGTACTTGATTCCAGATAAAATTGCCACTGGTAGTGTAAACGACTGATGTTTAGATGATTGGAATCAGTTTAGTTTGGATTGGAACACAGTGTTATACTGTAGCACAATGGAAGTAGTCGCAGCATCCAGAAATACTTTTGCAGTGTGGGATACAAAGATCATCCCTCACATGTACTAGATGCAAGACCACCAACATGCCTGATGTATGGATAAGAATTTTGTCATAATAGTATGAACAAATGACAGTAAAAGTGCATTGAAAAATTCATGGAGTGATGGGCCACATCCAACAGCAAGGTGTTAGTGCTTTGCCGATTTCTTTGTATGTGGAAGTTTGTAGGATGAATTGGGTTTCTTGGTATGTGTGATGTCTGTGCAGTACAAGGACTGAGTGTTTGCCTGTTGCACCCCTCACGGACCTGCATATTCAGCAAGACACTGCACCACCACTTCACTCTGAATCATTGATAATTAAAAGAACACTCCATGGTTCTGATGGTAGTTGCCTGACCCTATTATGTCCTCTACTACACAGTCAGTAGGGGCATGTATGTAGTGGACCTTGCTCTGACCAGTCTCACTATACCTGACTACTACTTGTAAAAGAAACATTAATGTCCAGCATTTCACTGTTAGGGTAGGAGAGGTAGGAGCATAAATTTTACCATCACTACAGATTGTGATTGTGTCCTCAGTTAAACCTTCTGTTGATGGTGGTACGTCTTTTCGAAGATTAGGTTAAGTCCCTAAGATTCTGTTGGTGTTGCATAGATTATGTGCTTGCAGAGGGGGGGTGGGAGGGGGGGGGCAATCTGACGCCTCTGGCTTGTCACAGAAGATTGTAAATTAGTAACTACAGTCTCCTAGCGTCAAAATTCAAAATCAGATGCAGATTTACCACGAGTGTTGCAGTTCTGAATGTTGCATTTATTCTCTTTTAATGCAGCTTTGTGTTTATCATGTGTCAAATAGAAAGTTATTTCTGCATGTGTGTTATAGTGACAACTAATATTTTTTTAGAACATCTATATTTGTTGCAAATAAAATTATGATGATTTGTGATTCTAGTATCGAACAATACTCCGTGTTTTTAGACAGTACCACTCACACTTAAATCTGTGGTGAATCAGCAGTGACTGACCTTTTTACAAAAACATCACGTACTGGTAATAAGTGAAGGAATAGAAACAATGCTCAGTGTGTTGGAGTATGCTTGATTATTCACATGGAGAAAAATTACTGTGGGTGCTGTAGCTCCTTGCAAATTATATGTACTTTTAAACAGTATCTCCCTCAAGATACAGAATAAAAATGAGGAAGCTAAAGTAAAGTTCTGAAGGTGCAAGAGGTGCTCTCTTGCATAAGTATATGGAATATATACAATGATCTCAGTCAAATATTTCTTCTGAGCTCCTAAGTAATCATACTGTACATATTGCTTCATTTTGTAAATTAATTAGTAGAACACTTGGCCCAGTTAACCTGTATACTATACAGAAAACTTAAGGTTGTTGTTAATTCAGACTACTTTTTGTGGAGGAAATAACTTACATTTTTTGCCATTAGTATATTGATATGCATAAAGATGACTATTTGGTGATAATTGGTTATGAGAGATTAATGTAGTATCTTACTTTCATGTGTGTGTTGATTTTCAAGTCAGCTTACACACATTAACACATTCGAAACTGACCCTAGTCACCATGGATGGAGCAGCTGGACTGCTGTTTTTTAACACAACTTTTGAAAATCATAGATTTGTTACTGTGAATACTATAAGTGTGTATGATGATTCATTTCACATGATGGAAACTGGTTTTGCATATCTTAAAAGGTCTTAGTATGAAATATTAAAATTATGGGACAAATGAAACATTTTACTAAATCATTTTGTTACTCTAAAGAAAAACTTGCATACACACTGTTCTTACACACAATTTGCCTGATTGTAGTATGTTATCAAACACTCAGGCATAAAAAAAGCTCCATCAGAATTTTGACACCACCAAGATGTTTCATTTCAGCACATTTTTCCATTATGGCTCTTACTGACATCAGAACACGTTTTGCAGACTTCCAGTGTGATGCTTTTTACAGCTGGAGCTCTTTTATGAATGTTCATTTAGGGGATACAATCTTCAAAATTATTTACTATGTTATTTTCTTTTGTTTATTACTTACCAGAGTGTTCAACCACACAGAAATCTCAATCAATATTATAATCATGAACTTCTCTTTCTGAATCAGAATTGTAGATTTCTTCTTCCAGGGCATTAAAAACACCACTTTCATTGAAATTCCCAGTATCAAAACTGTGTAGAGCATGAGCAGTAGGCCAGCAAAGATACAGGTAGCAGACGAAAGTTGTATGGGCTCGACACAGAGCAAAAATATGCAGAGCACTTATTTGGAGTACAGATAGTTCAGAACTCAAAACTACATGGTAGGACAATGTGAATGTCCTGTGACGAGGGCCTCCTGTCGGGTAGACCATTCGTCGGGTGCAAGTATTTCGATTTGATGCCGCTTCGGCGACTTGTGCGTCGATGGGGATGAAATGATGATGATAAGGACAACACAACACCCAGTCCTTGAGTGGAGAAAATCTCCGATCCAGCCGGGAATCGAACCCGGGCCCTTAGGATTGACATTCTGTCGCGCTGACTATTCAGCTACCAGGGGCGGACGGTAGGACAATGCAGAAACCCTTCCTAGTGCAGTCTACCTGGCTACCAATAGGGGGAAGGAATCACAGTGTTAAACGCTAATATTTACTTCCAGCACTAGGAAGACCGTGCCATCGTCTATCTGCCTGACTAGCTGCCACCTAAAGAATTCTATTCGCGCTACATCCACAAGCTGTTAAAATTAGAGAAGATGTCTTTTAACCAAAGAAACCATTAAGAGTATTAGATATTATCACTCTCTAAAGTGTGTTGCAGTACACGTCCCATCAAAGTGTGTGTGTGTGTGTGTGTGTGTGTGTGTGTGTTGTGTGTGTGTGTGTGTGTGTGTGTGTGTGTGTGTGTGTTTTGCAGTGTGTTGCAGTGTGTTTATTTAACAATATAGCCCAAGATCATTGTGCAGTATGTGCAGTGTTGTGTATTCATTTAATAAAGAAAGCAATGTTTTGCAGTTTCAGCTGGAGATGAAAATGAAGTATAAGAAATCATTTCAAATAACAAATTTAACATAAAAATTCCTAGTTCATTAATGCCCGTAAGAATTATATTGATTGCCCGTAAGAATTATATTGATTATTTTGGGTCACAAGCAGTAAGAAAAACCTTATTGTTTCACGAGTATGGAAATAGAGAGAATTGTTATAACTGAAAGTGCACTCCATGCTACCATATTTTTGAAGTATTCATATAAATAAATGAATTGGTGCAGATAATTATTTGTATGTTATGTAATTGTTCAATACAAGTGAAATGACTGAAAGACATGCTTTCAAATTGTAAGGATACCAAGGATGAAATACAGGGTGAGAAAGATTATCTGCAGTGTGTTCAGAAACAATACTTCATTATAAGAGTTGAAGGACATGAAAGGAAAGCATTGGCTGATAAGGGAGTGAGACTGGGTTGTAGCCTATGCACAGTGTTGTTCAATCTGAGACCGACATCAAGGGTTTCGAAGAGCAGGTGGATTGGGTGGATAGTGTCTTGAAAAGATATTATGTTATGAACAGCAGCAGCAACAACAACAACAGTAAAACAAAGGTATTGGAATATAGTCAAGTTAAGTCAGATGATGCCGAGAGAATTAGAGTAGGTCATGAGACACCAGAAGTAGTAGATGAGTTTTAATATTTGGCTAGAAAAATAATTGCTGCTAGTTGTGGATGTAGAGAGGACTTAAACTGCAGACTGGCAATGGAAAGAAAAGCATTTCTGAAAGACATAAGGTTGTTAAAAAATTAATATCAATTGAAGTGTTAGAAAGTATTTATCTGAAGGTATTTGTCTGGAGTGTAGCCGTGTATGGACTTGTCTGATAAGTAGTCCAGACAAGTGTGGAAAGAAAGAAGAATGCAGAAGATCAGATGGGTAGAATGAATAACAAATGAGATGGTTCAGAATTGAGTTGAGGAAAAAGGAAAATTATGGCCTATCTTGAATAAAAGAAAGGATTGAATAATGGGACACATTTTGAGGCATCAGAATAAGGGAATTGTAGATTAGTCATGTAGATGCAGATATTTAGTAATGGAGAGAAGTGTAGGGGGTAGAAATTGTGAAGGGAGGGAAAGGTTTGAATATAGTGAGCAGCTCCAGAGAGGCATGAAGGTTGCAGTATGCATGAAGATGCTTGCACAAGACAGGCTGGCGTGGACAGCTGCATCAAATCAATTTAAAAATTGGATGAATAATTTTGGATAAGGCAAGGGCTATTTTGAGAAGTTACTTGTTTGTAGCACTTACTCAGGGAACTGCTTAATGTGTGACCTACTACGTTGTCTACTGGAATTAATATTCATATGATTGGCAGAAGTTGAATAATTATTGTGCAGCTCACAGTACACTGAGGTGACAAACGGCATGGGATACCTCCTAATATTGTGTCGGACCCCTTTTGCCCAATGTAGTGCAGCAACTCAATGTGGCATGAACTCAACAAGTTGTTGAAAATCCCTTGCAGAAATGCTAAACTATTCTGCCTCTGTAGCCATCCATAATTGTGTAAGTGTTGTTAATGCAGGGTTTTATGCACGAACTGACCTATCGTTTATGTCCCATAAGTGTTCGATGAGATCATGTTGTGTGATTTAGGTGGCCAAATAATTCACTAATTGATCAGAATGTTTTTCAAACCAATCACAAACAATTGCGGTCCAGTGACATGGTGCATCGTCATCTGTAAAAATTTCATCATTGTTTGGGAACATGGAAGTCCACGAATGGCTGTAAATGGTCTCCAGGTAGCCCAACATAACCATTACCTGTCAGTTACCAGTTCAGTTGGGACTAGAGGAATCTTCCTGTGAATATTTGGATACTTCATCCTCACAAAGCCCATTGTTAATTTTTTTCTTTCTATTCCTTTTTTTCTGAGGTTACCATTGATACCTCATTGTCTTCTGCTTGCACTTTGGCCTCAGAAATAGCTTCAGAGGTACACAGCTTTATCAGTTGTAAGGTCTTGTCTTTGCAGAAACTGGTTAACATAATATATTTTCTTTTCAATATTGCAATAAATTTGAGTTTTCTCATATTTTTAAAAATTGACATTGCCTCTGTGTTTGTTTCTGGTGTTGTGAATTTATAAGTTTCAATTTCTTCCATAGCCTTTACAACTTTATGAACATGATTACAAACTACTTCAACTGCCTCTACACTTGCAGACCACCTAGTCTTGCTCAGGGTGTTGTGGGTATATGTTTTGTAAGATTTCTCATCTTGGGTTGGAACCCACAAAGAATAGATACAAACGGTGGACGATTCAAAAAACGTTTGGGCTTCAGCAGATGTGTCGGCTGCATGTGCTTCTATTAAAGTGAAAGAGTGAGCAGCAGATGGTACGAAATAGGCCAGGTTATTCTTCTCAAGTATTCTTGACTGGACACCTTTTTACTTTCCAGCCATGTTTGCCCCACTGTCATAAGACTGACCTCTGCAGTATTTAATGTTCAACCCATCTTGTTAAATTTTTTTCAGTATTTCTTGACTAACTGTAACTATAAAAAAAGTCAACAAAACTTTCCACAACCTCTTAGTCATTTGCCTTGACATAGCGAACTACTTGGGTCACCTGCTCATTGTGGCTGGTATCTGGAGTGCAGACAAACATCAATGAAAAGTATGTAGCATCTGAAACATCTTTAATTATGTCTTGTCTTATTTTGTCGACAATCAAGCCAAGGAACTCGTCTTGTATATGTTTGGAAAAATAGCTAATCTGCCCTTTCTTGTGGAATTCAATATGCAGACGAAGGGGACTCTATAGCGTGATATAAGATCAACGATATTTAGAAATTTTCCACTCTGTGGATCACCAAAATAACTTCTTTTGTTCATTTAAACGGACTTCCACGCTCTGATAGAAAAACGACATCATCAATAATACAGTGCAGCACTGCTCTGCTGCGAGATTCCTCTTCTTTTATCCAGTCTTGCAGCTCTCTATCAATGCCTCCACTTCCGAGAGAAGACTAGAGTCTAGACTAGAGCCTTCCAAGAGCAAAAACAAAATTCATGGTCTGGTGACTTTTCATGGGCAGGCAATTTTTCACAAAGCTTTTTCCAATTAACAATCCCTTCCCCCTTAGCTAAGAACGATTTTGACTCAGAATCTGAGCCTGAGTGTCAAGATAATGTACAGGGAAAACAATATAAAGCGTTTTTGCTCTCACTGTAACCTAGCCATGATCTTTCAACTTTTGTCTCATTTTTTAACTGCTTTAGAAACCAATGATTACTTAAATTGCGACCTTCTCTATAGCTCTTACTGATGTCAGGATCACTTTCGCTTTCTGCTCTCATTTTTTAAAATAATCTTTCATAGTCAGGGAACCTGGTTCAAAAGGTCAGGGCTTACAATTGCAGTTTGCGTCCGATCCCTTCTATCTGAACTAGAGTCCTTGCCTTTACCACCTATACCCGAGGTCCAATCGCGTACACCTCCATGGTGTACATCTAGGCCGCGGCTTCGCGTGGACCTTTCACGTGGCGCATAGGACTCAGTTCACCCCGCGGCTCTCCGCTGTCACTTCATCTCGATTCTTGACATTTACCGAGGCCACGAAGTGATTTACCCTGACGGCTCGATGGCTGATGGTCACGTCGGCTTCGCGTATGTCCATGGAGGACATATTGAACAGCATCCCTTGCCCGATGGCTGCAGTGTTTTCACTGCAGAGCTGGTGGCTATATCTCGTGCTCTTGAGCACATCAGTTCATGCCCTGGGGAGTCGATTCTTCTGTGTACTGACTCCTTAAGCAGCCTACAAGCTATCGGCCAGTGCTACCCTCGTCATCCTTTGGTAGCGACCATCCAGGAGGCCATCTATGCCCTGGAACAGTCCGGTCATTCAGTGGTGTTTGTGTGGACCGCAGGACACGTCGGAATCCCAGGCAACGAACTTGCTGACACGCTGGCCAACCAGGCAACACGGAAACCGTTTATGGAGATCGGCATTCCAATAACTGATCTGGTTCGTTTTTACGTCGCCAGATTTTTCGGCCTTAGGAGACAGAATGACATAGTCTCAGTACGCATAACAAACTGAGTGCCATTAAGGAGACTACGAATGTGTGGCAGTCCTCCATGCCGGCCTCTCGCAGGGACTCTGTGGTTCTCTACCGGCTCCGCATTGGCCACGCTTGGGTGACCCACGGCTACCTCCTGCGCCGTGAAGACCCGCCTCAGTGTCGATGAGGCGCCGGGTTGACAGTGGCCCATATTCTGGTGCACTGTCCCACTTTGACTGCCGTGCGATGAAGTCTTCGGTTACTGGACTCGTTGCCGCTAATTTTATCCGACAACGCCTCATCGGCTGAATTAGTTTCACGTTTTATTCGTGAGGGTGGGTTTTATCATTTGATCTAAATTTTAGCGCATGTCCTTTGGCCCTCTGTGTCCTCCACCCTAGTGCTTTTAGGGTGTAGGCTTTAACGTGTTGCAGAGTGGCTGGCTTCTCCTTTTTATTCTCATGGTCAGACAGCCATGGTAATATGTTTTGTTGTTTTAATCTCTTCTACCTGTTTCTTGCGTTTCTGTGGTTTTGTTCTCCCCTTTTTTCCATTTAAGTGTTCGTTGTCCTTCCGTCGTTTTTATGGCTTCTCCTTTCTCTCCGTTTTGTGTTGTCAAACTTGCTTGTTTTATTCTCAACCTTGTGACATTGTTTTATTCGAAACATGGGACCGGTGGCCTAGCTGTTTGAGTCCTTCCCCCTCTTTTAAACCAACCAAATCTCTTCGGCCATGTACCAGGATCGTTAAAGTCAAACTGAAACTCAGAAGTTTCATCCGTTTGCTGAACACTAGCTGATGTTTCAGGAAGTAGTGTTTCACATAACTTCACAGTGTTGTCTATTACCTTCGTACTCGCGCCATCTTCGGTTTCTCCTGAAATCAAAAAATACAGGGTGTTTCAAAAATGACCGGTATATTTGAAACGGCAATACAAACTAAACGAGCAGCGATAGAAATACACCGTTTGTTGCAATATGCTTGGGACAACAGTACATTTTCAGGCAGATAAACTTTGGAAATTACAGTAGTTACAATTGGCAACATAGGATGGCGCTGCGGTCTGGGAAACTCTATAGTACGATATTTACCACATATCCACCTTGCGTAGCAATAATGTGGCGTAGTCTCTGAATGAAATTACCCGAAACCTTTGACAACGTGTCTGGCGGAATGGCTTCACATGCAGATGAGATGTACTGCTTCAGCTGTTCAATTGTTTCTGGATTCTGGCGGTACACCTGGTCTTTCAAGTGTACCCACAGAAAGAAGTCACTGGGGTTCATGTCTGGCGAATAGGGAGGCCGCCTCCTGTATGTTTCGGATATCCCAAAGCAATCATACGATCATCGAAATATTCATTCAGGAAATTAAAGACGTCGGCCGAGCGATGTGGCCGGGCACCATCTTGCATAAACCACGAGGTGTTCGCAGTGTTGTCTAAGGCAGTTTGTACCGCCACAAATTCACGAAGAATGTCCAGATAGCGTGATGCCGTAATCGTTTCGGATCTGAAAAATGGGCCAATGATTCCTTTGGAAGAAATGGCGGCCCAGACCAGTACTTTTTGAGGATGCAGGGACGATGGGACTGCAACATGGGGCTTTTCGGTTCCCCATATGCGCCAGTTCTGTTTATTGACGAAGCCGTCCAGGTAAAAATAAGCTTCGTCAATAAACCAAATGCTGCCCACATGCATATCGCCGTCATCAATCCTGTGCACTATATCGTTAGCGAATGTCTCTCGTGCAGCAATGGTAGCGGCGCTGAGGGGTTGCCGCGTTTGAATTTTGTATGGATAGAGGTGTAAACTCTGGCGCATGAGACGATACGTGGACGTTGGCGTCATTTGGACCGCATCTGCAACACGGCGAACGGAAACCCGAGGCCGCTGTTGGATCACCTGCTGCACTAGCTGCGCGTTGCCCTCTGTGGTTGCCGTACGCGGTCGCCCTACCTTTCCAGCATGTTCATTGGTCACCTTCCCAGTCCGTTGAAATTTTTCAAACAGATCCTTAATTGTATCGCTTTTCGGTCCTTTGGTTACATTAAACCTCCGTTGAAAACTTCATCTTGTTGCAACAACACTGTGTTGTAGGCGGTGGAATTCCATGCTTACAGCAGAAAGACGACGTACAGAATGGCGCACCCACAGACTGCGTTGTCTTCTATATCTTTCACATCACTTGCAGCGCGATCTGTTGTTGAAAATTGTAACTACTGTAATTTCGAAAGTTTGTCCGCCTGAAAATGTACTGTTGTCCCAAGCATATTGCAACAAACGGTGTATTTCTATCGCTGCTCGTTTAGTTTTTATTGCCGTTTCAAATATACCGGTCATTTTTGAAACACCCTGTATATAATCCATAGTGAACTTAAGAGATTTACTGTCCTTGAGTAATTTGTTTACGTCATTCCCTGTTGCGGTGGTGTTACAGTTACTGAGTCAATCCATATGAATTGGTCCAGTGAGGACTGCTTGACAATTTTTAAATATTTTGATTTTTTTTATGTGACTACCCTATAATTGAGAAGTTCAAAACAGCTTTAAAAATTACCTTGCACCGTTACTGATTTGCTGCCATTTTTATTTGTAAGTGCAAGACGATTTTCCAGTCTGGAGACGTTAGCGATAATTTGAAGAGCTCGGATTGGGATTAAGTTACAACTTTGCAATTAGTATGCTTGTTTTTAGAAAAGTCTCCTTTACAATATTGTCCATTACACAAAAATCCTAAATTCAATTTATATTATATAATCTTACCTGATGTTTTCTTTACTGACCACAGGCTTTTTGAAAAAGGAATCCTATTTTCGTGTCTGAGATAACACCTCACTTTTTTTCCTTTTTTTCCCCCTTCACTTATGCTACTTTTCTATACGTCGCCCCACTACTCCGTTTTCGACCATCCATTAGTATACAAGTTTAAATATACAAGAGAAGAACCTCGTCAATAAATTAAATGTGAATGTTTTTTTTTTTACATGATCAAGAACTTTTAACAGGTAATAAATGCGCGAGGAATGACTATTACATGACTGATTACGCTAAATATTAACATAGATTTGTATCAGTGAACAATAGCTAGCTGTGATGTAGATGTAGCGCATACAGTTCGTAATTAAGTGGTTGGATTAGGTCATTGTTAAAAAATGGATCAAATGGCTCTGAGCACTATGGGACTTAACATCTGTGGTCATCAGTCCCCTAGAACTTAGAACTACTTAAACCTAACTAACCTAAGGACATCACACACATCCATGCCCGAGGCAGGATTCGAACCTGCGACCGGAGCGGTCACGCGGTTCCAGACTGAAGTGCATAGACCGCACGGCCACACCGGCCACCTTAAGGTCATGGGTTCGATTCTGGGCCGTTCTTATATATTTACTGACTGAGTTACAATTCTGTATACTAAGTTTTATGTATACTGTTTACATTGCATCGCTAAGTATATTTTTAAGGTCTTGCCAAAGAACTTGATCTTCACACCTATCTCAGTGTATAACACACATTTAATTCCTAATAAATTACAATGAACCATGAAATTTTACAGAAATTTGATGTTGCGAACGTAATTCATCAGCAGTCAGTGTTCAGATTGGTTGGTTTGTCGGGTTAAAGGGGCCAGACTGCTACGGTCATCGGTCCCCAGTGTTAAGGCCAAGCGTTTCAATTACTTTAAATAGTCTGTAAAAGTACAGCTTCCAATTTTTTTTTAAAAGAAAGTCAAACGTTTTGTGTAATGTTTTGCCTAAAAGTATGAAATAAAAAATATTAGGGAAACGTTCGGTGCACCTCATCTTCTATTCATGATTTCGAGCATCATTCAAAGGCACGTAGAACGTTTCTCTGATCTACTTATTTCTTTTACACAAACCATTTCATAAAATATTTGACTGATTTCTTCCATTTTTGTATTTCAAGTTTTATTCAGAAAGCATGATCTTACTGACTTCTCATTTGCCTTCCTAACGTACTCGATTCGAATGAAGCCCTTTTGACATTTAAATACCGCACCAATGTATTTTTTTATGTGCAAAATAGCTAGGTCTTGAACAGATGAAATTTTTGACACTTCATTTACAGAAACTTTCGTGAAATAGTTCAATTTTTCCTCAGCTTATTAATTAAGTTCTCGTTCATTACCCTGATTACTTTCAAGCAGGTAAATATTTTCATGCCAAACTAGACCTCATGCTGGTCACTTTGATACCCCGTTTACCTGTTTCTCTTCCTTTGTTTGGCTATGAAAATTTGAACAAAACCTTATGGTGTAAGTTATAGGGAGTCGTGTTTTCACTCTGCTTACGAGTTTACAAAAACGTATCGAGTGTTAATCATATGATAAAATAGTCCTTTCTATGCTGTCATTTCCAAAATTTGTCGTTTCGATACCTTGAACCTTTTATGAGATACGACGATTTTTACGACCACTTGATTCGGACGTGTCGCGAGCGACCCGTCTATATAACAACCAATATCTCAAAGAATGAAAAGAAATATCATTCCTGTCTCAACTTTAAATACAATTTAGATATATTGGTTACATTTCATATGGTTACATTTCATATGCAGCAATGTATGGCTACACAATGTGATTTTAGCTCAGCAAACTCTTAAAAATTTCGTGCAACCATGTACTCAATTTCGTGCAGCACAGTAACTATGACGAATAACGAAAATAAGTTCTGACCTTTATCATTTAAGGATGTCAATATATAGGTTGCAGAATAATCAAATTGTTTTCACCGAATAGTTTTCTTAAAATCGGACGTTAAGTAATTCATAGCAGCCGTCGCGTCCGCTCCACTGCTTTGCGAAGAAGACACGTGGCTGTCGCTCTGTGTCGTGCGCGCTGCAGCGACAAGGTTCAAACACGCTTCAATTCAAACTTCGACAGTTGCAGCGGGAGACAGGCAGCGACACAGATGTTGCTCACGTAGGACACTTCTGTAACTACACCCGCGGTCGTGTTTTGTCGTGTTTTGTCTCCTCACTCACCCCACATGCAGCTTTTTCTAATACTGCAGTCAGTTTTTCAAATTTATTTGGTGGTTGATGTAAGTTCATCACTGAACAAAATGTTCTCCCTGCAGCCATGCCCTTGCCAATGGATCATAAGGCATAAACTAATCTATTATTGATTTCATAAGTACCACTTGCATCTGGTTTTGAAGTACTCACAAATGAAATCACAGCAGAGTATTTAGTTCAAATTAAATCCAAAGCAATTGCTAGGCCTTTTCTCCCACTGGCACACTCATACATTTTCACACACTGTGACCTACCACACTGTCTACATTATACAAATTTAGAAATTGCATCTGATAATATTCTCAAATTTATAATAATGTTACTGCACCCCTTGTAACTTACAGTAAATTTGTTGTAACTTTCTTGAAATGGTGAGAGCTTCTTTGATTATGCACTTGTCGAAGAATTACAATTAGAAACATCATTGCCAGGCTACATAACCTCTTGCACAGAAAGCTTGCTAAACTTGTTTGCTCTTAATTGTCATTTCTTGAAAATGCCTTTACGTTTCGTCGTCTTCAAGAAACACGACAAAACACACGTAAACAAGCACTGCAAACGCAAGTATAAATACTACTCGCAATCACACTTGAACAAAACTAACCGCGTGTTTGAAAGCGTGTTGTTTACAAACAGCAGAAACAAAAGAATACCGACCTTTGCATTCCAAGAATAGCCAACACACTCGGGAGTAAAAAAAAAAAAAATAAATAATAATAATAAAAATATTGACGTGCAATGTAGGGAACACAAAGATCTAAAATATATGCAGAAAAGTGGGTGTGGCACATAAACACACGTTATAGGAAAATTCTCATTAAATGCTTGAAAAAAAATTTTTTCAGCAAAATCGTTTTCAGAGCATTAAATAAAACCTTGATCTGTCGAAATATGATGAAAACCGAAAATCGACTTTTTTTTCGACCTGAACCACGGTGTGTTCCGCATAAGGTGGTTATGGGTGACTTCGGTGCTCAAGTAGGAAAAAAAATCGCATACAGGAAAACAGCTGGTAAGGAGAGTCTTGTATCAGACTAATTGATTTTGCCATGAGCAGTAACATAATTATTAAAAACACATGTATGCAAATGAAGGATATGAAGGAAAGTTACATGGAGCTCCACAAATGGGCTCACAAAAATTCAGATTGATCACTTACTCGTAGATAGACAACATGCTTCATATTTATTAGAGGTGGATAGCTGTCGTGGTGCAGATGGAGATAGTGATCATTATTTGGCTAGAATCAAATACACACAGGGTCTAGACAGTTATAGACAGACCAAGAAAACTATCACACCAAGGTTTGATGATACCAAGTTAAAAAATGATGAAAATACAGTACAACAGTATAAAACTACCTTGACAAATGGCCATAATGAAGCCGAAGAGCGCGCAGGAGAGGATATTGAAGAAAGGTGGGAAACGGTTAAAGGGATAATACATGAGACAGCTGAAACTGCACTGGGCAGAAAGAAGCAATCAAGAACCCAGAGTTGGTTTGATGAAGGCTGTAGGAAGAAGATAGAAGACAGAAATGAGGAAAGAAAACAATGCTGCAGAGCACAACTAGAGGTACAGTTGAAGAATACCAGGAGAAGAGAAGGGAAGCAGATAAGGAATGTAGGAGGAAATAGAGAGAATTTGAAAAACGGTGAAGTGATGAGTTAGAAGAGAGAAATACTGCTCAAGAAACAAGGAAATTCTATATAAGGGTTAAAGATATAAGGAAAGGATTACAATCCAGAGCTGTTTTCTGTAAAGATAAGGAGGGAAATCTGATTGGAGGAAGAGAGAAGATTTTAGACAGGTCGGTGGAGTATTTTAGTGAACTACTGAATGTAGGGTCGGAAAATGAAGGTGGGATAGATGCCGGTATGGCAGAAGAGGTGGAGCTGGAAGTAAACAGAGATGAAGAGCACCAGGAATCAGTAGCAAAATCCACACTGGAAGAAGTTAAAGTTAGCATCAATACTCTTAAAAAAATAAAGCTGCGGGAGAAGACAATATTACAGCAGAAATGATAAAATATGGTGGAGAAAAACTAGTAAGGGTTTTGCATGAGATTACAGTGGAAATATGGCGGAAAGAAAATTTGCCGAAACAGTGGAGTACAGCAAAATAGGTCAAATGGCTCTGAGCACTATGGGATTCAACTACTGAGGTAATCAGTCCTATAGACCTTAGAACTAATTAAACCTAACTATCCTAAGGACATCACACACATCCATGCCCAAGGCAGGATTCGAACCTGAGACTGTAGCAGTCTCGCGGTTCCAGACTGCAGCGCCAAGAACCGCACGGCCACTTCGGCCGGTGGAGTACACCAATACTCTGCCCTATACAGAAGAAACATGACAAAGCTGACTGCGGAAATTATAGAGGAATTGCGTCGCTCTGTATAGTATGTAAAGTATTAGGAAAAATCATGACTGGGCAGTCAAGAACATACGTAGAAGAGTATCTCAGAGACTACCAGTGTGGTTGCAGAACTAATAAATCCACTACAGACCAGATTTTCACTAACAGACAGATCCCTGAAAAATGTTATGAGTACAGCATCGGTGTACGCCAGCTGTTCATTGACTTCAAACAAGCTTATGATAGTATCAAAAGGGATCAACTTTGGAAGGCAACGCAAGAGACTGGAGTCCCCAACAATCTTATCAACAATCTGATAAGATAGGTTCAAATGACTTTGAGAAGAACAATATGCAAAGTAAAGATCGAGGGCACTTTATCAAAGGCATTTGAAGTTAACCAAAGACTGTAGCAGGGTGATGTGCTCTCCACTATTCTGTTATTGTCGCCATGGAGATTGTAAGGCAAAAGACACAAAGCAACAACCCTGGGGGAACACTTTTTAATGGGATGACTCAGGAGCTTGCTTATGCGGATGATATTGATTTGTTATCCAGGAGGAAACAGGACCTGAAAAAAAAGCTTGAAAAGGTAGAAAGATATGGCGCAGAGTTGGGGCTGACCATTAATCAGTCAAAGACCAAGTATTTAACATCTAGGAAAAGATATAGTGAAGGAGAAAGAAGCATGGCTTTGAACGGAAAAGAACTTTAAATGTCTTGGGTACTGGTAAGTGAGAATAATGATATGAGAGAAGAAATACATGGAAGGATTGCAGCTGGTAACAGGAGGTACTTTGCACTGGTTAAAGCGTTTAAAGTAAGCAGCGTTAGTCGGAATCTGAACCTGATGGTGTATCGTACAGTAGTTAGACCTGTGCTGATGTATGGTTCGGAGACCTGGACTATTACACAAAACAATGAGGAGTTGTTACTGAGATGGGAAAGGAAGATACTTAGGAAAATCTACGGGCCAGTGAATGATAGGGATTTTTGGAGAATCAGAAATAATAAGATCAGAGATTTGTACAAGGAACAAGATATCATGACTGAAATAAAGAGTAATAGACTATGTTGTTTGGGACATGTAGAAAGAATGGTAGAGAACAGCACAGTCAAGAAAGTTTTCAAAGGAAAACCCGGTGGACGTCATATAAGGGGCAGACCGAGGACCAGATGGCTAGACGACGTGGAAGAGGGCTTGAGAAGAATGGGAGTGAGAAGATGGAGAGCCAAGGCAGCCAGCAGAGAACAGTGGGCGGAGGTTGTCCAGGAGGCCAAGGCCAACAAGGGCTGTAGCGCCAAGGAGTAGTAGTAGAAGAAAAAGAATGTGTTTAGTAACAAAACTTTTAACTTCCATCTTGTGTTATCGACTTTTAAAAGAACATGGATGTTTTGTTACTCTATTCTGAAATACACAATGGAAATTTTGGAAAACGCACAATCGTAATCATGCCTTCAAAAGATGTGTAAATGTTAAATGATGTGGTTTATGTCATTAGTATTTCTGTATGTTATTTTTAAAAAATGTGTTTCCTCAAAAATGTATTTTTTGTGTTTATCAAGTTTTGAAGAAAAAAAGAACACTCCTCTATTGTAAACGAAGACACTTGTGAAAAATGATACATACTTAAAGTATTCTTATTTTATCCAAATCCCGTTTTTTACAGAAAAGTTTCAAAATTTCTATCTATAACGTCACAAAAAATTATACGCTATTGACAAAATGACTGGCACACACAGTTGAAAATTGATTTTTTTTTGCGAATAATTCCTGTAGACTCGAAAATGTTAACCTTCTGTTCTCCAGTGCTTCCCAGTTAAACTTGTGGATTATTTCTGTAACTTGTACTGACCCATCTGACTGGTAACGAACATACTGATAAGCCAAAACACCGCGACGTTTTATCCCCCCTGGTGGCGTTGCGGCACGTAACGCGGTAACAAAAGTATGTAGCGGAGCAGACACGGACGGAGGATCACCCTTGAAAAGGTATGGGCTACAAATGGGGAAATACACTGAGATAAACGACTTTGACAAAGGGCTGATTATTATCTCGCAGAGCCTGTGAACGATTATTCCGAAAACGGCGAAGCTGGTCGAATGTTCACGTACTACTGTCGCGAGAATCTACAGGAAGAGATAGGACACCACTAGTCGCTAAATAATTGGACGTCCATGACTCTTCACAGAACATGCAGCTTAGAGGCTTTTCTGCTCCGTAAAGTAGGATAGGTGGTGACCTGTGCCGAAAGAGGCCGAAAGAGCACAGTGCTGGTGCATCCACAGGTGTTTCGGTGCACACCATTCATCATACATTGTTGGGCATAGAGTTCCGCAGCAGACCACCTCTATGTGTTCACATGTTGATCCACTGACGTCGTTAATTACGATTGCAGTGGGCACGGGACCAACGGCATTCGACCGTCGATCAATGGAAACGTGTCGGTTCTTCGGGTGAACCACATTTTTTCTACGCTAAGCCGATGCTCGTCTCCTCAAACGCCGTCATCGAGGTGAATGGCGGCTGTAAACGTGCAGAGCGCCCTGGACACAGGTTGGCGGGAGCAATATTATGCTGTGGGCGACGTTCTCCTGCACTTGCACGGGATCTGTGGTACCCATCTGTCACTAACGGCGCTATCACTACATGCGCAAATCAGCGGCCCGTTATTTATTTGAATTACATGGCCAGTGGGTAGACATCTAATGCTAACAAACTGTCAGATCTCTGATACTCAGAATCAGTAATGTACTTCATTCCAAAGATGGACAAACAGTATATCTAAGCAGGTGATCATAATGTTTTGCAGTGGCGCTGACTTGGAGGGGGGGGGGGGGGGGGCAAGGTACTTTTTGCCTCCCTCCCCAATAGTTAAAAGTAGGGTCCTCGTCTCTCCCCCCCTCCTCCCCCCCCAGTATTCAAACATACATTTCTCACCGCTCTCTCCCCCTTCCTCATCCTTTGCTGGGAAATTAGTTAAAACTTGCACATACATTTTTGCATAATAATATGTAATGATTATGTAGGAAAAAAATACCGATTTTACGAGCTATTGCGTATTTCTTTCTGCTACTCCTCCAACCTCTGCATATGACGAACTGTCGTGATAGCATTTGTCCCCTGCATCTGTGTTATTCGCACCCTTTTACTGTACGGAGGTATGCGGGGAATCGAAAGCTCACCACGAGCTCGCAGCGCTTTGGCTGCTAGGACGAGCCCCACTTCCTTCCACAGCAGCCTGCTGGCAGTTTGTAAAAGAAACTAATGAGCAATAGTGACACCGAATTTGATGTCGATCGCTAGAGGGTTAGGTAACGTTAAGGACTCTTCATTCATTTTTGTAAATTCTATTGACAATCACTAGGTACATACAACACCACATAAATCAGCACCGGCTCCAGGGATTTTGCCGCCCCGCGCGAACATGTCAAGCGCCCCCCCCCCCCCTCCACCTCCTTCCCCCTTTTCCGACATAGTCAACTTTTCCCACAATATAGTTCATACATGACGCCTTATTTTGACATATGGCACTCATTCGTTTCTTTGTTGTGAATATGTCTTTAAGATCAAAGCAGCACTCAGTGATACGTTTACATTGCAATACATTTTAAGCCATTTTTGTTGGAGGAAACGTTTCTTTCGTAAATCGGAGCACACTGCTTCTGTACCATAGATACTTTTCAGTAAGACCCTTGATTTTACGAATAATTTGTATTTCCAATTTATTCTCACATTCCTTCATTTACAAAAGATGGATTTGCCGCCCCCAAAAATCTGCTGCCCTGGGCGATGGCACGGTTCACCTCCCCCCGCCCCCCCCCCCCCGCCCGCCCCCTCCATAGAGCCGGCTCTGACAATAATCAACAATATTGTTACATGGCTACTTCTTGTTCGGCGCACAGTACTGTTACGCAGGCTGCAGCTAATGTTGGCAGTGAACGTAAATATTCCAGAGCTGGGCATCGCCATCTTTCATCCCGTACTGTCCAGTTTAAAATGGACAAGTTTATAATTAGGAAGAAATGTGACAATGTGGCAAGTGTTTGCGATGGTGAAGCTAGACCCAGTGTTAGTGGTGCTGTGTGACAACAAAGACAGTTCGAGTCCAGTCCTGTCCTGGGAGCAGCAGCAGCCGAGGGCCATGGGTGACCAGTACAGCCACCTTCGTCCCATGGTTGGACAGAGCAGGCCAAATGGGGCGGAGGACGGCGGGGACAAGGGACTGTAACAGTCTCCGGAATCGCCGGCAGTAGAGCGGCGTGCGTCGCTACGCCTCGACGGGGGGCGACCAGGCTAGCACGGCTGACTTCCATCGTCGGACGGCCTTGATCACCGCAGCAGCGGTGTCGGCAGTCCAGGAGTGCTGAGGTGGCTGGACTCGCGAAACAGCGTGCAGGCGTCACACAGACATTACGCTTCTGCAACCTAGCTGAATAATGGGATACTTCCAGATACCACTGTATCACTCTGCACTGCCCCTTGACGTTATTGAACTTGCTCGGCCTTCTGACGAGAAACCGTGCGGTGGGTCCCGGCTTCAGCTCTGCCACCTGGAGTCCCTGGTTCAACCATCGATGGTCCGCAACACCTCCCTGTATTTGAATAAGCATGCCTATACTAGTTTATTTGGTGCTTCAGTGTATTATTTCCTTCAAAGTCGTTCTTTTCGGCAGCTACACTCTGAAGAAGTCATTGTTCCCAGTCTTGGAAGCAGCACGAAAGGCTTCAACTGATAGCGCCTTTAATATTTTGGTCATATATTCCAGAGTCCCAAAATGACGTGCTGTTAAGACATTTTTCAATTTCGGGAAAGGGAAAAAATGACAAGATCTCATATCAAGTGAATAGGGGGGGGGGGCGGAGAGGGGGAGGGGCTGTGAAGCAACAGGAAAGCCTTTTGAGGTCAATCGATCTGAATATTCACTCAATAATGGAAGTGGAAACAATGGCCGCTTTGCCTTCCTTGATGTACTGGGAGGAAGGTTGATGGTAAAATGGGGCATGCCATTTGTAGAAAGTCAGGACATGCTGATTTATATCTACAGGTTGATAATTTTGACCATCTGTATGAGTGAGAAGGGTTACTTCGTACCTTGGTTCATTTGGCTCACGTCATCTGAGACCCTGAAAGTTTGTCAGCCGAGGTAGCTCGTCTTGAAGGCCAGAGGCGGCGTTTGACGTCGGCGACCACGGTTAGCCTCGCGCCTGTGGAGCCTCGCAAAAATGTTGTTCAAGTTGTTAAAATTTTAACTGTTTAGTTATCCGTGTTCAAGTTGTTAAAATTTTAGCTGTTTAGTTATCCGTGTTTATTTCTGTACGATTGTAGTAGTATTTACCTAGGGTCGCCTGGCAACATTATGAAATTTAAGCTCCTATTACATGATGCACCTAAGGTGTATACCTATGCAGCAGTGCCCAAATCGTACATGTTTGGAATTAGACTGATCCAGATAGACCAATTACACAAGACACGCAGGATATACCTGCCGCAAATCTGCGCTTACGCAGTAGACATCAATAATGCACGAAACTCACAGACTCGCCTGTACAAAATTTCTGGCTACGTTTCTTTTTATTACTAAGTGAAAAATTGGTTATTTGTTAACTGTAAATAAGTTGTTACTTATACCGGTGCTTAGGAACATTTATCATTGTGTTTTGATTTATTTCATATTTGTAAGGTAAGTCAGTATCCTAATACATTTCTTATCCTGCTTGTCTGTCGTAAATTTTAGATAAATATTTCCTAAATAATTTTTATATTTTAATATATTTTTATTCTGTCATTACACATTGAAGAAAGAAAAACTTATTCTGCTATGTATGATGATCATATATCCTATTATCTCCGTGTTATAACATTGAGTAGTTTACGTAATGTACATATCAACCGATCTAACAAAAAATATTTATTAGATCTAAATGTCTGGATGACACCCAAGAGACAGAGACATAGGAAGGACATGGGAATTCAGCGAATGAAATGATGAAGAAAGACTGAGACGGTTATATTCAACAAAGCTATAAGTTCGAGTATGATGAAATTTCTTAACAAACCTTCTTCAGGTGTAACTGCTCCAGAGGCCTCTGATGAATCTGTCCTCTAAGTTTTTTTTAGTTTCTGAAACAGGACCAGCTTCAGGGTCGAATGAATCTCTTACCCTTTGTGATATAGTATCACAGCGAGCTGAAACTGCTGTGATCCAAGATTCTGGGCCGAATGATGGGTTAAAAAGTTAAAAGATATGCAACTCAGAAGAAACAAGAGCAGACTGTTCATTTAAGAGAATCAGTTATAGAATTAGATGCGGGGAAGTGCGTATTTCCAGTAACAGATTCTCAGCGTCTTGACGGTCCTCAACGCACAATCTGGAATTATAGAGCTTATCGAGAATCCCTTAACCTGAACTGTGGTGGAAACCATGGAAATTTGATAGATGTATTTAAATTGTTACCCAAATATGATGTAACACTAAGAGAGCACTTGCAACGTATTAATGAAAAGCAGCTTTGTCAACATTATGTGAGCCATGAAATCTAAAGTGAATTAATTACTTTACTAACCAAGTCTGTTATTAACGAAATTATGCACAAAGTCAAACAAGTAACATACTATGTCTTCATGCTCGATTGTACCAGGGATGTGAGCCTTGTGGAAGAAACGCGAATAATATTACGATTTTGCAGTTCCTGAACTGGATAGATAGAGGAACATTTCATTGGGTTTATTGCCTTTGCAGAGACAATGGGAGAGTATTTAACAAGTTCCCTTTAAAGGAACTAGAAAATAATGGCCTAGATACTCAAAACTGTCTAGGATAGGATATGATGTAGGCGCCAATATGGTTGGCATTAATAAAGGTGTCAGAACCAGAATACTCAATAGCAATCCACGAGCACATTTCTCGGCGTGCGGATGCCGTTGTTGAAATTTACATTTGACAGATGCAGCTTACATTTCTAAAATATCTGAGATATTTATCGGCTTTATCAGTAAAGTTTAAATTTTCCTTACAAAGCGAAGCAAGTGTTCGAATCTTATAAAAACTGAATTAAAATTGACATTAAAACGTCTGTCTGAAACACGATGGGAAAGCAGAATCGCAGCAGTAAAAGCAATATTTTTTCAGTTTACTGATGCCATCGAAAGCGTGAATGAGTTGAAAAATAAAGCTGATGATTCCAAAACTCTTAGCGACTGTGAAGTAGTCTTCAACCAAATGTTAACTTTTGAGTTTCTTTCCAGAATGAAATTTGAGTTTGTTGTTGCAATGCACGTGTGATACGAGATTTTACTACGTGTGAACAATATAATTAAGGTTGCGGTTACAGTGGCTCCAATAACGGTGGAGTCCGCCGATGGCCGACATCAGCCGGAGACGACCCAACTTTTCAATCAGTACGCCACTATGTGCGTGGTCACACTATAGCCGATCTTATCTTCCGAATGTACAGACTTCGGACGACAATCGACGAATTCAGTATCAGTTTGTTTTTTTAGGTCAAATCGACTGACGTCTCGCATACGAAATATGGAGCGTGAGAAACTGACAATTTTAGTCTAAGAAAGAGTGAGTTTGTGGCATCCTGTAAATGAAAAAAAAAACCTAATGGGGATATACACTAGGTAATCAAAAGTATCCGGACACCCCCCCCCCCCCAAAAAAAAATACGTTTTTCATGTTACGTGCAGAATGGAGCGCTCCGCGGAACTCGCGGACTTCGAACCTGGTCAGCTGATTGGGTGTCATTTGTGTCATCGTCAGCTGATTGGGTGTCATTTGTGCCATACTTCTGTAGACGAGATTTCCACACTCCTAAACATCCCTAGGTCCATTGTTTCCGATGTAATAGTGAAGTGGAAAAGAGAAGGGACAAGTACAGCACCAAAACGTACAGGCCGACCTCTGGTAAATGTCAAACGACGCCTTGCTTAGTGTAAGGAGCGTAAATATTGAACGACTGAACGGTGGAAAAACGTTGTGTCGAGTGACGAATCACTGTACACAATGTGGTGATCCGATGGCAGGGTGTGGGTATGGCGAATGCTCGGTGAACGTCATCTGTCAGCGTGTGTAGTGCCAAAAGTAAAATTCGTAGGCGGTCTGTTATGGTGTGGTCGTATTTTTCATGGAACGGGCTTGCACCCCTTGTTGTTTTGCGTGGCACTATTACAGCACAGGCTTTGTTTTAAGTACCTTCTTGCTTCCCACTGTCGAAGAGCAATTCGGTGATGGCGATTGCATCTTTCAACACGATCAAGCACCTGTTCATAATGCACAGCCTGTGGTGGAGTGGTTACGCGACAATAACATCCGTGTAGTGGACTGGCCTACACAGAGTCCTGACCTGAATCCTATAGAACACCTTTGGGATGTTTTGGAACGCCGAATTCGTGCCAGGCCTCACCGACCGACATCGATACCTCTCCTCAGTGCAGCAGTCCGTGAAGAATGGACTGGCATTCCCCAAGAAACCTTCCAGCATCTGATTGAACGTGTGCCTGCGAGAGTGGAAGCTGTTTTCAAGTCTAAGGGTGAGCTAACACCATATTGAATTCCAGCATTACCGGTGGAGGGCGCCACAAACTTGTAAGTCATTTTCAGCCAGGTGTTCGGATACTTTTGATCACATAGTGTAGTTCGGAACTGAAATCGCAAGCTTATTTGATACCTCAAATTCGCAAAATATTTATTGGAAATTTTAGGCATAGATTATAACATCAAAAACCAATTTGTTCAAGCGATAAGGGTGACGTATCTTATATACTTAAAACTACTGTACTGGATTTTTTGTGGTAGTTGTTATTAGTTGTCTACAAATTATTGTTACTGCTTAGTGGCGTTTAGTGCCAATAAGGTATGATTCTGTTAATATGAAGTGGTTCGCCAATGATGTGTACGGTATGTACTTCCCCTGTTAAGTGCTTTAGGTTTTCAGAGTATCTTGTGGCTACACTTTATGCTTGTCTTTCACTCGTGGGCTACATAACATTCATCGAAGGTTAATTGACGTACGTCTGGACAACTTGAAATAAATACAGCGAAAGAGAGTGTTTATAATTTTCTTTTCTGGGTTACCATGAATGATCTCGATTATGTAACAGAACGTTCCCCCGGTCATCTCATATATTTGTAAAACTCGTCTGATTTTTCAGACAACTGTGGACGTAGTGTATAGTACTCGCCACGTTCTTTACGAGACAGGAAAGCTCGCATTCAGCATCTCTTTAATTGCAGAAGTCGCTATGCAGCACTCGTATCCAGGCGCATAGGCGTCGTAGTATCCACCCTACCCTATGAGATTAAAATCTAAACTACTTCATACACAGAATAGATTCTAACTAACCTCCTTGGCCCTGCCAAAAACTGACGAAGGACATTGGACGCTGTCGGCCGATGTTATCGGGCGCACTCTGGCGACGGTGTCTGATGACCGTTGTCGGTGTCACTGTGAACGCAGCCTAAACGATGGCATCGGTCCAAACTGAACCTGACAGTCGCTATTGATACTTAAGTTCATTTCGTTGCTGGATTCAAGAATTCCGTCATACGGGAATTGAAACAAGCGCTGCAGAAGCTCGATTGTTCGTAGAAAAAGTAGTTACGAAATTCATGAACCTATACAATCTGTTGAAATGCAGAATAGAGTTAACTTTTTTTAAGACAATAATAGGTGCTATAATAGTCGACACTGAATGTCGATTCAAAGCACTCAGCGAATATTTTGAACGATTCGGTTTTATTTACGACATTACTTATTTGAAATCTTTATCCAAAGAGGACCTTCTCAAGCATTGTAATGATTTAGGTTCAATACCTCGAGAAGGGGAAAATAGCGACATACAACCTTTCGAACTGTATGAGGAACTCCATAGTACTCAATCAAAGACGGAAAACAACTTATTCGGTACATTTTTGAGTGAGAGATGATGTAATACCACGAGGAGGAACTATATTGGCCAGTATACAGGAGATATTTGATGATGCATTACCTCTGACGGAAGGAAAGTAATTTCAGAAGAGTAAGAAAGAGAAATCATTAGCTTTTTCACACCAAACTATGTGGTTCATTAGGGACTTAAGAGATAATCCTCTCTTCTTAGGTTTCCTGCAGCTGTGTGATGCTGTCACTGCCAAAATTAATGAATTCCCTCACCAAATTAGACAGTATGTTACTTGTGGCCAATCACACCCTGATTATGGCGTATAAAGTCATTCCCCATAATGACATCAAAATCCCACGTTTGCTTCATTAACGCTTCAATGTCAAACTCGTATGATCATCCATCATTGTCTGATTTGTCAAAACATGTTCCTGCAGGTTTTATTACTTCAGACCTAAACCACCAATATAACACTGAGGCGGCTTTAAGGCCTCTTTATCACCAGAGGATAAAAATGCCCCAGTCGATCAAAGTTCACTATTTTCTGCCTTCCATTTTCCCAACAAAATCACACTTGCCATCTCTTGCAACCTCAGAAAATTAACTGGGTTAACAGTTCTTTCTGGGGGTGGGAAATGGTAGCTGCACCTGCCCCCTGTACGTTTTCCTGATTAGATTGCCCATTCCCCTGTAAGTCTGAAAGCCAACCCAGCTATGGTTTACTTTTCCCGATGATCAAAGAAAGTTTATGCTTATGACCAACGTGATATGTTGGTCTCTTGTGACAGGTATTGGGTTACTTTGGTAAAACTCTGAAGCATTTCCTGGTGAACAGATGCCACATTTTCTGGTGTGCGGGCACGTTTTGAAATGTTTTTTGACTTGTTCAAAATAGATCCTGTCCAACACCATTTTCGGACAAAGCATTGCATGGCTCCCTTTGCTGCCACTTTGACACCATTAAACTTCTCATCAAACAGCTGGCCACACTGTTCCCATGAGTGGGTTGTCACGTAACAGTCCACGACAAACACCCACTGCTCCACTGTGAATATAATCGTCCCCATTGCACATATCCACTCTCACTGACACAGCCCACAGTATGCTCTGAACTGGTGTGGATCACATGGTGGGCGTACACGTGGTGTGTGCATATGGTGTAGTTATACACATATATTCACCTCCAGTCATATCCACTCGTCTGGGCCACTTTTATTTACCCCACACTGTTTTGATTTTGTTGGCAGCTTTCTTGCTGGGAGCGCATCAGAGACACAGTTACAAACAAACAAAAAACAGAATTTAGTTAGTAACAATAGTACAATCAAAGCAAAGATGAGAAAAAATGTCTGCAGAGGACACAGTTCTCTGATCATCTGTGCTGCTAGCTCACATAGACATTTGCCAGCAGATTGGCGATATGAGACAAAAGGCAAAGGCTAGCGATACTCCCATTAGTTGTGACATGTAGAGATGGTGGCATGGTGCACTGAAGCGTAATGGGACCCATGAGCTCTGGATGTGTGGCGAAGCAGCGACTGCGATGGTGAGGCAATGATGACAGTGATCTTGATGCCTGGACCATAATAGGCAGCTGAGGAGAAACTGTAGGACAGCAGTGTGAAAACTCACTGTTGGCTGGGACATGGCATCGGCCATAGGCAGCACCCCACGTGGTTGGTGCTCGTGCCCAGCATGCATGGGCATGTCTCATGATTGATACCAGTGGACTGCACCTTGTGGCACAGACAAAATCCACACACTACAGTGCTGACTAACATAAGGCGGCTGCAGGGCTGCATAAAAAACAGTGGCTCTTCACTGGAAACAAACACACTCATGTCGACACCCATCTATGGAAATATAATTATGTCTGAATTCAACTAATGGGACCTATCTTGCTTTTTTAATATCAGCTGTGCTGGATGGAAGCAGGCCAGACCAGCGAGTTGGCATCCGGGGTGGGTAGTCTTTCAATAATAATAAAATAATTGGCAAAACATGTTGTCCGCTTTATTATCTGTTGGTGGATACATTGGCATGCCTGTGGGAGACACCAGACATTTGGAGGGGCTGTTATGTCCAAAGTGTGGAATACATTATAGGGCTAAGGAAAGGCTAGACATGTCTCGACCGTCGCTCTGTTACTCGTGTCCGAGACCCCATGTGAGTTTTTTCCCATGCTTCCATTGCTTGAGAGCTGCAGTTGACTTTCCCTAAGGCATCTCTCAGCAACCCTTAAGATGTGAGCTATGCTCAATCCAGTATCACATGCTAGAATGGTACACGGTCCATTAAGAGTGGTCTTCCAACAAGCAGCAGTCTTAACCAACGAAACAAATTAAAAAAAAAAAAAATTGTCCCAATTCGCTGTAAATGGGTGGCTTCCTGCATATCAAATTCTAAGTAAGTCAGATCACCCTACTCTCAGGACTCAGTCCTGGATTGATTAGCAATCATTCCAGCCAATGTGTGCCACAGATCACATTTCACAGCGCAGAAATGCTGTCACACGTGTGTATGAAAAGGCCACGTGCAGAATCACGGTTTGAGGGGGTCTTTGTGTTTGGTTTCTGTTTGAGCTAGGAACATGGGCTAAAAGGTTTTTGGTTTAGCCCAGACAAGCGGCCATTTGTACAGCCATTCGAACATCTGTCTTACTGTAACTGTGTTACATTATATTAAGCAAGGTTTGAACGTCAAACAGGAGCTGGCGCCTAAGCAAATTGTGCAAAGTGGTTAATTCCTTTCGCAAAAGATTTTAATTAGACTAATTTATTGCTCAACTAATGATAGCATTTGTATGTACACCGTTCGTAGTTCACATGCAAAAAAACAGTAACCCTCGTTTGAATTTTACATGCAGAAACAGTCACCTTTAAAGAACTGTGGACTCTAGCGAGACTGATGGTTCAAATTTTGTCCACTGGTATATCGGATCGTGGTCTAAGATAAGTTTTAACCATCTGAAAAAATCTTGCTTCGTGTGGATTTGGCATGGAAAAAAACACGTATTTCTGGGACGATTTTGAAGTGCACAATCTTTATACCTTAAGCTTGTAGGAATCAATGAAAAATTTCCACGAAGGTAAATAAATGGGTGAAATTGAAACAATTTTTTTATGCAATGGTCTTCATCCGTTGTCGAGATATTGTGGTTTAAGATCGAGCTAAACGTAGCTTGTAAAATTCGTTCTTACTTCACCTGAATGCGCGGGAGCAGTTTAAACTGAAACATAATCATTCTTACGATAAAATTGAAAACTCGTTTTCAAAAATCTAGTTTTATTCGGATTTTACGCTCAAAAACCTTTTTGGTAAGTTCTTTTACCGCGCTACTTTTATGTTTCAGACTTACGCAAATAAGTTCAGATTTTGGAAGAAGGTGAAAAAAATATATGTAATTAATTGGTCGTTCTGTTATTTTGGGAAAACTTTATCCGTTGCCAGGATAAAACCGTCTGACGTTGCACATAATATGCACTTAAAATCCGGTTTTGCGCGAATCGTATGTGTCAAGACGGTTTAAAGTGACACAGATGATAACAAAAAATATAGATTCTTACGATAATTATAAGAAGCATTTACAAAAATCTTTCATCGTTCTGGTATTATATGCGAAAAAGCATGCGTGTGCACATGAAACTGTGCTTCGTAGAAATCGTAGCATTTGAAGCGCTGCATTTGGATAGATCTTTTTTAAACTGAGTATTACAGTTGATTATTGTTTCCCTGTTTACACATTAAAGATTTTATTCATCAGTGGCTTAAAATCATCGAAAACTCTTCGCATGCGCGAAACAATGAATGTAACAAACGAGAATTATGCCCAGCCTTGCACAAAATGACCTAGACTTATTGTTTGATACAGCATTTAAAGCTTTATCGATGACCACGCAGTTGGTTAAACTAACTCGAAAATTACTGTGTAAATAACTCTCAGACTAGAGGTCACCTGAATTCCAACACATAGAAAATTTTTTACTGCGTTATCTTCAAAAATTACTATGCTGTTTTGTAGAAATTTACTTTCGGACTGAACATGATTGATTGTGCCGGCCGCGGTGGTCGAGCGCTTCTACTTCTACATCTACATACATACTCCGCTATCCACCATACGGTGCGTAGCGGAGGGTACCTCGTACCATAACAAGCATCTTCTCTCCCTGTTCCACTCCCAAACAGAACGAGGGCATCTAGGCGCTTCAGTCCGAACCGCACGACTGCTACGGTCGCAGGTTCGTATCCTGCCTCGGGCATAGATACGTGTGATGTCCTCAGGTTAGTTAGGTTTAAGTAGTTGTAAGTTCTAGGGGACTCATCAGATATTAAGACCTATAGTGCTCAGAGCCATTTTTAGAACATTATTGATTTCCCCAATTTTGGTACAGGACTGAAAAGTTGATAATATTTCGTCGTGCATTCATTGTTTCGCAGTAGTTCTGTTTATGTCAACCAATCATACCTATACTTAATTCAGATTAAATTATTCACCTGAGTTCTCTAGCTGCGGCTTCTTAATTTTCAATTTTTACTATTGAAGACTTTAAATAAACAGTGACAAGAATTTGAAGATAAGAAATAACAACTAGATGTATGCTTTTCAATAGTTTATCGTTTTACAAACAGCCTGTTGCCTTCTGTTCCGGGTTCTTGGGCCAACGTTCATCTGACGATTTTTCTCACGTTTCGCCAGCACGAGTGGCTAAAAGTTTCGACCTTCATTACTTGTGGTGAACTGGAGCCGAGCTTGCGGCCGCAAACTATATGTACCTGGTGCGTCAATGTCCAAGGGCTTCTCCGCGGTCATTTCCGGAGTAATTCTCCTCTTGCTACCTGCAACGTTTTTTCGCTGCAGCACGGGAAGCCAGAATTCATTTACCTTGAGGCTTTCTTCTTTCTTGATGTTTCTGCATTTCTATAGCTTCTTTGAACAAGCAGGTGTGATAGCTCTTCTCTACAGCCAGGGCTTAGGTGTCGGCGAAGTTTACTAAGTGGTCGGTCTCAGACAGCACGTGCTCTGCCACGGGTGATTTCTCCACCTGCCCTAACCTGCAATGTCGCTTATGTTCTGTGACCCTGGTGTTTATTGATCGTTCAGTCATTCCAACATAAACTTTTCAGCGTGGTATACGGTATATTCGTGACATTACAAGCGGGTCCCTTTTCTCCTTTGCCGATCCTAGACACTCTATGATCTTTGTCAGTTTGTAAACAGTCTTTACGCCGTGTTTGCGCAATATACGTCCGATTGTGTCCGTCACTTTGGGAATGTGTGGCAGAAAGGCTGTACCCGAAATTTCTTTTTCGGATGTGTCACTTTGCTGAGTGTCTGACTTGTAATACACTCCTGGAAATGGAAAAAAGAACACATTGACACCGGTGTGTCAGACCCACCATACTTGATCCGGACACTGCGAGAGGGCAGTACAAGAAATGATCACACGCACGGCACAGCGGACACACCAGGAACCGCGGTGTTTGCCGTCGAATGGCGCTAGCTGCGCAGCATTTGTGCACCGCCGCCGTCAGTGTCAGCCAGTTTGCCGTGACATACGGAGCTCCATCGAAGTCTTTAACACTGGTAGCATGCCGCGACAGCGTGGACGTGAACCGTATGTGCAGTTGACGGACTTTGAGCGAGGGCGTATAGTGGGCATGCGGGAGGCCGGGTGGACGTACCGCCGAATTGCTCAACACGTGGGGCGTGAGGTCTCCACAGTACATCGATGTTGTCGCCAGTGGTCGGCGGAAGGTACACGTGCCCGTCGACCTGGGACCGGACCGCAGCGACGCACGGATGCATGCCAAAACCGTAGGATCCTACGCACTGCCGTAGGGGACCGCACCGCCACTTCCCAGCAAATTAGGGACACTGTTGCTCCTGGGGTATCGGCGAGGACCATTCGCAACCGTCTCCATGAAGCTGGGCTACGGTCCCGCACACCCTTAGGCCGTCTTCCGCTCACGCCCCAATATCGTGCAGCCCGCCTCCAGTGGTGTCGCGACAGGCGTGAATGGAGAGACGAATGGAGACGTGTCGTCTTCAGCGATGAGAGTCGCTTCTGCCTTGGTGCCAATGATGGTCGTATGCGTGTTTGGCGCCGTGCAGGTGAGCGCCACAATCAGGACTGCATACGACCGAGGCACACAGGGCCAACACCCGGCATCATGGTGTGGGGAGCGATCTCCTACACTGGCCGTACACCTCCGATGATCGTCGAGGGGACACTGAATAGTGCACGGTACATCCAAACCGTCATCGAACCCATCGTTCTACCATTCCTAGACCGGCAAGGGAACTTGCTGTTCCAACAAGACAATGCACGTCCGCATGTATCCCGTGCCACCCAACGTGCTCTAGAAGGTGTAAGTCAACTACCCTGGCCAGCAAGATCTCCGGATCTGTCCCCCATTGAGCATGTTTGGGACTGGATGAAGCGTCGTCTCATGCGGTCTGCACGTCCAGCACGAATGCTGGTCCAACTGAGGCGCCAGGTGGAAATGGCATGGCAAGCCGTTCCACAGGACTACATCCATCATCTCTACGATCGTCTCCATGGGAGAATAGCAGCCTGCATTGCTGCGAAAGGTGGATATTCACTGTACTAGTGCCGACATTGTGCATGCTCTGTTGCCTGTGTCTATGTGCCTGTGGTTCTGTCAGTGTGATCATGTGATGTATCTGACCCCAGGAATGTGTCAATAAAGTTTCCCCTTCCTGGGACAATGAATTCACGGTGTTATTATTTCAATTTCCAGGAGTGTATAACTTGTGGAGTACCAATTACTCCTCAGAACACTTTCTAGGTGTTGCATTTCGAGTCTGAAGTGTTGCTGCTCACATATTCGTATTGCCGTCGTTACGAGCGTATTAATAATATCTCTTTTGTGGCTCGGGCGGTGATTCAGTTTGTGCAGCTATCAGTCCATGTGTGTCTGTTTTCGATACATATTGTGTACCAGGTTTCCATCATTCCTCGTGACCAGCACATCTATAAATGGTAGTTTTTCGTCCTTTTCTAGCTCCATATAAATTTTATGTAGGCATGGAGTCTGTTCAAGTGTCTTAGGAAGTCACCAAGCTGTTACTCATCATGGCTCCACATAACGTAGGTATCATTGAAGTATCTGTACCACATCTTAGATTTACAAGGTGCCAAGTCTAGTGCCTCTGCTTCAAAATGTTCCATGAACAAGTTGACCACCACTGGACTAAGAGGACTACCCACGGGGACACCTTACAGCTGTTCGTAAAAGCTGTCATTCCACATGAAATAGATCTTGGTGGTACATGCATCAGATAGCTTGCTAAAATGGAACCAATGTGCCCCAGAAAAATTTGTGGTAAGGTCTTATGGGACCAAACTGCTGAGGTCATCGGTCCCTAAGCATATGCACTGCTTAATGTAACTTAAACTAACTAACGCTAAGGACAGCACATAACCATTTCCGAGAGAGGACTCGAACCTCCGACAGGTTCCTATGTATGTCAGTTGGCTGAGAAGACGCCTGGATTCACCGATTTGTATTCCATGTGATACACTGCGTTGGATCTGCACTTAGTTTTCGGTACGTTGGTGGATCTACTAGGTAGTTTGTCGTGTACGGTCTTTCTGCCACACATTCCCAGAGTGACAGACAGAATCTGTCATATTAAGCAGTGCATATGCTTAGGGACCGATGACCTCAGCAGTTTGGTCCCATAAGACCTTACCACAAATTTTTCTGGGGCACATTGGTTCCATTTTAGCAAGCTATCTGATGCATGTACCACCAAGATCTATTTCATGTGGAATGACAGCTTTTACGAACAGCTGTAAGGTGTCCCCGTGGGTAGTCCTCTTAGTCCAGTGGTGGTCAACTTGTTCATGGAACATTTTGAAGCAGAGGCACTAGACTTGGCACCTTGTAAATCTAAGATGTGGTACAGATACTTCAATGATACCTACGTTATGTGGAGCCATGATGAGTAACAGCTTGGTGACTTCCTAAGACACTTGAACAGACTCCATGCATACATAAAATTTATATGGAGCTAGAAAAGGACGAAAAACTACCATTTATAGATGTGCTGGTCACGAGGAATGATGGAAACCTGGTACACAATATGTATCGAAAACAGACACACATGGACTGATAGCTGCACAAACTGAATCACCGCCCGAGCCACAAAAGAGATATTATTAATACGCTCGTAACGACGGCAATACGAATATGTGAGCAGCAACACTTCAGACTCGAAATGCAACACCTAGAAAGTGTTCTGAGGAGTAATTGGTACTCCACAAGTTATACACTCCTGGAAATTGAAATAATAACACCGTGAATTCATTGTCCCAGGAAGGGGAAACTTTATTGACACATTCCTGGGGTCAGATACATCACATGATCACACTGACAGAACCACAGGCACATAGACACAGGCAACAGAGCATGCACAATGTCGGCACTAGTACAGTGAATATCCACCTTTCACAGCAATGCAGGCTGCTATTCTCCCATGGAGACGATCGTAGAGATGATGGATGTAGTCCTGTGGAACGGCTTGCCATGCCATTTCCACCTGGCGCCTCAGTTGGACCAGCATTCGTGCTGGACGTGCAGACCGCATGAGACGACGCTTCATCCAGTCCCAAACATGCTCAATGGGGGACAGATCCGGAGATCTTGCTGGCCAGGGTAGTTGACTTACACCTTCTAGAGCACGTTGGGTGGCACGGGATACATGCGGACGTGCATTGTCTTGTTGGAACAGCAAGTTCCCTTGCCGGTCTAGGAATGGTAGAACGATGGGTTCGATGACGGTTTGGATGTACCGTGCACTATTCAGTGTCCCCTCGACGATCATCGGAGGTGTACGGCCAGTGTAGGAGATCGCTCCCCACACCATGATGCCGGGTGTTGGCCCTGTGTGCCTCGGTCGTATGCAGTCCTGATTGTGGCGCTCACCTGCACGGCGCCAAACACGCATACGACCATCATTGGCACCAAGGCAGAAGCGACTCTCATCGCTGAAGACGACACGTCTCCATTCGTCTCTCCATTCACGCCTGTCGCGACACCACTGGAGGCGGGCTGCACGATATTGGGGCGTGAGCGGAAGACGGCCTAAGGGTGTGCGGGACCGTAGCCCAGCTTCATGGAGACGGTTGCGAATGGTCCTCGCCGATACCCCAGGAGCAACAGTGTCCCTAATTTGCTGGGAAGTGGCGGTGCGGTCCCCTACGGCAGTGCGTAGGATCCTACGGTTTTGGCATGCATCCGTGCGTCGCTGCGGTCCGGTCCCAGGTCGACGGGCACGTGCACCTTCGGCCGACCACTGGCGACAACATCGATGTACTGTGGAGACCTCACGCCCCACGTGTTGAGCAATTCGGCGGTACGTCCACCCGGCCTCCCGCATGCCCACTATACGCCCTCACTCAAAGTCCGTCAACTGCACATACGGTTCACGTCCACGCTGTCGCGGCATGCTACCAGTGTTAAAGGCTGCGCTGGAGCTCCGTATGCCACGGCAAACTGGCTGACACTGACGGCGGCGGTGCACAAATGCTGCGCAGCTAGCGCCATTCGACGGCCAACACCGCGGTTCCTGGTGTGTCCGCTGTGCCGTGCGTGTGATCATTGCTTGTACAGCCCTGTCGCAGTGTCCGGAGCAAGTATGGTGGGTCTGACACACCGGTGTCAATGTGTTCTTTTTTCCATTTCCAGGAGTGTAGTTATACCAGTTGGATTAGTTATAGTTGGTTTCAAGTTAAAGGACTTCAGTAGAACTTTAATTTCATCTTTAAATTTATTGGGTTTGGAGAAATCAACATTGAAATCTCCTTACTTGATTTTTTTTTTCTTGATCGTATTAACATTTTCTAACAGCCCTTCCATATTATTATAGAAAACTTTTTTATCCATAGTTCAGTTTGGTCGCAGCTTTCTACTTGTGGTTCCTTGGAAAGGGTCGGTCTCGTTCCCGCAACGGCACATCAGTCGGTCTCGTTCTAGGGGCCCTATTCTGTATAGTTCATACCGATCGGTGTAGTGGGTTAGTGTCGGTAGTGACGTCATTTTCGGTTCCTTATCGAAATATCCTATTCAGTAAGCTCCTGAGACTTGTTACGGAACAGTCCTCCCTCTGATTTTGCGACCGAGGGGTTTTGGATTTCGGTCTGGCCCTGTAGATAGGTGAGCTGTGGTTTATGTACACCTATAATTTGTTATTTTAAATAAATTTAGCTGTTTTAGCTTTGGATTTAGTGATTATGTTACTAAAGAATCAGCAGAGGTCGCATCTGGTTGGAAAGTGAGTTTTTAATAGACTATTTTCCTTTGTTAGGAATATGGTTAGGTTAGGTTGTTACTGTGAATGATTAATCCAAAACACGTTTTCGCTCAATAATCTCTCAAAATTCGTGTTATTTGTATGCAAATAAGTATTTAAACATCATTAAATATCAAGACATCGGCTCTGCTTACGTATATTACATGACTGTGAACTGACGTTACTAGTGACTTTGTGTACTTTTTCCCACGAATGGGTTAGTTAGTAATTATCGAAACGTGTTTACAACATTCAAGTAACAATGGAAAGCAACTATGTGAAGCCTGATATTGCAAACCTTCCAAACTATCACACATTTGCGGTTAGACAGGAATCTAAGAGCACAACTTAAATTACTGGGAATGTAACTAGGAGCAATCATCTTCATAAACTTGCTTGTCACGAGTATTTATCTGCGATCGAATCCTCGACCACAGTGGACAGAGATGAAAGATCTCCATTGTAATATTTTTAGACTGTAGCACTATATACGAAACATTTTCATTCACGAGATGCATGTTATAAACTTAGACGAACTGTAGGCGCTCTCGAAAATGCGTTTTTTTTTCAGTTTTGCTTTTAAGACCCAAATCGTTGACGCATCATATAGGGAATTGGGCTACTTAATCATTTGGGTCTCTAGGAGCGTGTTATCCACATTCTGTTTATCTTCTTATTCTTTGAAACTCTCAGAATCAATTTTTCGGGTGTTTTTTAGATGTATTACTACAGTGTGGTACAACACACTATTCCTAACTCATTTTCCGAAACGTAAAATCCAAAACACGAAGTCAGTGTGAATGAGAATAAGATAACATAATGCAGCATTTACGACAATTTGCAGAACAGAGTCAAATACGCTATCGTTATTATGCATGCATGAAAACATGCGGTCAGAGAAACTGTAAATTTTTTATGCATTTCAGCTGAGAATCATGGAAATGGATATACTGCGCCTGATACTGTTAAGGAGGATGTAAGGGCGATGAAAGCGGGCACGTCAGGTCAATGGAATGCGACATCATGCGTTATGGCAACGTAAACGCATTTTTCGGTACTTGAAAGAATAGCGCGTCTGTGTCGTCTGCCAGTCGCTTTGTGTTCGTGGCGCTGTGCGCGCTGCAGTGCGCATGCGCGGATCTGCGGCCGCTTGCTTTTGATTGGCTTGCGCGACACGTACCTACAGCAGCGCTTCGGTTCTCTAGACCCGAACGTTATCGCTGCGGCAATGCTTACTGAATAATGCAGGGACTCTAATTCGAGTACTAGACCGTTCGGTGCTATTGAGTACAGAAACGATCGGCACAATGGAGGAAAGATACAGAATAGGCACCCAGTCTTGGTCCCGTTCCCTTCGGTCTCGGTCTCCGTCGGCTGGACTCATCCTTCTTGGCATGGCCACTCGTCGCAGTTCCGCTGCCGACTGCTCCTAGTTAGTTCAGTGTCGAGTTCTTTGTTTCGTTCGCTGCCCACGCCTATTCTAGATCTGTTTCAAACCTTTTTTGAATTATGGACTTTGGTTCTTTTCTTATTCTATTCAGTGTCCACGACCGGCATTTAAAATGTATTTTATAATTACGTAAATTACATAAAAACTACGTGGTATGTAATGCATACATCTTTTCAGGTAACAAAATGGCATATCAGCTTACTTTACTATTCCAATAAACAGCAGAAGACATACTTATAAAACGGCAAGGGTATTTTTATTTATTTATTTATTTGTTTTTACACATGCGAAGGAAGTCGGCACGACACATACGGGTGGCCATTTTCCGTCTTTTTTTGATCCAAAATAAAACAGCATGATCATTGTTATGGAAGGCAGACCGACTTACAACCGAATGAAGCCTGTGCTCCATAGTCGAGTGTCTGGTGTCACTTTTTGTGTAGAGAATACGGTAACTTCTACAATATTATTTCAGTGGTACTGGGTGGCGCAGGAAAAATCGGCCCCGAGAGCTAGACTGCTCATTGTCGCCCACAAATCATCTATTGTTTCTAAGTTGTTGTTTGCATTAGCTTATCTGTTATTTCTTCACTGCCTAATTATTACATGTTCATCTATTCTGCTCATAGTGGTCAACAAATCGTTCGCAACTGGCGAGCAGTCTGTACTCAGGACCGGTTTTTCTTGCGCCACCTTATATTATTTCAGTCATATAACGCTACAGTTAGCTAAACAAGAGGTTTTGCGGAATCACGAAAATTACTTCTACAAGTGTGTGAGAATTGTGTAATGAATAAAAACTCTGTACTCCAAAGAGGAGGCGCCTTCTATCTTTAGTCACCTATGCTGCTAATTTTCAATTTTTCGTAAGAACCAGATACCATGCACAAATAATGGTTAACGAGTAAAAATAAACGGTTCCCAAAAAAGAGCAATCACCAGTGAACTAGTTCCCAAGGATGAACGAGTTTGCCCATCTCTACTACATATTCAGATTATAACTGTATTTTGATTTGGCAGTTCTGCTATTGACAGTTTACTGTCCCTTTCTGTGGATAAGCTGTCAGACTTGCTTATATTTTTGAACTCTATATTTTCTCAGACATATATGCAGCTACCACCATGCCTGAATATTTTTCTACAAAATGTGCCTGCTAATTTGAGCAGATGTAGGTGTGTTACATCTAACATGTCTGTTCAACAAGTGGTCAGTGAAACATGAAACAGGAATATCACTTAAATTGTTTAACAAGATTTCTATTTCATTCAGCTTGGTGGAAAGAGACTGCATATTCTGGAGGAGCAATCTGAAGTTTGAACTAGGGATTTTATTGAGTCTTGCTTGACCACTTAGGCCTACCTCTTTTATCATCTCTCATTGCAAGATGAAAAAAAATTCTTCGATCCGAGAGGTGGGTGATTACTTCTTGTTATCTGTTTAGCTGGTACACCTGCCTAGTATCGTGTAGGGTCCCTTCGAGTTCGCAGAAGTGCCGCAACACGACGTGGTATGTACTCCACTTACGTCTGGAGTGCTGCTGGAGGGAATTGACACAATGAATCCTGCAGTGCTGTCCATAAATCCGTAAGAATACAAGGTGGTGGTGATCTCTTCTGAACAGCACGTTGCAATGCATCCCAGATGTGCTCAGTAATGCTCATATCTGGGGAATCTGTTGGCCAGCGGAAGTGTTTACACTCCGGAGAATGTTCCTGGAGCCACTCTGTAGCAATTCTGGATGTGTGGGGTGTCGCATTGTCCTACTGGAATTGCCCAAGTTCGTCGTAAAGCAGGGAGTATCACGGGATTTCAAATGTATCAGGGAAATTTGGAAAAAAAGCTGGAAAAATATCTTTTTGCTCCAGCAGATGAAATAGTTTGTTTACTGAGGTATCATGCATCGTCGCTGGCTGTGCGCCACTCCTATTGCTTCTCCCCTCAGCTTGCAGTCAATGTCGCCACCACTTCCCATCTGGCTAGCAGTTGCCGAAGAGAGGCAGGGAGACGTGATTCGTGGTTTGTTTGAATCTGATTCTCAGAGACTGTAGGCACAGCGGCCTGAGACTGCGGTCATGAGTGCATGAGTTGTGTTTGAGTAATTGTGTGAATATGTGTGTGATCTCGGTTTCTGACAAATTCTATGGCCGAAAGTACAGTTCTGAGAGTGTGATTATCTTTTCTATGTGCCTGTCTGCGGCTCAGAGATCATCTTAACAGTAAGTTGCTACGTACCCTCTTTAGTATTGTTGCTCAGAGCATTTGCGCAAATTATCTGTTGCATGGTTTGATCATCGCAGTCTCATTTCATCAACGTGGTGTCTGTGACTCATGAATGAGTGGATTTCCACGATGGGCCAAAACCGCAGACAATTTCTGTGGGTGTCTCTAACGGATGGGGCCTGCCGCTCTCGAGTCCGTCGTCTTCCACCATTGTTCAGGCGCTGCCCATTGGATCCAGTCTCACTGATCTGTCCGCTGGATGGGTCTGTTTGTGTGTGGCGTAATGCGGCGGATTTTCGAGTCTCGGTCCGGCACACAGTTTTATCTGCCAGGAAGTTCTATATCAGAGCACACTCCACTGCAGAGTGTAAACCTCATTCTGGAAACATCACCCAGGCTGTGGCTAAGCCATGTATCCGCAATATCCTTTCTTCCAGGAGTGCTAGTTCTGCAAGGTACGCAGAAGAGCTTGGAAAGTAGGAGACGAAGTACTGGCGGAAGTAAAGTTGTGAGGACGGGGCGTGAGTCGTGCTTGGGTAGCTCAGATGGTAGAGCACTTGCCCGCGAAAGGCAAAAGGTTCCAAGTTCGAGCCTTGGTCCGGCAACACAGTTTTAATCTTCCAGGAAGTTTCATATCAGCGCACACTCCGCTGCAGAGTGAAAAGCGCATTCTGGAAGTATTGGTCCTATTACTGATTTGGAGAACACTTGGTAAGACGTTGTAAATGTTTTCAAAAATGTTGTATGAGTCTTTAGCATCGTTTGACCCACCCATTACCGGTAATATAACAGTATCACTCGCAATGAAGTCTTCGGCTAATTTATCAGTTCCACTAAAAAGTTCGCTGAAAGGAGCATTTGGCTTAATAAAACTTCGAATGTCATGAGGTTTTCTTCCAGAATGTTTCTCCCTTGTCTGCCTTGACTGTTACTCACTATCAAGACAGTCGGCTTCCGTACTGGATCCCTCGACTCGGATTTTTGATTCGTATGTTTATGTGCTTTATCTTCCAGAATCCCAATGGCGTCGTTAACAATAATTTTGTTTTCGCTGGTTGACATGTAAACACTGTCTTTACTTACTTACATGTTGCACTGCCTTTTTGCTAACTGGCATCAAAACAGTTCCTTTATCTGGAAGTCCATTTACTTGTTATGATGTATTTTTTCCTCGTTGGAGTTACTACTGGGCACACATAACATGAATTTACCTTCGTTTGCGGTTTTAAATTACCTGCGTTCGATGAACTTTTTACTGGACATCACTTTTCATTGGTTATATATTTGCTTAGTTTTTCCTCTAGTTCACTGATTTTCGCTAACAGAGCCTCTCTCCCCTCTTGCAGCACATAAATTATTTCATCTTTCGATGCTGACAATCAGTTTTTGGTCGCCATATGGCACGACAACATAGTTCTTCATTTTCGATCGTGTAGACAAAAAAATGGTTCAAATGGCTCTGAGCACTATGGGACTCAACTGCTTTGGTCATCAGTCCCCTAGAACTTAGAACTACTTAAACCTAACTAACCTAAGGACATCACACACATCCATGCCCGAGGCAGGATTCGAACCTGCGACCGTAGCAGTCGTGTAGACATACCTTTACTGTTATTTACTTTAAACGCACACGAGTAGTACAAATAGTCTTTGTCGCCACCATTTTTTAGACGCTTTGTCCATAATAAACTAGAATTTATATCAGTTTTCGTGAGCTGCAAATTCGTAACGATTCTACTCTGCGCCATCTTTAATCGGACACATCTAAAACAAAATAGTTTCAAATAAAGAAATATTGAAAAACTTTCAAAAAATAAAACAAAAACCTACTTGCACGCATGTGGCATTGACATAGTGGTGAAGCATGTGTGCTCTGAGTGGACACAAGACAGGTTCAATCATGAAAGGCAGGTATCTGTAGAGGAGCCAGACTAACGATGCACAACTATGCAGTTGGTTCGGAAGACAATAAAAAAAACCATACCAGATCAGTCGTCCCTAGAGTCAACAAAAATCTACATTGGTTGCCAAGCTGTGGCTGTCTAATGTCAGAACTGTGGTAGAGTAAGAGTAAGGAACCAGAATGAAAAATGCACAAAAAAAGGTGAATGTGTCCCGGGCAGAGTTAGGGGTACAAAAGAAGGGAAGCAGCTTTTTGATTTAATCTGGCAGCTTCAAAGTCATTTAAATCAACATATCTTGACATGGTTGCACTTTTTTATGAGTTAACCCTACTTCGCCTGCACAGTGAGCTCTCTTAGCTGCAAGGTGGTGGCACACTTGCGTCTTGGAATTTATAAGTTAAAGTCTGTGATCCTGTGACCAAAATCAAAATTTTGGCAGCCGTAATAAACAACACATAATAATATACATGTAATAGCGAAAAATGTTTTCCTGGGGGAGGGGGGGGGGGGGAGGAATAAAATTTCTGGGGGTAAAGTTGTTCCTCACGGGTTTTTCGATCTTTGGTTTGTTGGGGGGGGGGGGGGGAGCCTTGATTTTATCCTCCAAGGGGACCATTTCTGCCCCAAACTCACCTCCTGTAAAATGTATGTTGAGGGGTCTAAGAACAAACAAACACAGATGTATGTGCTTCTAGAGAGGGGGATGCATCTACAATAGGAAGTATCCTAGAGTCAGGATACATGCATCCTAAACTTTAATGACATGTTGTGTCATACAGCACAACATGACAAATGCCATGTTGGATGCCATTATAGCATGTGGCATGTTATACGACATGAAATCATGTGTCTTTACTTGACACACTGCTTTATATTAGATTACAGGGGGTACTTACACTAGCAAGTAAAAAAGTGCGATTATGCCAGGATATTTTGATTTAAATCTCTATGAAGCTTCCGGATAAGTTGGAAAGCTAGTCCATGTCTCTTACATCCCCAACTCTGCCCAGGACATATCTGCTTTTTTGTCATTTATATATGTTTATATGTGAAATTATATGAAACAAAGCAATTGTGTGTGAGGCACAATATGTTTTTTATTTCTTTTTTTAAACAAAACTGCTTCATAAATCTTAAAAAGCTATTATATATGTTCCATATAGATATGTTTTCTGTCCACTCCATGTCAGATAGTGTTGTTGTCCAAGAAACCAACTTTTCATTTAAAAATTTTAAAACACAACATTTCTTTCCAGATGGAGCAGATTGTTGAAAAAATGCAGGATGAAACAACTGGAGTACCTGTCAAAACAGTCAAAAGTTTCATGTCTAAAATACCATCTGTGTTCACAGGTATGTTTTGAGCATGTCACTCATAAACATATTGCCTGAAAATTAATCTCATGATTACAGAGCTTAAACAAATGGTAACTTTTGTCATTAGTGCTGATGACTGTGTGATTACTTACTCACTGTGTTTAAAACAAACTTTTGTCCGTTATGTCTGCATTTTATCTCTTTCCTAATCCTGAGTGTTTATGACTTCCTTCACCATTCTATCACATATACATTGGTATCATTTTTAGTGGGCACCTGAATCATATTTATTCTAATGGAAATCAATCTCCTTGCAGCTGTGTTTTTATTTTATTTCAATGTTTATCTCATAATTCTACTATCAATTTCACCACAGTATTTTATTGTCCTCAGTTACCTTTGCAATACAAAGCACACATGTGTTCATCCACAGTACATTTGTCATGTAACTACAGCTAATGGTCAAGTCTCTTTCAATTAAGATAAACACAGTTAAACAGAAATCTAAAAAGCTTTCTTATGAGAGAAAGATAATTACATCAGGCAACAAAATAAAAACTATATGGAATATAGTGAAGATAGAGACAGGTGGAGCCTTGGTAACAAATGCATCTGGTGTTGCAAACCTCATAAACAAGTACTTTGTTCCTGTTACTGACAGCTTGAGGTTATCAGGTTCGGTATACAGTGCAATGGAGTATCTGTCACCAGTCTTTACAAATAACTTCAGTAAAATGGAAATGACACTCATGTCTCTTAAAGAAGTAGCATCCATCATAAAATCCTTAAAATATAAGTATTTTAATGGTTGTGATAACATATCAATGAAGTTAATCAAAGAGTGCTCATGTGAGTTGAGTTTATCTTAAATTACTAATGTAATCAATCTCTTATGAATGGAATGTTTCTAGACTGGCTAAAATATGCTGAAGTTAATCGTTTTTGTAGGAAGGGGGATAAAGAGATACCATCAAACTATTTACCAATTTCACTTTTGCTGGCTTTTTCAGAGATATGTGAAAAGTTGTGTTAAGATGTTTTCTTAAGCATCTGATGGCAAATAATATATTGTCCAAATATCAATTTGGGTTTCTGAAGGGTTCCAATATAGAGAAAGCTATTTACATTTATAGTAAGTATTTACTTAATTCATTAGGTAACATATTAGAAGCTGCTGGTATTTTTTGTGACCTGTCAAAAGCCTTTGACTGTGTGAATCACAGGATTTTCTTAAGTAAATTAGAATATATTGATTTCACCGGCAGTGCTGCAAAACAGTTCGAGTCTTACCTAACTAACAGGAAACACAGGGTGTTGTTGCGAAATACCTGTGCAGTAAGCAGTCAGCCCCATCTCAGTGGTAATTAATTATTAATTATGTGTGGTATTCCTCAAGAGATTTCCTTCCAGAATGTGTATAACTTATGAAGACATGCAGACTGAAGAGGCTGACAGTGTTAAATTTCTGGGATTACAACTCAATAATAAATTCAGTTGGGAAGGGCATACCAATGAAATGCTGAAATACCTAAACAAGTCTGTATTTGAAGTAAGAACAGTGTCAAATGTAGAAGACATAAATATAAATTAGTTGCCCTCTTTGTTTACTTTCTGGAGTAACTCATCAAACCAAGGAAAATTTTTAGCATTCAAAAGCATATAATAAGTATCATTTGTAGTGTAAATTCTAGAACATCATGTAGAAACCTGTTCAAGGAACTTTGTATTCTAACCACTGCTTCTCAGTATATGTATTCCTTAATGAAATTTGTAGCAAGTAATATACCTCTGTTCCCAACTAATAGCTCAATACATAGTATCACAATAGGAATAGGAATAGGAACAATCTACATAAACACCTGAAATCACTTACTTTGGTCCAAAAAGAGGTCCAGTATTCAGGAACACACATTTTCAATAAATTGCCAGCAACAATTAAAAACTAATTTCTCAAATCGTATTTTTGTGCTCCTTACATGCAATGTGTGTTGGTGGCAGCAGAATCATTCGACAGTTAGCTTCAATTGTCAGTTCTCTAAATTTTTTCAATAGTGTTACTAGAAAAGATCGTCGCCTTCCCTCCAAAGATTCCCTTTAAAGTTCCTGAAGTATTTCGGTAACACTTACTTGTGTTTTGAACCTACCAGTAACAAATCTAGCAGCCAATCTCAGAATTGCTTTGATGTCTTCATTCAAACCAACTTGTTACAGATACCAAACACTCAAGCAATACTGAAGAATAGGTCATGCCAGCATCCTATATGCTGTCTCCTTTACAAGTGAACCACTCTTTCCTAAAATTCTCTCAATTAGCCTAAGTTGACCATTCATCTTCCCTACCACAGTTCTCACATGCTCGTTCCATTTCATATGGCTTTGCAACGTTACACCCAGATATTTTAATGACTTGACTGTGTCGGGCAGAACACTAGTAATACTGTGGCTGAGCGCTACAGGCTTGTTCTTCCTACTCATTCACATTAACTTACATTTTTCCACATTTAGAAGTAGATGCCATTAATCACACCAACTAGAAATTTTGTCTATGTTGTCTTATATCTTCTTACATTCATTCAACTTCAACACCTTACCGTACACCACAGTATCATCAGCAAACAATTGCTGATTGCTGTCCACCCTCAACAATGGTCCTATCACATTTCCCTGAGGCACTCCTCACAATATCCTTGTACCTGATGAACACTCACTATCGAGGACAACATACTGGATTCTATTATTTAAGAAGTCTTCAAAGCCACTGTCATATCTGTGAATTTATTCCATACACGTGTACCTTTATTAAGAGCCTGCACTGGGGCGCATGTCAAATGCTTTCTGGAAATCCAGAAATATGGAATCTGCTTGTTGCCTCCATTCATCATTTGCAGTATATCATGTGAGAATAGGGCAAGTTAAGTTTCGCAGGAGCAGTGCTTTCTAAACCCATACTAATTCATGGACATAAGCTTCACAGTCTCAAGAATGTTTAATATATTCAAACAGAGAATATGTTAAAGGATTCTGCAGCAAACAGAAGTTAGGGATATTGATCTGTAATTTTGTGGGTCCGTTTTTTTACTCATCTTATATACTGGAGTCACCTGTGCTTTTTTTCCAGTTCCTTGTCACTTTGTGATGAGTGAGAGGTTCCCAACAATTGCAGACCATATAAGGGGCCAATGCCCTAGAGCACTCTTTGTAAAACCGAATTGGGATTCCATCTGGACCTGGTGATTTATTTGCTTTCAAATCTTTCAGTTGATTCTCTATACCAGGGCTTCCCAACCTTTTCAGCTGGCGGACCCCTTCTACAGTCAAAAATCCATGGCGGACCCCTAAGTCAGTCAAGAGCACAGTAACTTTAAATTTCAGAGCGAAACCCATGGGAACTGAAAGCTTTTTAATGCAAGTGCCATGTTCCCAATGACCCCCCCCCCCCCCCCCGAAGTATCAATAGTCTTTGGCACTTCTTGTGATTGTTCTTCCTTTGGCCGTCCTTCCTCATCATTCATTTCAACTGGAAACTTCTCTGGTTGTGTGTGAAGGCGATGGAGAAACCACACCCTTCTTCAATGATCCTGACTTCATCCACAGATCCATGTTAGAAGTATTAAACTGGTCAAAAATTGACTTATGAAATAGGTAGTGCACTGACAAAGCAAGTTTAACATTTAATGATGCCTGGGGCCGCATACGTGCCAACGAGCGCTGTGATTGGTCGACAAAGCTTGCTCCGCGCATGCGTAAAACGTTTCAGTGCATCAAGCGCCGTGAGCCGGCTCACAAACAACCCCCGTATTGTTGCAAAACAGGCGATCGGGGAAGCCACATTCTCCGCCACTAAACTGTGTATACGTTCTCACTTAGGAACCGCAAAGGCTGCTTGGGAATACGACCTGAAGTAAAAGTACACATGTTTTTCACACGAAAAAAAAACAAATAGTGATGAATTTGATTTTCACATTTTTATTCAATAATTTTATTCATTATTTTACACAATTTGGTGAAAGGTGGCTGCGGACCCCCTAGAAAGAGCTGGCAGACCCCTAAGGGGTCCGTGGACCACACGTTGGGAAGCCCTGCTCTACGCTAAGGATACTAATTACTATGTAATTCATATGGTAATCTGTCTGATCTTCAAATGAGGGTATGTTTACATCATTGTCTTGTGTAAACAATTTCTTGTATGTGAAATTTAAAATGTGGGCTTTTGTTTCGCTATCTTCAACTACCAAACCAAACTGGTCAACAAGGGACTGAATGGCATTAAACATGATGAGTGATTTTATGTAGGACCAGAATTTTTTCGTGTTCTCTGCCAAATCTCTTGCTAAGGTGTAATGGTGGTAGTTGTTGTATGCTTCTTTCATAGAGCTTTTCATTGACACTTCAATCTCTACTAACCTTTGCTTGTCATCGTTTGTGTGCTCGTTTTTGAACCTACAGTGCATCAGCCTCTGCTTCCTCAACATCTTCTGAATTTTGCTATTAAACCATGGTGGATCTTTTCCATCTTTTATCTGCTTACTAGGCACATAACCCTCCAGACCACGATTCACAATCTGCTTAAACTTTTTCCATAGTTCCCCTACATCCACCTTACTGGAACAAAGTGATGTCAGTTCACTGTCTAAGTGAATTGCTAACCATTGCTTGTCTGCTCTATCCAGCAGTAACACTCTCCTAGCCTTTTTGACTTATTTATTAACTTTTATAATCATAGTTGCTATAATGACTCCATGATCGCTAATCCCTATTTCTCTACTGACTTGTCGATAAGGTCTGGCCTGTTTGGGGCTACGAGGTCTAAGATATTTCCATTGTGTGTTGGCTGCGGAGCTAGCAGCACAAGACAGTTTTCAGAAAGTTTGTTCAAAAGTATTTTTCTGTACCCCCTGCAATGAATCCATAGATATCCTAGTCTATACTCATTAGGCTAAAGTTGCCTCCAACTAGTATTGCATGATCTGTGCATTTACACACTACTAACCACAGACTTTTTTTCAGTGACTCTAGAACTGTCACTGAGGTTTTTGGATGGACGATAAAAACATCCTAAACACTTTGTTTTACCTTCTACACCTGCTACACATGACCTCATAACTTCAATGTCACACCCAACTTTCACCTCAGTAGAGACAATATTTTTGTCAACTGCAGTGAACACTCCCCCTCCTGTGGCCTTTAATCTGTCTTTCAAATTCACAGATCAAATCCTGTAAGTCCTGTGATGTCTTTCCATCAAGGTTAGTGCCCATAATGTGTCTACAATTCAGTGGGAAAATTTATATCAAACACTCTCTATTCTCTGCATTGAAACTGAGATATCTTCACACCATAAGTAAAATTTTATACAATTAACATACTTAATATAAATCCAACTTTTGTTAACTCTTATTATTTTATTTGACTATTATGCCATGTTTCCCTGTGTGTATGTTAACTGATATATTTGTGACCAAATCTGTATTTGTACAATGTATGTATTTTAGATGATCACATCTGTACTTCAAGTTGTGTTGGTATCTGAAGATGAGACAGTATTGTCTTGGAGTTTAAACATGTATGAAATAAACATCAAAATAAAATAAAAATACAGCTGCAAGGAAACAGACTTTCCTTGGAAGAAATAAATCACAGCTGATAGTCCTACAGATTTCTGTATATTCCACAAAAACTGAATGAAGTGTCACTATCATTATGAGGGTGGATTCTCATTCAGTAAGAATTTGGTTTAGATAACTGACTACCATCCATATTTAGGTTTTCTGTAGTTTCTGTAAATCATTTTAGACAAAAGTCAAAATTCTGGTTGAACTTTTTTTTTATCTAAGGAGATAAATGAAGATGAGATGTTAAGCACCATTATTTCAAATACCTTTGCTTCTCATTCATTTCAGTTTAATTATAGTTGCTGTGCTCACTCCTTCTAATCGTCCCTTCCCTACTGTTCAACCCATCTCCCCCTGCCCCCCCCCCCTCTCTCTCTCTGTGCATGGATCTGTGTGTGTCAATTAAATATAAATAAAGGCCTGTTATAGAAATAGTCAGTATGTACCTATAAGTCAAGTGAGAAATCAGGTGTAAATAGTCTCAATGCAATTATAGTTATAAGTGAAACTTGTAGTAAATCTAAAATATGAATATTAAATGAACATTGAAAAATACAGAGAAAGGTTTTGCTGCTGTGTAATCATTAGTGACTTCATTATTGGTATGCATTTCTCAAAGAAACAGTTAATGAAAACTAGAATGGCTGATTTTAAAATGTGGTGTAAGGAATATGAATCACATAATGTTTAAATGACATATTAAAAGCACACTCGTGTTTGTTGAATTTTGCCAGAGGAATTTACAACATAGATTGGTTTGAGGAATGCCACTGAGCCAGATATTTTTGGTGTCTTGTTTCAGGATCAGATTTGATAATGTGGATGCTAAAGAACTTGGATGTTGAAGATCAAGGTAAGTTAATGTTCTTCTCTTAATAATATTGCTATTAATTTTCTACAGACTATTGCATCATTGTATCTGTGTTTTTGACTTTTTAAACATTGTTCCTTTAAGTAATTTTGTTATGGAAAAAATCTATTAAACTGTTTGAGTGACTCACCTCTCTGATTTATGCTACAAAAGTGTGGTGAATTATTAGATACTTGAACAATGGCCTGCATGAAGTTCACAAATTGACACTCTGTATCATCTACCCTTTTCTTATAAATGCATATAGATGGTGCAGAATAATTATCATAGGAGATGGTTCAAAATTTGGCTAGAAGTATGAGAAGAGATTATTATATACAATTCCTAACCACCATATTATGTGATAATGCCTCTCATTAAATTCAAAATCTGTGGAGTGGGTAAGGCATTAGATCCTGTTGATCATTCTCCAGCTGTTGGATAGAGATGTGTAATTCTCTGGCATCATGAATATTTTGCATATGAGCATTCATAACAAATCTCCACCAATGCAGTTGCTTATTTGGGACACCCTTCTGAGGTTGAAGGAGGACAATGTCAAACTATCTACTCCTATAGTTCTTGTGTAGGTTAACAGTATGGGATTCCTATATTGTTTCTACTGCTTATTCTATGTTCAACCATGTATTGATTATAGTGAACTCATTGCTACATACAGAAATATTTCAATTACCACTACCGAGGTCATGGGAGATTTTATGCAAAATAATGGAAATTGGCAAAAATGTCACAAGAAATAATACCAGATATTTTTGGAATAAATTTTAAGGACAATTACAAAATTATCAAAACCTCAGATTAAGCTTCAGATATCCAGATAAAATACTGTAAAGAAAGAACAAAGAAAACTGCAAACTCCATACAGTGTTCTTTGAAAACTTATTGAATTGTGTAAGTCTGAGAAACTATTCCAAATCTGAACTCAACAGCACAGCCTACACTGGAAGAAGTCAAGCAAATCATCAGGCACCAGGAGAGGATGGAATAATAGCAGATATATTCAAAATATGTGTTGAAAAACTGGCCAAAATTCTCCATAAAATACTTTTGAATGCCTGCAAACTGAGAAAATCACTAGAGAATGAAAGAGTGCAATAATTTACCCTCTTCACAAGAAAGGGGGCAAATCAGATGTCAACAACTATTGAGGGTTAGTCAAGATATTTAAAATCTGCCTGAGAAACTGCAATAAAGTATTAATGTTTGTCACCAAGCAAACCACATTGTAAATATGTTTTCTTACAGACCAATGATGATCATAGCTTGTGGTCTTCTGATGAATAGTAGTCAGGCAATACACAGAGAGCAAAATCAGATTACATACAAATTAAAGAGACTTTTAATGTAAAAATGTTAAAAGTAAATAACCAAATAAAGTTCCTGAGGTTACTGCCCTCCAGGAAAGTTATTGTATTCTACAGTTATTGTACAGACCTGAAAGCTGGATGAAACCTGAAGTAGAAACCTTTGAAATATTTAACAAGGGATTAACTGTATATTCGAAATACAGGTTAGACACCACAGGGGGGGGGGGGGAGTGTTTGTTGCAGTCTACACAAATTTTGTCTCTTGAGATTGAGATTGAATCTAACTATGAAATAATCTGGTGACAAGTAACCAGCCTAGGTGAACGCAAGTTAATCAGTGGATGTTCTTACTGACCACCTGGTTATGCTGTAACAGTTGCAGAATCAGTCAAAGAAAGTCTACACTCAGTAGAACAGAAATACCACAATCATGCACTATTGTTTGGAGATGACTTTAACCTATTGACTGTAGACTGGGACATTTATGGATTTATTGCAAGTGATACAGATAGACAGTCTTGTGAAATACTTTTGAACATGTTTTCTAAACACTGTTGCGAGCAGGTTGTTTAGCAGCTCACAAGCAGTGGAAATATTTTAGACTTTGTAACTAAAACAGATCTCACTGTACCAATAGTGTCAGTATAGAGACAGCCATTAGTGATCATGATGTCATCACAGCAACAGTTGCTACTTAAGTTAATAAATCCATCGAGAAGGCTAGGAGAGTGTCTGTGCTAGAAAGTGCAGATAAACAATTATTAGAATCGTACTTAGACAGCGAATAGATATCATTTAGTTCCAATATGATAAATGTAGAGGAATTATGGGCGAAATTTAAGCTGATTGCAATTTGTGCTCCAGAGAAATAGGTGCTGAGTAAATGGATTAAAGATGGAAAAGACCCACTGTGGTTTCATGGTAAAATTTGGAAAGTGCAGAAGTAGCAGAGAATCGTTACACTCTTGGGTGAAAAAATAACATGGAAATTTTGACAGGCAAAATTAAATAGAAACATGTATGGCTATAGAATATCAGTGTGTGAAGCATACAACAACCTCCACCATCATACTGTAGCAAAGAACCTTGCTGAGAAGGGGAGCAAATTCTGGTGCTATGTAAAATCAGCAAGCATGTCAAAGAGTTGTGTCCAGTCACTTGTCAACCAGTCAGATGTGGCAGTAGAAAACAGCAAAATGTAAGCTAAAGTTTTAAATTTGGAGTTTAAAAAAATCATGCACACAGGAGATATTGACATATTATCATTTGACCATCGCACAAATTCGCCGATGGAGGACATAGAAATGGGCATCACTGACATTGAGAAGCAACTGAAAGAGTTGGATGGGATCCTAGTGCTTATTTACAGAGAGCACTGCATGGCACTGAACCTTACTTGACTTGCAGTTATCATAAGTCTCTTGCTCAGCGCAAAGTCCCAAGTGACTGGAAAAAAGCTCAGGTGACTCCTGCATATAGGAAGGCTAAAAGAATATAACCATAAAATTACAGACTTCTATCCTTAAAATCAGTATACTGGAGATTTTTTGAACATATTTTGAATTACAATGTTACAAATTTCCTTGAGACAGAAAAGGCTCTGTCCACAAATCAGCATGGATTTAGAAATCACGGTTGAAGGACAGATTCCTAAATTTCCAGCATGGTGCCCCACTGCAGATTGTTAATGAAGGTCCAAGCATATGGAATAGATTCCCAAATATGCAAGTGGCTCAAAGATGTCTTAAGAAATAGAATGCAGCATGCTGTCCTTGATGGCAAGTGTTCGTCAGAGGCAAGGGTATCGTCAGGAGTGCCCCAGGGACATGTGATAGCATGGCTCTTGTTCTCCATATAAGTAAATAATCTGATGGAGAGTGTGAGCATCAGTGTACAACTGTTTTCTGATGTCACTGTGGTACATGGGAAAGTACCATCATTGGGTGACTGTTGAAGGATACAGGACGACTTAGACTGAATTTCTATTTAGTGTGATGAATGGCAGCTTTCTGTTTTGTTTTGTCTGCATCTGATGAAGAACTTAACCCAGTAATAACTAACAGTATTTTTTCAATATGTCTGATTGCCACTCAATGCCTGTTCTATGTGCTGAGCAGCAATCTACCCTTCTCATACATTTAAAAAATTGGTGTGATTCATCAGAATTTTTGGGCTTGTTCAAAGTGAATACTATTTATGTTAGAAACTAAATGAAACATGTGCAATAGTCAGAAAACTAAATGTCAAACACCTAGGAAACAGTGCCATTGGGTGAAAGTATAGGTTGTTGCCGAATGTAGACAAAGTGCTACATAAACAAATATATATCACTCATTTGTAGTGAAGAAATAAACTGTCACTTATGTGATAGAGAAAGGTATGTTGGCATATTACAGCATATTCTAAACACATTGTAGTCCAAAATTACTAAATGCAAACAGAAATTAACTTTTCTTGAAAACGTGCTGACACTGTATTAACAGATTTCCTCAAGCAAATGTTGCCACCTACTGGGAATGTGCAGAAATGAAAACAAGTGATGCACAGGAAGCATATGATGTGAAGATATGCTACAATTGGCCACAGTGAGTTTAGTTTGTTCCCTGAGCTATAAAAGAAAAGTTGGATGTTACATATATGCTATGTAAGGATTGAGGAAAGAACAGTAGTGCTCAAGAGTATTTTGTAGGAAGCATTAGTTATAATTACACAAAGATAAGTGGTTAATTGAAAACTATGTAATTATAATTCATTTAGTACAAAACTACATTTAGTTCAAACAAAGTTATCTCACGACAAAATAGAAATAACAATTCGTCTGGCTCAAAAGTAATTTATGGATCTAAGTATGTAACAATAAAACAAAACTATTTTGGAATCTGAAGAACAAATCAGTATTTCACCACATACCCATGGGCTTTGATCACATCTGTACAGCTGTTTGGCATTGAATCCACAAACTTTGGGCGTTTTGACCATTCATCCAGTAAGGCAGCAGCATATTGATTCTTGTCTGAGTAGCTTCTGCCATGAACACATTGCTCCAATGCATCCCAGAGATGTTCAGTTGGATTGAGATCTGAGCTCTGGTTTGGCCACCCCAAAAGTTTAAATTTTTCTGAAAATAACTTTTTTAAAATGTCTGGAGTTGTGTTTTGAATTATTATCCTGTTGAAATATTCAATTGCATTGTGTATTGCTTTCCTCTGTGTGGAACCATATCCGTTTCTAAAATGTTACTGCACACAAAACAACTACTTGGACTAGAGAATCAACCCCTTGGCAAGAAAAAACACCCCCACACCATGATGCTGCCACCACCTTGCTTAATGGTCAGTAAATGGTACTTTTTTTTGTCACTTTGGCATTTTGGTTGATATATATACAGCACACCATCAGAAGAAAATTTGTTAAATTTACTTTCATCACTTCATAAAACCTTAGACCAACCTGTAGCGTTCCAGGATTGATGTTTCTTTACAAGCTCTATCCTGGCATTCCTGTTTTTGAATTTATAAGTGGTTTACATGACGGTTGTCTGCTGTTTAAATCACCTGGTACTAGATAATATTTTACCGTAGAGACATGTAGGTTCAGTCCATGATGCTGCTTCAGGTCACCCTAATTTATTGAGGTGATTTTCTCGGATCAGCAGCCAACTGCTTACAAATCATTCTGTCCTCCCTCCTTGTTTTTCAAGGATGATCTGACCTTGGCTTATTGGCTATTGTCCCTTCCTTTTTTGCCATTGACACCACATACTTATTAGTTTTTGTGATATGCCATAGTCTCTAGCAACACTAGACTGTGACTTTCCCGTCTTCAGAGCATGCAAAACAGCTTGTCTCCCACAAACTGAATATTCTTTGTGTTTGGGCACACTTCAAGTTGTCTCTAAAAATAAACAAACATTGTCTGAAAGCCTAAGTAACAATAGACATAACAACAGTCAATGAATTCCATACCACCAAAGCACATTACAAAATACTTTGGAGCTAAAGGAATGCATACTTACATTGTTATTGTATGACCTTGCTTGTTCACTAGGTATGTAACCACAGTCTCATGAAGCTGTAGATACAGTGACACAGTGGTGTGGGTTGTTCTGTTGTGACAGCATGCAAGGAGTATTGACAACATAACACCACAACTACCAAATACCTTCGAACACCACTGTATGTGCATTAGGCCTGTTTGTGCTCAGCCAGTTAGAAGTCACTCACAAGTTGTTGTGAAAGTTCTCTAACTCCAGAAGTATGGACTGTAATTGGTTCTCAAAGTATATAGTGAAAAAAGTCATCTGTGTCAACCACTGACTTTCATATTCAATAAATGTTTAAAATCTGTAGCTTTCCCTGATGCAGTGAGTACTATTCTCCAAAGTTTTCAAGTACAACCACCTTAATAACTGTGAGTATTTTGAAAAATCTGATTCCTCTCCAACTGACAGTTTGGATTCTAACATTCTAAAAATACTACTACTGTGATCACCAAATCTGTTCACCAAATGCTAACAGCATTTGAAAATATTTGATTCTGTTGTGCTTTGTGATCACATTACTGTCTGTGTCGATATACCCTTGTAACATTTTGCTTACAAAACTGTAATTTTATGTCATACACAACTCTTTTTAAGCTGTAATCAAGTCCTTTTTAAGCAGCTGGAGACAGTTTCTCTTAGTTAAAAATAGATGGTTTTTGCTCACGGAGTTCTGGACTGATGTGCCATAGGGCTCAGCCCTTGGTGCATTTCTTTTCATTGTTGCAGTTAATGATTTGCCTTCCAGTGTAGGAACTAATTCACTGGTATGTTATTCAGATGACACAACACTTCTGCATTGCATATACACCATGACACAATAGAATTGCATCAGGAATCTCAGGAAAAATAATCATGCTCATTAACATCAGGAAAAATAAGAACTAGCAATGAATTTGTTACCTAACGGTTTTCCTGCAACAAACTTCTCAGTAATCCTTATAAATTACAGGAAAAAGTCTAGGATTAATGAAGAATGTGAAAAGTAAATCAGTAAAACTATGAGGCTTTCTCATTGGTTCCAAATTAAACTGTTATTTTTATGTTAGCCATGTTTGCTAGTGAATATCTTGAATGTTGTATCTCATGTGGATATTGATAGATGCACTCTCTAATTAATGTCTGAATGTGGCACACTTTAACCTATTCCAGTCACACATCTCCTGTGCCATTCTGATATAGGGCACGATTTACCTGAATGGTCATGTGTGAATAAGGAAATTCACAGAATTAATGCGAAACTTAAAAGTAGTTGTAGGCTATTCAGCAATGTGAAATTAATTGACTCAAGCACACTTGACAGAGAATGTTTTACAAAACATGGGCTTCACCTTAACAGAAATGGCAATGCCAGGTTAGGAAACTTAATAAGGGAAGCAATTAAATGCAATTACAAAGTGACAGCCACTGAACTGGGATGGTATAAATCTCCAATAGCAGAAACACCAGCACAAACAGGAGCAGCACGCAAATGGACAATCCAAAATACAGTAGCAACAGAGGAACCTACTACTGAACCAACATTAGCAGCAGCAGAACTAACAACAGAAGCAATAGTTACAGCATCAAAAACCAACCAACCAGAATCATTAGCAGTCACAGCAACATCAGAAGCAGTAGTTCCAACATCAATAACCAAGCAACCAGAATCACTGGCATTCACTGCAACAGCACAGCAGCAGCAGTGGTAATAGGAGCAGTCACCACACCAGAAGAAGGCAGCCACCCTTGAGAAGCCAGGATTTTAGCTGGGGCAAAACAGCGAACAACAGCACATAACAGGGAAAGAGATAAATGCTTACAAGCAGAGGAATCTACAACAAGGTATGAAATCTTGTAACGGTGTAAGAGAAAATGCATCAACAGAGTTTAAAGTCACAGGTTAGTCAGATCGTTCAAATCAGCGAAGAATTATGAGTCTGAACATTCAGTGTCTTAAAAACAAGAACCTTGAACTTGAGGTGGCAGCAAATAGTGATCATATTGATTGTTTATGTGTTATGGAACATTGGTGCAGGGACAGTGAACTAAACAGCATAAACTTAAGCCAATATAAACTTGTGATTTCTAAGACTTTCCTGGCGATTTGTTGAAATCTCGTAAAATTGGGTGTACTGCCGGTGGTCCGCGTCTTCCCAACATGATATTTCGATGTCGTAACTCGGCGTCTTCATCAGGTGTGACCTGAGACTGGTTGGCGAGCTGACCTCATCCCATATTTATGCCTGGGCGGTGTGTGGTGCTCCCTATGCCGTCCGCGCCTGCTGTGACCATTTCTGTCAGTGGTATCAGTCTCTACACGCTTCCTCTTTGGTCCGCGCCCGTTGCGGCTCTCTTCTGAGGTAGCGGACGTCCCAAGGCGTTCCCTATTGGGTCCGCGCCCGGTAGGCGCGATCCTAGCACTATCATGGCTCTGCTGAAGCTCCTTATGCTGTCCACGACCGTGGCAAGTTTCTCTCGTGGCCGAGCCATTGTCCTGGCCTTCTGAACCCGGTATGCGCCTGTGAGGTGCGCTTCCTGTGGCATCCAGCTGTTGTTGGAGCTGCATATTATGATGGCCATCCTCCAAGGAGCTTGCTGCCGCCTGGTGTCGCGTATGCCTTTCTGTTCCGTTACTTATACCCTTGGATGTCTGTAGTCATTCCCAATAGGGAACGCCTTGGGACGTCCGCTACCTCAGAAGAGAGCCGCAACGGGCGCGGACCAAAGAGGAAGCACCTAGAGACTGATACCACCGACAGAAATGGCCACAGCGGGTGCGGACAGCATAGGGAGCACCACACACCACCCAGGCATAAATATGGGACGAGGTCAGCTCACCAACCAGTCTCAGGGAACACCTGATGAAGACGCTGAGTTACGACGTCGAAATACCGTGTTGGGAAGACGCGGACCACCGGCAGTACACCCGATTTTACGAGATGTCAATATAAACTTGCCAGTCAGTACTATAGGCAAAATGCCAAAGGTGGTGGGGTATGCATTTATCTAAATCCCAAGCTTAAATTTAAGTTAAGATATGAGGCTAAACCATTAATCATAGAAAAGGATTTTGAGGCAGTAGCCATTCAGTTATATAGTTTAAAGAAGAAAATAATTGTTGCAGCAATTTACAGGTCACCATCTGGAGATACTGAAGTCTTTCTTAATAATTTGGAAGAAATGCTCAACATTTTCTCAAATGAGAACTCTCCCATAATTCTTTGTGGTGACTTTAATATTAATCTATTGGTCCAGAGTCCAGTAAAAAAAAAAAAAAAAGTTTTTAGACATACTAAAAAGCTTCAACATGTTCCCCCACTTATCAGTTCCCACTAGAACAACAGATTCCAGGGAAAGCCTAATAGATAACATCTTCTCAAATGTAGTCACACATGAAGTTGCAGTTACAAATATGAATATAGGATTATCAGATCATAATGCACTAACCTTTAATCTCACTGCTACTCCCAAGGTGGAGGAAAATAAGAAGGAGTACAAACGATTTTTCTCTACTGAAAATTGTAATCAGCTCAAAAATAATTTAAAAAATGCAGTTTGGTCAGGGGTCTTGGCACAAACAAACACAAATGATGCTTATAATATATTTGCTTCCACTTTTATGACATACTTTGAAATGTGTGTCCCAAAAAAGCTTTTTAGTTATAGATCATCTGGATCCAAAGGGACCTGGGTTACATCCGGAATTAAAAAGTCAAATGAAACCATGAAATTACTAAATTTAAAGTTAAAAACATGTCATGATCAGCAGTTTGTTGAGTATGTGAGGACATACAAAAAGACTTACCGCAAAGTAATAGCAAAAGCAAAATTATTAAGTAATGATAGATTAATAAGGCAGGCTAGTAACAAGTCCAGAATGATGAGGAAAATGGTAAAAAAAGAAACTGGAGGTCAAACTAAAGAACAGGAAATCAATCTTAAAAATAATGGAAATATTCCCATAGAAAAAGATGCCATGGCAAACTATGTAAACAATTATTCTGTAAATATTTCCCTTACTTTAACAGTGACGAATCCAATGGTAAATACCAGCATGATGGCGATCCCAACAGATGAGCATGAAGTTCTAAAAGTCATTAAATGTTTGAAATCCAAAATGTCCTCTGGGTTGGATGAACGTACCTGTATCAATAATTAAGAAAATTGCTCCATGTGTTGTCAAACCTATAGTGCACATAGCAAACTTGTCCCTTAGTGAAGGGGTATTTCCGGATAAACTTAAAATCTCTAAAGTGATACCTCTATACAAAAATGCTGACAGACATAAAATAGAAAATTACTGACCTATATCTCTCCTCCCAGTCTTCTCCAAAATACTTGAGGAATTAATGAAAATCAGGGTTACAAAATATCTAGAAAAACATAAACTAATAAATAACAGTCAACATGGCTTTCGAGCAGGGCACAGTACAGAAACAGCCATATTGGACTACACAACAGAAATAGTAAGAAATTTGGAGTCAAATGAACAGGTTGTTGGAATTAATCTAGATTTATCCAAAGCATCTGATACTGTGAACCATGTAATATTACTAGAGAAACTTGGAGCAATAGGCTTCAGGGGCACTGTTAAAAAATGGTTTGAATCTTATCTGCAAAGCAAGTCACAAGTTGTTGAGCTGAGGTCATCCAACAATCTTCACAACTTTAAACTCATATCTGAACCGAAACAAATTGAAAAAGGTGTTCCACAGGGCAGCATTCTGGGCCCTTTGTTATTTCAAATTTATATTAATGATATACAGGCTCCAGACAGCTCAGCCAAAATTCTACTATTTGCAGATGACATGAGTATCATAATTAGTGATATAAAAGAATCATTGTGTACTACAACAGAAAAAATGCTCTCATACATACAGTCATGGTTTTATTCAAATAAGCTGAAATTAAATACAAACAAAACAAACTATATACAGTATGGAAGCAAGTGTCAAGGGGAAAATATGTGCCTTATGCTGGATAGCAAACAAGTAGAAAAAGTGTGCACCACAAAGTTTCTGGGAATGCGAATTGACCAAGATTTAAAACAGAATGAACACAGTGTATATCTTACTCAGAAACTTAGCTCAGCATGTTTCGCCTTAAGAATAATATCCAAGGTATGTAGCAAAGAATGTATTAGAGCGGTGTACTTTAGTTATTTCCAATCAGTTGCAAGCTACGGCAGAAGTTTTTGGGGAAAAACCAGTTGAAGACTAAATGACATTTTTATTATGCAAAAAAGAGCTATTCGTATCATGACACACAGCCCACCACAAACTCACTGTAAACCCTTATTCAAACAACTAAAGATACTTACAATACCATCAATATATATTTTTAAATGCCTGAAAATGATCAGTAAAAGTAACTGCGATCTCCAAACCAACTCAAGCTACCATTATCACAATACAAGGCATTGTAAAGACTTCCACATTCTCTATGTAGCAAAAACTAGAAGTCAGAAACATGTTAGCCGTTTAGAAATAAAGCTTCTAAATGCACTTCCATTTCAAATTAAAGAATTGAAAGGCAAAGATAATTTCAAGCGTGAAGTAAAAATTTATTTGATGGAAAAATGCTACTACAGTGTAAATGAATACCTGTCTCAGAGTGTGGATTGAAACCTGGACTTACTTTAAAAAAAAAAAAATTCAAACTAATTTAATTATGTTTTCAATTTCCTAATTATGGTACTTAGGAAAGATCTGTTAAATATCTGTAATATGTTTTGAGTATGAGACGTAGTGAATGATCTATAATTGTTGATCATGAGCACGTACTTTGTTTTTGGGTAATAAGTTCTTGTACACTACTTATGTACTATGTGTATGTAATTCGTTTGCTGTTTGTATATTTTTGTCAATTTATTATGTGTATGTGTTGTTATGTGTTACGTGTAATCAAATGACAAATCCTATATCACATGTGTGATCTATTGGATGCTAAATAAATAAATAAATAAATAAATAAAAAGGGACATTCATGTTGTATCATGAAATCCTGCAAATTAAAAAAAGTAATCAGAGTAGTGGGCAAACTGTATCCAAAGGGAAACTGCCATCTCCTCTTTAGTAAGTTTAAGATACTGACTGTTGTGAACCTGTATATCTATAGAGCATTAGTTTATGTCAAAATATAACTTAAGTTAATCTGACACCATAGAGAAAATACACCACACAACACTGGAGTCAAGCTAAATGTCTATATACTGAAGCAGAGACTGACAAAGACTGGAAACTCAATCAAAATGACATATTTAAATTTTTTAATAATCTTACAATATCTGCTTGGTCTATGCTCTATAATATTTTTAAATTTAAGATATAATTGATTGGTTATTGGAACACCCATTCTATTATGTCGTACGGGATAGTATTCTGGGGTGACTCATCAAACTGAACAAAAGGTTTTAGCATGCAAAAGCATGTAATAAGAATCACTTGTGGTGTAAATTCAAGAACATCATGTAGTAACCTGTTCAAGGAACTTTGTATTCTAACTACTGCTTCTGAGTATATTTATTCCTTAATGAAATTTGTTGCTAGTAATATATCTCCATTTCCAACCAATAGCTCAATACATAATATCAATACTAGGAATAAGTACAATCTACATAAAGACCTAAAATCATGTACCTTGGTCCAAAAAGGGGTCCAATATTCAGGAACACACATTTTCAATAAATTGCCAGTAACAATTAAAACTTGGTTTCAGATAAAGCATGGTTTAAACAGAGTTTGAAAGACTTTTTGATAGCTAACTCCTTCCACTCTATAGATGAATATCTTAACAGAGACTGTAAGGCCAGTTTCAGTAAAAATGTCTGTTAGATTTCAGTTTCAAGAACACTTGGTCACAATAGTCAAGATTAGGTATTTTGTGTATGATAAATTAATTAACAGTGCATAACAATGTTTAATTCTAACAGTGTATTAATTCTGTAAATATTAGCTGTTGTAGTTTACTGTATTGTATTCATCTACTTTGACAATCTCCTTACAAATGGTCAGGGGAGTGAGTATTGCTTTGTGTTTTTTATGTTATACTTTCTGACATGTTCCACACCCATGAGAATCATCTCATTTTTTTGGGTCTATGGAACGAAAACTGAATCTAATCTAATTCTACAAAGCAACAGAACATTTTGAAACAAACTGTGTTTGTATTAGTTTGTAAGACTGGAGATAAAGAAGTAGAATTAAATTGTAATAATTTTGTAAGTAAAAATACTGTTGTCATCAACAGTACATTTAATGACTAAAACTGTTCCATTGTAAGTAGGGTATGTGTAATAAGGCATTGTGTATTGTGAACTGTTATTCTGTTTTAGTGGAAGCTCTACATCTTGCTCACTTGATGGCGGCACATGGGTACTTTTTTCCTATTGATGATCATATGTTAACTGTCAAAAATGACAATACTTTCTACAGATTTCAGGTATGCATGATAACATATTACTCATTGTTTTTCTTACAAAAATACTTTCACAAATCTAAAACAAAATTTTCAAATATGCTTTCAGACACCATACTTCTGGCCATCAAATTGCTGGGAACCAGAAAACACAGACTATGGTAAGCCGCAGTCACAGTCATGAAATTACTCAGTTGTTAACAATCTTGAAATTTATATATTCGTGAACAACAGAGATTGTTGATTTCTTGGTGCTGTTTATATTCAGTCTTAGTTACTGCTGTAATGGTGTTCTATGAGAAAGAAAAAGGATTATCTTTTAATGATGTATTAAAATTTATTGAATTTCACTTAAAATTACTTTTTTAAAATACCAGTAATAATTATTATAATGTAATCATAAGAACTCACAGAGGAAAAATATTTAAACTTTCAAAATTCATCATGATTTGATATCTATTAGGGTGCTCCAGTGGCTTCAAAATCTGGTTATTTTCTATTTTTCTCCTGGCAAACTACACACATGACATTAATAAGAGAATAGCTCTGGAGATATTTGTATGTATAGTATTTTGGATTTGTAAGATGAATCAAGATTTTGATATAAATACTACAAAAATGTTCTAATCTTGGTTGCAGTAAGACTATCATGGTGACATGACATGGCAAAGATAGTTAGCTGTTTGTGTGGTGATATCATTATGAAATAGAAGCCTCTTTGCCACTGGCATGCAGATCAGTGACACTACAGCATTCTTCAAGTGATTACACTTTTATGTGAAGCAGGGGAGTACCAACAGTATAAACTGACATATGGACAACTGTGATGGTTCGAGCATTTCTGGTGTTGATTCTGCTGTTAGTAAGCCAGTCATTGGATTATAAGTACCAAGTGCCTCCAGCACATGTAGCAACAGTCTTCAAGCAAATGGAAAACAAACTGGAATCTGCAACAAGCAAATCCTTGAAGCACAGCAAGCAGTACAATGAACTCTCCTTCTTTCAAATGCAAAATCCTAAGAAAATTACATGTGCTTCATTGAAGACTCTGAGCCAGTTGTACAGATACAGAATGCAGCATCATGCTGAGCAGGCTGGAGGCTTCTATTAATTAGATCATTCTTCTTGAAGCCCTGACATTCATTATACGTATTGCCCATAGAAACGGGGGTGGGGGTGGGGGGGGTGGGGGGGGGGGAAGAGAGAGACAGAGAGAGAGAGAGAGAGAGAGAGAGAGAGAGAGAGAGAGAGAGAGAGAGAGAGAGAGATTTACTGTCACTGTCCTGCTGTCCCCGGTAGTAGATCACATTTTGCTAAATTGCAGTGACCTTTGCAGAGATATGAAAACCCTCTGCAATTGAGACAGGTCATTAATCGTCTAAGTGCTATATCCACACAAGACAAACATATCCACATTATATTGCTGCACATCAACACTATGCATAACACACTAATTAAGATTGAGAGGTAGTAAACTATAGAATAACTTGGTATCAGTGTCAGACTTGTCCAGGAACCATAACTGAGGAATGGGAAACTTGCACACTTCTTCATACATGTGAATACTAAGTGCCAAGGTAGCATTTCTCATTCTCAACCATACTGTACTTATACCACCAGCAAAGTAACAATTAAGTAATGAAAATGCTGTTACTGTGGAGATGTGAACCTGGTAATGCAAGTGGATTATAACACACACACACACACACACACACACACACACACACACACACTCTGTGTCGCTGTGAGATTGAATGCCACCTGGTACTGTTGTAAGCAAGTGCCATCATAGAAAAGTGCTTAAGTGGAGTAGAGACAAATAGGGAAACATTCTAGCAATGATGCAAGCCAAAAATGTGGAAATACACTTACATAAGTGAGTTTTTGAAAGGACAGATTGGTATTTGGGAATGAGCATCTCTGAAATGGTAAAGCCAGTTGGCTGCTGGCATGGTACTGTCATGGATGCCTATCTGTTCCTATGCGGACCCAGTGATATTGTCAATTACGATTGCAGGGACACAGAATAATTGACACTGGGTCATGTATCAATAAAAATATGTTGCATGATCTTGTGAATCATGTTTTTTGTTAATCCAGCTCAGTGACTCTTCAGGTGCACTGTCATCCAAGTGAACATCTCCTCACAATATGCGCTGCACACCAGACACAGACCAGTGGAGGCAGTAATATGCTATTCAGGCTATTCATCTTGGTATCTATGGGACCTGTGGTAATCGAAGACACTATGACAGCCGTGGACTTCAAGAACATTATTGCAGGTCACGTTATTCCCTTCTTGCTTGATGGCTTCCCTGATTGATTGGGCCATATGGTGGGTGACAATCAGATTGGTATCCACTGCTGTAAGGGGTGGAATGCTTTCAGACATTTCTTCACTGGTCAACGGGACTGAATTCAAAGCAGGACTCATCACTGAAGACAATTCTACTCCAGTCAATAAAATTTCAGGCCTAAGATGTGTCTGGAGATACATCAAACAGTGATGGGAAACAAGCCTGACTGTTGCCCACCATGCGGCCCAACAGCCAGGAGTGATGGTCTGGGGTGATGTTGCTTTTCATAGCAGGACCCCTATGGTTGTCATATGTGGCACCCTCACAACACAATGGTACATCAGTGATATTATACATCCCATTTTGTAACCCTTCATGGCAAGCCAACCTGGGCTTACATTTCAACAAGATAATGTCTGCCTACACACAATGAGAGCTTCTACTGCTTGTCCTCATGCTTGCCAAACCCTGCCTTTGCCAGCAAGGTTGCCAGATATCTCCTGAATTGAGAATGTCTGGAGCAGTTATGGACAGGTCACTCCAACCATCTCAGTATTTTGATGATCTAACGTGCCAGTTGACAGACTTTGGCACAATATCCATCAGGAATACATCCAACAACTCTGTCAATCAATTCCAAGCTAAATAACTGCTTATGTAAGGGCCATAGGAGGACCAATGTGTTACTGAGTTGCTGAATTTGTGAAGCTTGTTCTATCAGATAAGTCATTCAATTTTTCTGAAATTATAATTATTTGTTTTTCCACACATTTACATCACACCTACTGAGTCCTGTTGCATTCAGATTATGCCTTTGTAGTGTGTCATTTTTTGTCTTAGAGTGCATATACAAAAAAGATTTGAGAAACCGAGGAGAAGCACTGTGACTTTTGCACATGAACAAGACAATTTTACCATCAAGATTGCCCCAGGGAAGTGTGATAGGATGCTGTTTTTCAGTATGAACATAAATGATCTGCATCTGACAGGCAGTGTGAGCAGTAATCTGTAACTGTTTGCTGATGATGCTGTAGTGAATGGGAAAGTGTTGTTACTGAGTGATTGTAGGAGGACACAGTATAACTTAGACAATTTATTTGGCATGATGAATGGCAGCTTGCTCTAAATATATAAAACATACGTTAATGTTGTTGGGTAGGGAAAACATCCTGTAATTTTCAAATACAGTATTAGCAACATGTTGATTGACACAGTAACATCAATTAAATACTTAGGTGTAAAACAACAATGTGAGATGAAATGGAATGAGCACATAAGGTCGATAGTAGGGAAGACAAATAATGCACTTTAGTTTATTGGGAGGATTCTAGGAAAATGTAGCTCCTTTGTAGAAGAGACCCCACATAGAACTCTACTATGACCCATTCTTGAGTGCTGGTCAAGTGTTTGGGATCCTCATGATGTCAGATTAAAGGACGATATTGAAGTATTTCGGAGATACCTCATGAAATCAAATGGGAATCCCTGGAGGGAAGAAAATATTCTTTTTGTGAAACTCTGTTGAGAAAACTTAGAGAACCAGCATTTGTGGCTGACTGAAGAATGATTCTGCTGCTGCCAATGTACATTTCTTATGGACCACGAAGACAAGATAAGAGATATTAGGGCTTGTATGGAGGCATATAGACATCGGTTTTCCTTGCTCCGTGTGAGAGTGGAGCAGGAAAGGGAATAACTAGTCATGGTACAAGGTACCCTCTGCCATGCAGTGTGTGGTGGCTTGTGTAGCATGTATGTAGACGTAAACCATTCCCACTTGGGTTTTTGCTGCAGCCATTTCTGTACCATGGAGACTGATGATGCTGAGAAGTCGACAAAAGTTGATGCCCATGCACAGCAGTGAGGACTGGTTCTTGTTCTCTGAAGCGAGGTGCATGCAGTGGGTATGTCCCATTGCACCCATTCCTGTTCCATTCATGTTTGCAGCATGGGAAGAATGATTGTTTGGATGCCTCTGTGTGGGCAGTAATTATTCTAATCTTATCCTCATGACCCCTGTGTGAGCGACATGTAGGGGATTGTAGCATATCCCTAGAGTAATCATTTATAGCCGGTTCAAGAAAATTTGTTAACACACTTTCTTGGGATAGTTTACATCTGTCTTTAGTACCTCCAGTATCTCTGTGCCACTCTCCCATGGATTAAAAAAACCTGTGACCATTCATGCTTCCCTTTTCTGTTTACATCCAATATCCTCTGTTAGTCCTATCTAGTATGGGACCCACAAACTTGAGCAGTATTCTAGAATGGGCCACACAAGCAATTTGTAAGCAGTTTCTTTTGTATACTGATTGCACTTCCCCAGTATTCTACCAACAAACTGAAGTCTACCACCTGCTTTACCCACGACTCAACCTATGTGATCATTCTATTTCATATCCCTACTGAGTGTTCCACTCAGGTATTTGTATGAGTTGACCAATTCCAACAATGACTCATTAATATTATAGTCATAGGCTACTATGTTTTTTTCATTTTGTGAAGTGCAAAATTTTATATCTCTGAACATTTAGAGTAAGTTGCCAATCTCTGCACCGTGTTGAAATCTTATCAAGATCTGACTGAATATTTATTCAGCTTCTCTCAGATGGTACTTCATTACAGATAATTGCATCATCTGCAAAAAGCCTGGTTTTACTATTACTATTGTTTGCAATGTCATTAATATACAATATGAACAGCAAGGGCTCCAACACACTTATCTGGGGCACACCCAAAGTTTCTTCTACACGTGATGATAACTCTTCATCCGAGATAACATGCTGTGTCCTCTCTACCAAAAAGTTCTCACAAATTTCACTTGATCCCCCATAAGAACGTACTTTTGACAATAAGCCAAGGTGTGGTACTGAGTAAATTGCTTTTCAGACATTGAGAAACACTGCATCTACCTGGTTGCCTTGATCCAAAGCTTTCAGTATGTCATGAGAAAAGTGCAAGTTGGGTTTCAGATGATCAATGTTTCTGAAAACCATGCTGGTTGGCATTGAGAAGGTAATTCTGTTCAAGATACCCCATTATGTTTGTGATCAGAATATGTTCTAAGATTCTACTACAAATTGATATCAAGGATATTGGATGGTAGTTTTGTGAATCACTTCTACTACCCATCTTCCAGATGGGTGTGACCTGTCCCTTTTTCTGTGAACTGGGCATGGTTTTTTGTTCAATGGATCTATGATAGATTATAGTGAGAAGAGGGGCAAACTGATCTGCAAATTCAGTATAGAACCTGACAGGGATTCCATCGGGGCATGGAGGTTTGCTGAGTTTTAATGATTTCACTTGTTTCTCAACACCACTGATACTGATGCTTATTTCATTGTCTTTTCGGTGGTACGAGGATTAAATTGGGGCAGTTCTCTTGGGTTTTCCTTTGTAAAGGAACATTTGAAAATTGAACTAAACTTTTCACCTTTTGCTTTGCTACCCTCAATTTCAGTTCCTGTCTCATTCACTAGGGACAGCACATAAACTTTGGTGCCACTAACAGCCCTTACACATGATCAGAATTTCTTTGGATTCTGTGAAATGCCATTTGACAATATTCTGCTGTGGTAGTCATTGAAGACATCACACATTGCTCTTTTGACAGCCAAACATGTTTCATTCAGCATTTATCTATAGTGCTACACTTTGTTTGATACCTTCATATTCAGTAATCTCTGTTTCTTTAGAAGTTTGTTTACAGTGACTGTAAACCATGTAGGTTCCCTCCTATTATGAACTGTTCTACTGGGTACATATCTATCCAATGTATGGTAAATTATTCTTTAAACTTGAGGCAGAGTTTCTCTACATGCTCCTGCCCTGTGCTGAAAGTTTTAATTTCCTCATTGAGTTATGACATTACTGATTTTATATCTAGTTTACTGAACATATACATCTTTCTGCTTGTTCACACTCCATACTCCACAGCCTCACAAATATTGTCCTGATGCAAGACAGATCTCAAAAAGCAATCCATATAGAATACCTAATGTAAGAGACAGTTGCAGGTACTATGCCTGACAACAGCATAAAAGTCCAATAGCAGGTGCTATGTCTGACGACAGCATAAAAGCCAGATGAAGTGCTAGATGAACACAAGCAATATGAAGTGACCAACGAAGTTCAACAGGAAGATATCCTACACCACTGAGTACTAACCAATCTTGACACAAGTAAAATGCTCCATATCTAACCAAGCATTTGTTTCTGTACATATGTTGATAGATCTGTTTTCCTAGCTTTGAACAGTACCACCTCCTATAAGAGTATGCTACACTTTATATATATCAGGTACCCCTCATCGAGATTGTTTTGAATACAACAGCATTTTCATTTCTTACATAATGCACATCCAGTTGGCTGGTAGACATCAATCATTTACTTTTCCTAATTTTAAATATGGGTGTACTTTTTCAGTATAACCCATTTGTGAGTTGTGTGATGACCAAAAATCAGTAGTATGTAAATACATTTTTAAATGTCATAGTTAAATCTTAGGTTTCCTGCCTCTTATGTTCAACTTCAGCTCCATCCTAATCCTTGAAGGCCAGTATGAATCGTTGGACTTTGCTTAGGAGCAGAACTTTCTTGGATTTTCTGATATATCTTTTGTCAGGAGCTTAGTGTGGAAATTGCTGTTGACCGCACACACATAGCTTTCCTCATGGATGTACGTCTGTAACTATCTTATTTCTATCTTTCGAGGTACAATTTAACCAGTTACCCAAAGGGCTTGTGATTCCATAATAACAGGACTCACCTAACAATATAATATTAATCTTGCGTAGTCAAATGTTTTGAAGATATTCCAGAAGACACCAACAGGCAACCACATTATTGTTTAAGAACTCCAAGAAAGCATTTGTGAATGAGAAAATAGCTGTGTTTCTAGAAACCACAGTCTGAGCAAGCGTCGAGTGACTCAGATCACATAGTAAAATTCAGTAACATTACAAGTGCTCTCTGTAGAGAAAAAGTACCACATCCATTTATAAACATAACAAGTATGGCAATAATTTCAAGAAGAAAGGTGAAAGCCTTGAAACAAATGGTACTTGTTTTTCCCCCTTACAGTGACATTCTGTTACAAGAAGCAAGCTAGAAATGATGCCAGTAATGGATAGGGATATGTATGAAGGAAGATATGCTGCGTTTACCTATAACTTCTGGCCATTGCTTGCTTCCATTCTGCTAACAGTAATGGCAGCTGAATCTTTTAAAATGCCAAAGAGTGGTGTTTGGGAAGATATGAAAAAGAAACAAACAATTGTTGGTTGAAGGAACCACTAAAAATCCAATATGTAGTACACTGAAAAACTCCAATATGTAGTACACTGACTGGACTGCAAAATACCACAAAGGGCAAAATAAATTACGTTGAACAGACATTTTGTGTCAGTCTGTGCTGAATGCTTATAAACAGCAGTGTGCATAGCTATAACACTAGGAGAAGTGACATTCACTTGAATGATGAGCCAAGAAGGATAAAATCAGGCATTCAATATGAATGAAAGAAGTTGTTCCATTGACACACATCCTCATACAATTAACTTATACATGTGTACAATGAAAATGAAGACCACTAGGACAGAAAAAATAGAAATAAATACTTATAGAGAGAAATTAAATCAAAAAATCTCAAAATAGACTAATTGATGTAGCCAGAAATTGTGGAGATGGAACTGGAGGGGGAATGCCTCAGGAACAACAAATGTTTTAGAGAGGGCATTGATGTCAAATCTGTGTGCACCATATTAAGAAAATTGGAGTTTCACACTGATGATGACAATGACAGTGACTATAAATGAAAAACACAATGTTGCATGTGTTCTACAGGATTAATATATTTAGATAAATGGTTTCCAACTTATAAGGCCATCGTCAGATTTTAACTATTGTTGTCAAAGAAATTCCACTGATGCACAAGCACACAATAAATGCTAACTTTGGCAGTTCAGTGGTAATGCAGTTAAAAAGCTAAAAACGGAGCAGCAGAGAAATGTCATGGGAGAAAACCATGAAAAACAATAACAACTATCGCCCAATCTCTCTTCTGGCAGCTCTATCAAAATTTTTTGAGAAACTAATGTATTGAAGAGTAGCCTCCAATATTTGTAAAAATAAAGTACTAACAAAATGTCAGTTTGGTTTTCAGAATGGCTTTTCAACAGAAAATGCTATATACGCTTTCACTGATCAAATATTAAATACTCTGAATAACTGGACATCACCCATTGGTATTTTTTGTAATTTCTCAAAGGCCTTTGATTGTGTAAATCATGGAATTATTTAGATAAGCTAAATCATTATGGTTTGAGGGGGGCAGTGCACAAATGGTTTAATTCATACTTAACTGGAAGAATGCAGAAAGGTGAAATAAGTGGTTCATGTAATGTTAAAACAACAGCTGATTCCTCAAACTGGGGAGGCTATCAAGTACGGGGTCCCACAGGGCTCGGTCTTCGGTCCTTTACTGTTCTTGATATACGTTAATGACTTACCATTCCACATTGATGAAGATGCAAAGTTAGTTCTTTTTGCTAATGATACAAGTATAGTAATAACATCCAAAAACCAAGAACTAAGTGATGTAATTGTAAATGATGTTTTTCACAAAATTATTAAGTGGTTCTCAACAAACGGACTCTCTTTAAATTTTGATAAAACACAGTATATACAGTTCCATACAGTAAATGGCACAACTCCAGTAATAAATATAGACTTTGAACAGAAGTCTGTAGCTAAGGTAGAATTTTCACAATTTTTAGGCGTGTCCATTGATGAGAGGTTAAACTGGAAGCAACACATTGATGGGCTGCTGAAACGTCTGAGTTCAGCTACGTATGCTATTAGGGTTATTGCAAATTTTGGTGATAAGATTCTCAGTAAATTAGCTTACTATGCCTACTTTCATTCACTGCTTTCATATGGCATCATATTCTGGGGTAATTCATCTTCGAATAGAAAAGTATTCATTGCCCAAAAACATGTAATCAGAATAATTGCTGGAGCCCACCCACGGTCATCCTGCAGACATCTATTTAAGGATCTAGGGATCCTCACAGTAACCTCACAGTATATATTTATTCACTTATGAAATTTGTTGTTAATAATCCAACCCAGTTCAAAAGTAATAGCAGTGTGCATAGCTATGATGTTCACTATGCAGGGTTAAATCTGACTTTGGCACAGAAAGGGGTAAATTATGCTGCCACAAAAGTCTTTGGTCACTTACCAAACAGCATCAAAAACCTGACAGATAGTCAACCAACATTTAAAAATAAATTAAAAGAATTTCTAGATGACAACTCCTTCTACTCATTGGCTGAATTTTTAGAAATAAATTAAGGGAGGGGAAGGAAAAAAAATAATTAATTAAATAAAAAACTAACTTAAACATTAGTGTCATGCAATATTTTGCGTAATGTAATATGTTGTACAGACTCCTTTTATTAACCTGACACGTTCCACATCATTACGAAGTGTCGTATTCATGATCTATGGAACAAGTATTAATCTAATCTAATCTAGCTAAACTTGAAAAAACCAATATCTGCATAACATTTTAAATTAATTTAACTTGGCCATAGTACTAAGGAATGTCTTGAAGTGACAAAAGTAGTTGTAGGCAGAGAATATCAACTATGTTGGCTGAACATGAAAGCAGCTGGAGGTTGCTGAATTATGACTCTACATTAGCTGAGCATGTACTGAGTGATAGGCACAGCTACCAGCCATAGTCCCATGTCCTCCATTTAGCAAACAAAGGCCAAAAACTCATCCTGTTGGAAGCCCTGGAAGTCAATAAACATCTGGCCCACAGTTCTGATTTAATATCAAATGGGAGACTCATCTTTTCTTCAGGCACAATTGTAATATTTTATTTATTATGGTGTTTTAGACAATGTATCATTCATGCTTTGAAGAGCATTATTGATATCATTTTGTCTATCAAACAAAATTTTATGTTCTCTGTTGATGCTTTGCAATTTTTCCTTGGCAATTGCTGTCACTGAAAGCAAATAGTTGCTTAAAGAAGATTGCCAGTCATTGAACACAATCGTTTTATAGTTTTGTATTGAAAAAGAATATCACTTCTGACTCTGGATAATATCTTTGAACTGTTCTAAAATTTCTCTCTTTCAGAGTTACAATTTGTTATTGATCATGGGATTTATTTGAATAAGTATGCATGTAAGTAATGTTTCTATATAGTTACTTAATGATTAACATTTTGTAGTTTGTAAACTTACTTTTAATTCCTGTTAACAGCTGTTTACCTCTGCAAGCGGACTATGCAAAACAAGACACGACTGGAGCTAGCTGATTATGAGGCAGAAAACCTGGCACGATTACAAAAAATGTTTTCCAGGAAGTGGGAGTTTATATTCATGCAAGCCGAAGCCCAAAGCAAAGTAGACAAGAAACGTGACAAACTGGAAAGAAAAGTACTTGACAGTCAAGAACGTGCCTTTTGGGATGTGCATCGGCCCATGGTGAGACACAACTTTCCATTGTTTGGGTTAAGTTTTGCAATAATGGAGTTGCAAAATTTACATAATTCACACACACACACACACACACACACACACACACACACACACACACACACACACTCTACAAAGACGCAAAAGGTACACTGCTTATTTTGGTTTATGCTTCTTTAGTGAGTTCTGTGGAACATAGTGTAGATCTGATATCTACAAGAAACTTGTTTGTTATGATGAGCTGTTTTCAAGCTAAATAGATAACAGGGCTTTTATTGTACTTGTCACATGGTTATTTATGCGGTTTTCTCAAAGATTTTTGTGAGAGTTTAGTGTCTAAAACACTACCTTTTTGTCATAACTAATAGACAGGTGCACAAAATGTATAGAAATTGAATAGTGATCTGGGATGATTAAAATTAATCTGAGACAAAATGAACAAGGGCAGATGGTTATTCATTTTGTTGCTGAAGATTTTTGTAAATAAATACTATAATTAAAATCTAAGAAGCAATGAATAGGTAAAGAAAAGTGCAAATGGCAGTGAGAAAGTAAAGTCTGTTTGTAATTTATGGTGCAGCTATACTGCAGTTTCAAGGGTGTACATGTCCAACAACTAGTGCGACCCAACAGTAGGACTAATATGTTGTGATTGTAGATGACAGCCTTGCAAATATTTGATAGTTAATTACGATATTTTTCAAAAAAATATGACACCCACCTGGTTTGAAGAGCACAAAATCATATAGTTTCTGGTTGCATAGAATCTGTTGGTCACTGACAAAATTAAATTTGTGGAAATGGTGGTGAAGGCATGTGAGGCATCAGTGTTTTAGAGATGAGTGTGACAGTTCAGTGAAGGATGAAACATTGTATAGTATGAGGAACCACAGAGTTTTGTGTCTGATGACAGAAAAATCTGTAAGTAGTCAGAAGAGATCCAAAAAATCCTTATGAAAACTTTGTCTCATCTTTTTCTAGAAATTTCCTTGTTACACGTGTGTGAAATTGTGTTTGTTTCAGCAACTTCTGTACCCTCTAGTAAAGTAAAGTAGTATGGTGTAACTGGCTGGGAGTCCCCAAAGGACATGTTCAGCCACCTAATTGGAAAACTTTTCCCTATCCTTTGCACCTGCAAGCACCTTTCGTTCGTGAAGTGTGGGAGCTGTGTACAGTGTACCTGATAAGTGTAGATGACAGTAATGAGTGTGTGTAGTGTTGCATCATGTTTGTGTTGGAGATGATGATAGAAGGTAGAGGGTGAAAGCTGTGCATGCATTCAGCCAATCCTGTTGAAGGGGGTTGCCAAATTTTTGTGTCCCCCTCCAACAGATGGATCACTATCAACAGTGTTGTATGCTTTCACTTCATGAGACACTGCCTAGAGATTTGGAATTGAATCCAGTACATTGGTGCAAAGACTGATGATTAGCGACTTTATACCACCATCCATCCAGTCCCCTCTGCTATAAAGGCAAAGGAGAATTAGTCAACAGCATGTGGCATACCCAGATGGTGGCCCATCGAAGTGCTCGCAGTACCCTATGGTGCTTATCTGTGGAGAGTGACAGGAACCAGTGTATCCACCTTGGCACAGCCATTAACTGCGTATGTGCTGAAACCCATATTTGTTAACAAAAAACTACAAAGCAGGGTATGGGAAGAACATTCTTGTTTTTTACAGTCCTTTGAATAAGGTAATGAATTTTTTAATCTCATCACTGGAGACAAGGAATGCCACATCTCCATCATTGATGTTGAAAAAATCAGACAGACTCTAGTGTGGCATTCTGGGACAGACAAGGTATGTTGCAGAATGATATTGTGACACATGGTGAAACAGTTGACAACATCTGTTGTGATACTTTACACAAACTGTGTCACACAATCCAAAACAAACAGGGTGGTGTGTTGAGGCATGGTGTTTTCATCCATCACAATACTCATCTTCAGATGCAGCTGTATCGTGTCAACTCATTAAAACCATTAGTTTGCAAATATTTCTTATGCCCTCATCAGCTTCAAACCTCATCTGTGCTGATTTTCATCATCTTCTTCTTTTTTCTCACCTGTGTGCTTTCCTTGGTGACAAGATAATTCAGTATGACAATACAGGATGTATCAAAAAGAATCATCTAACTTTTAAAAAATCATAAGTGTTATGTTATTTGAGGTATGTGCATGAACAACATACTGTTGGAAAGAGCAAATGCTCAAGTTTTACGTGGTTTCCGAAATATAGTCAGCAGTGTGCGCCCCCTTCAGTTCTATTAAAAATGGTGTCAGGACAACAAAAAGTGTTTTGTGTTCTATGTTTTGTGCAGTGTGGGCCATTATTACCTGTTCATCATGATTTTTGTACTAGGTATAGTGTGGATCTCCCTACAGCACAAGAGCATTAGATAATGGCATGAAGAATTCCAAGAAACAGGTTGTTTGTATAAAGGCAAATCACCAGGCTGTCCCTGAGTGTCTGACACAGACATCGGACACATCCTTCATAGTTTCACAAGGAGTCCTGAGAAATACATTCGCTGCTATAGTAAAATGGTGCCAGCAGTTAACAGCAACCACTCACATGTGGCATATCTGGAAAGGCTAGGAATACCACCAACAGTGAAAACACCAAACATGGTGCAGTGGCTGAAAGACATGATCTCTTTTAATCAGAAAGTGATCATCACACCCATTGCTGAAGAGATGGGAATACATTTGCCAGTGTTGTTCTGTTCAGGACCAACTGGATTATGGTACATTTTGTCCCTGATGTGTTACTCCCACATTGACCTCTGACTTAAAAAAATTAATGTTTGTGGCTCCCATCAATTTCCTAGAACCTTATGCTTTGAAAAGAAACAACTTCTGAAAATATACTTGTGGACGTGTTTGACACTGCATCATTGTTTCAGACCAGAAGTGAAGGAAGTTTTGATGGTATGGCAGCACACACCATTGACTCTGAAAATTAAATTAAAAATTTGTCCCATCCATGGCTAAAATCACAGTTTTCATTTTCATTAACTATGTGAAAGTTGTGCAGAAAGGGGCTGCTGTTGATGTTGCTTCAACTGTGATAAACCAAAAATATGTAGGAAGTTAGCCAATGTCCTCTTGCATAACAATGCAGCAACTCACAAGCTATTCTCAACATATTGATTGTGTTAAAATTTCACATGTTAGGTGCAACTTCACTCTGTTTTTATTTTTCTATGTTGTGTATACTGAAAGACAATTAGAGTGATCTCCAATTTATGGACAACAACCAGATTCAGTCAGTTGTCCTATACTGCCTACAGGACCTAGATGTGAATTACTATTGTGTAATCATCAAATTCTTAGTGCTATGTTAACTTACTTTTTGAACTCGTACATGTGCAGGATGGACCAGAAATCCATTGACAAACTTTCAGAAGTAGTAGTATGGGCAGTAAAAATATAAAAGTCCAGTAAATATTGTCTCTAAAATTCATACCTTAAGGGCTACAGGCACTTGTTCATCTTTACTTCTGAGAGACATATGTCTTGTAATGAAAGCTCTTTGTTTTCTGTATTTTGAGGGGTGGTATTGTGGACCAAGACAAGAAAAAATCTCCAGCAAATAATAATAATGAGCGTTTGGCATCATTGGCCAGGAGTCCCCTTGCAGGGCAGGTCTGGCCGCCTTGGTGCCGGTCTTATTACATTCGACACCACATTGGGTGACCTGTGCACCAGATGGGGTCGAAATGATGACGAAGACAACACAACACCCAGTCCCTGAGCAGAGAAAATCTCTGACCCATCCATGAATCGAACCCGAGCCCGTAAAAATAATGTAAACAATAATGTAAACAAAGTGCTTTCAGTGGAAGAGATGTGTTTAACATGCAAAATAAAGGAAAAACTGAGCTTTGTGTTAATTTATTAAATGTTGTCAGAAGTTCACTGGTAACTACAAAAATGCCAAAAAATTAATGACCCCCAGGGCATCAAGCATATATAGCCAAATTTGAGGGAAAATGAAACAGAACAGACAAAACCACAGCTGAAGCAACAGGAACATCAATGATTGATAAAATATCAATAGCAACAGCAGGAATGAGAATGCAGTCAGCACTGTTGAGAATCGTTGGCAGAAGAGGTGAAGGTAACCACTGTGAGTAGTGAATCACCACATTCATCCTATGCCAAAGTATTGTTAAGTGCCTCCAGTGAGCCTGGCCAGATAAATTATGCTGCATGTGAAGCAAACAAGAACCTTGAGAAATGAACAAGAAAAATGCACTTTTATCCGCACAGAAGAAGATAGCAGCCTCATTAAATACCGTTTCATCTCCTTTATCAAGTGCATCAAATCACCCATCCCAAGCTAAAGTGTTATCAAGTTTATTAAATCACCAATGACATATAAATTATGCAGTAAGTGAAATAAGGGAGTCTGCCATCCAAGTCTCAAACAGGACCAAAAAATGCCACAGAGAAACAATGAGTTTCATGGCCTGCCTCAAGAAAGTGCATGTGCTTCCAAAATGGAACTCCACCACCACACCAAACAAATACCAGTGCAAGGAAAACCACTGTGTGTGCTTCCATTTTGCCCCAGGGCACCGTGCATCTTCTTTCTTGCAATGAAAAATCTGTTTTATGTGTGCACATAAATATTAGGTCTCGGAAATAAAAAGCTGATGAGCTTGGTGTTATGCTGAATGCGTACAGAGAATAATTTTATGTATTAATGAAAACTGCTTAAAAGAAGAGATAAAACTGTATGTACCACTATGTTTTAATTTAATTACAAGCTACTGCAACCCAATCAAGACTATGGGGATTCCTCAATATAGATACGTAATAAGCTAGTATTGAGGTATACTATGCTTGATGTTAGGGACTTAACATGTTAAAGGTATTCTTGAAGCAGCTGTCATTTTCCTACCAACACAAAAACTGACAGTTAATTCAATATACTACTCTCCTGATAGTGATGATGATAAATTTGTAGAGTGCTTAGATAAACGTATTACCCATACAGAAAAATATGCCAAACACAATAAATTAATTTGTGGTGATTTGAAGTTTGATGTAAGAAATAAAACACCCAGAAATGCTAATTTGTTTAACATGCTAAGATCTCATAATCTCTTCTGTGCAAATTACAATCCCACAAGACAACTGTCTTGTTGTGACAATTTTATTACAAATGTACATAAAGATGATTTTGAATTGGAGCCATTTACTGTTGACTATTAGTACTCTGTCTGAAATGTTCAATACCTCCTGTCTAGTGGTTACCAAACAAAACAAAACTGAAGCAAGCTAGCCTGGTCAAACAATTCTACGTAAGTGGTTCACACCACATTTGTAGAAGCTAAGATGAATGGTTTTGATCTGCCATAATAAGGTAAAATGTGGTAGTGTTGATAAAGCAGCATACATTAGCCTCAAGAGACACTACAGACTACAAATCATATTAGCCAATGTAGAACAAATGATAACTTCGTTGAAAACTTCAATAACAAATGTAAGTCAGTGTGAGGACCATTAAGTCAGAATTAGGTACAGGCAGGCAGTGTGTAAATGGTACAAATGAGGTTAAAGTCCCTCCAAATGAATTGAACCTCTTTTTTGATCAATGCTGCAGACCTTAATTCTGCACCACCTCATAAGAAGAGTTTGAAACCTGCAGTGAAAGCTATTTCACAATCTGCTTATGTAAACCATTTTTTTACCTCACCAACTTGTAATTGGAGAAAAGATGTGATGTAACTAAATCAGTAGCAAAATTAAGTGGCTCAAAATAAGGAGATATTTATGGCTTTCAAATTTTGTGATTAAAAAAATAATGGACTTAATATCATTCCCTTTGCACCCACTTATAAAATGAATATTTGTTAGCAGTATTTTTCCAGGATGTCTAAAAAAGACAGTACTCATTTCACTACACAGAAGTGTTATAAACCCCACACTAATAATTATCATCCAATTTTTCTACTATGTATTTTCTCAAAAATAATTGAATATTGTATAAAAAAGAAAGTTTGCTCACATTTGTCAAAAAAACAATATATTGATAAGTCTCAAAATGGTTTTACAGTCCTATTGTCAACAGTTAAAGCTGCTGGAAATGTTGTTTCTATTGTGCACTCCTCTTTTGAATCCATATTGTGTGCTGGAGCCCTATGGGTGAACTCAAGCAAGGCATTTGATTCTGTAAACCACAGAGAGTTACTGGAGAAACTACTGTGTTACGGCATTAGGTACCAAAATTCTCCCTCATTAAATCTCGTCTCAGTAACAGGAAACAAATTGTGAGCTATAATGACTGAAAGTTGCAGTTTCTTATGTTACTGTAGGTGTTCCTTAAAGATCAGTGCTTGGGCTGGCACTGTTTATAATATTTATAAATGACCTGCCCAACAATATGCAGTGCAAATCTGTGCTTTATACAGATGATACAACTTCCACTGGTTCTGGGAGGAACCTAAATAAACTGAAGGAGCAGAGTAGAGATTTTCTCAGATTATCCAATATGTGGTTGAAGACTGTTAATATTTTTTTCAGCTTATCCAGTGTTGATATTGAATCCACTTCTACCGAACTTCTTGGCATATACATAGATACAACATTAATTTGGAAGAGTCACATAGACTATATATCTTGAAAGTTCTCATGAGTTATCTGTCGGCTAAAAAAATTATGCACATCTGTTACTGAAACATTGGTGATTAACTCCTATAATGCCTTCTTTCATTGCATTTTTCTGTGGAATAATTCTCCAAGAACCAGCAATATTTTTATTTGTCAAAAGAAAGTCATCAGGAGCTATTCTGGCATTACCGAAAGTAAGGTATCATGTAGGCCGTATTTCAAAGAATTATAGATTATGACAGCCCCTCTCTTTCTATATACAGCTGCCTGTTGTACACAAAAGGAACCTTAACAGTGATAACCTTATGCATATCCAGAAACTAACATGAGACTCCCAAAGTACATTTTTGGAAACAGCTTGCTGTCAGTTGAGTTAAAAGTCCAGTGAAAACCCAACCTGTAAAAGGCAGCAGTGATATATCATGGGAATTGCTGTTGTGACTCCATCATCTTTCATGAATATCATGACAGTTGTTGCATTTGAAAATTTCGGCAGGTACTACTCAGGTTTTAGAGGTTAATGTGATAAGTGTGAAATCTTATCTAGAGGGATAAATACACTACTAGCCATTACAATTGCTACACCAAGAAGAAATGCAGATGATAAACGGGTATTCATTGGACAAATATATTATACTAGAACTGACATGTGACTACATTTTCACGCAATTTAGGTGCAAAGATCCTGAGAAATCGGTACCCAGAACAACCACCTCTGGCCGTAATAACGGCCTTGATACGCCTGCACATTGAGTTAAACAGAGCTTGGATGTCGTGTACAGGTACAGCTGCCCATGCAGCTTTAACACGATACCACAGTTCATCAAGAGTAGTGACTGGTGTATTGTGATGAGCCAGTTGCTCGGCCACCATTTACCAGACGTTTTCAATTGGTGAGAGATCTGGAGAATGTGCTGGCCAGGGCAGCAGTCGAACATTTTCTGTATCCAGAAAGGCCCGTATAGGACCTGCAATGTGCGGTCATGCATTATCCTGCTGAAATGTAGGGTTTCGCAGGGATCGAATGAAGGGTAGAGCCACGGGGTTGTAACATGTTTGAAATGTAATGTCCACTGTTCAAAGTGCCGTCAATGCGAACAAGAGGTGACCGAGACGTGTAACCAGTGGCACCCCATACCATCACGCCGGGTGATACACCAGTATGGCGATGACGAAACACGCTTCCAATGAGCATTCGTTGTGATGTTGCCAAACACGAATGTGACCATCATGATGCTGTAAACAGAACCTGGATTCATCCGAAAAAATGACGTTTTGCCATTCATACACCCAGGTCCGTCGTTGAGTACACCATCGCAGGTGCTCCTGTCTGTGATGCAGTGTCAAGGGTAACCACAGCCATGGTCTCCAAGCTGATAGTCCATGCTGCTGCAAACGTCGTCGAACTGTTTGTGCAGATGGTTGTTCTCTTGCAAACATCCCCATCTGTTGACTCAGGGATTGAGACGTGGCTGCACGATTCATTACAGCCATGCGGATAAGATGCCTGTCATCTGGACTGCTAGTGATACGAGGCTGTTGGGATCCAGCATGGCATTCCGCATAACCCTCCTGAACCCACAGATTCCATATTCTGCTAACAGTCATAGGATCTCGACCAGTGCAAGCCGCAATGTCGCAATACGATAAACCGCAATCGCGATAGGCTACAATCTGACCTTTATCAAAGTCGGAAATGTGATGGTACGCATTTCTCCTCCTTACACGGGGCATCACAACAACGTTTCACCAGGCAATGCTGGTCAACTGCTGTTTGTGTATGAGAAATTGGTTGGAAACTTTCCTCATGTCAACGCGTTGTAGGTGTCGCCACCAGCGCCAACCTTGTGTGATTGCTCTGAAAAGCTAATCATTTGCATATCACAGCATCTTCTTCCTGTCAGTTAAATTTTGCATCTGTAGCTCGTCATCTTTGTGGTTTAGCAGTTTTAATGGCCAGTAGTGTAAATATTTATGATAAAACTACTGCGAATAATATTTGAACCTTCGTAGGTTGCAGCCATTTTAGAACTTCTCTGAATTCTTTTTGTGTCAGTGGATCTGTCATCTTTAATTTTTCTGCTAATGGATGAAGGAAGCCTTTTGAAGTGGTAGAGCTTCTTTTTATAATGATAATAGGTATTCCGTACATCATTCTATATGGACAAGTCAAAACATTATGACCACTGCCCACTGCAATGTTGAATGCCACCTGGGTAGTGTTGCGGGCATGTGACAGAGTAACAAAAGAATGTAAGTGGGCAAACACAGATGGGGGATAACCATAGTGAAGGTATGGGCAGCAAATAGGGAAATCCATTGAGGTGAGTGACTTTGGCAAAGAGCAGATTATTATTATGCAGAGTCTGTGAATGAATATCTCAAAAATGGTGAAGCTGGTCATACTTCATGTGCTATTGTCATGAGCATCTATGGAAAGAGGTAGAACGAAAGTGAAGCTACTGCTAGGAACTACATGGGTGGACTTCCATGACTATTCACAGAAAATGAGATTTGGAGGTTGTCTGCTCTGTAAAGTAGAATAGATGGTGATCTGTGGCATCTCTGCCAAAAGAGCATAATGCTGGTGTGTGCACAAGTGTTTCAGAGCATGCCTTTCATCGTATGTTGTTGAACATGGAGCTCTGCAGGGGACCATCCATAATGTTGACCAAATGACATTGTTAGTTATGACTGGAGTGGACCATCAGGATTCAACCATTGATCAGTGGAAACATGTTGGCTCTTCAGTTGAATCACATTTTTGCTACACTAAATCGCGGGCCATCTCCACACCATAATTGAGGTGAACAGTGAATCAAAACATGCAGTGTTCCACAGATGCAGGCTGGTGGGAGCATATTATGCTATGAGAGACATTCTCCTGCACTTGCGTGGAACCTGTGGTACTAATCAAAGATACGCTGGCAGCAGCAAACCACCTGCATTGCCAGCCGGTGTGGCCATGCAGTTCTAGGCGCTTCAGTGTGGAACCGCGTGACCGCTACGGTCGCAGGTTCGAATCCTGTCTCGGGCATGGATGTGTGTGATGTCCTCAGGTTAGTTAGGTTTAAGTAGTGCTAAGTTCTAGGGGACTGATGACCATAGATGTTAAGTCCCATAGTGCTCAGAGCCATTTGAACAATTTTTTTGAACCACCTGCATTACTTCATGCTTATGTTTTTCCTGATGACTCTATCATCTTTCACCAGTATAATTGTCTGTGTCGTAGAGTGGGAACTGAGCTACAGTGGTTCGAGAAGCATTATAATGAATTCACGTTGATGTCTTGGTGATCAAATTCTGTGTCGCTATCGGGCGCCACCACCACATACACAAATCAGCGGCCCATTATTTATGCAAATTATATGACCTGTGCATTGACAATTAATGTCACATACCTCCACAAATTGTCAGTAAATTTAGTGAACCTGTTGAAAAGCTAGTTAGACCAAGGAGTTCACGAATTACTGCATAGAAGTTATTTATGTACATGGCATCAGACAGCCTTTGAAGTTGCTGACTTCTTGTTACCTTCACTTGTTCCTTACTTCAGCCTGAAAATTCCATTTGATTTTTAGGAGAAATTCTTTCTTAGTGATTGAATTATGGTCTTGGAGAAAGGGATAATTTTATTTGCACAATAGGAATGTACATGCTTGTAGGAGCTACCCTATAAAAACACTGTAATCACTGAGTTATTATACACTCCTGGAAATTGAAATAAGAACACCGTGAATTCATTGTCCCAGGAAGGGGAAACTTTATTGACACATTCCTGGGGTCAGATACATCACATGATCACACTGACAGAACCACAGGCACATAGACACAGACAACAGAGCATGCACAATGTCGGCACTAGTACAGTGTATATCCACCTTTCGCAGCAATGCAGGCTGCTATTCTCCCATGGAGACGATCGTAGAGATGCTGGATGTAGTCGTGTGGAACGGCTTGCCATGCCATTTCCACCTGGCGCCTCAGTTGGACCAGCGTTCGTGCTGGACGTGCAGACCGCGTGAGACAACGCTTCATCCAGTCCCAAACATGCTCAATGGGGGACAGATCCGGAGATCTTGCTGGCCAGGGTAGTTGACTTACACCTTCTAGAGCACGTTGGGTGGCACGGAAAACATGCGGACGTGCATTGTCCTGTTGGAACAGCAAGTTCCCTTGCCGGTCTAGGAATGGTAGAACGATGGGTTCGATGACGGTTTGGATGTACCGTGCACTATTCAGTGTCCCCTCGACGATCACCAGAGGTGTACGGCCAGTGTAGGAGATCGCTCCCCACACCATGATGCCAGGTGTTGGCCCTGTGTGCCTCGGTTGTATGCAGTCCTGATTGTGGAGCTCACCTACACGGCGCCAAACACGCATACGACCATCATTGGCACCAAGGCAGAAGCGACTCTCATCGCTGAAGACGACATGTCTCCATTCACGCCTGTCGCGACACCACTGGAGGCGGGCTGCACGATGTTGGGGCATGAGCGGAAGACGGCCTAACGGTGTGCGGGACCGTAGCCCAGCTTCATGGAGACGGTTGCGAATGGTCCTCGCCGATACCCCAGGAGCAACAGTGTCCCTAATTTGCTGGGAAGTGGCAGTGCGGTCCCCAATGGCACTGCGTAGGATCCTACGGTCTTAGCGTGCATGCGTGCGTTGCTGCGGTCCGGTGCCATGTCGATGGGCACGTGCACCTTCCGCTGACCACTGGCGACAACATCGATGTACTGTGGAGACCTCACGCCCCACGTGTTGAGCAATTCAGCGGTACGTCCACCCGGCCTCCCGCATGCCCACTATACGCCCTCGCTCAAAGTCCGTCAACTGCACATACGGTTCACGTCCACGCTGTCGCGGCATGCTGCCAGTGTTAAAGACTGCGATGGAGCTCCGTATGCCACGGCAAACTGGCTGACACTGACGGCGGCGGTGCACAAATGCTGCGCAGCTAGCGCCATTTGACGGCCAACACCACGGTTCCTGGTGTGTCCGCTGTGCCGTGCGTGTGATCATTGCTTGTACAGCCCTCTCGCAGTGTCCGGAGCAAGTATGGTGGGTCTGACACACCGGTGTCAATGTGTTCTTTTTTCCATTTCCAGGAGTGTATGATGGCATGCTGAAAAATAATGCCTTTGAACTTTTATGTGAAAATTCTTAAAGCTTTTTACATCAACCAAATGTTATTAACCCTCTGCTTGTTTATTCTTCATGTGTACGTATTTATTTCTCAACATAGCCTCCCTGGCAATGCATGTGCTCTCTAAATGAGGGACCAGTTTGTTGATACCATAACTGACTTTTTTGGCAGGGCCACAACCTCACCTCTGCTTGCACCACTTTGTCGCTATGAAATTGAAGTCCTTGAAGGTGTTCTTTAAGTTTTGGAAATACATGAGAATTGGATGGGACCCAGTCAGGACTGTGTGGAAGGTGAATAATGACTGTGAATCCAAGGCATCAGATTGCTGCAGATTTCACAATGTGTGTGTGTGGTATGGCATTGTGATGCTGAAGGAGAGGGTGCTCCATGTGTGGACGAATTCTTCAGATTCGAAACTAGAATATAGCATGCTGTTTCTCATGCACCAGTATAGTTACGTTAGACACCTCCATGTTACACACTACAGTTAGGAGCTCTTTAGTGGCAGATGGTTGCAAACATGTAGAAATGAAGAATAAAGGTATAAAATGTTAATAACATTTGTTTTATTCAAAAAGCTTTAAGAGTTTTCACATAAAAATTCAGTGGCATTACTTTTCAGCTTGCACTCATAAGTTGGTAAACATGCTGTGATAATCATGAGCCAGATCAAAACCAGTAAGAGAAGCCAGATGATACTTTTTATTGCACTATGTTTTAAATGAAATGGTAGATTAATTCGGAAGTTAAAAAGTGTCATGTGTCCTTCTGGAAAATGTCTACAGTGACAGAAACCATCAGTCAACAGTAGAGAAACTATCAATATTTCTGTCCAGCCTGGTGATTAGACACATTTCTTTTGTTATATTGATGCATCATGGTCTAATACAACATGATTTTCTGGAGCTTTGAGTATGAATCCATGTATGTAATTTTGATATGTTTTGACAGATGGCATTTAATATGAGATTTTATAGTTCACATAAAACACAAGAAGCAACAGATAATTGGTGTTATGAAGTCCAAGTTCTTGCTAGCCCAAAACAGTTTTCCTTAACTTGCTATTGATCCTCATTTGGATGTTGGAAAACAGTGAATAACCCCAGCCCTTCTTCCCCTCAACAATTGCAGTCACAGAAAAACACGAAAAATATAGAGTAGTAAAAGTAAAGTGCTCTCTCTCAGCATCTAGAGCAACCTGTTTGTATAAACCACAATGCTTTTGTGAACTGCAGTAACTGAACAATTATTGCTGATCTGTATTCTGGAAACAACATTTATAAGTGATGGAAGTATTGCCAATGAGTGACTTTTCACCTGGAATGGTTTTGGTTTATTTGTGGCAGGTACCCAAGGAACCTTACACATCCCACCTTCTATATTTAAATGTGGAGGTTGTTCTCTTATGTCAACTGCAGTTTAATTATGTAAATTGGCAGTGTTGTTACTTGGTAATGACGAAGTGCACCCAAATATTATGGGACTTTTAGGTAACTGAATCATATGATTCTTTTTTCTGATACAAGGGCACTGCCTTGCAGGTATACTGCTGGTGAATTAACTTCCTCACCCCATATGGCTCACCCAGTCACCCAGATTAACATCACAGAGGATGTGGTTAGTTCCAGAATAGCAAACCCAGTTAATTTCCTTTTCCATAATTATTCACGAAATTAAGTGCTGCATTAGACATTCTGACAAACATTGTTCAAATGGGATTGGGCCACATTTAACCTGTTGGAAAATGCAATAGATGCAGACAGGTGGTGAAGGATTCCCTTAGAAATTCTGTATTAATTACACATTAATATAGAATTTCTAAGGAAATCCTTAAGCATCTCTGTGCATCTATTGCATTTTCCAACAGGTTAAATGTATGAATAATGTTTGTCAAAATGTAGCCATTATTTTGATAACCATCTGTTTATGAATAAAATCACATGCACACAAGTCTAAAATCTTATATTATTCTGTTTCCTAATGTCAAATGTGAGTACAGTCTATGTAGCATGTAACTGACCAGCTTACTGTGAGATGTGTTGTTACTTTGAAAGTACTACTCAGCTGCATAATTGTAAACACCACTCATATATAAACATTTAAATTATTGTAACAGAAAGGGTGATTTGGAAGTGGCTTTTCAGTAAGTGACATCTGCAGCCCTGCACTCCTCTCTTTAAAAATTACACCTTAGTTTTTGTTTACTTTATGTTAATTGTCTCGAACAAACTTGAAATAAATGCCAATTGCAAGTGCTTAAACTGTATTGCATATTCCATGATTATCCCTACTCAAAAATGTTGTGGCCACATTCATGATGTATTATGCCTATTCAGAAAGTGGATAAAACATTATAATGAAACAATAACTCATTCTGTTACAGCCAGGGTGTGTAAATACTACTGAAATTGATATCAAGAAAGCCTGCAGAATGAATAAACCATTGAAAAGTAGTAAGCATCTACAGTTGGGTGTGGCTGGAGGTCGCATTTCACCCTCAACATTGGAAACTGATCTTGCTACACCTGTGGAACATTTAAAGAGACATATAGCTATGCTAAGGAAGCGTTTAGATAGACGGAATATTAAAGTTTCTAAAGTAGCAGAGGCGTGAGTATATTTTGTAGTTCTCAGTTGATTTTTTGTGAGGTACCTCACTATGGTGAGTGTTCCTCTTTTGTTTTATGAAATAACTTACTTTCTATTTTTGAACTCATGTTTTAATTAGCTTATAACAAAAAAGTTTAGAGGTAGTGCATGAATATAGTTTCCCAAGGGTGAGATTTTTGAGAATGTTCAGTTCCTTACAATCTAAGACTCTGTGCTCAACAAATGTGTTTGAAAGGTGAAGTAGTATTCGAATACACAACATGTAACATAGGCTTTACTTTCTAAAATATCTAACTACCTTGCCACATAAGCAAATTTTCAACTTCATTTGAGCCACCTCCAGAGCAAATAAAACTTTTCAAAAACAAAGGAGAGTAGCAACTGTTCTTCCCCCATCACCCACAGTAGTTTATTTTTCCCAATATCCTTGCCTGTGAGACAACTCATTTCTAGAAACGAATATGAACTCTTCGAGCACCAGTAGAGTGAAACCCGACCATATCTGTGCATTTTCAAGATTGTGGGTAGCAGATTGATGACATACTTCTCTATTTCTGGAAAGTCATCAACTTGAGACTGCTAAGAAAAATGGTCCCAACACATATGACACAAGCTGATTGTCAGATGACATGGATAGTCCTTGCTAGCTTGCTCACACAGTCTAGCACCTATTAACATTTTATAGATGAGATGAGAATCACGTCTTTTACTCAACTGCACAATTTTGTCTTATTGATTATTAGTGCCACAACCAAAGACACAAAGTTACATTATACTGTCATTTAAGATTTATACTCAACAATGGATGATATAAACACAGAAGGAAAATTCAAGTAGAATTGAAATACTTTAGGAGTAAAGGAGAGCACCCACTGAGAAGCAGAAGCATTGGGCTGTTGACATGGGCATACAAAAAAGGAATAAAACTTGCTGGGTTTGGAATACATCCTTTCTCTATCTGGAGTAAAAGTACGCACACACACACACACACACACACACACACACACACACACACACACACACACACACACACTGGCATGCATTTGCACACATGCCTGTGTCCCTACAGCAGTGCTAAACGTATTTTGCACACATCATTAGTTACAATTACAGAAAGATAAGTGTGTAAACTGCCAGTGAATAACTGAAAAGTATGTAATTATAATCAATTTATTACAAAACTACATTTACTTTAAACAAAGTTAGCATACATCAAAACAGAAATAACAATTCTTTAGGCTCAAAAGTAATTTGTAGATCTAAGTATGTAAAAATAAAACAAAACTACTTTGGAATCTGAAGAATAAATCAGTATTTCATTGCATACCCATAGGCTTTGATCACAGCTGCACATCTATTTGGCACTGAATCCACAAGTTTTTGTAATATGTTAGGTGGGCGTTCTGACCATTCGTCCAATAAGGCAGCAGCAAACTGAACCCTGTTTGAGTAGCTTCTATGATGAGCATATCAATCCAATGCATCCCAAAGGTGTTCATTTGGCTTTAGATCTGGGATCTGGCTTGGACACCAGAAGTTTGATTTTTTCTATGTGAAAATAATTTTTTTAAATGGCCAGAGGTGTGTTTTCAATTATTGCCCTGCTGAAATACCCAATAGTGTGGCATATTCTGTCTCCCTTCTGGAACCATATTTTTTTCTAAAATGTCACTGTACAGGAAATGATCTATTTTGCTTTTGTTTGGGCTAGAGGACCAACCCCATGTCTAGAAAAACATCCCCACAGCATGATTCTGCCACCATCATGTTTGATGGGTGGTATCTGTTACTTTTTGTTA